>NC_134929.1:8650634-9900634 GCF_051020765.1 Lasioglossum baleicum
CTCGGATTGGATGGAAACTCCGGGCGTGCTCGTTTCCGTATCGCGTCAAAACGCCGTAAATTCGCTCTGAATGCCGCACAGAGGCTTGTACTATGTGTACGTTTTATGCTCGTCGTAATAAACGTTCTCGGAATTCACTATGTCTACCGTTATTGTCTCGACTGCTCCCCCGTCGGATGTTGCATCTGCAAGGAAAATATTTCCTTACCTTTTTTCCGATGATTTCGTACGTCCTTTCTGCTCGAGCTTCGACCTAATTCTTCTTATAACGGAACACAGGAGGAGAATTGGAACGATGAAGCGCTTGTGTAAACCGATAGTCCTCTGGAATCGCTGGAGCAACGCTGCGCTTCTGGGAAAAATAATTCTGCTAACAGTGACGGTATGTCTGACTCCTCTTTCGAATCTTTTCTTGAAGCGAAATCGCGGAAACTATGTAAAGAACGAATTTCTAAACGAATGTCAAGACTTATGTAAACCTAGAAGAGTTTCTTTTTTAATGTTTTCGTTCAATAAAACTGATAAAAGTGGACGAGAAAATCGTTTACATAATTATTGACTCTAATATTATAAATGTAGAGTCCGTTAGAGATTTATATGAACTCGAAAATGATTTACCGAAAGAGAACGTTTTCGTAAATGAACAGAAACAAAAATGGAGAAATCGCTTTGAATTTATTCTCGGATATTTCGTCAACTCAGAATTCCGCACAAAGTGATTACACACATGCTGGAACCCTGATAAAGATCGGATGCAGACTTGAAACAGTGCGTTCACCGCGTTATAATGTAATTACCGGAAAGGATAATTTATTATCCAGCTAATTATCATGGACGCGAGATAACGGTGGAAAATTGGATGAACAAATGACGAGCAAAAGGCGTCAGGATTATGGGGGACCGCGGGTTTCGACTTTATTGCAGGTAATCGATTGTTTCGATACACAATTGGGGGAGAGCGACAGCTCCTCGTTTAATATGCCCGTGACCGAATCACAGCGTATGTATATAATCGTATTTATATTCAATAGTCAGTTATATTTACAGATCGTATTATCGTTATTATTAATCCGTGTCGACATAGTCGGTAACACTAACATAATCACAGCCAGTTCGCCTCGTGTGTGTATTCTGTGTGTGTCCCGTGTCTCGGGTGTACATGTATATGTGTACGTGTATGTACGCGCGTGTGTATATGTAATGTTGGTAAACAAGTAGGTACGATCATCGACTAAACTGCCGGGGGAGAACGCTTTATTCTCCGTTAGGGTTCTCCACGAATTCCCCGCGAAATTTTCCGAAATTCTTAGATCAAGAATAAATTATTTTGATCAAGAATTATTAAATGTGCTTCGCATATCTCGTTATTCGCACATTATTTGAAGAAGTTTTCCTTTTTGGATACTACTCGAAGAACATTTAATTTTGACCCAACATTATTTTCAGTATAAAAGAAATATTTAAATGATGACGTTAAAATCGACTTGAATTGTTTGACGAGTCTAAACAATGTTTACATTTAAAAATCTTCTAATAGCTTAAAAAATTGTCAGAATAAATAAAGAAGTAAAAATCTTTGACAAGGAAAATTTGCTTTTCCGCGAGCCAAAATGCGCGGTGCAGTGCTGAACAACATTTCTTTGTTGTATTTCGAAATGCTTTTTACGCGCTTGAAAAAATACCGTAACTTTGAAGACTGTCGCGGGAAAAGACGATAGCAGAGGACGTGTTAATATTTTTTGCGTGGTTGCAAAGTACAGCCCTAAAAAAATAGTCTTCTGATGCGAAAGCGTCGCGTCGTCCCGAGCCAACTTTTAAGCTTTGGTCAACGCCCTTTTGATGTCGCGAAGGGTTCAAGCCTTCGCTTTAAAAGAAATATCTCCCCGAGAGGAAAGTCTCCTGTAAAACCGGGACCGATTTTATCAGAAAGTTTCTCTCTATTAGAATTTTTTGATTCTGTAGCGAGTGCAGCGAGTGGCTTGAAAAAAAGAACGTTACTCCCTCCTCTCTCTAGCCGGGAGGAAATATCTTCCCTTAAAATCATGGCCGCCGGCGCGTTTTCCACTGCGAGCTTTTTTCCATTAGAATTGTTTGGTCCATTAAAAAAATTGAATGCACGGTGTCAAACAAAAATATTTCCCGCCGACAGAGAATCTCTTTTATGAATTTTTGATTTTGCGAATAGAGAGAGAGAGCTCTCTCTTCATTCTTGAATTCAAACGATTAATTTCTCGCTTCTCTCGAGAATTTCATTTCACGGGAATTCGCGGAGACTCCTAACACACGATTCGGCTCTACGATATTCCGCTATCGAATATTTTCTACATACAATTATAAACATATTCCTTTTCTTGGCAGCATCGGCAATGCTCCCAGGAAATCATCGCAATTCCACGAATATTCGCCGGTTGTCCGAGTCTCTTGGATTCCCCTCCCCTCCTACCGCTCGATGCAAATCTGCTCGCTCAATTCCAACAATTCCCAGCCAGGAATATCGAAATATATTTCAGTAATTTATCCGTTCATAAGCATTCACCTCCGATTCCCGTCGATACTACTCGCGTCCCGTGATCCTCCGTTTTGATTCCTACGGTTCCAAGACCCGCGAAAGGAATCCAAGGGAAACCGATTCCCGGCCAATGATTTCCAACCCCCAACAAGCATTAAATTCTACCTGGAGAAAGGGACCAGTTCGCTTATTTCAATTATCCTGTATTTTTATTTTGATCGGAGATGTTGCACAATAAGTGTCATCGACAAGGGAATTCTCTACTTCCACTAGCGCCAGAATTTTTAACATGATTCTCTCCGTACAAAGAAAATTGTCTTCACAGATTAACATTGGTTATTATTGATAGATTGCGGATTTTAGGCGTTTATGACGAAAATTAATCGATCAATGTAAGAGAGTACAAAAACACAATATTCATTATACACACTTTAAACCAGAATAACTTTTTTATGAATGGACCAAACGACTTCAATTTCTCTATGATGCTAGAAGAATTAGTGTAGTAAATGACGTCTAAAAAATATTTTGAGAAAATGCATTTGTTCGGAATTGCGAAAAGAAATAGTAAAAATTGATTTTCACTATTTTTCTTCGCAATTCCGACCAAATGCATTTTATCAAAATATTTTTTAGACGTCATTTACTACACTAATTCTTCTAGCATCACAGAGAAATTGAAGTCGTTTGGTCCATTCATAAAAAAGTTATTCTGGCTTAAAGTGTGTTGAATCAGTAATGCTCGTTAGTGTAACTCGGTAAAATTTTTAAGGAAACAATCAAATGACTACGAAGTTCCTGTATTTTTCAATTGATACAATTTTTCATAAAAACCCGCAGTTTAATCGTTAATGTATAAACTGTAGTCTGCTAGAATCAGACTAGCAGGCTCAGAAAATAATTTTCTTCATCTAAAAAAATTTTCGTGTGCAGATTAACAACAGATAAAAAGATCTGGTGAACAGACCCTTATTATTAAAGCATAGATTTGAATCTGCGATCAACAATAAAACAAGAAATATAATGAAGATTCGATCAATGTTTTAGTCGAAAGGAATAAACGTTTAAGTAGCTTGTGCTTCTTAAAAGGTAGTTTATGAGCTGGTATAAACAATTAGATCAATTATTGTGCAACTGTCGGACTTTTGACTCGACTATCCATCGGTAGTGTCCGGGGTGAAACTTACCGGCTGATAGAAAATTAATCGTTAGCTTATAGTCAAAGTTGCGGAGTCTTAAATATGAAATTGTGTGGGGTGCTTATACCGAACCTGTACCATTTATTAACTGAAAAAGCGAGAAGTGTGTTAAAATTACGATAACAATTCCAGAATCTATGAACACGTTCTTGGTTCGAGTCTGAAAAAAAGACGAATTAAAAAGGTGTGAAGAAATTCACGATATAAATCTCAGGATATTGAACACATCGAGTACGAGATTGAACTTCGAACACACATCGTACGAAATTTCTGGCAGTTTCAATCAGAAAAAAGTAAGTACTGGTTTCGAGTGACGTTGTCGAGAGAATGTTCGAAAGCAGGATCAAATAAGTACACTAAATTGACGAGATGTTAAATGCAATTCTGATCTCTCATTTGTTAGAGATTCTCTTCTTATAAAATTATCTTTGCTCGCGTAGAAGCAAGAAACAACTGCTTGGAAGCTCAAAAAGTACTGTAAAAGTACTGTAAATTAAAGAATTTAATCTCGAGTTAGTAGGCTGGCTTTCATAAACTGGGAATCCGCTATGAATTCCACAGAAAGTATTCCAGTCTTTCCTTTGCCACTGTTCAGTCGAATTTCTTCAATTCATGAAATTATCACAGATTTGACAAAAAATTGAAATATTTTTGTGTGAACAGCCCTAAAAGTCCTTGGAAAATTGATTTACCTCTTTCTGCAATTCTACAATTTAACCCTTTGCAGTCGGAGATATTTTAACTTGAAAATTAAATATTTCTTTCGACCTAGAATAATCCCATTGTACATGATTTTTAATTTTATGGATATGAAATTGATATAATACCTCATACAATACTTAAATGTGTACTAATTGATTAGTAGATAACTAGTAGACATAGAAATTAATTTTTTCTCTTAATACATATGTTCAATAGGTCGAAAATATTATAAAAGTACTTTGAAACTTGTCTAATGTTTTCAACCTCGTACAACAATTTTTAGTGATGACTTTGAGTTACCCCTGACTGCTAAGGGTTAATTTTTTCGTCTGTGAATTAATCTTCAACAAGAAAACCAACCAAATCTCTTTTATAAATGCGGAAGAGTCGCAAAACTCATTCAATTTAACATTCGTCGCAGGAATCTGTTTTCGAACTATGCTTCGACGCCGAATGCTTGTAAATAGTAAATTGAACACAGTACGATTTCTCGGGTGTAAAATCGAGATCGGATCGCGGTGCGATTTCGATCTCACGATCCACTGGGTTTGATCCGGCTTCGCTGGAATTTTGGGAAGGATTCGACGTTCTTGGGGGGCTTACATACCTTACTCTACTCTTAACCGTAGTTTAATATCGAAGAATGACTCGAAACACCCTTATTGATTAACATCTCTAGGGCTGTGCGCGGATTGCTGGCGGAAAATCGAACGAACCATTTCACAAATGCTTCTCCCTACAATAATCAACGATCCACTAATCAACAAACCATCAAACAAGCCACTACAACCCTGAACCCAAGTTTAACGTAAGTCAATCTAAAAAAAAACAGTGGTCTCAAGTACTGAAAACTAGATTGCTTAACAAATGTTTTCATTTATTGTTGCTAACTAAATCTCGACTGCAGATCTTGCAAAATTTGTTTACATTGTAGAAAAATGGTGAAAACTGTGTTGCTACTCTCAAGAGGATCATTCCATGCCAAATCGATCACTCTTCGCAGGCACCATCATCGATTATGTTCTAAATGAAATATGTTGTAGTCCGTGTGAAATTAGGGGGGTTTAAGTCATCATTTTCCCGGTTTCGAAATTTTTTACAAATGGCAGGCCTTCAAAGTTTTCAATTTTTGCCCATTTTGGCGAAAACAGGCTTCGCTTATGAATTTTTATCTCGGGAACTGTTTTATAAAGTTGATTTTCGAGGTTGAAAAAATTATTTCGTAATAGCCCAATACTTTCCGAATAAAACAAAAAAAAATGAAGCTCCATCGGACAAACAGTTCCGGAGATAAAAATTCATAAGTGAGGGCTGTTTTCGCCAAAATGGGCAGAAATTGAAAAATTTGACGGCCTGCCATTTCAAAAAAAATTCGAAACCGGCTAAATGATGACTTAAACCCATCCTAATTTCGCATGGACTGCAATATATTTCATTTAGAACAAAATCAACCCAAGATCTTTTCGATCTTCCGATTTTCTTAAATCGAATCATATATTTCTAAATTCAAGAGACTGACTTGAATAACGAGGTGACCTTCACGCCACTTCTAAGCGTCCACCAACAAACAAGCAAATAACCTTACAAGACCCTTAGCTACGATCAAGCATGAAAGAATAATTAAACAAAAAACTGTGTTGCTATTTTCAAGATCTTTTCAAAACGTCTTGTCAAAACCCGCAGTCTAATAATTACTAACCCTGTAAGTACCCTTCTTATAAACATCCGCACCGAGTCGTCTCCCAGCGAACAATCTATTCAACAAACTTTAAAATTTCAAACGAACAATTTTGCGAACGAAAGACCACGAGCACCACCGTTCCCAGCAAGCCCCGCGCAGCCATAAACAACGATCTACCAAATACTTTATAAATCAACGTCGTCTCCAACTCGATTGTACACTGATCACCATTTACAGTCTTCGACAGTCTCCTTTCGCGAGTGCTCGCCAACAGAAACGCAGACTCTCGAGTTCCAGTTCCTATCACACGATTCGACAGCCTCGGGAACCCGCCAGGAGTCTGACAATGGCACAAAAATTTGGTTCCAGCTTTCCTCGCGGCGTCTCCGTTACAAGATCGAATACGTCGATCCTCGCGGAAGCGTGTTAGCCTTAAATACTCGATTACACACCGACCGTTCCTGGTTAAGCGAATTTATAGTTAGAGGCTCGTCCATTTGTTCGCGGAATCGGCGATTCGTCAGCCGTCCACGGAAAAAGCGTTCCTCGGCAGCGCAACAACCCCCTAATCTCGCAATTAGAGGAGAGCGTCGTAAATTTTCCCCTGGAAGATGGCCCCGAACCCGGTTTTAAGAGTCCAGCCCCGACAGACTCGGAGCTCTTTCGCCCAGGGAGCATTGAAAGAGGTTTTTCAATCCTCCCCTGTCGATACACCTCGATCGAACCAGGTTTCGGTCTTCTTTCTCGCGGCAAGTTCTCCCGATCCTCGCCCATCCGTCATCCTATTATCCCTTTCCACGTTCCTTGTCGGCTGATCTTCGGCAGCGTGAAGTTTCAACGATCAAAAACGACGGCGGCGGCGCCGTTTGGCGATACACCTACAGTTTTGATCAGGCAGTAATTCGATTACGGCTAGCACACTTTCATTGGCTAGCAGAGTGCGGTCTGCTGGATTTTGATTGTTACAGAACCACTGTGTCGGACAGGTAGCCGGTGTAGACGATCCACCGGCTCCTTGGTCAACCGAGTGTTTAGACTCGACGGGTTTTGATTGTGAACCGCGGGTTCACTGGTAGACAATCCTCGGCTCGTTGACCGTCCAAGTGCCCGGAGCTTCCCGATAGCTACTTCTCTGTCCACTTTGCTTCCTCCGAGCTGTAATCGATGCAGATAACCCTCAGAATTCCCTCGATATCACCCGCGCACCTTTTCTTCTTCTTCTTCTTCCTCTAAATTTCTATAGGCTCGTTCTAGAGTGCGTCACTAGCTCCAAGTCCGATTCCTAACTGAACACATTCACAATCCACCGACCGTGGCTTTTCCCGAACCGCGTCTCAGGTTAACAATCACAACGAACATCATCGAACCACTTCACTTCGGCACTCCGTCGAACCGGAAGTCCTCGAGATGCCTCCGAGTCCCCTAAATTTCCTCTAGTGCGCTTCGAGACCCCGCCTACGCCACTCACGAGCCCCTCAGACCCTTCGCCACGATATATTCGTATCACTCGATTCCCACTGGTCCGGGTTAGCTCTCAGACAGTCTCTCTCACTCGTCCCTAACTATCCTGGTGGACGTTTCTCTCGTTCAGCGATCCCGGCAGCCGTCGTCGCGAAATGTTCCCGTGTCGAGAAACCATGGCGGACCTACTCGAAAACGCTCTCCGCGGCTTCCCTGATCTTGACGATCAGGAACGACCGTCTGCAGAGCTTGACGAGCAGCTCTATCCTCTGTCAGGATGGCTTCCTGAGCTGGGGCAGCGCGATCAGATAGATGTTGCCCAGGATGGCACCGACTACGAGCAGCATCACGCTGATGGCAGACAATAGACGCACGAACCTGACGAATCTCCGACCCCTGGCGTCCTTCTTGCTCTGATTCGGGAACACCGCCAAGCCCAGCAGAGGACCTGCCAGAGCACCTGCCACGTGGGCTGCCCAACCAACTCTGCCACAACCCAGAAGAGCCGGGATTGGCAGCGACGCCACGTCCGCGCTGGCTAACAGCAACACGGCGCCTAGTCGCCAGCCGGCGTACCGCAACTCACCGTGACACTGCGACAAATTAAGCGATTGTGATCGATTAACTGGCTGATCCCATGGCGCAGGGCATCCCTTACGCATTACTTCCCTGCAGAATTTTTGTCTACCTTCAATAACCATCGAGTTATCATCAACACCACCTATAGAACAAAGCCAAACAACTTCGCTGTGACGTCATCGCTAAGAGGCGCGACATTCACGATTTACTCGTAATAGTAAGATTCACTAAAATAATATGCATATTTATAAGCAGGTAACTTCATTTAGTTTGTAATACCATAAAAAAAAATAATATATATTCAATCTCCTTTCTAACTATTACAAAAAATAATACAAATTATCTGCTTTTTAATAAAATTATGATATACATATATCCAATATAATTGTCACGCAAAAAGTACACAGGAAATTGTAAACCTATATTTCTACTATACGAAACAATGTTAACGCAGGCAAGGAGGTCTTTTCAAGATAAATTTTAACATAACATTTTAACATAAAATAGAATATGAAATAATGAAACACGAACACGTAGAACATAAAATTTTGTTTTCACAGAACCTTGTTCGAACGTTTACTTGGTTTTTCGCTTACAGTAGTTAATTTCCTGTTTCTCTTTTTAACAGTTTTCTTTGTGTGAACATATGCAGCTATAAATATTAGCTATATGCCTAATATTTTTGATTGAACTCGGATGAAGCATAAAATTCTGCGTAAGAAAGTGTTGACCTTTATAGATCATAGATCTAATAGTTAACGAGATATGATCGATATAATTTCCCATATGTATAATAGCTATTACCTGGAAGATAGTAGTTGCTGGAACCGATACCCTCAATGTGAATAAGTACATATGGAAAATTATTTCGATAATATCTCGTAAAAGTTATTCGTTTTCAAATGGTGTACGAATACTTTGTACACCCACTGTATCTTGCATTCTGACATAATTCTTAGATATTATGATAAAATGCGATTTTTTTTCGGAGGTTCTCAGGTTTTCGGAGCATACGGAAACATTAGCATCGGTATTGATTATACACAAGCAGCGCAAGGAAGCTAATGAAGTCTGAATTTCATTTTTGTTCCGGCAAACTTCCGAGCAAATGAATAAAACTGCCGCGGGCGTCTGTTGTTTGCGAAATCGAATTCGCGCCGAGCAACAATCGCGGAAACAAGAAGCAATCGAAGCCGAAAGTTCGGCAAAGCGGCGCGGAACGTAACTCCGGAACGCGAGACGGCAAGAACCAGCCGTGAGAGGAAAGCTGATTCGGGATGCGGCCGTGATCTTTGTTAATCCTCTCCGAAGAAGAACTTTTCCAGTGTTTCGCAACTATCACTTCGTCAACTGGCAAACAATTTCGCCTCTTAGCCAGTCGTTTCATGGGGGTAGCATTCGATGTATTTTTTATTATTGCTCGTTTAATGAAATTCAACCAGGGAAAGGGGAGCGAAGACGGAAACTTTGTCGGGGCTGTTTCACCCAGTTTTTCCGGCTCTACGCCTCTGGCCGCCCTTCGCGAATAGTCGCCGGAAGTTTCGACCCTCTGCCTTCGATAGATCGACCAAGTTTCCTCGAACTTACCAAGTAAAGATGCGCGAGATGGCTGGTAAGCAGCGCGTAAACACCTGCCGAAGAGCCCACCAGGAACAAACTCGGCTGCAAAAGGGATGCACCCAGGGCTCCGCAAACACCACCCCCCAGGTAGATCGTTGCTACCCCTATCCAGCCTTGCTCCACCTACAGTCAAGAAAATTTTCACCGTTTAACGCTTACAATGTGATTTAATTTATTATTTTTCTTGGATTATATTCTTCATTGTCAACGACAACTTTATTTATAACAACTTGATCGTCACTCATTGACGGAGTAAACAGAATTCACCCTTTGCACTTGGAGCCATTTTAACTCGAAAATTAAACATTTCTTCTGACCGAGAATAATTCCATTAATTGTATATGATTTATTCATTTTATGGATTTTAAAAATGTTTGAAAACAGGATATTGTAAGGGAGACACTTGGGGCTGTAACGTCATTTTTTTCAAATTTTTAAAAAGTTCCCAACTATGAAAGCATTGCATTTTCAAATGAGAATATTTTTAGTAGAAACTTTATCTTACTTTTACAAGGGGTTGTTATTCGACTGAAATAAAACAATTGATTTCGATCAGCGGATGGATTTATAAAAATACTTATAATTCGTAATAATTAGGTCAACCTAAAAATTGAAAGACGTGTCAAAACAAATGACAGACGTCATGAAACATTGACTTTGATTGATGGCTTCGCAATTTTGCGTTAAATATTCACTTGCCACTATTATTAAAGGACAGAGGTAGTAATATTTTGATCCCTCTGAATAGGACCACCCTTAACTAGTTGCTGACAGTCGAGAGGGTAGTTAGGAAGTTAGTGCTCGGCGTCCGAGGGTTAAAAACCACCCCACCGTTCACAGTCTAATATCCGAAGCGGTTTCCAGCCGATTCAACCCTTTCGGGGTATGAAATCGATCGAGCTAACGGCTAGGAAAGATTCAACGTAGTCGGTGACGAGCGGAAAAAGGGGGAAGGGAGGTTTGCTAGCAGTGGTGGTAGTGTGGTGGTGGCGGTGGTCCGCGGCCAATTAGTCTGATTAACTCACCTCGAGCGGGGTGGCCAGGACCAGTTGGATGACCACGTTGAGTGCAAGGTGAAGCGCGTTCGAGTGCAGGAGCATGTACGAGGCGAACCTCCACCCTTGGATCCTCTGTCGTGGATCGTAGACCAGCCACCTGCGCAAGGTCGCTTCATCCCCCAGGCAGTGAACGGCTATCTGTCGTGATCGAGAATGCGTTTCAATCGGGCTACTAAATCGCGATAACGAGCAGGCAGGGTATAATGGTCGCGGGCAACAGAAACAATTCAAAGCGCGTTCGCCACAGGTGCATCCTAGCCTTCCTGCAGCTCTAGGGCGAATTGAAAACCTTCGTACAAAGGAACGACTATCTCTTTTCAGTAAAAAAGGTTTACATATTTTATTTATTGCGGATTACTCGGTGCAACGATCGAACAATTTTTATAACTGGACGAACCTGGCTTTTGCACCAACGCACAGTGGTCTAGAAGTCGGTTCTAGTGCGAATTAATTATTGTGCGAGGAAAAAAATGACATTTTGTGTAAAAATTACTTTTAAATACTTGAGTAAAGTAAATAAAACATAATTTACAATACCGACTACTTGTTTATTAATCTAATACTACATTCATTAAAATTTTTTAATGGCCTTCCAACTCTTGCGGGTTCAAGTTCGTGAACGCCAATCTCATTAAAGGGAAACACTATGGTCGATTCTAACCAAGTCTTATTTTTTAACAGAAATCTATTATATCTTTATAATTATTGCCTATTTTCCAACGTTTCTCAATACTTTTGATAAAGTTCTCTAAGATCCCTTCAATATTGTGTCCACCCACATTCCTTCCGGTAAAAATAGCCTCTAGTGATCCACTAACGCAATCCTTTCGTTTCAAATTCTTCAATTTGAACCATTCTTCGAACAACTCTAACCGGGTGATCGTGGATACGTTTACTAAAATATTAAAATAAAATTGACGATTAACTTCATCAATCGATTGAATCAATCGTCGATTTTTCGATGATTTCTTCTTTTAATCAACGATTGACGATTAACTTCATCAATCGATTGATCCAATCGTCGGTTTTTCGATGATTTCTTAATCGTACACATTAATCAATCAATCATGATTCAAATTTTAACCGATTAATGCCCAACTCTGTCTAGGGGCGACTTAATGAACACTGTTAGATTAAGAGTAGATCGCATTCGATCAAAAATATATATTTCTAACGCTGATGTTTGACAAGTTCAATCGAGCACTGAAATCTGGCCGACAAATAAAATGAGTGAAACAATAATTTCATTTCTCTGTCGACGTTTCATCCGTTACACGGGTCATCAGAGGAATAGTTCGTCGAACAATCGCGCAATAAAAAATCGTCGAGCGGGCAATTAGGAACGAACGATAACCCTTCATCGATCGAAATATCGCAGAATATCAGACAATCCCTTCTCGTCGAACGCGCAATTTGGTCCGCGATTGAACGTCGCTAGCGGGACACGAAAAATCCACGCGCGCGCTATTTGATCGGGGAATGGAATTACCGAATAGACAATTATTTACGCGGCGCGGGATTTTCGACAGTCATTCCCCATTAAAATTCGGTGATCAGAATCGAATCGGGCCCCCGGTATTCGTCACACGATCGGAAGAGCAAAAACATGGACACGCGGACCATCGCGCGCGTGTTATTCGTCGAATAATTAATTCTATCCCGGAGTCCGGCCGATGGAATGGTAATTAATCACGACCGCGTATTTAAACGTCGAATAAACCCGCGCGACACCATTGTTGGCCTTGAAACGAGCCCACCGGATCGTTAATATGAATGACGACGACCGCAGTGAGAAAAGACGCGTGCGATTCGTTCGTTCGCGTGAGAAACATTTTCTCTTTGCGACGTAATATTCAAAGTATTCCAAAAAATAATAATAGTTATTTATTAATGTACCTGTTCCGTCGTACCGGAATAGAATTCGTAGGTTTCCTTCGGATTCGATTTATGATGCGAACGTGCCTAAATATCCTCCTCAAGGATTAAACAACTAGGGTCATTCGGCGACCAGTCAAGGCATCTGTTTAACGTTCAGTTTTTTCTACACCCTCGAAATTACACGGTGTCATAAATTTTGTCCCTCCGAAGGACCGTCCGCGACCGTTACGCAGGGTCTCGAATTACCTGGAACCGTCGTGTCGTCGACCGAGTAAGATCTCGCCCCACTCCTCCTTCCTAGGGCCTCATTCTGAGCTACGGGAAGGAGGTCCTAGGAGTCAAAGTGTGTACTGATTGGGAAATGCAACTTTCTGCAGGAACCAATCAGTGCATCTTATTTCATATTCGAGAATCCAACGAGCATCGCGCCAGGACTGGAAGACGAAATCGCTCAGTTGAGTTTTACGCTCTAACGCCGTGACATTCTCCAGTCCTCGGGTAGACAAGTACAACGCACGAGCCGTTGTCTTGTCAATCGTTTATAATATGTGCAAAGTTAGCATCACGGTAGTTCGTCGTCCAGTGATCAGGACATCCGACAAACCGGGATCGCGTCGGTCGAAATCCCTCGCGAACCGGATCAAATCAATCGAGATCCCTCGCGTGCGTTCAATTACAAACGCGAATCCTCATATTATCATCTGCGCGCGTATAAGGCAGGGCCTGCTAGATCAGCCTTACTGACGAGTCCACTAGCAGGTCCGGGACGAAACGCTTCCATTAACGTATTCATGCGATATCAAGTCAAGCGAATCAATTATTGTCTTTTGCGATCATTCTATCATTTGAACTAGCTGCCCAAGATTAACTTGGCGGGCAGTGATCCGGAACAGTCGCGAACCCACAGTTCCGCGGCTAAACAGTACCTATATGTTCATGGACTTTCAATCTATCAAACGAATAATTAAGCTTTTGGGGACGAGTGTTGAAATATTGATTACATCGGGATTGTACATACATTAACACTAAACCTACCAATGTCGGTCAAATGACCGGTTTCAGAATTTTTATTTTACAATTACTGAAATTATATAGATGCTTTCATGAGAATCGATTTAATGGATTTCTTTATTCAAGTGTATATTATAAAATGGTACAAAATGTAAATAGATTCGATCTCGTTATTTTTAGAGGACAACACATACTAGCCACTTTTAATGACCGGTAGGTTTAGCGTTAATAGGCAGCGGATCTTTATGCAAAATTAAAATTTTCTACCTGAACTGTAACAATCTGAAGTGAAACAGAAATTTCATTTCTTTCTCTTAGCCCCTTTCCGTTACATTTTCTTTATAGTCACACTGATAAAAACGCCTTTATACCTAAAAATGTCGTCGAAGAGTTAATGCTTAAATTTAATTACAAACGGACCAAATTTTATTTCATTTAAAAAGAAAGGCGTGACATTCATATTTGCTAGACTGTTTAAAATGTTCGTCACGAGTGTGTCTCGCTAAAACACGGCAAGGGGTTAATATGTATAGTAGACTGAAAACAATGTAATAGTATTTTTAAATTCGTCCAATATCTTTACTGTTTTAAATTACAGCTACAAATTTTTGTCATGAATGCGTAAAATCCGCTGTCTAAATATTAAGTAAAGCGTCGAACAGAGTTGTGCTAATTCAATTACATTGTAATTCAATTACTAAGTATTTTAATCAGATGTGTAATTGAAATACAATATAATTTAAATACAATGTATAATTGAAATACAATATAATTGAAATGCAATGAATCTGAATTATAAATTACAATATAATTGAATTATATTTTATAATTGTACTCCATTGCAATTACGAATTACATTGTAATTTAATTGAATGAAGATCTGAATTATAAATTACAATATAACTGAATTACAATGTAATTCAATTACCTTGTAATTATAATTCTGGAGTAATTCAATTGTAATTCTGCCCAACTCTGGCGTCGAACAAACAGATTTTAGCACTTTTAAAGACTTTTAACCCTTAGCACTCGAATGGTGACTGTGAGGCGCCACTAAAAATTGCTGTACCATTATTCAAAATATTGTTTACATTATTAAATATGTCGGTATCTAATCAATTACTAAACACTTAGGTATTGTATGAGGTATTATACCAATTTCATATCTTGAATGGAAATAATCTAGGTCGGAAGAAATGTTTCATTGTCGAGTTAAAACAGCTCCGAGTGCGAAGGGTTAACTTTTAATAGCACTTTGAAATTACTTTACTTATAAATAGACTGCGGATCTTTATGCAAAATAAAAAATGTCTGCATCGATTGCAAGACAGAGGAGCGAAATAAAAATTTATTTCTTCTTTTAACTATCTGGTTAAGCTGAAACCAATACACTGATGTCTTTAAATCTTTTTAATATGTCCACTGTTTTAAATTGTGTTTATCCATTTTTGCCATAAATGCATAAATACCGCTTTGTCGTTCGCAGTTCAAAATCGACGTCGGAACGTTTCCCAAGCGCGATTCTAATCGACCAATCGCGTGGAACGGTTGCAATCGCTGGGAACCGTTCGGAAGAAACACAGCAAGTATTATCGGTTACATTAATTCTTGACCTGCCCCGTTACACGGTGAAATTATCGGGATCGATATTCACGAAGTCTGATCGGGCCAATTAAACCGGAAGCACCAGCCACGGTTAGTTGGCAGAGCGAGTATCGAATTTTCCCGGCGTAATTGATCGATGATAAAATCCTGTTACAGATATCAAATTTTCGCCGTGGATCGAGTTAAATTGTTCATCGCGAGTTCCGTAATTGAAAGTGGAGACTTGCGGCCCCCGCTAATGCGTTCTCGACTCCTCTAGTGGTTTTTAAAAGGTTTTAGATGGCGGCCGAAGGGAATGTTACACGCGCGATCCTCTTCTCTTGCGTTTCCACGCATCCAGGCAAATTTTTTAACGATGCGTCGTAAGATACGAGTAAATAGTTGATAAAAATACACCTGGCTCTTTTGTTACGAGGCAATATTTTTTACCCACTCCGCATTTATACGAGTTCCTTTCGCGTATCTTGTTCGCTGCTTCACGATTGTTTTAACACGTTTTATTCACATGAACGAATTCGTTGCAATAGAGTGTCTTGATAAATAAAATGTCGCTTTAAAAATATAATGCAGGCTGAGTCACGAAGCTTCGTAACAAATATTTGTTTCTGAATCTAAAGAGATGTAAAAAGCTGCTAGTGGACACCATTTTGAGCATCGATTCAATTAGGGTAAATGATATTTTGTTAATATTTCTTTTCTTTAGATGAAGAAGAAATACTTTTTATAACTGATGGGTGTAAAAGATTTGTAAGTTTACCTACAAAAAAACTGGAGGTGACCTTGATAACTCTTGGAAAGAGGGTTGACACTTTATTACATTACATTACAAGGGTTGAAACTTTATTATTACATTAGCTAAAAGAATGTCCGATCGAACCGCTAGCAACAGAGTAATCTGTGCTGTGATCACCCTTCGGGATTCACCCTGTTTACATTTTTTGAAGTGAAACTTCTTTGCTGAGGGGGCTACAATTTTCTAGCGTTACGGAAGTGACGAAATTTCGCGAATAACCTCGAATAGTTTGACAAGTAACATTTTCATAATTAATTTACTAACTTTAAAGACTTCATTGGTGAACTTTTAAGATTGTAGAATGTAAAATGAAGCCTTGGCTACATTCACATTTCAATTTTATGCAGGTTCGATGCTTAAATTGTTAGTTATTAACAAATTTTCGAGAAGTGGTATGGGAAATGCTATGAACTATGTCTCTTTCTTTCCCATATGTTCTCCTTCTTTGCGTCGCAAATTTTGATCGTTCATTATTTTTTTCTATGATTTTCTATGATCCTATCATTGAAACAATTGGCTTGTGATAGCTAAAAAAGGATATAAATGTTTTTGATTCAATTCTGTCTAAATGTCTTGCAAATACTGTACCGAGAGTTGTTCGTGATCTTGTTGTCGCTTCATTAGGATTATTTACCATTTCCAATCTTAATTTACTTCTAAACATTGCTAGACTGCAAGAAGTTTCACTTCTGCCGCCCGTGGTTTTCCACGCGTATGTTCTTCAGTTCTATACGATTTAAGAAACAGCGTGGACCCGCAGTTTTTCTTAGATCAAGACTTTACTGTACAATGATTTTGCTACTTGGAACAAGTTTAGAAATTATTTTCCGAATTCTAATAAATCGTAGCGTAGGGTTTGAGCGTCCGATATTTCTAACGTGACCAAGAATTACGAATCACGGTCACACGGTTACAGTTACAGCGATTAGAACGTCTTTGAAAAAGAAAATGTATATTTTTTGTATGGCTACATATATTTTAATGCCTAAATATTGCTTACAAACCAATCAAATTTTAAATACACTTTGTTGAAAACCTGCATCACGAGTCCGGCTCGTCAAAGTATGGCAAAAGGGGTTAAGAACGATGATTATAGCGCGTGTAGACAGCTCTATGCGGGAACGGGAGTGGCATGATGGGGGTGGGTGGCCAGAAACCATGCGAATTCCCGTATCTTTCGGAGCAATCTTTTTCTGATACCCTCTTTTTACGATGGCCGCGATGTTCGCGCCCCCGGCCGCCGACATTTTCCCCGGTAAATCATCCGTCGGCTACGGGCACTTTTGGGCCGCGGGGGCGGCTTCTCGTGGCTATCCATTTTTACGTCACGGCTTTTACGACCATAGCGAGGTTTCAGTCTCGCCCGTGCTTAATGCGCTTTTATGTTTGCCATCTTGGAAAACGTCGGTACCCTCGAAAATTCAGGCCACCGCCGGCAATAAAGAATTTTCATATTGCACTCGCGCGGTTCACTCCCCCGTCCCACACCTAAAACCCCCTTTCCCGCCCCTCTGAACTCACCCTCGACCGCTTTTGTTTCACTCGTCCCCTTTCACATCGTACCGCGAACAGAAGCACTGGCCTGATTCTTCCTCCCATTGATCTTTGATTTATTCGCGCGATCGATCACCCGTGACTATCCTGATATTTAGATCGCACCTGTATCCTCCCCCCATCCCACCCACAATCGTAATCAATCATATTTTGGCAAGAGTTTCACGTGTTAACGCGCGGACGGCAGCTAGTGTCCGGATCAGTCCCTTGATTAACTGCTCGCTCCTTATTTTACTTTAGCATTTTATTAGCTCTTAGGTGAACTACACTCGGTAAAATAAGTCTCCGCGTACACCCTTTAAAACAGAATAACCTTTTTATAATTATAACAAATGACCTGGTGTACTGTAGCATTGGTTTACTGTAAGATGTGCAAAAAATATTTTCTAAAAATTAAAATTTATAAGGTTGCGTTCAAAAATATAAAAATGGCACTTTTTAAAACTTTTTTATTTGGCACTTCTGAGATTTTTACACAAAATAGGGTTAGCATTATAGCAATATTTTAGAATTTTTTGGTAGGTGTCAACCTAGGGGAAGATAGTTAAAAAAATTGCCAAACAATTAATTAATTATTTTCAACTATAAATAATTAGCAGAAAATTCTGAAAAAAATCTGAAATATAGAGTGTATGTATATCTTTTGTTTGCCGTTTATTCCATGTCGATGTCTTTTCTCGTTTTAGAGCAAATTGCATTTAAGTGCGGGGGAATTTACCTCAATATCACCCCTATCGGTAGGGGTAGACATTTGAAATTTTACTCAATGTGTTTTTAGACATAA
This sequence comes from Lasioglossum baleicum, assembly GCF_051020765.1. NCBI lineage: Eukaryota > Metazoa > Arthropoda > Insecta > Hymenoptera > Halictidae > Lasioglossum > Lasioglossum baleicum. Next base: position 8,669,069 of record NC_134929.1, read on the forward strand.
AATGATGTTTCAAGACAGGAATCAGGAAAATCGGAGCATGCTTATCCGGCTATTATAGTAATTTATCAAATTTATAGTAATAATTATTTAATATTTCCACAACATTTTTTTTTATGTTTTACTACGTTTTCCCGAAAAAGAAATTTCCATGCCTCCCTATCTTTTTTTTTCATCTTTTATTACAAAAACAAAACTGAAACCTACTAATTAATTTTTTATTACAAAAATTTTGGCGCCTCCCAGATTGGAAACTGTTGCGCGAAATGATAGAACCTATGAAGTTAAATGTATCTGTTGATTAATTTGTTCAGTAACGTACACACGGTTTGGTAATATTGTAATAATGTTGACAAGATGGAAAACGATTAATGTACTCGGTAAAGGATCGATTAATTTTTGTAACATTTTCCTGTACACAGTTGTCGTTTTGCGAAATGTAAAGAAACAATGCTGTTTTAATTTCGAGTTCTCACGTAATTCCCAGAGCAACCGGAAATAAATTTTTATTGTGTTCCACCATCATCCCTCAATCGAACGCCTGACGGGGCGGATATCAAAACATCGACGAGGCATCAATTTTTTCCAGCCGGATGACGATTGTCGTCAAGGCAAATAATTGTCAGCGGGGGACAGCTGTCGTTATCGAACGACCTTTTTTTCGCAGCGGCAGCCGCGGCTTCATCGAACACGCGTATTCGAGGATTCTTCTCCGTCGACAACCTAAGTAGAATAAGCTTTCTCTCTGTGATCAGACGCTTCATTTTATTAGACGCGCGCGTGGCCTAATAATTATATTACATTAAATCTCATTAATGACAAAATTGCATTTATGTAGATTTCGTGCGAGTTTTGTTTAAATATGTCCTTCAGTAAAGAAGTTCACTAAAAAAATTTCTCAGAAAAACATATTTATAGTTTTAATATTTCTGAAAGAACAAATCTGGAATCAGTCATTTTGACCCATTCGGTATACTTCTAATGTTAAAATTGCAGAACCCAGAATTTCTTGCTGAAAGGATTGCTTGGAGATGACCTTCGCAATGCTATCCCTAGGGACTTTTTAATCCGGGGGGGGGGTGGTGGTGAAATTGTTTCGATTAAATGAGATAAGATGCACGACGCTGAGCGATGATTACCAAGGGATGGAAGGATCGAGGTTCCAACGGCTATACACGGATGCGAGTTCCGTGCTCTCAGGCGTATCTCGACGTTTCATTAGCCCTGGGAACGTTCATTGTCGTTTTACTATCCCCGTTACATTTTCCCGCAATTTTAAGTTCACCCATTCGAGATTGGACGCATTCTTCGCTGCTGCGGCCGGCCCGTAACGATCGCCGGAAACTTCAAAGCAATTATGATCTTTCGGGGGTAGTGACCCGGCGGGTAGTTCGCGATCCCGTGAGATCAAACGTCGCTGATTTCGAGGTCCTATTCTTCTAATCGCAAGAAGGACCACTCTTAACTATCACAGGATGATCGAATTCATCCTGGAAATCGTTTGTCCGATACTCAACTTCCGATCGATGGTTGTCGGGAGAAAAATTTATACTCTCTGTAGTTTTCGGATTGAATTGTTGCCCTTTTAGTGCTCTGTATTTATGCTGTGTTATGTGTATGCTATATAAACCTTATATTGTTTAAAGCAATAAATAAATAATAATTGTATCAAAGTGTTAGAGGACAAGAGGACGCAAAAACCCATTTTTTAGATGTATGAAAAGGTTCAACATCTGTTTCCTTTAAAGTGGATATTAATAAAAAATATAATTAATCCTTTTGTTAACTATGTTAATAGCTGCCCATCAGCCACGAATTTTCTAACGTTTAAAGAACAAAAAGATGGCTCATGTCAAAGAAAGAGTTATGCTTTTAGTAGAAAAGATCCACCCTCTTTTTGTACAACTAAAAATATGGTGAATCAGATTAAAACAAAGGCTCCGGTAACAGACGCGTAATCTCATTAGGAACCCGCATGCGAAATTCGAAGTTAATTAGTTGAGGGTAGAGCGCGAGTTTCCATTTAAAGAGGAAAAGTAGTTTTCGGAAAAAGAACGCGTTTAACGTTTCGAGTCGGATAGTTAGCTAGCTGGATTCTTCCATTTAAAATGTAATAACTCTCTTAATTCGTCATATATCGAAACTCCCTTTACAACATTGATAAAGTCGACCTATAAAATACCTTTAAAAAAATGACTTCATTTTGACGTAACTCTTGAAATAATTATCAAACCGCTTTGTAAAGACTACTGACAAACTGAATTTTAATTGAAGATTGATCGGTAATGTTCAATATTTAAACCAATGCTTCCACGTGTACTGTCTTTACAGAAAATGTGAATATGTCTAAACAATATCTAAATTTTTTAAATTATCAAAAATTGTTTCACATTCGTCCAAATCACTCCGCAATCTTCTTTCCTGAAATTTAATTTTTTCGGGGTCCACCGCGAATCTGATTAGCCGCGAAATATTAATTACAATTCATATTCATTTCCGCAGTTGCCCGCTACAATATGAATTTTCTAATTTGTTCCGCGTAGATGAAGCCATTAAACTTTCAGTAGCATATCCGAATAGTCGCATACTCGAGTTAGTATCGAAAAGCCAACTCTCTGTATAATATTTCGGTTTCAATTACCCTAACCCCGGAGCTGATAAATTGTCGACTTTGTGGAATTATGGTATACCAGAGGGAAAACTACTTTCTCATGGAATCAAGGGAAACACGTTTTCCGGACAGGGTCCTGCGAGTTTTCCATTTTCATTGTTCACGATCGACGAGAGACGGGAGAAGCTAATCGTCGATTGTACGCCGGTCGTTCAGTTTCGTGCGATGAAACGAACGATAATGCTTCCGGGTGGTGAGCGAGAGAAGAGAGGAAGAGAGGGGGTAGGGTTAATGAAACGCTGAGATAGCGGAAACGGCGATATCCGGTTACGCGGTCCCTCTCGCCGAAAAGTCGAGCTCTCGTCCGCGTAATAATCGGCCCGAGGTTCTTCCGTAATATCGCGAGAGATAGGATAACGAACGTGATAAATCAAAAGTAGAGAAGCGGCACCGTAAATATGGCTCGTTAGAGGGCTCGCTAATAAATCACCGGAAAGTTTCCTGCCGCCTGCGAGAATCGGCTCTGATTGCTCGCGTTTTTAGCCGGGCCGGGTTTCGCAGCAAAGTTCGAAATGAATCGGACGTTCGGCTGAACTCTCTCGTCCGGAACTCGAAAAATTTCATACCGTTGTGGATCGTGTGTACGATCTTCTTGTGGGATTCCATTAAACAAAATTTATTTTTATATAGATCCAAAAAATATCCAACCGTATTTTCCTTTCTCGAAAATGATAATTTAACCCGGCGTTAGTTAGATGGGGTCTCACAGAACCCAGAGATTTTAGATTGATTGTAACATTGTAAAGATGTTTCATTAGCTAAGTATTTTTGAATAGTAAAAATTTAATTTCGTGGATCTCTGATAAATTGCAAGCCTCTTAAGGTAGAAAAAGGTATTTATTTCTATAATACAATATATTATTTCGGTGGGTTAATAATAAATATAGTACAATAAGCCTGGACTCTTTAAGAGTAGTGGAAAATCTAAGTGAACGCAATGTTACTATGTTTGTAAGGCAATACGAGTTATGTACTTTCTTCTAAATGAACAACAGTTCACAAGGATTGAAAATAGGTTTTTTAAAAATGTGTATAAAATCTTGCAGAGATGCAGTAAGGAGCATAACTGTTTCCACACACTTTAAATTAGAATAACTTTTTTATGAATGGACCAAACGTCTTCAATTTCTCTGTAAGGCTAGAAGAATTAGTATAGTAAATGACGTCTGATAAATAAGTTGAAAAAGTGCATTTGATCGGAACTGTGATAAACAATAGTAAAAATTAATTTTTACAACTTTTTTCGCTGGGCCAATAACGAAAATTTAAAAGATGTGTTGTGTAAACCTGTATGAATTTTATGTATACGTTCTGAAAATTACATTGAAATTGGTTAATTGGTTTACGAATTATAAACGATCAAAAGTTGTAAACATTGCAATATTTCATGATTTTCGGCCCTTTTACCACTTTCGATCGTTTATAATTTGTAAACCAATTGATTCAATGAAGTTTTCAGAACGTATATAATTCATACGAGTTCACAAAACACATATTTTAAGCTTTTGTTATTGGCCCAGCTAAAAAACTTGTAAAAATCAATTTTGACGCTTGTTTATCACAATTCCGACCAAGTGCATTTTTTCAATTTATTAGTGTACAAATAAGTTCGGTGCCTTTACATATATTCAATCGTGATTGCGTTTGAAATTAAAATTTTCTCCCTCCGCTTTGGTGTTTTAAAGCGTCAACCTTACCCTACTAAACGCACTACATAAATTTACGCTAATTGGTTAAAAACCATGCTTATATTAAAATGCACTGAAAAGGAGAAAATAATTTTTTTAGACACTAGTGACTATAAATAAAAGCGTGGAGCGCCCACGAAGATTACTTCAATATATTACTTCAATATAATTCAAAAAATTATTTTCTCCTTTTTAGTGCATTTTAATATAAGCGTGGTTTTTAAAAAGTTTTTTTAATATATTTTTTGCATTTGAGTCAAAGAAAAATGCTGCTGAGAATACGAAAATAATTTGTTCCGCGTTAGGTGAAAATGCTGTAACCTATGAAACATGCAAAAAGTGGTTCCAAAGGTTTGGTAGTGGAAATTTTAACCTCAGTGATGGAGAACGCAGTGGAATGCCGGAAAAAGCGCAGGGCAAGGAATTACAGCAATTATTGAATGAAAATCCTTCTCGTTTGTGTATTCCTTTTTTTTTTATAAATAAAGATCAAAAGCATGCTCAAAAGGCACCGAACTGATTTGTGCCCCTAATATTTATTAGACTTCATTTCGTCGGCTGAATGTAATAACTAGGTAACTTACAATTCCTTAGTTTAGAGAAATTGATGAAACAGTATTTTAAGGTTTTAAGATTATGGTAGGGAGAGACACCGTTATATTAAACATAATGCCAATATCTGGTTATATTTCTTTATTTTAAGTGGAACAATACATGAAAAAACATCTTTTTGGATTAAAAAAAAATTTTTTTAAAGTCGATTTGCCCATTTATAAGGGTGGGTTTATAGTGGAGCAGCGAGGTGAGCGCTGCGGTGAAAAGAAAGAAAAACAAAGAAAATACACATGTACTTTTTCATTAGTATGTGTCGAAATGTTGTCACGAATTTTGGTTTCTTTTCACCGCGCCGCTATCATCGATGCTCGCAGCTCCACTATAAATCCACCCTAACATAAATAGAAATCTGTATTTATTTTTTATCTACTTTGAACACTGCTCACTAGATGTCGTAGATTACTTTGATAGGTTACCAAGTTTTTATATTAAATTCTACTTGATTTCTTCTTTAATACGAAGTAGATAACTTAAAATGTCCAACTTTCAAGTTACCTAGTTATTACATTTAGCCGGCGATTTACTATACTAATTCTTCTAGTCTTACGGAGAAATTGAAATCGTTTGGTCCAATCATAAAAAAACTCTGATTTAAAGTGTGTTTGAAACAGTTATGCTCGTTACTGTACGTTTGGCACCGCAAACGGTGTTTTTCGGAAACGGCTTTGGGAAAATAGCTGCCAAGTGCTTCCAGCGTGAGGTGTTTATATTAACGCTGAGAAAAAAGCGCAATCTCTCGATTGGATGGCGGGAATTGTGGTAAAATTACTCGAAGGGAATAGTCTCGGGACCGATTAACAATTTCGGTCGAGTCAGTCCTTCGCGAGCCAACCAGAATTTGATATCGCGGTGACGGTAACGATCCTTCGTTTCCCTCTCTGGGTCTCCGGCGTCGTTCTAACGCCGCGGCGCGGCGGGGGTGGGGCTTTCACCCCCGGTTGAATCTCGTCGTTTCATTAACTCCTCGCCGGTGTTAACTTCTGTTTTATTGCGCGAGACCGCGGGAAAGAAGGGTGCATTTAACTTCGTGGCTTTAACTTCGCGGGTTTCTATCCGACACGCTCGTCGACTCCTCCTCCCCCTCGCCCCCGAAGCACCGGAAACGCTCGAATAACCTCCGCCGGAATTATTATCGAGCTGCCTGGAGGATCTACAAGCCCCGAGGCCCTGGGATGTCTCGATCCTTCTTCTCCCTTCCGTCCCTCCTGGTCCCACCCCCGGGAACCCCCCACCGGTTCCTCTTTCTTCTGTTTTCTTATCGTTTCTTCCTTTTCTGCGTGTTTTATTCGCCGGCTCTCGGTCCTCGAGGAGCACGAGTTTCTCGAAATACCGGCACGATGTTCGCTCCGTGAACTCGTGCGTATAATCGAGAGAGAGATCCCATCGACCTCTCCACCCCCGCAATAGCGACGTATTAGCTCGGCTAATGGGAAATCTTTTGGGCTCTTTGCTCCGGACCCTCTTGTCTTCGACTGGTATGCACACCGATCGGTGAAAAGCACTGTTTTATGGGACGGCACTCGATGACTCTCCACCACGTCGGCGAGCAAAGAGCGCTCCACAGTTTCATTGACCGTGAGCAGAGCTGGATTGAATAAACACAAACCGAGCCGAACAAAGACGGATCAATAGGATGTAGTAACCGCGGATAACTGGCAATCTTCAGGTGAAAATCGATGCGCTTGAGACCATAGTTCGAGTTCAATTGAGTTAACTTTTCACTTAGGGGAACAAAGATTTTCAAATGATGAAACTTTAAATTCTAGCGCGAGGAATCCAAGAACTAACGCAGCTCTAGCGGATCCGCTTACTACATCATAAGCTCCTATGTCTGGAAATCAATATGGCAGCGTTCTAACTTGTCAAACGCGCTCGGAATTGAGCAACTTTGCTCGTGGTATAACTTTTAAACGAGGGTACTCCGCACATCGGAACTTGAATTTCTCGCACCAGAATTTAAAGTTGCAGCAATTTTTTCGTCGAATTGTTCAATACACGAAATAAACTTGGCCGCTACTTTTTAAACCAATGGCCATAAATGGTGTTAGGTAGCGGCCAACTTTGAATAATTTAGCCCTCCACGTAACTCTTTGAAAATTAAACAGCGTTCTTTAAAACTAATTTTTACAAACGCTTTTTTCAGTATTGCAAGAGGTATTTCTAAGCTAACGAACTTGACCGTATTTTGTTTGATCTCTCAACTTTTTAAGGCCATAGGAACTTGGCTCCTGTTTACAGGATGTTTTTGTTGGTTAAAATAATACCAAACACGATATAATTTCAACTGTATTTAGTGGTTTAATAGACGATGAAAGTTTCGGACGCAAGGTAGGACAGCGTATGGGAAAGAAAGAGACGCGGAGAGTCGCAGTCGCTTCGGCCGCGCGCTGTCTTTCTTTACACGCACTGTCCTCTACGTTCGGCTCGGTCTTTGAAGCTCAAAAAAATAGTGTCCATCTACGAACTTTGCAAACGAACCTCCCAGAGGCTTTTGCGACTATAGAGGATTTACTGTATTACATTCCGAGAAGCCGAATACTTATGTTTTCAGCCTAATTGAGTACGAAGATACTCTTCGCAAGAGTACTGTTCCTCCTCCGAAACAGAGTAAGTCTCATTTGAAACATTTTTTGCAACGATTTTCGGAAAGAATTGCTTGCGACACTTTAAATGGGACACCCTGTACATTGAATGTGATCCCGTCTGTGATATCGACGCTAATGAATAATGTTCGCTGTGTGTAAACGGTCATTCCGGTGTCGGTGGTATTTTTTGCTGAATAGGCTCACCTCGACGATGCTGATGCAGATCATCAGATAGGGCGGTCGTATCCGGAAGTTGGGCTTCCTGGGCGGCGGTGGGTGCCTGGGTGTTGGTCGGGGCGTGACCTCGTCATCCCTCGCCTTTTTATACGAGGACGTGACGATGATCGGCGATTCCGGGGAGTAAGGCGACCCAGGACCAGAGTACGTCGCGTCCGTGCAGTCCGACGAGATCGTCGAGAGTGTCGGAGAGTTCTCCAGGAGAGCTGCTTCGACGTCCATCTTGGCCTACCTGCGACAGAAAACAAACAAATATATATATATATATATATATATATATATATATATATATATACACAGAAAAACCTCGTTAGCCTTTCGATTCAATTACTCGATTGGAGATGGCAAAATAATTTAACGAGACTGAAGCACCCTCCAAGAAGTCGGATTCTTAAAGACAATTTATCTCGTTCCTGTCTGTTCGATTCGACTGCCCATTCGTTTTCTAGCTCATAGAAAAATACATTCAAGTATATTCTGTCACAGGACCTTCAAATGGTCTTGAATTCCGAAGATGAAGGTCCATGCAGGCTTTAAATCTGTAGAAATCTGTAGAAATAGAGTGAACACAGTTGATGCTTTTTTATGACACTGTTAAAGGTGTACGGCAGTTTTCACCCTATACAATACATGCCTTTTTGTGCGATCCCTCTCTTTGCCCTTTACTTTATGTCCATAAATTCCTTAAGTCTCACTGTTTACACCTGTAGAGTTGAATTTGTAAATGTTCCACCTTACTGTGTCAGCCCCAGATTCTAAGTTATTACCACGTTTTTAATAGCTCGCTTTCTTGTTTGTCTGTCTGTTTGTTCGGTGGCAAATTTTGCAATTGATTTTAAACTAACTTCCCGATGAGCTAGAGGCTTAAAATTTTCTTCTTGTAATGTTAGCATGCATAGCAATGTGCATGTTGCTAATAATTCCCCTCATTGGGGTTTACAGTTTAACCCTTTGCACTCGAAGCAATTTGAATTCCAAAATCAAGATATTTGTGTTCCAGATCATTTTTGTTCCATGTAATCTCTTTTACATTGTGCACATCAGATTGAACCTTTTTTCTTATATAACAATTGAGCTTTTTACAATTTATAGAATACGGATAAATTTAATAATGTTAAAACTGTTTTGAATAATGGAGTGGCAATTTTTAGTAGCGCCTCAGACTCGCCGTTCGAGTGCAAAGGGTTAATGAAAAGAAAAGGTGTACGGCGTGAGTAGTTCGTGATTTTTTCCTGGGAAGCATCAGACTACCCAAGCCTCAGAAATAATTAAGTTTCACCTCCATTTTCGGCGTTCAAGGTCATTTGAAGATCATGTCACAGTACATACTTGAATGTGTTTTCTTTTATGAGCTACGCGATGCAACACGAAGATAACGCAATTATTACAACAAAACATCGACGACGTTGAAATCCACGAGAATAACTGATCTATGAAATTATAGATGCCAGCTCGTTAGAGTTGTTTGCGTGTGTTTCTCTTCCAGAGCTACTGAACGGTAAAATGCCATTCTTTTTTTATGGAAATCGCTTATAAAGGCAACAGGAGATCTTTTGAAGAACGGTTTCCTTTCGGTATTAAAAATGTACACAGTGATATGACGTTAAGCTTGGCAAAGCCTGTCTCTTGAAAATATTGACTGCGTGGAACCGGTCCAGTCGATGCCGGCAGGATAGAGTATGGAAAAAGAGTTTATGTCGAACTGAAAGGTAGTCCCGATATTAATGAAAAGGGAAGACCTTCGAAGGGAGTTCAACGTTCCTTTTAGTTATTAAAAGCACACACAGCTTTCTGATACTAATCATTCGGGCCCTTTGATGGACGAAAGTGTAGCCGATGTTGAAATGATGTCTATGTATACAAACGATAATAGAAATACATTTATGAAATTGAAACTGATTGAAAAGATCTTTGATATTTTCACATCCCCTTTGAAAGAATCAACTATACTTAACGTCGTCGGAACCGTATCGAAAGAGGCTTATCAATTTCAATGGAATACCATTCGCATGACCAATGAGCCGAAGAAATCCTTGAGGAGAGTCTATTGTTTCCTTCTGGCCATTAAAAGTGAGGCTCTCAATGAAACAATGAATCCTCCTCTTGAGATTATGAATAAAAGGAAATGATCGCAATCAATGTTCACTGAGAATCGCACACTGTGCCTGCGCCCCATTATGTCATAACCGCGCTTGACGCACAAAAACGTCTCGGATACTCGTGCGTTTCCTCTAACATTGCATACATTCAAATTAAATGTTGTTTAACATTAACAGCATATGGTACCAGTGGCAATACTGGGAAAATTTGATCTTTTGCAATCATTCAAACTACATAAATGTGTTCTTGATAAATATTTTAGTATACGGTCAAGTCTTGATGTAAGAAAAAATCTGGAACCGTCTGCAGATCCGAAGTGGGGGGGATAAGAAATTTTCTTAGACCGTGTAGTTCGCGTTTTCTCAGATCGAACATTTACTGTACTTCTCCAATACGTATGTATTGCCATAAGAATCGTATAAATTGGTAAAAAGTAGTCGGAATAAATAAATTCGTAAAAGAAGTTCAAAAATCTGTCAAATAAAATTGGTAAGTGAAGATCTAGCTAAATGGATCTGGCTGTTATAAAATCACACTATTCAACACCAAATTTGTTCCACAATTACTGTTGGGAGGTTCTTACAGAGTTTTTCGTGCTGATTCCGAATCTGGCCTTAATTTTACCACGTTTTTATTAGCTCGCTTTCTTGTTTGTCTGTTTGTTCGGTGGCAAATTTTGCAATTGATTTTATTTCTCCTAGACGCACAGTTTTTGAGAAACGTGACATTGAAAAAAAATCATATTTTCCAATTTTAAACAAATATTATGATGTTACTATAAAAGATATTGAATTGTTCTTTACAGCAAAAGATTCTGCAGACTTTCCCGAACACAGTGATATCCAATATTAATACATTACGATTGTTTATACAGGTTTAGAATGAAACAGCGCAGAAAACTCTATAAGAACCAGCCGACAGTAATTAGGAAACATAAAACAAGTTGAAATTTGTTGGCACTATTGTTAAGTTGGCACTTGACACTATTGTTAATAGTGAATTGATGTCATTGTCAAATACTTGGAGTATTGGTTAATTAATCCGTACGTGAAGGGGACAGAGTTCTTTAGAAGTGGACTTACTTCTTACTTCTAACCACAGCTCCACTTCATGAAACACGTACTCGTTTCTAATCGTTTCGAAGACACAGCGAAAGGTCATCTATCATGCAACTGTCGCAGACGCCGCGTGTCTGCATTTCGAGTTACTTTGTCGGGTGGTGCAGAGGCAACAAACGGCACGGGAGCAGAAATAATTCACAGAGGGAAGCTTTGAGCAACGAGGAACGATCTGCGGGTTCGTTCGGCACGGTTCGTCGTCCGTTCACGGTGCTGGCTTTGTCAAGGATCCGCGAATTTATTGAAGGCGCGCGCGTTCGTTCGGCAACTGCGGAACGGCCGTGCTTCCGCGGGAGGGCCCGTGTACTTTAAACCGCATGCAAATTAATGCTCGGCCGAGACCGAGGCCGCGCCGCGGCGGGCAGTAAAGTGCGGGCAAAGTGAGTTTAGGGAGCCATACGTGCGTAACAGCCCGCGCCGGATCCTCTTCGCGGTAATTATGGATTCCACTCCTTTGCTCCTGCGAGTCTCGGTTCTCCTTTTTCGTCGTTCGTTTCGGCCGCTAAAAAGGGCCGTTTAATTAATATTCCGCCCCCGCGAACGTCGTTTTCTCGTTTCTTCCATCTCCTCTCTTGTTTCCCTTCTTTTCTTCTCCTCCACCTCCTACAAACCCCGTCAGTTACCCCGCGGAGATTGCGATTCTGCTTTTATGGGTCTCCTCTTTTTCATGCGTCCGTTTTCGTGGAAGCGTTTTACGGTAATCCGCAACGACAGCGAACGAGCTAGCCGCTGGACGTGTTACGGTCTACGAATCACCGTCCCGCGATCTGTTCCTCGAGATTTCATCGGTAATGGATGTGTATGCAGACTTCGATTTTTATTGCCGAAATCCGACAACCTCGTTCAAGTTGAATTTCCTCCATACGACCTGCACCTACCTCCGTGAAATAGGTACTAGCTAGCAAGACAGTAGAACGATTCTATCGAACCAGCATCTAGATGAGGTGAACACGAGCTACGAAGGGTACTAGTCTTACTGCCCACTCTTAATCCTTCCAATCTACTTCATAAAGAAGAAGAAGAAGAGAATTGTCCAATCCCATTGATTTAGTATCTCCAAAAGGCGAGCACAAGCCATCAACGTTCCATAAAATTTTGGTACAACCCCCTCCAAGTTGAATGTCCTCCACATCAGCTGTACCTCCAAGAAATCGGTACCAGCTAGCAAGACAGTAGAACGATTCTATCCAATTAGCATCTACACGAGGTGAACACGAGCTACCAAGGGTACTAGTCTTACTGCCCACTCTTAATCCTTCCAATCTACTTCATACAGAAGAGGAAGAAGAGAATTGTCCAATCCCATTGAATCAGTATCTCCAAAGGGAGAGCACCAGCCAGCAACGTTCCATAAAATTTTGTCCTAACTCGCAATATTCAACTAGAGTCCCGAGCGCCCTTCAAAGGGTCCTTCTCTCTCGTTAGTCCCGTAAGAAACTCCTTTCCACGGCTAATCCCTCCAGCATCAACCGACCTCAACCGTCCCGAAAAGTTAGATACCTGATTACTCTAACCTGCTAGCATCGTCTATATTTTTCGCATGCAAATGGATCCTCAGTGGCTCGTTAGTCTCAGTGGAAGAGCGTCGGCCGGTCTTTAATCCAAACAGGCCGTCGTTGAACGCATTTATTTAATCGCGCGGTCTGAAGTACAGGGGGGATGCAATTGCTTGGCTACGTGTGGAGAGAAGAACGCGAGGAGCCGCGCTGGACTTGTCCCGAACAGATAAAGAAAAGACGGAGAACGCACGATATATATGTATATCTCGAGACAGAGACGAAGCGAGGGAGTTGGAATGGAGGAGGAACTTTTGGCCGAGGTCAATCCTGCTGGCCCCTTTGTCCGTTCTAGAGGCGGTCTTTGTTCGGCTCGTGTTTTCGGGCCACCATAGAATTTGCCTGTGAATTATTGGGGCTCGTCGAGTTCGGGAACCGTTCTCGGTCGGTGTGCCGCCACGAAACCGAGGACACCCACGAAACCCAGCGATCTCGTTGCCCAAAAACCCGTCCACCCCCACCTCACTTGGTCTCTATTTCTCTCTCTCTCGCCCCGTTCTAGGGCGAATCGATTTCGAACGAAATCTCGGGCTTCCGAGATTTTGTCGAATCCCTACGCTGAACCGAGAAATATCGAGGGATACGATAACTTTTCAGGTGCAAAGTGAAACGAACTCGGGAAATTGAAAGGATTCCCAGCCCATGTCCCTTCGAAATTAACATGCTCGCCGAGCTGACTATATTTCGCGAATGTTTGCGTACGTCTGATAAATTAGAAATGTTAACACTCATCTGTCCTTCGTGTTAATTTGGACAGAGTTTTCTCGAAATAAGTTATACTGTTCTGTTGCTGCAGGTAACATCAGGTAACATTTTTATTATTTCAATAATTGTAAAATAAAAACTCTGGAACCGGTCATTTTGACCGGTGGTGGTAAGTTTAGTGTTAACAGCGTCGGGAACAGACGAAACTAAAGTGTGGAAATAGCTTAAAATAGCTGACAAAAAATTAAAATCCAGTTAAATGATCTAAAAGCTCGAAATAAAATAATCCAAAATTAGTACCCAAAGAATGATCTAAAGTCCATAGTAAACTGGAAACAATTGGTTGTCATTCTGTCTTCATAAAAATGTTGGATGGGATGTAATTAACAGCGTGTGGAACAGACGAAACTAACGTGCGGAAATTAACGAACGAAAATTGCATCTGTGAAACGCACGCGAAATTCCGTTCCCTTCTGAGATTCCCCAGATGCCAGATGCACTACACTTTCCTCATCTTCGCTGGCACGAAGACAACTGGAAGAGCGGCGTACTTTCTTCAATCTGTTTGAAGTCCCCGACGCCGCGGACTTCTGATGCTTCTTTACGGATTCAAAATGATGGTCTCGTGTCGCTTTGCTCAGCTTGAAAAATGGAAGGTAACAGTGCTGGGAGAGATCATGGCTGTACAATGTATGCTGAAGTAGGGATGCATTTTTCAGAGAGGAATTCCTGGTCTGCAGAGGGATCGCAGTCAAAGGATCGCGATGGAGAATCCAAACAGATTGACGGAAGAGGATTTTTTTGTCCTTTCCATCTTTATTTGATGTGTGTCGCATTTATCTAGGGACGAGTTGTTAAACAATTCGAATCTAGTGACGAACGTATGAATGTGTAATTGGACACATTTTTTTACAAGATTTTCAGAAGATAATTTTGCGATAAAATTCCACTTCTAGACTGGACTTATGGATCGGCAAGTTGTAGGAGAGATAAGTATATTATACAAGAAATTAAGAATCTTCTTTCTTCTTAATTGCTAAGAGAAAAAGGATTCTCAAGTCGTCTTTTCAGTTTTACATTTTAATTTTTATTTGACCTTAACAGACCGTAACGCGTTAACACCATTTAAATTCAATAGATCTTTCAGCTTTCGTGCTCGGCAAAAAAAGCTCAGTGTTGTAGAATTTCTCTCGCTTCTTAATGAATTTCTCGACCGAGATACTTGGCATGCCACTGAAAAACGAAGGAACGAACTATTGTAGAAGTTCACGCGATATTCGTTAAAACTGTTCAAGAAATTATTGCAATTCACAAGAACGAAATCTGCGTCTTGACTTTTCTTCGTGGCTTTCGGAGAAACAATTTTAAAAAATGTCCGAAAAAAATGGTACGTTGAAGGAGTCTTTTAATAAAATTAATTTAGTGACATGAAGGTACAGAATTCATCCCTTAAATTTTATTTTCAATAATATCTTCGCTAATCCAAAATCAATAATTTAATAGTAATCTTGAAGACATACAACAGGAGATAAATAATTACCACGTTTTTATTAGCTCGCTTTCTTGTCTGTCTGTTTGTCTGTTTGTCTGTTTGTTCGGTACAAATTTTGCAATTGATGTTAAACTAACTTCCCGATGAGCTAGAGACTTGAAATTCTATTTTATAATATTTTTAAAAAATAAGGAATTACGTTTTTGTGATTCTTTGCGATCGAGGAGTTCTCTTTGTAATCGTTCGAGCGTTAATGATTAAGAATAAGTAATTTAACTTGTATTTCGAGTAATTCTACCGCGATGTCTGGCGCATTGAGGAACGTTCTGCAGTCTGGTCGCAAAGGTAGAGATAATTGGGAAGCTTCACGGTTGAGAAAACGTCAGCGACCGACATCGTCGCAGAGGTCGATTACTCGTCATCGGTCATCGACGCGTGTTCCGTGCGCGGGCGCAGCCGTTATTGTTCTTCGCGCGGCCTGGGAGAGGCCTTAATTACGCCGCTCCTCGTACGTCTGATTTGCGTGGCCGCCAGCCAGACGGCCGTTACGTTAATTACGCGCGGACAGGTACACGCTTTCTGCCGGACACGTCAATGCTTCATTAGGCAGCCGTGCGTCGAACTTTCCAACCCTCGATTCATGCTCGCGACCCTTATCGTTCACCACCCCTCTCGGCGCAGGCATTCAGACCTCAGACATTCTGCAAAGTTTACTTATTGCTGCAGTGCAGTTGTTTAATTCATCGTGGCGAAGCCTTATTGCACACGTTCGCTGCCGAATAATTCGCACAGTCTAACGAGCAATGGACGAAAGTAAGAAAACGTCTTTGTTGCCTATTGTATTGAGTTATAACTAGACTACGGATTTATTCATTTATGACAAAAAATGGGTAGTTACAATTTAAAACAATGGAAAGATTTTAAAAGTTTCACATTATTAACGAAGGAAAGGAATTATTACTTGGCCCTTGTTTGTTGCAGTTGCTGCAAACAATTCTCATTTTGCATAAAGTTCCACCGCCGCGGCCGACGTTCCCGTTTTCTTAGATAGAATATTTACTGTTTTCTGGAAGGAATTCAGTAAAATAGCTGTAACTTTGATACATAATATTTTCACATAAAAAATATATAAAGAAAACTTTTTAAAAACCACGTTTATGTTGCACGAATTTAAGATGCACGAAAAAGCAGAAAATAATTTTTTTCCTGGTTCTCCATAAAATACCGAATCCGGTTAAATGATTAATAATATTTCTTCCCAAAATTTCAAGCAATTTGTTCAAAATTTCTTCTCTTATAAAATTAGTGTCGGAATAGATAGAAAAATTCAATGTAAATTTAAATAAAATCATGACTGTAAAAATAAAAGCGTTGGAGCGCCCAAGAAGATTACGCCAATATAGTTTAGCGCTCCACGGTTTTATTTTTATGGTTACTAATGTCATATAGTTTCATTTAAATTTATATTAAATTTTTCTATCTATTCCGACTTTCTAATTTCATAACAGAAGAAATTTTGAATTGCTTAAAATTTTTGGGGAAAAATATTATTAATCTTATTTTTATTATTATCTTATTAATATATCATATTAATTTAACTGGATTCGGTATTTTATGGAGAGAACCAGGAAAAAAATTATTTTCTCCTTTTTAGTGCATATTAATATAAGCGTGGTTTTTAAAAAGTTCTTTTTAAATATTTTATTTTCTACTTATATTGTCATCGGAAGCAAGTGTGTATACAAAATTGCAGCAAGATTGGACTATGGGAAGAGGTTTAAAATTTGATTACAAAATTTTTGACGCATGCAACAACAACAACGACACAACTCGGCAAGCTAATATAAGCGTGGTAATAATAATAAAAAGAATACTGTGTACTCCGATACATGGCAGTAATAAATCTGCCAATGTTATATGTAATTATCTTGTTTAATTATGTTTTTAATTAATATTATAAGTATATTAGTTATCACTCTAGGTGTCGCATATGTTTCTCCCGAGCTCTGTCGATATAAAAAACGAGATTGAGGGGGAAAAAGATAAAGGGAACGGGCAAAAACAGATGGGGAAGTTAGGCTGACATCGAACGGCGAGTCGGAGCGACGTAAACTTTGAAATTATTTAGCCGTGTTCGGTCGCGATTTTGATTTGTGGTCGTCGGTCCGACGCGGATCGGGATTTCGGAGTGGCAAGGCCCCTCGTGACAGAAAGTCGATGGTACGTCGCTGAAAATTAATGAGCCAATCGTGTGTAGCCGTACTGGTCCAAGCCGCCGGAATAATTAATGACTGCGTATTTGTAGTTCTTCGCCGGCCGTCGAGACCGCCATGCTTTCACGACGGTTCTTCGAGGGAATTTGTTAAATTCACGGATAGCTCGAGGATACGATCTTCGCGCGCGCGCGCGAGCGCCTCCCACTCCCCCCGAGATGATGGAGTGACTATTTGACAGTTGATTTCTTTTTGCCCGCGAAAAATTAATCTTCGCGCTACAGTATTCGACACCGCAAATTTGATTAAGACCTCCGGAGATACGGGAAGATTTATGGGAGATGTATTTTACAGTAAATTTCCTTACTGCTACGCTGAAAGCCAACAACCGATCATTGAATCCTTTTTGCCGAAGGAAGATTTTTAAACCTACGAAGTCCGTACTTCGAGAATTTTTATGAGAACTGGAATATTATTCGTATAAATCGTAAAATCTAAATTCTTGTAATCAGGGATTCTATACAATCATAATAAAAAAATGGGTAGCTGGGTGAACTGTTATTTTATGTTATTGCTTCTCATCCTAATGTCAATGTTCACCATAGGCTTTTTTACAAAATACATAATAAATAGTTATAACCAAGTGTAAACCGTGAGAAAATAAACCACGTTAAAATAAATTGTAAATAAATGAAAATAAATAAGTCAGTGTCTGAATCATTTAAATATTGGGTTGGCAAATAAGTTCGTTCGGTTTTTGTGATTTATTCCACTGTAAAAAACCGAACGAATTTATTTTCCAACCCAATATATTACAGTATACATAGAAATTAACATCTACGTTGTATCCTGCAAGTTGCTTGATTTAAATAATTTTGCATAAAAATCCCGCAGTCTACTTAGAATCTTTCTACTGTTTTAAATTTCACTGGCTCGTCTTTATTAATAGCAGTGTGATCATAACATATCTGTCAGCCAATTGCGACAATGTGAATGGGCGTTCCAGAGAAAGCAGGCTAACAGATAGCTTTTATATTTGTGAAATATAAAGCTGTAGGAAGAGACGTAAAGAAAATCGATTTTTCAAAGCCGCCACAGCGGGCGGTGGTGCTCATAAATACATTGGGACACATAGGGAGTTTCTAGTGATTTATTCGAACGCGCGGCGATACCAGGGGAAATTACCAGAGTCCCAGATTCGAGGGGAAAGTTCGACTCGACCCGGTTTTGCGGGCAGTTTTAGAAATCTCTTGATTTAAGGGTTTCCCGTGCCGGGAAATTTTCGAAATTCCCCGCCGCGAAATATTTTCCACGGTCCCGGAAGGACTGGGATCTTCCGGGACGCTCTGGTTTCCAAATATTTTCGAGGACCGAGCCAAAACGTCGTCGTCCGATCATCGAATATCATTGCATCGATTCACGGACTGTCCGCCTTTCGCGAAAGTTTACTCGAATTTTCGGAATTGTCCGAGGCTCGCGTCCGCCGGACTTCACGGAGACGTATGGAATTTAATTTAGCGAGGCTGCAAGTTTTCCTCGGGCTTTCCCGGGCTTTTCGCCGGCTGGAAAAGTTTTCGGATTTAAGCGACACCGGGATTCAGGGTTCCGTGAACAAATTTTTTCATTAAACCGATACTCCCCGGACGCTTCTTCCCCTTTCTTCTTTTTTCCCCATTTTCGGAGCGGGTCGCGCGGTCAGCTACCCTCCCTAATCCGTTCGAGTTTTCACCGATAAACGACGAACGTTTCTCGCGATAACACACCGATAATGATTAATCACGGTGGACCGATAATCGATCGTACGAATAAGCGATTAAACAAACGAGCGGGCCTGGCCCCGGTGAAAAACCTCGCCCGGCAATTTCCACTCAACGTGTTTCGATTTGTATCGAGCTTACGGTTCATTGGACCATCTCTCGATTAATTTTTGCATTCTGCCGCTCCCTCGCGCATTCACGCATACACCGATGCGTGAACGCACACGCACACGCTCGCGCGAGTTGTCGGGACATTCGGTATCGAATGACGCGACGCCATCGAGAGGATTCCCGATTTTCGGTATCGAACTTTGTGACCGGAAACCATTGAAAAGATTTCACGCTCTTTCCCCCCCATGCTATACTAATTCGTTTAGTGTTTGCGTTCTTTATGGGCTTGTTTTTTGCGAATTAACGCTCGAACAACCTATTCAATGCAATGACGCCGGTCAATGCTGCGACTCTTTTGACGCGCCCTCGAATTTTTACTATCCTGTCGGTCGGAACTCGATTATCTACGTGTAGATCTTCTTTGTATTTGTTAATGCAGCAAAGAGTAACGATCTATTCTAAAATCGTTGACTATAAGTAGTTTTTAACGAGTCACAGGTGCTGTGGGTGTGCAAAGTACTCGTACACCTTTCAAAATTGGATCCAACAGCTTCAGTTTGTTTGGGACACTCTTTTTCTAACAATAGAACTACCGAATTCAAAAAGAAAGGCGTAACATTCATATTTGTTAGACGTCGTTTAAAGTTTTCATCGCGAGTATACTATGTACTATTTCAATACAGAAATTGACTAAAAACATTTCTCAGAAAAACATATTCATACAGTGCGTGTACAAAGTATTCGTACACCTTTTCAAATCTAATAACTGTTTGATAATTGTACCAAACGACCTGATTTTTATAATCAGTTAGAAGCATTGGCTTACGAAATGATCTGCAAAAAGATTGTCCAAAAATTGATTTACAAGTTTGCAAGCAAAACTAAAAAAGCATTTTTTAAAACTTTTTGATTTGGGTCCATAATGAAAATTGAATTTGTTAATTAGACACATGTTGAAAATGTCATCGAAATCGATTGACGCAGGAAAAAACGACACGCATTGAGAGATGTACGGTTTTGTGGATTTTAAGCAGAAACTGATCAAAAATCGTGCATAACTACGATTTTCACAATTTTTAACCGCTTGTAGCTCGTGTGTATGTTAATCGATTTCGATGAGATTTCCAGCATGTGTATATAACTCTCTAACACACATCTACAAAACATACATATATTTTAAACTTTCATTAAGAACCCAAAAAAAAATGCCTCTTTTATTTTTGCATGTAACCTTGTAAAGTATAATTCTTGGAATATATTTTTTGCATATCATTTCATAAACCAATGCTTCTAATTAAACTTATTTATATCGATGGTATTATTGTTAATAACAATTGTTGAATGATATCGGCGTTACGGTTCGATCGTTAAAATGCTTCTAATTGATTATAAAAATCAGGTCGCGCGCGCGTTTGGTATAGTTAAAAAAAACTTATTAGTTTTTAAAAGGTCTACGAATACTTTGTAGCCCCACTGTATATAATTTTAATATTTCTTTCCTAGAGAGAGAGAGGTTTTACCTACCGGAAGCTTATTAATAGGATTTTCGATAATTGTGCTGTGCCAAAAGGAAGCATAAAAATTTTCTTTTACATTGCAATTTTAAATAAAACTATTAGATGACGTTATTGAGGGTGACTTGTTAGTTCACAATGAAAATTGCTGTTGCTATTCAAGGTGCCATTAAAAAGTGTAACACTCTAAGTGTTTATTCATGTATCATAGATTTTTCAAAATTATGCAATAATCACCGGTCGGTAATGTGTTTTTAAATTCTTTTTCTGCAAGACTCACCATCGTCGATGGTTCACTTCGAAAAAATGTGCCATGTGCCCTCTACACCTTCTTATATCTTCGCATAGCACATGGCGTCACTGATAACTACACTTTGAATTGTATGCATATTTCTAACAAAAAACAGACAATTTAGAGCAATAACACCGTTTGGATCGACCATTACCAAAGCAGTCCAGCAGTAGACAGTCCCAGAAAAGTCTTGAAACGCGTCAAACCGAATCACAATAACAACACCCATTCACAAGTCACTCCCTAGCACAACTAGACCGTCAACCGATTAAATGACAACGATCGACAACACCGAGAACTGGCTCACGGTTACGTAAACCGGAAACAGACCGTGCGTCGTAGATCGGATCGATGATCGAATTAATCCGTGCGATGGCAACGGTGCTGACTAGTCGTGAAAAAATCGCGTAGAGAAGCATTATCAGACGCAGCGCCGTCGCGAATTACGCTAGCCGACTGTCGTCGCGAAATGCACGCGGTGTTTTTGCATAAATTATGTAACCGTGGTAGAAGGCCGCCACAGAAATGGCGATAGCCCGCGATCAATGTAGGCTTTATCTAGAATTTCAGTCTCTACCGCAGGATCGAGTCCCGGCTAGAGCCGCTTACGAGGAAATTAAAGGCGGTACACAATCCGGAAGTGGCTCGAGTCACCGGAAGTAGATTACTACGTTCGCAGATGTAATGAGATTCGACTTATTGAAAAACCGCAACATTTTTCACAACGATAAGCAGCTTCTGATAAACCTCTCGAGGCTTTCTGTTTACTCTGTGCAAATTTGATGCGGCTCAGACTGTCTATGCTTATTAACATTAAAGCTACCACCACCGGTCAGGATGATCGGTTCCAGATTCTTTCTTTTTACAATTATTGGAATAAGAAAAATGATTTCATAAAAGATGATTGCGTAGATATCTTTTTAAATGTAGCTATTAAATGTAGCAAAATTAATGGATATAAAATAAAAACCATCCAAATTATATTCCAAGTCGATTTCATAGGCTTGCTTTTAATAATTAAGTTCAGAGAGGAATTTCTTTCGAAGTTGCAAATATGAAAAATGTAGCAAAATTAATATACATATGTAAAATAAAAATTGTGTAAGTCGATTGCAAGAGACTGAAGTTAAGTCTAATTTATTTTCTAGTAAAATTTTCTAATCAAACAAATTAATAATAAATGCATGACAACATCTCAGCAGAACTGGAAGGATTAAAAACGTAAAATCACACCTAAAGAACAATAGAAGTTACAAATAAACCGAAAGTGATTAAAGCCACAGGAGGAGACAACTCCATTGATGAACTTGCCACGTCAACGTTCGCATAAATGATTTATGAGATACGAAGCGGTACACGTGAGTTGAAATCACGGACGCCGGCGAATTTCGAGGAATTCCATGCTTTAATTGCACGCGTTCATAATTAGAGAATTCAGTTATTTAATAGAAAACAAAAAATAAACGAGCGGCATGAGGCATCTCGTTGTAACAAGCTGAAACTGCATACGCGTGCGACGGGGAACCGCGAGAAACAGAAATTTCGTCGCCAAATAAAGCCGCGTTTACACGGACCACGTTCGTTTCTCCATTTTTCAACCTCCTCGCCGCAAATATTTGCCCACGCAAATAGTCGTTTTTAACACTTTGCGGTTCGCGGGCTGCTCGTAGTCGTTGCGCTCTTTTATTTGGGTATATTGAAAGTTTCTCGATAGTTTCCTCTGTTATATAAATATTACTGCAAAATGGGGCAAATCGCCGCCAGCGTTACGAGACAAGAAACAATGTCTGAAACGCGGAAAAGTGAAGCGTCTAATTATTATTAGTCCTACATTCATTATTTTTCTATTTTCAAGTGACCAGCTTTTATTGCCGTTTAAAACTAATCTATGCGAAATACGCCTGGACAAACAAGTGTTCACGAAAACGTCTACAGTCCGAAAAATTGTAAACTAAAGCGGGTCTAGGACGAAACACACCACCTTTGTTTTCCTCCAATAGAATAGCGCTTGGCATGTTGTAGTGATCCAAACCCGAGTCGAGAACGTTATCAAGTTTCAAATCCGAATCGAAACGTTTTATGCCCTAGAAATATAGCTATTCCGTGTAGAATTTGATTGAACCGTAGCGCCGCGAAAAATATTACTATTATGTAAACTAAAGAATCGGAAATCCGTAATTTCGGGTTCGATAGTTCCCGTGTTAAACGGTTCCCAGCAAAGTAGAACTTTTCGTAGAAAGTTGATCGCAGTTCCCACAGTCAAGGTAATTTTTGTAGATCCCAAGAATCTTTATTCGAGACACTTTTCATGCAAGTCGATTGGAGTTTGTAGAAAGCTTAGACCTCCAAATTCGGGAATTTCCTGTGTCCCCGGGAAAGTTGGGAGCCACCCAAGTTCAAGAACTTTTTAAGCTCTTGACTTTCCGCGGCTCGGAAAATTTTCTTCGCCTCTTGCCCCGAATTTTTTACATTCAAAATTACCAGCTCCCGAGTCTCGGGATATTCACGGACACCTTGGAACTCTTCCGGCAGCAGAATTCCCTAGAAGTTAGGAATACCTTTCAGCGACTAATTCTTCGCGTAGCAAATTTCCCTAGAATGCGAGTCCCGTTTAATGGAAGATCTTATTAGTTGATTTAATGCTTCTCTCTCGCTGGCATTTTACTAGACTTTTTCTTAGACTCTCTGTCCGTTGCATTAAATCACATCGAGACCCAGGGTCCACCATTGTACCGGCTTTTCCACTCTACTTGTTTTCTGGCCCGCGGCGCACGAGAACTCAATTCCGTTCGATCCGTCATTTTTATTGGCCGCAAGAAGTCCACGTATCCTCCGTGCACGCGAAAAATGTTCTCGTTATCGAGCAACACGAGATCCTTGTGCCAATTATAGCGCAACGGGTCGAGACCACGAACATATTTATCAGTATTCTCCTTACTTACTCCTGCAAATGTACCATATAAATTATTTGGAATCTTTGTCACCCATTGCGACATCCCCAAACAAATCATTGAATTTTGTGATGCACTATGGAGACCATTAGATCATTTCAGAAGTTTTTCCTGCAAGTTAAATAATTACAAAATTTGATGAAAAACTATTTAGAATTTTAAACATGAATTTTATCACACATTATAGAAGCTATTCGATAATTGCAAAAGCTCGTGGCCAATCTGCAAATGAAATACAAGCTATTACATCTTAAAATAATTGTATACTTTATTAATCAATTGTGTATCTGGTCATCACTATTTTCTACAAATTTTACAAGCTGGTGGATTCCTTCTGTAGCATAAAAAAATTACAAAATATTTCAAACATTCTCAAATTTCCGAGGAAAACATCAAGAAAATGGGAACTGCACGATGTAAGAAAAACAAGTAGACCTGTCCGATGTAAGAAACAGCACGATCCCGAGGGTTTGTCTTGGATCGAACCTTTACTGTAGTTTCAGCCTCGAACTTTAGGGGCAGTTTCAAATCCTCGAAATTTAGGGGTAGTTTCAAATCCTCGAACAGGATGAGTCGATTGCAGCGAACGCAATATACGTGTTAATAATTGTTTCGGCGATTGTATGGACATCGAACTGTCTATAGCACTCGAAGCACTCTTATCAGTCATCTATATGTATAATTAGTTGTGGTGTTTGTACGTGGTTATAGCTCTCGTCAATGAACAGTCTTCCGAAGAACATTCGGTCTGACGTGAATGCACGATCCGTGGTTGCTCGACTCGTGTTTCTAGTTCCAGCCCCGACCGCATCGATTAAATTCGGTTCCACTCTATTTGCCATTTTTCCGCCGCAAAACAGGAAACGGACAAACATGATAGCCGGAACCGAGGAGTCTCGGGGGTTCTTAACCGGAAGCCGCAACTCATTGAAACTTTGAATTGAATCGAGCCACTAGTTTCGGATTTAACCCGTTGAATGCCCGATACACGCTGCTTGATAATATACGCTCTGGCCACCTAACTTGTACCGGGGAACGAGGTTATTAACGTTCCGAGGACCACTCGCATCTGCTGGCTCCCGATTTCGTCGAAAGCTTTACATCCGGCTAAATCAGGGTGTTTCATAATTCATGGTGCAAATTAGGTCAGGTCGATTTTATGGCTGGCAATAAGACGACAATCGAGAATATAGAAATTGCGTGGTAGGCTTTGTCTTCAAGAAAATTCAATTTAAATATCAGTGGAGTACACGCATCTTTAATCCCTTGCCCTATGATTTATTCTACGGTTTCAGTGATTAGAACTTTTCTGTAGAAATCATAATTTCCTAAGAAAGGAGAAAATTTATTATATTATAATTATTATACGTTCTTCAATAGCTGTACATTAACAAAACCAAAATGGTATTTTATTTCGGTTTAATGGTAATTATTAGACTGCGGATCTTTATGCAAAATAAAAATGTTTTGCATTGTTTGTTTGAAGAAGGAATAACATAAGAATTGAATTCATCCCTTAAAGACTTTGTTACATTAAAAGCAACATTACAACATTCTTGAATTTCTTGAATCTTTTACTGCTTTATATTTCGCTCAATCAATTTCTTCATAAATGCATAAAGATTGCGTCTACAGTGGCCGAAATTTCTATAAAGTCACTGTGTTTGGTGCCCGTGCGAAATCAATACGGGCCGGTTTGTGTACTTCTTTAAGGCCTGGTTTACGTTGTATTTTTGTCCAGAAGAATTTAAAAGTTGTTGCACACGTCTTGTTGTTACTGGGAGCTCCAATTCAGCTCGAAATTGTGCTGCATTTTTCCTTTCCTTAGCTGCAGGCCTCATTAATATTGAATGTTGTCTCCTCGACTATTTTTTATTACCACCTTTAAGATGATTTTTTCCGTAATTTTCACGTAAATCGATATAATTATTAATCACAGTATATGACCGATTAGTTTTCTTAGCAATTGCGCGATTAGAGCAGCCCATATCTTTATAAGCATCGATTGATGCTTTTTCTTCACTTGTTTGTACTTTTCCTCTCGGCATTCTCATACACGTGAATCAAATTATAACAGGGGATTTCTGTGAGCTCCAAAACTAATACTTTCAGGATATTCGCAGTTTTCCGTAGTTCTCCGCTCAGAATACAGAGAAACACTAAGTGACTTTATAGAAACTTTGCACTTGTGTTCTGCACCACACAGAAAAAAATTTTAAAAAACGTAAATAGTAAACATAGCGGTCTAGAGTACGCAGTCCCTCTATCCGAGTGTCAACAAGGCACAAGACCAGACACGATAAATCAACAAAAATGGTGATATTTTTAAAATATCTATGAAAAAAGAAGATCACTTTATAGAAATTTCGACCACTGTATTGTGCCTATTTGTGCATTTCGTTGGAGCTTTCTGCAAAGGTCCATGGCAGATCGTTCCTCATGCGACAACTCAATAAGCAGCTGACGATAGAAGTTTTGTTTCGAAGCGGGCAACGAAGGCTCGTGTATAAACAAAGATGAACCGGAGCCTCGGGTATTAAAAATGCACTTTGCCACGATGAATCTTCGAGAAGAAGCCGCGAGCAAAGCCACGGCCACTGTGCAAACCCGAGAGGATCGCGAGCAAGCGAGCGCCGCAACCCGCCGCTTCGACGTTGGTAAACAACCGGCCAAGAGGGTCGATGGTGTAAACGTTCTAAGAAAACATTGACGCGGTACCCGAGGAGCCCGGAAACCGCAGAACCCGCGAGGAATCTTCCGCCGCCAAGAACAAGGGCGCAAACATGTAAATCACACGGGAGCATTGCAGCACCGACCTTGCACGCGCGCACGCCTTCTTAACCAGGATGGATTTGCAACGGAGCTTTGTAATTCCGACGGATCTTTGCGTGAGAAAGACTCGCAGTTTCGACCAGTTTTCGAGAGAACACACTGCGATCTAGCACTCGGTGTTAGACGATGTAAGAAACCGCGAACAACGATCGTACAGCTACAACATTCTACTTTCATCGGCGATAATCGAGGATCAATTTTATGATGTAATTTGCTGACTTGAAATTTCTATTATTAGAAACGACATTGAAGGTTGACCTTCATCTTCCAATACAAAGTCATTCGAAGGTCTTGTCACAATGCATACTTGAATGCCCTTTTTTTACGAGCTACGCGATGCAACACGAAAATATATGTATAATAAATCCTCTATCGACGCAAAAGCTTCGGGGAGGTTCGTTTGCATCGATCGTAGAGGGACACCATCTTCTTTGAGCTTGAAACGAGTCGAACGTAGAGAAGGACAGCGCGTTCGAAGCGAATGCGACTCTCCGCGTCTCTTTCTTTCCCATACACTGTGCTTCCTTGCGCTCGAAACGTTTATCGTCAATTAATCGCACTACGATTCTCCGCGTCGCATTAGTAGTGGTTCACACCGATATACCCGAGCCGAGATCAGATTACTACAGTGGAGGGGATATTCTTTTTGCATCCATCGCGTCTTTTTGCGTCCTCTTTGCGTCGTTAGATGATTTACTGTGGTTATGGTAAACTTGTCGAAACGTTACTTCCTTTTGGATTTTGATTAAATTGAAATTCTAAACAACTTTTCCTATATATATAATAATTGGTGATCTTTTGTATAGGTTAAAGCTGTTCAGAATGTCGAGATTTAGAACATATTTCGTTTTCATCGTAGTTAGGCTGACAACTAAGTCCGAGACCTCCACATTTTCTCAAACAAAGTCATTCATACATATATTTTTTAAGCACGAGTATTTAATATCAAATTAATCGCAAAAATCAGAGCTTTCCCATGATATACAGTTCAAAAGGAATGGTCACTGAATGAGGATATAATGATACAATAAAAGAATTACGAAACGAAAGGTCGCTTTAGTTGCCAACTTAATAAAAAAAAAATTCGATGACTTTGAAAACTACGAGAGAAACAATCCCTGGGGGATACTGACCACTTTATACCATAAAAATTACACATAACAAATTTTTTACTTTGTCGTACTTAAAGGAGATATTCTAGAGTTCAGTTACTCGCACTCTATTTTCCAGAAAACTGTTTACATGGAACTTTTTATCACGGAACTTCAATGCAAAATAAATACTTGCTAGTGTAGACCTTTGTTCATGCTTGAAACACTAAATTGAATGTTGTACAGATTGTAAGTACCGTATTCCAGTAATTAAAAGTGACTACATAGACGGATATTATTTTCGAAGGACACTAAACGTCGGAGTGCGATTCCGCAATTATTCAGACACTCCGAGCCGCAGAGCTCCGTCCCGCAAATGTTCGGGACTCGCGAGTCTCGCGAAACCCGTTAATAACGCAGAAAGCTCGCCAAGCGGTTCAAGGCATGGTCGAGAGGATCTTCGTCGATGATCGATGATCGTCAACCAGGAGAAACAAACGTACGGTGTTTGCGGAACGCTGCGCGTCGCATAGCTTCGCGCAAGGAATCCGCAAGCACAACGCGTTCTGCACGACATTGTGCGAACCTGTGAATCCGGTATAACCCGCCTCTCATTAGCGAGTTGAAAATTAGACGCGTAATTACACGGCCCCACCCTCTTTCCCCACCGAGTGCTGTCCTCGCGGAGAATAAATGTTTAACGGCGAACAATATTTATGCGCGAGCTCGCGTGCTGAACGGAGACATTGGCTTCTCGCGTTTTTCACTGTTTTTCCTTGTAATTAACGGGGTCTTTATCGTTGTGACGCATTCCCGACGCGTACCATGTTTGCGCAAACGAAGTAAAATTGACTTTTTATTCGAAGCGGTAATTTAAAGCCGCAGCTGTTGATATTGGGGAAATCAACGGCGGAATTAGGAATTTTTATTCATATTTATTGTTTTTAAGATAAAGAACGAGCCTTGTTCTTTAAAAGCTCATGTTCTTTATATTTGCAAAACAAACTGTTAATGGACTATATGCAGTTATGACAAAAACGAATGGAGAGATGCAATTTAAACAAATGGAAAGGCTAACTTGAACTGAACTTGTTGAAATGATTAAAGAAAGAAAGGAACTTTAATATTAAATCACTGCATTTTTTATAATTTTCATCTCCAGTCTAATCTACTATTCAGTAGCCAATATAGAGAGTAACAAAAAAGTATTGACCTTCATCAGCCCTAAACCTAATAATTAACGAGTAAAATTTTCAGGAAATAAAGTGAAATTACTCGTCAATTATTAGGTTTAGGGATAATGAAGGTGAATACTTATTTACTCAGAATTCAACATTCTTCCATATTTTCGTATAAAAAGTATAGTATTCCATTTAAAAAAACAATATTGACCTTCAAATCTCCGAAACGCTTCCACCTGTAAAAATTATAAATATAGTACATAATGTACCCCTTCAGATCATGCAACCTCTGTATACAAAACTTTCTCGTGCAACGCATACTTTGGAAGTTATACATATAGGTGTGCAAGTTGCGCGAACCACCCTGTATATTAACAGAAGAATGTTATAAAGATTTTCGAACGGTTCAATATCGCTATAAACTGTTTTCGTTCCCCAGAGGGAAGATTCAATCAATTCCAGGCTCAACTGCGCAATATTTTAGTGATGAGGTAATCAATTTGATAGCAACGTCGTTCGCAAATATTGGACTGTCCAACCCCGAAGAAAATAGACATCGTAAATATTTGCTTGCGATACTAACCCGAAGAAAATCGTCGATTAATATTGGAGCTCCATGTCGGTTCCGAGCGTATTTTCCCCAATTTCTCAGCGAATACGTCAGAAACTAAGCGCAATACCGTCGCGAACGAACCTAATCTGGATGTTTACCAGACGTACGACCGCCCGACTGTAATGGCGCAGCCATGGAGACACACAGGGGCCACACTCGTTAACTTTCGACATTTTATCGCGAACGTCTGTGCAATGTGCACTCTCTGACCCGGAGAAAACTCGGAGCGTAACACACGTGTAAGAACACGGGTCTCCGCGGCCTTTTGAAAGTCGAAACCCTGACAAACAGATCTTAATCTTCTGTTGTGGCTCTGTCTAGTTCTTCTAGCAGAGTGACCTGAATGGGCGGGGCTTTGTTGTCCTCGAATTCAACAGAACCAGAGCACTGCGTCACAAAAGTTCATGGTAGTAAACTAAACTTTGATGTGCGAAGTGGGCGCGGCTCTATTGCCCCCAAGTTCAATAGAGGCAGAACACTGCCCCTAGGAGTTTGTGTAACTGGAATGAACAAAAACGTGTTCGTATAAACAATTACATTTAATGTCGAATAGAGTATCTGAAACTGATCACAAAAACTGAATTTTGCAAGACTGGATCTTCTCCAGGAAGAATGCGCTACAGAAAGTGGGCGTGGAACACTGAGAACACTGCCCCTAGGAGTTTACGTAACTGGAATAAACAAAAACGTGTTCGTATAAACAATTAGATTTAATTTCGAATAGAGTATCTGACACTGATCGCTAAAACTGATGAATTTTGCAAGACTGGATCTTCTCTAGAAAGAATGCGCTACAGAAAGTGGGCGTGGTTTTATTGCCCCCGAGTTCAATAGAGACAGAACACTGCTCCTAGCAGTTTATATAACTGGAATAAACAAAAATGTGTTCGTATAAACAATTACATTTAATTTCGAATAGAGTATCTTGCACTGGTCACAAAATCTGATGAATTTTGCAAGACTGGATCTTCTCCAGGAAGAATGCGCTACAAAAAGTGGGCGTGGCTTTATTGTCCCGAGTTGAAAGAGACAGAACACTGCACATAAGAGTTTATGTAACTGGAATAAACAAAAACGTCATCACATAAACAATTACATTTAATTTCGAATAGGAAAAGGAAGAATTGTTCTTGAATCTTTCTCCAGGAAGAATGCGCAAATGGGCGTGGCTTCGTTGCTCTCCGATTGAACAGAGCCAGGGCACCTTGCCCATATCAATTCATAGAACCAAATGAGTTGAACACAAGCTTAACGTGCGCAGTGGGCGTGGCTTCGTGTGCCCCAGAGGGCAATCTGCGCCCGAGTCCTCCTCCCAGGTGCATCGAAGCGAAAAGTTTAACAAAACGAGTGAACCAGTAGCTTCTGTTAGCAAAACGGATAATACTAACGAACATTAATCCGTTTAATCCGCTTGGACGATCGGTTCGCCGGTTCAGCAACATGACCGCTCAAATCCGGGGGCAGTTTCTAAGCGTTCCCGGGGAAAGTTCACGGACAGCCTGCAGAGTGGAGGGAGGGCTCGCGCGGAAACGTCTGTCGCCGGTAAATTATGTGACGTTGTCCCGCGAAGTGCGAACCCTTGACAGATTCGTAATTCACGGGGGGTGGACGTGGCACACCGCCCCCGAAATCTACAGTCAGCGTTTCGCATTCCGGGGGCTCACCGTTCGTTGCGAGCCCGCAAACGCGAAAGCCACGCGCGCCGCCCCGTGTCCCGAAATTGTAACATTTGCACGTTAATGACACGCATCCTTGACGCGTCGTCGAGGATTTTCGGCGGAAAGGCGCGCAGGATTCCCGAGCAAACCGGTATAGCGGCGTCGCCCGACCGTTGTAATAGCGATCGCGCGCCGCCGCGCCGTACGTGTTCACCGGGAATTGAATTCATCGGAATCGCGTTACACTTCGTGTTTCAACCGGCACGGATTTAATGTAAACGCCTTGTACACTACCCGTGAACCGGTGAAACGAAATCCGCCACGCGAGGCTTACTTTGACGCGGATTCGATTTCGAATTCGATCGGGCCCGCTGCGGATTCTACTCGTCACAATTCTCGCGGGTGCGTCGATCAGCGATTCGCCGGCTCGTTGCGCGCCTTCCGGTTTCCGGAACCTGGTATGTTTGAGCTCGACTTTCGAGGTTTCAAGAATTGTAACCGCGTCGATTAATAATTTGTTCCTGTTCCAATACCGAAGGTTTTCACGCAGATTAATATTTACTTGTTCAAGATTGACTTGGTACCACAACGTAATTTACGACAGAATTATTATTATATTTGATAGAACGATTTATACCGCAAATATTTGGAACGCCGATCATTCAGCTGGTGAAACAGAAAATATAAGAAAAGATCATTTAAAATGCACTTGTGTAATGTATAATTAGGACATATAAAGTTCATTGTTCATTGGTTAATTAATGGAATTATTCTAGGTCGGAAGAAATATTTAATTTTCAAGATAAAATTGTGCTCAGATTGCAAAGGGTTAATAATATCTCTGCAATTGTTGGAATATAAATACGTATGCAAATTTCAATGAAATTCAATATACATATGTTTCACCAACATGTTTGTTTAGTTACTTACACCTTCTGATTTCATTCATCATATTCATTTGCCTACATATGTCACCAATTGTCAGAGTTGTGCAAAATTACGATTGAATTACTCCAGGAATTATAATTACGAGGTAATTGAATTACATTGTGATTCAGTTATATTGTAATTTATAATTCAGATCTTCATTCAATTAAATTACAATGATATTATTCATATTTGCAATTGGAGTACAATTATAAAATACTTTGTAATTATATTACAATAATTATGAATTACGATGTAATTAAATTAAAATTAAATATTACAGAATAATAAAGTAATAGGTAACAAAAGGTTGAAAAATCCATGTGAAGGTTCCAAACAGAAGGAATTTATTATTTATAAATTTATAATATCTGAACAGAAATAACTTCTGCGTTACACATTTTTTAAGTTTCAACCATAAACATGAAATAGCGTTACGTATTATGAACGAGGACGAGGAATAGAAATTACGCTGCACAGACAGCGAACAAGTATATGAAAGAAAAACATAAAAATATATTGCACTTCTTCAAAGTTCTGGGCTATAATTTGGAGAGATGTATTTTAATTACATTGTATTTCAATTACAAATCTGATTAAAATACTTGGTAATTGAATTAGCACAACTCTGCCAATTGTTAACCATAGTTTCCGCCGCGAATCATGTGCTGTCATGGCAAAATATTTGTGTACCAGATCAAATGCAAAAGTCTAAATATCGCATATCATATTTCGTTCCCATAATCACCGGAACAATTGTCTCCACGATTTGATTCGAGAAGATCGAGATGGAGAACGAAACTTTTCAGCAAGGGAGGGCGACGAGTCGCCAAGTTTTCTCCCGGAATCAATAAAACCCGAAAAACCGGAAGATATCAGCCCTCGGCGCGGGAGGGGAAATTTTCTTATTACACATTCTCGGTGAATCCGCTCGGAAACTCTAATTGACATTTTTAATGAATCCGCTCCGGTCGGAGCCAGCCCATCTCGCCTTGCTGAGGGTTGGAATTGTCCACGTTCCGTTCCGGTACTCGCCTGATAAAAGTATGCGGCGGCGCAAAGAAGTTTATTGATAAGTCGAGAAGTTTGAAAGTTCGCGGTTTAAAGTAACGATTATACGAACGGGGCAAGAACTGTAATTAGAGAGTCGTTTAAGGGGCAATTTGCTGGATCCCCGTGGCCAGATCAATTTCCAAATGCGCTCGCCTAAGACGCGATTAAATCACTCTTAAGTCCCGACGGGATCGTAATTCCGCGCCGAGAGGGAATGTATCAAAGGGGTGGAGCTTAAACGGGTACCTTCGAGCTGTTTACATTTATCGAAATAAAAAGGTAAAGGGAAGTAGACGAACAAAAATAGAGTAGATGTACTTCTTGGAAAAAAGTAAATACCATTTTGTAATCAGACGCTCGGAAAAGTTGAACATTGACAAATCTTGATTAACATATGTTCCTTGAAAGTTCTGTCCAACGTAATTATAATTATCCTCTTTGCAATTTAAAAAGAAAATGTAATTTACTCGGATTTTGCACGTTAGCGCATATTTTTCACAGGCTTAATTCTTTATTAAATATTGTTTGCATTATCGATCGTATGGTTGTTAAATGAATAATATGTTAGTGTTCTCGGCGCAACGGTTCGATCAACTAATTACGAAAAAGCAAATTTTTCACGTTAACTTAAACTTTCAACGTTTCGATCCATGTGTGGATCCTTTTCAAGAAAGTAGAAAAACTGCGTTTGCTTTATGGAAATCGTAAAAACGGAATTGAAATGTCTTAATACATGTTGTTCTTATGTCGTCGAACAAGCTACTGATTCTGAATTCTTTATTGCACAGTTCGTCCCGATAACATTGCACGCCTCGTATAATGAGTATGTCATTGAACTGATTCCGCCATTAGGTATAATATCCACAGCTATAATAGCTCTAGAATTTCAAGACCTTGGGATTAAGTAGTTCTAGAGCGCGAACCGTTGTCGCATAATCAATTCCAAGTAAGGTGAAGTGCCCTAAGTGTGGACAATCCGAAAGTGATACCTGAATCTGGACAATTGAATTTTCAAGTACAAGCTCTGAATACAGTGGGCCAGTTTGAGATTTCAAAAAGCACGCATTCTAGAATGAAAAATTTAAATTCGGTGGATGCTAACAAAGGACCACCAACTGTATTGTCGAAGACAGAAGAAAGATCGTGAAAAAAGGAGCGAGAAAAAAAATTATAGAAGAAGAACATTTGTCAAAAAAGCAGGGAAAAGAGAGAAACCAAATTAAAAAAGAACAAGAACAAGAAATCAATAGTAATTTACACGAAAGAAAAAAGATAATTACACAACAAATCAAAGATACAAAGTGAAAAACCAATGATAAATCTACAAAAAATAAGGTCTGAAGCAACTAATGATAATAAAGACGAAATTATAGAAGAGAGAGAAAGCAAAATTATGCACTCAATTCGAAAATTTCGAACAGTTCAAACCGAAATACTCCGGACTACTTTGAATTCAAAGTAATGATTTAAGTACAATAGCCGAATTAAGGATAATTCTCGAACGCTGACGAGATACATGAAATTAAAAAATTCAGAAATCTGTCAACTGGGAAATCAGGAGGTTGATGGATCGGAAACAGGATGATCGCGGTCACTCGATCATCTCGTCTCCGTTAACGGAACGATCGTTGAAACGCTGCAAAGTCGGTTATCGCACGATCATTACATTTTAATTCGTGTAATTTTCGGTGTGCCGGTTTCACAGAGTCACGGGTCCCCCCGCTCGCTGGAAACCGTGTTGCATTCCCGAACGCTTTATCGCGATTAATATCCGTGGATACTCTGTCCCTCTGTCGGCGCAGCAATCAAGTGGTGCTCGAATTCATCGTCGGGAAAGGTAGCGATTTTATTCCACGTCCGCCATTGACCGTAATGCTCCGGCAATTGGCATCGAATCGCGAGTCACATCCCCGAATATTCCATATTCCCCGGTTATTCCCGTATATTTGCGCTTCTTCTCTAAGCCAATCAATATTCCAATTTCTACCAAATAACCGGTGCCCGACATCCTAGCCAGTGGAGTCGCTGTCAGCTGAAAATCGAGTAGCCTGTAAAACTGTCACATGTTTTCTCGATCCTTTACGGTCTCAAGTACAGTATATGAATTTGATACTTAACACTGGATCTATGGAGCACTGTCGCAGAGGTTTCAGTTGTTTATCGGATAATTCCGAAATATTATGCAATGTATATTCAGAATCTGTCATATACTCTTCAAGTTATAATCTTAAGACTTAATAAGTTTACTTGATTAATACTTTACTGGTAATTCTATAAGAATGGCTGGATATTTTCACAATTTCTTAGATTGTTTGTACTGACGCCACAGTGGTCTATTTGGCCGGAAAAAGTGGAAAAAAATCGATTTCTAAATTTTTACGTGTCTTAATTATCGTTCGTCGTAGTTAAGGTCTGAAGAATTAGGCTTCAATGTTGTTTTTTCTATTTTTCTACCCGTGAAGTAGTAAACTTCATCGGAAGTTAAGAGATTTTAAGGCGCGCTTTGCGTTCATTGGCGATTTTCAAGTGTTTTAAGGAAAATTGTGTAAATTTTTGTATAACAGAAGTTTTTCAGATAAGTGTACAGAGCACTTTCGCACAGATTTCATTTCTTGTCATCATCTAAATTAGTATAGTTATTAATATTTGAACTTCACCAATAATTCTGTAAGTTTTTTTACGATTACAAAACTTTATTGACGATTTTGTTATGGTTCTGTGTGAGTGTGGATGCTCTTTTTGGTCTCCTTACATTCGGTAAAGATTTGTGATTATAAGCCAACAAAATTTGTTTCCGACTATGTCCGAATTGAAATTTTATAGCTAATTTTTAGAATATAAAGGAAACACACATGATTTACTAACCGTTTCTTAAATGAAAATGTTGAATAATATTCGGTACTGTTAAAAATTAGCTCGATACATTTTTATCTTTTTACCAAGATGGAAAATTTTTATTTGTTGAAGGCCTTTTATTTCAGGCAACTGCAGATGATTGAGATCGGCGAGTGAATGTTTTACGCGACCGAATTTCGTCTTCATTTAGCGAGTTACATGTTCGCGGACTGTTAACTTTTCCATAACACCGGCATTGTGCTCGAAGCGACGTGTCCCACCGAAAATTTCATAACCCGCACACGACCGATTGTCCCCCATCGCTTTTATTTGCCCGTTTCTGGCGTCGCCGGAACCGATATTCGCGACCGCAGGTTCGCCCGCGTTAAAAATGGCCGAGAATCCCATCGGCGACACCAGCAAATGGCATTCCGGCTCGCCGCGGTGATTATTTTCGCTGACTGTCGCGGTTAACCCGCGAACTCGCCTCCCATTAAACGTTCTCATGTTCCCTACACGAGCACGCGAATCGTCTCCGTCCAGACCGCCGTGGTTCAAACCACCGTTTCTGCGCTTTTAATCCTCGAACGATGGTCGGAGTTTTTCCCGGAACTTTGCGGGCGACGATGTTCGATTATGCTGCTCGTGTGCACATTTCTATTTCTATTATATGTATAATTTCTATATAAAACTTAAATAGTCTCGAAATATATAAATTGGTGAAAATAGAACGATTTAGACAGAAAATATAGGTAAAGATCATTCAAAATGCACTTGTGCAATGTCTACTTAAAAGAAAAAATATGATTAGCGTATATTAGCACATATAAAGCTATGTCCACATTGAAGCAATAACAGCAACTTTTAATTAATGTTGCTGGTTGTTGCTTCAGTGTGGATACAGCTTAACGTTCAGTAACATTATAGAATATTTCTGGTATTGACAAAAGTGTCGACGCGACATTCAATTTCCTAGATTTTTGAGGTTCTTGAATGATTCTTGAAAGATTTATGGCACTATGGCACAATTGAACTTTGGAAAAATTGCATCTACTTCCCTTAAATAACGTGTTTGTGTGTCTGTAGCAAATATTAACCCTCAGCAGTCGAGGGGTGACTCAGAGTCACCACTAAAAATTGCTGTACCATTATTCAAAATATTGTTTACATTACTAAATATGTTAGTATCTAATCAAATAATATTGAATATCTAATTACTACACTGTAGTAATTTGCAAAATTGCTTTGTAAAAATAACAATTGATCGAATATTTGCGCCGAAAGCATTAGATATTCAATATTAACGATAAATACGATCGATGTAAGGATATAATTATCTAATCAATTACTAAACGTTCAAGTATCGTGTGAGGTATTATATCAATTTCATATTCATACAAAGACAAGAATTAATATAGAATCGAATTATTCTAGGTCGAAAGAAATGTGTAATTTTCTAGTTAAAATAGGTCCGAAAGGTGCAAAGGGTTAAACAGTGTTGAAATATAAATTGGTTAAAATTGATTAATGTGCTTTGGCAGTAAAATGTCAAAGAACGCTGAAGAACTAAAAATTGCTGTACCATTATTCAAAATATTGTTCACATTACTAAATATGGTACTATCTAATCAATTAATATTGAATATCTAATTACTACACTGTAGTAATTTGCAAAATTGCTTTGTAAAAATAACAATTGATCGAATCGAAAGTTAATATTCAATATTAACAATATTGTATTGTATTACATCAATTTCATATTCATACAAAAACAAGAATTAATATAGAATCGAATTATTCTAGGTCGAAAGGAATGTTTAATTTCCCAATTAAAATAGGTCCGAAAGGTGCAAAGGGTTAAACAGTCTCGAAATAAAAATTGGTCAAAATTGATTAATGTGCTCTGACAGTAAAATGTCAAAGAAAACTGAAGACACCCTCTGCAGATAGTAACATCGAAACGCGGCGAAGCAACGGAAGTAAACAAGAAAAACAAGAGAGATCGGAGATCGCGGAGGAGAGTAGCTTGGAGGGAAATCACCAATTAAAATCGCGAGTATGGTTGTTCCGCGGCGGTCGGAAACGGAATTGTAAATTCCCCTGGGAACCGATACCGGCTTCGGAAGTCGGTAACGCCTCCCGGAAGGCATTGCTCTCATGTTATTCAAATTCCAGGATAAATCAAAGTCTTGGATGGTGTGGCGTGGGTGCACACGATCCCCGGTGGCAGCATCCTGAAAAATCGGCTAACACACGGCAACGCCTCCCGGTATATGTATAGCCCGGGTGTACAGCGCGCATAATCCAAATCGTTGGATCATGAAACGCGTAATGGCCCCGTGCTTCCCATTGTGTGTTACAGTATTGACGCGCGATACACCCGTTCCAATTTTTCCCCAGACCTCGGGAATCTATTCTGCACTCTTCCGCGGAATCTATTCAACCGCCTCGGTCTTGCGGATGCAACAGCTGCACGTATACATGTACACAGGCGCACACGCCCGCAGCGCCGCCCCGTTCGCGAATTAAAGAGCATGCAATTTCGAGAATGCAGTCTGGGGGCTTCCTTTTTTCCGACGTTGCCGGGGTTCCGGCGACTGCAACGCCGAGAATTTGATTGCGAGGGAAATATCCGACACGGAGACTGAAATTCTCAGACTTTCAGACCTTTGGGGATTGAACATTTTCAGGATAGCCGGGAGAAAATTTTTCCGAAGCCTCATCCGCAACGTAGAACGCTAAAATCGTTTTTAATTGCGCTAAATGAAGTGCAACAATTGAAAACCACCCCCTAAAAATCTCCCCCGTTGAAATAAAAAGTTTTGTTCCGAACAATTCCCTATCGGTCATTTTATTTTATGTGTTTCGAGTAAAATATACTTTCAAAGAGACAGTTCCTTGATTAGCACCACTTTTAAACAATTTTTTGGACAAATTATTTATGTTGAAAATAGTAAGAGACCTTTTGGAATTGTATCCAGACTTTTGCGATTCCACTCGATTCGAAAATGGCGGAGACATTCGGTTTATTTTAGTTTTGATATAGGTACGAAGATCCTCGCGACTTTTATTGTCGCTGGAACATTGAAACAGTGGAGGGGCTTTTTATTGAAATGTCTGAGCGTTATAAGATCGATGATACAGCAAACGGCCTCAGAACTCGGGATCCTCAGACTCCTGAAACTTTGATACTCTCCGAACCCTCCAGACTGTATGTGTAGCATATCGAAAGGAAACAGATTGAAAGTAGGAACTCGAGCGCGACGCTTAAACTAGAAAATACAGTGGATAAGTATGCACACGCGACTCTATGAAGTATTAATTGTATTCTTGTAAAAACGGGGTGAACACAATTTATTAGCGCCACTAAAAACAACTATGGATGGCGAAACAATCACAACAGACGAAGGTTTACAGACGCAATTATATGAAAATTTTTCTTGAAAATGGTCTAAATAGTCGACCGAAACGTTGAAAGTTTTTGTAGTAATTTGCAAAATTGCTTAAGTAGTAGCATCAGATCGGACCAGTGCGCTGAAAACATTAATATATGTTATTAACAAATTGTCGATCGAGGTCAAGGAAACAGTAACTATGATATATTGGGTTGGCAAATAAGTTCGTTCGGTTTTTGTGATTTATTCCAATGAAAAAAACCGAACGAACTTGTTTGCCAACTCAATAGTTTAAGATAATTCCTACATTGCTACATATCTTCGGTTTAATAAATTCCTGGAAGGTAATACGGTAAATATTCGATCTAAGAAAACGGGAACTGTACGATCTAAGAAAATTTCGTATCCCCTCCTCTGCCTTGGTCGCCTTATAAGAGTGTCTAAGGATAATCATGTTGCACAATAGGCATTGTTGCGCAAAATGCTTGATCGTGTGAATAGGCCCCTTTAGTTCCTGCCAAGCGGCAGCACTGTTGCTTGAGAACGCGGCTTTCCTCGGAGTTCGTACGGAGTTAATCAGAATGGCTTCTGAAATAAATTATTTATTATTCGGCGACCAATAAAAATTTTGTCGTCTAATGATGTCAATCTGTATTATTTGGGAAATTTATTATAAATAAAAAAATTGATGACTGAACCAAGTGCTTTGACACTTAAAAAAACATTTCAAAAAGTGTTGTTAATCGTTTTGGCCTGTGAACGGCTCAATTGTTGTTGTTGGTGATTTAAAGGTAACAGAGGGCGGAATTGTTCCAATTAATATCCGAATGGTTCCCGGACCTGTCGTTTCATATTTTACGCGAATCTTTTATTTTATTAAAAGCGTTTCGTAGGTTTCTTCGAGGAGGGTATTCTGCAGCTAGTTTCTACTCGACGTATCCGTTTCCGGGGTCGTCCGTCGCGTCGTTTATTGACGAGACCAGGAAGGTCCCGACCGATCTCACGGCGAATATCGGAATTACGAGTGCTATTAGGGGTCGTCGGAGGGTCGCCAAAGAAAATGTTCGCGTCGAGGCCCGTTTACGACGTCGACGTCTCCTGCTGACGGAAGAGAATCGATCTTAAGTACCTTCCACACCGGAGAACTTTTACCGCGAGGTCGACCCGCGGTCTACTGAAAGGACAACCGTAACCGGTGCTCAGCAGATTTTATAGGAAAAATACACTACTCCACCAAAATGAAAGAGACATCGCCATTCACCGAACCCTCGGAGGTCGTTGACTTTTGAACTGCTGTAATTTTGAGTAAAAATGTCCTGTAAGGTATTGCATTTTATATTTGTTCATATGTTAATTTTTCTTATGTGTACTAACGAACTACGATTTCATCTTTCGTTAATGTTCAAAGATTACTTTAGTTCGTTTTGATGTAAAGCAACTAGACCCGTTTTATTGCAAGACTAATGTTTTAGTAAAGAGAAATTTAATTAAAAGAGTAATTTCAATGTTAATGTTGGACATATGTTAAAGGGTGAATTCTTTGCCTTCGCGAACTCAGTTTTCTCAAATCCTCTTCTCCATTATAAAACAGAGTTAGAAGCTAAAGCAGCGTTTTATCCTTTGAAATTTAACAAATTCAACATTTCTGCATAGTTTAAAGCATTTTTTTGCATATTTACTTTTCAACGTGCTCTTTAAACGAAAGTCTACCCTCGACTATGAACTCTCAAAAGGTGGTCTGCGATTTTTGATTCTGCTTTGAATGAAAAGATTGCTGCCGCCGAAAAATCTTCTAAAATAGAAGGGATCTTCGATTTTACATTATTCCACGTGAAGTAGAAACGTTTTTGAGTAAACCAATAATAATGAGTAATAATTTGACGAGTTAATCGAGGGAAGCTAGACGAGGCAAGATAGAACGTAACCGGCAGCGTCAGAATGTGTCTTTAAATTTCATTCGCGATGAATTCAGCGTCGCAGCTGCGTGACGGCAGGTTTTGGTAGAATATTTCATTTTTGTAATACCTGCAAGATGGAAATGTGTTGCAGGAATAAAATATTCTCGAGAAATATGGAGATAGGACGGGGAATTGTGTAGGATAAAACGGATAACAGTCTGGCATCGACGATCGCGATCGTTCCGATCGAAGATTCACGGTCGCGAGCGGGCGCTGCAATTTATGTAATAACCCCACGGTAAATCTGTTACAGGTGTAAAACAAAAATAAAAAAAGTACAGACGTGTGCGACGCGTAAAAATGACTGCAAATTCAGTTACAGTCTATTAAATATTATATGCTACAAAAATGCAAAAAAATCCTCTCCATTTATCGCACGTAGTTAAATCAACCACTTGTAAAGTAATTTGTAGAACGGCGAACAACAACGATTAAATAAAGTTCGTATTAAAGAGATTCGCGCAGATATTTAGAACCAAAGCGAAAATATTTATGATACAATCAGATAGCGTTACCGTTCACAGTAAACACCGGAATAAACGTTGTTTCATCAAGATATTAACCAGCCAGCGATTCAGCCTCCCAACAATCGCAGGTTGAGCGAACCGTTGAAACAGTAATCACGTTCAACGGGAACGAAATAAAAATTATCCGGCCGCTGTGTTATCTCTTACAAAAGCGGCGTCGCCATTTCCGGGGCGATTCAATTTCTCGCCGAAACATTTTTCAGTTGCTGCGTATTATTTGCCAGTTTCCACTGCCATTAACGCCGCGGCCCGCTCGCTGGCGTCATTACTTTTTTAACGAGCATGATACGAAACAATATTGCTAGGGCCAGTGAATATTCAGCAATATCGGAGCGTTTTCCGCGCGTTTCGATTAAATTCGTTCGAACGGAAAAAAAAAATCGAAGTAGAAGAGGGCGGGGAAAAGGTACGAAAATAAAAACGAGAGAAAAAAACAGACACACAGACACGGTCTGTCAGAGAAAATGATAGAACAAACAGGCAGGCCGCCGCGCCGAGCTGAAAATGAACAAGACTCGCGAGAAACAGAATGCGAACGCGAACGCGCGCGCGCGCACTATTTGCGAATCACGTGCGTTACATTTTCGCGCTCGCACGCGCGGGGATTATTAATTTATCGGTCGCGGTTTAATATCGTTGCGTGGCGAATGTTATCGCGCGTCATAAACACTTATCAAATCCGATATTTGTCGGACGCAGTCGGCGAAAACCGACCGACCGTTCTCGATATCCGGCTGCGTCGAACGTTTCTCGGCCCCGGCCTCTGTAAACGCTATAATAAATCAGCCGGAGCCGTGATAATTACGCTGTGACCCTTCTCGATCGAACACACAGCCTCGAATCGAGAGGCGATTTTTATATTCTCCGACGACGGTTACTGTCGAACGAATGGCTGATACGCAAACAGTAGCGCGTCGCAACGTTTGCCGAAACAAAAGCTCTCGCGGGCTTTTTGATTAATATTTGTACAGAGTCTGATCCGTGTACGATGATTTTTTGCTCTGTTATTGACGGAAAATTGAGCAGCACATTTCTCAAAGTGATCAACTCCAGCAGGCATTTTTATACATTTGAGCCGTTCATTTCGAAAATGGCCCAAGTCTATTTAAGTTTAAATTGAGAGAGTTTGCGTTTCAATGAAATTAACGTATCCTAATGTATCAACCAATGTATCACACTCCTTAAGTGCATCTAAGAGAGTTAAATTTACAACTCCTATTAAAATAATTGCAATTATTAAGTGAATAATATGTGTCTTCTTACCAACAATGGATTTAATCCACTTTCAAAATTGAGAACTAGATTTTTCATAAAATTTGAAGTCCATTCAATATAATGGAACATATAAATTGAAAAAAAATCCAATTTGTTCTGTATTTCATTACAAAACTTGAAAAACACCATTTATGCAATCCAGGGAATCTTCAAACTATATAAATTATATAACAATTTACTCCTAATTTACATTTTGTGTATGCGGGAGGGATTTGAAGAAGTCATGGTGCTCCAATGGTATTGTATATCGTAGTAAGTCCATCATATCTTTGTACTACGCTGTTGTAATTTGTCTTATATTTTTATAAAGTGGTGTCAATACAATATTTTCGAATTTTCTTTGTCTACCTCGACGTGGTAATAAATTCAGTATTTTAGACTCTGCATTCTCGTCCATTGATGTTTTATAGAAAATTTTATATGGTTCATTTCTCAAAAAAACGCATCCAGCATATTTTTAACCAATTTATTGTTCCTCCGTTAGAATTCTTTACCCTTTTAAAAATTGCATCCTCCAAAAATCTTGTTGATATGAAATCCTCTTGTTTCACTTCATGTAAAATAACATTATTACAAAAGGATAAGTCCTTTCAAAATAAAGCCACTTTCAAAATAAAAATTTGTATCGTTCTATTAACCAGCTAATTTTCTTTTTGCAAAATCTTTGTGATTCTAACCCGGCGTTAGTTAGGTGGGGTCTGACAGACCCCAGAAATTTTAGATTGATTGTAACTTGTATTTTTGAATAATAAAAATTTAATTTCGTGGATCTGCGTTTTTACACTGATAAATTGCAAGCCTTTTAAACAATACCTAATCTTATAATTATGAAGAAGGTATTTATTTCTATAATACAATATATTATTTCGGTGGATCTGTGAGACCCCACCTTACCACTTACGATACATTTTCCCACCTTACCAACGCCGGGTTAAATATGTTAGTTACATTTGCTTCAGAATGAAAAGATAACGTAGAAATGTAAATATTAAAATTGCTAGCTTGATTTTTCGCGAAAATGGACTTAGGCCACTTTCAAAATAAACGGCTCATTTATCGGAACATTGAGTAGGTGAATTATAAAAGAGGAGAAACATGGGATGAATTAAAGAGAGAGAGAGAGTGTAATTATTTTGGACTGTTAAACTTGTTAAGAGGAGAAGTACATTTTTACCACGTTTTTATTAGCTCGCATTCTTGTTTGTTTGTTTGTTTGTTTGTCTGTTCGGTGGCAAATTCTGCAATTGATTTTAATTATTTATCTTTCACCATTCGGCCGGCCAGCACGATAGTGGGGGTCACCGACTGCCTCCACCCATTTAATACCCATACCTACTTACATGATTCCACGAACCTAACGATACACGTTAAGAAATGTAGCCTGTGCTTTGTAAA
This sequence comes from Lasioglossum baleicum, assembly GCF_051020765.1. NCBI lineage: Eukaryota > Metazoa > Arthropoda > Insecta > Hymenoptera > Halictidae > Lasioglossum > Lasioglossum baleicum. The sequence continues at coordinate 8,713,411 of NC_134929.1, forward strand.
GTCAGTTTGTTTCGAGTGAAAATGAATCTTGAAAGCTGCACGCCCGAGGCGAACAACTCTAGAAGCATGTTTAGGTTTAGCAACGTAATGGTGTACGTAAATTTCCCGTTTTTATGAAGCAATGGTTTTTAATGCGGGTCGTTTCTTGCCCGCTAATGTCTGTAATGCTACCTTCCACTTTGCCTTTGTCAATTTTTAATGTGACTTTTCTGTTGTTGCGCCACTCCGTTTCTCCGTTTCGCTGTAAGTATTATTGCTTTTTCTTTTAACATTGTTAGGATAACTAGTCGGACAACGATGTAACTCTACCGTGCTCTAATTAAACCGGGTGGATACTTTGCTACACCGGCTTGATGAAAATTTTCAGATCGATATTTCTCGCGTTTGAAAACTGTTGGCATTGAATAATGTAGTAACTTAATTACAGTGGGTGTCACTGTACAAGTATCACAATAAATTGTAACAGGGACAGGGATAGTATGCACCTTGAAGATAGGAATTTCGTATTCCGTGACCTTATTCGTTCGATGGACTGAGAAATATGTTTCATGAGAGACACCTGGCGATTCTAATTGATGGATTCGGTCGGTTGACAGCTGATACTATTGGTCAGTCAGTTCTGAGCGAACAAGCCAGCGATTTCAATGGAGAAGGTCACAGAAACCTTGAAGAACAGATCAAAATAGAATTTGAGAAAGTACGTAAAATTGAAACCTTTTAAAACAACACGTACTACATTATTTTTCAAGGAATCTGTGTACTAACATTCTACTAAAATGACAAAACAATTCAGAAACAACTCGGTTGTCACACCGATCAATGAACTTCTGGCTACAAGTTTTCCCGTGACCATAGAAATCCGCAAAACCTTTAAAAGTGCATGAAACCCAATAAAATAGAAAGTCTTTAAAAACACGTGACCTGTTCGATAAAAAAATCCGAGGTCAACTAAGTTGACTGGGTACAAAGCTTTAAAATACCTCTTGTGATGCGGCGATCGACGATCTCCATCTAAATAATGCAAAACACACGAGACCCCTAATTTCAAGGTTTCCCGTGACCAAAGAAATCCACAAAACTTTCAAAAATGCATAAAACATAATATAGTAAATCCTTTATAAACGCAACAACGCCGCACACGATAAATGCAACAAAAAAAACGAATGCGATGCGGAGAGTCGCAGCCGTCGGCACAGTTTAAAGGCCCGCGCGTCCTCACAGTGTAATACCAATATAAAATCTTTTTTATTATCACTTATTTTTTTATGCAACTTTCACCAATATATTTGTGGCATTTTTCTGATGCAAATAAGACCAAACACTATATAATTTGAACTGTATTTAGTGGTTTAATTGACGATGAACGCTTCGGGCGCAAGGAAGGACAGCGTATGGGAAAGAAAGAGACGCGAAAAATCGCAGTCGAAGCGGCCGTACGCGGTCTCTCTTCACTCGCGCTGTCCTTCTCCACGTCCGGCTCGGCCTTTAAATCTAAAAAAAAATAGTGTCCTTCTACGAGAAATGCAAACGAACCTTCCCGAGGCTTTTGCGATTATAGAGGATTTACTGTATTATTAAAATCTACGTTTCTTCACTTTGTTACTTTTGTCCACTACTCGTCACACTGCCTGGCAGTTTCCGATCAGATTTTTATGAGGACCTGCAGAGCACTAAAATTGTAAATTAAATCTCTAAAATCACGTAAGCTGTCCCATAAAAGAAATCCGAGATCAACTAAATTGAGTGGGTAAAAAGCTTCGAAAAAACTCTTGTGTTGCAACGATCGACGCGATCTCCATCTAAATAATGCAGAATACACAAGACACCGGGCTCCGAGGTATCCGATGACGTGAAAAAAGGGGGATTAATCATCTCTGATACGATTATCCGTGTCAAGCGCGGGACCACGGAAGCGGCAACGGCAAGAACCGTGAGAAAATTGTTTACCGTAACGCGGGATCGTGTTTTTATCGAGTGACGACGATAAAAATCGGCATGACGCCGAGGGAACAGAACTCGTGAAAAAGTGCACCGGAAAACTGGATCGAGCACATTGCACGCGTACCTACCCCGTGTGCGCCGGGCTCCAACCCCTTTCGGGTTGCAGTCTCTCTTTTCTTCCAGGCGAATTTGTCAGCCGTCGTAAATTCGAGGAGAGGCGCCGCGAGGCGACGCGTCGATTCCCTCGATTTACGGGCTCGCGTTAAGCCGCTATTTATTTGTTTATGGAGCCCGGAAGGCGACTCGCGGACCCGTCCATTCTTGGACCCGCTCGTCTCGAGTTTTCTACGACGATTTTCCGATCGAAACGCAACCGTACAGGCTGTATAAAAAGTAATGGTCGTCCGTTCTTCGGGTGAATTTACACATCTGGATCGGTGGACGTTTGTAAGAGAAACTTGCCGCAAAATTGTTTATAAGAAAGGTTGTTGGTAAATTGTTGGTAATGTTGTTTTTTACATCAACACATTCCACTCATCCAGAAGAGAAACAGTTTGGGGAAGCCACATGTCTCAAGCAAATAGATATTGAGATATAAACTGTTAAAGTTTTTGCAAAATTTGATTGTGTGGAGTTATACGTATAGACAAAAGTCTACTATACTACAGTCCACCTGACCGTGTCGATGAGACAGAACATAATCGTGTGCGTGCTTCGAGACAAACGAAATTTAAAGGGACACTCGTCGCAAGGCCCGTACGACGACATCGTCTCCCTGTCCATTCGAATCATAAATTGAAGTTGCAAAATATGAAAGAATACCTTATATCCACTGTTATAAGAATATTAATCCTGTATTATAAAATGTTACCTCCTATTCCTCCAGCCGATAAGGCGATACACCTGTAAAGAACGTTGTAGCAAGCAAAAAACGCATGCGAATCTTCAACCCCGACAGATGGACAACACGTGACACGAACCCATCGAAGCGACGAACGGACTACCCTTATAAATCACGGCATGCCAAAAGGAAATTCTGTGACAGTTTCCCCACTTCTCACACACACAACCTGAAGTCCTCCGACACACCACCAATTAATAAACCATTTCCCCACCCTTAATCATACACAAAAAACCGAGGTAACAACCATAGTAATATTTTGATCGTAGTCGGACTAACTTCTTCCCGTACGCCTACGTATTTTGCAATATAAGACGACGAGAAGAGGATCGTGCGCCACAGATACAATTATTTATTGTACAAATCGACAATCAATACGTTGAAGCGTTGTTAATAGTACAATAAAAAATGTATTGAACATTGTATTAGGTTGTCCCAAAAGTTTCTTCCGGAATGTGATCCTTTAATATTGCTAAATAAATATTAGGTTGTCCCAAAAGTTGGTTTTCGATGCATGCACATAATGCAAATTCATATCAAGAAGTACTAAAATATTAACATAAAGATTATCGTATTGTTTGTATTTATTTAGCGACATTAAAGGAACACATTCCGGAAGAAACTTTCGGGACAACCTAATAGTTTGTGTATTAAATTCTAATACGTTTTAAGTTTGTTATTTTTCATTTTAAACATGTCATTTTTGTTTTTTATTGTACTGTACTTATACAAGTGTGCAATAAACTTCTGTACAACCACTATTTTGTAGCAACAAAGTTATTTTCCTATACACACCTTCCCTTTTCTTACCTTGAACGCTTTTGTGCCGCCTGAATTATCGTCGAGTTTTCGACAATTTTCGATCGGCTGACTTGTGGTTGAGTTGTACTACTGAATTTCGTGCCACCTCCTTCGACATCATATTCTCCTAATACAAAAGTCACTTTTCGAAGAAATTATTCGAAAACTGCGAAGATTAAGTTTCTTATTAGGAGAACATGATGTCGAAGTCGCTCGAAATTCAGTAGTATAACTCAACCACAAGTCAGCCGACCGAAAATTGTCGAAGACTTTCAAAATTGAGTTTTGTATTAGAAGAACATGATAGTAAAGGAGATGATGAAATTCAGTAGTACAACTCAACGACAAGTCAGACGGTCGAAAATTTGCGAAAATTCAGTTGTGCAACTCAACAACAAGCCAGACGACTCAAACTATTTCTCTTCTGTGGATGAGTGGAAGGTGTAGATGTAAAAAACATCTTGGAGAACAATGTTCTTTGTTGTAAACAATTTTGCAGCAAGTTTCTTTTACAAATGTCCACCGATCCAGAGGAGTAGATTCATCCCTACGACGGATGACCATTACTTTTTATACACCCTGTACACTAGCAGACTTCTACTGCCATCGATTCTTCAGTCGGATCGATCTCTCTCTCTTTCTTTCTTTCTCCAGATTGTATTGCCATTTCAGGAGGTCGAAACAAACACGATGGATTTTCGATAATCAGAAAAACATTCGGATCGATCTCCCCCTAATCAAAGTATGCTAAACGTCAATGTGCCCTTTGATTTGAATGATCGAATTGCTTTGATGCAATCACTTTTTCTGCATATAGAAAGCTATTTTGTGATGTTTCCAGATTGACGGATACGATTAGAATGTTTAATAGAATTGTTGTTTGTTAAGCCAATGCTCAAGTTTTGCAATAATTATGTATCACGTTAATATTTCTATTGTTTCTAATGCAGCAGCTGCGTATTTTGGATTTTGATAATCTCTGATAAAATAGTTGAATCAAAATTGATTTGCTTCCTGATATTTTCAAATATTCCATTATAAATTACGGTTAACACTAATGAAGTGAGTGCTGTCGAAACGAAACTACGAAATGTTTCCATGCTTCTCTACTAATCTGATTATTGAAAAAAATAATAAAAAAATTAAGCTAACTATGAGACCGATACTAGTTATAAAGGAACGTTTATTGAATAATCCTGTGACGTTTAAAAAAATATTATCCGTGCAGTTTCAATCTGATCCCGAGTGACAGTTTCGAAAATTGTATTTCGAGGGGAACGCGTTTGAAAATATTGGAGCTAATAACTATGCCGTTCAAACATAAAGTATTTACGTCTGTTAATAAAACAAAAAAACATGCGATATCGAGTTTGAACGTTGATTGTGATATGTACTCGTCCGAAAATAATACAATTGTTTCGTCGCATCCGCTTTTGTACAGTGACGGGGATTTTTATACACCCTTCAATGAAGTTGATCGTAAAATTCTATCAAGTATTGTATTCGCCGATCTATTGATTTTGTTATATTTATTTGTGTTTTCGAGGTCCATGCGAATATAAGTAACTGCAATTTTTTAAAACACTAGAAATATAGAAGCTATTTCCGTAGTGTTGATCACAGGACCAGCCGAAAGCTGTGGTGGTTCGGTCCGATTCGAAAAAAGTTCTCTCGTTTCAAAGGACATTTGATCAATTCCGGCGTATATTAAATATCGATCAGGAGGCGAGTTTTAACGCAGCGAAATCGGAGTAAACCGACAGTGCAATCGAAGTAAAAAAATCCGGGCAATGTTTCGGCGAGCAAACAGAGACAGAAAATTCCGAGAAAAATCCGGAACATTGAATCCGGGGGACTAAGAACGAGGACGCAATAATCGGCGCCGAAAACCATCAAAGCGAGTCTCTGCCGGTGGAATGAACGTTCAGGACCGAGCGAGTGATTCGCGCGTCGTCGTTCGCAGACCGTACGTTTTCACCGGGTATCCGAAAACGTTTTGCGCCGACAAGATACAGGAAATAAATGCGTTTCGGTACGTGTCGTATCGCGGCCCGTTTTTCGCGAAATTTCACCGTCGGAACGGTTATCGCGACGGCCCGTGGCTGCTGGATGTTCCAAATTGCTGGTCGTTTCTGGCCCCGTCCTTCCCCCCGCCCACCAACCCCCACTGACAGAAGCGAAATCGTCGCTTAAGTTTCTCCCCGGTCCCTACCGAAGAAAAGCTTTTCCATCTGGCGACGCGTGATTCCCCGCTAGCTGGCTGGCAACGCCCCAAAACTTATTAATTTACTCGACTTCCGGTTCGACGTCCTTCTCCTTGGCCCAGTTCGGTCGCGAACACTGTGTACTCGATTTTATTTGGAAACGACGACGTCGACGCGACGGCTCCCGGCTTCGAATCCTCGAGCACCGGATCCGTTTTAATCCGGGGACACCGGATACACCGGGATACAGAAAGCGGGTCATGATACTGTGAAAGTTGATTTATGGATTTACGTGAGGATGAACACACTGCGGAACTCGCTGCACTTTGTAGACGAAATTTTGAGCACACGGAAATACCCCGGCGGAATCCCATTCTCTTCGCTATCGACTCTTCGCGGTCAGTGATTTTTACCAAATTTACTTGTTTATTGCTAGATGTCGCGGATCTTTATGGAAAATATCCTTTCCTCGGCAGAATATAGATTTTCTGGATATCATAAAATATTGAATGTTAATTATCGTTACTTTATTATTATATTAGACGATTGCATAAGTTCGTGCCCGATTCGAAAATAAAATTCAATGGTTAAATTTTAAAGATTTGGCTAAAGATTGGTTAAATTAAAATTTTTTAAAAATATATACAAAAAATCATTTTTAAAAACCACGCTTATATTAAAATGCGCTGAAATGGAGAGAATAATTTTTCCTGGTTCTCCCAAAAATTTAAGATAAATTTAAACAAAATCATGACATTAGTGACTATAAAAATAAAAGCGTGGAGCGCCCACGAAGATTACGACGATATAGTTTAGCAATATAGCCTTAAATCTTTGTAATGACTCCATTGTTTTAAATTGTACGTGCCCATTTTTGTCATAAATGCATCAAATCCGCAGTCTAGTAATCATGATCAAAGATTAACATTTATCTTATATGAACAAAACCTGAGAAACTTATGCTGCACTCTCTCAAGCATGATTTCGTAATTAAAGCTTTTCGGAGACCATATAATTAAAATTTATAAATAATGGGTATTGTCAAAAACGATGGGACATTGGCCTGCTGATCTTCGCTTTAAATTCACCAGAAAAAGTTTCATTAAAATCGACAAACCTATCACTGTGGCCTCTCCTTGGAAATAAGAAGAAATACATTTTTATTAAATTTTTATTTGATACAGTGTTCGTGATACAAATGCACGCACTATAGAAACTTCCTTGTGGTCAGTTTCCTGTGTTGTTATAGAGATAGGAAGGTTTTTTACAAATCAGTTTAGCGTCTACGCTAATTGAAAACGAGCTAGGGTTTGGGAAGATGAGATTTCTACTCAATTTGCTTGTTTATGTTCGAGTCGGCGATTGTAATTGGAGCATTATTATGGATCGATTCATCGCCGCTACGTCAAAGGCTCGTCTCGAGGTGTCGCGTCGGTTTTAAGCACGCTCTATCGACCTCGAACCCGTAACGGACGATCGAGCGATAATAGCGAAATTAGGAGTCTTGATCACCTGTTTCGGCTGCGGAGAGCAGGTGTACCGAGTAGATTAAACGGCGCGCTTTTAATGAAACGGGCCCATGGATGGCTGATTAAACCCGCGAAGCTTCAAAACGTTTCATTGATGCTTTTTTCCTGTGCCATTATGGAGCACAAGTTCGTGCTTCCTTTGAGAACATTACCCTCGCATTCCGTGAAAATTCATAACCCATAATTTCACGAATTTTACGAAGATTCTAATATGATACTTGGTAATCTGAATGAACATTGTGTCAGCTTGAGGTTAACGATATAGAGGGTGTTTTTTTAAGCCCGATAGAACTTGAAATTGTAAAAAGTAACAGAAAAAATGTAATTTTAACCCTTTGCACCACCTTGCAAACCAACCCTGCACCATTATTCAAAATATTGTTTACACTATTAAATATATCGGTATCTAATCAATTATTAAACATTTAGTTCTTGTATGAGGTACTATACCAATTTCATACCTACAAAATGTTAAAAATCACAAGGAATGGAAATATTCTAGATCGGAAAGAAAGTTTAATTTTGCAGTTAAAATAGCTCCGAGTGCAAAGGGTTAATCAAATTGTTTCATTCATTCGAAAGATGAATACACGGCATTATCATTTGAAAATGATTTCGGGCATATGGCCACCGCGGCTGTTCTTAACGAAGCGAATTCTGGACTTCCAATTTTGGGCCACTTTTTCGAGCACTGCTGACCGTATGTCACGAATAATGTTGGCCTCTATGGCGTCAATTGTTGCTGGTTTATCAGCATAAACCAGTGACTTCACGTGGTCCCACAGGAAATAATCGAGAGGTGTAAAATCGCTCGACCTTGGAGGCCAATTGACAGGTCCATTTCTCGAAATCAACTTATCGCCCAATTTTGATTCCAATAAGTCGATGGCACGTAGCGCCATCCTGTTGAAAAATATTTTCAAACAAAAAATCATTGATCATGGTGCGGTAACGATCTCCATTGACTGTAACTTCGGCCTCATTTTTGGAGAAATGAGGTCCAACGATGCCACCAGCGTGTAAACCGGATGTAACGGAGTCTGTAGGGTCTCTTGTGGATTGGTCTCACTCCATAACCCGTTAACTAAGCTTAACGGTTAACTAAGTTGTCTATAAGTTGCGCGAATCGACGACTGATTTTCATATTAAATTTGGATAATTTGGTGGCGTTGTTCAAGCGTGAGTCTATCCATGACGATTTGCCAGACTATGCTGAACATAAATATCAACAAGAGCAGTCGGAAAGACAGCTTGTATTGACAGTTATATCCCCATTCGATCTAAGAAAACGGGAGCTGTGCGATATAAGAAAAACGTAGAAGAACCTTTACTGTATATTGACACTCATCAAATTCTTTTAATTTTTCTGCTGTTTCAAATTCCTGCGAATTTGGAGTGCAAAACCTGTGCAGTGATTAAAAGAAAGAGAACATTTTAAAACGTATTCATTCGCATAAAGATATTGCGAACATCCAAATCCAAATATACGCGTAATCGAGTGTCACCTCCATGCAGTTCACAACCACAAACACCATAAGTGATCGGAAGGAATCGTTTATTCCCAATTGTTTAGACTGGCCCGTAGTCTCCGCCGATGAAACCCTGGTCAGGTGTACTGTCAAACAGGACAATTAACGCAAGTATGCGTAAGGTGTGAATATGAGAGCGGGCCATTCTCGGGCCGGTCGCCAAACGACCATAGATTTCGGCCCAGCCGTCCGTGCTAATGACCACAGACCGGTGTGCCCGTCGCGTTTCACCGACCAATGAACAGGTTCGGAGGGTTGTTTCATCCCCCTCGTATCCCCATCGCAGGATCGAGCAACCCCCCATGAACACCGGCTTTCCGCTCCGAAACTCCGTAGCTCCGTAGCTCCGGTAGCTCCCGAGGATCACGGCTGAGATTTTCAAGGAAATATCGAGGGATCAGGGATTTTCTGGAATTTATCGACTGTTTTCGACGGGAGAAACGTCCGCCGAATGCCATGCCGCCTCGGTCGCTCGGGTCTCGTCCGGAACGATATCTCGCAGGCTCTGGATCTCGATGAGACCGGAACGATGATCGGTGATGTCGAAACCCGTGTCCCGGAGAACGCTTTTACGCGGTCTGCGGGGAATGGACTTTCCGAAGAGGCAGTTCGGGCTTGTTGGTAGTCAGTTCGGTGACAGAACAGCGCAAATATAGTCGCGACAAGCCGGAATCTTTATTAGCCGGTCCATGGTGGCTGTGGGAACCTGCGGGCTTCCGGAAACTCGCCACTCGAACGGTTCGATTTTGAATAGTTGGCTGGAATTTCGACAAAATAATTTCCTTGTGTGTGTGTGTTCACTGGAAACTTCGGTCGCTGACCCTTTGCACTGCCCAATGTCGAATATGACATTCGGGAAACTTCAATTACTTCCAATTACATCACTAGTTTTCACTAGTTTTCACCGACATTTCATTAATTTTTTATTAATTAATTAATGTGGATTGAATGAAAATCAGTGGAAAAAGGAAATATGAAACAGAGTGTTCTTGAATTAATTAATTAATAAATAAAAAATTAATGAAACGTTGTCGGTGAAAACCGTGTCGGAGAAATCTGTGTCGATAATTTCCATGGGACCCTTTGAAAAATTGTTCTTGTCTTATTAGTAGACTGCGGATGTTTATGTAAATACATGTTTCGATACGCAAATATTATTTTGCGTATTGCATATGTTTTCTACCATGAGCATGTGTACATATACAGGGTGAGTCGAAATCTAACGGTGTCACCTCAAATATCTTTGTTGTTTTGAAAGATACGTCAAATGTCTGAAGGACAAAGTTAATTGGCCCAGTGGGGCTCACATGATATCAAAAATATTTTTCTTTTTATGTGATTTTTTTAGAGATCAAGGTCATCTGCATTTTTTAAAATATAAGCACCCTTTTTTATTTTTTCCTAACACCAATAGCAGCCGAGTTATTCAGGTGACCTATTTGAGGTGCCTCACCCTGTATAAGTCAATATTAACTGACAAACGCCAACAACTAACAATAAGTGTTAGATTCATGGAAAAATTACTGTCAACTTATTGTAACGCAAATTATAGTGTTTTCGTATAAATAAATTGTTAATTAAAACATAACTGATAAATATCTCTTTGTATCATTTCGGATAATATTTTTCGTGCATATTTTTTGTGCATAATTGCATACGCTTTTTGCATTTTTTATATGCATGAAGATCCGCAGTCTGTTCTTTCTTTAATAATTCCAATAGAATTAATAACACTGACGACGCAATACAGATATAATCAATGTACATATTCTAGATCGCTGGACTCTAAACACGTGTAACTATTGGACCACTGAGTTCCTAATATTGAAACTTGAATTTTCGTCATTTTCTCGTCAAAATCTACAGGATTGTGTAACCAAAGTTAAAAATTTCTGGTTTCCTCAGGTAAAGTTTCACCACACGCTTAACTTCGAAGTCCGTAACGTTGCCAATTTTTCTAGCGTGCAGTGGGCGCTTGAATTATTGAGACTTTTGAAGGAAATGTACGATTTCACACTGAATCAATGAATTATTAGAAAGAAACTTGGTTACTCGGCGAGAATCTATGGAACAATTAATTCGCCGTAGTAATATGGCTGAGTATCTGCCATGATTAATCGTGTTACGAGATGTTAACAGGTGTTTTTAAGCGAAGCATGCAGGTGGAAGCAATCGGGGATGAGACTCGGGACACTCGGTAACGTAAACTGGAACGGAAGGTAGCCGAGAATAGCATGGCCGAAGGTTTAGGGTGTCTCAGGCTCGGGATTCCGGGTTCACCGGGTACGCAAACGCTTCTGGCCTATCCGATCAGGCTTCCTCACCTCGGCTATAATCATGTTAATTAATTGGCTGCCGGTCCGCCTTGCTGGCTGTGGTTCGCGAGGGAATACGTTGCGGTCTGGCTAGGTCTGGTTGCCAACCTTGTCTCTAGGTTTGGAGTGGCGGCATCAAGGACGCGCGATTGTTGTCCCTGCGCCGGATCATCTCGGTCGCCCGGGGGTGAAAGAGGAATTAAGCGTCATTGTGTCCTGATTGAACCGTAATTCTCCCTCGGAAAGGTACCGACGCCGCCGCACCCCGCTGGTCATTCAGTTTCTCCAGCGCAATAACGGCAGACCGGCATTCGATCGTAACAGGATCCGAATTTCTGGGATTACCCCTCCTGTGGAATTTTCGGGGATACGCAATATCCGAGCTAAATTGCTTGCGACACGATTTCTGGGATTTTAGGTTGTTGATGGACAACGAAATTTGATCAAACGGACTGTTTTATTGACCCTCCTCCGACCCTCGTGTTGTCGGATTACATGTGCTACTCTGCCATTTGTAGAACAATTGATACGAAACTCGGGCACTTTTCTTTTTAAACATGAAATATCTAGTATTATTAGAATAATAGCAGAACCTCCCACAGAGAGATGCGACAAAATCTGTTACAAAAATTACCTAACCCTTCCTTCACGACTACAATGATTATCTTTATCCTTATAAATACTTTTACGAAAGAGGAAAGAATATTTATTACATGTGTCACGTCCAGTGTGGTTCAGCTGTTAATAATAATTGATAAAATCAATCTTGTATCATATAATTCATGATTTTATGCATTTATGACAAAAATGGGTACATACAATACAAAGCAGTGGACATGTAAGAAATATTTAAGTACATCAATGTGTGTTCGTTTCAGCTTAATAGAATAATTAAAACAAGAATACAATTTTCATTTGGCTCCTGTGTCCTGCAATCAATGCAAACATTTTTTGTTTTGCATAAAGATCCGCAGTCTAGACGTTGCATTTTCGCCTGTAGCTTTACAATAGGCTTATAAACTACATCTAATACGCAGAGAACTGTATCTAGTCCGCCAAATTCTTATGCGTAATAATTAGACTGCGGATCTTTATGCAAAATAAAAAATGTTTGCATTGCTTGCAGGACACAGGAGCCAAATAAAAATTGTATTCTTCTTTTAATTATCCTATCAAGCTGAAATAAATACACTGATGTCCTTAAATCTTCTTAATTCGTCTACTACTTTAAATTGTACGTGTACATTTTCGTCATAAATACATAGAATCCGCAGCCAAGTAATAATCAATCTTATGCCTATGTATCTATCCGCAACAGACCTTTTGGAAAATGCAAAAAAGACTTTCGCCCATATGATAACTCGAGGGAGAAAGCACTGGGGGAATGTTTTAAATCAACAACCGAGCGTTACACCGTTCCCGTGATTATCGGCGGAACATTCTTCCGCTATATCGAATTACCTCATCTTTCTCCTTCGCCAATATTTGCATAATCCCACTGATGCGGCTGGCTCGTGTGCGTTTCCAATCAACCGGTTTCTGATGATTCACTCGGTCAGGAAACCACCGGGAAAGAAATCCTTGTTTTGCGGCCCTGGTAGGATAAGGAAAATCACGGGCTCGCACAGCTAATTATTATTTGAACTTCGTCGAACCATCCCGCAAGTTAATCGCCGCCCGTTGGTTGGCGAAGGGATGTGGAAACGATGGTAGGAATTGTAATTATTGGACTTTCCTCTCTCGGAATCGCTGAGACCGGGAATCGCGGCGCCTTTTTTCTCGAAAACGCCCTGGGTTCTTGCAAATTACACACGGATCGTTTGAATCTCGGGCTCGGACTTTATCCGAGCCTTCAAAACGAACTTCCCTTCATCCGCCAAAGCTTTTTCCGTATATTTGCGCGAGCTTCACGGTTACCATAGATCCTTTTCGACACATGCACCCAGCTTTTGTTTGGAATCGTCGTTCCACGAAAATAAATGATCATTTTCATGGTTTCCAGTCGGAGATTATTGAGATTGTATCCAGGAGATATTATTCAACAAATTTATTTTATAAAATATTTTATAAAATAGCGTAAGCTGGTGTGTTAAGTGGTTCCCCACACGGGAGAATATTTTTAATCAAGAAAAAGTATAAATAATTGTTTGAATGCGCGAGAAACTCGCAAAATTGTTGGGATAGCTTTCCTCTGGATATTATGTTAGATAATACGTTGTTTCTGTTGATCTACATAATTAAACAGACTTGGGAGGTAGAAACTTTTTCTTGACCAAGAGGGTGGTCACGGGGTAAATTCAGATTAGCGTTTTTTCTTCGTTTTTGCTTAAATTCTGAAACAAATCCTCTGCCTTGTAGCTATCGAGCTACACGTTACAGAATTTTTTTCGGATCTTTTCAGGTCCAAAATCTTGCATATAAAAATATTTCAACGAATAACATCCTCCAAATTTATTTTATAGTAAGAGGCATCGTATAAAATTGAATATTAAAAAATTAGTGGTACCATTTACCTGCAAAGTTGCAATTTTTCAAATTTTCACATTCAATATTTTCAGCCAGTAAAATCAAGAAAAAATGCTCGAAGAAAATAGAACAACTAGATCAGCAGAAAATATCATTGAGTCTTTTCCTCGTGTGCTGCTGAGAGTGGCGCTTTCCGATGATGATGGAGAGCTCCCCAGATCGAACAGTATGTTTAATAGGTGGATTGTAACAATTAGCTGTCCTCGATGGACCTCCCGATCGAGTTTTGATTCGGCAACTCCCCCGGCTCGCCATTCGTCAAAGTTTCGCCTGTCACGCCGCCGTCACGTGAACTATAACGATCCTCGACGACTGATCTAATCGTTTCAGCCCAATAAATGTACTCGATCGGGATTCATCGATCAACTGGGAGTGACGAACGGCTCCGACGGCTTCAACGGTGCTTCACTGTGTACAGTGATTTGCTACTTAGCTGTGGATTAAGTAGACCAGAGGATCTAGTCAGGGACCAATGGCTATTTAGAATGGACAGGGGTTGAAGATGAGTGATACCATTAATCCACCCCTAAGTCGGACTGTTCGAGCACGCTGTTCAATGATCCCCGTCTTCTGTCTGAGATTTTATCGAGCTGTAGTATTAGGTGCAGAAATTAGTGTAGTGTCTTTCCATTGAATCAATTACCAACCTGTTATGAATTTTAATAGTTTGCCATATTGGGGGATTTAATGATTTGATAAAACAGACGGTGTAATTATTTTCATTGTAATTCTTCTTCTCACTTCTGCAGATTCATTTCGACGAATTATTTTCTTTGGAATTTTTCTTTTGACATTCGAAGTGTAAACCGTAAATTTAGTTTAAGAACCAACTGGGCTTCTACAGCAATAGAATAGTATGAAAATTCGATCTCTAAAGTTATACATAAACCTGTAAATAAGTTTTCGTCTATCTTGCAGGCCAATCTTAAGAAAGAAGTTTTGAGAAAAACGCATTTGAAGTTTTAAACGGCGCTAGAAGGGCTGCTGGAGTAGACGTTCATTGCCGGCCATAACTTCGTTAGTTCTATGAATTTTTAACTGAAACTTTCAGGAAGTATAGTTTAAAAGCAATGCTATCGAACTAAAATGTCACTGATTTTGTTATCCGTTATACGAGATACTTTTACTTAGAAGGATAGCAAACTATTAAAGTTACAAAACGGTACCTCCGCCAGCGAATCGAATGAAAATTTTAACTGGAAAACTCCCTTCCTCTATGGAATAGAATTTTTTCATCAACATTGGATATGCAGACAATTTTTGGGAAAAGTATTAACGATGTTTTTTCATCGACAAGGATAACGTACTGAATATGTAAGCGTGTAACTTTTACAATTTCTGTTCAAATACGCCAGAAAATATCCACGCTGCGGTTTCGGACGTAGAAATTATTCAGTTCGAAGCATTTTGCTCGCGTCTGATTGGTTCACCAGAAACTCTACGAGCACCGGAAACTGTTGCACGCTATGCAGAACTTTCCCAAGCTCTGATTAACTTCGATAATTTAGAACATTCTGGCAATTTTTGCAAACCGAAAGCGACCGCAACACACACTGAAAAATCAGTTATTCTTCTCTCGTATTCCGAACAATATTTACTGACGAAAGAACTAAAGTCTAGTTTCCAACAGGAAGCTATTAGGTTGGCAACTAAATTCGCAACGAAATTTGTTTTATAACTCTTTCATTGTAAGGTGGAGTGGGGTAAGTCCATCTACGGGGCAAGTCCGTTAATTGGTTATTTTTATTATAATATCAACGAAATTTCTCTAGCTTGTATTTATTAATGTAGTATAAGTTAGTATGAACTATTCTACATGGATGTCGCCCAAGAATAAAGGTG
Organism: Lasioglossum baleicum; assembly: GCF_051020765.1. Lineage (NCBI taxonomy): Eukaryota > Metazoa > Arthropoda > Insecta > Hymenoptera > Halictidae > Lasioglossum > Lasioglossum baleicum. The sequence continues at coordinate 8,728,999 of NC_134929.1, forward strand.
TTTTCCTCGCTTAAATCAACCAATGCCAAACAGTCACGTGCTAGATACACGTACAACTTTGAGGTTACCCTGGACATGCAATAGTTTACAAGTTATTAATATATTCTGTGTTGTTATTTTAGGTAAGTACAACAAATATTGACGTAGGTTTACATTAAATAAACCACTTTTATTGTATTTTTTTTAATTTATTGAGAAAACACTGAGATGCATTTGTAGCAAGCTTGATAATAATTCTGTTCTTGCCCCGTAGCACTTGAAACAAGGTTCGAAAGCATTTTTAGCCCCATTTTCGGGGCAAGTGCGTCCTAGTTGACACTTTGTACAATATCCTATCAAAATGATAATTTTCAAGCAAAATTGGAATCCTACATAATACTAATTCATCAGTAATAACTGTGGCAAGAAGTTGATACCAAGAGCGTTAACTTTTTACATACCAGACTGAAAAGACATCAGTTTAAAGTCCATCTTTACAAAAACTAGTCCGCACTTACCCCACTTCACCTTATCACTATAACCTCATTCAGTGACCATTCCTTTTGGACTGTATATCATTGGGAAACTCTGAATTTTGCAATTAATTTGATATAACATGCTCGTGCTTAAAAAATATAATATATAATATGTAAAAATGTAAATGACTTCGTTTGGAAAATGTGGAGGTTGCAAACTTAGTTGCCAACCTAATAAAACACAAGATTTCTTGATCTTAAAGAAATAAATCTGTACACAATTCTACAACAACTGCTAAAATTTTCAGGCCAATCAAAATTGTACATTTTTACCAACTCATTTGTTGCTTAATAAATGCCTGAATTAAGCTAATTAGTATTGCGGTGGAATTATATTTTGAATATACACAGAGATAGTACGTTAAAAAACGTTGTGAGGGGGCGTGGCTTCGTAGCTCTCGCCTCCGACGGATCCAGAACAACGTCTTGCAGGACAATCTGTGCTCATGCTTCCTCTAGAATAACGTCCACCGACAAAAATTGTCAAAGAAGCAGGTAATCCGCATAGAATGCTTTCTACTAGCTTCTGTGTACATAGAGTTCTTTGAGGGGCGTGGCTTCGTTGTTCTTAACTTGAATGGAGCCAGAACACTGTCCTGTAGAACAATCTGTCGCTATGCTTGCTCTAAAAGGATGTCTTCATAAAATTGCTTCATACTTCTCTGTAGATCCTCGACAAATCTGCAAAGCTTCAACGATACCGGAATTTTTGAGTTACCAAAGTTCGAGTGTTGGTACGAGAGTAATTTGTGAGAAACCATTGCGTCGATTTCAATCACGAGATAGTTCGGCGCCTAATTTGTTTCCCGGTGGTTCGAGCACGCGAGAGACGTTGGTTCGGTTAGGGAAAGTGTCTTAGCGTGCGGAAGGAAAAGTTGGAGTGAAAGAAGGAGGGCGGCTCGTTAACGCGAGAGAGGTAACTCGAGCCGGAAATCGGACGTTTAATTTGATTAATCGTCTCGAGGGGTCTCGAAGCAAAGCAGGTGCGAGAATACCTCGGCCAGCAGAGAATATTCTCTCAGAGAGCACAGAGTAGCACGAGGAGCGAGAGAGAGAGAGAGAGAGAGGGGGGGAGAGGCCGACGGACGTGTTTAATTAAATTAACGTTAGCCGCCGCGAGTCCTCCGCTCACGATTACACGCTCGACACGGCTAATCGCCGGACTACGGGTTCAATTAGCGAGTACAGAGCCGCGTGCAGCTTCTGTCCCCGTGAAAGCTCCCTCTCTTTTTGCTCCGCGAGCCCGGACCCGGCCCGCTTGTTGAGAAACTGGGGGAAACTTGGGGTTGCCGGTCTGCCCCCGAGGGTAGTTTGTTGCTCGAGAACCCCGCGGACAGCGTTAAAGGGGACTGTTCCCGGAGAAATTCGAGGTCGACTAGGGAAATATAGTTAGTTCCCCGAGCATTTTTGTGGCTACTCGCGAGAAATTCATGGGACGCGACCTTCCGGCTCTTCCGGCCCAACGGAGTCGCCCCCTTTGCTGGCTCAATGAGCATTCGCGCTCGGTCGTTCTGTTTAACAGGCGAAATTTTGTTGGGAAACTGTGTCGCGTCCCTCGACGTGTGCAAGGTCCATTTCGAACCTTTTTGTTCTTGATCGAAATTTTTCCTTAATACTGGTTTGTGTTTATACGATAGAGAATTTACCACGAATCGCCTGTTTGGCTCCTCCTTCCAGCCATTGACTCCGCCCATTCGATCCTGTATCGAAAATAATCACTCAATACCAGACTTTCCCAGGAACCTTAATCGAAACTTAATCGAAAACACGCTAAGCTAGATTCAATTATTTACAGCCACGTTAGCTTAACACTTCGGGAATCAAATGGGCGGAGTCAATGATTGGAAGGCGGAGTGATGACAGCGATGGGTATATTGTCTACATATACATAAATTGGTATATTATCCGTACAAGCAAAAACCGGTGAACCTTTCAGTACGGATTCTCGCATTTCTATCGGAAATCCGCGCACACGCTAATAACTAGCAGCGAAACCCTGACAGTACCAGTTCCGTGGACTGTCCGCGTTTACCCAGCCGCTATCAGGCCGATGGGTATTCTAAGCACTCATCACATTTCATTAAAAACACACGCGGCGCTCATTACCGTTAATTCAATAGACAGAACAGCAAAAGGGAAGCAACCGCGCGAATAAACATTTACTTTGGCCTGAACAAATTCCTTTTCACCAGCGCGGCGCGGCAGCGTTGCGGACTTCACCGAATACCAGATTCGAGTTTCCACGGAGGTAATTTCTGGGCGTATTTCCAGGGGCGTGGGAGAGGCTCTCCTTACCAGACGACAGCTTGACAAACACTGATTACGGGGGTGTGGGCGGCGAGATAGAGCACGGGGTATCGTCGATTTCCTTTATCAGCCGGAATTGCCCTCGTTATCGAGAAATATTCCGACGGCGTCGCGACGTCGCCGCTTATTCGAGGCCGGTCGGTGAAACACCGACGGACGTACGTCATGAGAAATTCATTTCCACGGATCCGCGTGTCCCCGTTAATCCGGTTTCACCGCGACGTCCGCCCTCCCCCGTTTTGCGCGGACGAAAATAAAGAACGGCGACGCGACGCGGCCACTGCACCGCGTTCCGTTCCGTTAATCGTCCGCAGGTGACAAGAAATCCCGATATCGGCGCCGATTTAATATCGATTCGGACGGAACGTCCCGCATTCGAGCATTCCCGTCGATATTTATTACTGTTATCAATATTTTATTGCCGTCGCTTTGAACCCCCACATATTTCGGACGTCCGGCCCCGGGCTGGGGGTGGTTTCACTGTCGCATGGAAAAAAACGGCATGACCGATTTTTTCCCGGCAGCAGACTGTCGCAGAAATTACACGGAAGTTCCGGCAGTAACTCGTTTACAGCTTGAACAGGTAAAGCAGCCCTTGTCCCTTGTGGATTTTAAACATTTAACAAGGTAGGTTTGAGGGAATATTTCTCCGTACACTCTACTTTATAATTTAAAGAAACTTTCTCGACTGCTCTTCTATATGTATATGTATTCCATGTTCAATTTATTAACCCTTAGCAGTCGAGGGGTGACTCACAAGGGAAGAACCCCAAGTGTCCGTCTTCGATTTTGATAATGGTGTCTGCAAAATATTAGTTGTAGTTACTCAATAGTTTTAAAGATATAAACAATTGAACTTTCACGTAACCTGTGCTTACATGGCTAATGGAACTACGAAAAGTTGAGCTGCAAATCATGGTATATCAACAAGGTATGAAAGTTTAATTGTTTATATCTGAAGGATTTTAACGATTTATTCTACGTCAATTCACGTTTGTGTACAAAGAACAACTGTTTATATAAAACATTAGAAACTATTTACAAACAGTGGACATTCAATCTCACGCACATTCACACGCATTCCCACATCTTCGTACACGTTCACACTCAGAGATGCGGGATCTTTGACAGCGAGAAGAAAGCTCGCTGTTTCGATTCTCGATTCTCGACCATTTCTCGATCCATATTCCCACATATCTTTAAAACTATTGAGTAACTACACCTAATATTTTTTAGACATCATTAGAGATCCATATACCATCGTCTCACAAAAAATGATCAGAATCGAAGTCGGTCACTTGGGGTCCTTTCCTTGTCAGAGTCACCACTAAAAATTGCTGTATCATTGTTTACTTTACTAAATATGTTGATATCTGATCAATTACTAAATTGTAAAGGGAACGGGATCCCTTTGTAACCCGTAAGGGAACAAATAAATATACATACAGTAAATGTTAAGGCTACCGGAAAGTAATGTCGTTTTTGCGCAAGTCAACATTTGACTGATAATAACGGCTAACTTCGTACACCTACCAGGTTCAGGAAACTAGTTAGTACTGTTTTGTGCAAAAATATTGTTTTTTGATCAGAAAAAGTAGCAGAATTAACTCAGAAGAGTTGCACAGTTGGCATTGTATGCTATTTGCAGAAAAAACTCGAACAAAATCAAAGAGTTAGACTGGGAAGTGTTATCACATCCACTGATGATCATTTGTTCATGACAACGCAGTATTTTTTAAGTGGAAAGAATTCCGAAATGTAGAAGAGCTAAAAACCGGACTTTCTACATTTTTTAATCAAAAAACCATCTATATTCTACCGATCAGGGATTGAAAAGTTACTTACTAGGCGGCAGAAAGCCATTGATAAGGACGGTGACTATTTCACTGATTTACTACATTAATTTTACGAAAAAAATACGACATTACTTTCCTGTACCCTTATATTCGGTCTAAGGAAACGGGAACTGCACGATCTCAGAAAAACGAGCATGTCGAGTAATAATTGTGGACGTAAAACGCAAAAGATCTTCGCGAAATAAAGTTAGTTCGTTAGAGTTTGTTCTGGTTTCTTCGGATCTACAGGTTCTTCAGTCTTGCATCATTGTGTTCTTCAGCGAAAATCGAACTTCAGAACGGACTTCTCGGTTACCAAGATCTGCAGAAACAGCTATTCACCGTTGAAACCGAAGACAGTTGAATGGTAACAGTATTGGTTTCCATTCTCTTTGCTGGCAATCGGTGCGCCTGTAAGCCGAAGGTTAATCGTAAAATAAGATCTACTGTGAGGCGATTCACGGTAACGTTTCATTTAACTCTGAATCATCGTTGTGGTTAAAGGCCATTCACTCGCTCAATGATCATTCCTTATCAGGAAATCGGTTCTGTTTACAATGCTGCGTTGCTGGGGGCTTTTAATCAGCAGAACCGTTTGTACACCGGCGTCGAGAGAAACTGTTTCAGAAACCTAATCGATGATCTGATCGATAACATCCCTTATATTCATGATCGATGTCGTGAAATTTTAAACTTCAAAAGTCAATTCTATAAATCGATGAATTAAAATATTCTTTGAGACCGAATGTTACTAAAAATTTGTTTGAAACCTTATTGAAAGTATTTGTTAAAAGAATTACGAACAGAGACAGAGAGTGTAGGGGTGTAAAATATTATTAAAAATATGATTTCTTCTTGAAGAAACATCCAATCGTCCAAAATAAATATATTTAGATTTTCATTTCCCTCGTGGCCTACATCTACCGTGATCATTTCTCTAAATAAATTATTTCGGGAGAAACTCGTCACGTGTCGCGCATTCAAAGCACACTGCCAACCCAGTGAAAGGGATGAAAACATTCGACGGAGGCAGCGCGGTGCAGCAAATCCGAGGCACTCAATTTCCAAGGGTTCAAACGGTTACGTCCCGTTAAAAGTCGAACCGTGTTCCTTTTCTGTTTTCTTACGTCGGACGCTAATCGAATGAAAAGCTGTGCGGGTGCTCGGTTTCCCGTTCGCATTAATACTGCACGAGGACGTCACGAAGCCGCCGCGCCGCGCGACATCCTGAACGAACCCCGGCCTTTTTGTCACTTTGTTTGCTCGGATAACGGTGTTAGATGTCCGCCCCCAGTATCTCGTTCCACCGGCAACGTCCGCCAATAGTGGTATTGATTTAACAGGACTGTGGACGCTTTGAACTACGACACCTAGCCTGAAACTGGAGTCAAAGTTGACATTCGATGTATGGCGACGTGGTTCCACGTCGGCGGACGATGATTCGCCCCCGCAAAGACAACATCTCACGCCACCGACCCCCTCGCACTATTTCTCGACGTTCTTCCTCGCGCAACCCTCAACTATACTTTTCTCATCGAAACTACTCGGGACCAACTACGGAAAACCCCCAGCAGCCTGTCACCTAGGTGTTCCGGGGTGAAACCGAAACTTTAACCATTTTAGTGCTGCAGGTCCTCATGAAAATCTGATGGGAAACTGCCAAGCAGTGTGACGAGTAGTGGACAAAAGTAAAAAAAGTGAACAAACTTAGATTTTAATAATACAGTAAACCCTCTGTAATCACATAAGCCTCTCAGAGGTTCCTTTGCAAAGTTCGTAGACGGACACTATTTTTTTGAGCTTCAAAGACCCAACCGAACGTAGAGAAGGACAGCGACTGCGACTCTCCGCGCCTCTTTCTTTCCCATACGCTGTCCTTCCTCGCGCCCGAAACGTTCATCGTCAATTAAACCACTAAATACAGTTGAAATTATATCGTGTTTGGTCTTATTTTAATCAGAAAAATGCCACAAACATATTGGTGAAAGTTTCATAAAAAAATAAGTAATAATAAAAAAGATTTTAATTTTTCAATTTCTGTAAATACGTGCCAAGGGTTCATAATTTATATTAAATTATTGGCAGTCACGTGAGTTTGTGACTTAGGTATACGGACGAGTTTCCCGATGGTTCGACCCCGCAAAGACAACATCTCACCCTCTCGCACACTACCGACGCTCTTCCTGGGGCAATCCCCCGCTCTAGGACTTTTTCTCACCGCCTCGGAACTACTCGGGGCGAACTTCTAAAAGCCCCGAGCAGCCTGTCTTAAGTGTTCCCGGGGTTAAAACTGAAACGGCGAGCGACCACCGCCGACGAGCGACGCCTCGGTCCTCCAGTTCGACGGAAAGTTTCCGAGAGCTTGCGGGGGCGGGCTCGTTCGATCGGCGGCGAGCGCGAATCTTTTCTTCGATGGAAATGAGGCGGCGCGGAATGGGACGGGGAATTGAATTACGAGGAATTACGGATGTCCTCGTGGTTTTTACACGGCGTTCTTCTGAAATTATTCGCGCCCAGCGAGCTACGGGTGTTCGCTGCGTCGCGTCGTCGGTTTTATGCGTCCACGTTCAATGGACCGAACCGGGCCGATTTTTTGTTGCGTTCTCAGCTGGCGAATATATGGATTGTCATGAAATGTGTGTAATTGCAAAGTGTGTTGGCTGCAGTTTTATTCTCGCTGAATATTCATGGATCGGTGCGGACTGTTTTATTGTTTTCCTCGCCGCAGAGGTGGAGAGGGTGCGTTACATTATTTTCTTCGACACCTGCGAACGTAGCTTTATTTTGAAAAAAAGACTAGTGCCGAACGTGCTAATTACTGGCCATTATTCCGTTGCAGTTGGCAAGCAAAGCTACGAAATGTTATATGCGTTAGAAGGAAATAAAATTATTTGTGACCAACTCTTCTGCAAAATTATTTAGGGTGAATTATAGTTGTAGCCGTAAAAGAAATCGTACGGCAAGGAGTTTAGCAATTTTTGTAATAAATGTTGTCACATCTTTTTTTGTCGCACATGTTCTTCTATTAATAATGCTCCCTCTGACCCATAATAATAGTAGCAAGAGAATATTTTTTTTATTGTGCAACCGTGATGAAATTCAGTGTCAAAGATGTCAGCAGGAGGCTCCGAAATCTCGAATCGATTGTTTCCACGACGTTCGCGGTTATTCAAATGCGACGGCGCGGAGGGGTCGGGATTAATTAACTTCTTCCCGAGGCTTGTCCGCGAAAGAAACCCGCGTAATTGCGGGGAATCGCGGAGCCCGTAAATCCCTGGGGAATATAGCAGAAAGAACGAACCGAAAAACTCGGCGCGAATCCGTCGCCAGTCAAATCCCCCGGAAGGGACGCGAGGTTTCCGGTGACTGTGTGACACCGCGGTGGAACTGGCACGTCGAGAAAATAAGGTTCGAGTTGAAGCTCCAATTCCGGCAGGAACTGCGATTTTCGTTAATGAACATTTCTCTTAAGTGACCGTGTTTCGCCGTGTCTTCCGCCAGGATGTGCCCTAAATTTTTAATGTAATACGGTGAACACACCCTTTCTCCGCAAACCTACTGGTAGAACGCGCGATCTCGTCGGTGGCCCAGAAAATTCGCAAGGTATATTATTTCTAACCTATTGAACATATTGAGAATGAAAATAAATTTCCATTTCACTCCAGTTTGTTGCAATTCAAGCAGAAAGTCTAGCTCATCGAGAAGTGGTTTAAAATTCGATTGCAAGACTCGACGCATACAAGAACAACAACTCGGCAAGCTAACATAAAAGTGATAATAAAAAAAATATATAAAAAAGCTTTTCAAAAACCACGCTTATGTTAAGGTGCACTAAAAAGGAGAAAATAATTTTTTTAGACATTAGCGACAACAAATAAAAGCGTGGAACGCTATAAACTATATTGATGGCGCTTCACGCTTTTATTTATTGTCGCTAATGTCTAAAAAAATTATTTTCTCCTTTTTAGTCCACTTTAATATAAGCGTGGTTTTTATAAAGTTTTTGTATACAATATATTTTTTTATTTTCTACTTTTTAATATTTACATATCTTGTAATCGATTTTAATTACCACTTCATCCTGTAAATTCAACCATCTTTTGTAAAAGGAAAAATATTGTGTCATGGCGGCTGCAAATCGAAGTTTCCATTCTTCTAGTTCAGGAGCTATTGCAGTGTTTTTGACAGGTAAGGGCGTCGCCATATTGGTTTGTAGTGACGACCGCGAGCCGCTTACCGAGCAGAATCGCCGGTCCTTGTCGCCCTCCACCCCGACCTAATCCTAACCAACTCAGTAAGTAAACTGAGCTTCTTCGAGCGAAGTGGGCCAATGGAGTGGGGATGAGTCGGAATGGGGAACACGTAGTGGAGTAGGGAGCGCTGGCGCGCGGAGTGGGGATCGCTGGCCGCGATGACGTACTGCCGAGCGTCGCACGGGGAGGTGTAATAGTTAAATTTTTAATAGTTTATATCTCCTAAACGCATAGTTTTTTTAAAATTTGTTTTTTAATATTGCATTGTCACCCAGTTCTGAGCTATGTTTAAAGTTTTAAGTCTCTAGCTCATCGGAAAGTGGTTTAAAATTCGATTTCAAGATTTGACGCATACAACAACGACAACTCGGCAAGCTAATATAAGCGTGGTAATATAATAAAATAGAAAAATGAAAGATGTGTCAAAACAATTGACAGATGTCATGAAACATTGATTTCGATTGAAGCTGCATTTGCCAATAATTCCGGTTTGAATATTCACTTGCTACTATTATTATGGGACAGAGGGAGTATTACATTTATCGAGGAGTATTACATTTATCGAGAAGTATTACATTTGTAGTACATTTACAGAAGAGTTGCATCGTTCCTGAAGCCACACATCGGCGAGCATCATCGGAAAAGGAATTCCGCGCAGCTGGTTCGCTTCAGAGTAACATCGGGATAGGTACCGCGGCCGCAAAATTTAGTTGCTCGGTAAAACCAATTACTCACCGCGTACGATAATTCCTCCCCCAAAACCGACCATATGCACGAAACAAACGAAGCAAACTACGCGCATCCACCCTTGCATTCACCCTCGTCCCACCCCCCAACAGGCGATTAGCATCCGGTAAGGCAACTTGCCGGGGGCTCGTCGTTCGTAATTGATCCTCGAACTTTCCGCGTATTTCAAAAGTTAACTCGTGGAATGATCGGGGCTTGCTCCGGGTGGTGCGGGTGGGAAAAAAAGTCAGCACGAAACATCGCGGAGAACGGGAACGTTGGGACAAAGGACGTTTAACGGCCCACGAGAAATAATATCAGGGTTGAAGCAACCTGTATATGACTGTCGCGGTAGATTAACCCTTTGTGAACGAGAATCGTCGCGAATATACTGGATGGGACAGAAGTGACAGACTGACTATGTTTCTGACAGATTGTTGAACTTTCTGACACACTTTGAGCTCTTTTATTCTTGTTGGACGTGATCACGTTAATGCGAAACTGGAAATTTATATTTGCAAAAGAGCACATTTTTATGAGATGAATCAGGGTCGGCCACATTCGGCCCGCGAGGTTCGTGAACACGGAAAAATAAATCAAGTAGAGAATTAAAGAATTAATAAAATAAAAAACATATAAAAATATCACTTCCCAATAAAAAAATTTTTGACCTGTTTTTTTGTTGCTCCACGAGTAGAATTGCCCATGTAAATATGTTCGAGTTTGCTACCCGGTCCGCCGAGACCAAAAATTTTTCGATCTGTAATTCCTTTCCAAAAAAACATTCGCCGTCACCTGAAATAAATAAAAAAATTGATAAAAATATTTGTACAAAATAAACTGTTTCGATCGCTGCTGTATAAACATTCGTTAACAATTTTGCCACGTCAAAATCACACAATTTTATGTGTTGTTCATTCGAGCTTGGTTCTACGGGAGTCTAATAATGTGTTCTTTTCTTTCCTGAGGAATGTATGCACCCTTCGCAATCCCAGATCAAATTTCCCTTCGTTTTTCCGTAACCTCGCCAGGGTCTTCATCTAACCGTGTCTTTATCCTTGCGAATTCAATTTTCATGATTTAAACAAATACGTCCCGGGGATTCCCGGGGATTCCCGGTCCGGGCGCAGCGAAAGAAATACGAAAACCGTCGTTCGAAGGAGGAGTGTGTCGAATACTCTCCGAAAGAAGATAACAGAGTCGAGGGACACACACGATAAGGGTGGAAAAAGGAGTTTGACCGGAGGGGGACTCTGGGCGGAGAGGATTCGCAGCTACTATTGGCATCCAATAAAGCGAACGGAGAGCAGCTGGAATTGGCCCGATGGTTTATATTTATAGATTGAAATCCTCTTTTCCACCCCCTGCAGCCTTTCCCTTTGTCTATGCTGTCTGTGCTTCTCCAGGGCGCGGCGGCGCTTCGAATCGCGTGTCGATGAGGAAGATAGAATCGACTTCTGTGCGGATGGCGTTTGATTGCTTCACGGGGTGGCCGGGGGTGGCTAGCGGGAGATAGGAAAGATCGATAATTAATTTAGAGGGATGTCGGGAATGGACTCTCCATTGTTTAGTTTCGCGAGTATATTGTGCGCTCGTGATGCCGCGAATCGTCGTCTTCTTTTGCAGCGAACCGTATGTGCGACCCCTCCCCGCCATCCCAGAGTTTATAGCTGCCCCATGAAACACGGGATTAAAGGCCGAAGGATTTCAATGAAATCTGATCAACGTTCCATTGTGTGAATTTTACGTTGTAAATCTACCTATTGTTGCCTCGTTGTTTAAACTTCATCGCGATGCGGCGAGAACGCTGGACCGCGAAGACAATGCCGTGTCATATTTTGTAGCGAGATACCAAACCGATAACACATTTATAAACAAATATTATGACAGAGAATTATCCAGGGTCTTCTACTTCGATGTAATCTGTTCTTATTGTTAATGCTAGACGATTTGTGACTGTACGCGCGTAGATGGAAGAGATAGGCGAACTCTGAGACAGTTTCGTGGGTCTAGCGTTACGTTGCATCTCGACAATGTCCTTCGAAAATATATTATGGTGTTTATTGGACGACATCGTGTGCAATAGTGTTCTGTGTGCTTTCGTCAACCACTCGCAACATTGAATCGGACAGACCATCTACAAATGCTGGTGATCCACTGCAAACAGTTTCGAAGGCGCCAGAGCACGGCGGCCATAAATTTTCATGAAAATCAGACGGGCAGGTTGGATAACCGGTTGCTTGTAAGCGAACACGTGACAGAGCAGCAAAAATCGCCGGGTGTGGACCGTTTCGGGGCTCGGACGAGGGGTTCCCGAGGCTTTTCTACCGCCTGGTGGATCCTCTCCGTCTCCATTTCGCCGATTTCCCTGACCCCTGTCATTTCACCCCCTGTGGCTCGTTCTCCGCACGAGTCGCGTTCCCGTTTCACCCAGACACGTGCCGACGTCGACGTACATCTATCTGCGCTATCAAACCGACGCGACGCGAAGACGAAAGCACACCGACGGAAGAAGAAAGCTGCGCGGGGTGGAAGAAGCAGAGGGTAGAAGAAGAAGGGGATGAAAAGAAATGGGGGTAGGAGCAAGCAGGGGTTAGAAGAAGCAGACTATGAAAGTAACGGGGGATGGAAGAAGCAGGGGGTGGAATAAACGACGATGGAAGCAAGCGGGGGGGGGATGGAAGCAAGGGGTGAGAAAGCGAGTCGCGCCATCCATTCCGTTTGATCTCGCGACCGTGATATTTTTCCAGATTCCTCGCTGTCTGCTCCGTCATCCATCCGACTGGAACAAAAAGGGGCAGGCACGTCCTCCGACGTCGCGCGATTGTATCGGGGGTTGCGCACGTCCAACGACGAAAATCCCCACCCCCCGCATGTCCGGAAACGCTGGACGAACCGGACCGGAACGACATCTTTCCGTGCCATCGAGAGCACCGTGACCTGAACCGCGGTGGACGTCTCCAGAAACCTCTCTTCCGGATGTCTCCTCCACCACCCCCATCGAGGGGATAGGAAAAACGAATAAGCCGAATGAAGCTATTTTTGGGACGGCTTTGAATTTTAAGCGGACCACCCCAGCCGCGGCTATATCTATTTCCGGCGGCGAGGCGGCTCTGATGGAGTTTCCAAGGGAGAGAGACTCGGTTAAGGGTTGTTTCGGGGTGGTTTATGATAGGGCGAGAGTTATACGTCGAGTGTTCCCCGTGCGCTCCTGGTATTCCTGGCAGGTTTTAATGAAGTTTAATGGGGAATTTTCTTGCGCGCTTTCGCAAAGGGAAACGCTAAATTTCACGGCCTTTGTAGCTCTGTTGTAAGTAATGTGTAGGTGGTTACGGCAGTGAGCGGCGTATAATGCAATGAGGAGGCTGTTTGTTGGCTGTAATAGTTCCTTCATTAAATTTCTGGCAATCATTTTTTATATTCCTTATTTCCACTTCAGCTGGTTCGACATGTTTGGCAAATGTTTTTGCTCTGTTATCATCACTAGACTGCGGATTTTATGCATATATGACAAAATTGAGTACAGTCAAACCTGTTTTTGTGCGATTTTTTTTGTGCGGTATATGAATATCAGGTCAGCAGGATATCTCGGAAGATGTTGTCGTTATCAAAAAAGTGTTCCTACAAAAGTTGTTTGGTATGATAGGCTACATTACGTAGTATTAATTGTTCTCTTGAGGGTGGAGTGGTGGAGGACATTTCAAGGTCACCTTGATCTTTTTAAACGAAATGTCCTATTTTTTACACCATAGATCGATAGAGTATCAAATTCTGAGTATAAAAGTGTAGACCTTCGTATATCCTAAATCTAATAGTCAGCGAGATATTATCCAAAGAAAAAAGAAAATCGTTTCGATAATATCTCGTTAACTATTAGGTTTAGGACATATGAAGGTCAACACTTTTATACTCAGAATTTGATACTCTATCGATCCATGGTGTAAAAAATAGGACATTCAATTTAAAAAAATCAAGGTGACCTTGAAATGTCCTCCACCACTCCACCCACAAGGAAACAATTAATACTACGTAATTTAGCCCGTCATACCAAATAACTTTTGTAGGAACACTTTTTTGATAACGACAATGTCTTCCGAGATATCCTGCTGATCTCATTTCAGCAGGACACCCTGTATATGTATTGAATTATGTACATTTTGAAAATTTCTCCATGTTTAAAATGAGAAATTAAAATTTTTCAAAATGTTTCCATGTGTAATTTAATTATTTATTTTGTTTGGAAGGATTCTCTCGCTATTTCGTAAAGCTGTGACATATTTCCTAATTGAGACTTTTATTATGCGGTCCCTCTCCACCGCATAAAAAAAATTTTCTTTGATATGTTGTGAAAAATTATTTGTTGTAGTTATTTATGAAGTTTGTAAATATTTTTTTGTGCGTTTTTTTCTGCGATCTCTATACAATCTACTACTGTAAGGAGTCCTCAAAATTTCCAAGCATCGGTGTCCGAAAGTTTTTCTGAAAACCCGATCAGTTTTACCTCCGCTATTTTTCGAAGCGAAAAATGTCTCGGCGTTTCTTTTATTCGCGAACGGAGAATTTAGTTTCTCTAGCTGGGCTCGAGAGAGCGAGAGCAAGAGAGAGAGAGAGAATCGGGTTTCCCCTCTGGAGATGCTTCGGGGATCCAGATAAAAATTGTGGGTCACGACTACATTTTCGAACGTCAATAAAATTTAGTTGGTGTAATCGCATTTATCATTGCTCGGTGGCCCGAGGCTGGCTGGCTCTCTTTCGATATCAACAAAATGGTGGAGCGGAAGCGTTCAGTGAACCAGTTATCGCGAGCCAGCGTTTCGTTCGAGCACAGCCGCTTTAAAGCTTGGCTTTCACGGGCGTGCTCTAGCCTCCGTCTCCTATTTCTCCGCGATAGCAAAAGTGCCTCGGTATATACCTATCCTGTATTATTCGAGCTAGATTCTCTGTGCCATTTGCTCCCTTAATTTCGCCTCAAATCGAACGCAGACGGCCAATTCGACTTCCATCTCTCTTTCTTGCTCTCTTGGTCCCGCGTACACATTCTCACCCTGGCCGTTATCCTCGGCGAAGCTCGATTTAAATGAGTTTTCCTCGATCCTCGACGAAATTATTGCGAAATTGAATTAAATTGCATGGCCTTTGAATTTGTCGGGGTTCGGATTTGATCCTGCTGCTTCGGTCGGCAATCTTCTTTCTCTGTCCCAAGATTTTTGCCTTTGTGCAGAGGATCTTTGTGGCAACTCGGATGCCTCGCGTCGTTTAACCCTTGATTACAGGATTCATTTGACCCTCCTCTCAAAACTCGCAGCGTGGTTATAAAATTTTTATTTCATTTACATTATATATCCTATGATTTTATGGGATATGAGTTTTAGTGGAACGATCAGTATAAGCACCCTGACTCGTGAAAGTGTGTGATCGAACTTTAGGGCCACTAGAGATTACCGCGATTTTATGTTGAAATAGTCGATTATAAATGAAAATTTTACTATAGAACTCCTCTACTATACTTTTCTCAATTTATTACAACCATTTAAAGATGAGAGTAAAGATTGAAATGAATTCCATATAATGTTGAAATAACAAGCAGTATCTAAAGGTTTCTTTTTGACAATATATCGTAAAAATTGCATTGAATTCATTTATTTTCAAATAATGTGATGCGGAACAACTGATAATAATACTTTTAAAAGACGATTTCACATTAAGGGTCCGAATGAGAACGGACAGAGGAATTTCAAATTGGTGTACAGCCTAGTTCAAATATCAATCAATCCGTTCAATTCATCGGGAGATATTCCAATCGCGATAAAATCTCTGTGGACAGAACCGAAACCGTATCAATTCAGAGAGAGAATTTCTATTGTTTCTAATCGTTTAAACCGTAAAAACCGTATAGAAATTCCCACTTTGGAAACAGTACCATATTTTTTTCATACCGGTTATAGTTTGAAATTCTAGATCGGGATATAACGATATACTCTCCGATTATAACAGTATCCAGTTTTTTCTTTCGGGCGAATATAAAATGGCGACCGTGCGTATATCGGCAAACAAAAATTTTCCTGGTCGAGTACATTGTGATATTTCATGTAACAGTGTCATTTTTATTTTTATTTTATCGGAGTATTCGGAGGGTTTATTAACGTATTAATAAATGTACAATGTAAGCAACGCAGTTTATAGATAACTGTCGAAACATACTATTCGATAAAAAATATAAAATTGTAAAAATACTTAGAAACAACAAGTCTTGCCAGCAATAATCCCGTATCTTATTATTGGACTGCGGATTTTATGCATTTATGGCGAAAAGGAGTATCACTCTATACTAATAGTAATATACTATACAACCTATAAACATCATTGAAGAATTAAAGAAATTATTACTCAGCCCTTGTTCGTTGCAGTTGATGCCAACAATTTTTATTTTGTACTAGAGGGGAGTTGTTGCTCGCTTTGCGAGCTCGCGAATAAATCGTAATCGAAATTAACTAACTGGCGAATGTTTATAATGTCGATAATGCAAATTTCTATTGAAATATTGATTAAAAGCTGCGACGTTCTATTGAAATATGATTCTAAAGGCACTTTTAGTTTTTCCCGAATTTTCCATTTTTCCGTGATACACTTTTCCAATTTTTCTTATCCTATAACCTAGTTCGGACTAATACGAACATTTTAAAAAAAGAATTAGCCAAATCGGTCCAATTGTTCTCAAGTGATGCGCTTACCAACGAACAGCATTTGATTTTTATTTATATAGATATAATAGATAAAGTTCCGCGTAATGAGCATCACTTTGTCCACAAATATCGAACACATCTATTCCGCGCACATCGAGACCCATGAAAACCATGCAGTACTTGCTGCTAGTGTCTCAGTCGTCTGCGTAAACAATCAAAGGGTTAAAAAACATCACACAATCCATCCATTTTCATGTGTTCAAACGGGAACAGCCCCTTAAGCTTCAGTTGCATCGACGCAATAAAAGCCGGGAGCATCCGACGCAAACAAGTTGTTTTCCGCGGATAGAGCTACCGTCGGTGTAGGGATGCAGGGGGCAAAGGGGGCGGAGCCTTGTTCTCTCGAAGCCCCGAAAACAAAGGAAATAACGAGAGATATCGCGATACAGTGTGTGCCACGAGAACGCCGATAGCAGGCGTGCAATTAACTCGATTAGAGTCGAAAGTAAAAATAACTCCGAGGTGGTGGGGGGACGGGGGTGGAGGGGGTTAACGTTGGTGAGCGCAGCTGGTTGTAATTATCGGCAATAAATGAAGCGGGTTGGTGGAGGGGAAGAGTGGGAGAGAGAAAGAGGAGAATTACGAAGGCGCAACGGTTTCCTCGGAGGCGGCAGCCATCGTTGCAATTTGTCGCCGAGTGAATATCGACAGATTAAAAAAGGGCTTTCGCTCGGTTCTCCCTCCCTCGCTCTAGCTCTCCCGATTTTTTTTATTCCGTTTCCGCCGAGAGGCAAAATTGAATGCGTTGCTTGCCCCCGGTGCGCGAGGGTGACTTTAACCCTTTGACGCGCGCTGCCTTTTGTTCCGGGGGATATTTTTTCGGAGCGCGAATCCGGTGTTTCAATTAATTTTTATTTGGAGGATCAATGGCCGATTCGACGGCCCGATCTTTTCTTGTTAACGAGATTGACTCGCGGTGCGGAAATCTGTTTTGTTAGTTGCTCTCCCTCACCCCTCCCGGCAACGTTGCTTCTTTTTTAATTGTCGCGCGCCGACGAGGCCGGATTTAGCCGGACCGCGAATGGAAGAAAGAGCGAGACCATTTGCCGGTGTATTACGGTCTCGTTGTTGAACTAATCGCTCGGTTCCGCGTGCTCGTTTCTCTTCCTCAGTCGTTCAACCACCCTTGAAATTATTCCCGTCGAGGGTCTATTTTCGTAGCGGGAGAACGCCGCTCGTTTCGCCATTCATAAATTTATCAACGTGTTTTCATTTTCATCAACTACTTCCGCGAGCCTCGCAGAAGGAGCGCGCGTTCCGATTGTTCGCGCGAACGGATCGCTCGATCGCAAAATTGCAGGGGGAAACCTTTCGATCATCCGGTACGTTAATTTTCATTCGATCAAACGGTTTTCACCGGTAACGTTTTCTCGGCGTTATTGGCGCTGCCGCATGCCGCCGCGGCCGTGTGAAACGTATCGTTTCACCCTAATTACTGCTCACTTCCGTTTTCCCTCGACGCGTGTTGCTCGAACGAGCAATTAAAAATATAGAAACACAGTCGCACTACCTCTATACCATAATCCTCTCCTATACGCGCTTGTTACGTAGTCTCGTTTCCAGTGCACAATATCTTTTCCACTCTGTGCCCCCACTTGTCCTTCCCCTTCTCGCGGTGCTTAATGAACGTGCAATTGCCGTGTAACACACAAAAGCTTCTTTCGCCCCGTCCGTCCGCTGACCGTCATTTATGTATTCGCGGAAGTCGCGAGAGGAATGAAACAGAAATCCTCGACTTCGCTTATTATTCCCATGCACTTGGACTCGCAATTATTGCTGCGAAATAGAAGCCTCTCTCCTCTCTTTCTCTCTGTAGTCGCACCACCGACTCCTACTCGCCCGTTTCTTCGGAATCCTTGCCATCGTGTAATTGTTAATAATGAGCTTTTTCCGCCCGCCTGCGCTGCTTGATCCCAATTTAATATTCATTAATGTATGAACCTTCCACCACTCCCTTACATTCCACTCCTGGTATTCCCAATCCCCGTCTGTTGTCGTTATTCCTCCTCTCTTTATGTATATATAATATTTTTCATTATCCGCGTTTATTTGTTTGCTCCTTTCTCTTCGCTTTCCTATCCCGGCTTGTCGTGTTTATTCGCAGCTTTGTTAAGGGCGCGGCGGATGCAGATCCATGAAGATGAAAGATCTTTCATTTAGCCTCAAATGTTCCATCTCTATTAGTGCTTCTTAATTACCATCGTACTCTCTTCAGGCTCTCCTCCTTGCTGTCTGAGATTTTTTCGACCCACGACCTTTCTCTCGCCTACCCTATTTGCATTCTTCACTCTTGCGTACCATCTATATCTTCACCATCGCTCTTCTGTCAAATATCTACCTATCCTCTCACGATATATATGTATATTCCTTTCGGTCGAACTTCAAGTTCTACACAAGTACCCGGGACTGCAACCCTTCTACCGTGTCACATCTTTTTCTTGAAGCTTCAACTTCCAGTCTCCCAAAACTAGCAAAATTTTCAACTCCTTCGAATACTCTTCTCACCGACCTTCTTATTCGCCGGTCTCTCGCCTGTCATTGCACCCCCTACCGAATCACCCCTTTCTTCCATCCCTTCGGCATTAAGTATACGATTTTTCTACCGTGTGATCCTTTCGTTTAAACTTTCACCGAACTTTCACCCGCTACGGTGCTTGAAATATTCTACGTTTCCCTCCATTTCATCTTTCACCCCCTTTCTCCCTCTCGGAAAGTACTCTATATAGGAGTGGTATGTGTACAGGGTGATTCATTTTTACGTCCCAAGACACGTTGTGCTCGTATTGGAAGGACCATGAAGGTCAACCTGAATTTTTTAAATTGGAACCTATGATTTTAATTGTGTGTTAGTATAGATAGTATCGAGACGTTCTTCAGTAACTAATAATTGTCTTTAATACAAACGAAATAAATGAAACGAGTGTGAGCAACATGTAACATATTAAAATTGAAAAACGATTTCATACGAAAGTGGGGACGAAGAGTTTTTCCGACAGATTCGCATACGTGACCGTTAAGGGAATAGACTCCTTTTTCCAGGATTGCAAGGGTGCGGGATTCAAAATATCATGCAAAAATGGGGTTTTCAGGAAGTCAAAAACGTTCCAATTGGTTATTCCATGCCAAATCGATCACTTTTTGCAAGCACTATCGTCTATTTTGTTCTAAATGAAATATGTCGTAGTTCATGTGAAATTAGGGGGGGGGGGTTTAAGTCATCATTTAGCCGGTTCCGAATTTTTTTAGAAATGGCAAGCCGTCAAAGTTTTCAATGTTTGCCCATTTTGGCGGAAACGGGCCTCACTTACGAATTTTTATCTCGGGAACTGTTTGTCCGATTGAGTTACAACTTTTTTTGTTTTATTCGGGAAGGATTGGGCTATTACGAAATAATTTTTTCAACCACGAAAATCAACTTAATAATGTCGAAAAATTTAAACAAATTCTTTTTTCGATGAGGGGCCAGAGTGATCTAAATTTTGAAAAAAATATGGTTATATTACTTTGTAACGGTTCTGCTTCCGACGGAGAAGTCGTCGCGGCGTCGTATCCTCTCGTGCTGGAATAACTCGTCGAGCCGGGTTCGTCTACCGGCGAGAGGATCGACTGAAGCTGAAAATGGACGAGGTGCGCGGGACGTGAAATAACGACAACGTGTATATGTATTTTACGGGCCTCACTGCTCGTACATTCGCGTAACCTTGTGTCTCATGGACGGTCTTACGGACCCGTGATTCTAGGGGCGATCCTTGCGTGATCGGTCAGCGCGACGCGACGCGTATTCGTGGACCTGGTGCTTGTGCCGGCGACTGGGTTCAGACAGGAGTGGTCGGGAAACCCTGCCACGAGTCGGGAAAATCCTCGTGGCGGTTCTACGGCAAAGGTAGAGGATGCTGCCCCTACATTTAATCGTCTCCGGTAGCTGTCGGAGTTCTCGGGATGCTGCCCGAGAGGTTTGCTCAGGATGCTGCCTGAGCGGCAGAGAGGGATGCTGCCCTCTCTGTTTGGCGTGTATGCTGTCACGCCGGTGGGAACTAGGTTAGGTAGGAAGGTGTTCCTGGGATGCTGCCCAGGCTGGAAAAGAGGCCCGTGCCTCGTTTGCATCGCCTTTTATAGGCGGGGGTTGGTGGTGAGCGGAATGGTGCGGGGAGAACGGATTTGTGACGTCGAGTTTCCGTATCCGTTAAGATGGCGGAACCTCGACGTCCGTTTCCCGCCGAATATGGCCTGGAGCGCGGGGATCGTGCATCGTGACGCGTCGTACGCGGACGACGCGTTCGGTAATCCTCGGCGTCGATCGGTTGTGTTCGGCGCGTGTCTGATAGTAACAGGCCTGCACCGTACAGGTCTGTTACAACTTGAAGTTTCCCCTTTGTTCTAAATGAAATATGTTGTAGTTCATGTGAAATTACGGGGAGTTTAAGTCATCATTTAGCCGGTTCCGAATATTTTTAGAAATGGCACGCCGTCAAAGTTTTCAAGTTTTGCCCATTTTGGCGAAAACGGGCCTCACTTACGAATTTTTATCTCGGGAACTGTTTGTCCGATTGAGCTACATTTTTTTTTGTTTCATTCGGAAAGGATTGGGATAATACAAAATAATTTCTTCAACCTCGAAAATCAACTTAATAATGTCAAAAAATTTAAACAAATTCATTTTTCGCGTTTTTTCGATGAAGGGCCAGGGTGATTTAAATTTTGAAAAAAATATGGTTATATTCCTTGAAGTTTCCCCTTTAAAATGAGCCCAAGAAGCTGACGAGATGAAGAATAATGCAAACTACGCCTCGTAAACGAAAAACTAGGACTTGAGGGCGACAGCGCCCTAGATAAATATTTTATCTAGCGTTTTTGAGTACTGAAGACTCCCATTTTTCTATTATCGAGAAATGAGAACGCGAATCCCGCAGCCTTGCAATCCTGGAAACGAGTCTACCGCTACTTAATGAAACTAGTCGAGAATCGAGTGTGTTCGACGCACACGGTTAAATAACACCGCGGACTAGGTCGGGAAATCAATTTGACTTTTCTCAGTTGAAAATTTCGAGTCACGGTTCGTCGACCGGGTCGATTGGAGCACCCGGTGCATCGTGATGGATAGTGCATCGCCGGTCACGGGTACCGGCGGGATCGATTTGATTACGGGGAATGATCGAATGCAAATTAGCGGGGCGAGGATATCATCGTCGCCCGTGGGATTCCCCCGGTGCCCCGTTTTCGTGATTTCGAGGCCTGACGCGCGCGAGCGAGCGAGCGAGCGAGCAAGCGAGCAAGCGAGCCCCGGCCTCGCTCGATTCCCTCTTCTGTCCCAATTCCGGGCCGTTCCCGATGAAACCGTTGTTCCCCGAGCCGTGTAATTCTACCACCCCCAACCCCCTTACCCCTCCACCCGGTTCCCTACCCTCGTGAAAGTTGAAACAATTGGCCTTCCCGCTCGTGAATAGAGATTGCCGAGAGACGAACGGGCGAGCGCGAGCGGCGGCCGGCTTTTGTTCCGGCAATTAATTAATAAACAAAAGAACGTCTGTTGCGGGATTGTCGGCGAACGCTGAACGGCCCACGGCTCGGTAAACTGTTGGTAAGATTCGGTGAAACGGGTTTGGAAAGGGTTCTTGATTCGGGGTGAAAGGGTTGACGCGATAGGGGTTGAGGAACGCAGCAGACTCCCGTATCAAAGAATTGTTTAACAAGACTCGGGACGATTCTACAGGTAAATATAAGTCGAAAAAACGAAATAACACTTCTGTGAAATGTTAACTGCAACATAAAAACTGCAGCGAAATATTTTTACTGAATAAAATGTAGTTCTGGTACGAAGGAGTAGTCAATTTTTAAAAATCATCGAAATGCATAATAAATGGCATAGTGAAGATTTTTATGAATTCACTGGATCAGTAAATTTTTACGAGCTTCAAGAATTAACATATATGAATTTACGATTTCGGCGCC
The DNA here is from genome assembly GCF_051020765.1 of Lasioglossum baleicum. Lineage (NCBI taxonomy): Eukaryota > Metazoa > Arthropoda > Insecta > Hymenoptera > Halictidae > Lasioglossum > Lasioglossum baleicum. Next base: position 8,751,327 of record NC_134929.1, read on the forward strand.
AGGTTCGATCAATTGTAAAGCGTTAGCAAATGTGCAATTAACTAAACATGTATCTTGACGTTTCGATCCCTATGTGGATCATTTTCACAAAGAACATTTATTGCGTCTGAAATAATGCAAAAAAAAAAATTTTATAATTTGGCAAAAATATTATAACACAGTCTTAGGTACCTCGAAAACAGTCACCCCCACCTTTGGGGAGGGCCCAAAACGGCGGCCCTACGAGTATAGACGATACCAAGTGCACTATCTCCCTAACAGCAGTTGTATAAATGAACTTAATTAGGTGTTTATCATGTTTTTTGAATGTGGGCCCGTAAAGCACATTGCGCCCGACGGAAGGTTAAATTAATAACTTGGAACGTATTTATTTGATTATATCCTTAACAGTGTACTTAATAAATTCTCTACCCTGAATTGTGGAAATCAAGGAGCAAACATTCCAAGTAAAATTGAGCAGTCTCGATGAGCTAGTGTGCGCGAACATCTCGAGTAGAACAGTGGAAACACTTCACTCAAATGCGACGCAATTCTCGTCTGAATTAATTGGTGTCCGCAAACAATCCAAATAAAATTGAGCGGTCCACTGGACTTGACACAATATCCGTCTTGATAAATTAGTGTACGGAGCTCGAGGATTGCGCCGGTTTTGCGATAATGTACCAACAGCTTGTGATAACGGAACGTGATAGAGGAATCGCGAAGTATCGCGGGGCTTATGCATCCCGGCGAAATTGACTTTGTTGATAAGTTCGCGGCAGCCGGCGCCACGTAAGCGCTAATACGAAAGTAATTTGCGAAGGTAGCCTGGGAAAGGGTTGTTTGATTGAGTTATGCGAGGCAGGGGCCCCGGGTATATTCCATTTACCAGATTCCCCGGGCACGATGTCATCGTATGTCCTCCTACGCCCGAACGAGAAAAAAAAAGGAGAAAAGCTGGCCGGCACTCTCGCCCGACAGAAATTGATGGACAGTGAAACGAAACGGGACGGCCGTTCCGGAGATTAAAATGATCCGGAAGCAACGATGATGCGAAACGCATACCCGCAGTCGAGTATACTGCGTCAAAGCCGGACTGATGGGATGCAGAAGCTTCACTTTGATGTAACGGGGGGAATGAACGGCAGACGCTTAGGTGTTTGGTCGGTTGAACTGTGATTAACGGACTGCCGGCGATTTTCGGAAAGTTGCATTTTCCCCCTCTGGGTAAATGTGTACACTGAAATTAAATAAATTGCATCGGATTCCGCGGAAGTTCGCATTATACGCGTTGCTTCCAATCGGGGAAGCGTTAATTCAACAAATTTCAACTGAACATGTTACAGAGGAACGTTAATTAATAGGGTTTAATGTTCGAGAAAATTCATCCGAAAGAATACCTGGAGAAATCGATATCATTATTAAAGGAAAAATATCAATGTTACAGAGTTTGAACTGCGAAGATTGTACGATCTAGTTTCAGTCTGTGTCCGATCATGTACAATTTAGTCCACTCATCGTATTCAACTATTTAGTGCAGCACTCGAACACGGTTGCCTTAGAAGTAAATGGAATTTATAGATAAGGAGAGATGGATTCAATTAGGCTATCTGGGTTGCCATTTAGCGTGTTACCTCTACGGTACACTACACTACTACTAGACTTTAACTGTGCTCACCGTACCCGAATTCAGGTCATGCAGAGAAACATGGAAATTAATATTTCGAAGGGATACCGTTCGAGGTTATTTGATTCCGAACGTTGCTGAATTAAATTCCAATTTTCTGACTATCTGGACTCGTTGATAGGCCCACTATCAGTTTCATATTAAATATTAGAAAGATGAAGTACGGCAGAAGTTATGATACAAATTTTCAAACGTGCTTTTGCAATTATTGTTTATAATATGTACATCTCTTCAATTATAATTAGACTGCGGATTTTATGCATTTATGACAAAAATGGGTACGTACAATTTAAAACAGTGGAGATATTAAAAAGATTTAAGGCCACTAGTGTATTAGTTTCACCTTAATAAGATAATTAAAAGAAGAATGAAATTGTTATTTGGCTCCTGTGTCCTGCAATCAATGTGAAAATAAAATAATGCATACTTTCAGTGATTCTACATTTTCGAGACACTTTGTAAAATGTACACGTTCAAGTATTGTGTCTGACTATGTGTCATCTTTTACTACTTACACCAGTTCTTTCGTCTTCTATGCTGTGACTTCTTCCAAAGTTTAAGCTCAATAGGATAATTAAAAGAGGAATATAATTTTCATTTGGCTCCTGTGTTCTGCAATCAATGCGAACATTTTTGATTTTTATGAATTTTGCGATTATGAACACATATAAAGATGTAATAAAAGGCAAGTAAAATTGAAATGACAAACATATTTAATATTGTTTATAGCAATATAGATATAAGGTGGAGTGTGGGGTAAGTGCGGACTAGTTTTTGCAAAGTTGGACTTCAAACTGATGTATTTTCAGTCTGGTATGTAAAAACTTAACGTTCTTGGAATCAAACTCTTGCCACAGTTATTACTGATGAATTAGTATTATGTAGGATTCTAATTTTGCTTGAAAATTATCATTTTGATAGGATATTGTACCGAAAATGGGGCAAGTCCGTCTCTGAGAGTTAAAAATGCTTTCGAACCTTGTTTCAAATGCTACGGAGCAAGAAAAGAATTATTATCAAGCCTGCTATAAAATGCTTCTTATTGCATTAAATATATTGTTTAGTTTTATAGTTACCCATACAGTACGGACTTACCCCACCGGTATAGTACGGACTTTCCCCGTGTAGTAATATTTACGGGGCAAGTGTATCTTAGTGTTTTACTCAATAAATTTAAAAAAATACAATAAAAACAGTTTATTTAATGTAAACCTACATCAATATTTGTTGTACTTACCTAAAATAACAACACAGAATATATTAATAACTTGTAAACTATTGCACGTTCAGGGTAACCTCAAAGTTGTACGTGTACCTCACACGTGACTGTTTGGCATTAGTTGATTTAAGCGAGGAAAACACCTTTATTCTTGGGCGACATCCATGTAGAATAGTTCATACTAACTTATACTACATTAATAAATACAAGCTAGAGATATTTCGTTGATATTATAATAAAAATAACCAATTAACGGACTTGCCCCGTAGACGGACTTACCCCACTCCACCTTACTAAAATGAAAGAGTTGAATTCGTTGAATTGAAAATAAGTAAAATTTAGTAAACTTATCACAGGAATTAAAGGCTCTAGTGCGTCCGACTACACGTCGACCAATTCCACGTCGAGCGCCTCGAATTTCCTTTCTAATCACAGTTAGAGGAACACTTTTCACCGGGGAATTTCAAAACGATAATTAAATGCTCCGGTGCCGGAGCGTCAAAGAACATTCTCACAGCATCCGATATAACGGACTGTTAATTAAATATAATTGGACGAAGCAGCGAACAATCGGCACCGTGACAAGTGGATGTCTTGCCCCCCCCCCCCCCGAAATGGCTCTCTTCCGCGCGGATGGCTGAATCTAAATTTCTTATTGATCCAACGATACGACGGGCCACCGTTTATTTTTATCTCGTCCGGGGAGCGTTTCGCTGATTGCGCGATTTCGACGCTCGAATTTATATCGAATTCCCAACTTGTTGATTCGTTTATAGGATTTGGCAATCGCCGCGCACCGGTACGCGAAGTTTGCACATCATACCAGTTTTGGCAACGGCCCGTCGACCGTTTGCGCAACCGGGTGACCGAATTTTTCCCGTGGCTTTTCAGCTATTTTTTTCTTTCATCGGGTTCCCACGGGTATGATCCCCGCTCGAAACCAGTCGATCACTTTAAGATGCCGGGAGAACTTTCAATTCCGTCTCATAAGACAGCGAAATTTCGCGGCTCGTTTAGCTTCGCCGTTTCGTTCTCGCACGATTCATTACCCTTACCCTTTCACGGTATTTCTTCTGTGTTAAACCTCGGCAAAGTGTTCTGTATCAAACTTCAGCCTCGCCTGCAATAACGTATCCTAACTTCGACATCAATTTTCGAAGTATGGTTCGAAACTAGTCACGCTGAAGTGCATAGAACATCGTTCAATTCATTTTTCCATGAAGTGTTTCTATTAAATGATTAAAAAATTCCTCGTAGTTAAAGTATAGAGGAAAAGTTTATAACGAAAATGTGAAACAAATCACAACGGAGTCGTTACATCTATTTCATGATATTGTTGCATTATTTCAACATTCAACGATTTATTCAACGATCTGTAAAAATTATTAAATCAATGTATGATATATGTAATTTATGTTGCATTCCGCACAAAAAAACCAAATGTTCTATGCAACATTGATTACATATTAAACATTGATTTAATAATTTTTACAGACGCAATTATATAATAATTTTTCTTGAAAATGGTCTAAATATTGACCGAAATCAGATAGTAACATCAGATCGAACCATTGCGCTCTGAAAACATCAATATAAGTTATTAACAAATTGTCGATCGTGACAAAGGAAAGAGTTATTAAACGATGTTCACAAAAAAATTCCGCCATGCTAAAATATCAGTATTAACAAAAGCGGTATAATTGCATCATATCACAGCAGACCATTAAATCTTCACGTTAAATAATTTCAACCACATCCGAGGTACAATGCTCCACATTTTTACAAAACTTTTCGCGACCAGTTGAAAAATTCCTCGGGTCTGATCACGACACGCCGTTTCTACTTCGGTAAATATACAGCTAGCCGAGTTCTCCTCGAAAACAAAGCTCATGAACTTTCCCGCCATGCTTCGGACATATTTTTCCCAGCGAGCAATCGTCCCCCCCTTCCACCGCAGAGAAACGCCCTGTATGAGAATATCCGAGCCACCAGCGACGTCTCACGCTTCAGGAAAAAATTAAACAAAATTTCCATAGCCCGGAACTAAGGGGTGATTGCTTTTCGTTGCTCCATATTAACTATCCCCGGGAAAACTTTGGCATAGTTTCGATAACATCGTTGTTCCTACCCCCGTCACCCCTCGATTCGTATCGCCGATGTCGAGAGGAACACGTGCATCTGCACCTGCAGCTGTCGCAAACACTTTCGAGCGAGATTCGATAAACTTTTCGAAGAACGGTGCGTCGGAGCAACAGAGATAACGGTCGACGAGAGGTTGCTGAGGTGGGAAGGGAGTCGGAGGGGAGGAGAGTGGAATGTGTGTCGCACCCCTACCCGTAGGCGATCGGATATAAAAGTGAGGCAGGTCGTAGCGAGTAATAGTGGCTCGTAAAGTTCCAGCCCCGGGGAAACAAGCGAACTGTGATTCAACGAATATGTCTTTCTTATTATTGCTTAAAAAGCGAACCTGCGAGAATTTCTCTCATCCCCCTCGCCCCTCGGACACTCTTTGGTAGGTCCATCCCCACTCTCGAGAAGAATGTCCGCGAGACAATTGTCGTTCGAGAGGACCGAAGTTCGTTCGATACATTGAGGATGGGCTGACGGTGCTGGTTCTCAACTTACTGCTTCAGAATTGGCAGATCGAACAATGGAGGACTGTGGTTACGTGGTCTAAGGATATCTTTTCTCGTATTGTTTGTTCGTATTTCTTTCCAAACAAATGGCATGGTTCGTATTTATTATTGTTATATAGTTAAACATAAGATTATTAATTAACATTATACTGTAGAGTGGAAGAGTTTTCTCAGGAGAGATCGAAACGTGTAATTAGAAGAAAGCTTTATTGAACTGTTCTGTTTCGAGTGCGAACGCTAACTGCCGTTCCAAACGAAATACATATTCGACGAACGCCTGGTTGTCCGCGGTTTTTGTTTTTGTAAACATATGTAGAGCGACGACCGCGTGCCACAACACTGCTCGAGGAACGACACCTCGTCCTCGCGCAACAGACACACACACACACACACACGTAGACACACAACTGCGCAAGGTGTTTCTTTCGCAATACTTTGCGTCAACTTAATTTCAGACATCAGCAAGAATATAAAAAATTTCATTAATTTATAATAGTTTTGATATAAAATAAAATTACTGTTTCTGTTGAATTTATGATGACTAAATAAATATAGGTAATATTTCTGTTGCAAATTCATATGCCCCATTTACTTTTATTACACGCTTTTATCTTCAATTTTCTAAAAATATAAACGTCAACTTAAATACCGATGCGAGTGTATGTGCAGGTGCATCACGAAATGCATTATGCATGCATGCAGATTAACAGATAGGCGTGGTTGCAGCCGGCGGCTGTTTCAAATCCTAATTCGGAACACTAAACAAAATCGCAACAATATTGTGCTTAACTCTTAGAAATAACAAACAAGTATTAGGTAATGTCAAATGAAAACGATCACTCGGGAAAATCTGCAACAACTCAAATACAGTTTGATTAAAAGTTTCTTCTTGATTGCATTGTAATATTAGAATTTCAAATCGGCGCTGTTCCACGAATTTTTGCAAAAAAGTTCCGCACAAACAACGGGTTAATCTTTTTATAGGGCTTCGACAAACTTTAATTTGAACTGTATTTAAACAGATAAGAACACGCAAAAATAGTAGAACTACACGATCTAAAGAACAGCACGGACCCGAGGGTTTTTCTTATTGTTAGATCAGGACTTTTGTATTTGAGCAAATTTACAATTTTCTGAACAAACAATGAATATTTGTGACGGAAAGTTCAAGCCACACATTCAAGGATCAAGTGTTTGGATATTAAAAGTTGGAACAAGAATGGGAAATTGCTCCTCGGAGATTTTACGAGTTCTCGAGGCAGATCTCGCCTCAAATAATGGCGTCGCGATGCTTCAAGTCCGCTCTTTCCGAATCATCGAGCGTTCGAGAGAGAGAGAGAGAGAGAGAGAGAGAGAATGGAGAGAGAGCGAAAAGGATGGAAACGGTCGACCTCGTAATTTCCAGGGGATTGCAATTTTCCCCGTGGCGGAAACGCTTAAATTCCTCTCGGCCATTAATGCCATACGTTCTTTCGGCCTCGTTATGAATATTCTCACCTGCGCGCACGTGCGGCCGCCGCCTATTGAAAAAAATCGCGCGGCTCCGTGTGCGCGACGCGAATTTTAATTCCACCGCGAATTTATTGCGTCCCCGGGCGCGGTACACGCCGCGCTTAAATCCGTGGATATGTTAATTTCCCGCGACCTCGGTCTTGTTTGTTTATGTAAACGGCTCGACGGTCCCTCAGCGCGCGCGCGCGCGCGACAGACGAAATTCTCCGAAGAAAAACGAACAGAAATTCGCCCCCAGAATTTCGGGGAAAATGGTCCAATTCTACAACCGTGAAAATATAAAAAGAAAAAAAAAAGGAAAACGTTGCAGCGTCGAGAATTACGCGTTGCGAAACACACAGTGCCCGTCCGGGTCACCGGGAAACACGATACACAATAAATTGGCCGGGATCGTCAGACGAAAACGTCTGCTGAAAAATTTTTTCCAATTTGTTCCCATCTGGTTTTCTCCGCGCATGTTCAATTCCGACGAATTTGTCAAATACTATACCGTCCCGGTGTTTGCGTTACATTCCGGCCGGGCGCGATTGAATTTGCGGAAGAACCCGGAACCTCCGACAACATTTTTTTGCACACGCGATTCACCGACAAACACCGCGGCGCGCCAGGCTTGCCGATTGTTCGCGCGAAGCCCATCGATTTCGCGTACCGAAGATACCGTCGCGCGACGACGATAAACGGTAATTTGTAACGTCCGGTTTAAGCTACTTCGGAATTTTATCGGCTTAATTCGCGCAACGTCGATATAATATCGAATAATATCGCTCGACCGTCGATTTATTCGCTGTTAATCCGATTACGATATAAATGTTACACCCAGGCTATCTGCCTACGCCCCCCGCCCCTTCCTCCCACCATATATTATCGAAAGTTGATTCATCGCGTTCCACTTTTCAGAGGAAAAATGCCGAACAAATACGATGAGACACGTTCGACGGGTTACGGCACTTCTGGCGGGACTCCGGATTCCTGCGAATCGCAGCAATTAGTTCGCTCGGATTAGCATCGATTATTTACGCGAGAGGGGGAAGAGAGAGATAGGGAGTGAGAGGAGACAAGTAACGTTTTGCGGCCGTTATAACGAGCATCAAACGGATTATTAAGCAGCGACGCTAGTTTTCGGTAATTAACTAAGGAACAATACGCGCCGCCCGGACAATAGGAAATCGCTTTTAAATAAAGCGCGGGCCCGCGCGCGGCCGCCATTGTGCGACGGATTTTCTCGTGTAATCTCGATTGTCGTCGGGAAATTCCGGGTATTAATCACTCGTGCAGCTTCCAATGCTATTATCCCCGGGATACGTGTATGGCGGCCGAGGTCTTTGTTGCCGAGATTGGTTTATAATTTCGATTGTTCGCCAATCAGTTCGAGATATTCCACGCGAGAAACACTGGTTCCGGCCGTTCCTCTCCACGAATCATCCTCACCACCTCGGAACCTCGAACTGATGAATTTTACAGAAACTATAAAAATCAGAATGTTCGTGTTTCGTGGACATATACCTTGAAATGGTAGAAAGAAATGTTGTAAATTTTATTGGGTGAAAATAACTCGACCGCGGAATAAATGTGGAAAAATGGCGTTGTCGCGCGCCTCGCCAAATCATTTTTATCACCTCGAAACTTTCAGGACGAATATTACAGAGACTATTGAAATCAGAACGTCCATATTTTGTGGAAACAAATATCTCGATGGAACAAAGAAATGTTGTAAATTTGGCGAGGTTGGATCGACTTGATCGCGAGAAAATGGCGGATTGTTATCCCTTGCCGCCATATTGGAATAACCGCTGTATTCAAGTGGTGCACTTTCTTTCTCTTCTTCTCACAAAATATGTATCTTTTATAATCATCTTTAAATGAATCTTGAATTTGAAAAATCTTGATTGTTTTAATGACTTAATTAAAGCTTGTCAAACCGCGAACGGGAAGCTCGACGAGTTTTCACCGTAATAAAAGATTTCGATAGCGGGGAGCCATTTAGGAGGCATCCACGTAGAGGAAATGGAGAACGATGGGAAGGGGAATCGTTTTTCTCGCGATATTTGTGGCTCGCTTATTGAGTTCGTGTGATCCCGGAGTCTTGCCAAATCGAGAAATTAGGATTTCCTTGTGCTCGACGGACAAGCTGACAATTATTGGACGGGTTTGCTCGACCGTGCTAACACTCGGCTGGATCCCTCGGCGAAAAATGAAGCGACTGGATGAATAGCGTTAACCGGATAACACGGGAAATTGAAAGGATGAGTTATTGACAGTGGAGTCGTGGCTGTTGGTAGCCTGGGAATATGCGGAACTCGGTGTTCCGTTGCTTTTTAACGCGTTCTACCTATCGCCCGACTTCTTTCATTCGCTAACAACGGCGTTTCTTTCGTTAAATAACCGTGCACGGTATTATTAAATATTTTACTCGAGCGGGTCGCTAGCATGAATATTTCAAACGTATTGATTCGTTCGTGTTTGCTTGCTCTGCGGACGAAATTGTATGTACATCGGAGATGTCGCGTTATATAAACATCATTTTTCTTATCCAACGAATTTCAAAAATGTGTTGCATTAACCAGTGTGTCAATTTCTTTTTAAAATATTTTCTCGTTGACCGACAGCAAGATTATTCTACACTTTTCTGTTCTCAGATGATCACTATTTATTACATTCATGTAATTTATTAATTATACTTTTTGTATATCGTGTCATCGGCCCCGAATTGTATGGAATACAAGTTTCAACTGTGCAAAAGGTGTGAATAAATTATAAACCGGCGCACAGTGGTCCAAACGGCCGATTTAGGAGTGCAAAAGTATAAACGCTTCTAATAATCGATAATTCTGTGTTACATGTATTCTATACACATTAGGTAAGTATAAAGAAGGCTAATAGAGTTCCGTAAGTTTATTGAAATATTTTTTTTTCTTAAAATATAGCAGAGAAGTAACATATTTCAATTTATAATGCCAGTTTTAATGTATAGTGATAGAAAAGAGAAACTTGTACTCAATTCTTCGTTTTTTACAAAAGTATAATTTTCAGAAATGAAATTTACGTCAACAACAATAATAATAATAATAATGTGCATTCATTGCACATTATTGCCTAATACGTCTATTAATCGTCTATTATATATTATTTATTATAATAATACGTCTATTATATATGTAAGTCCCACGCGTACTCGTCATCGAACTGTACCAGAAAAAATAAAATAATTTGCTAATCTGCATTTTTCTACAAATAAATTTGATGAAACCATAAACTACATATTTCATTCCTAATATTTATGCAAAAATTAACGCGAATACGGGCGAGCATCGTTAGTATTTCCTACTAATTTAAGAAATGAATTTCTTAAAACCTCTTCGTTCCACGCGTACTCGTCATCGAACTGTACCAGAAAAAATAAAATAACTTGCTAATCTGCAATTTTCTGTAAATAAATTTGATGAAACCACAAACTACATATTCCATTCCTAATATTCATGCAAAAATTAACGCGAATACGGGCGAATATCATTAGTATTTCCTACAACAAACTTAAAAAATAAATTTCTTAATACTTCCTTGAGGAACATTATTTAAACATTTCCGAAAAATTGTTTTATATTTTTTTTCATATCTTCCTAATGCTTCTGAACACGGCTGTTATAATTAGAAATCAATATTAATGTTCCAAACAAAAAAATAATAGGTGAAAAGGATGTCCTTTATATCGATGTACTTTTCATACTGCTACTTTCAACCTATGCCACACTTAACAATAATTGATTTGAGAAGTAAAATTGTTGATTTCAGCTTCTACAGACATGTGTGTTGATGTAAGAAACAGTATTAAATGCCTACTTCATGTTTGGTTTTTTGACTTTTGCACTCCTAAATCGGCCGTTTGGACCACTGTGCGGCGCGGCGACTACCAGAATTTTGGCGCGATAGTACGGGGTATTTAGAGAGTGTTGCTGTGTTAATAGACACGGGGAGGATGTTAAGAGAGGGTTGTCGCCCTCGGATGACACACGCGCGAATAATCATCGCAAACGGGCAGGACAGCAACGAGTGTGGCCAGAAAGCCTCGGTGCGGTGCAGCGCGGAGACGATATTTCATTAGAAGGGGTCGGCGGTCGAGTGCTTTTATTAAAAAGCGCGAGCCGGTTGTACAAAAAAGGAAGGACACGGTGGATTTATGCCCGAGAAAATCGGGGAAATTCGCGATCGCCGCGCGGACCAGCTTCTTCCTCGTTTTAACGTCGCGGTTCACCGCGATCGAAATTACCGCGGCTTTCCTCCTTCCTCGTTTCGTTGACGAAATATTTAGAATCGCGACGCCATCGTGAATGCTATTTACACCCTTACACTCTTTTACTCTTAAAGGAGCCAACCAATTAACCCTTTGCAGTTGGATCCATTTTAATTTGAAAATTAAGCATTTCTTCCGACCCGGAATAATTCCCTTGTATATAATTGTTTTCATTTTATGGATATGAAATTGATACAATACCTCGTACAATACTGAAATGGACTGCTCTTTACTTTACCGGACTCAAAATTTGTGGTTCCTCCTATAAATTATGATGTATTTGGTATGTAATCCAGTAGATTTGTACCCGGCGCGGATGCAGTTCGAAGTTTCGAACCTCTAGGATCAATAGTTCAGGAGATATGGTTGCTTAAAGTTGAGCATATTTACAGTTTCTTGACAGGTAAGGGCGCCGCCATATTGGTTTGTAGTGACAGTCGCACGCCGCATACTGAGTGGGTTAGAATTAGGTTGACGAGGCAGGGGGCAGCAAGGTAAACGGCTCGCGGTCGTCAGTACAAACTAAAATATGGCGGCGCCCTTACCTGTCAAAAATGCTCAACTTTAAGCGACCATAACTCCTTAACGATTGATCCTAGAGGATCGAAACTTCGATGTGATACATCATAATTCGTAGGAGAAAGGTACTATTTTGAGTCCGGTAAAGTAAAGTTTACCCCTTAAATGTGTAGCAATTGATTAGATAAGGGGGGGGTTAAGGGTTCAATCTGTTACTATTAAATGGGCTAATAAAAAGGACAAAATTACGTAGCTGTGATTAAAGGTTTGAACTCGTGTCCATTCAAAATACAATTAGGATATTAAAGGTTCGGTCTAACAAAAAAACAATCGGGGCCATGGAGATTTTGGATCTTATTCTTTTGCGATCTCGCCGACCGGATTAATTTCTCTCCAAAACTTGTGTTTCGGTACAAATCCTTGTTGTCACGAGCCTCCAAGACAACCGATCGGTAAATTCGATCGATATATTGGATCGACCGGTGCACGTAGCGTGTTCGTCGCAGCCCGGAAGCCTCCTATTCGACCCGGAAACGGCGTCGTAACGATAATAGGACGATAACTCGGGGATAGTGGCCCTTCGCGCAGCCATAACTAGCAACGTCGCCCCCATTAATAGCTGTTCACGGGAACGCAATGGAACAACTTTATAATCCCATCCGCGTCGAGTTAGCTGTTTAAAATTCCGCGGCCCTCGAACCTGATAACGTCTCGCCCGTGTTTGATAAAGGCGAAATTCGAGAGGGAGAGGCCATAACAGTTAATTCCGCGGAGAAGAAAGACTCCGGCAATTTCTCTAGACACGTGATCGTTCCAAAATGTCGAAAATGTCTTCGAGAAACTGGCAATGGCAATTTTGGTGGTAGGAGCGATAATGAATAATTTTGTAAAATGTTCAAAATGGAGGAAATCATGCTTCCGATACTTTTGAGGAGAATTCGAGAAGCCATCTTGTAGCCCGAATTTTTCAAAACAATATTAATTAAACATTATTATTGTTCGATTTGGAAATTATAAAAGTGTTTCGAAATCGACGAATTGAATAATAAAGGTAGTTCTTAAAGTTACACTTTGAAAGCAGATAATTTTTCGAAGATACGAAACGGCAGTCCTAAGTGGCAGCTGTTTCGAGCAACGCTTGATAAGAACAGCATTCAACGCAACGAAAACACAATCAGGTACGACGAAGTCATACCAAAGAGAAAAATAAAACGGCGTCTGAGCGACAGGTCACACAAAAGTCAAGATGTCTTTTACTCGCGGAGCTTGAAGCGATCCTTTTTTAACGAGGTCGCATGCACGTTCGACAATAAATAATTTTCCGTCGAGTATCCTCGGGATGGAAATAAAGGGATTTCAATATTTTCTGGCGGCGTCGGTAAACCACCGGGCGACCCCTAATTCGCCGAGGGTTAAACCGTGGGCGAAAGGAAAAGGAAAACGCGCGGAATAACGAGCGAACCGAATTCATTCGCGCCCGGTAATTTTTCCCCGTTCTCGGCGTCGCGTCGCGCCGCGCCGGCAACAATACGCGGGAACAATGGCCCGTCGAGAGTCTGTTTACGTCATCCGGTTGGGAGAAATACGAATTTCGTGCGCGGAATCCCGTGGAACAGTAGGAACAGAAGGAACCGGGCAACTCACGCGGCGACCCCGTTCCCCAATCGAAACGTGCTCCAAGTTTCGCGGCTTCAATTCTTTTTTCGGCGGACCGCGGAGACCACGTCGAACGAATCGTGAATAGAACAGCAATGTTTAGTTCTCCTTTTGTCCGCCATCTGTATCTTCCGATCAGATTTATTTCACCTGGTCGTAAATATACCGTTCGCTGAACGTGTCTTCGTACATCCTTCAACCCTCAGTTCAAACATCTTTACGGCATTTAAACATCGCCAGGAAAATGATTTTCACGATTTTCTAGCAGAGTTAGATTCATTAAAATTCTAACGTATCAATTTAGGTATCAATCGAGTTTGGATTAGGTTGTGGGAAGGGGCGCGGAGGAGCACGTATACAAAAATCCCTAAATTTAAGCCGCATTCATTCGAATTATTTCAAATACATAGATTTGGGTTAGATTCTAAACAATTTGCAAATTCTGGATGATATCTACAATGGGAAGATTATGCGATCAGAATGAGTTTGGATTAGGTTGGAGGAGGGCGGACGTCGTTATCGTCTTTTTAAGAGTGTTCCAATATTTTTGTGACCGACTGTAGATCTGTAAAGTTAGGATACTGTAAACGAAGTCATATTTCTTAGCTGTAAGGCAGAAATAAAGCAACGATAATAATAATGATGATAATAATAATAATAATAATAATAATAATAATAATAATAATAATAATAATAATAAAACAAGTACATACTTCCAGTAACACACTCTACGTGAAGATAATGAAAAATTTCCACGTTCATAAAACGAACACAATAGTGTTAGTATCATTACTTGATTTTTTTTATTATTGTCCATTCGAATCAATGTAATAATATGTAATTGGGCTTGAGTGGCGTGTGAGCGAGGCTCGAATGTGAATGAAGCTTTAGGTCGGCTCGCGCGTGACAGTTTCGCTGCGGCTCGCTCGAAGAGGCCTGTGGAACAAAGGGAAGCGGGAAGAATCGCACGACCATGTTCTCCGGGGAGGAATTCGCTGGGAAGTAAAACTCTCCGCCTCCTCTCCGCCTCTCTCGCCCGGGTCTATTTCTCCGTGGGGTTGGGGCGAGCGTGTTCCCTTGAATTACCGTCGTCCCGACGCCTGTGTACCCGGGAAAAATATTCTCGACCAGGGATCCCGCGTAAATGCTGAATGAGACGCGAACGAACGAACGAACAACAAACCTGCTTTTCCCCCGCGGTTCGGCCGCAACGTGTTATGAGACGTGAATTTCGGATGGTTTATATCTGCCGTGAAATATCTGCCAGCCCCGTGGAATCTGAAAAATCACCGGGCTGTTCGTTCTGATACTCGGTTTGATACTTGGCAGCGTGTCGTGCCTGGCGAACCATCTGCCCGTGACTAATTCATCTTGTTAATGGACCGTTGAAAATCCTTCGTGTTAGTAACATCAGACCTTCAGAAATTTTTATCATTTCCATAGTGTAGTCTACAGATATATTTGCGAAACAAAAATTGTCCGTGTTCGTTGCAAAATTCTATATCTACTTCTTTTTGAAATTTCATCCCGTTTTTGTCGAGAATATCTAAAATCAGCAGTCTATTCAATTCAAAAATTGTCCGCGTTCGTTCCAAAATTCTATATCTATTTCTTTTTAAAATTTGATCCCGTTTTTGTCGAGAATATCTAAAATCAGCAGCCTATTCAATTTACTTAAATCGTACAGATGGGGTAATTTCTCATTTTCATACACAGCACTCTTTTCAAATATTTTTTACAATTTTTCGATCGTAAAATGTTGAATAGTATATTGAATATGAAAAAGATAAAGTAATTTTAAAAACAGCACTAGCGCTCATATTATAAGACGATGGTTTAGATCAGGGCTGGGCACATTTGCTTCAATCGAGACGAACCCGTCCCCACCATACCGTCCACTGCCCCCCTCCAACAAGCGCCGTTACCATGGAAACGCTGAGGTGGGGCAAGAAGAAACACGAACCAACCAGATTGGTGGGGAAGCAAGCGTTTGAGGGGCTCTATCCGGGCCCAGCACTGGTTTAGATGATACAGGTATTAATTGGACAAGCATTTCATAATTAATACAGTTACTCGAATTAATATTCGGACGCTCTAAAAAAGACGATAACTTTTTTAATATCGTACTACACGATTTGAACTTTTTGGGGAAGCTAGAGCAATTAGTTTATCACAGGATGTGAACATTTTTTTTCAAAAATAGCAATTGATCGGAATTGTAGAAAAGATACTAAAAGTTGCATTTTACAACTTTTTAATGCGGGCCTATATTAAAAATTTAAAAAGTACGTTTTGCAGATCTGTGTCAATTAGATGCACCGTGAAAGTTTTATCAAAATCGGTTGTTGCGGAAAAAAACGACAGGCATTGAAAGATGTAAGAATCCTTAGATTTATTGCAGTTAGAGGCCAAAAATCGTGAAAATCTGCAATTATTACCATCTTGAAACGTTTGTACATACTTCATTGCAACGTCGACCGATTTTTACGAAATTTTCAGAATATGTTTAATTGACATAAACCTACAAAACATATTTTTAAAATTTTCAGTACAGGTCCACATAAAAAAGTCGTAAAATGCAACTTTCAGTATTTTTTCTACAATTCCGATCAATTGCAATTTTCGAAAAAATTTCTTTTCATGTCCTGTAGTAAACTAATTGCTCTAGCTTCCCAAAAAGGTTCAAATCGTATAGTACAATATTAAAAAAGTTCTCGCCTTTTTTAGAGCGTCCGAATATTAATTCGAGTAACTGTAGTTATACATCCTGATTTATTGTTCTAATTACTTCACCGTTTCAAAATCTCTATTGTATTAAATGTTCCCAGGAATGTTCCCGGGCTAGCGTCAAATACAAATGGAGAGTAAATTATCAAACACAACGTGTTTGTTCATTATAAAAGAACAGACTGACGAACACAAACCGCAACAACGATCAATCACGCCACGATACGCCAATAAAAATCTTCTACTCCGATTAACAGTGATAACGAATTGCCTATTATTACCATTAATCGATATATAGAACACGCCATTATAATTTAACCGCACCGATGACTGCTCCTATAGAAATTGTTAACGACCCAACATGTAAATGTAATAATAAAATTTACATTATACGCGTACTGTTTAGCGGTGTCGCTTGTATAATTCACGGCGCACAGAATTAATTAGTTAACTGGGAATACATAAAATTCAGGGTACCAAGTGCCGAAATGTTAATTGCCAAACATCACTGCTTGTGGCGTCATCAGACTGCGGAATTTTATACAGTTTAAGGCATTCGTACATTCGGGGACACAAGGATATGCTTGTACATATACTATTTCAATGTTACAAGGTAGCTATTCATTCATTAATTTTCCATGATGTATTGAACCAACAATATACCGAAATAGCGCACATCTTCAATAGTTACTCGTTCACAGACTGAAAGAGCATGAGAGAAGCAATTACTTGATCGCTGAAATTATCTCCAGGTAGCACAGATGTTAATTATCATTTTGGAATAATTATTCGGGGAAAGTGGCTGGCTGCGAATTATCCAAGCTTCGCCATTCTAGTAGCCGCGTGTCATAATTAACTTTACTTTACATTAGCTTGAAATTACTTGCTTGAAATTGACTGTAAGGAAACGCTGATGGAGCGTTCGAAAGTCAAGAATTTAATAACATCAGCTGTTTTATTCACGGTAGTAACATTTCAATTACAAGCTTTTCAGATCGGTTCTGTGTGGGAGTTTGCTTTTACTGAAATAAACGTGCTTCAATTTCGGGTATGCACGCGGTGAAACATGTCGGTCGAAGAATTTCACGGACTAATATTTAACTGAAAAAAATTTCAGCAAAATATCAAGCTTCCCGTTAATGAGTTGTGGGTATTCCTTTGAATTCGGCGACCCGGCCGACACGAATCAATACCGAAAGAGAAGCTCGATAACGCTCGATGAAAGCAGAGATCGGTCCCGATCGGACCCGACCGTTTTCATGAAATAAAACGGCTCCCGTGTAAAATATACCGAAAATCCACGACCAGTGGATAGAAAGGATTACGTAAACCCGGTGCGGCTAAGTTAATCGATACGTGTTGCGATAAGTATATTTGCAATGGTAATACATTCGATGGGATAGCGCCGGGACCAGCGATAAGCGTTCAATCAAATGAATAAATAATTGCATCTGCGGCTACTTTTTCACGAGGCCCGCGGCGCGCGCGCGAGCGCTGTCCTCGATAATTTTCACGCGAATAAATCCATGAAAACGCTCCCTGAAAAATAAATTATTGTAAACCGACAGGAACTTTCGTTCCGCGTCGTGAACGACAGTATTGACACTGGCAGGTTTCAAGTATAGTATGTATTTATCCGCTGAAATGCTTGTCCGAATTGTTTGTAAAATATCAAACCTTCTGCGGAAATTAATATTAACGCGGCGTAAGAGAGATGTTAATACAATGGGCTATACGTGAATCTTTGTATGAATGTACGGTGTGCGTGCGTATTTTTATTTCGGGAAGTACCGCGGACAAAGGTGTTAAGTTAAATTGGGTGCGTGTTTGCATTTTTATGCAAAATAAAAATCGTCTAAATTAATTGGACGATGTAGACGTTCATTTATTTTTTCAACGATTTCAATGGATTGGAAATATAATAATATCTCGAAACGCTTTCAATATTTTCACATTTATAATATTTAACATTGCATTTGACTAGATTGGATTTTATTCATTTCTGACAAAAATGAACGGTTGAATGCAAAACAGTGGAAATTGTTTTCCACTCTATAAATACATTGAGAATGGAAATACATGTATATGTAGTTTCGGAACCTTGGAATGAATACAGACAGCATTTATTTTACAAAAATTATGACAGGAATTAATAGGTGTCACCTAAAACAGCAGAAACATTCGAAGAGTTTAAAAGTACTGTGCCATTATTTTCCACCCCCATTAAACATATTAAAAAGAAAATAAATTTCTATATTACTCGAGATCATTACAATTCGGGTAGACAATTTTTATTTTGCATAAAGATCCGCAGCATAGTAATCACTAGACTGTAGATTTTATGTATTTTTGACAAAAATGAGTAGGTGAGATTCGGAACAGGAAAAAGAGTTTATAACAATGCCGATATACTACTTTTAACATATAAAAATCATTAATGAGGAAAATAAATGTTTACTTAGCTCCTATAGCTTATAATTGATATATAAAAATTTTATTTGTGTTTTTAATTATCTATCATTATTTTAATTATTTTAATATTTCATTTTAATGTTATAAATGCATAAAGATCCGCAGCATAGTAATCCCTAGACTGTTGATTTTATGTATTTATGACAAAAATGAGTAGGTGAGATTCAAAACAAGAAAAAGAGTGAACAATGCCGTTAAAACAGTTATAACAGTCAAACAGTTATAGCAATGCCGATATACTACTTTTAACATATAAAAATCATTAATGAGGAAAATAAATGTTTACTTAGCTCCTATAGCTTACAATTGATATATAAAAATTTTATTTGTGTTTTTAATTATCTATCATTATTTTAATTATTTTAATATCTGTTTTAATGTTATAAATGCATAAAGATCTGCAGTCTAGTAATCACTGTAGCTGTAAAACAAATCCCGAGGTAAGGGATTACGGAAAAACAATCTAATGAGCGCCGAGGTCCCGATAATCTCGCACAGGACGATCATCCCCCGCACGAAGCGAGGTTGGAACCGATCCAATAAATTATGTGGGAAAATGATCGCGATATTAGGGAATCAATATTCACGATGTATCGTGGTGCAGGAACGCGTGACCAAGTTTCGCGAGCAGTCCCCTCGGAGGGGCTGTAATGGATTCTGGTGTCGGGTAGGCGCGAAATTCAAATTGGCCCCGGGCCCTAAAACGATGCGGCCGCGACGTCCAATTTCCCCGAGCCAGGGCTTTACTTATTCCGTATACATAATTCAATGTTTCACCGCGGGAGTACGAGAAGGGGGTCTTGGCCGGGGTTCTCGTCGGGTTCATCCCGACGGAAAAATTCTCGCGAAACAAAAGCGACGGAAGAAGAAGAAGAAGAAGATGCAGCATCGGAGGAGTAGCGAACAGAAAGAAGAAGAGTAGGCAAAGCGTTGTCGTCGGAGATGGCGGAATTTTCGCTCGACAGAGGTTCCCCATCTGGATACTCGAGATTTGTTTCTGCTTAACGCGTCCCGAGCCTGTTCTCCCGCCGGATACCGGCGTAAAATTTCATTTTCCGCCGGCCCCGCTCCGAGAAAAATGAAAAGAGAGTACGGAACTGCCGGCGACGAACCACTCGACGCGCTTCCCCGACGCTTTTTAGGGTAAACCGGCCGACTGAAAGCTCTTCTTCCATCCCTACCGTCTCGATTGTTCGACGGAGTTCGATCCGGGAATCGCTTCCATGCTGTCGCGACAATGCTCCGTCGCGATTTCTTTGTCTACCGAATTCTGCCACCGGATACACCACGCGCCGTCTGACTTGAACGGCGTATACAATCCCGGCACCGCAAAAAAACTGAAAATTCTTTAATCTTTCTTACATGTGCTCGAATAAAAAAAATTGTATTAAATCAGTTCTAATTCGAAGAATTTGTAAAACGAGAAATATATGAAACCTGCTCTCTTCATTTGCTTTCATGCGAGCGTTAATCCAGTTTACTTCTCTACATTTGTGTACTTCCAGTTTCACTTTTTATCAATAATAATACTGTTAATTACTCTCTGCATTGCGTCAAAGCAACCTTTAGAAAAGCCATAATTGTGATTAAAAAATATTTAATCATGCAGTCGGTGAAGCCCTTTCAGCGAATTAAGTACATACGGATGCCTGAGCTTCAATATAATTAGGATTTAAACTCATTTAATTAAAGCAAAATAGCAGAGGAGAATCTAAAAATAGTGTGATTATATATTCATAATTTTTGCATCTCGATTTCAAGCGGAAATCTAGATTTTGGTCCGTCGTATTCAACACCTAATTAAAAGAATTTTACAATAGCTATTATAAATATCGTCGTTTTCGCTTTCACGAAATGATATAGTGATTTAACCCGTGATCATTATTATTCAATAAAATGGTATAGGGTTATCAGACACAAAACTGACTTTTAGAAATTAATAAAAATAACATGAAGTACCTAGTATTATTTTATTTTTAAAAATAAAATTAATTTTTGTTTAAGATATAGAAAACATTGGTTAAATACCTTATTCCCCGAGACAAGAGGATAATAAAATAATGATTTTTTATGGTGCTACGGCATAGAAAAATTAATTAATTAATTTTTATCACAAATTTCTTGTGTTCGGTAAATAGGATTAAAACTTCGGATTAAAACTTCGTTGATATTTCTTTTGCTTTTTAACAAAATCATCCAGAAAAATTTGACGATACAGGAAAAAGGTTGATAATCAATCGTTTATCACAAATAATGCAAAATCAATTACAGAAAATGCTTCAAATTAACACTTTATCTACCGGTACCCTATCAATAGGCTTTTCAATAATTGCGCCGCACCAAACGGAAGCTTAAAAATATTCTTTTACACAATAATCCCGAAGGAAATTATTGGATTTTATTATTGAGGGTGAGTTGTTGGTTTATGATTAAAATTGCTGTTGCTATTGAAGGATTCTATTAAAAAATCCTCAGCCATGAACCATAGACTTTCAACTATTATGGAATAATCACCGGTTGGTAATGTGTTAATAAAAAACTTCCAAATCATCTAAATATCCTGTAACTGGTACCTTTACCTTAAATGCTTCTTTCAAGATCTATAGTTTAATCGTCAGTAGATGGAGGAGTTCCCGGAGAAAATAAAAAATATTTCCGGGCGCATTTCGAAATCCGTGTACCACGTTCACCTGGAAATGATACAAGGGGATGGAATTGGAGTCGCGACCGACACAGCCTCGATCCTCCGGACTCAGAAAATTCCTGACAATCCAATTTGTAACTCGGCAAAACTAAATCGGCAGAACGCTCGGCGCTGGCCGCTCGTTAGATCAGTTTATAGAGGTTCGTGAGCCAACTTTCGATCATGAAACGACGCCGGTCCGAAGTGGCGTTGTCAAGGTGATTCGGATAATAATGGAAGTCGGGCCGCGTGGTTCCCGCCGCCCGAAATTTCGGGAACACGGTGACGCCGTGCAAATTGCTCACGGCTCGCGCCATTGTTTTGTCTTACAAATTTCGCCGAAAATGTTACACGACTGCCGTTGCCGAACACGACTGCACAGAACTGAAAGGTGATACAGAGCGTGTCTGATAATTACTATTAATATTGTGCGCTTTAAGCCAAGTGCCCGAAAAAAACGGTAATAATTTCAACAAATGACCAGAGACATTTAATAGAAAAATAGTTAGATAACTTCTTGGTAAAGCAGGATTGGAAACAATATGAAAAATAATGAATGAATAACATTATAATTGTTGAAAGGCTCGGAAGTGTCACAAATACGTTATAAGTTATAATATCAAACATGAGATAAATAGATCGTAATATGAATAATAAAATTCTCGACAGGATCTCGTAGACATTTAGACATTTTTCGGAAAAATAATGCATATAAATAATGCGGATCTTTATGCATTTTTAAAGAAATTGGTTGGGTGAATTATAAAACAGTAAAAGATAAGAAAAATTTAAGAATATTGTGATGCTGTTTTTAGTGTGGCAAAGTTATTAAGGGATGAAATCAATTTTTATTTTGTTCCCGCTACACACAATCAATGCAGAACATTTTTATTTTGCATAAAGATCCACAGTCTAATGATGACCGATCAGGTTTAATTCACACAAGGTGGTGCGGTTTTTTAAAAATGCTAATTGAAGAATTGTTTGGGATTCGATGCAGGATGTACAGGGAACGATAAACTGGGAAGGGAGGTCTTCCTCGAACGGCTAAAGAGAAAATCGCCAAGGCAACAGGGCGGTTCCCGATTTGAAAACAGCCGACACGCAGCCGGCAAGCCAATATCGTGAATTTCGAGAAACTGGAGCGCGGCGTCTGCAAGTTCGATACGCGAACTTTGCGTCCCGGTGTGTTGCACACGTATACACCGTTGAATTTCCATCGGAAGATGGGGGGGGGGGGATTATCCTCGGTTACGTTTAACGAAAATTTCGCCGGCCAACGAAAATACCGTTCGACGGAGGAATTAGTAACGGGGCGTTGTTTTACCGACCGATTGGTTCTTTTTAATTAGCCCTCGGGACCCCGGCGATCTTTCTGCGATTCGTGGGCACCGATGCTTTCATACCGAACCGTTCGTTCCGATTCAATCGCCATTTTGTTCTATATAATTCATTGATTTCCTTTAGATCCAGCGCGAACGATCGTCAACCTAATTGGACGGTCGAATCTTTTGAAATTCTGGGCCACGGTTGACCTGTGAAACGTACTATGGTACTTGGGAGCACAAATACATTTTTTTAAACTGACTTTGTTATAAATGTATACGAAAAGTGTTGAAATTGAAGTTACGAAGTTTGTATTTGCTGATTTTATTCGGTGTCTGAGCAACGCCGTCTAATACTACTTAAACTGTCTTTCTTTTGCACTTAGAATAATCTGCAATCGTAATTTCTCTGTTATAGCAAGTATGTTTTAAAAATGGTTTTATTGAGTATCTGCATAATATTTCTCACTTTTACATATATTATATTCTAAGTATTTTTCAGACGCAATAGTTTTCTCGTGAAAAAGATCCACATCAGGATCGAAACGTCGAGGTTTTAATTAATTTGCAAAATTGTTTACCAAAATTACGATCGATAATCATATTTAATTTATGTCTTTCTTTTTTTTTTGCACAAATTGCTTCTATAACATTTCTAGAATAGAATAATTTCGGGAGAGATGCACCAGTTTTTATTGTGGCAATACTGGACGATTTTTAACTGTTTCTCGCGTGTCATTTACATCGTATTAACCTATGAAAATAACTTCGTTTCGAAGAACACGTGTATCACATCATTCACGTGTAACAGAAGCATAAAAACTTCTTACAAGGGAAGGACGATTTCGATTTTGATAATCTTTTGTGAGACAATGGTATATGGATCCCTAATGATGTCTGCAAAATATTAGGTGTAGTTACTCAATAGTTTTAAAGATATAAACAATTGAACTTTCACTCTAATTAAATAATTCCCTCTAATTAAGCTTGAACCAATTAAATTCTCATAAAAGAATGCAATGTGCAATTTTAATTATTTTTGTATCCGTGAGCTAAATCTAAACCGGATTTCAATCAAACTCTGAAGCATGCACGATTTAGCTTCCGATAAAAGCATATAAATTCCAATCATGTTTTTCTAAAAGAATTCTTAACTGGGTCTGACCAGTGCGTTCTAATACTACTGAAACATTTCCTTCAGAATCGCTTCTCTTCGTAAGAAACAAAATTGTTATCCGTCATAGATGCTCTAGCACAATTAGAATTACTCTAATTTCACTGTGGCTGTTTCATTTCAACCGAGAACATTCTTAACTGTGTCTGACCAGTGCGTTCTAATACTACTGGAGCATTTCCTTCAGAATCGATTCTCTTCGTAAGAAACAAAACTCTCATTCCACTGTGGCTGTTTCATTTCAGCCGAGAACAACATTCTTAACTGTGTCTGACCAGTGCGTCCTAATACTACTGAAACGTTTCCTTAAGAATCGCCGCGCTTCCACAGGAATAATAACGGGGAAACAAAAGTCTCGTGTCCGTCAAAGATGCTTCGGCACGACTGAAATTACTCTAACTTCGCTGCGGCTATTTCGTTTCAACGCGAGCAGAGGATATAACCATGAGAAATGAACTACAGAGCGGTTCAGATTTCTCCGAACTTAAAATCTCGAATTGGACGTTATTTATAACTAAATCTCGAAAGGAATCCGAGCCGGGGACACAGAATCCTTGGCGGAACTCTCCGGATTGTAGTTTCTCGGTCTGAGAAGGTTCCCACTGGGAAAGGAAAGCACTAAAGGAACGGTGTCCCCTCGCCGTGCCGGGAAAGAGTTTTAATTTCGTTGTGCACACAAAAGACGGGGCTCGTTCTTCGATCGGGACTCGACGGAGGGACACAGGGACGAGAACGACATTTTAATAATCTCCATAAACTAATAAACGGTCGCGTTCCTCGTTGATAAAAGTTCGCCGCCCTCCCGTCACGTGTTTTCTGATTCACGGAGCGGAACAGGATCGAGAACTCCCGCGCCTAATTCCGAAAACGGAAACGGTCGTGGACGTGTATGGGAGAGAAAGGGGCGGAGTAATACGGGGTGTCGACGGAGAGACCGAAGTTTCACGGGGGGAAAAATCCCGTGAAACTGCTGCGGAACGAGCGCGGAATAACCGACAAAGGTATCAACTGGTCTCGAGCTGCGCGAAAACTGCGGAACTTCCCACCGATCTTTATGGGCTCGTAAAACGGGACGCGTGCACCGGCACGACGTTTAAAGCAGTTTTATTTTAAAACCCGCTGCGCGACAACCGATACACGATACCGGAGCACACGCAGCGTTGATATTCAAATTTACCGGGCTGTCCCCCGCCCTCCGCCGCGCAGCAATAGTCCTGCTTGCCGGTTCCTGAACAATAAAGTATTCTCTTTGCTTGACGCGCGCAGAAAACGATGTGTTGAGATAAAACAGTTCTGTAGAAAGAACTGAGAATCCAAAGAATTGGTGCGGTGTCGTATCTGCTGATACAATGCAACGAACAATAATGTATAATACATAGTATGCGCCACCAGTCGAAATGACGATCGACACGAAGCACGAGTGGGTAGCACGTGAATTGAACTCAGTTCTATCATATCCTTCAACAATATGTGTCTATTTTAAACAATGAAGGTGACCTTGAAATCACCTTGAATTATCGCCATATTGTGGTACTCTTTACATGAAAACTATTGGCGAGATCGTATGCCAGACGCGCCATCTCGCGAGAGATGTATAGAAACAACATCGTCACTGTGACGAGAACCGATGCAGCGATCGTCAGTCGTCGTAAAGTCGTTGTAGAGTAAGTATGGATTTATAGTGGAGCAGCGAGGTGAGCTGCGCGGTGAAAAAAAAGAAAAACAAAGAAAATACACATGTACCTTTTCATTAGTATGTGTCGAAATGTTGTCACGAATGTTGGTTTGTTTTCACCGCGCCGCTATGTAGAGAGATCAGAGAGACTTAGGTTATATTGTATTAAAGTCATTATATAAAGTTAAACTTGAATTCAATTACTTCCACCCTGCAATAATCCCAATAAAAATCTTTGGTTCGAAAAGTTCTTTCATATTTTCGAGAACAGCGGAGACAATGACGTGCTAATACTGGACCACCCTGTACAAGACATTAAGCTAGAATTGACCGAGATTTGCAGCCCGTGACCAACGAAATGAATGATTCGCCTTAATTATACACAAAACGATAATCACGCTGTAGTTCTCGACGAATATCTCGGAGCACGAGCTATCGCGCACCCAGTCACACAATTTTCCAGGAGGTATTCGAGTTACTTTAAGGAGGCCATTTACGAAGCGCGGCTCTTATCTGCCCGCCGCCCGCCCTTCCCCCTTATCAATTCAATTCCAGACAATTTGCGCCGGCCGGGAAAACAGTTCGATTCCCAAATTACTCTAATTGCCGGAATGCGCGCGTTGCAGGATTAATAAAACACCTGCCCCCGTGCCGTTCAATTTCCAATACTTTCGCAGCACCCAAGAGAGAGAGAGAGAGAGAGAGAGAGAAGGTGAAAAAGGAGGAGCAAGGTGACGAGGGAAGGGGAAAGGGCGGAGACGAACGAGGGGAGGGGAGAGTGAAAACGTTGAAACACGGACAGGAGAAATAATTTTTCCAGTCGATTAAAAAGCGCTCTACCAGCACCGACGAAACGGAAAAGCCTCTGTCCCTTGTTTCCCCCTTGGAACAACGCGCCATTACCCGGTAACGATTCCCCGCGTAAGTAATAAGCAATTTATTGCCACGGCCAATTATCATAATTGATTTACCACGGCGCGGCGGGCGCGCGGAGATTTTGGCACGAACCGTTCCATCGTTAATGCGCTGTTAATGTAAAGGCTGAATCAGCGCGCTACACGCCGAGATATCCAATAGGAGGTCGCCCCGGTTCCACCGGGGACGAGAGAGAGAGAGAGAGAGAGATTAAGGGGTGTTCTCCTTCCCAACGATCCAAAAATCAATTTTATTGCATTCTCTTCAAGTGTAAGTGTTCTCAACGAGGAGCAAAATTGAACCTGTGGAATTATTTACCTGTGGAATTATTTACCTATACAGGGCGAGTCACCTAACGTTACCACCTCAAATATCTTTGTTGTTTTAAAAGATACGTCAAATGTCTGCAGGACAAAGTTGAATGGTAAAATGGGGCACATACAATACCAAAAAAATTGTTGTTTCTATGTAATTTTTTTTAGAGATATGAAGGTCACCTTCATTATTTTGAATTGGAATGTTCTATTTTTATACTATATATCGATGGAGTATCACATCGTGAGTATAAAAGTGTTGACCTTCATATGTCCTAAACCTAATAGTTAACGAGATATTATCCAAAGAAGAAAGAAAATTGTTTCGATAATATTTCGTTAACTATTAGATTTAGGACATATGAAGGTCAACACTTTTGTACTCAGAATTCGATACTCTATCGATCTATGGTATAAAAAATAGGACATTCCATTGAAGAAAATGAAGGTGACCTTCATATCTCTAAAAAAATTACATAAAAACAGAAATTTTTTTAGTATCATATGAGCCCCATTTTACCATTCAACTTTGTCCTTCAGACATTTGACGTATCTTTAAAAACAACAAAGATATTTGAGGTGGTAACGTTAGGTGGTGACTCGCCCTGTATATTGGAAGAGAAGTCTTACACTTGATGAGAATGAAATAAAATTGATTTTTGGATCGTTGGAAAGGAGAACACCCCGTTAAGTTTTGACACCGTTTCTCTGGATTCTGCATCAACTGCGCCGGGGACTCGCGACTCCGTCCACCGTGTTGAAAAAGGATCCGTGACTTGGAACGTAAATAATATTCGCGACAATAACCAGCGAACGTTAATTGCCAGTAAATATTTGCCGGGGAGCCGGGCCTTTGGGAGCGCGGAATTGTTTTCCTCTTTGCGAGCGATCAATCAGAACATAACGGGAATATTATTCCTCATTTTATTTGCTGTCCGTTGCAAGCTGAATAGAAGTTTCAATGAAGTTGAACATTGGTTCGTTACTACATATTTATAAACAGTTTGTAACATTCTCACGGCTAGCAGATCCTGATCAAATCTGGTTTACTACAGATTGTTGTAAAACTAATTTCTGAGTAAAAATGTGGCACATTTCAGACAGAAACAAATATAAAATTGCAAAAACATTAAAAGAAAAAGGATAAAGTAATTTATCGAATCAATTTCTATTTAAGCAACATCTCATAATTTCAATAATTAAAGGGGTGGATGGATAAAGCTGTCAAGTAACATTTGTTTTCTGTAAAAGAGTTTTTAGCGAGGTATGTTGTCCTTTTTTGATGAATGAAGATAATAACACAAATCAATTACAAACATACATATATACATATACATATATGGTTAACCCTTTTCACTCGAATGGCGAATGCCATTATTCGAAACACTTTTAACATTATTAAATTTGTCTGTATTCTATAAATTGTAAAAAGCTCAACTGTCATATAAAAAAGCAGGTTCAATTTGATGTGCACAGTGTAAAATAGATAACATAGAACAAAACTGATCTGGGTTGAAACACAAATACCTTGATATTGGAATTGAAATTGCTTCGAGTGCAAAGGGTTAATCTTTAATACAAAAAAAGATAATAATTATCTTCATTCATCAAAAAAGGACAACGTATTTTGTTAAAAACTCTTTTACAGAACACAAGCTTGACACCTTTATCCATCCACCCCTTCAATTGTAAAATGAAGAACATAAAGCCGGTCATTTGACCGACCCTGGTAGGTTTAGCGTTAATATAACCGTATAAATTCAGGACCGAAGTCGCCGGAACTGAAAGTTATCATAGGAAACATCGCCTAATGTATCACTCAAGCTGTCAGTCAGCCGGAGCACCGTCGGGAATTTCATTTGAGCGGTCGCTTTTCATTTCATTAGAATTTCCAATTTCTCTTTCATCTTTGTAGAGCCAGTTTCGTTGCAGGTCTCGTGTAGCTGACCTCCGCAAACGGTCCACTCGGGCACATCGAACACAGAGGCTGGAAGAGCGTCGTTTCGCCGCAGCGTCTCGGGACGGGACGAAAATTTAATAATCGGCCGTTGGCAAGGGCGGCGTAACGGGCATCGTAAATGCGATAGCGGATGGAAGAGCGTCGTAAGAAGGTATCATCCCGTGGAAGAGACGGGTTTCCCCTAGCAAAAGGGAGTACGTACCCATATTCTCGGCTCGACAGGACCGAGCGGTTCCCGTGGTGATTCTACACCGTCGAAGATTAGAGCCGTTCCCGTCGACACTTTCGTCAATGTAAGTCGCGGGAAGCCCGTTATCGTTGAAATTCCAACGGAAGACGAAAAGGAAATTGCCGCCACTATCCTACCTCGTGAAACGTCGGAGCAAACTTCTATGACGATCGACGCATGCGCCACGGTGTATGTACATATGCACGGATCAGAAGATGCCATTTATTAGCGGCAATTAACTGCTTTACGAGTACAGCCAGCACGGAATCAATTGGCTCTAAAACGTTGATTTCGTGCCACCCGAGCCTGGTTCAATTCTGCTGCTCTCGATGCGTCATTCGCTCCGCCCATTAACCACTTAGCACGCCCATTCGAGCTCCGTCCCACCCACCGAGTGTTTCTCTTCGGCAATTTGTTCCTCTATTTGCGTATTAAGCAATTTTTGTCTATGTGACACGCGCCTCTCCTTTTTTAAAACAAGTTTGGATTATTAATTTAATACGTGGACGGTAAATATTGTCCGAAGGTTTCTATTTTATTTAACGAGTCCAATTTGTTCGGCGGATACGACACGAAGAGTTTGCTCCACCCACTTTACGTTTGCTCCGCCCAATTTACTCCACCCACTTGCTCGAAGAACATTGTTTAAAGGTTTCAATTTTATTTAACGAGTAGCAATTTGTTTGGCTGATACGACACACGATTTATTCACTTTGTGAACTACATATTTGCTCCGCCCAATAAGAATTTGCTCCACCCACTTTGCATTTGTTCCGCCCAACTCACTGGAAGAACTAACAGGTACGTATTTTTTATACTCTCTTTCAAAAAAATTCGTGCATAACGTAAATCATCCCAGAAATTTGAGAAAGAATCGCTTTATACTTTCTCTAAAAAAAGATTGCCGAGTCTCATTTCTAGCGTTCTAATCCCCTCGAACAATAGAACTGGATGCTAGAAAGAGACGTTGCACTCATTCCTCTCGACTGATCCGTTAATGTAACGATAAAAAAAACAGTGCCCGGGACTCCGGTCGCCTCTCGAAAGCCGATTCCCCGAGCAACTTCCCCGCACAATTAAAAGAATTCCCGAAAGCTCGAGCGTTTCGAAAACATCTGGTATACAAGCTCCGAGGTGGTCGAACGGTAGTAAGCAAATAATCCAATCAGGTTCCATCGTCCAGGAGGAAGCTTCCAGACCTCGACTCGCTTCTCGGGAATTCTTTCAGCGAGTAAAAGGACGAGGAGAGAAAAAAAGTGTAGGAGGCCAGCCGATTCGAGGCAAGCAAGATGGAGAGGGGGTCGAGGAGCTCGTGTTTTTCCTCTATTCCGGGTTTCTATGGAGTTCCTCGCGAGTCCTTCTGTGTATACAGCGTTCTTTTCTCCGTTCCATTTCCGGCGCTTTTATAACAACTCTCTCTCTCTCCCTCTCTCCGTTGCTCCCTCGTGTTCTTTTCCTCTTGTTTTCGATTCCAGCCGAGTTTCATCCCACTCTTCTTCACTGGCCTCTCGGTGCTTCTATCGTTTCGTTGGTCGATGATTCGCGAGGCAGAGGGAACAAGGGAGAGAGAGAGAGAGGGTTAAAGAGATGGCGAGGGAGAAAGTAATTTCCCGTGATTAATAATCCTCTTTCCACGGGGCGAACCTCGTAGGAATTACGATGCACCGATACGGGCGCGACGTCGTCGGCCGACGAGTACCGATACGTTCGATCATCCGTGAAGAAACGCTGCCACCCTTTTGTAATGCAATTTTGCGAGCGCGCCGCCGGAAGAAATATGATCCCGGGGCATCGACGCGTCCGATAGGTAATATTTCAGGAGCCCCCGCTATTTATTACGACGGATTTAATTGGGCCGGACACCGCGGTGACGATAATTACGGAATTCATATTTCAACGAGAGCGCGCGAGATTGTGGACCCGCCTGGATCGCTGGACAGCATCGCGACCGTAGATCCAGCCTGCAGCGTAGTAGACCCATCGATCGATCCACCTTCCTTTCTAGGTGCAGAGATTACCTTCGGAAAATTGAGAATTTATCACTTGCTGGCTTCCTCTCCCTTACATTTCATCTTGTTTCTGCCGATTCCTGCACTCTCGATAATTAATTATTATAATTGCACTTGTGCGTTCGAATGTCTTTTGATCACTCGACGGTGTAAATACAGCTTGTTTTATCACAGAACGACTTTATTATCAGTGCCGTTGCTGCTGGTTGTTCAAATTTAATGATTTCATTATTATCTGAGTAACGAAATCAAGCGGTGCAAATTATTTTTGCGAACTACACTCGCCTAAAGCTCTTTCTCTTCTTCTCTCTTCCAAAAATTGCCAAAGTGACTAAAGAAGACGCAATACGAGTATAAGTCTATACATTGGCAAGACCAGCGCGACCTGTTTCCACCGTTTCGACGAATAAACAGCACGGCCGAGTTCAGCACCGAAATAATTGCTGCTAACAGAGTTTCTTCGAATGACCGACAATAATGAGAGCAGTTAATTAGCCAAGGAAAATCGGTGTTTGAGTGTCGTTTAAGGCAGACCGGAGCTATTCAATGATCGAAGTCGTGCCCCTTTGGCTGGAGCGGAAGGCTCTTTGAGTTCGGCGGCCGAAAGATAACGGTAACGAGATGCCTGAATGCCTGTTCTCCGAGCGATTAACTCACTTCACCCTGGCTAAGTGACACAATTTCGTGAAACCCGGGCTTCGGTTAATTACGCGCCGCGTGAATTAACAAAACCCCGGGCGCGCCGTTTCGTCTTGCGGCTGGTACTCGTTCCTCCGGTAAGAAAGTCCCTTTGAGCGCCGTTAATCCAGATACCGTTCTCGGCTGCATACTTCGTTGCCGCTTTACAACGACGGGCCCCTTTGCCCGACGACAGCGAAGAGGGAGAGAGAGAGTGGAGCAACGGACGACAGACCCGTGTCTTCGTTACTAAACTTCGTTACTGCGGGCACGCGGCTTTCATGCCTCGGCCTCCCGTTGCCTAACAAAGTCGCCCCGGTTGCTCGAAGGAATATTCATTCTGTGTTTTGGACGTGGAAGATAAATTCCTCTACCCACCGTAGTCGGCTGGTCTCGTACGCTCCAAGATAAGGGAGCTGCTTACGCGCGGGACGAGGACTATCATCGTTCAGAACAATTTTCGGATCGAGATGGAAAAGGAGGAACGAGGTTGGTAATTACGAAGGTAAACAAGATTGGAGCCACGGTAGGAGAAACGTTACGTTTATCAAATGGACTTAAGAACTGTGAAGCTAAGAAAATTTATGGTAGCAGCAAGAGGAAATTATTGAGAGGATCTAATGAGAATTTATGGGAGAACTGCTGGGAGAAACCAATCAGAATTTGTGGGCTGAGTCTATGAATATTGAGGGAGGAGCTAGAAAAAAGTGGGCGTGACTATACAAAATTTGTAAAATGGATCTACCAGAGCTTGTGTAAAGAAACTTTCTATGAAAGTAAATGGGAGGAGCTTCGGAAGAATTGTGGGCGGAGCTAGAAAGAATAGCACCGAGAAATTAATGAAAATATATGGAACGAATCGCTGGACATTCACGGGAGAAGCAACAGAACTTTCGCCAAAGTTTACCAATTGTTACGATAATAACCGTGGGCCAATGACAGCTTCTGAAGAGTAGTGGGCGGTACCAGACCCCGCCCACTCCTCTACGTATTCGACCCCACGCACTTAAAACATCTAAATCTGCTTGATAGAACCAAAATAAATCCTGCATGCTCTATTTATTACTGAAGCAACGCTCGAACGAGTAGTATATCCATTTTTGGATAGCGTTTCGGAATACTGGAACGATTTCCGTTGACCGAAACGGTAAACCTCGAAATCCGCGGATCAACGTGGGAAAATGTAGCACTGTCGCGAGGAGGCTCACGGAATCGAGACATCAGGATTTTTCACGCATCGAGACCCTAATCCGGGATGGAGCTGGCGCTAAATCAATCCCGGGAATTCGATTGTATCGTCGGGCGCAGGTATGACCGTACCACTGGCAGGCGAACACTGGTCGAAATTCGGGCCATACGGATTAATTCTAATTCACCGTGGTGCATTACGGTATCGCCTTTAAACGGCGCACAATGCGTCGACTCCGTAACAATTACCTGTACACCCAGTCGCGCAGTAAACGTCTCTCAGGCGATTCCGGCTTCTATATAGCCGCTGCGACCCTTTGTGTCGACGCGGATACCACCAAATAATGCTCCACGATCTCCGGTCTCTGCGTGTCAGCTATGAAACTTTCCAGTTTCGCAAGGAGAGAGAGAGAGAGAGGGTCTGTTGATATTGTGCCTCTCACGAACGATAATAACGTGTAACTATGCTAAAACTATCAAGAGAACCTGTAGCATTAGACGCTGGAAGACGCCGGCCAGACTTAAGGTCTGTTTCTCAAACTTCCAAGCTAACTAAATTAATTTTCCACCCTTATTGTGGAGTTTGTCAAAACGCAATAAGTCAGCACCGTGGAACTCGGCGTGTAAGATTGCCAACGACAGATACGAATGCTATAACAATTATTAACCCTAGCACTCCCATTCTTCTCGCGGTCTCCTAACGGGGGGGCTCCTCGAACCCATAGTCCTCTTTAATCATTTCTCCTAAGAAAAAATTATTTAAAACAAAAGGTTGGTAATATTTAAGTGTGTGATACTTTATGAATATTCTATATTGTATTTAGATGTATATGTGTTAGAGGTGTGCGGACCGGGACGGGATTCTCAAAAATGTTCGGCTTTCCCGTGAATTTTTTTCGGGATCTCTGATACTGTACGGAATCTTTTAATATTGTTTTTTAGTCTTTATCTGTGCTACAAGAGACTTCTATATAATTTCGTTTTTACAATATTTCGGAAAATATATACAATAGAATAATATATGATAATTTATACATCAATACTACTCCGAATTCAATTCTTCAGGTGACAAACATGAATGGCAGGATACAAGATTTATAGAATGATTTTTGCATACGTGATTTTTACATTTATAGCATTTTTGTTTGGGTTTCGATACATTATTATATTTGATCCTTAGTTCTGCGATTATTTGTTAGTTTTTGGAGAGAAGAGGAACGTTCGGGTCCGCTCGCGTCAGTGTTTTTCTTTTCTATGGACTGTAATTTTTTTCTATAGCAGCAGAACCTTCTGGATATTAAACTATAATGTATAAACGATAATAAATCATTTTTTCAAAATTTTTCACTTTATTAAGGATTATTAAGTATCCAATGAGATATTGTATTAATTTCTTATCCATAGAATGAGAAAAATCATATACAATGAAAATATTCTAGATCTAAAGAAATGTTTGACTTTCAATGTAAAATAGTTCCGACTGCCAAGAGTTAACTTCCGGAACACCGACAACACACTGACAAAATGACTAAATTTCACGTTAAATCATGCGATACAAAGCAGAGAATCCGAGCTCGTTCCGCTTATCGCAGAAAAATAGAGGCTCCCGAAAAAGCTCAAATTTACACAAGGATCGGCGATCCACTCGGCGAGCTCGAGCGAAATAAACGATTTCCCGCCGGCTCTTTTCTTCCCCCGTTCCTCCCCAAACATTTCGAGCAAGCCTCGAATCGGCGACGTGGGTTCGCGTAAATTTTTGGCTCACGTATCGCGATATAATACGTGCCGGCAATATCGATACTCGGCGCACACATAGCCGCGAAGGGTTGGGATCGAGGCGGGACGCGGCGGGTCGCGCTATCAGTTTTCAGCTGCCGGACGATTATGCAAATGCGGAGGGTCGACAATTATTCCGAATTAAATCGAATTCTTAATCGTGACCGGAATTCCCGGCGGTATCGGTCCGGGTCGCGTCGAAAGTACTGCCGCGGCGTGTCGGGTTTCGGGATCGCCGTGTTCGCTCGCCCTTCGTGCACAATTTCAGCAATTTTGAAATACTGTTTTTAACGTTTCGTTACAACGAAACATTCGATACATTCGATCCGTGTCAAAATACTTTGTTCGTCTTCGAACTGCTGTCACTTTGTGTGCAAAGATATTAGAGTAGCCTGTCTGCGATCATGTCAAAAAATGGAACGACTTCTGACGTTTAGAAGAAAAAACGACTGTATATAGTTTAACGTTTAACAATGTTATAAATAAAGGGTAGATGTACGCAGATGTTGAAAATGAAATTTAGAATTTTTTATAGCGTGTTCATTAAATGTACAAGGTGTATAAAAAGTAATGGTCATCCGTCGTAGGGGTGAATCTACACCTCTGGATCGGTGGACATTTGTAAGAGAAACTTGCCGAAAAATGGTTTATAACAAAGAAAATTGTTGTTAAAGTGTGTTTTTACATCCATACCTTCTACTCATCGGGAAGAGAAAAAGTTTGAATGAAACCACATGTCGCAAACAAATAGTTATTGAGATAGAAGCTGTTAAAGTTCTTGCAAAATTTGATTGTGTAGAATTATACGTGTAGAGACAAAAGCCTACTACTACAGTCCACACGACCGTGTCGATGAGACAGAACATGATCGTGTGCGTTCCTAAAACCAGATGAAGACATTCGTCGCTAGGCCCATTCCCATTCGTATCATAAAGTAGCAAATACGAAAGAATATCTTATATCTATTTTTATACATAAGAATATTAATCCTGAGTTATAAAATACTAATGTCAAGTATAGGTACTTACAAATTTTTCAGAATCTTCTGTTCCTCCGTCGGATCAACAGGACACTGCCATTTGCGCGAACACGTCTTAATAAGCGTGAAGCACAAAACAACACATTTTCCAAAATCGTGACAGCGAACGGGAAGAAGTTACTCCGTCCATACGGTCAAAATAGTACTGCGGTTGTCACCTCGGTTTTTCGTGAATGGTTAAGGGTGGATTTAGGTGGGGAAATGTTGCGTTTATTAATTGGACATGGGTATTTAGATGTATCGGAAGGACTTTAGGTTGAGAAGTGGGGAAACTGTCACAGAAATTCCCTTTGGTATTGTCTTTGGTCGTCAATAACAAGATTTATAGGTACAAAAAATCGTCTATGATCACAAAAGCCTCGGGGAGGTTCGTTTGCAAAGTTCGTAGACGGACACTATTTTTCTGAGCTTCAATTAATTTATAAATTAATTTATACGAGAATGTGTTTAACGGGGTTAATCGGCGGTTAGGAGACAGCGGATCTCTATGCAAAATGAACATTTTCTACCTGAACTGCAACAATCTGGAGTGTGAACTAGACATTAATTTTCTTTCTGAACACTTTCCCTACCGGAAGCCTATTAATAGGATTTTCAATAATCGTGCTGTACCAAAAGAAAGCATAGAAATTTTCTTTCACATTGCAATCTTAAATATAACTATTAGATGACGTTATAGAGAGTGACATATTAGTTCACAATAAAAATTGCTGTTGCTATTGAAGGTTCCATTAAAAAATGTTTAGTCATGTACCATAGATTTTTCAAAATTATGCAATAATCACCGGTCGGTAATGTGTTAATATGTTTAATAAGTTGAGAATAATATGAAAGTATTTCAAAATTCTTCT
Source organism: Lasioglossum baleicum (assembly GCF_051020765.1). Lineage (NCBI taxonomy): Eukaryota > Metazoa > Arthropoda > Insecta > Hymenoptera > Halictidae > Lasioglossum > Lasioglossum baleicum. Next base: position 8,787,838 of record NC_134929.1, read on the forward strand.
AATGTTTTTACTGTTTGATATTATACCTGCTCGTTTTTATGATAAATGTATAAAATTCGCTGTCTAGTGATTACTGCTAAGGAAAGGCATCTATTTATCGAATGTTCGCACCGCTCGCCATCACAATTGAAATTTCGCGTGCTCGCTCGCTTTCGCGCGTCCCGCCCCGTTTGATCCGCACGGCCACAGTCGTCCATTGTTGTATTGTTTCGCAATAGCGGACAATGCGAGCTCCGCCGCGTAATCGTTAGCTACGCGGCGGCGGTTCCCGCGCATTTATTAGCGAGATCGCGGGTCGCGTAACACGCGCGGAACCGAACTTGAGAGCGCATAATCCGCTCGCGCTCCACGCATCCGCCGTTAGGTGATTTCCAAGTCGTATATTCTCGATAACAGTTGACGGGGGCAGCTGTTATTAGCCGGCGACGAGCCGCCGCTATTATGCAAAACCGGGCCCATAGTGTTTCGAACAGTAGCTCATTCTAACCCGATCGAAGCGAAATTGAAGGTGCGCGAAAAGCAGCCAATGGTATTCCTTCGTCGCTAAACAAAGGGAAATGATGAACGATGATTATTACAGTCGACGCGACGAGGAAGGGATGATCGATTTTGCAGATGAATTTTTGATTGTTCAGAAAAAGGAATCTGAGAAAGAATAAAGTAAAATCTTGGACGCTATTCTTAATTTACGGTTGGTTTTACAAGGTTCGACAATAACACTAGAAATGATGTGTATTTTGACATGATGCTCGATATACAGTTACTCGAATTAATATTCGGACGCTCTAAAAAAGACGATAACTTTTTTAATATTGTACTATGCGATTTGAACTTTTTTGGGAAGCTAGAGCAATTAGTTTTCCTACAAAATGTACTGTTCAAATTCTTTCCACATAAAAAAGTTGTAAAATGCAACCTTTAGTATTTTTTCTACAATTCCGATCAATTGCAATTTCTTCAAAAATTTCTTTTCACATCCTGTAGTAAACTAATTACTCTAGCTTTCCCAAAGAAGTTCAAATCGTGTAGTACAATGTTTAAAAAGTTATCGTCTTTGTTTAGGGCGTCCGAATATTAAATCGAGTAACTGTATCATCTGTGGAAAGCACTCTTTCGTTTCACGGAGCGTACCATTTTTCTCTGAAAAAGACTATTTGCTCCCGCGAGAAAATAAAGTGAACGCGTTCGAGCCAGAGATTGAAGAATTGAACGAGATTAGATGTTATTATTTGCTCGTTCGAATGAGGAAACGAGTGTATATAGAAGGAGACCGTGAAGTGTGAACAGAGTGGAGGAGTAAAAGCTTTTCGCAAAATAACCGGATAGTTGTTTTGCGTGTGGTGATCGCATTAATTCACGGTATGCCGAACAATTAATTAATTTCTCAGAAGAGCCGGCCCGCTAAAATTAATACGTACACTCGGCTACTCTTTCTGATAATCCGTATCACCGTTTCCTGCGGTACAATATCATTGTTCCGGTTATCGTGCCTCATAATAGAGCCTGCGTGCGAGCACTAATTACCCCCTCATAATAAATTCCCATTTACAACGAAACATTCCGTGAAACCAGTGAAACTGCGCCGAAAACCAGTCACTCCAACAAGCAACAAGCAGCGGTACCCGACACAGCTTATAAACCCGGCGAGCCCGATGGCCACTTGAATCGTTCTAAAGCCCGGATCACGAACTCTCGTGATTTCAATCCGCGCTGAACCATCTGTATGCCTACAGGATTCACTAGCTACGGTGGCCCGCATTTCACCTGCCAACTCGGAGAACCGTTTCAATGACCGAGAGAAAATTATACCCACACAGTCAACCGGAAGAGTCCCAGAACTTCCGCTAAAACAATTCTCACTGCTGTTTAATGCAGTGGTTAAATTTATCCTTTTAAAGTGTAAACGGTTTCAATATCAAAAGTGTTGTGCTCCGGATGAGGATTAACAATATTTCTTGATGTTTCGCCCCGGATGAGGATTAACAATATTTTTCTTGATGTTTCTTCACTTTGCTATTTAACAATAAGTATAAATACGCGTCACTTATAAAATTCCGGGCACCACAAAAGCAATTTTATGTTTAGCATTGCTTTCTGAACATGACAAAAATATATTTATCCAAATTTTCAGCCACTTTTTATAATATATACCCAAGGAAATCAATTTGGTGAATAATTCCTCGAGGTAATCCTTGACTCACTAGGTTTATTTGCTAGGCTAAATTATAGTAAATGTTCGATCGAAGAAAACGCGAACTACGCGATTCAAGAAAAACTGGTATCCCCTCCACTGTAGTGTAAAGTGTAGACATACAGTGACTCCCACTAATATTTGGACACTCTTAAAAACACCATAACTTTTTTAATATTGGAATATACGACTTGAAATTTTTGGAGAAGTTAGAAGAATTGGCTTGCTACATAACGTGACAAAAATTTTTCAAAAAAAAACTGCAAGTTGTCGGAATTGCAGGGAAAATACTAAAAGCTGTATTTTTTCAACTTTTTTATGTGGGCTTATATGGAAAATTTAGAAAACACGTTTCGTAGATCTGTATCAATTAAACATATGTTGAAAATTTCATCGAAATCGGTCAACGTTGTAATGAGCTACAAACATTTAGAAATGGTAAAAATTGCAGTTTTTCACGATTTTCGGCCTCCAACTGCAGTAATTCTACGGATTCCTGCATCTTCCAATGCCTGTTGTTTCTTCACGCATCAACCGATTTCTATGAAACTTTCACAGTGCATATAATTGACACAGATCTACAAGACGTATTTTTTAAATTTTCAATATAGGCCCGCATAAGAAAGTTGTGAAATGCAACTTTTAGTATTCTCTTTACAATCCCGACGAAATGCAATTTTTGAGAAGGTTTCTTTTCACATCCTGCAGTAAACTAATTGCTCTAGCTTCCCAAGAAAGTTCAAATCGCATAGTCCAATATTTAAAAAGCTATGATGTTTTTAAGCGTGTCCGAATATTAGTGGTAGTCGCACTGTATGTAGAACTGACGATCTAAGAAATATCAGGGCCCCGAGTACTGTACCACGAGAACGCTATCGGAGAATGGCTCGGCGAATCCCACTATGAGAACAAGGCAGATCGAAGCCATTTCTAGGCCATTTCCAGATTAAATTCTATTTGAGATCGCATACGAGGAGCGTCGATCGAGCTTTGTGGAACACATGGTAGGGGGTTGTTCCGTTCCTAACGTATCGCACGGGGTCGCGGAAGGGATAAAGCTAGATCGGCTTTAAGCGGTGCTCTGTGAAAGCGGGGCTGGCAATAATTGGCCAGTGGCTGGCTCGCGCTGGCCATTCCGGCCGGGCACGCACTCACGGGTTATGTAAATGGCCGGGATCATACACCGCGATACAGGAGAATTAACGTACGCGGCGGAAGCAGCCGGCCGGCGTAATGGCTTAAGCCGTTTACACGTCGTTGGACGTACGGAGTACGGCGCCAGGGCGTCCATCTCTCTTGCCATAGGTTTCGCGGGAGTACGAATATTTGTGTGCGCTTTGTGCGCTCGTTTCCGCGCGCAACGCCGTGCGAGCAGCGCGAGAGGGTGGGAGGATGGAGCACGAGGCAGTTTGCCCGCGGAAACGAGCCATCGGGAAGGCTCATCGGCCGCGATTTGCATTTTGCATGCGTGCACGACTCGACACACGGCAATTTCACCGGGATGAAGAGAGGTTTTCGGGGCTGGGCGCCGGGGATTTCCCTCGGAACGCGCGCGAAACGCCTGTTACAGAACGCCGGCCTCCATTTCCTGGACACTGAAACGTCCAGGAGCACTTCTTCGAACGAGCACACGCTCGAATCCCTGCGAGAGCTTACTCGCTCATCCTCTAATGTTCGCGCTGCATCCCTCCCGAGGATCGCGCCCGCTCGAATTTTCGGTTTCCGGCGCAATCGCGAGGGTAATTACCAGCGTTGAACCTTTGAATTCTTTATCAATTTTTCTTATTCCTCTGTGCAGGTTTTATTTCTACCTGCGTAGGTATATTCGTGTGTATAAGCGTACAGGAATGAGTAAATTACATCATTAACCTTATCATAGTTTCCTGGCGCCTATAATTACGTGTCTCTGTAGGGGTAGTTGCATATTTATTCTTTGCAGTTTCTTAACTAATAGTAGTTTTCAATTTTTACAAGAATTTAGTCAATACCGGGTGATTCTGAGAACCGGCAAAAGTTTCTGCTCTAGTTTAAGTAAAAATAGAAAAAAGTGATACAAATTTTCAGCCATTTTTCAATAACATGTAGTCGAAAAAATAAATTAGTTCAATAATTCTTCAGGAATTAACATTAGGTTTGCGGACCGCTGAAAGCGACTATTTTACATTACTTTATAAAAATGACAAAAATGTATCCATCTATATGATCTTTTCCTGTATCATTTTTTTCTATTTTTACTTTAGAAAGAGCAGTAACTTGTCCCAGTTCCCAGAGTCACCCTGCAACCAATTACATCATTTCGAACATTCCCGTTTCTAAACGAATTGTTCCAACTTCTCAAAAAGATCGAAATCGTTCGGTCCACTTTTCAGCAAGGTATTTTCTTTTAAAGTTACGACCGCGCGCTCACGCGAGTCCCTGTGTATTCGGTTTTGTTCGGACCGAACATTTGAAGGTTGCGATCTTAAGTCTTCGTCAGAGGTTTCAGCGACCCCTAATGGGATAGAACGGATGCCAAAGAGATTCTAACTTTTGATAGACGAAGAACTCCCGGATTTACAACCGGCAGGGATTTGTTAAAGAGGAGGATCAAGGCTCTCCTGTGACCCGAGCGCTAATACTTCGGATTACTTCAGTCCGCTGGTTGGTTCAGCTGGTCGGGAATGAGTCTCGACCTGGTCATAAACCGAGGATTGCTAATTAGCAACTGAAACGGGGAATACTGGGCCAGCTTCGAACTTCGACATACACCTGGACGACGTCTACGTGGCTAGTGGAACGCTCGCGTGGAAAGTTCTAGCCACGAACGATTGAAATTTATGGAAAACCGTCCGGCCAGAGATTACTGACGAGAAAATACTCCACCTCTAACTTGTTAATACCTCGATCTACCTTTGAATGTGTTCTACAACGAGCGCCACGTATTCTACGGGATTTACGTGACCGCAACTTCGTTGAAAATCATCTTGCTTCGCTAAAGTTTCTAATCCAATTAGCAATAAAAATCATTTTACGTGTTAAGTAATTTTTTTTTATTCAATGAATTCGAGTAATACATTTTCCGCGATTTTCTTAGGCAATTTTCTAGATTTGCCTGACTATAACTTGATGTTTCTACTTGTTATAATTAGACTGCGGATTTTATGCATTTATGACAAAAATGGGTGGCTGTAATTTCAAACAATAAAGAGGATAGAAGAATGTAAGAGTATCAATACATTTCTTACAACTTAATAAAACCACTACAATTAATGCACAGAATTTTTACTTTGCACAAAGATCCGCAGTCTAGTTACAATACATCTAATAATTATAATAAATCAAAATGGAAGAATAAATGCTCTAGGATCTGTCGTCTTTGGTACAGATTGACTGGACTTGTCTGACTATAGCTCGATGTTTCTACTTGTTATAATTAGACTGCGCCTGACTGCGGATTTTATGCATTTATGATAAAAATGGGTGGCTGTAATGTCAAACAATAAGAGATTACAAGAATGTAAGAGTATCAATACATTTCTTCTAACTTAATAAAACCACTAAGAGAGAAATAAATTCTTAGTTAGTTTCTATGTCCTGCGATTAATGCATACAATTTTTATTTTGTATAAAGATCCGCAGTCTAGTTACATTATATCTAAGTGTTGTAATAAATCAAAATGAAAGAACAAATTTTCTAGGATTTGTCGTCTTTGGTACAGATTGGGTGGACTTGTCTGACTATAGCTCGACATTTCTACTTGCTATAATGTATCTATGTGTAATAATTAGCCTGCGGATGTTCATGCAAAATAAAACACGTCTGCATCGATTCCAAGACACAGAAGCTAAATAAAAATTTCTTCCTTCTTTTAACTATTCTACTAAACTGGAATTAAAACGTTGATATTCTTAAATTTTTAAATATGTCTACTGTTTTAAATTGTATATACCAATTTTTGTAATAAATGCATAAAATCCGCAGTCTAGTAATAATAAATCGAAATGGAAGAATACATTTTCTAGAATCCGTCTTCTTTCCGACTATAACTAGATGTTTCTACTTGTAGCTATTTTCCTGACGACAATTGGTTTAAACGACGGTTATCGAGAAGTATCCTAGATGATAAGAGTTCACAATGGTGCTGGTCAGACAAGTGAGCAATCCTGCGTTGAAGCGCATGCTAATCCGAGGCATTTCAAACTTCGTGAAGGACTCAGCACCGCAATAAAAAGTTTTATTTTAATAACGAGCAAAGCTGTTGCGTAACGTGAGCAACATTGTTTCTTATTTCCACTCTCCTGCCAACGTTATAAGCATATTGTAGCTCTTGCCCGCGTTATGAAGCTCATTTTGTCTATAAAAATTGCGTGTTTATAGGCAATTTTGTGGAAGCCGGTGCTAACCAGAACGTTATATCCGTCATTAACGGTCTCCGTAAGCGAAAAATAAAACGGGACCACGTTAGCTTTCTATCGGAGTTTATGCTCTATAATTCCACGAAAGTATTCGAACGCTACGAACACGCGTAAACTCGACGTAATCAAACGTGATCAGGATCGTTTTCCCGCGGCGGCGCACAGTGGGACCTTTCGTCCAAATCGGAGACAAAATCAAAGAACTTTCGATAGAAATGAGGTAGAGCGATGAAATTTTTTGTTAAATTAAAGCTGAAACTTTGCAGAATATGGGAAAAATAGGGAGATTATGGTAGGAACGTTTTTTAACGTTGCGAAAATTCGTCACGAACATTTCAAAAAAAATTCCAATTGAATCGATGAAAAACTGAGTTGTCGGCAGATTTTTGTCCAAAAAGATCGGTTTCTCGCCCACTGTGCGGCGAGGGGTGGACCGCGGTAACAATTAATTAATATTTTACACAGAGTTAAGCATTCCCGCTGATTATTTCGATAAGAGTACGCGTACACGAAAATCGACAGGGGAATTGCACGACCGCGGATGTTTTATACCGACTGCCATTACTCCATCGTTTACGACGCAACTGGAAACGGAGGCGGCGTCGAAACGAGCAATCGAGGACATTCACCGACGCAATCTACGTCCCCGCATGCATACAGAAGTTGGGAAATCCTGCAGGGACGGATCCAAGTTCCGTCAGGAACGGAGGCGCGACGGCTCCCCGGATAATGTTGCCGCTCGAGTAATAAGTGCCGCGATTCCTGCGTGCTATGCTACGCAAATGTTCTTCGCGGAGCAGTTAATCCACCCCCTCTGTGCGATAATTCACCAGTGATGATACACGTGTCCCCGGATACGGATTTGATCACTGTGGAAATACAAAGCCGGCGTAGGAAGCCGTCGCTGTTGCCAATTGGTCAATTTTCATAGAATAAGGTGGAGCGGAGTAAGTGCGTCAACGGGGAAAGTGCGTTAATGGGTTATGTTTATTATAATATGAACGAAATTTGTCTAGCTTGTATTTATTATTGTAGTATAAGTTAGTATGAACTATTCTACATAGATGTCGCCTCAGAATAAAGGTGTTTTGAATTATTTCGAATGAGTACAAACAGAAATGAAAATACTAATTCAAACACAAAGAGCTACAAACAATTTAATTGTTTTATGAGTACCTTTGAACATCGTGTCATAAAATATGTACCTGTAAACGCTATTAAGGGCTTTATTGGATCCCGAATGAAATAAAAAGCTGTATAAAATACACCAAACTTTTAACTACCGAGAAATCCCGATAATCCGACACCCTCAGAACGATGTCGGATTATCAAACACGCCGGATTATTGAACTGCATTTGTAACAGGGTAGAAACACGGGAAATAACTTTAAAAAAAAAGTGTACACGAAACGGATACTTTAATGTTATTCATTGACAAAACACAATTTATATATACACGTTTAGATTATACTGAAACTGGCCCGTGTTCCGGCTGCATCGTCACCAATTACCGATCGGTAATTAACGCGTTCGCTATCAGAATTTATTCCAGTAGCAATCCCTGCAGTTACATCATTTCATTAAAAACAACGTAGCCCCGTTTTTATGAAATATCGGAGCAAACACAACAAAGGAAACTCATTAATTTCCTGAATATCACAATAACGCGTTGCGATGATTCAATAACAGAAAGTCGAAAAACAATTTCACTTTGTTTACAGAGAATACAAAATTGCAGCCGGCGCAGGCGTGTGTGTATTTAACGCCGGAAATGAATGCGTTGAATCACCCTGTATGTATTATAAAATCACCGACATGAGAATCCAAAAATTTGCGAACCATTGAAATGTTGGCCAATGGAAACATAGTTAAAACAACGGTACTGATGTTCCAAATTGTTAGGTTGTTTGGAAAGTCATTTTGTTTTCGTATAGAGACGGCATTTATGCAATTTTCAATTTTTATAGACAAATTTTTAGAAAGTGGCATGAAGTAAAATCCTATTTTTAATGAGTACAGCCTTTGTGGATCCAAAACAAATAAGAATCTTACTAAATTCCATCGAATTTTATGTTCTAACATTTTGTGAAAAGACCGCAGTCTAGTAACGAGATAGTTTTGGGGTGAACTTTACTTTACCGGACTCAAAATGATTATGATGTATTTGGTATGTAATCCAGTAGATTTGTACCCGGCGCGGATGCAGATCGAAGTTTCGAACCTCTAGGATCAATGGTTTAGGAGTTATGCTTGCTTAAAGTTGAGCAATCTGTAGTGTTTTTGACAGGTTAGGGTGCCACCATATTGGTTTGTAGTGACGACCGCGAGCCCCCTCCCCCTCCCTACCTAATCACCAACGAACTAATTAATTATTCTGCTCGGTAAGCGGCGCGCGACACTACAAACCAATATGGCGGCGCCCTAACCTGTCAAAAACACTGAAGATAGCTCAACTTTGAGGAAGCATAACTCCTGCACCATTGATCCGACAGGATCTAAACTTCGATCTACAACCGCAACAAATCTACTGGATTACATACCAAATACATCATAATTTACAGGAGAAAGGCACAAATTTTGAATCCGGTAAAGTAAAGAGCAGCCTAAAGTATTACTTAAAAAATTATCGATAGTTACACATTAAATTAACGTTTTGGCGGTCCGAATTTAAGGGTTGAGAGTTTCTGTCGGTCTAGTGGGGGATCTGCAAAGAAAATATCAACTGCGATAAAGTTCGGAATTTTTCCGAAAGTCGACAGGCGTTTCGAAAACTTTTCCCGTGAAACTGCAGCGATGCAAAAGATTTTCCAAAACGTTTTCCCAGTGAAATGCGATTTCGACGAAATTCCCTGGAATCGGGGAAGTTTTTGCTCGTGGTCCTCAGTTACGCTGTCACGATTGACTCGGGGTTGTTACGTGTAATACGTGACACCTACTCTTCACCGGGAATCTCGTGGTTCCATGTGGTTTTACATGTTGGAAACGGCCACGAGCAGATTCAATAGGTTACGATACGGACTATGGTCGTCTGTCACGAAATTCCGAGCCAGCCAGGGGTAGTTTTCAGCCTGGGGGTGGCCGGGAATGTTCAGGACGAGGGTTGCGACCGTGCCACGGCAATAATTATTATAATTCCCGGTGTTTCCGCCAGTACTGGTTGCAACACGTCCGCTATAATCCATTTTCACTCTGGTTAACCCCACCCACACCCGTCGTAATTCCTCGTGATACTACGCGAACTAATGCTACTTATTCTTTACGATTTTACCGGATTTTTTTCACATAGTCGCAAATATTTCATGTGAATTTTTTGTGCTAACATGTTAATACCACCCCTAAGGCATTTGATCCAACAATCTAGGAATCTGTCAACTGAAATGTGAGAAGGAAGTGATTATTTTGCATTTTACAAGAGGCGAATAAAAATATTACATTTTTATGTTAACATACTGTTCACGAATGTGAACGAATGTATTGTATACAGGGTGGTCCGTTTAAATAAGGCCACCTAAATATCTCTTCAGGTTATTGTGCTGCAAAAAATATTTGTTACGTAATGTGCATAGTGTGAATGGACCAAATATCTGGCAAGAATATTTTTTTCCGGCCATCGATGCTTTTTGATACATAACTACATTCAACATTCAAATATTTATGAAAACAGGACACTGTCCTTGATCTGAAGGTAAAACTTTAATTTTCGAAGATCAAGGTCATGGTTTTAAAAATATCTGAATGTATTTCTCGATCAGTTACACGATGCAATAAAAAGAATCGATGACCTTGATAACTCCGAAAAAATGACCTTCGGAAAAATTCTCTTGCCAGATATTTGGTCCATTGACACCACGCACATTACGCAACAAATATGTTTTGCATCATGACAACCTGAAGAGATATTTAGGTGGCCTTATTTAAACAGATCACCCTGTATAGTCTTTTCTGTGTATATCCTTTATACTGTTATTATAAATCCTTTATATCCTTGTACAAATATGGATGCTAAACATGAAATAAAAGTATTCCACTCCCGAAAGGAGTATTTTTATGTTTCTGAGAGGAGCGAACTCAATCAAGGTTATCACACCACTGCTCAAACCCTCTCCATCGATTGTAGACGCACGTGAGGAGCTCGGATATTCAAATATTGATAATCGCGGGATGGTATTTCACTTTAAGTTACGTGAACCGAATAATATCCGCATTTATTAGATTCGATTTAAAATACTCCCCAACGTGAGTTCGACTCGTTATCATAAGTCAAGGGGTTGAATGGCATCCCCCGTGGATCCCCATACACTCCGATTTCGTTTTACCATCAAAAGAATCGGCAATTCGATTTTTTTTCTCGTAGCAAAACGATACGCGAGGTATTTGCATTACGTTTCTCCGCCTCGTCGTCCGTCGTGTCGGCTGACGCAGCGGAAAAATTCGTTTTCTCTCTGTTAATTTTTAATTAATAGAACGAAGACTGTTGCCGGGTGAAATGTATTGTTTTAACGTGAACACAGTTTTCTCGGCCGCTGTGTCAGTGGTAAATGAAAAGCTTGAAATTGATATCTTCGCGAGAGCACGCGTGTCTGTGTACGTTCGTGCGCGTCAACGTTGCCACATGTTAAAATTTAATTAGCCTGTCCACGGAATTGTTCGCTGCCGCAATCTTTTATGCTTAAATCAATCATTTCGAACGAGTTCTGTGCTCCTATCACAAAGGACAGGACGCAATGTAGTTTACTACAAGTATTATTTATACGTGGGACTCGTTCCATTGATTCGGACTTAATTGGTTCGCGTACAAACATAAACTGGCAAAGGCTCGATCTGAGTTCGCGGCAAATATGTAATTTCACGGAATCGCTGGTTGCGTTTAAACAAATATCGCTTTTATAAAGGCTTTTGTTAAATAAATGAGTGAATATACTCTTTTACGAACACGGCGGATGGATTAAAAAGTAAAAACAGCAATTCAACAGATGCTGACTTAGTAATACAACAAAATTAACCTTTTCACTAAACATAGGTTACAGTTTTCTGTCAATTTGTTGATTAAAAATATAAACGATCCTTCCAACCCCCATGTGCCTCTAAAAAATAATTGTGCAATAGCTCTCGTCTGCTGGAAGCCATAAACCCTGACAGCGATCAAATATTTTCGTGCGGTGCAATTCCTTCGCTATACGCTCGCCTAATTTGATTTTCGAGGGGGTTGGATTACCTCGAAAAATTGCGGAATGCGTTCGAATGGGCCAGACACTGGCACCTGGCGCATCGGTCGCAGAAACCCGTGTTCGAGGGGTGGCGAAAACATAATCAGACCGATATTCCGCGGGAATGTAGATCGATACGGCGCCACGGACAATAAATAAGATCGGAAAGGGTGGTTAGTCGGGTGCACGCTATCGGATATTCACGTGAACCGAGGATGCTCGGCATTGAATAGCACGAGTCGCGATTTGCATGCATACACGCCGCTCTGTTGCGAAATTCTATGAGAGCCGCGGCGGTAGTGGCGGCTGGTGGGGGGGAGGCTGCAGGTTTCATCGAACTAAGGCCAGACAACTCGATGAAGATCTATAGGGACGGTCAGGGGGCCTGGGGAGAGGGAGCAAACTCGTTTCGTCGAGTGAAATTGCAGTCGAACCTCGGCCCGCGAAAGTTCCTGACAGAAAAAGATGGAGTTTCCAACTGTCTACGCCGCTGTACCGAGGCTGATGCACCGTGCGCGACGTATATAATCGGCGGGCGCTGCGGCCCGACTCCCGAAATCGAACTTTCCCCGTGGACTTCAAATTACCGATCGATTTGGACCGTCTAATGCGAGGAAATCCGGACGCGTCGGCCAACTTCGCTAAGAAAATCTCCTCGATAGAATGCTTGCGCGAATCCGCGGATTTTACGAGGCGGATCTCTAGAAAATTCTGGCAAGTGTAACTTCTTATCCTTTCTCTTACTCGGGTCTGTATGCGCAGTGGATCCACAAAGTCAACCCTAAATTTCCCATTCTCGAGACAAGCATAGCTACAAAGGGTCCTTTATTAACCTTCAGTTACTCGCCCTCCATTTTCTACGTAACTGGTCACAGGAAGCTTTATATGACTCCAACATAAATAAATTTTTATTCAATAATATAACTATGATACTTTAATGCAAAATAGGTATTTTCCAGTGTAGTCAACACCTTTAGTTATGCTTAAAATACTAAATTTAAAGTTTTCAACCCTTATACGATCCTCAGGATAAAAATTCACCCATTTACTATTTTCACATACTGTAAAATCATTGATCCATTTAAGTCTATGTTGTCAGATGTATTTCTTTAAAATGTGACGTTACAAATGGAACGTAACTTGTCGATTTCACGCGTGGAGCAAACATGGGTGAATTATTATCCTAGTCTCTTTTATGAAACTATTCTTGAGGAGCATGTGCGGGTTAAAACAGCGTCTTTTTGTAATTTAAAATAACACTTCTTAATGAAAGTCCGTGTGTGTAAGTTTATAAGTGTATACGCGTAAAATCCGCAGTCTATTTGTCATAAATAAATAAAATTTCATTTCAACTTGCGTCTTTTTAAAATGTTCATCGCGAGTCCGACTTGAACCCCTATCGCTCACCCTCGGAACACCCCAAACCATAATTTCGAAGCTAGAAATACCTGAAAAGACGCAGTGCAGCAATACGAAAGTCTCGCATTTGTTTAATGCATGTTCACTTCCGCAGCAGCATAATGCAATTCGCCGTTCGCGCGAGCCACCCCCTAAAACCCGCCGGAAGAAACTTTCGAGAGGAACGCTACGGGAAAAAGTTCAATACTTCACAAGCTGCCAGGCAATCCAGGCCGATGTAAGCGAACGAGATTATGCTACTGTCCCCATTTATTTCGCAGATACGGAATTTGCCACCCCCGCGGCTTTCCCGCCCCTCATTCGTCGAATCGACAGCTCGACTTCCCTGTTCCCCGTACCGACGATTTTCCATCGTTGACTTTTTTTGCTCTTTTCATGGAGATTCGGGAGCCAGGAATTTCGGAATGGATCGACGGGCTCGATCTAGGAACGCCATTCGTCCGATCGACAGGGCAGAGGTTTCCGAAATCGGCCGGAAACACTGCCGGTCAAAATTGATGCCTTGGATCTACCAGACGGTCGCTCGACACCAGCATCATTTTTGACGTTGTCGAAAGATTTTTTGGGTAGCTACTTTCCTGACGAATACTTTCCTGATCAATAGACTACGGATGTTTATGCGAAATGAAAATATTCTTCATCGATTACAAGACGCAGGAACTAAGTATGATTTTCTTTCTTTCTTTCTATAATAATTTTAATAAAATTAAATCAGTACACACTACACAAACATTCTCAGTTTCTTTTAATCTCTGCACTGTTTTAAATTTTACCCACCCAACAATCGATTTTTTGAAAATCCTGAAGTGGTAAACAAATTTTACGATCAGATTTGAAATCAGCGTGACAGAATCTACGAGAAATGACGTATAGCATGCCAAGAAAAAAATCTATCCGTACATGGTATTGAATAAACCACAATTTTCTTGTACCTCTGCAAGTTGAACACAGATTTTCAAAGTTAACACTAAACCTATCGAGCTCTAAAAATGGTTGGCACGCGTTGCCTTGTAAAAATCACATCATAGAATGTATATAGATTTTCTGTGATTTTTATTATAATATGTGCTTGGATACAAAAATGTGTATAATCATTTCCAGTGACAGCATCATTATAATTTCAATAATTGCAAAATAAAAAACCAGAATACGGTCATTTGACCGGCGACGGTAGGTTTAGTGTTAAAAAATTATATTCTGCAATATTTCAGCTTTAATTTTAAAAAAAGCATCGCTCTTACTCATTTCTATCGAAAGTTCTTTGATTTCGACACAAAATTCATCGGTTCCCACGCCGTTTCGAGCGTCCTTACAGACGTTGCCTATTATCATCTCAGGAACATGCAACTTATGAAATAACGAAGTAGATTATTTTCTGACGCAGCTGTTCGTTACTCAAGAACACGCTTATCCAGAAGGAGCAAAGAGCTGGAAAGTTCCTCGGGACAAAAGTCGAATATTCCCGACAACGTGCGAACTACGAAAAGTGTATAATACAAAGTTGAAACGTGGACGAGTCAAGGGGTTGAACGTACGGCGACGTTTGAAACGGAAGACCTTGTAGCTGTAGATTCCTGGCAAAGCGAAGGGGTCAAGAAAGTTCTCGACCCACGACCCTCGCACAAGGGAAAGGATCAAAGGGACGATAATCTCGCGGAGGGGATTATCTGAAACTTATCCTTACGGATGGAACTGTCCGATCCGAACTTTCGCCAGGAATTTACCGAAGACGCCATAAAGGATTCATGAGCGTGGGTGGGGCCAAAACTCTTCGAGGATTGTTGACCCTCGTGTACGTGGGTTCGGTTGTCGGACAGCAAAGCCAAACACGTTCAACTGCTCTGTTGGTCGAGACACCTGGCTGCTTCACCGAGTCTAAACCTTATGGCTGTTTATCGTTAAGCGCCACTCACCTGCAAACAGAAACAATAATCGATTAGTTCATGCTGGCTAAACCCTGCGAGCTGTTTTTCAGAGATAAGTCAGACAGAAGACAATGCGTAAAGCTTCCCCTTTCGTTTTATTGATACGTTGTCTATGATCATTACATTGTGGATTTTATGGAGTTATGATAAAAATGAAACAGCGATCACTGTCACTAGAAATAGAAATATTGTTCATTTCCGCACATTTACGCATTTTAAAATTTACATGGAAAGTAAGTTTAAAGTGAATGCCTCAACGACCAAAAGATTATTACAAGCGTTCTTACTTTCCTCAAAAATGTAGACCTATACTACAAAATTTAATTATATTTACACTTATGTATTATTGCGATAACAAAAGAATGTACTTATAACTGTATACCAAAAGTGGTCGCTAATGACCTCTATGTTCATGCGACCTCTATAAATAAACAATAAAAAAAAAAGTTTAAAGTCTGCTCTAATGCTATCAACAAAAAATTTCCGTGTATTGGCGTTTATTGCCTACTTTGAGCTTGTTGAATATTGCATACATAATCTTCGTAATACATGCATATCAGATGATTGAATAAGTTCGTGTCCGATTTGAAAATAAAATTCAATGGTTAAATTTTAAAGAATACAACTTTATTAATCAATTGTACATATAGTCACCATTCTTTCCTAATTGTATTATAGAAAATCTAACCATTTTTTAATTTTAATTTAACCAATCTTTGACCAAATCTTTAAAATTTAACCATTGAATTTTATTTTCAAATCGGGTACGAACTTATGCACACAAACATCTAATATTTTTCATTTACAATTATCGAGACTGCGAAGTTGCATCTCTGAGAAATTATAATTAAAGTATGGCTGCAAATTTGGATGAATATACTTTTGTCACTTTTATAAAGTAATGTAAAATAGTCCGTTTTTTAGCGGTTCGCAAACCTGGTGCTAATCCCTGCGGAATTATTCAACAAATTTACTTTTTCATGTGTATATTATTGAAAAATGGCTGAAAATGCGGATAGACACATTTTTATCATTTTCATAAAGTAACGTATACAAGCCCAGTGTTAAACATAAAATTGTGTTTAATATTGAAGCTGTTTACACTAAGAGAGGATAAAGTAGTGAAGTATCGAGTACATGAAATCGCAACCAATGAAGAGCATAGAAAACATAGAATAAAATCGAGAACAGACAGATGCGCATATGGATGGACAACAAAGCGCGGACACAGACGATCGCATAAAATCCACAGTATGTCGACGAATTATCCGGCGGTTTCTAAACAATGCTGAAGAGCGAATCGCGCAGCATTGAAACGGTTCGAGACCACTCTCCGCCGCCATTCCCCGGCAACTTGACAAACAAACAGAGAAATAGCGGACGGCCAATGATAGAGCCGATCGATCCGGGAGTTTCAATTCGCAGTCTCTCGCTCCGACGAAAAATCCGCGCGCGTCGACTTCCTTCTCAATTTCGCGGCAATTACCGCGGAAGATTGCGTCACGAAATTATGAATAGCTCTCCGGTGTTTTTCGAGGTCGGGAGAAGAAGAAGAAGAAGAAGAAGAGGAGAAAACGTGTGCGATTCGGCGGGAAGTGCGAGGAAAAGCGGCCAGCGAAGAAATACCGCTCGGAGCCATGACGCCAATAAAATCTCCGCCGCGAAATCACGGATCAAGTGGCTCGTTTATTTTCCTTCCGATGAGAATCGGGCAGGAGCTGGGTCAACAAGCAACGAAGCGACGAGACACGCCCGCGGATACCAAGACACCGACAAACGCGTAGGAAATGAAATCCGTCGTCGCCAAGGGAAAGATCCTCTGATCCGCGGACTCCGTTGTTTGCGGTTCCCTAAGAAGCTTAAAAAATGAATAGCATCTGCTGCACCGAATAATCCTCCGTCGAGGAGGGTTGCCAGATTGTTCGAGTGTTTCGGGAAATTCCTGCGAGCGCCACTATAATTGTTCGGGTCTCGAGAGCGGCGTCGAATTCGACAGAATTGATCCGCTCCGCAATGCCGGCTCTCGATATTCAGAATTTTCGCTTTTGTGCGCTGGCCCGCGGAGAAACGATTATTCCGAATTACGTCGATCTAAAGAATCGTCGGAACGAATCTCCGGTGATTGGTTGACTTACATGTTTATGCAGTGCTTCGAATGGATTTATTTAATATTGTTTTGGAATCGCAGAAGCTCGGAATGTATGTTAAAGGATTTAGATTAATTATGACCGTGAATAGTAATGTGTGTGACGCTGATATTTTTCAGAATTTTCGCTTTTGTGCGCTGCCCCGCGGAAAAACAATTATTCCGAGTTACCAGGGTTGTGCAGAATTACAATTGAATTATATTGTAATTTATAATTCAGATCTTCATTCACTTATTTTACAATGTAATTGGTAATTGCAATTGGTAAAATACATTGTACATAATTAAATTATAATGTAACTGGTAATTGCAATTGGTAAAATACATTGTAATTAAATTACAATGTAATTCGTAATTGCAATTGGAGAACAATTATAAAATACTTTGTAATTAAATTAAAATTAAAAATTAAAGAATTATAAAGTAATAGGTAAGACGAGGAAAGAAGAAGGAAATTATTATTTATAAATTTATAATATCTGAACAGAAGCAACTTCTGCGTTACACATTTTTTAAATTTCAAACATAAACATGAAATAGCGTTACATATTATGAACGAGGACGAGGAATAGAGAATACGCCGCACAGACAGCAAACAGGCATATGAAAGAAAAACATAAAAATATATCGCAATTCTTCAAAGTTCTGGGCTATGATTTGGAGAGCTGTATATTAATTATATTGTGTTTCAATTATATTGCATTTCAATTATATTGTATTTCAATTACACATCTGATTAAAATACTTAGTGATTGAATTAAATGAAAGGTTTGAATTATGTAATTCATTTTACGACGTAGTTGAATCACTATATAATTCAATTACAATGTAATTCAATTAGCACAACTCTGCGAATTACGTCGATCTAAAGAATCGTCGGAACGAATCTCCGTAGATTTGTTGATGTACATGATTATCCAGAGCTTCGAATGGATTTATTTAATAATGTTTTTGCAATCGGAGAAGCTCGGGATTTTTGTAAAAGGTTTTGGATTAATTATGACTGCCCCGCGGAAACCCGATTATTCCGAATTACGTCGATCTAAAGAATCGTCGGAACGAATCTCCGGAGATTTGTTGATTTATATGTTTATGCAGAGCTTCGAATGGATTTACGATTTTATGGAGAACCTCGGAATTTTAGTGCAAAGCTTTACATTAATTATGAGTGTGAATAATAACGTGTATGACGCTGATATTTTTCAGAAATTTCGCTATTGTGCGCTGCCCCGTAAAGAAACGATTATTCGGATTTATGTTCATTCGCATATTTATGCAGAGCATCTCGTTTACTTTAATGATCTGAAAGGAGTCGAATGGATTTCATGAATATCGTTTCCGGAATCGAAAAAGCTCAGAATTCGTATGAAAAGTTAGAACGTAATTATGGCGGCAAATAACAACCTGTATAAAAGTTGAATTTTACGCAGAAATTGTTGGCAACGAGCGTGTTATTTAAGGGCGAATAGCTCGTGATTGCCGCGAAATCGAAAATCGTGTTTCGAAGTGCGTAATAAATATTTCACCGAAAAGAATCTGCATTTATTATTCTGGCCACTTCCGCCGAAAACTATGCGTCCAATTCATTTTAAGAAAAACGTTATACTAATGTGTGCCCACTATGCATATAAGTATACAAAATAATCAAGTTAAACATGTCTGTAAAATATTTTTAAACGAAACCCTATAAAAATGCAAACACAATTAAAAGTTATATAAATATATAATAAGAAAAATTCATTTCCTCAGTTCACAGGCGCCATTCTGCCGCCATCGAAGCAACATCGAGCACGAAATATTTAAATAACCGGAATAATTGAGGCAATACCGATATCGCCGGGTAATTTCGAGGAGACTCCGAACGCTATGAAAAATTAAATCGCCGCAGAAGGCCGACTAAATTATCCCGAATTAATGAACTTATTTCTACCGTCCGCTCCGGGGATTTAAAACGTATATAAACACTATCGTAACTGTGTACTAAAATGATTAGTACCCCATCATTCTCCTTTGAAACAATAAAACCATTTAATTATATTGAACTGCGCGAAAATCCATTATAAGGCTATTTATTAACGGTTCGGCGAGGGTGGTCGCGTTGAAATTTGCATCGACTGAAAGCTACTCGGTCAAACGTGTATTAGCGAAAAGAAATTCTGCTCTGACGAATGGGGATTGTATATACTGCTCAGTCATTATGAGCATTATGAACAAGTTAATGCCTTTGCAAAATTCAAGCTACACTTTGAAAACAATTTAATTACTTGTTTCGATACTACAAGAATTCGACGGTTTCTGAGTTACAATTATAACAATTTTTTCTCGCTCTATTTTAATTCTAGCAAGTTCTACAATTTCGATGTGAGACTAATCGCAGGTTCACACTGAGCGTCGCTTCCTGCAACATTTCAGCAACAACTTAAAAAATGAAGACATATTCAAACTATACATATGTCATCCTCTGTAGCATTCAATTATTATCTAAACAGTTCTATAATTATTACCACGCTTATATTAGCTTCCGAGTTGTCGTTGTTGTTGTTGTTGTATGCGTCAAATCTTGTAATCGACTTTTAAACCACTTTCCGATGAGCTAGTACGTCATCGCGTTCAGCGATCCCCACTCCGCGCGCCAGCGCTCCCTACTCCACTACGCGTTCCCACTCCGACTCATCCCCACTCCATTGGCCCACTTCGCCCGAAGAAGCTCAGTGTGGTTGTGATGTTCCGTTCATTCAGTTCCATTTCGGACAATTTCTGACTCCATCAAGAGACGTCGTCTCTCGGAGTCATGCCCTCATTTTATCTCGCGTATTTCCATACCTTGCGTTTCTATATCTTACTATTTCATACCAGTATTACTATAGCTTGCGTTCCACTTAAGAAAGACTAAAAGGTAGAAAATAAAAAAATGTATAAAACTTTAAAACCACGCTTATTTTAAAATGCACTAAAAAGAAGAAAATAATTTTTTTAAACATTAGTGACTACATATAACTAAAAGCGTGGAGCGCCCGCGAAGATTACGTCAATGTGCCATAGCTTAGCGCACCACGCTTTTATTTATAGTCACTGATGTCTAAAAAGATTGTTCCCCTTTTTACTACATTTTAATGTAAGCGTGGTTTTTAAAAAGATTTTTTTATATATTTTTCGTCACAAAACTAACCACATAAAAGAAGAAGAAAGTTATCAAATTCAACAAATTTCAATATTTTCAAGGGTTGATTTCACTCCTTTGATGCTAGAAGCAGCACGAAAAACATTGTTAAGTAGTAATTTACGGGTTCGATAACCTCCTGTGTGAACTACAATTTTTAGAAAATCTCTCTTTAGATTCTATAAAAATTTTCTACGTCACAGAACTAAGCAAATGTGTCCTGCCCCTATAATCGCCTAACGAAACCGCCGAGATCCAATATTATCCCGCGTATCCAATAAACCGGGGGGGGGGGGAGGGGGTTGGTTCCTTTTATCCTGCTAAGGGGGGTCCGGGTCGAAAGTATCTCGTTTGGATCGCGATTTCTTCCCGCTTTCTTTCCCCGTGATTTAATTTGATCCGCCCGCGAGGCTCGATCCCGGAAGCGCGGTCGGAGAACAAGCCCGGAACAGCTTCAATAGCTCGTTGACCCTGTTCAGTGCCGGAACTCGGTTGCACGTGTACCGCCGTCGCTCTTTTCCCAGTTAATTTTCGACTTCGCCATCCCCGACGATCGCTACCAACGAGCCCATCCCCTTTATTTATCCACTCTCCCTTCGACCAGCCCTTTTTCACGGTGTTTGCGCCCCTTGCCGCCCGCGTGCGCGCAACCCCTGCCCACTCCCTTCTGCTCGACCGACAAACGGCCGAGGCAACACGCGAAGATTCGCTGCCAACTCACATACTAACCCTCCAATCGTTATTTCCCTCCACCCTCTTTTATCTACCCCGCCTGTGGAAACACGCGTCGCCACGCCATTCTTTTTTATCAACGTTTAACCCACGCCCGGCACGGTTTTTTCGGAAGGTATATCGAATTGATCAAAAGTCGCGTTTTATTGAACTCGGATTATTTATTTATTCTATACTGAATTGCTAGGATCAGTGTTGAGCAATAAATAAATTTATTTAAATAAATAGAAATTTAAATAACAAGTTATTTGTTATTGGGATATTCAAATAAAAAGCAAAAATAATTATTTATTATTTGAGCAAGTCTAAATAGAATTATTCAAGATAATAAAGTTAATTGTTATTTACAAATATACAATTTCAATTATTATTTGTATTGACAAATAATAGATTAAATTGTATTTTTTTACAGGCAGCTAGGCCTGGAAATACAAAAAAATACAAGAAATACGAGAAGACCAAAAACTGTTTATTTGATTTCCACCTCAATCCAAATAATAAATAATCTTTCATTCGCAAATAAGAAATAATAAATAGATCAATTTGGAATTATTTCAATTACTTTCATTTAAATAAAGAATGTAGTTATTATTTGCAATTAAAATCACACGTTTATTTATTATTCAAAATAAAATTTGCCCAATACTGGCTAGGATATGCTCAATAATGAAATTAAGCTTCATTTGAAAACGCCTCTAGGTGTCAATAGCAACGAAACTGGAATAACATATGACTCTCATTTCAGCTATGAAATGACTGATGAAAATAGGAGGTCGATTAGATTTTACGGTAGCCGCAAAACGTATCGGCACACTAAATTCCCAATTTTCGAAAAATTGCACCGATATTTACAGTGTCCCGTTTAATTGTTCAGATCCCATAAATCCGTTGAAAATCGTGAAAAACCGACATTTATACTATTTTTAATCGTTTGCAGTTCACAGCAACATCAACCAATTAAAATGGAATTTTTAGCATGTGTATAACTCGCAGGTATCTGCAAAACATATTTTAAACATTTTTATTGTACATCTACGAAACTAATCCTAGTTTGGCAGGAAAACTGCAGTCGTTTGAACCGTTTTTAAATACACGTTTTCTCGTGCAGCGCGATCATGAGCAGTTCGCCGGATGCCATAACGCGGTTCGGGGGTGAGCCAAAATTTCTGGGTCGTATCGGCCGTGCTCCCGTTGACATTTTCCGTCGGTCGGCTGGATGTAGCCACTTTTCTCTTCGCCGCAATTTGCCATTTAATTCCGTCCCGTCCGTTCTGCTCACAGCCTCGCGAATAGCGGGACAAGAGGGTTGGCTCAGTCCTCGATAGCTCGCCGCGAGAACCCTCTTTCACCGTGAAACCAGCCTCCGAAGAGTCCACGCGGAACCGAGTCGCGCAGAGTTGCACAGAACCAGAGTAGAGCAGAGCAAAGCGGAGCAAAGCAGAGCGGCACTCGTGTATCGTCTCTCGGTCCTTTCCAGTTTATTCTCGAGCCATTCGTCCCTCTTATCCGCGGCTCTTTCTTACCTCCTCGCCTCGTCTTTTACCTCCAGCCTCCTCCGTCTGCGACGGAAATACGTGCTGGATGGCGTACATTATTATCCGCCGCGCCACGGAAAACCTGAAACAGTAGTCGCGAGTCTGAAATCCTTTTGTTCTCGATCTTCCGATTTGACTCGACTCCGATGGTTTTATCAATTTTAGTTTTCTCTCGATATCACTCCTCTTGACCCTTCTCGCCTTGGGACACTCGACGAACCTTGCCACTTCAACCCTTTCTCGGCTTATTCGAACCGTAAAACACTATTCGAGCAGGCACTCTCTTTGCTATAAATAAATCTCCCATGATTTTTTTCAGAGAATTCGTGTGAACGAGTTTTTCGGGTATTTTATTTGTGTTTGTTTCGATCGTTTATTATTCTTGGACTTTGGATTTCATGAAGAAAAGCCTTAGAAGAGTTAAAAAATATTTTTATCTTCAAACTTCTGAACCTGTTAACACTAACATCTGCTTGAAAATGGTTGTCACAGCAGGTAGTAATTGTAATCAACGTGTTTATGTCAATTTGTAGGGCTTTTCATAAAAGCTGTTTGTTGTTCGGTTTACAGTCAGCGTGGTACTGTCTTGAATGTCTTGACAACAGCCATACAGTGAGTGTAAAACCTTTTAAAATAGAATCACTTTTTTATAATTGTACCAAACGACCTGACTTTTTATGATCAATTAGAAGCATTGGTTTACGAAATGATATGCAACAAAGAGTTTCCAAACATTATAATGTAAGTACAAGGTTACATGCAAAAATAAAAAAGGCATTTCTTAAACCTTTTTTACTTGGGCCCTTAATGAAAGATGAAAATATATGTTTTGTAGATCTATATATGTTAGTTATACACATACTGAAACTTTTATCGAAATCGGTTGACGCAGGAAAAAACGACACGCATCGAAAAATGTACGATTTTGTAAATTTTTTAAGCAGAAACTGATCGAAAATCGTGTAAAACTACGATTTTCACCATTTTTAACCGCTTGTAGCTCGTGTATATGTTAATCGATTTCGATGAAATTTCCAGCATGTGTGCAATTACTATCGATCTACAAAACATATATTTTAAACTTTCATTAAGGGCCCAAAATAAAAAAGTTTTAAAAAATTCCTTTTATATTTTTGCATGTAACCTTGTAAATTATAATTTTTGGCAAATCTTCTTTTGCATATCATTTCGTAAATCAATGCTTCTAATTCATTATAAAAAAGCTATTTTGTTTTAAAGGGTGTACGAATACTTTTTATACTTACTGTATATTATAAACTATTACAGTTCGGCCATATATTATAAATTATTACAAATTCATTCGAACTTGTTCTAATTGGGGTGGAAACGTTGTATTTCGCATAAAGATCCGCAGTAAAATCATTGAACAAATTATAGAAATATTTTCATGAGAATTTCTTGAACGAATCTTTTTATTGAAGTATAAATTACAATAAAAATTGTACACAATTTGAATAAATGCGTTGAATGAACTTCTTTAGTGAAGCACGAGTTGCAGTAAAAATTGTATAAATAAATGCTACCTCGTCATTCTGACAAAGCAGTATACATGCTCGGCAGTTCTAGTTTTAAAGATTACTCTTGCTCGCGTCATTCCCGAAACTTTCTCACACCTGCAGTGAAAAAGGCGAGGAAGGTTCGCAGAGAAGTACACCGCGGTAGTTTTCGCCAAGCCGAGTTTCTCACAGCTCCATCGCGGTCTTCGAGGATTATTGGATTCATATATCCATACGCCCTAATCCCGTCGGTATCTCCGCGTTGCGGCGAGCCCGAGAGTTCTCCAGTTAGCTTTTCTATCCGTCGAAAATGGCAGCCTCTTTTCACCCCCTTCGTACTCACCCTCTTGGTGCGAGAGTTCTTTTCAATCGGGCCCGCGTTCACCTTCTTCCGTCACAGATGAGCCGCAACCGGAAGCCACCCTCACCGGGCCAATATCTTATCTGCAGCTTCCCCGTCTCGGAAATGGTAGAACCAGAGGCGAAAAGGGCGGCCAGACTACCCCGTAGATTCGGCGTCGCTTGCAATTCACCACCGTCCTCTCTTTTTCAGTTTATTTTCCGACTATCCCACTCGGGTTTCGAAAACGACACCTCGTAGCCAAAATTAAAAACATTTCCAGTGCTATTTTTTCCAAAATGTAAGCAGCACAAACGATACTACCGAAATGTAATTAAAAGCGTAATTATTAGGTTGGCAACTAAGTTTGCGACCTCCACATTTTCTCAAACGAAGTCATTTATACAGGGTGGTCAACGCAACTTGCATACCTAAATAACTTCCAAAGTATGCGTTGCACGAAAAAATTTTGTATACAGAAGTTGCATGGTCTGACGGGGTACATTATGTAGTGTATTTATTTTTTTACAGGTGGAAGCGTTTCGGAGATTTGAAGGTCGACTTTGTCTTTTTAAATGGAACACTATATTTTTTATACCAAAATATGGAAGAATGTCGAATTCTGAGTATTCACCTTCTAAGAATTCACCTTCATCAGCCCTAAACCTAATAATTAACGAGTAATTTCACTTTATTTCCTGAAAATTTTACTTGTTCATTATTAGGTTTAGGGCTGATGAAGGTCAATACTTTTTTACTCAGAATTCAACATTCTTCCATATTTTGGTATAAAAAATTAAAACAACAAAGTCCACCTTCAAATCTCCGAAACCCTTGCACCTGTAAAAAAATAAATACACTACATAATCTACCCTTCAGACCATGCAACTTCTGTATACAAAACTTTTTCGTGCACCGTATACTTTGGAAGTTATATAGGTATGCAAGTTGCGTGGACCACCCTGTATATATTTTTTAAGCACGAGTATTTTATATCAAATTAATCGCAAAATTCAGAACTTTCCAAGGTTATAATCATCAAATCAAGGGTTGCAATCATACAATAAAAGAATTACGAAACAAAAGGTCGTGAATTTAGTTGCCAACCTAATATTTAAACCTCGACGGATAAACAATTTTTACAACTACACATTTATGAATTTTTTGGAGCATATTTTTGATGATACTTCTTATAGATCCGTTGATTATTTCATCATCACTCAAATATATCGCGATATATTTAAAATATAACTTTTACATTTCATTTACTCTATTTCTTGATGATTATATTCGTGTTTCTAATTGGCATCAATTACTTGTCTCGGGCGAAACAGGTTAAAAGTTTCTAGATACTAAAGATTCTAAAGTCTCAACACTTAAAATTGACATGCTCTTCGGTATTCATCAAAGCTTTCATATGAAGAAATCGACGTGTACTACTTTTAAGCACGGTGCTCAGAACTTTTAACAAAGTTTGAATCATTAGAAACTTTACGGCGTTTGTGCATGGGTTACAAGAACACCTGCTCGTGCCGGTAATGTTGTAATAAAATCTTGCCGTCTGATGTGCTATATTAAGTAGACTGTAGATCTCTTCATGGAAATTTCCGTCTACAGAACTTGCTTTATAAAATCTCCTTTACATAAAGAGAAAATTTGTATCGTCAACTAGTCCTCATTACGGAAACTAAATTTATGCATTTTCCAATTTTTGTAGTAAAATTTTAAGAAATTGGAATGACATAAAATCCTATTTTTAATTGGAACAGCCTTTGTAGATCTAAAACAAATAAAAATTGTACAAAATTCTATCAAATCTTATGTTCTGGCGTTTTTTGAGCATTTTCATAAGCCATAACTGCATAAAGATCCGCAGTCTAGTTATAAGCGCTTTCATTAATAAATATTATAATTATTTTCGTGTTTGCGGATCTTTATGTAGAATAAAAAATGTTCGCATTGATTGCAGGACACAGGAGCCGAATAAAAATTGTATTCTTCTATTTTAATTATCCTATTTTGCTGAAACTAATACATACATTGATGTCCTTAAATATTTCTAACATGTCCACTGCTTTAAATTGCACGTGCCCATTCTTCTCATAAATGCATAAAATCCGCGGTCTAATTATAATAGTCTAGTAATGAACGCTTGAAACAATTCGTTTCGTTTCAATTCTCGTAATTCCGACTTTCGATTAATGCAGCTGGGATTCGAGCGTTGGGAGCATTTTTACGGGAAATCATTTTGTAGCGGTATCGACTTTGAAGGATCGCATTTGGGACACGGAAAACCAGTTTCTAGAGCATCGTGCATTCCCAAGCCTCCCTCGTTCTCTCTTATCTCCAGCCTGCCACTTTTCGGGCACGCTCTTCGTCACGTTTCCGTCTCGTAGATTGCCCGCTTAAATCTGGCGGCTGTATCGCACCCACGTCTCCTCAATGAAACGAGGTAAAGACGTGTCCTCGCTGGGTTCTCATTCGATCATACTGCTGCCCGTAAAAATGTACCTGGATGGGTTACGAATCTGAAGATTCCACTCGTCCATTGTCAACTTTTCTGACACATGTATTCGTGAAATATATTTTTCGGAATACAATACGGTACTTCAGGCTTTTGTATACAGAATTTAAAAATTCCATTATGTATCCATTAACTTCTAAATTTCTACCTCATTTCTTTTTTATAAAACAGTTTAAAAAAATCGTACATCAAGTTTCACGAGGTCGTTATAAAGGAAAGATTTCAATTTTAGAATATACAGTTAACCCTCATCCGTCCCTCGTGTCAATTTGACACAGTTTTCCCGAAATAAGTTATACTGTTCTGTTATTTCTAGGTAAATTTGTCCGAAACTTCGTGACTTTTATCTTTTTAATGCGAAACACATAACCGAGGAACCTAAGATGTCAATGTTCACTTATCAATTTGAATAAAAAAAAGCATCGAAAAATAACTGTTTACCTTGTTATTTTAACGATTTTTTGTCACTGTGTCAATTTGACACCGAGGAACAGATTCATGAAATGAGGGACCTATGAGGATTAAGTAATAACTAGAGTGCGGATCTTTATGCGTTTACGAAGAAATTGGTTGGGTGAAAAATATAAACCAGTAAAAGATTTAAAGATTCAAGAATGTTGTAAACGTTGCTTTTAATATAACAAAGCTGTTAAGAGATGAAATCAATTTTTATGTTATTCGCACAATCAATGCAAAACATTTTTATATTTACATAAAGATCCACAGTCTAGTAATAACGACTAAAAGCAATGCCATCTGTACACGAGAAACGAAATTACTTTCCGAACGACCTAATATTTCAACTGACCTGAGGAACCAGCCCTTTCAGGGAAGTAAAACATTTCTGGGACACCCTGTAAGTTCAGTATCATCGTAATCACCGACAGATAAAACACAAGAGAATCCATTGCTCATGCGCCAAGCCAGTTCAGTAATTTTCACGTATTAATTAAACCGTGCAACTCGGAAACTACGTGATCCAAGATAAAAGCAAAGATAAAAGCACCACAACTCCATCAAGGTTTGATGGTTCGTCTTAGTGCAGAGTCATGCTCGGAAATGGCTGTAACTCTGAACGAAACAGCGCCGCACGGTCCAGAGCTGGAGATTCCGTGGTCAGTGAAACATCGACAGTCGATAGTGTATTAATTACACCGGATTCGTTCCCGATCGAAAGAACCGCAGGGAAGGTACGGCGACGTGCGGCGGCGGCAGGCGGGCCGAATCCGAGTTTAATTAAATATTCCAGAGGAATCTCCATACCGTCGGGGATTCGATGGATCGACTCTCGCAACGAATCATCGGCCGTGGGGAAACGGAAAGGAAAAAGTTCTGCTTCGACGGCTATCCCTCGAGCTCGGCTATTTTCTGGCGAATGTGCATATATGCATGCATGTATGCGCCGCCGGTACATAATGCAGTATGCAAATTCCGGGGGCCGGCCAATGCTCGCCAGCCGGCTACCTTTTCATCCCCTTCGCACTACCAACCCCTCCTCCAGCAGCTCACGTTCCGTCCACCCTCTATCCGTGCGTTTCTTCCACGTTATTAACTCTGTCTAAGGTTCGCGACCCACTTTTTATCCGTTGCTGAACAGTAGAATCGACTTCGGGCTGGATCGCGAGACTGCCTTTCATCCCCTTGATGAATGGAACACCTCCGATCTCGTTTATTTTCCCCGCTCGCCTGTCTACTCTCGCGATCATAGAACAGACGATGTTGACATTGTTAGGCAAAAATATTGACAGATCCGGAAGACGGGTACGCGGCTTCACGAAAATATTTTTGAATTCATTTCTGCACCGGGCTTTCGATTTACCCTCACAGAGAACGTCGTTTATAAAACTTCTTTAACCCCTAGACTGTCTATTTTGATTTACTTTGACATTGGAATTTAGGCTTAACACCAGGAACCATAACTGTTATAACCAAAAAGAAGAAAAATTATAGAATAACAAGTATTTCAACGACTAAAATCGTATTGGTTACAAATAAGGATTATAAGTAACCGAAAATCTTTCTTTTCTCTTGTCCCATAATTATGTGAAAGTGTTAGTCAAAATTTAAAAAAAAATGTGTTTATGAATTACTTCACATCACATTATTTTAAACTAAATGAATTCAATGTAATTTTTACGATATTGCCAAACATAAACCGTTAAATACTGCTTGTTATTTCAACGTTATATGGAATTCATTTTTCCTTTAAATATGTGGAAAGAAGAAATATATGCCTTAGACCACTTTCATAATTACAGGCACATATCATCGAACTGGTTGAAGGGTTGGCTTCATGTTGCACAGCATGCGAAGCCAAAAGAAAAATGGCTGTGAAAACAACGGGAAGCGTAAAGCGTGTATATCAATTGGTGGGTAAACAATTTGTTACTCTCTTTCATTTCCACGTGCAGGACAACTGTCCCGATTAATCGAGCAAGTCTCAGGTGCGGCCATTTCCATCTCGATTGCTCGGTTCAGTTTCCATCCCCGGCCGGCATGGCATCCCCGGTCCGCCGCCTACTCAGCCCCTTTTATTATAGTCTCTGATCTCCGTTCGCCCCGTTGTCTTTCTGGAGGCGCGCGGCGCGGGCGCGTTTCTCCCTCGCTTTTAATTACTTTAATGAGTCCGGGAATTAATTCCGGAGCTCGCGGGGGACCGACTCAGCCCTCCCTCTCGGACTCCATTTCAACGGGATTTGGTGCTGGCGGGCTTTGACTCGACGACCCGCTCTTCTCTTCAACCCAGATTTCTTTTCAACGCAGCGCGACGAGACGAGACGAAACGCGACGCGACGCGACGTGACGCGTTTTCGCGGCGATTAATCGATCGCTGAAACTGATTAAAGGGAACCGCCGACTAAGGAAAATATTTTCCATTCGAGTAATCGTTCTCCACCCTCTTGTCTTATCGCGCTCCAGCCAGCTAGCCATCGTAGTCCATCCCCCACCACTCGGTATTTTATCGAGACTATTGTCTTCGAGAATAACGATTAATTGTTTCCATTATCAGCTGCCAAAGCGTGTCGCCCGGAGTTAATTAAATCAGAGCGCGCTGCAGGTGAGTCGGAACGCGGTGGAAAGAATCCGGTATGATGGCGTACTCTCTTCGCGTTCCAGTTCGGGAAACGCGCGGACGGGAAATGGCTCGTGCAAATCTGCGTCGCGAAAACCCTCGTGTGCTGTTTTATTTAAATGATCCGGCGGCGAGCTGCTCTTTTAGCGGTATCCTAGCGCTCCCGGTAGTTTCCCGCGGATAGAGGATGGCAAAAAGAAATTCGGGGCGCTCTGATTGTTCGTAAGTTAGCGAGTTTGCAGCTCTCTAGCTCTCACCGGAATTTTTTCGTTCGCCGCGGAGAAGATGCGGCGCTGCAGTTTTTAGTGCATTAATCGATTTAGTGGATTAATTTATGGAAATCCGAGCAGAATCGATCCCATTCACCCGAAGGTTCTGTTAAATGTAAATTAGGATCAGGCGTTCGTCCAAACTTCTTCAATTTTTCGATATTCCCGCGCCAAATAAGTTTGATCATTCACTTCGAGAACTAATTCCTGTTTTTGTGGGCAGTGGTTCCTAAAATTTTTAGATTGAACATCTTTTAGACTGCAGAAACGTTCGATATAAAAGTTCCTTTCGATATATCTATCTATAATATAACATCACTTTGCATAAAATTGTTCGCAGTCCAACAATTTTCAATGGAAGCTGTGCAAATCGATAATTCATCATCTACAGTAACAACCACTTCAACAATTGTCCAAGACAAATCATTGAACCCGACCTCAACCCTTAAATACACAGTTCCGCGGAGACGACTTCACAGGTTATCGATTGACAAAGTTAAAATGACGTAACGACGAAGAAGACTATACTTCGTTGTCTATCTAGTAACTTCCAGTTCAGGAAATTTAAATGGACAATTCACCTTCGACAATGATTGCTCAACGTAACCCGTTATTACATCCAATACATCCACAGTCTAATAATTACTTACTAACAGAAACAGCAATTTGTCGCTTCACATAGAATTGTGCAAACTGTGGCAACGTTGTTGTTATGAATTGGTTATAGAGAGCAATACGCTTTATTGGAGATATCGTTCGTTATTGTATTGACTATGTACTTTTATTGATATATAAAATAAATGTTATTGTGAAAGAAGTGTACAATGTTTATTAATTAAAAAGCAACGTAATGGAAAAACGAGATAAATAATAAATAGACAGCGAATTTCATACGTTTATGACAAAAATGAGTAGGTGTAATTTGAAACATTGAAAACATTAGACGAATTCCAAAATACTCTTATATTATTTTCAACCAATTGGACATATTAGGAGAGAAAATAAATTTCTATGTCACTCCGGTTTGTTTCAATTCAGATGGAAAATTTTTATTTTGCATAAAGATCCACTGCCTAGTAATAAATTTGTAGAATCTATTGTTATATTCAGGCTTAGTGTAAAATCGTTAAATTGTGACTTTCGTCTTGTACAAAAGTGAGTGGGAACAATTGAAACGAAAAATAGAGGAATTTTGTGAACTTTTTCCTGCAAAACCGAAACCAGAGGTACAATGAGATAGTAATAAAGCAGAACCTATTGTTATATTCAGGATTAAAAATAGTAAAATCGTAATTTTCGTCTTGAATGCATAAAAATGAATGGTAATAATTGACACGAAAAGAGTAAAGAAATTTTGTAAAGAAACCAAATGTACAATGAGATAGTAATAAGGCAGAACCAATTGTCATATTCAGAATCAGTGTGAAATTGTAAAATCGTGACTTTCGTCTTGAATGCATAAAAATGAGTTTTAATAATTGACACGAAAACTAAAGAAATTTCGTAAAGAAACCAAGTGTACAATGAGATAGTAATAAGTAGACTGCGGACCCTTATGCAAAATAAACAATTTTTGCATTGATTGCAAGAGACAGGAGCTAAATAAAAATTTCATTCTTCTTTTAATGATCTTATTCAGGTGAAACTCATACATTGGTAGCCTTAAATCTTTTTAATATTTCCTCTGTTTTAAATTGTACGTAACCATTTTCGTCATAAATCCATAAAATCCGCAGTCTAGTAATAAGCTGGAACCTATTGTCCTATTCAGAATCAGTGTAAACCCGTGATTTTCGTCTCGTATGCATAAAAATGAGTAGTAACAATTGACACGTCGAGCAGAGTACGCCAGTATCCTGCTGAAAAAGCAATTACGCTTGGTTTCAGGAGCAGTAAAGAACGAAGTCGGAGTGTTTGAGACCACGGTCATAAAAATGCGAAACAACGGCGCATCAAACGTGGCGACCGCGGAAAGCACGGCGAACGAAGATTCCCGGAGACGTACCGGTGTGTGCTAATATATCGCGGCACATTTCGGTGGGCTTGGCAAACGATACCAGACGCTTTTCCACGACAATTTCCCGAGCATCTGGGATTACCATATACTCGGGGTCTCTCGCGCGAAACCGCTGGTATGTATACCCCCGACGTAACTGGCACTGCCGGTGACGGTATCCATTTTTCTTTCGCGTCTGGCCCCGCGGTACGACTATCTTTATTACCTGCGAACTTCGTTGAACAGGTCTGCTCGTGGGCGGGGAATAGTTGCGGAGGCCAACAATGAATTACACGCTAAACAACGGTGTTGTCTCGCGCATCGGAAAAATTACGAGGAAGCCGAGGGAAATTTACTTAGACGCCTCGGCTACCTTACCTTCATCCCTCTCGCCTCCGACTCCACCCCCGCCAACTGTTTCGGTTTGAACAGGTATTTACGAGTTCGCCGGTTTCCTCCACGGAAAGATTATTCATCCCGGAATTTATTTAACGGTCCGATTAACGAGCTTTGTGTCAGCTGTTTCTCATTGTCCGAGGAAATATGCCTCTGTCTTAAATATGGAAAGACTTCCCAGGACATGTCCAATAACTGTGCTGTACCAAAAGAAAGCATAGAAATTTTCTTTTACATTGCAATCTTAAATGAAACTATTGGATGACGTTATTAAGGGTGACTTGTTAGCTCACAATGAAAATTGCTGTTGCTATTGAAGATTCCTTTAAAAAGTGTTTAGCCATGTACCATAGATTTTTCAAAATAACGTAATAATCACCGGTCGGTAATGTGTTAATATGATCGTGTAATAGCAAGATTGCTTTTCAAACGTAAATTGTTATCTGTGCAAATGGATGAGTTTAGTTTAGAATCATTTGCATGCTCTTCAGACGTGCATCTCTAACAATAAGAAAATTTTAGTACTCAATGTAAAATATGCTCGAGAAACTCTCTCATTAACCTAGTAATTTTCACCTTGTTTTAGAAAAATGTGTTATTAGTCGTTTTAAAGAATACAGCGAAGTCTTGATCTAAGAAAACCCTCGGGCCTGTGCTGTTTCTTAGATCGTGTGGTTCTACTATTTGTTTGTGACCAGGCCGAACGTGGAAAAGGATTGAATTGAAAAGGATTGAAACAGTTTGCCGCTGAGAAAATGCTGATATTGGCTGAAATTTGCTGCACAAAAAGTACATTTTTATACAAGAACGAATCAACATGGTAATAAAATAAAGAATAGATAATATAAAAAGTCTGGGTTAGCCGGTATTAAAATTTTGGAAAGCCTTCTATCCGTGTCAAAAAGATGCATTGCCGTCTCTAAACGATTTCCAGAGGAGATATTGCAGCCGCAGCTTCTGTATTCATCCAGACACGGTTCGAGGAAGCTTGGCAGCCGATATGTGGGTAAACGAGGTTAGAAAAATGTTGGTGTCCGAGATCGGAAATTCGTGGCCGAACACTGACCGTCCCCGTGCCAACGGGAAACCGTTCTTCAGCCCGAAAGGAAATCTTTCTCGTTATCGACTACGAGTCCCGCGTCCAATGAGTCGAAAATGGGGCGAGAACGCTAGCAGGTTTTCGATTTTCATTCCGATCGCGAGCGTCCTCGTCGTTTATGTATACCACATGAAATCATTCCAATCCCCGGGATCGTGCGACTTCGAACTCGAAAAATTTAATAGAAGAACTTCGACCTCTGGCGATCCCAAAAATTCTTTTATTCGGTTCGGAACTCAATAAATAAGGAGCTTTCGGTCCACCGACACGAGTTCGTTATTTCCTCCAATTTCATTTACCTCGAAAAATGTTTTTTCCAAATAGAAATTCATAGTTTTGTACAATTTTAATAACATAATCAAATTCTTTACTACAATAGCAAATATTTTCTATCCAGATTGATTTTAACATACGTACCGTTGCCAATATTTACAGAATTCAGTATTCAAACAGTATAAAACGAGAATGATTGAAAATAGAAATAAATGTAACAATTAGGATCAATATGCAAAATAAAAAAAGATTTGCCTCAATTGCAACAAACTGGACTGAAATAGAAGTTTCTTTTCTTTCTTAATATGTTTAGTGGGTTCAAGAAAATATAATACTATGCTTAAATTCTTCTAATGTGCATACTATTTTCAATTACACCTACTCATTTCTGTCATCGATACATAAATGTGATTCTGCGAAGAAAGACCTAATCCAGTGTATTTCCCGAGTAGCAAAAAGGACAAGATGGATCCAGGTGCGCGCTCCGCGTAATCTGTAAAGTTTGCTCGGACGACGCGACGAAATTTTCGAATGAATAATTTGAAAATCATGGGCGCAGCGTGTCGATCAGGACGTGTAAGTTCCCGAGACACGCGTCTCTCGAACTCGACGCTATATCGCCGCCGCGGAGATTGCCGTGGGTACACGCGCGATGCATCATTCTCAGTGCACGGCCTCATCGGAGCTATCTATCTTCGAAACTGGCGAAGCCGAGGTAATCTAAAGTGCCGAAGGCAACCGATAAACGCGAGCTTCTCGTCTAAAATGCGAAACCCGCCGCTGTCCCTTCTAACAAGACCGATAGAAACACCGATTCCTGCTGATAACTTGAGCTCGCCCCTATCGCAACTTCCTCGGCGACGGGATACTTCAACGAAACTTCGCTTGATGCGGTAACTTTACATCTGTGTTATGTCCGAGGCCATCAACTATAAAGAACGTGAGCCTGCAGACGACGCTACGGGATCAGGATGATCAGACATCTCGTTTTTTTATAAATTTGTCATTATTTATTACGATATCCCAAGATGAATTTTATTAACTTGTTAGTAGCATAGTTCCCATTTAGAAATCAACGGCTGGCTTATTTCTGGAAGTATGCTGCTACAGTAAATCCTCTATAAACGCAAAAGCCTCGGAGAGGTTCGTTTGCAAAGTTCGTAGATGGATACTATCTTTTATCTGTACTTCCTTGCGCCCGAAACGTTCATCGTTAATCAAACTTCGAACTGTGCCGGCGACTGCGACTCTCCGCGTCTCTTTCTTTCCCATACGCTGTCCTTCCTTGCGCCCGGAACGTTCATCGTCAATTAAGCCACTAAATACAGTTGAAATTATATCGTGTTTGGTCTTTTTTTAACCAGAAAAATGCCACGAATATATTGATGAAAGTTTCATAAAGAAATAAGTAATAATGAAAAAAATTAAATATTGGTGTTACATTGTGAGGACGCACGGGCCTTTGAACTGTGCCGGCGACTGCGACTCTCCGCGTCGCATTAGTAGTGGTTCACACCGAATTACTACAGTGGAGGGGATATCTTTTTGCGTTTTTCGTGTACAGCCTTTTTGCGTTCGTAGAGGATTTATTGCAATTTGTTTCTAGCACTTAATCCTGTAAGATATCCGGGATAAAAGCATATTCGAAACCCTTTGGGTTAACGGCTACCTGTGTACCAAATTTCAGCTTTCTAAGGCTTCTCTGTTTCGAGATTTTTTTACCGTTATATATTTCATTTTACTTTTGAATATGTTTTATTTTCATGCTACGTTGTTACCGGGAGCCTTGTTATACGAGTGGAAAAATAAATATACTGACTCTGCTCGTCGTTATTGATTTCGTTGGTATACAATTTTCAGTCGCGTTCGTTTCGTTACCTTATCCGAGATGCTTTCCGACGCGATTGGGTATTCTTTAGTGAAACTGTACGCTCCTCACCGGTTTAGCGTTACACTCGAAGGCAGCTCGGTGTCGCACTACCGAGCACCAGCGAAACTACTCCGAATCCGAGAACAATCGAGTTCGAACGTAACGGGAATAAAAGAAACAAGTGAATTGCAACGCTTCTCTCTTATTCTTTGCTATACCGGGTCGACTCCACAAGTAGTGTCGGCATTTTGTTTAAATGATATTACTATAAAAACCCTGACTATGCATTTTAACTTCCACGCGGTGCTCTTCAATTGTTCGCGAAGTTCACAATTATTGAAGAAAATA
Organism: Lasioglossum baleicum; assembly: GCF_051020765.1. NCBI lineage: Eukaryota > Metazoa > Arthropoda > Insecta > Hymenoptera > Halictidae > Lasioglossum > Lasioglossum baleicum. The sequence goes on from NC_134929.1 coordinate 8,824,253, forward strand.
TGCAGAGGATACTATTTAATGAGTGGGAAATAAAAAAATGGGGTAACATTTTGACTACCAACTCAGCCCCCTAAAAGAACAGACCAATACTGTGGCTCCCCCGAGTATACGCTATAGCGTTTCACCTCGGAGCGTGACGGATCAGACTCATTCACTGCTCAGAAATGTTTCCACTTCGAAAATTCTATACAATTTAGCCAATATTCTTAAAACAGACCAATACTATGGCTCTCCCGACTATACCCTATAGCGTTTCACCTCGGAGCGTGACGGATCAGACTCATTCACTGCTCAGCAATGTTTCCACTTCGAAAATTCTATAGAATGTAGCCGATATTCTTAAAATAGACCAATACTATGGCTCTCCCGAGTTTACCCTATAGCGTTTCACCTCGGAGCGTGACGGATCAGACTCATTCACTGCTCAGCAATGTTTCCACTTCGAAAATTCAATAGAAAAATTTAACCGATATCCTCAAAGCAGAAAATTACAAATAAATCACTGTACGAAACTGATCAATCTACCTAAGTCCTTCCAATGGGTTCGAATTCCTTCAATTTCGCCGGGAACGGATCTAGCAACGATCCCCATAAGACCCGGGACACCTACCAGCTTAGACACCTGAACTTCCGTATTTTTAGTGGCCCGTACCGCAAAACTGTCAAACTTGTCCCACTTCTAGGATCCCCCAGAATCCTCGAAGTTCTCGGATTACGCACATCTCGAAACTGGAAAGATCCACAAATACATATACACACACATATGTATGTATACATCGCCTATGCAAAGTTAATCTATCTATCCCTGGGGAGCACGTATCGCTTCCGTATTGCATCGGCGCTCGTTCGCCCTGCGGAGCTTGTTATTGTCAGACCAAGGACTCCTCGTGAATCCTTTTAACGACGTATTCCGGATAAGGGTGTTCCTGGAAGACCGCCAATACCCGATTTCTCTCCCACCTAGCTCGGATTCTCTGGCCTCTCTTCATCCCGCAGCGAATCGGGAAGGAGGGAAAAGATTGAAAGAGGAGGCTGATGCGCGTCGCGGGCAACGGAATTCGAAAAAGAAAAGCCAGGGCTCCGTGGCTGACGCGACGAGCCCGTGCCAAAAGGAAACCGTTTTCCTCATTCGGTCCCGGTGCGGGAACCAGCCACGTCCCGCGGGAATCGACTTTGTCAACCGTATGAAAAACGTAGAACAGATCACGGTCGAACCGTTCATTCGTCAGACTACTCTCGGAGGATCGTGGCTACCTTGGCCTCGTCTTCATCAGCGATTCCTCGCCGAGTTGCCGACAACTTCGCTGAAGTTGAAGGCTGAACTTCGCAATTGTTCACCCAAGCTTTTGGTACCTTACTAGGTTTTTGAAAACTGAGCCAAACTACTCGAACCAAACTTATCGAACAAATAATGTAGTATGCTCTGGCTTATTGTATGATGTCGCTGTTAACTTGAGTTCTTTTTAGATGTTAGAAGGATTAGAGTACAGTCGATAATATGTGAAAGAATTATTTTTGAAATTGCTACTGAATTTTGAATGAAAAAGCCAAGCTCGCGATTTTTCACTTTTTTACCTGCGGTCATAACGAAAACCTGAAATATTGCATTATTAATGTTCCAAGCCGAGTAATTCAAATATAATTTTTGGTTTTGGGGGTGAAAACAGTTTCAGGAGCAAAGGAATAACTAATTCACAGAAACCGGCATCAAACGGATATTTATTTAGGACTGTAAAGGCTCTAGTCGCGTTAGCACGCGTCCTAGGCTCGGTTGTGAACGCACAAATCCGCAGTCTATTAATAATTCATCCCCTAATCAAGCCCTAATTTCAGTTCTGGACGGTTCTCCGGCAAGTTTCCATTTCGCTGCGGACGACAGTCGATCGAAGTCGATCATCGGGAGTCATCGGGACCGAAAGTTTCGGCTTGAGTTAACGCCTTCGTCAAAGCATGAAGAGAGTGTGTGAGCGAGGGTGGCAACCCGCTGGTAATTGGCAGTGCTGCCTTTAGGATCCTTCGTGGAGAGACCCTCGACCAAAGTGTAGCCCCGATAAGATATTTCTGGCGCGCCGCCAACACCCGTGATATTCCTGCCGAAAGTTCGCGAGTAGAGCCTTCTCTCGTTGCAACAAAAATCTTTTTTCCGTCTGTACATACACGCCGCGCCGCAGCTTTTTATGGGACGCGAGAACCACATTCGAAAGTTCCCCGGAAGCTCGTCTTCTGCTCGTGGAAAATTGTATTCGAGCTTTCTTATCGTACCGACCCGCCCTCGTTCCTTCTGGCCCATTGCTCGAGACCGCTGAAACGACCGCGTACCTTCGACCATCGAATACTTTCTCGGCTTCCCTTATCGTTACGGTATTATTTATGAACCCCCGAATCAATTCTTCCTGAAATCCGGTTAATCCTTTCGGCGGACTTTTGTTGGAGATCTCCGCAATTTGCATCGCGAGGATTCCGCTGTTTCTAGCAAGAAACATGGTGGGTTATATCTCCACGTAAAATCTGATTCGTAACTTAAATTCGTTTGAATTTGTAAAATTTGTATTTTTACCATTTTCAATACAGGTCCACATACAAAGTTGCAGACAGCTTTTGGTATTTTCTCTGTAATTCACGTGAAGTGAATATTTAAACGGGAATTATTGGCGAATGCAGCTGTAAGTTACGTTGTAGCGCAAAATTGCGAAGCCTTCAATCAAAATCAATGTTTCATGACATCTGTCATTTGTTTTGGCACACCTTTCAATTTTTAGGTTAACCTAATTATTACGAATTGTAATTGTTTTTCTAAATTTCATCCGCTGATCGAAATCAATTGTTTCATTTCAGTTGAATATCAACCCATTGTAAAAGTAAGATGAAAAAAAACAAGTTATGCTGGAAGCAATGAAGAACGATTGCTCCAATAATTTACTACAAGCTTAAAATGCAGTAACGAAATTATTGAAAAATCCAGAAACTATCTGAACACTCAAAATGAAAATTAGGAGTAATATTTTCAATTTATTGTCCAAAATGTAATCCAGTTTTTTCATAATAAACGTTGCGTTCTATATTTATCTTCTTTTGCTACTATTTTTATGCGACAAATTAAATTCATCAACTGCTACTATTATTACGGGACAGAGGGAGTATTATTTTCGATCTATTTAACATGGCAAGAAAGAAAATAAATTTCTAGTTAACTGCAATTTGTCGCAATTCAGGTACCACATTTTTATTTCGCAGGAAGATACGCTGTCTGTTAATCATACTCCACGAAAGCAATCTTATATTTTCAATACCTGCAGAATAAAAAATCTGGAACAGTTAATACGGTGCCACAGTTACTTGAGCCGCTTATATCGTAGAGCAGTGCCAATGAAAGAACTGTACCGAAAGAGGGAAACTAATCGACACTAGGAGCGAGCATCGATATTAAATTCGTGTTTCCACCAATGACCGGTCCGGGACTGGCACGGACGTGCTTTTCCAAAGAGAAAGTTCCGTTTAATTACACCGAACGACATCAAAGGTGAAAAATTCTAAAACGAAGTTAATTAGCTGCCGTGTCTGCAGAGTGTATCTCTCTCCGGAGTTCTCGTTATCTTCTCTCGCAGGTAGTACTTTACACGGCGCCGGGGTTGTGAAAGAGAACGTGCGCCCCTCTATCTCTCTCATTTAGGGGATGGTCCGGGGGATGGCTGTTCGAGTCGTCGCGATCCCTGTCTCACGCTGCTGTCTGAGACGTTCTTTCGACGTGCAGCGAGCTTCCAACGTCACGCAAAAGCGATACGAGCTCGTTCCCGCGACACGGAGGAACTAATCTGGCTTCATCGAAGTCACTCGATACGGGAGGAGCTTCTGAAGTTAGCACCCTCCTCGGAGACGAGACCCTCGAGCTGCTGCTCTTGATCCCTTCGCGACTATGTAATCGACGTTCCTCCGCGATAACAATTCCGTTCTATATTCGTACTGCACGTACGAACCAATTTTTATTGAACAATTTCCCGATATTTAAACCGTAACCACAGGAAACATGATTCTGGAATAATTTTCATCCCTTGCGTGATTTTTCTTAACCCGCTATTTAATTTTGTAGCCTCTAGGTAGCATCAATTTTTTCTGCAATAATCAGGCAGTGTTATTTCTGGTCGACTAAGTACGAAATAAATTTTTCTTCGTTATACAGGGTGTCGCTAAACTGTACCTCGTTGTGAAAAAATATTTCCAATAAAACTTAGTGTTTTTGGGGAGATATCTTATGGTGGTCAAAAATATTCTCCAGGTAGACGTGAATTTTATGAAACATTTTTTATCAAAGTATATTGACGATCGAGATGAAGGAAACAGTTACAATGGATGGCGAAACAATCACAACAGACGAAGGTCTTTATGCGTCGATGTAAAGACAATTCGGCTTTGAAAATACGAAGGTTCTCAAGGAATGGTCCGGCACAAAATCACAAATTACAAGGATAAGTAATCGAAAATTGTTTCTATTAAAATGTAGATCAAATAATGTATAATATTTCCAAATTTTATAAAAAATAATCACTAACAGATTCAACATAATTACCACTTCTGCATTCACTTGTAATAAATTGTTAAATTTACAAAACAGATATATGAGAAAATTATCATACCAAACATCACAATTAAAGATTCATATAATTTGCACACGTCATTATTGAACAGATCGTCTGAATTAAACGAAGAAATTCATCAGATCGAACCAGTGCGCTGAGAACGTAAATGTACTTTGTTAACAAATTGTCGATCGAGATAAAGGAAACAGTTAAAATTTTTTATGTGCAATAAAACTCCGCAGCCTACCCATCAGCCCAGCAACCGATCTGTCAAGTAAAAAATAAATTTCTCCTCATTATACAGGTGTCCCCAAGATGTATCTCGTTGCATAAAAATATTTCCAATGAAATTTACTCCGTTTTGGCGGAGATATCTTACGGAGTGGTCAAACTGTTCTCCACATGGGCGTCAATTTTATTTTCCGCGAAAATGTTTGTTTCGCGTAAGTCTGCTGATCAGCTTCGCAAACGATCTATCAATTCCGCGGATCTCCGATCGATCCAGCACCGGGAGTTGTTAACCTCGAAACACACAAGACCGACACTGTGCCAAGAACAATCTAGCAGGGTGCAAAGCCTCGCTATCAATCTAGCGCAGGATAGCAAAAGAAAATCCTCGGCGAATCCACCCTCGGCTCGGCGAAGAATCCTTGGTTTCGCGTGCGGAATCCTCGAGCGGCCGCGCGGGGGAGGGGGACGAGGGGATACGAATGCTTTTTCCGGGCGTTGAAAAGCGTCGTCGACGAAAACTGGAACTGATTCAGCTGATTTATGCGGCTAATACACCCGTTAGGGGAGATTTATCGCGGCGAGGGAGCGGCGAGCAAACGTATAATATTTACGTTTCCGGCGTGACGATGGGCTCTGCAGCAGCACACACACACACACACACGCGCGTACACACAGATCAGTAGCAGCAGAAACACCACCGACGGGGTCAAGAGCGGAAAATGAAGGGCGGAAACAGGGCAGAAAGGTAAGAAGAATAAACGGACGGTGAAAAAGAGGGCTGAGGGAGCCCGCGGCCGCGTATACCTTTTTGCTTGCTGTCCTTTCGTCCGACGCGCGAAAGAGAAAGTGAGCAAAACGGCCACCGGGGGAAAAAAAATGGGAAGAGCAGAGGAGAGAGGGATGACGTTTTCCCCCTTTTGTGCCGAGGGGGGTGAAGAACGAGGCTCCTGGCGGTCGTTAATTCGCCGGGTTTTCCTGATCGGGTGCCACCTGTCTCGTTACGAAACGAATTCGCCACGGTTTTGTCGAGATTAATCCAACGATCATCTTAATACGAGGACATTACTGCCCTTTTTACCTGTTCCCGTTTCTTTCGCAACGTTCCCCGTCGCGCACCGTCTTCTTCCCGACTTTCTTTGTGTAATTCCCGACTGTACAGCAGCGATTTCTTTGGCCGAAGTCACTGCTGACTCGGCAATTACATTTAATTCTATTACTTTTGTCCTGCCCGCGATACGGAGGTTCTTCTTGTACACGATGATGCATGTTCCTAAGCAACCGTTATTTTTAACACTTTGCACTCGAAAAGCTATTTTAACTCGAGAATTAAACATTTCTTCTCTCTCTAACCTAGAATAATTCCATTTTATATAATTTTTTTCTCATTTTATGGATATGAAATTGATGTAATACCTCATGCAATACTTAAATGTTTAGTAATTGGTTAGATACCAACATATTTAATAATGTAAACAATATTTGGAATAACGGTACAGCAATTTTTAATGGCGATTCTGACGAGGGAAGTTACCCAACCGTAACACGCCGATTTTAAAATGTATCAAATAAATATAAAACTTATATAATAATATATAATAATAGATATAAAACGCAAAAAAATATTTGACACGTATTTTTTTATAGCGGCCGACATTCAGGGGGGTGGAAACAGCTCTCAAAGTTGGGGTGAAAAATCGATTTTCTTGAATATCTGCGAGAGTATTAGGCCTAGACAAAAATTTCAAAATCCAATTTGTGCGTCTTTGAAGGACGAATCCTTTCGCGTATCTTTTCTCGGAGATATTCAACAAAATCGATTTTTCACCCCAATTTTGAGAGCTATTTTCACCTCCCTTAACATGAATGTCGGCCGCTATAAAAAGATACGTGTCAAATATTTTTTTTTTGAGTTTTATATCATACCAAAATTTCATTAAAATCGGCGTGTTACACCACTCGTTTGTTAACGGTTAATGTACACCAAAAGATAGTTGTAAAAAATTGTAGGTTTACTTGTAAAATAATCAAGGTGACCTTGAACACTCGGTGAGAATAGAAATTTTCCGAATTCTAATGAAATTTCACGTGCCGGTACAATTTCCTCGATCGTTTAGCGGCGGCTAGGGACGTTCGAAGTAGTTCGGAAGCCATCTTGAAATGCGGCCGGGACGTGACACGCGTGATCGATCGTTCGAGGTGGATCGAGAAGCGAGATATCGGGTTTCGTGAGAGGAAATCGGGTCGCACGGAGAAGAGAGAGTATCGTCGATTAATTATTTAAGTCGCAGCGTGTCGATGTGAACGGCGGCGCCACCCCCTCGACGCCACCCCCGTCATCTCCTCGCTGGTTTTTAACCGGCTGCGTGATACCGCGCCAATGTGCCTCGCGATTCGTTTAATTAGGTTAATTTAATTAAAATTCTTCCCATTCTAATTAGTTGCGCAACATCCCCGGCTAACGGAGCAAAGCTGAAAGGACTGTGCGTTTCCGCTCGCCATTGTTGCGCCCTGTAACGAACTCACCCTCTTTCTCCCCGACAGAAAGAGAGGGAGAGAGAGAGAGAAAGAGAGGATTGAACAGAGGGAAATAAGAGATCCCGGCGACTAGTAATTATCGAAAACTACGACCCCTCGGGCCGGGGGAATTTTACGCGGGCGCGAATCGCCTGCTGAATTTTTAAGAAGCCGTTTCCGGTGTTTAATGAACGAATCTTTATGGCCAGAATGCTGGAAGGAATATCGCCGTTTGATCAAATGCACGTTTCCTGGTCCCTGGTGTTTACTGTTACGACGCAGACTCGCTGGCCTCGAGCGTGTTATGATTTTTAAACGAATCGAGTTTATTCGTGCTCCCTCGACGAATAAATTGTTTCGCGTATTCTTTTGCGCAGCATATGACTGGATATCTACTTTACCCCTTGTCGCATTTGTTTCTTCACGCAACGATTGGCACTCTTGTTCGGCCTGAATAGTTACCTGGAAGAAAAAGAAAAATTATATTTATCGTGTGTCTACGTCCACTTCGAGACTGCTTAACTTTTAATTACTCGCATTCAGTACTTACAATCTGGAAAGTTTAAATTTAGTACTTTAAGCATAAACGAAGGTGTCGATTGCACTGGCAAATATCTATTTTGCAATTAATGTAGTTATTTTATTGGGGAAAAATTTACTTTTGTTGGAGTCGTATAATGTTCCATGTAACCAGTTATGTAAAGAGTGGAGTGCGTGTTACTGAATGTTAATTATGTACTGATAAATTAAAGAGTGGAACCAAAGAGTGGTTTATATTACAAAACGCAAATTGAATTAAATTAATACGTGAATTATAAAACATCATTGACTGCCACACAAATATTTAATCCACGAGTTTCGATCTGAATAAAACTAGGTTTACTTAATAGATTGTAGTAAAAATTGATTTTTAGATCCGGTAAACAAATCGTATGTAAATGTTCGTAATGTTAACACTTTCAATGCGTTTTTGACGACCTAAAATTCACCCCTACGAGAATTTTTTTAATTTCTATTTTCTTTTTTGTGAAATCTATATTTTACCTCTCTGAAAATCACTTTTCTGAAGTAAATACATTTTTTTCTCAAAAATCTAGGTCCGTTTGTCAGTTCCAGAACGGACTCGCGTGGTAAAGTTGTCCTTAAGTCAGTTCCAGAACTGACCCGCATTGAACGTGTTAAACAAGCTCATAAAATTGCAACTGAACTGTAAAAATGCCAAAAACAACTCCAAGACAGAGAATGGATAAATTTCGACTCGAGGTGCGTGCGGGGGTTGAACGTTTGATTTGATCTGATTAATAATTCGTTTAACATTGCTGCTTTGACGGACAGGTTTATCGAACATGGCCCCGAGCACCGGCAAAAATGTTGTTGGTCTGCCGTTCGTATTTTACGGTTCTACGAATTTTATTCCCCCAGCGCGGCGATCTCTAAAATGATTTCCGAGTTCGTGGGTCAAACTGATTTATAAATTCGCCAAACAATCCGGTCCGAGTTCACGGGAATTACTGGCACGGTTTTACGTCTCGCCAATAAAAATTCATCGTGCCGCTGTCAACCGAAAAGCCCACGGTCGATTAAAAAGCCAGTGGCAGCGGAGCATTCTCCCCTTTCATCGAGACCGATGGCAGGGCGAACGGTGGAAGAAGGTGGGGGAGATACTGCTAGAAAATGTAGAATCCCATTCCGTCATCCCTTTCAGGATAACTAAGTCTTCCCTTCACCTTTCAGACAATATTCCCCCCGTTGCCACACCCCCACTCTCCTCACGCCCCCGAGACTTTCAGTTTTCTGTCCTCCGTCTCGTCTACTTCCGACGTGGCAACCCCTCACGGCGTGCATTTCGTCGTAAATAATCGTGTCGCGCGTCGACCGGCGGGAAAAGTGACGAAAACCAATCCGCGAACCCTTCATTTCGTCATAGATCACCGAATTTTCAAAATGGAATTCATGCAGTGACGTCGAGAGGGTCGCAGTAGCATTAACTTCGCAGACAGTGAGGGGAGGTCTCGAAAAATTCGTCTAGTCACAAAACTTTTCTTATTTCTTTATTATTAGACTGTGTGAGCATTAATTGTGCATTTTTTAATGCATAAAAATACGTATAGTCGGTGTACAAAGTATTCGTTTTTGAAAAACGAATAGATTTTTCAAAATTGGACTCGGCAGCTTGAGTATTTTTGAGACGTTAGAATGTGTAAATCATTCTTTTTGTAATTGTTATTGGTCGCAATTACGAAGGGAACAGTAGAGATCATGATTTTTAAATTTTTTATCTGTGCCCGTAATGAAAATTTAAAACATGCATTTTGTAAATCTAAGTAAGTTATATACATATATGTACAAAGTTTCATTGGAATTGATTGACGGATAAAAAAGCTATGGGCGTAAGATGTAAAAATCTTTGAATTTACGGTTTGCGATTCATTAAAATCGCAGATTCTTACGATTTTTGCTATTTTCGATCAATTATATTTCGTATCATCCTCGATCGATTTCGATGAAATTTTGTACAAGTATTTATATAACTTACTTACAATTAGACCTACCAAAGGCGCCTTCTAAATTTTCATTGCAGGTACAGATAAAAAATTTAAAAATCGTTACCTCTTTACTATTTCCTTCGGAATTGCGACCAATAACAATTTAAAAAGAAAATTATTTACACATTAGCTAGTAAACTAATCCTTCTAACGTCCGAAAAGAAACTCAAGCTGTTGGGTCCAATTTGGAAAATGTAATTCGTTTTTTTAATGTGTACGAATACTTTGTACACCGACTGTATATTAACTCTCGAGTTTGAAATCATAGATAATAGAGATACTAGTCACTATCTAGCGGTTCATTTTCGACAATACCGTAAAAGTTGCATTGAATTAATTTAGTTTAAAATCACTTAGACCACTTTCACAATCATGGGCACATATATGGAATTTTTTAGCAGGCAAAAACCGTGCGAAAGTAGATTATTATTCCATGAGGAGCCGCATGAATTTGATATCACCGTCTGATCCCGAAATGACATTCGGTTCGAGAATTTTTTTCGATGGAAGTATTCTTCCATCCGATCGAGCATTCGAGCCACAGAAAAAGGAATAATTAATTAAACGATCCGGGAATAAAGCTCGGAAACCCCTTGAGGCTTTCCAGTCGGGCTTCATTAATACCATCCCGCACAATATTTATTCTTACCTTACTTATTACCATTAATGATTTTAATTGAACGGTGAAGTGCTAGGGAAGCAGGCACCGCCGGATAAAAAGCTCCGCTATTCTCTCTCATCCCTCATCCCTTTCACCGTGGAAAAAAATCTGGCCATAAAAGATTGGACGAGAAAAAACGACCCGTCGAATAAATCAAAGTGCGGTTTCGCGATGTCGCAATGAAAAATATCGGTTTCGTTATATGCTTTACGATTTCCGATCCAAATAAAACATTCATTAACATCCAGCTGCGTGTTACACAACCGGTCCATTAGATTACGTTTATTCTGCTCCGATGGAAATAAATAATAACCGACCGAGTATTATCGCGGGTCCATGTCGGTTGAAGAAACGCATTAATCTTTATTCCATTTAGAGCTGAATAAATTCGAACCTCCACGATGAAGATTTTGTAATGTATTGATTTGTTATATCGGTACAATTTGAAATTGAAATTTATAAGAAATTACAAAAATCAAAGGAACTGTAGATTGGAACCAGGTCTGGTAACACGCATTTGACTTTTATAATTTTTTGTTTAATCCGACTTTCATAATAAACATTTGTTTTAGATTTCTTTATTCAATGTATTTATTTGTGACACACAATTTTTAAGAACTGGCAAAGTCTAAGAAACTGCAGACTGGAACTATTTCTATTGCCACATACATTCAGCCAGGAAAGTATTCGAACGCCCTTTAAGGCATTTTTAAAAACTTTTTTATTTGGGCCCCTTTAATGAAAATTTAAAATATATTATTTGTAGATCAATGTTAGTTATACACATACTGAAAATTTCATCGAAATCGATTGACGCAGGACAAAACGACATTCATCGAAAGATGGACGATTCTGTGGATTTTAAGCAGAAACTGATTAAAATTTCGTGTAAAACTACGATTTTCGCCATTTTTAACCGCTTGGAATTTTCGTGGGTGCTCCACACTTTTATTTACAGTCACTATAATGCCTAAAAAAATTATTTTCTCCTTTTAGTTCATTTTAATATAAGCGTGGTTTTTAAAAAGTTGTTTTTCATATAGTACTCCTTCATTTTCTACTTTTTAGTCTTTTTTAAATGGAACGCAAGATATAATAATACTGAATATGAAATAGTAAGACGCAAAATATGGAAATACGCGAGATAAAATGAGGGGATGACTCCGAGAGACGACGCTACGTCTCTTTATGGAGTCCGAAACTGTCCGAAATGGAACTGAATGAACGGAACACCACACTGACTGAGCTCCTTCGGTTTGAAATCGGTCAGTGGACTGGGGATGAGTCGGAGTGGGAACGCGTAGTAGAGTAGGGAGCGCTGGCGCGCGGAGTGGGGATCGCTGAACGCGATTTCGTACTACCAGCGTCGCACGGAAAGTTGTGACGGTTAACATTAAATTTTCTTTCTCCTAAACGCACAGTTTTTTAAAAATTTGTTTTTTAATATTGCATTGTCATCTAGTTCTGAGCTATGTTTAAAGTTTCAAGTCTCTAGCTCATCGGGAAGTGATTTAAAATTCGATTACAAGATTTGACGCATCGACAACATCGGCAACTCGGCAAGCTAATATAAGCGTGGTAAAAAATCAGATCATTTTGTACAATTATAAAAAAGTTATTCCGTTTTAAACAGCGTTCGAATACTTTCGTGGCTCACTGCATTTATTATAATTCTGTTCATACACCGCACAGGGGGTCAATACTCAACCGTTAATTTGATGCGGCTCGTAAACAAACACGCACACGCCGGGGTAATATAACAGTGCGCTATTCCCCTCCGATTTTTCCCCGACCCGGTAAAATCCGAAGCGACGCGATGACTCGTGTTTCCCGTTTTTTTCATTAGCCGCACCCCCGTCCAGGGAAATATCGTTAATTTTTAACGACACCCCCGACGGGCATCCGTCACGGCTCTCAGGCAACGACGTTCCGATTTCCCGGAAAATTTTCGTGCTTGCGGGTTCAATTTGCGTTCACCGGGGGTGATTAATTTATGGCGGTCCTCGTGGGGGGTGGAATGGAGACCGAGCTGATGGCTCCCGAATGCTGGGAACCGGAAACTTCGATTCTGATGGTCTTAGACCGCGAGCATCCAAGATTTATGCGGCCCCTGTGCTCAGACTGATTTTCAAGAATTTAGATGGTCGGGGCCTGGAAAATTCGAATCACGGAAATTGTCAATTAACCCTTCGGAGACATCTGCTCACAGTACTGTGGCTCTAGAGATTAATTCAAAATTTATTACTCGAGATTAAATTATTAGGTACGTGACACTTTCGTGCGTCAGCGTTCACTTTCCAGAATTCCAGTTCATCCACGTCTTCAACAAACTATGGTAACATCTTTAACATTGTACACGTGATTTCATTAAGAGTCGAACGCGAACGATATAGCTTGCAATTTTGAGGTTAGGAAGTTCATGTACAAATTGTGTACATATTATAATTTAATATACAAATAAATGTGCCCATAATTATGAAAGTGGTCCAACATAAATGAAAATTGAAAAAATGAGTTTATCAGTCATTTCACATCACATTATTTTGAACTAGATTAGTTCAATGTAATCTTTACGATAAAAATTAACCATTAGACTCGTTATTTCAACACTGTATGAAATTCATCCACTTTAAGTATGTCGAAACAAGAAATATACGACTTTCAGATATGATACAACGCCTCTAATGAGATTCCACTGGCAGATGCTGATGCGACATTAAATAAATAAATGTAAAAAAGAAAGATTCCACTGATGAGATTCCCGGAAGACCGCCTTTTACTCAAAAAACTAAGTACAATTGAATCCCGAAGAAGAAAGGCGCACCAAGCAAGAAAGTTTTCAAGAAAATTTTCAAGAGATCCTTTTATCTGGATTTTAATTTCCGAGCTTGTCGGCTGATTCCTGGGAAGGAAGCGACATGAAAGAAACGAACTTGAACGCGTTTAATAAGAAGCTGACTCGGCCATTATGCTTAACTCGTATCATTACTGCGACGTTACTTTATGAAATCGTGTTTCCCGTATAATATTTATACGCGTTTCAGAGCAGTCGTTCGGGTCCCAACGACGACAGAAAAATTTACGTTTCAGCTGACCCAGACGACTGCTAGAAATGATCTGGCTCAGCGGGTACACAGCTGCATCGAGAATTAGACAATTTCTGTTCGAGTTTTTGAACCGGCGATCTCTCCCATTTACCGAGCAAACAGTCGCAATTGCCATTTACCGTGGGAACAGTTATGGGGGTCGGTAGGAGAACGAACAGTAAAATCGAAATTACACCGGAAAGTTTGTACGAGAACGTGATGGCTAGGCGGACGGATAAATTAGATCGGTTAAAATTCTCCGCTCGGTCGTTTTTCAGCTGCCTCGTCAAATCTTTCATTGCGCTGCTCCATCTCGTTTCGTCGTTTCCACTCTCTGATAGCGCAGTTTCTTTTACTGAACGCCGGCGACGTGCCTATTTTCTTTGCTATGCGTCGGACCGACCGTTTCCGCGGGATATGGATGCTATACATAGAGAAATACGTATTTATTATCGTTCTCATATGCTGAAATAACAAGGTGATGAACGTTACACAAAACGTATTTACTTAGTTGCTTATTTAAAAAGTAATTATTTAAATAAAAAGAAATTTTTAATATACCACGTTTTTAAAACGGACTAAAAAGTGTAAAATAATTTTTCCTTGCCCCGTACAAATTCCTAACCCCATACAGATAGTCCTGAAAATTTGTGATTGTGAATTTTTAACAGCTATGAAAACACTTGTAAGATTTAAAACGAAAAACGTGGGGAATTAATGAATTAATATTAAATAAATTCTGTTGCACGCATGTTGAAGAACGCAGTCTTAAAGCAAACGTGAAGAGAAAATTGATTTTTTGAAATTCCAAATCCCGAATCCTCCCTTAACCCATTTTAACTCAATTTACAAAGTCTAACAAATATGAATGTTATGCCTTTATTTTGAGATGAATTAAAATTTGATTCGTTTGTAATCAATATTTGAGCATTAAAATAAGTGTAGCCATACGAAAAATATTTTTCTTCTCCTTTCTACGACATTTCAGGGGATAAAGACATTTTAATCACTGTGTCTGCACAGAAAGTATTACGGCGAGGGGTTAAAAGTGAGAAAAAGGAAACCGAAGACCACAACGAATTCGCGAACGAGATAAAAGAGGCACAGATCCGAGAGCGATTCAGCGACTAAAATTCCCGCGGACAGCTTAATTAATAAATAGCTTAAAAATTGGATAAAATACGCGCGACCCGGTGGAAGTGAATCGCAAAGCGTCGGTGCATTTTCGCACGCAACAGGAATAGAAAGAGCGAAAAACTGCTGAAGTCGGCGTGTTCCCGCAAAAATGCTCGTTTCCGGGGTAGCGACTTATCGCCATTAGCTGACACTTCAACCGAGGGTGCCACACCGCTTTTTTCATCGCGAGCTACCACCCTCCCCGCGGCTCGCCCCGCGCAGCTTTCGCGCGACCTCGAGGGGGTGGCTGCGACTAGAAAGGGTTACAAAAGCGTCGCGAATTCTCCGTTAATTCGCCGCGAGTCGAGGCACTGCATGCAGCAAGCCTGCGCGCCTCGCGAAATGAGATTACAGGGATTGAAGCCGACGATTCCATTCTTCCCGCGCAACCCCCTCTCTTTTCTGAAATCTGAAATTCAGGCCGAGGCAAGTGCTCTCGGCGAAAACCTCGTTTTTTAAATCTGATCCCGGAACACCGTTGTATTCCCGGCGGCGCGCGGCGGCATTCAGCGGAATTTTGCGCGTACAGATATTCAAAATATTTTCGACGGATTTCATGGGTTCGGTCGGGTTCCGTTCGCGCGTAAATCTAATGAATGGATCCCCGGGTCCGCATCCGTGCCGGCCACTTAATATTTCGATGGGATTTCATCGAGTCTTCTCAGTCTCGAATCGTACGTGATATTCGATTTTGCTGTGCGAGTTTATTGAACTTCCGCTGAGCATTTTCTTCCTCGTTAATTGGACGATCTAGTGCCGTAGAGTGTCTACGTGTTTTTCGTGTACTTCATCAATGGAATTGGATTGACTCAAAGGGTAAACTTTAATTTACCGGACTCAAAATTTGTGCCTTTCTCCTAGAAATTATGTAGGAAGTGTGGATTTGTATGTTTTCTATTGTATGTATGTGTGAATCGTGCGTGTGCATGAGTGCCGCGGTACTGCGACCGCGACACATCAAAAATAATCAATAAATAAATACAAGACGTCTTCTAGAAGATTCGTTAAATAAAACATCCGAGCGAGTAGTTTATAAAAGGACACGTTCACGCGGCGGCGTCACGTTTTCTCTGGAAACACGAACACGTCAGGTTTTATAAAATACGGAATTATATATATACGGTTAAAGAATTTAATGTTTATTCACTGTTTGTTAAATTGTATATAAGTCGTGTGCTTTCTTTTCTCAAATAAAATAACTGTTTAACATCTCTTCTCTTACAATTATGATGTATTTGGTTTGTAATCCAGTAGATTTGTCCCCGGGACGGCTGCAGATTGAAGTTTCTATCCTGTAGGATCAATGGTTCAGGAGTTATGCTTGTTTAAAGTTGGGCAACCTGCAGTGTTTTTGACAGGTAAGGGTGCCGCCATATTGGTCTGCAGTGACGATCGTATGCCGCTTACCTAATCACCATCCAACAAATTAATTATTCTGATCGGTAAGCAGCGCGCGACCGTCACTACAAACCAATATGGCGGCGCCCTTGCCTGTCAAAAACAGTGTAAATTGCTCAACTTTAAGCAAGCATAACTCCTGAACCATTGATCCTACGGGATAGAAACTTCAATCTGCAGCCGCCCCAAATACATCATAATTTATAGGAGACAGGCACAAATTTTGAGTCAGGTAAAGTAAAGAGCAGCCGACTCACAAAAGATGGTCCACGATACATTATGGAATGACTTGTGTTATTGTGATAAATTGAAATTTTTATTGGAAACTTTGTTATTTTACGAACGACTGGTGCGAGTCAGATTTGATCCGAGTTTTTGTGTTTAGGGGGTTGGTGAACCTCTGCAGAGAATATTTTTCTTCGTTAATGAGTTGACTAATGTCGGTGTATTTTTTGACAAATTACAGATTGCTTGTATTACAATTATTAGAATGGTAAAGTTATACATTGTTTGTGCTCATATTTTAAATTTTTACCTAGACCACTTTCATAATTATCGGCACATAAATCCATAATATTTGGATAAATGTAAGCTTGTTATTTTTATAAAACCATAAAAACCAATAATTTCGAGACTCCGATAGTTCCAGCATCAAGCCGAAGTCGTGAAACTTCTCCAGAGACGGAACAATGGCGGCACCCACATAATGGCAGGAGATGATCCTCCTAAATCGAGCACATTTGATTTGATCGTATCATCAAAAGCTTCAAGCAAAAGTCTCGATTATCACTCAGAAAGGGTTTAGCATTGTTGTTCCTTTTAGATATACAGTGGGTGTAAAAAGTATTCGTACGCCTTTTAAAATAGAATAACTTTTTTGTAATTGTACCAAATGACCTGATTTTTTATAATCAATTAGAAGCATTGGTTTACGAAATGATGTGCAAAAAAGATTTTTCGATAATGATCCGATAATTGAATTGACTGCTTTTCCTTACATGCTAGAAACTATCTTCTCAAAATCTTCATACTTAAAAAGTATGTTTTTCAGGTGAAGCGAGATACAATAAATATTACGTCATTGACAGCATGAATCTTGACTTTCACTAACTTATTTCTGGCATTTTTCCGATTAAAACAAGACCAAACACGATATAATTTCAATTGTAATCAGTGGTTTCGACGATGAAAGTTTCGAGCGCAACGAAGAACAGCGTATGGGACATTCTTTGAACTGTGCCGGTGACGGCGACTGTCCGCGTCACTTTCTTTCCCATACGCTGTTCTTCGTTGCGTTCGAAACTTTCATCGTCGATTAAACCACTAAATACACTTGAAATTAGATCGTGTTTGGTGTCATTTTAATCAGAAAAATGCCAGAAATAAGTTAGTGAAAGTTCCATAAAAAAATATGTAATGAGAAATAAAAAGCTTTTTTAATTGGCATTGCATTGTTAGAACACGCGGGCCTTTAAACTATGTCGGCGACGGCGACACGCTTCGGCCACGCGATCCGTATTTCATTCTGTCCTTGTCTATGTTTTGCTCTCTATTTAACTCTCGGCGCGGTCGGCACGGTAGACGCAGTCATAAAAAAATGACTTTGACAGTAAATGCGGATTTACTGTAATACAATCTAATACAAATGGCCCGTCTCATTCTTGTACATTTCCATCGCGTAAAACCCAGAGGTTCCATGTGCCAATCTACCAGCACTCCACGGAATCGATGCGCATCAACTCCACGCGTCGAACCGACAGTATCATCGCTAGCAGAAGAAGCGAGCTTGCAAGAGAGAACACGGATAGCTTCATAAATACGTCGTCCAATAATCTGGACGATCTCCAAGCGAGTTCCGGGCTCAATGAGAAGCCGTTGCGTCGGGAGAAAAAGAAAGAAAGAAAGAAAGGAAGATAGCACTAACCAAGACGCGTAACACCGATTTACGTTAGCCAATGAGAGCAGCGTACCGGAAGAGAAGGCTCCCGGGGCGCAACAGAAAATTAGGAGGGGTGGAGTACAATCGGATTGGCCGGGGCAGAGGACAGAGGGTAAACTCGGCTGAACTCGGCTGAACAAGAGTGAACCGGAGTGAACGAGAAAGACGTAGCCGAAGGAAACGAACGGAGGTGGCCCGGGGGCAAAGAAAGGAACCAGACGTGTATAATAAATAAGAACAAAGGGGTGAGTCGCGGCGCGATAAAAAGGGGTGGAAAACGAGGGGGGCAGCGAGCGAGCGAGCGAGCGAGCGAAGTGAAAACAGAAATACGGTACGGACAGATAAAGAGCGGAACGACGATAAGCGGCGGTGATATAGAGGTGAAAGAGATACCGGAAACAAAGAAAACAAGATAGAGGAGAGAAGAGAGAGAGAGAGAGAGAGAGAGAGAGAGAGAGAGAGAGAGAGAGAGAGAGAGCCGAGGCCGAGCATGAAGGAGACGGGATAAGGAGTGCGGGGGTTGCATCAGGTTTTGGTAGAGTGAAAAGCAGCCGTTGGGTATCCGGAGGAGGGGTGGGAGAGAGATAGTCGCTATCAATTTTCCTGTAATGGGAGTGCAGCGGCGTAACGAGGTCGTGCGAGAGGGCGAGGAGAGTGTCGCGAGCGATCGCACTCGCGGTAACGAACTTGGGACACATTGTGTCGGCGACGTTAATGACGTAACGAGAGAATCGACGAGGGACGAGGGGGCCGGAGACGAGGACGAGATGCTGGGCTCGACGGAACCCGGATTTTCCCTAAATTCACCGCGATTGCCTCTTTAGGGCGACCCTTCCCCGCAAACCGCACCGCTGCGTGCCGACGCGACCTGACGCGCGACCCGCCGCCGCTTCCCACGAATCCCACGACCGACCCCGCGGCTCTACAGATCTGCTGGTTCTGCTCTGCTGCTGCTTCTGCCCCGGCTGCGTTCTGTCTTTTATAATTGATCGCAAACACCAAACGACCGTTTCCGGTGATCTCGTGCGGCCCGGACGTTCGCCTCTGTTTGCCGCGGAGTTTCACGAAACACCGACGCACGTGATGGAAATGTTTATCGCGTCGATCTCCGAGCCCACGTTGTCGAAATACGGAACTGGTTCGGGAGCTGTGGCTCGGTCCGCAAATAAATCCCTGTTTGCGAACGCGCCACCGAGAAAACGTGGCATCGAAGCTACAACGCTCTGGGATCCGAGAACGATTATTCGATGCTGGATATTTTCCTGTGGTAATTATACATACACTCGCGTCGATGTTTAAGTTGGCGCGGCCGAGTTCCAAGAACGCGTTGCTTCGTTTTTCTAGTGCACGTATTGTTCTTAGTCTTATTTTTGATATTATAGCTGTAATATTCGAGCACAATGTAGCACAAACTTAGCACAACTGTTGAAAGTATTTAATTTAACAAGTGGGGGGCTAATATCTAGGAGGTCACGTATTGTACTTGATCTTCTCATCCGTTGCTTGTGTTACCATTCAGTGTGACCACTGTCGCAGTTAATTACAAAGTTTCGAAACGGAAGGATTGCAGTAAGTGTAGCGATTACAAATATCTGAAGTTCTTGTCCACATTTTACCAGCCGGAAGGTAAGTTGATATTTTGTTAATATTTTCCAATCAAAAGTCATGGTGTATAATTACTTTTTGATAATAATAATATACTTGATAGCGTATAGAACGGTTTCAACATGTAATATTCATATTTACAAATAGTTGTTGCTTGTAGCATCCCTACAATTAGAGAATCAAGTACAATACGTGCACTAGAAAAACGAAGCAACGCGTTCTTGGAATTCGACCGCGTCAACTTAAATACCAACGCGAGTGTATCTTGAAATCCTTAGATCATTTATATTGTATAATCATGTGATCTTTTTCACATTATGCAGATCGAATTGAACCAGTTTTCTCATCCAACAGTTGAGCTCTTTACAATTTATAGAATACAGACGAATACCATAATATTAGAACTGTTTTGAACAATGGTAACAGCAATTTTTACAGGCGCCTCAGAGTCGCCATTCCAGTGCAAAGGGTTAATGTCATTTCAGTCTTGTATTCGATCAATTTGCGACTTCGATTTAACAATACATAAGATGAGAAAGAAGCTTAAGCTCCGACGTCGTTCCCGAAGGATTAAAAAGCCACCGGTCTGAGCAAAAAATAAATCCGTCGAAGAGAGACTTTGCCTCCCGTTGTAAAGCGTCATTTCCGGTTTTCGGAGCGTCGGCGGGGTCGAGGGGCCGTCGAAACGAAGCCGCTTTCAATTTCATGCATTCCGTTGGTGCTCATGAATACGCGCGAACGAAACGAACGTCGCGTCGCGTCGGCTCGGTCCGCTCCCGTTCGCAATTGCCGTTCGCAGGCAAACGCAAATTTTATTTGTCAGCCGTAACTGGGAACGGCGTGCGCGCAACGCCGGCATAAACGTCACCCGTTCTCCCCTTATATTGCATTACTTTTCCGCGCTCGCGCAGCCTTGCTCGCGGGTTTTCCCGGCGACACGCGCGCAACCAGTTTTCACGGTTAGGAAAACTGGCCGCGCGTTACACAAGCGCGCACACCCGTGTGCCCGCCCGGGGAAATTCACGGGGAAAACCAGGGAGAGGAACCTCACGATTCCTCGTCGCCACCCACACACAGACAGAGATATACGCACACAGCCGCGCAGACGTCATTAGCGTCGTCAGCTCGTTTGCGTCACTGTTCGACCCGAGTCGACCCGACACTACCACCCCCACCCTCGTTACGCATCCAATCGTCGCGAACTTTCAAAACTTGCCCGTACTTTTTTTTATTCTAGACACCACCACCCTTTCACCGCGAACCCCACGAAATCCTTTGATTTATCCGGCCCCCTCTCGTTAACCAGGCTTTGATGACTTTTGCGGCGCAGGGCGCACGCAACCCTTGTTCCGCGGGTGGCAGACCTTCCCTGGGTCTCTTTGTCGATTCCTTTTTTTATTGCCAGTTTGCGCTGTTGGCGATAAATATTCATTTAACTAATCCCAGAAATTCGTTTTATTCTTCATTCTGAGGATTCGTGAATAATGTAAGGATTTTGGTGGATTCATTGGAAAGATGTTTACAATTAAATAATTAGAACAAAAATATGCGGATGAAAGTTAAACTAGTAAGAGGACTGAAAGAATTTAAGGACGTCGATGTATTACATATATCGATCTTGATAAAAAGTATGAAAATACTTAATAATTTTTAATTATTTTGCGTAAAGAGAGATCTACAGTCCACTTGTCAGTCTCGAAAGGTTCAGCATTCTGTGAAAAGACTTTTTCAGGCTGTGACAGTAGTAATAAAAATGAAAAGTTTCGAGACTCAGGTGTTTCATACGACACAGTCGTTACTAAACAGACCGTTCCAATGTTTTATAAAAGAAGAACCATTGAGAAGGAGATGCATCTTACAGTTCGTAAAGATACTCTCGGAAGCTCTGTTACCAAAGTTAAGGAAGATTAGCTCGATGGGAATCTTCCAGAGCGTTGGACTGAACGACAAGCAGATGATGTCGCAAACTGTCACACCAGGCGAAGTCTCGATTTAACACACCGTGACTTTTTATGAAGACACGTCAAGATAACGTCTATATCCTTTTCTTTCCTCCATGGTCCAGAGATTTGACAGCGTTTTCACAAATCGATGCACTGATCTGACAATGAGATCATTCTATTGGTTCGTGTGATAAATTCCCGCGTTTCTTGTATTTCATTCTTTTCCCACGTGATACTTTTCAAGATTTTTCAATTAACTGCTTGCGATAATGTGACAAAAAATGTTTTAAATAAAAGTCGATCAGTTTTCGATTGGCTATACATTGCAATAAAAAAAGTTCGAAAAGTTTCTTTTTAATTATTGCAAAGGTCAATTTCTTTTTTTAAATGGTACTTCAAGGTCATGCGAAAGTCATGGTATACTTCGTTGAATTAGTCTTGATATGGGCTACAATACTGTTAAGTCAAGAATACCAAGTGCCATTTTAAAAAATGCAGGCGGCCGTGACAATATTTACAAAAAATTTTCTAACGTTTTCTTATTGCAATGAAATTAAAAATAAAAAGGCATATTTTTAAACTTTTTTATTTGGATCCTCAATAAAAATTTAAGATATATGTTTTGTAGATCTATGTTATTTATACACATGTTGAAAATTTCATCGAAATCGATTAACGCAGAAAAAAACGACAATCATCGAAAGATGGAGGATTCTGTGGATTTAAGCAGAAATCGATCAAAATCAAAAGTCGTGTAAAACTACGATTTTCGCCATTTTTTACCGCTTGTAACTCGTGTGTATTTTAATCGATTTCAAGGAAATTTTCAACATACGTATAACTAACATAGATCTACAAAACATATATTTTAAATTATCATTAACGACCCAAATAAAACAGTTTTAAAAAATGCCTTTTTTGCATATAACCTGTATTATAATTTATGGAACAGCTTTTTTGCATATCATTTCGTAAACCAATGCTTCCAATTGATTATAAAGAAAACAGGTCGTTTGGTACAATTATAATAAAGTTATTAGTTTTTAAAAGGTGTACGAATACTTTGTACACGCACTATAAATTGCTATGCTAAAATCTCGAGCATTTTTACAAGTCGACGCAGACTGCGTCCGAATGTCCGCAGCAGTTCTGAACAAATCGCTGATGAGATTGTCTATTTCTCGGGTAACAAGTCTTCGCGATGAGACACCTGAGCGTGTGCAAACGAGAGCAGCGATAGCACAGTGACGGGCCCGAACAGGTCAATTACCCCAAATAGCGGATTCCCTTACATTTAATCATTCCACGAGCGACCAGAAAGCCATAACTCGCGTCGCGAGCTCGTAATCCCTGGCAGGCCAGCAATTTCGCGTAACTAACGATCCTGATCTACAGAATCGACTCGATCGTAACTTCTTACGGCGCGCGGTTGCCCGCGCCATTTTTCAGATAGTTCGCGCGCCGCGCTACAAAGAGGGGCAGCGACGCGGCGGCGGCGGCTGCACGCGCGACTCTTTCAGAGTGCTCGACGATTTTTTAATTATAACTTTTTAAGTGTTCGTCCCGGAAGACTGAGGCGGGGCTCCCCTTTGAGCTCGGTAGAAATACCAAGGAAAGGGCGAAGTCTTCTTCAATTACTTCCTCGGCGTAGCCGCGGGGGTGGGCACACCCTCCGCATGGGTTTCCGCTCAGCCCACGCGTGCACAGTTCCTGGACAAGACATAGCGAACTCCTGAAAATTTTCCTGTGCGCCCACGCCTTTTCCAACTTTTCGACCACTCCCTTTGCGGAAAATTTGAGACCGGAAACCTTTAAAGCTTGTTCAGGGGTGCAGACACCGACGCGAGTTTCATTTAATTGCCGTTCATTGCACCGGAAAGATCCTGCAGTGCGACGACATTTATATTTCCAGGTACTCGTTACAGGGTAATTCGAGCATTAATGCACGAGTTTGTTGCAGAAACTGTCTCGTAAAAACAAGATTTTTATGCGTACACAAAACGAATTCATCCCTTATTTGTACGAATGGTTTCACAGTTCATTCCTAATTGAGGAACGTCCCTCTAGTTTCAGATATTTAGCTAAATTTTTGCAGAAAATGCTAATTAAACATCGCACGATAAAATGTACGTGTTGGTTTTATAAAAGAAATAATTTTAGCAAGTACATAAATGTCTATGTTGCTCCTGTATCTTGCGACTACTGCAGACAATTCTCATTTCGCATAAAAATCCGAAGTCTCGTGAAACAAGAGGTTGAAATAGAGATAATCGTACAGTTTTCTCGAAGTACAAAAAAAAAGTGATAGGATCGAGTTATTACTTTGGTAAAAAGAATGCAGTCAGCCGCCGATAGTCAAAGCGCGATGGTTTAATTTTCCCGCCGCCGCGCGCCGTTTCCTGAAGGATTAATTATCCCGGGTTCACCACATCTGGTCCGGTAGCTGTGTAATCATTTTTCGAAATGATCCCTCAGAGTCCCACTCGGTGGCACAACTTCCGGAATTGAGATGAAGACACGCGACACGGTTCGGCCTCCCCTACGGACCGCTTTTTCTACACCTTTGAGGCCGGTTAGGAGGGAAAAGTGGGTCGATTTCCACGGCGTCCGTCCACCGAATGGAAATTTATGAAAAACCCCGGCGAGTAAGAGAGCGTCTTTTGTCTCTGTGCGGCCGGACAGACTCGTCTGGGAGCTCCTCGGTCTCGAAACAAAGAGGGAACACGCCGAACCGAGGAGAAGAAATTGTTTCGTATTTAGAGCGCCCCGTTTAGTCTCACCGAGAATGTCTTTGAGGCAAAAGAATAGAAAAAATGGAATCACCGAGGCTGGGGAGCAAGAGAAGATTTAAAACGTGGCCGGCCAGCGAGTTGTCTTAATTAGAACCGGCCATTGTCACCTGTCCCCGAAGGAACGAAGCTGAGGCGGGTACACAACCATTCCGGTTTGTCTGAGGAAAAAATTACGTGGACGATTAAATTTCAGGAAAACTTGTTCATTGCTGCAGACGTTACATAGTGGGGAAAACGGCCGATTTGGAAGTGCAAAATTCCAAACGCTAAATTCTAAATAATCGATAATTCTGTTACACACACATTAAGTAAGTATAAAGAAAGCTAATAGAGTTCCGCAAGTTCATTGGAATATTTTATTTTTTGTTTAAAATAGCGCAGTCAAGTTAAAACGCAATTTTTCATTAAAATAGCGGTGGAATAAAAGTTTTTCATGTTTCAATAATGAGCAGAGATGTTTCTTCAACGAAAAAGTTCAACATCAAATTCTAACAAGCCTAACCTCAGGTTCCACTGAAAACGAGCGAGGACCCTCCGTTTTTCTTAGATCGTACATTTTATCTAACGGAAGCTGGATGAAGTTGGATCAATCGGGAGACAAAACTGGCGGAAAGATAACAGAGCGAGTAACGTCTGCAGAAATGCTAAGAATCGTCGATTTCGCAGTCGGACGAGTTACAGCCCGGGATAATAGAGCATCGGACGCGCGGAAAGGAAACGGCGATCTCTCAGCGGGGACGACGTAGTTAGCGTATTTCGGTTTCTGATAAATCGTCGCTGGGTAATTTACGGGTCGGCGAGAATGCCTTGCGGAGTGTTTACCTCGGAACGAGCGTTTGCTAAATCTTCCGCGATCAATTGGCTCGGTTCTTTTTTTTGCGCGGCGCGTCAGTGAATTACACCAGGAGCGGCCACTGCACACTTCCTAAGTAATTTATTTCTCGCGTCGAACCCGTTTCTTCGTCGGCACCCGCGCCACCCGACCCAGCCCGACGATGGGTTTCATCGATTCCTGATGAACTTTTAATGACAACTTTTTACCCCTCGGATCGAAAGTTTTCGTGAGAACGCGGTCCAACGGACCGATAGCGACTGAAATCGCGTTTGTGTCCATTTATTGCTGATCAATATTTCTAAAGCGGCCCCTAAACGATCAATATTATCGTAAATATATTGCACAATAATTGATATTGTACAATAATATTGATCGACCGTAAATCAAATTGAAAGATTGCGCAATATATTGAGTCAATCAAAAAGAGTTTGATTTTATTGTACAACCTCGTAAATATTGCTTCGTCGGATAATATTGCGCAATATTGGCTCAGTTCTATCTTCACAGTCGCAAAGTGAACATTGAATTTTCAAGTATGGCTACGAACGAAAAAGAGGAAGAAAGAAAATTCATTTTAAAATGTATCGAGGTTTATCAGAGCTTACGTGCTTTATGAAATACCAAGAGTAAAGAGCATAGCAACAGGATTAAAAAAATGAACAATACGAAAATCGGTTTCGGAAATACAAAGAAAAGTATCCAGATGCTGGTAAGTCGCAGTTAGTTACAAAATTTAATTCATTGCGCACTAACTTCAGCAAGGAATTGAAGCGGATATAATAGAATTCTGGAAAAAGCGGTGCTGGAACAGACAACTTAATAGAACCAACATTATGGTATTTTGATCAGTTGGTTCTCTTACTCTTAGATCACTTAACAAATTTTCGTGAATGTACTCATTTCTTTTTTTAAACCATTTCTTCTTGAAATTGCGACTATTTTTCTCCTTCTTTTTATTATTACCACGCTTATATTATTCTATATCTGGCGTTTCATTTAAAAAAGACTATAAAAAGTAGAAAATAAAAAAATATATAAAGAAAAACTTTTTAAAAACCACGCTTGTATTAAAATGCACTAAAGAGGAAAAAATATTTTTTTTAGCGCTAAATTATATTGACGTAATCTTCGTGGACGCTCCACGCTCTTATTTGTAGTCACTAATGTCTAGAAAAATGATTTTCTCCTTTTTAGTGCATTTTAATATAAGCGTGGTTTTTAAAAAGCTTTTTTTATATATTTTTCTATTTAAAGCTATAACTAATGCAATGGCCACAAAACTTGCTTTCCTTTTATTCCACATGTTAACTGCAGTGTCATCAGTCGTGCACTAACTTATTGGGCAATAATATAATTGACGATAATATTGATCGTCTAGAGGCCGCTTTAAGAAGAATCTCATTAAAAATAAATCGCTATAATTTTCAATTTGTGCAAAATAAAAATTGTCTCAATCAATCGCAAGACGTAGAAACCATCTAGAAATTTTCTTTCTTCTTCAATGCATTTAATTTGTCGAACCCATTTTTAATTTTTAAAGAATTTAAAAATCCTGTTTTATTACTTCTGTCTGATAACAAATATTAAGAAAAGACATAAATGTCTACATAGCTTTTGCGTCTTGCATATAATCCAGACAATTTTTATTTTCCATAGAAACCTCTAATGTTAAAATAACAAAGTATCATCTTCACCTTTTATCCGCGCATAAATATGTATGTACCGTATCATCTTGCAGAAAATGAAGTTGCTCCAGTTCTCTGTGGCCGGTCAATTATCCCGAAAGAATGGTAACGAGCTAAGGGTGGAAGACCCTCGTCAAGGGTCGAGGATAGACGGGGGAAAGGCCGGTGAACCTCCGAGCAGACTGGTGGCAGACCTCGATAAAACGTAGCTGGTCCTGGACGAGCCAGACGGACGCGTCGTTCGGATTTTACAAACCCTCGAAGGGCCTGAGCGAAAGGGGAAGAAGCCTTAGGTCCGCCGGGGGTAACTGCATCCTCGCGCGAGCATTTGTCGCGTAGGGCCGGAGTGTCGCGTGACAGGAGAAGGAAATATCAGCTCCTGGTTCCTCGTCGTCAACGGAAGAGAGGACACGTCGGAGAGGGCATTAATTTCCGGTCTCTCGTTCGCGACGAGGAGTTCCTTTTTATGACCATCTTTACGTCGCTCCGACTGAATGAGCTCGAAAGTACGTGAGCCCGTTCTATCGCGGCGTGCATGCGAAATGAACCGTGTGTCCTCCTTTCTGCATTCTCTTTCCCACCTTTCCGACATTCCTTTTTCACTTCGCCACCAGGCCACGTTGACGACACATTATATTGCGGTATTTACTGTTAGCGCGCGACGAACTTCTTCGGGTTTCCGGCAATTGCTTCCACGTGGTTCTCGTTACAGACGCACCTGGGGAACTGCTGCTCGAATTACCAGACGCAGGATCTTCGTGCAAAATTAGAATTTTCTTCATCCGCTTCAGGGAACGAATTATTCCTCTTTTCTTCACAATTCTAATAAGTTACGAGCGCCATTTAATGTTACACGACTGAAGGAACACATCGAATGTCAAGATTCTAGAGATCTTTATAAAGAAGAGACTTCTATCTTCAAACTTGGGGTGGTTTCAACCCCTTGCCGTATTTTAACGAGTGATGAAGATTTTAAACAAAGTCTTATGCATATAAACTTGTATGAAGGGTAGGCAGTTCTCTTTTTACATGAAGTAAAATTTGATTCGTTTGTAATTCTATACATAGATCCTTATGCAAAATAAACAATTTTCGTGTCGATTCCAAGACACTGAAGCTAGATAATAATATCTTTCTCGTTTTCATTATTTTATTAAGCTGAAACTAATACGATGATATTTTTAAATTTTTTAAATATGTCCACTGCTTTAAATTCTATGCACCAGTTTTTGTTATAAATGCATGAAATCCGAAGTCTAGTGATCTATATTTATGTATTGAAACTACGACATTGTTGGGGATAAAGACATCTTAATCACTGTAACTGTAAAAAATATGTTACGGCAAGGGGTTAATCCTCACAAATATTTTTCAGTGCCAGCAGAATTGCTTGGATTGAACAAATTTTCTATAAAATCCACCTCTCCCTTTTCACTCTCCCACTCGATGCACAGCTCTATCCTTGTATAAGATTACTTAAGGGGTCCGTTAGTAAAAGTTTTACGCTTCAAAATGAGCTCTGAAACATTATTATATGATTTTTTTATCACGGAGATATAGCTGTTTAAAATGTTTTAAATTTTACATACTAGTGTATAATAAGCATTTAAGAAACAATGTTTGAAATATCGTTGTTAACGTTTTGATAATGTTGACGTATCGAAATAGTTCGAAACCGCGTCGACTAATTTGCTAATGAATGGTTTTTCGTTGGAGCGAGTGTAACCTAATCGATTTGCAATATGTAAACCCTGGAGCCACAGAGTTAACGGGATCTGGGAAACGACATATTAACGATCGGGACGATTATTGGAACTGAATTATGTCGTAGACGATTTAAGTGTCATTAGGGCGGCGTAGCATGAAGCTTGTTGGAAAGAAAGGGCCGAGTATAACGTCCCTGAACACAGTTTACTACATTAAATTCACGAAGAAAGCTACGTTCAAGGCGCTGCAGAGAGAATTTCATTAGTTCTGATGGCTCAATAAAAATCCATCCTGCTCTTAATTATTTATCTCATAGAAAATAATCTCATTCCAGGATATTAGATAGAACGATTATACTGAAAATAATTTCCTTTTAGCGATTTTCATTTTCTTACAGACGGTTAAAATTTTTCATGTATTTTATTAAGTTAATTAAGTTTTATTGCTTTGACAAGCTACATAAATTTTTTCATAATTTTGTCATTTTTTATGCAGAGTGTAATTCTGCGTGGGTCACTGAAAATTCATCCTCTTCTTAATTATTTATCTCGCAGAAAATAATCTCGTTCCACAGTTAAAATTTTGGGTGCTTTCAATTTGATGTGTTCAAAAGTGTTTTATTACTTTTTAACATCATTATTCAAAATATTGTTTAGATTATTAAATATATTGGTACCTAATCAATTATTAAACATTTAAGTATTGTACGAGGCGTTATATCAATTTCAAATTCATAAAATGAACAAAATTATATAGAATGGAATTATTCTAGGCTAGGAAGAAATGTTTAATTTTCGAGTTAAAATAGCTCCGAGTGCAATTCTGCTAATTCTGACGTTCGTTTAGGAAATATTAGGTTATAAAGAAAGAAATGCAGGATTTTTGTTCCCTTGTCTTAATTGCAATTTTATACCAATAAATATTTACCTTAATTTAATAAGTTATATGTCATTTTACAGCTTGTTTTACGCTCTATTTAATTATGCTTCTGATATTTAGTTTTATCCAAATTTTTATGAAATTATTTGGCTTTTATTTCAGGGTGTCAAAATTTCCGCTTTACTTTTTTCTATAAGTTCAAACTAGGCCGATGTGCCGCTCAAGTGGCTCGGAATATCAACGAAGTTTTGACGAAGGTAATAGTTTGAACTCGTAGAAAAAATAATTCAAAAATCACGTTTTGACATCCTGAAATAAAATATAATTCAATAAAAATTTGAATAAGATTAAATATCAAAAGCATAATTAAATAAAACGTAAAACAAGCTTTAAAATGACATATAACTAATTAAATTAAGTTAAATATTTATTGGTATAAAATTGCAATTAAAACAAAACAACAAAAATCCTGCATTTCTTTCTTTACAAGCTAATACATTTTTATGCAGACCGTGATTCTCCATGTAGAAATAACTGGAAAAATGAAAACTGTTTCTCCATTTGACGCCGAGTTTTCGAGAAAATCGAGTTTGCGTGCTTCAGTATATGCAGCAAGTAGAATTGGTCGGTCATGGCCAGACGCGTCAGACGATCCCCATCTAATAGCACGCGTGCTCGCAGCATTTTCAAACTCGATTTCCTCGAAAACTCGAGCTCAAACGAAAAACAGTTATTCCTCTTTCCAACACACTTTCACAGGTAGAATCGTGCCCAGCACGGTTGTAACACCCGTCCGCACCCAGTCTATAAAATAAGCTTCATTTAATCCACCACAGTTGTCTCCGCACGGAAGAGATTACAGTCATAAAATTACTGTTTGAACGCAGTTTCGTCCCTGCTATTAACCTAAACTGCAAGAGGTTCCGTTACAAGGGGACATTAGCAAAATTCGCACGTTTACATGTCGAAGGATCCGCAGTTAACCGTTTAAATGAGATAAAGCCGACGCGAACGCGCTTAGAGCACAGACCAGAGCAGGCCCGCGCCGCGGAAAATCAATAGCGGCGGAATGACTTAAAGCGATTCGAGCCGTCGGCTACTAATTACAACTCGAAACAGAGAGACAGCAGGGGAATAAATTCCAGGTTTCGAGGACCGAGTCACTTCCATCTGGCCAGTTAATCCGGCCTCGGCCACTTGAGTTTCCGCGCGGAAGAATCCCCGGCGCGGCGCGTCGCGGTTTCCCCGTGGAAAGTTGACCCTCGTCGGGGGAAATTTATGTTTTCGAAAACGACGCTGCTTCGAATGACGAACAGTTTCGGCGTGGCCGCGGAGAAAAGTTCCGTGGGCACGGGGGCCGAGTAGAAACGGAATTCGCTGAACAGGGGATGGTAGAGAGGCGGGTAGAGCAAAAGACCAACAGAAGGCAGAAGTAAAGCGAAACACAGAGGGTGAAAAAAGGGGAATCTAAATAAAAACAGAAAGCGGGGGAGACAGAGAAAAAAGGAGCCGTTGGAAAAGCGGACCAACGGCGGCGGCGGCGGCGGCGGCGGCGGTGGGAAAGGGGTTGAAAAAGGAACGAGTGGAAAGATACGGTGATGCAAAGTCGGATGGAGGAAAAAAGAGGAACGGCCAGAAAGAGAGAAAGAGAAAAAATGAAATGGGGCGAAAGGAAAACAGAAAGTGGAGCGAGTCGCCGGGTGGACAGGGACGGGGAGGAAAATCGAGAGGGAACAATGGGGTGCAAGAAGGGGAGCGGGGCCCGGAGGGATGAAGTACGATTCCGTTAAAAGTTCGAGCGATTAATTAATGCCGTGGCGGCGAGTCTTTTTCTCTCTGCCCCTCGATATCCCCGTTCTCTTCTTTCACCCCACCCCCACTTTGCTCTCTGTCACCGCTGCGTAAATTTTCTGGTTCTAGTTACTTCGTTCAAACTCTCTCAGACACGACGGAGATCCCAAGGTCCTGCCAAGATGGACGTTTAGGTCTCGTTCATTTACTTGCAAATTTCGCGGGTTTGTCGACGAATGCGAACGAACCAACCGGTGGGAGACGAGTTTTCATCCGCGGTGATGGGGGCCGCACTCGGGGGTTGAAACGAGGAAATTGCTTGTTTCGTAACATTTATCACCGCAAACCGGGAACCGCTGCGGGGAGCGGGGAGGAGGTGGGAAATTTATGCCGGCCAAGATATGACAACTTTTCGACGGGATGCATCCCCTCTGCCCCTTCTCTTCAGCGTCGCCAAAGTTTTCGGTAAACAGCGGACGGGGCGAACATCCCCCGACTCGTTTAGCAAAAATTGTATTCTGAAAGATGTTACGGTATCAACTTCTCGCGAGTTTTTTCGGGTTGCACCTGTTCGTTTATCGAATCACGACAATTACGGGGGTTAATTCGATTTTGTTGACTTGACTTCGACTCAACCCCTCACCATATACACTCGATGGAAACCGTACATGTTTTATAAAGGAATTCCTTCGTATTGTAATTAATATTGCGAAAAGTTACGAGAAGATTAATGTTGTAGTACTGTCTAGATAACAACAGTGTACATTTTGTTCGCATGATTATTTGTTAAATAATACGTTTAATACTAATATTTTCGTTCTTTCTACCAGCAAAGTTTGGAAGATAAACTATACAATATAAAGTCACTTGCCAGCTGCAATTAGAAACAAACGCTGCAGGAGAGCGAGATGAATGTTTCAAAGAGGAGTGCATTTTCGGTAGCACACTTTTTCACGGCTGCAACAATGCGCGCATCTTTTTCAGTTGCACCGGCAATAAAATGAAAGCTTGCATTTGTCTTTGTTGAAATCAAATCCACAATCCTCCCAACGTGTAAAAATGCTCGGGCGAAAAATAGTCAATTTTAATAGCACTAATAACAGGGCGTGTTCCGGTTGTATAAATCATCTGCTGCAAATTAAAGCGTTAATCAGCTTTCTCGTAAAAAATTTGCCCATTAGAAGGATCAATTAAGAATTCGGGAAATCCGAAGATATAAATCAGACGCGAGTTGTGCGAACGACTTTAAGAGCCGCGAGTTTTCTGGAGAGATCGCGAAGACGGGGGGGGGGGTCCATCGAGCATTAACTTGTTAATTAATGTAATTAAGCTTGTCGCCGTAACGGACGAGGCAAAGGGATACAATGATTACGGCCGACTGTTCCCGGATTAAACGCCGGCCGGTGGCTGAACGAGATTAAAGGGCTCGAGGAGAGAAGAAAAATCGAGAGATCTCTCCCGCGCTCGCGCGCTTCTTTAAATACAATCTTCGCGGAGGGAGCCGTAGCCTCCGCGAGAGGAACGCAATTAAAACAATTAACCGGACGTTATTGAAGATTACGAAACGCCGTCCCTGCGCGCTCGCGAATACCTCCCGACAAATTATTCTGTTTCATGCAGAACTATTCGATTGCTTGGTGCGGAGGGGTTCAAGGTGGCGACGAGAACGGGAGAAAAGGAAGTGAATTTTTCATGTCGAAGAAGTCTTTCGGTCTTACAGCGTCGAGGATTTTATAATTCAACGGGGAATTAATGGAACTGTACAATGCAAATCTGGAGTCGTCTAAAAGCTCTCGCCCCCCGTGAATTACTCGCCGAAGAATGAAAGAACCGTGAAAAGATTTCAGTTAGTGTTCATTCTGTATTGCTCACTGATGAATACGAATGTTCACGGCACAATCGGAAGCGATTGTAGATTGTGTCTTTGCGACATTTCGATTTTAGACGAGGATAAAGTGCCCAAATATGGTATAGTCGCCTATTATGGCACTACCTTGTATCTTGTACAGGAGACGTCGCATTCTAGTGAGAAAATCCTCAAACAATATTAGTTTACCATGTTTCAATCGCACCATTCTATCGATTTTAGTATCGATCCTCCACCAGTTGTGTCTCCACGTGTTGAATATTTTTGTGGTTTTCGAGGAAGGTAAGTGATTTTGAAATGTTTGAACATATCTGTAGTTTCAGGTTATTTATATTAATGTTTGTCAACTGTTGGTTTGAGCTGAAATTCATTTTCTCTTTGTCAGTAGCTAGTATTATCAGTCCACGTGGAGTTCCTAATATGGCACTACCAAGAGTTCCCTAATATGGGTATAGCTATTGACATTCTTGATGCGGGTGCCGAAATATGAGGCACTCAAGGTGTACCATATTAAGAACCCCTTTCGCTGGAACCTGCAAATGACAAGCCACAAAAAAAAAATATTTTTCCCAAGCTGTATTAATTTTTGAACAAACTTGACCCCAGAATCTTATAGGGAGGAAATGCATCTACAACTGGTAATTTTTTGGACGAAAAAGAGCATTCTAAAATAATCAAAAAATGACATCAACAAAAAGTGGTTCATATTTGGGCACTTTACCCTGAAGTCTAGATCTAACAAAAACCCTCGGGTCCGTGTTGTTTCGTAGATCGCGTAGATCTACTATTTTCTGTGACCTCGCCGGTCGCGCCAAACGTAGAAAAGGACAGCGCGTGTAAACATGCCGTCCAACTGCCATTCTCTTAGATTAAGACTTTACTGTATCATGAATGGAAAGTTTCTGCATTCGTGTCAGAGATACATCTGAAAAAAACGCAGCTTAATCTTAGAAAATATGACACAATTTCCATAATAACTAAACTAAAAATGTATACCCTCCGAAGATCTCATTACGCTCATTAAGTAGCTATCGTATTGCCCCTATGGTTGCCGGTAGCAAATTCCCGAGTTCAAGAAACCCTCAGCTAGGTAATGCGTTAAGTGCTCATTCGCGAATATAAAAGCATTCGTACTCGTGGTTGATTAGTTCGAAATTCTCGAGTATCCTTTCGGCGCGGGCTAAGAAGATCGATATTGACGAGATTCTTCTTCAACTTTTCGAATGCAGAGGACAACAACGAAGTTGCGTCGGTGCTGTCACTGGCGAGAGGTTCGAATCGACGTGTGTCCATTTTGGAAATTTTCGTCGGCGCGTACTCGGACGTGTACCAGCAATTTGCGAGCGGCTAACTTTGTTCTCGGACTGCCCCGGTATTGTTCCTCCAACAGTTCGCGAACGCCGCATGAAGCTATCAGCTCACCTGCGTACCCCGATTCGAGCCGGAAGTAGTTCGGGGAATTCGTTTTCACCGATTTGCTCTTCAAGTAATCGGATATTGGCCTGTCCCGGTGTACAAGCGATTACCTACCCTCGACGAGAGAATGCATTTTAATATCGACCGTCCGCCCGTTCCGCTAGGCGAAAATCGTCCACCATTGTGCCTCCGCTCCTTCTGACGACTGAATTTTTAAATTCCATTTTCCGACCTCAATATTTCAAATATTGGTCCCCTGCATCTTCGCTGTCAATCGTCACGCAAGCTTTATTTTCCGAAATCGGCACTGCACCTGCCAGAAAATATTCAGTCGGAGTTGCGAATGTTGCTGTGTTACTACCAGAGTTGGGCAAAAATTTTATTTAAATAAAAATTTTTCCCTAACTCTGATTACTACATGTATTCAGCGCTCGGATTTGCTTACTCGCGACGGCCGAGTTTCGAATGCTACGCCCCGCAGTGGGCTAAACCGACGAAATCTGTGTAAAAATCAAAGAACTTTCGATAGAAATGAGGTAGAACGATGAAATTTTTTTAAATTAAAGCTGAAACTTTGCAGAATATGGGAAAAATAGGGAGATTATGGTACGAACGTTTTTTAACCTTGAGAAAATTCGTTAAACATGTAGAATTTCAAGAAATCGATTTTGCAATATCCTGAAGTCGTAGAAAAATTTTGGGACCAGATTTGAAATCAGCGTGAAAAAATTGACGGGAAATGAAGTACAGCATGTTCAAAAAAAATTTTTCCGCGCGTGGTATTGGAAAAACCACAATTTTCACGAAATTGTGCAAGTTTAACGAATTTTCTCAACGATAAAAAACGTTCGTACCATAATCTCCCTATTTTTCCCATATTCTGCAAAGTTTCAGCTTTAATTTAAAAAAAATTTCATCGCTCTATCGAAAGTTCTTTGATTTTGACACAGATTTCGTCGTTTTGGCCCACTGTGCGCCCTCTCGACCCGGCCGCGCGTCTCACTCCCCCTGGCGGCCCTAGGAGAACTATGACCGCCACGGGGAGCGAGACGGGCGGCCGGGTCGAGGGGGCGTAGCCTCCGAAACTCAGCCGTCGCGAGTAAGTAAATCCGAGCGCTGGGCATAAATGAAGTCGTCTTTTAATGTATTCTTCGACGAAACAATTAACTGAAAGGTGGTAAAATTTCACATGTATTTTTCCGACAAGTTGGAACAACGCTACACGACATGGAAAAGAAATTTCGACAAAATTACACGGCAAGGGGTCGAAGCGCACGAACAATATTCGCGTCTGATTATAATTATTCGAAAGAGAAACACGTGGTTCCATTTAGCGATTGAAACACAATACCAGAAAAGTAAAATTTCATACAGAAAAATGTAACATACGAAGATTCGTTCGCCTCTGCTGCTCATTTTCAGGAAATGAAGGACTGTTTAATTAAGTTGAAAACGACATTTTAAAAATTACTGAAATTGAGAGAGCATGTTACAATGTCCATTACTTTCAGTGAAGCAAGGGCCGAGTACGTATTCGTACATACCGAGTGGGTCAACAAAAATACATAAACGTAACGAACGGTACGAGTAGAAAGAGAGAGAAGTGAACGAAAATAGAATTAAAGGGTGGGCATATTGGATTAGAAGATATAATGAGGTAGACGTGTCGCCCGATATCAGAGATCAACGAAGGAATTTATCGGACAACGAAACCGTTCCCGAGGTAATTCCTGCAGCGCAGCTTCGTAATCGAATCTGCCTGTTTCGCTTTTCACAAAGAAAATCGCCGATGCCCGGAACTAGCTGGCGGAATAAATTACAGAATAATTCATATCGTTTATATTCATGGAATTTATCTTCTTTAACGCGTCCGAGCGGAAAATTCCGTTAAGAAAGTTCACGGGGCGGCTCGTGGGTGAATTCACGCGTTCCGCGATACAAGAAAGGGAAGTTACATCGGTGCCGCGTCAGGGGAGAAAGGGACGGAGGGAGGGGGAGAGAGAAGAGTTTCAAAGAGACTTCTGCATTCCAGACAATCTGGGTAACGCGGGACCGCCTCGAAGGAGGCTCTTCCGACTTTTATCGCTCGACTAGAATTGTCCGTTGCTACGAGAAACGGAATTTTGCATCTCAAAGACCGTGACGAGATCAAGGATAAATTATATCGAGAAGCTCGACTTCCAATCGCTCAAGATTTCATCATCACCGGCGGGAACGCGTACTCCAGGAATCTCCAACTGCAAATGCAAGCTGTTCGGAAGCGATCGGGGAAAATTTGCATTCGGGAACATTCCGTAACCATGCATTTCTACCGTAATTTTTGTAAAATTCACGAATCGGTCTCAGACATTTCTAATAACACTGTCCAACAAATTTAAACTTTTTTTATGTTTCCTAATTACTGTCGGGTGGTTCTTATAGAGTTTTTTGCGCTGATTCCGAATCTGTCCTTAATTTTTCTTCACAAGCACAGCTTTTGAGAAACATGGCTTTGAAAAAAAACATACTTTTCAACTTTAAACAAATATTGTGATGTTATTATAAAAGATATTGAATTGTTCTTTACAGCAAAAGATTCTGTAGACTTTCCCGAATACAGTGATATTCAATATTAATACATTATGGTTGTTTAAACATATTTAAACGACCGTTCTAGTGGTGAGCGCCACTGGTGGCAACTCATGTCGGAGGAAGATATTTTGCTTTTTGGTTCGAAAAAAACGTCGACGTTCCAAACTTGAATGGGTGGTTTCTCAAGACAAAAGTCTGCTCTATCGCGTGGTATAGTTCGATTTTCCGCTGGATCTTTATTTTTTGAGATAAATTCAAAAATATCGTCAAAAATTGGTGCAGAAGTGGTGTCTCTCCATCTGTAATGCTTATTTAAACATGTTTAAACAATCATAATGTATTAATATTGGATGTCACTGTATTCGGGAAACTCTACAGAATCGTTTGCTGTAAAGAACAATTCAATATATTTTGTAACAACATCCTAATATTTTTTTAAAGTTGAAAAATATGTTTTTTTTTCAAAGCCATGTTTCTCAAAAACTGCATCTGGGAGAAAAATTAAGGACAGATTCGGAATCAGCGCAAAAATATGTATAAGAACCACCCAACAGTAATTGTGGAACAAATTTGACGTTGGACAGTGCAATTAATTTCCTAAAATGTAGACCAGATATTTTTCGATTAAAAACAACACGAATAAAAAACACATTAATTAGAAATGGAGAACGTATTTATTCCAATAAATCAAAATTGTCGATTTATTTGAAAAAGCGTCTGGAAAAATTGATTTTCAAAAGAAGTCCAGAGGCGGTCATTTAAATGAAATTATTTCTATAATGGCATATACCAATAAATAAAAATTACACCGAGTTTTTATTTCAATTTAAATACTTATAGCTCTTATTCGAGGGCCCTTTTGGAATGGACTGTTTACTGGATGGAGCAGTATTTTACCCATCCCAGCTCTTCGTGAATGCAGACCCGAAGATCGTAACGAACGAACGAACGATCCCGTGTAACTTTGCTATTTTGTCGGCTGAAGAATGCGCCCGATGTCGAAGCGGAGGAAGAGAAAGAAAAGGGAGAAAGGCCGAGCAAACGAGGAATGAAGAGAGAGAGAGAGAGAGAGAGAGAGAGAGAGAGAGAGAGAGAGAGAGAGAGAGAGAGACCGAAAGCGAAAAGTACATTTTTCCGTAAGCGAAATAAAAGACCGTGGAACTTGTTAAGAACATACAGCGCCGGGGCTCGTTCGCTGATCTTCCTGAAGTTCCGCGAAGTTTTCCCAGGGAAAGTTTCCCGAAGGTCGGGACGAACATTTTTCGGAACGGCTCTCGGAGACTGCGGGCCTCCTGGCTTCGCCGTCGTCGTCGTCTATGCGAAGACAAGCTCTCCAACAGGGAACTACGCGATTCGTTAACCAAATGATTCCGTGGGACGGCGACGTTACGTTTTAACCCCTGGGACACACTGGCAGCCTCGAAGCAACTTTAACTTCCGCGCCCCTGTGTCGCTGCGACCCTCACTAACGTTTATCTCGGTTCACGATTAGTTGAATTAGCGAATCGACGATTTCATCTTGCTTTCATTGATCGCTGCCCTGTCGATCTTCCTGCAAATTGTCTGAAGAGGTGGAAATTCTGGTCGAATTCTTTCATTTTGTATCTAATAAATAGACAGCGGATTTCATACATTCGTGTGGCAAAACTGAGTAGGTGTAATTTGAAACATTAAAAACATGGGACGAATATAAAAGTACTGTTATAAAATATTATTTTCAGCCCATTGAACATATTAACCCTTTGCACTCGAATGGCGATTCTAAGGCGCCAGTAAAAATGGCCACACCATTATTCAAAACAGTTTCAATATTATTAAATTCGTCTGTTTTCTATAAATTGTGAAAAGCTCAACTGTTACATGAGACAACTGGTTACATTTCATGTGCCCAATGTAAAAAAGATTACACAGAATAAAAATGTTCAGGGTCGAAAGCAATGATTTTGAGTTTCGAATTAAAATTGCTTCGAGCGCAAAGGGTTAAGAGAGAAATTTCTAGGTCACTTTGCTTCGTTGCGATTCCACTAGAAAATTTTTATTTTACATGTAAAAAAACATTTATTAATAGCGTCTATGATGCACTAGAAGTTGCACTATTATAAATACAAATACTGAAGAAAATAATGGGCAAATTCTTCCGCTTTGTGAATTTCTCAGTGTGCACGCACTTTACACGTCTAAATAATATAAATAAAATTACATACATTTTCCTCTTTGAAAGTTCCCTTGTCAATATACGTTTCTTAAACACATCGACGAATAAAATGGCAAATGGACCTCGATCCTTGAGCTAGCGAGACGAATTGCACTCTTCCACAAGTATTTTACGAAAAGTAACATTTCGACGGGTTCGACGAAACGAAACATTCAGGTCAATCCACTAACGAGGGAAGTCGGGCAACTGACACACGCCAATTTTGATGCGCTTTTAGTATGACACGGTGCTCGAAAAAAGTATTCGATACGTGTTTTTCTATATCTGCAGCTATCCGGTTGGCAAGCGTAAAAATAGCTGCTACAGTTAGGGGTGGAAAAAAAAAACATGTTTCTACAAATATTTCGTCGCTTGTAACGAAAAATGCACGTACAAACTCCGTATTTTGATATACGGAGGAGTTTATTTGATTTATTGGTGTTCAAGATGCGCGCGTCTTGAACTGATT
Organism: Lasioglossum baleicum; assembly: GCF_051020765.1. Lineage (NCBI taxonomy): Eukaryota > Metazoa > Arthropoda > Insecta > Hymenoptera > Halictidae > Lasioglossum > Lasioglossum baleicum. The sequence goes on from NC_134929.1 coordinate 8,864,132, forward strand.
ACGATTCTTGGCGCGGTCGGTACGTTCGACGACCAATCGGAACGCTCGAGGAACAGGCATCCAGTCAATCGACCAAATCATTGGCTGATCGATCTTCTAGATCCTTCCAGAAGGATCTGTTCGTAAAACAGGAAATTTTCGCTCTCTACGCAAATGTTTTTCTTACAACGCGATCGAACCTCCAAGTGTTTTATTCAAACGGCAACGAGGAGATTCCTTTTTGCAACTCTGCGCGAATCGCATCGCTTCATTTCAAACAAGCGTTTATTAAAATGTTTTTTCTATTGTTAGAGGTGAGGAATCTCTTAGGAGAAAACTTCGAGAGTTATATTAAAAGTGTTTATTACAGTCATCGTTCGATACACGAGCGAGTTACATAATCTCAGTTCTCCTAATCCTCTTCTCATTAAACGCGAACTCGTTCACATTAACGAGCTAATTCGAACTCGCTTTGTTCCACGCGGACTATTGCAAAAATATGAATAAACACATCTTCGCGAATTTTTCTTAAAAAACCGGAAACGGTTGCCCGCAGCGAGGAACAGAAAGAGTGTACATGCCGGAGGTGAGAGAGCGTAAATATCGCAGGGAAGACAGCCGGGGTAGGTGGCAAAGAAGACGATATCCCTGCGAACCTAACTGTTTCTGCGCCGGGGCAGGCAATAAACATCCTTCTTTCTCTTTCGGGCCGCGTGGCAAGAGATCTGCTGCCGGGACGAGAAGAAAGCGGCGAGAGGAAAAGCGCGGCTCCGCTTTTCCGCCCTGTGCTCTTTTCCTCCCCGCGGTGCCGCCATTTTCTCGCCAACAACCCCCACGGAGGGTTAGACACGGCTAACCCAGACACGTCGAATTTCCGGCAGCCTTAAGGCGCTCGTTCTTAGCTCGACGACACACCGGAAACGCCTGCGAGAGCCGGCCATCAGATAAAAGATCCTCCTTGCTGCAACGTTAGACCGAGGTCGAGGGAAAATAGAGGGTTCCGAACGATGAGGACAGGCGTATGGCCGTTTTGTTTGCGAAAAAACCCACCCCAAGGGTGAGACTGTAAAAATTGTTATGCTTCCACCCATCACACACCGAATAAAGGGGTGGTTTGTGAGACTAGTTGGGAAAATCAATTTCTTCATAACCTTGAAACAGTAAACGACCTTGTATTTGGTTTAATAAATAAACATTTCAATGAAAATGTAACAATCCAGAGTAACTAATATATATAATCGAAGTAAGTCTTCTCTTCATTATTTTAATACATACACTGGTGGTCAAAATGACGAGGCACCTCAAGGTTTTTACAACAAGATAACAAGATATGTCCTAAATCTAATAGTTAACGAGATATTATCGAAACAATTTTCTTTCTTCTTTGGATAATATCTCGTTAACTATTAGGTTTAGGACGTATGAAGGTTAACACTATTATATTCAGAATTTGATACTCTATCGATCTATGGTATAAAAAATAGGACATACCATTTAGAAAAACTTAATTTGATTTTGAAATCACCCCTCCCCACCATTCTAGTCCTTAAACAAATAAGAATCCCTTCATACCGAACAATTCTTGTGAACAAATTTTTTCGTAACCCCTGTAACAGTATTTTTAAATTTCTCTAGTGTCATCACAGACCTTCTCCTTCTAGGACGCTTTCCCCCACGCTTCCGCCACGGCTTGGTCACGTGATGAGTCGTGCATACGTCAGAATGTCACGTGACTAATCCGGTACTAGCAGAGAGGGAGGGTAGCTTTTTCCCTCTGTGAATATGAACGAATATGAACAATGTTTAAGCGAATTGCCAATTGTTTATAAACAGCAATCGAGAGTCCAACACGATCTCGCGGAACTTACGCCACGTCAGGCGATGTTTCGAAGCGACTCGGCTCGTTCGATAACAATATTTACCATCGTAATCGATAATAAACATCGAAACATTAACAGCGGCTCACACGAGCGACTATACGATAAACATAATCGCTATTGTTATTCATACAGTGGCCGGGAGCCGGTATTACCAATGCACTCGCGCCCGTCGACGCTTCATCGATAAGTATCGATCATCGTCAGACACGGTCGCCGATGAAATGGCTGGGCTGATCACCGTGCCGCCGTGCCAACACGAAAATAAATACACACTTCGCTAATTAATGGCGGCCGGATAACGTTCGCGGCGGAGACGATGCAAATATTGAAACGGTACGCGCACGGATAAAGGCTGTTTCGTGCTACGGCGAAGCGAAAATTATGGAGACCATTGCCTCTTGTAGAACTTCCCCCCTTCTCGTTCAACATTTCCTACTTTTTCATCATTCTGCACACTGAACCTCGCATTCGACATTGGCAATTTCCGATTACCGAGCTGCCAAGCTGGTAGAAACGCAATTTCGATCTTTGTCGCATTAAACGTTACCGCACGTCCTCGAATAAACTGCTGTTTATACGAATCTGTATTAGCTGGTTATAAAAGTTTCTTTCCGCCCGATAAAACTAGTGCATACAGACCACGTGATCATCTGTTCGTTAAACGTTTTATTAATTCGTAAGCTACGTAGCAATTTACTTTACAATTGACTCCTGGGACAACCTAATATAATGTGTTCATTTTAATGTCTTCGCTACCACTGTCACAAAAATGGATATCCATGATCTGACAGTTCACTTGAAAACAGTCAAATTATTATAATTTTATGCACTTCGTTGTTTAAAGTCATAGCAGAATGCATAATTTTCAGAGAATCTGTGACTTTCTTCTGCTAAACTGTTTTAATCATTCAAAATTGGGTACGTTGCATTTAATAAAACTTTCGAACAAGGAAGGTAAGCAACGAAACAAATGCTGGTAGCGAACGTGTTAATTTTCAAAATAGTCATCGAAGTTACAGATGAAATTGAAAATCAACTGTCAACCGAAAAGCTGTTCAGCTTATTCTCCAGACTTCTGTCTAAGGAAAAGAGAGAGATTTTAATAAGATCTCGGGTCTAACAAAAAGTCTAACAAATATGAATGTTATGCCTCTCTTTTTAGATGAAAAAAATTTGCCAAAAAAAAATATAAATGTTCTTCTCCCTTCTACGACATTTTTGGGGATAAAGACGTTTTAATCACTGTAACTGCAAAGCAAGTGTTACGGCAAGGTAAAAACATGATCTTAGAATTGCAGGAATTAATTTGTTATTTAAAATCGGAGTACGCGGCATAATATATCAAAGATTCCGTTTAATAAAACATTTCAATAATGGAGATAGGCATGGAAATAAAAGGCAATAACGAACACGATAAAGTTACAGTCTCCATTATTTTCGTATCAACCCAATAAAAAGCACGTGCGACGACAAATAATTTATTTCGAAGTTTCCATGCGAAGCAAACAAGTCCCACTCGAAGATTGTTTTAGTTCCGGGGGTTCGAAGACCCGCAGTCTGTCTAAACCTTAAACAACTCGTTTTTCAAGAGTTCAGAGCTTAAGTCGCGTCCGCAACCCCACGGGATCACTTATCGCGAATCTCGCGGGAACTCGAGGAAGGGGGCACGAACTATCAGCAAAGAACATCGGAAGTAGAACAAGGATTTCTGAGAATAAATCATTCGATTCGCCGCGTCGCGCGTCGTTCGCTAATCCACCGATCGACGAAGTACTCCGGGCGCCAAGCAACGAGAGTATCCGCCGCTTAATTCCGAGCCGTTTAATTAACCGCCGTTTCGATTCCTGTTCCCCGTCCGGGGCGCATAATCGAAAACGATAAATCCCTCGGATCCAGCCCCCGACCACCGCCCCCGACGACACTATTTCTCGGGCAATTTCAACGTCGTTGCGTTAAGGACTCGCGGTAACGTGAACATAACTTTCAGGAATTCTTGTCTCAGAAAAACTGTACTCCCGTTTTTATTCTACCGAGGTATATAGCCGTGAATCGATATATTCCACTTTGCCATAATTTCGTAACAACCCCTTGTAGCGACTAGCCCGTAAACTGGCTTGCATACATGCAAATTTTGAATATCTAAACATGTTACAGAAAATGTAATAAATGACACTCTTATACTCTCTTGGACCACTTTCTTCTTGGTTTTTACAGATACAGTAAATTTTCGTGTAACGCGATCAAAAAAACTCTATAAAAAGAATGCATTTTATATAATATAATTTTTTTATGTGACAGTAAAGTTACGTATAAATAAATGTTTAAAAAGACTGTACACTTACTGACACAGGAGATACATATGTATACAGGGTGGACGATTTATCTGAAGACATTGAAATATCTCGAGAACTATGCATCGGATCAAAACAAATGGGTAATGAAAGTTGTTCGTCGCGAGGTGGGAGTCAATTATGGTGTTATTGAATAGCATTTTGTAAAAATATCAAATACGTCTACTTTTATTTTTCTGATCTGATGTGTATTTCTCGAGACATCCCCAATTTTCAACGATTTTTTACCCATTTTGATTTTTGTCCATTACAGCGCCATCTGTGAACCAAATTGCAAAAACTCCTAGGTCAAATTCGTGTATTTTTTTCTGGAGAATCCATATCTGCAATGATAAATGGGGGTTCCTGTTTAAGTATTTTATCTTCCCCCACCCCCACCCCCAGGGGTGACGAACAACTTTCATTACCCACTTGTTTTGATCCGATGCATAGTTCTCGAGATATTTCAATGTCTTCAGATAAATCGTCCACCCTGTATGTATACAGTACTTTTAAACAATTTTGTGATCGCATTATAAGGGAGTCTACTGTAATCAATTCACACAACGATTATGGCATGCCCGCAGTGGAAGGGATATTCGTTGGTCTTGGCTCGTACAGTTCCCGTTTTCTTCAAGTACAGGAGAAAAGAGCGCGTTAATCTTCTATTAATTAAATGATCGAGTAACTTGTCTGCGACTTCAGATACGTGATCCTGACGTAGCCGATTTCTCCAAATCTGTTTACAACGTAGCAAATCTCTATTTTTGTTTTGCTAAGTAAATTGATTGTACCGAATGTTTTGCTGCGGCGGCGACTATGAAAGACTCCTGGAGAAATCGAGATCTCATTAATGTTTATGAAGGATAGCAGTCTGTCGCTTCCGCGAAACTCCGAGCCATCGGAAACGCACGAGGAGAGATGCGCGCAGTCCACCGATGACTTCGCAGCGCGCAAACACATCCGCAGCCAAACACTCTCGCCGGCTGGGAAAATAACTTGCCCCGAAACCGGAGAATATTTACCCGACATAAACCACCCCTGCGGAGAGCCTGTTCCCATCGATATTTTCCCTCGGCGCCACCCTCTGTTATGGTAAGACATGCCTCGGGCCGGGTCTGTTAATTCACGGAACGTCTCGAGAAATTCTGTCATGTCGTCGCGACTCCTTTCGCAGGAATCACTGCCGGCAATTCCACGAGTATATACTGTCGCGGAAAAACAATTTCCGGCAAGTTTTAATAGAAAACAGACCCTCTAAGTTCCGTGGCGCTGACACGTCATTAAAGAAAGAACATTTTTCTTTTGGCGGATGCGAGGGACGACGACGACGAGAACGCCGCTGATGGAGAGTAAGGGAGGGGGGCAGGGGGAACGAAGGAGAGGGTTCGCGAAAATTATGCCGCCCACCTTCGACTCGAACGCGATCTCGTTTTCTGCGCGAATGGAAAAGCCGCGAGAGGATTGCGGGGGTGGGAATCGGAAGAAAACGGGCTGGCAGAGACACAGAGAAAAGGAGAGCGAGAGAGAGGGGGGGGACGAGAGAAAAGACTAGCCTCGGTGAATCGGCTCCAGAAGCGGACGATGAACCGGCAGGGTTGGAGAGCTACGAAATTATGTTTTTTCTCCGTGCGCGGGGGTGAACTTGTTTTCCACGGGAGCGTGAGTAACGCGCTCTTCGTTCCCAAAAATTAGATTCTTCCTGCGGGAATGGATCGTTCAGGAGAGTTTTTATGTCTTTCGATTCCGATTGCGACCCCGTGTTCCCTCTATCGCCCTTTTACGGGACCGCTCCAAGGATAATCCGCGAGTATCGCGGCACACGGATAAATCCACGTCTATCTGGTCCGTGTGGAAAATGTATTCCGGAATGCCGTGCGTTTACCGTTCAAATTTAATGCTAAGTTTAATGTTAATCAGGCGTGACAGGCGTCGCAGCTCGCCAAGTGTAATCTGATTACATGCTGGCGACAACGATTAAAATGTAATGGTTGATTCGATTACCAGTCACCGCGCCGTAACTTCGTTAATTACTATTAACGTATGGTTATTGTTCGGATAAGCTCGGCAAATTGTTATTGGTTATTCTAGAAAGAGAGGTCCCGTTTGTCTGCGTTTCATAGGTACAGTCCATTCGGATTACATGTTCTCCACACAAATCAGTCGTCTAAAAAATCTCTCACCGTACTAGAAAATTTAAATAAAGAAACCCGAACCACATATTTTGCTCTGTGGCTCTTCTTTCAATGAAAAGAATTTTGCATAATAATTAAATATTTATATAATGTCCTCGTAAATATATAAAGAATGAATTATTTTGAGGAATCCCGATAAATTCGAGAATCTCGAAATTTTTTGATACCCATTCCGAATCAACGAATTAACGAAGTTCAGGAAAATTTTCGGGGGTTCTGGCAGCCCGCTCGCAGACCTTGCGAACTATAGATCCTAAAAACGGAAGGACGGGGAGCCAGTGGGAGGAAGGGGGGGCGCGAGAAGACAATGGTTCTCGCGAGTTTCCTTATCAATGCATCATGGGTGGCAACGGAGTTACTCGAACTTTTTAGACTTTTCTTCCGGGGGCGGACAATGGGTGGCCCGCCACCGAGGGTACACGCGAATACTAAATTTTAAAAGTAAGCCCCGGCGCCCGCCGAAATTTATAGCTCGCGCGCGTACAAGTTTACAATTACACGGAAGAACGGGGACGGTGAATCCGCATCTTAATCCCCTTTTTATCTCTGCGCCCCCCTACAACTCCCTAAACCCCCCGCTCCCTCTCTCTCTCTCTCTCTCTCCTTGGCCCCCGTACCAGTCGGTATCTATGACCCTTCGAGGTGAATCTGGGCGACCGCCCCTGGAAACCTACCCCTTCCCAGATATACATATGCACGTGTATATACGTGTGTGTGTATACATATACACGTGGATACGAAACGAGCAACGATCGGAGATACGAAAATCAGGTCCCGAGATTAGGAGGAAGATGCATCCTCCTTTTGCATGGGAATTTATCGATCGGCACGAAACGGCGCGCGGAATCGTCGACAATTTCGAATGCCGAGCCATTTACCCCCGGAATTTCATCGATCTGTTCTGCTTAAAGGGGATCCGCCTTCTTCGTTTCATTTAATATTATTTATGGAATGCTTTGTACAATTAGACGCGCCCGCGGAATCGAGACATACTCGCGAAAGAAACAAGAAAGAAAAACTGAAGGAAGAAACTGCAATTTTTAGAATGCATGCTAGAGTTATTAGTAAGGGTGGGCGGGTACCCAGAAATTTTCATTCGGGTCGGGGCCCAAAAATTCGTGATACGCGGGCACCCGAAGCGAAATCGGGCCAGTGTCAAGTTACAGTGGTAGATTAAATCGATACTGATTTATACAATGAATCGTTTCGTATACGGATCGTATTAAATAATGGAGGATTCAGATATCATCGGTTCGGAAAATCGAGGATGCATCAAATCGTGAACTGAACGAATAAATATGATCCACATTGTATCATGTTTGGTGCCATTTCAATCGGAGCAGATTCGCAAATACGTTGACGAAAGTTTTACAGAAAAATAAATAAAAATAAATAAAAATAAAACAAAAAAATGTATTGTCACTTTTTCACGTGTACAGAGGCATCACCGTAATCGTCCCCATGAAACGGCCGATTGAAAAAATAGTCCACGTCACGTATATTCTTTGCAAAACATCGCGCTCGGAATATAAACTTTCAATCCGAAAAATATGAAAAAAACTGAATAAAATACAAATAAAAGTAATAAAATCGTGGCGAAATCAATGCGGTCTTATTGGCTGATTACTTTTATTTATGGAATATATTCGGTAGGACACGTGTTAAGGAAGATTCGACGAAGTCGAGTGTACGGCGCACTGATGAAAAATAATATCAAGATCGAGAAATGCTTCTTTTCATGTTTCGAGACGAATGAATTCTCCAAACTGATTTAAAGATCGGCTTAGAAGTAAGATCTGGCTGAGGGGTTAACAGGTGCCTGAACACGGCCTCGCAGAGTCTCGCTCGGATCCCCGAGATAGAGAAACGCGATTGCAGATGAGAAAATCAGGCAGCGGGATTAAGGGACGCGTTTTCTCGGTTCAACGTGGAAAAAGCGGAATCCGGGGAATCGGAAAATATTACCGGAGACGAAATGCACGCTCGAGTTACTTAATAAGCAATTTACGAACTCCTTATACAACTTTTCCTACGCAACATTAACGACTTTCAAATCGTGAAAACACGCGCAACTTGTTTCCCCGAGTCTCGACTTCGTGCCGCACAATAACGGTCTGTATTTCATTTCTCAATTCAATATCGTATAAACTTTTATCCAATGGTTTTTTTGGAGAATACCGTAAAAATTACATTGAATTAATTCAATTACGTAATTATGGACACGTATTTGAAGTATTTCGAATTTTTAGCTTCTCGGGTTTGACCACCAAAAAGTATCAAGACCAGTTCGAAGACCGCTGAATCAATTTTTAATATTTTTCAGTACAGAGAAAGATTCGACTCGCTGTGAAACAAATCGTGGCGCAAGGAGCTTAAAAATTATTTCGCGAAGACGTTGGGAGTTTCCCGAAGAATTTATAATGGTCTTGCGAGTCGATAAAGTTCGAAGACCACTGACCTCTCAATTATTACGTAAGAGCCGGACGATTAATTTACAAAAGTCCGGTTCCATTAAATATGAAAGCTTCATCATGCTTTATTGAATTCCCGCCTCGCCACTGCTCCGCGGAACAAAACAAAATCCTCCGAGTGTCCGCGATGATTGATTAATACGCCGAGGTAAGGAGTTCCATCCCCGGAGGAGATATTACAAGCCAGTGCTAACTGGAAAGCTCTTGATGGCCGTCTACCGATTGCGGACTGTTTCCATCATACTCTAAATTCCGAGTTTATACACGCCGCGCGGCGTTCGGCAACATCTGCGCGGACGCACGTGCTGGTCCAAATTTACTCGGGCGCCGGCATCCTTCGTATTACTGTTCTAGCACGGCTAGATAACCTTATTACAATTGAAATTAGCGCGTTGCTAAGTGAATCAGCAAGCCCCCGGGCGAGCTTTAAATAATTAACGAGAACCTTTGAATCGTAATAGCTGCTTTGCGTGTCCCGTTTCGGCCAGGCTCGGGCTTATGATGATCTGCCCAGAAAAAAATATAAACGAACGCGATGGTTCACATAATGATTTCGAGGCTGACTTTCCACGTGAATAAGTGGATGATACTACCGTCGTGAAATGGAATATCGAGCTCTCGGATAACGTTGAAGCTGAACAAGATTCGAGAGTTTACCATTTACACCACACTTCGCTCTGAATTTTATTTTTACTCCTCGCTCCTCCAGCCAGATGTAAACAGAATTTTAGTCTAATTCTCTCGGGAACGGATTGCCTCGGTACATAACACGCTTTCAAGAAAAATCGAATCCAGAAAAAAATTGTAGAACAGGTAGCGTAACGTTACAATATTAATCGAGTTTAATGCAAACGTTATCTTGCTGTTTCGGTGCAAGATACAGCTCGTCATCTCTATTTTATAGCTGGTAAATATCTAATGATCAACCTGCGGAACTTTATGCGGCCAAAACCTTCGGAAGTCTATTAACACTAAGCTTCGATAATATTTAATACAGCTTCGCTCGACTTTCTATTCCTTTAAGCGATGTAACTGGTAAAATCGAGCTTAACTCCTTCTAATTTCGAATTCTACCGAATTCAACTCCCACAGGTTATTAACACCGCCGTTTTTGTGCTCTTCGGATCCGTTTTTTAAGTTTTCATATTTCAATGAACCGTGCCGCGGCGGCAACTGAAATATGTACAACCGCGCAAAAATTTCAGCAGGACGTCGCGTCGGTAGTTTCGCGGGCGAAATTCCCGACCAAAAAATGCAGATGAGATAACGATAAAAATTCGAGCGAATTGTACGAATTTTTCTCGGTCGAGAAAAAAAACACAACAACGAGTGGAAACTATAATTCGAGGGTCGGCGCTAGAATTTTTCCGTGTGAAATTTTTCGGCGCGTCGCGAGAAAAAATTGTTAGCGTCGTTTACCGTAGTCCTAACGAGAACCGCGTCTCTCGATTTTCGGGGCGATGGTCGGGGACATTTCCAACCACGTCGCGATAATCCAGCGGAGACCAATGAGCGGGTTCGGTAGGTAAATCAAAGCCGGCCGAAAAACTCGTATCGGTTTATTAAAGCGCCCTGGGACATTTTCGCGTACTGATTACACGCCGATGGGGTTATTCACGAGCTCCGTTTCCTTTTTTTCCGGGGCCGCACCCCCGGCAAAACCCACCCTCCAACCCCACCAAAACGTGTACCGGTCGCGATCGACGCGAAATTGGTCCGATGCCAGATCGAGCTTAAAAAGCTTTTCTACTGTCCGCTGCAAATAATACAGCAGAAACTCGCCGATTCGAGCTGGGGCTGGATATACATTTGAAAAATCACCGATCCGCTCGGAAATACAGTAGTGCGCACTTAAATTTGAAAGTGCGGCATCCGGAAGTCAAATTCTTGCGTTGCAGGGTAGCGATCCTCTTCCAGGCAAGAGAACAGACGTAGCGAGCGAAAGGGAAGTCCACTTCAAAGGACACGAGCGTAGAAATAAAATTTCAAACTCGTTAAATTCTGTCTTACCTTTCCAAATGCGGTGCCAACGTATTGTTGGGATTCTCCCGATTAGAACGAGTTCAAACACGACGTAAATCATGAAGTAAATTTTTTTGAAGTACAGTACAACGTCGCTCGTTCATTCCCCGTTTCGAGATTATCCGCCGTCTCGATACGGAAGAATTAAAGATCCGTTTCCGCGAAGACGGAAACAAAAACGTTCGACGATGTACTTCCGACGACCCTCTCGGGTTTGCTCGTCGCGAGCGAACGAGGAAACGATATCACGATCCTCGAAAAATCGACTCGCAATATCCCGGCCGACGTGGTACCCCGTTTTCGCGATTGGAGGCGATCCAAATCTTTGTGCAAATATTACCGGCCCGATAATCGCGTCCCGGGACACGCTAATTTTTCCGGGAGAAACGGGAAATGTCGAACCTTCCGCCGTTCCTTCGCTCGGAAATAGATGGCGGATCGCGATAGCTGCGAGGAAGATTCTAACAAGCCGATCGCGAATGCTTGCGATAAAAATTTCGCCGGTTTTTTCCACGCTTTTTTCCTTGTTGTTAATTCGGAGGGTTTCTGAAATACTTCCGCAAAATTTGCACGAATTAAATTTGCAATGAGGCAAGTACAGAATAGTCTTGATCTAAGAAAAACGAACATCCCCTCCACTGAGGAGCATACGTTCAAGGGCTTAAGGATGCAATAGATATTAATTTCGAGGAAGTACGCCAATGCTGCTATTCGCGACACACCTTGTATAACTTGGAAAAATTGTTTTTCCACCACAATTGTCCGTTCACATGGCAGTGGATACGCGCAAACCGTGCACACGGGATGAAAAATACAGGTTCTGAATACCTTCAGGTGTATCGATGCACTGTGCATAGTGCATTGAATGCACCAACATTTCTGCTGAATATTCAAGCTACCGTTTTATTTTGGATTGAGCAGCTTACGATAAGCTTTCTTCATTGTACGCTACCCCGGGGCTCTTCAGACGCGTGTAATACATATGGATAGGGAGGCTCCATTGAAGAATATTAATGGCGGAAAACGGGCAAAAAGCGTGTTTCGCGCAGCTTTTGTCGATGAAACTTTCTTCCTGTTAAAGATTATTCTTGATACGGGGAAACTTTTGAAAAGGACTCCTTTTACATCCTTTCACGTAGGCGTCTATGGCTGCTCTTCGAGAGCCACTGTACAGAAGAAACCCGTCATTTTAGGAAAGAAAACGCGCTAGTGCGAGCTCCACCAAAGAATCTACATTTTACAAAGAAATTGTCGTAAACGCGCGGTAACCTCTGCGGCCGCTTGTAAATGCCGAGAGCTCTTTTGTCAGGAAAACGGATTTCTTTCTTTTCGCCTTAACTATGCCAGCCCGACATCTGCACTGATTGCCCGGAAGCCATTTTTCGTAGGAATATTTGTTACGTAGAGAGACGGTTGTCCGGAATCATTACTGCGGATCTTTTCCAACCGTTATTCAATCGTTAAATTTCGCTGAACTCTGAGAGGCCATTTGTTCGGATCCGAAGCCATTAGTTCAGATTCGATCTAAACGCGGCCGGGTGACGGGGTCTAAATAAATTTGGTCGATCTGTGCGGGGCCAGCGAGGTCGTCAGCCATCGCGGCTGATGACAGCGGACACAATGGCAGCGGTCGTGCAACCAGCCAGCAGTTTTCACGGGACAAATCGTGTTTCTTCGGCGACTTTCTTCTCGCCCTGTCTACGGCGACAATGGACGGGCAACGAGGAATAAAAAGACCGCGAAGAAAGAGACGCGGTAACGGGAGAGGTAGACGAGAGGTCGCTGAAAGACTCGCCCCCACCGCGTCCAGAGACAAAACAGCTTCGTTGCTTTGGTATCAATTGGATGTTGGGGATGGAAGTGCGTCCTTTCATTTCTGTAATTCCAGTCAGGGGACAGCGCGCGGACGAAAGGACTGCTCCACGGGACGCGTTTCCGCAGGAAACTCTTGCTTTCTCCGGGATGAAGATACATGCCCGTTGCGCCCTTCTGGAAAAATCAACCCTCGGCCTCGAGGACACTCGCGCTCTGGTTCTTTTAACCCCAGAATGGCGAAGCCTCCGGGCTAAGCGACTTCTCGACGCTCATAAACATTTATTTTGGACGCTTTCTCCACAGAAATAATATCCTCGGTAAATTAAAAATAAATCATTCCTTTTCACTCGCCGCGAAGGAAATAATATTCCCCTTTGTTACCGTTTTTTTTTCCACGAGCTTCGCAATTCAGGAATATTTTTCTTTGGTCATTATTCAGTTCAGATTTATTCCTCCAGAAATAATAGCCTCGCTAAATTAGAAATAAATGGTTTCTTTGAATACGCTGCACGATGGAAATATTATCACTCTTTGTTATGTTCATTCTGCCAATTTTTTCATCGAGCATCGTAACTCGGGAATATTCTTTTTTCGCTAACTGTTCATTTTACGTGTATTAATATTTGTTAAAGCGAACGTTATTACGTAGACTGCGGATCTTTATGCAAAATAAAAATTGTCTGCATCGATTACGTATAATTGTACGCGTACATGTACAAAAAATAAATGATTCTCGGGCTCCTCTAATAGCTATAGCCAAACATATGGTTTGGCCAGCCCCGGTGTTTGTAGTGAGACACTATTTTATAATTTATGACTGCGTCTATCTCGCCAGAGAATCATTTATTTCCCGTATACAACAATGTATTGAAAACAATGGTCGTCATTTCGAACATTTATTGAAATAAAGTAGGTCAACAAAACCAATTAGTTCAGTAAATTAATCACTAATAATACCTGCAAAATGCTTTTTGGATTTTTCATACACAAGGTCACACGAAGGTCATTGTATAATATGTCATTGAAGAGGACTTCACCCCTACTATTACATCGCGATAAAAAAAATACATAGTTCCATTAAAAATAAAAAAATTAGGTTAGGTTAATATTGTAGTATAACGTTTTTTTCTATTACTAAAACTAAGCGAGATATTCAAGGTGGTCAAATTAGCTGGGACACCCTGTATTCTACTCTTCCAAAATTAATTCTTCTGACCGTTTCTAATCCGATTAACGTGATGAAGATGGTCGATGTTGCTCGCATAGTCATTCGTGTCGGAAGATGTTTACTGGAAGCAGTCTGCTGGATTAAAGAACGAACGGGAATCAAATTTCTTTTGGCGAAAATATTGTATTTGACAGCGTCGAATATACGGAAAGCTTTTAAAATTTTACTGGAAATCATTTCGCTTCTAAGTCGACTTTTTAATACGCCGTCGAACGGCATAACCCGCTTTCATACTCGGCCACTGAACGCATGAATAGTGGAAGACAGTGCGCCGATTCGCGAGGCTATAAAGTATGAACGGAAGGCAGAAACGAAATTCGCTAACGTTGTATCCGCCGCTGTATACGCTCGTTAACAGTTAAAGGTCGAACATAACGATTTTCCAGAGAAAATTTGACGAATATTTTCGCCTCTGCCGCCATACACAGCCAGCCGCGCCCCCCTCTCGCCCAGCGTTGAAATTTTCGCATTCACGCGAACCCCGGCACGTCATCCGACAATTTTCAAAGAGAAAACTTTTAATCGCTCGCAAAAACCGGCTGCTTTCGATAGGGTATTGTATCTAGATATTATAAAATCCCGATACAATTCGGTCCGCGTGAAAATCGTTTAATAAACGACATCCACCCTCTGTGCATTGATGAATTTCACCGCGTCCGGGGGCTGAGGGTGCAGCAGGGGGATGGACACGCGTCGTTCGCAATTTTTCACCCCGACGCGAACGCGCGACACGCGCACGTTTCGCCTATTGCGAAATCCTCGCACTGCGCTTCGTAAACACGACGATATTTATGTCGTTCGACCGGTTTTGTTTATTAATAAGCGGGGTCAGTCGAATATTTTTCTTTTCCGACTGAACACCCAACCCCAATACCCTCCGGAATTTATTTCATTTGTATTCGAGTTAATTCACCGCGGATATTCTCCGAATTCAACTTTTCATTTGACACGAAGAATTTAATACCTCACTTTAATACCTAAAGGCGAACAGGCTTCATACGTCGTGCCGAGCGACTATTAATTTCTTTTTTAACATCCGCGTGTCAGGATCGACGCGACAGAAAAACTTCGAGTGCATTTCAATTATTTTCGTACGCATTTCCAAATAATTCGATTTTACCGATCCTTCTGGTTAGCAATTTCGGCGAGAGAATAGAGCACCCCTCTTTTTATATTTCCACCGTTGCAACCGTATTGTTCCGCGATATTAATTTTTTGAAGGGGTAAAAGTCACATGGTACGAGCATTTCGCTGACAAAAACAAATCGAAAATACGCAACGAAGTTTCGCCGAATGGAACTCCGCTTCCCGAGGATATTGAATTTAAAGTGTTTCGAGCGCACGCGTGCCTTCGAACACAGTCGACTAATTTGTCACTTTATTACTCGCCACTTTTCCTAGCAATATGCACCCGCGGTGGTGTTGTATCGCGTGTTTATTTGCACCGCAATTTACCGAATAAAAAGAGAGAAAAGAGAAAACAGCGCCATGTCCGCCAATTTTCGGAGCCCATACTCCCAGAGAACGAATACATCCAGCCAAAAAAGCTATATTCATTTTTCCTGCCAAATTCTGATTTCCAACAATTGGTTAATTTACAAAATTAGAAAGCTCACTGTCGAGTACACATTTCTCGACAAATTTTCCGAACCTCCGTAATTACAAAATTCCAAAAATTCCAGTGTTTCTGGTCGCAGCGAAAAATTCATGCACCGCGAATCCTCCCTATGTCTGTTCGCTTCCGACACACGTTGCAGAGAGAGAAGGTCGCAAAAAAGTTCATCTCGCAATGCGAGATGCGAATAACAATCGCAGTCAATTTCGCTCCGATATCTCCGATAGTTCGGTCGGGAAAAAATTCGCGAAAAATATCTGCTTCCGGCCATTTCGAGGTGGAAGGTTCTTTAAACGGTTTTATGCATTCTGCTTAGGAATGGCCGCGATTGGTGCACGGTTTTCCAAGCAGCCGGTGAGCAGACGTTGAAGTCGGACCAACAGATTCCGCTTCCACTTACAATAAAAGTCGGTGCTCCTTTTACGGTATACTACTTGCGTCCGACTTCCGCGAGACAGCCCGTCCGCTGCAGCACGTTCGAAACTCGCTCGAAGGAAAGGAAAACCAGCTGTCTGTCTGTCCGTCGCGCGGCGGTCGCGTTCGAAATACGTTTAAACGAAAGGAAAACCGTAGGAGAGAACCGGCTCTCCTCTTTTCCCCCCTCTCTCTCTCTCTTTCTCTTTCACCCACGGGCTGTTCGCGTAAATGGATAAGTTACGCGGGCCGGATGCAAATGCTCGGTGCTGTTCGTGAACGGAATAACGCGCGCCGCCGCGCGGATCTCTCTAGCCTCGGCGGTTCTTTTGTTCGCGGACTCCTCTCTCCCTTTGATAGGGCGAAACGAAAACAAGAGACTGCGCCGAGCGCACGGGAACACCAAGAGAACGCCGGCTACTCGAAAAGAAAATATTTAGACTCTCGTCGTCGGCTAACCTTGAAACACATCGAGAACCGCTGAAACTCGCGGAAGTTGATGTGTGTCCAAAATCATCAACCGATCCCACCTCCGCACGCTCCCCCCTGTTGATCGGAATCCGGGAAGAGCTTTCGAACAGACGAATTAAAAATATACGCGCAAGCCGTGGCCTTCTGCCTTCAGAGACTCTCGTGGCATTTCCTGATCGCGCTCGCACCACTTTCTTCGGTACACATGGCGGCGTATTTTCTAGCTCTTAAATCTCGATCGTGTATGAACAATTTCTACCGTAACACTAAACCTGCCACCACTGGTCGACATGACCGGTTCTCGATTTCTTATTCTGCAATTATTGAAATAATAATGCATTGTCATCCAGTTCTGAGCCATGTAACCGATTTCAAGTCTCTAGCTCATCAGGAAGTTAGTTTAAAATCAATTGCAAAATTTGCCACCGAACAGACAAACAAACAAGAAAGCGAGCTAATAAAAACGTGGTAAATAAAAATGATCTCGTGAGAAATGATTGTGCGGCTCCTATTGTAAAACGTGTTCTATGTATTGTGTTGGCAAAAAAGTACGAAATAAAACCGAACTTCTTTATTCAAGCGATGAACTTTAATCAATTAAATATTTTCTTATTCATTCTTTTCAGCGAAAGATCATCGGACGAAAGGGAACATGTCTTATTCATTAAAGTTCATTGCTTGAATAAAAAAATTGGGCTCTATTTCACCTTAATATGTATACCGAAATTAATTTCTTGCCAACCTAATACTAAAGATATGTATATATTTTTTAAATTATTTCTTATGAGATCATTTTTGTTATTATTATATATATTATTTTATATAGTATATATATATATATATTATTTTGATTATTATATAGCCTTTGTGCGGCTCCTATTGTAAAGGCTAAATAAAATGAATCTTGTCATTTTTTTAAGGAAACATGTACCACTTACTTCCAAGGCTCGGTAAGTGCTTCAAAATTGTTGCACGCGATCAGATTATTAGACATGATACGTTTGTATTTTTATACGTCGTTACTAGACAGGGACGAAATGGACGGGCGCAATTCGGAAGAGTTTAATAAAATGTGACAAAGTCGATCGAATAAATTATCAAATGCCGCAATTTTCCGTCCAAACTCGAAATTAATGTTTGTTTCGACACGCCTCCTCGATAAACAGAATTTATAGAATTTAAAGTGTCAAAAAAGTGAACTTTCCCGCTCCAATTTCACTCGCCAAATTACTTTGACTTTATGAGACATGTCGAGACCGCTTTTAATTGAATTTTAATTGATTTCGAACAATTTCCAGCAGAAACATTGGACCACCTTGAGGCAAGGAACAAATCCAATCTCATTCTATGTATATGTATAGCACAAAATTTCGTGACCTGTTTCACTTAACGGTTTCGTTTTATCACAATTCATTACCCTCTTCTATCCGCAATATTTCATCTCCGTCAAAGTGTAAAAGAGCTTTAAGCTCGTATATAAGGATACATCGTCCGTTGCATTATCATGATACATCATCGCATATTTTCAACATCAGACTTGAAAGCAACAACGCTAAAGCGCGGTGAATCTCGCCCCCATTAACGTCGTCATTATTTTCATTATCTTATTTGCCCTGTATATACCTCGTTATCTTATTCTCATTATTTAACGTGAGCACAACGTTGCTCCTTTTATTTATGTACTTTTTAACGATGAGTGCGGTGAGGACCAACTATTATCATTACAAAAGATAATTGGATCTTGTGTACATAGGGGCGTGCTATAATAAATATCTGAGAATATTGTAATTGTTCTCTCGCGATGGAACTGTAAATTCTTTAGAATTCTTTTAAATTCATTAGAACCTCCATTACCGGAATTAGATAGTTACCTGATCACTAGACTGCGGAGCTTTATGCTTATTTATGGCTTATGAAAATGTTCGAGAAAGGCTAGAATATAAAATTCGGTAGAATTTTGTACAATCTTCATTTATTTTGGATCTACAAAGGGCGTTGCCATTAAAATTATTTCGTTCAATGCTAGATTCAATCTTCATCGATTTGTACAGTAAATGTTTCTCATGGGTCGCTTTAGATTGAGCTATTCGAAGCATGTAGGGATACTAGAGAGACTCCAGGCATCAGGTGTTCGGATGATCGAGGTCGCGCTATACAGAAATTTACATGGTGGCATAAAAAAAAACGAACTGGCACGGAAACCCGGCAATTACGCCAAACAGAAAAAACGAATTTCCGCGAATAGGAGTCATTTGATCGTCGAGCACAATGCTCGAATGAATCTTGCCGTTTACGACAGTTTGCGACAGTAAATCGTACAGCCATAAAGGCGGGAATCATTCAAGCGGCGTGTACCTGGGTTTCCGGAGCTAAAACGGAATCGAATTTCCGCGAAGAGAAAAGCGAAAAACAGCGCGCGATTTTTATCTCTGTCGACGTGTTTCGATTCCGGAAAAGTAAGCAACCGCGCGCAAAAAAAAAATATACTCTTATGAGCGAAAGAGACTCAGCTGGAAAAGCGATGAATGTCGCTGTACGCGCGTGTGTGTGTGACGGGAGGAGGATAGAGGCGGAAAAAAGCTTTTGATCCGACCAAAATCGGGCCCGAAAAATGACGAAAGTGCATTCGACCCGAAGATAACGACTGCTTTCATTCGTAACTTGATAAACGGCGCACTCCGGGACTCTAACCTGATCCTGAAAACTAAAAGCGGAGCGAACCCACTCGAAACGATGGTTGACAGAGCCGCGACCACTTGAGAAACATTCGTTTCCATTAGCGTTCCGGGGGCGACACGACAGTTCTGCGTTGGAAGCATTAAAACGTGTCTCGTGGCATAATAAATGCTTCTTTCCTCGCCGAGGCCGATCTTACGCGAGTTTCTGCGCCATGTTTATTTCCAGCGGGAACGACAACACCAACTACATGTCTTTTGACTATATTCTGCGAGGGTGGTTTTGCTAAAGTAGCATGACTACGCTAATAATAATTCTACAAATCTTTTTATCGTGTGAAATCACACCCATCAATTTTTTGCCACGAATGCACATAAAGGAGCATCAAGTTTTGAGAAAAGCGATGAAAAGAAATTTCAGTTCTTAATTAACCCCCACCCTCCCAATAATGAGAGAAACTCATGATAAAGTCTGTAAAAAGATCCAGTAAATTCTATAACCAGTATTGGATCATTAATGTAAGAATAGATTACTTCTTAGGAAGTGATTAGAGAAGTTCCGATTTTGTTGTAGAAGAAGTATGGCAACGGAATAGCAGAGTGAATAGAAAATGACGTGGTTGTAGCATGGTCAAAGCCGACATTACTTTCTCGGTATCCCAATAGATCTAGATATAAGATTTATTATTAGCCTGCCCACATTTATGCAAATTTCATGCCAACCGTTGTGAAACTGGGGTAAAGTCGAATTGAATTTCTTGCATCAATGGTTTCGATACTCTAAAAATAATAAATCACATTTTTGTTCACGATACACTATATTTGAACGGGTCCCATGGAAATCATCGACACAGATTTCTCCGACACGGTTTTCACCGACATTTCATTAATTTTTTTATTAATTAATTAATTAATTCAAGAACACTCGGTTTCATATTTCGTTTTTCTACTGATATTCATTCAATCCACATTAATTAATTAATAAATAAAAAATTAATGAAATGTTGTCGGTGAAAACCGTGTCAGAGAAATCTGTGTTGGTTATTTTCATGGGACCCTATTTGAACATATATTTACAAAAAATGCGAGCGAAATGATTCTGAAGAGCTTCGAAACACCCGACCAATAATAGTTGCATCACCTCGCTTATGTATACACACCGTTTTTACTGATTAGTCCATTCCATGTAATCGATTAGATAACGTCTGTCAACACCGAGTAATCGAATGGAATAACCATAATTGTGAAAATATGCGCGCTAAATAATGCATATACACGGTCGCTTATGCAACTTTCCGCCATCGCGGAGAGCGCGTTGCAAAGAGAAAACAACAAGTAAAAGCTAGTTAAACAAAAAACTTTGATAAACCGTAACGCAGACTCTGTTTTCTTTTCTGCCCGCGGTGAAAACATTCGCCGAGATAACGAGTTTCTATTTAAATTAACTTTCCATTAAATAGTCCGGAGAAACGTGAATTTGCATAAACATCCGCAGTCTGTCCATTGTTCTTAAACTGTGAATGTTTATGCATTAGCCGCGCCTTATATGCTGCAAAATTCTGGCACAGATGAGAACGCCGATCATGTTTATTAATGCCGTCATTATGTCATTCGTTGAAACGTGTTGACATCCAAAACGAATTTGTCCTAATCCCTATTAGACAGGAAAATTCTTGTTTATTTGCCCCTCGCAATTTCCAAAAAATTTATATTTTTACTTAGTTTACTTAGTTCCGTATGTGTACCGTTCACAGCAATGTGTAGATTGTTAAACCTTTGCAGTCGTAGCTATCGTATAACTCGAAAATTAGACATTTCTTCCGACCTAGAATATTATTTCCATTTTACACGATTTCCATCTTTTCATGGATGTGAAATTGATATAATACTTGATACATACAGCGAGTGTAAAAAGTATTCGTACGCCCTTTAAAGTAGAATAACTTTTTTATAATTGTGCCCAACGACCTGATTTTTTATAATCAATTGCACCTTCTAAACGAAAATCTCTTTTACACGTCATTTCGCAAACCAATGCTTCTAATTGATTATAAAAAATCAGGTCGTTTGGTCCAATTATAAAAAGTTATTAGTTTTTAAAAGGCGTACGAATACTTTTTACACTCACTATAAATGTTTAGTAATTGATTACATACCAACATATTTTTAATAATGTACATAGTTTGAATAATGGTACAGTAATGTTTAGTGGCGCCCCAGAGTCACCATTCGAGGGCTAAGGGTTAATAGAGTATACCAACATAACTTCCGTGTTGCCCGAAGTTTCGTTTCCGGGAGAATGGAGAAGGGAATTAAAAAGCATTTTATCGAAATCTCTTTTAATAGCAATGAGGAGACATTGTCACGACCATATTTAGCGTGATAGTGGAAGCCGCGTTTGATTAACCCACGTTATACTACTCGATAATTTCACCGGTTGTCGACTCCGTGCGACACTTCATTCCTTTTATAACGCTATCCGCGGGAATAGCGCCCCCAATGGCTTACGCGTTTTATGGTTTCAATTTTACCGCGGTAGAGAACCAACAATCTACCCCTCTAACGACACCGCAGCATGTGTGTGCATCATTTACTCGCCTCGTCCCAGTCTCGCTACTGGGTTTACCAGAAAATAATTCACTCTTCTAAACAAACTATATATGTACAGTGAACAACACAGCAAGTCCTCGACTTACGCGGTTAATTCGTTCCAGCGGTTTCCGCGTAAGTCGAATAAGCTCCATCGCTGAAATGTTATTAATACGATCTGCATTGTACATATTCTAATTTGAAAGGAAAATTCAAATGTACATGGAAAATTGATCACTCGTAAATAGCTGAATGCCTACGCTGTACACAAGCAAACACTAATCTGTCACACATGGCACCGACTAAACAGCGGATTTGTATAAAGAAATTGGTGAAATATAAAACAGTGGAAGATTAGAAAGATCCAAGAATATTGTTATGATGTTTGCAATGTAATAAAAATCTATTAAGGGATGAAGTGAATTTTTATTTAACTCCTGCTGCCGAAATTCGTTGCAAAATATTTTTATAGTCTACCGCAGTCTAGCCGCGACGAAGCACCCGTTCTGGCAATCGAAAAACGAATTTCACAGTGTTCGAATAAGAATAAGAATCCGCGTGAAACATGTACAACAATAGCCTCGCGATTAGGTTAGAAATTGATGGACGACGGTCGCATTCAAAGAATGAATGAAATTTCCATTGAAAAAGAATATACAGAATAATTTCCTTACGTACACGTAACCTAAGTAGATAAATGTAATTGGGTAGTGTATTCCGATATAGAACTTACCTTGTTCTTCCAATTGCACGACAGTCACTCCATGATCTCTCCAGTGAGTGCAAGCTCTGACGGATCCTCCGGGGCTGCCGGTCCTCGATACTCACTTAAATGTCACACTGTGCAAACTCGTTAAGAGATCCACGGGAAAAGCGGTACGTCCAACGCGTCGGACCACGAGTACATAAACATACGGCTTGACGTCCGCGCGTGCACTGACTTCTGTTCGGTCGAGCCAGGCCGCAGTCCATCCACCTTGGCCGAGCGCGTAGACTCGTCGCGCGGTTGCCATGACGATGGGTCAACAGCACGCGCTGCGCGCGCAAAGGAGACAGTCTCACTCTGCGCGCTGCGACAGTAACAAGGACAGACGGGCCGCCGATCGTGTCTTCTCCGCCGCGCCGCGAAATTGCAACACGCGCCCGTGGAAAATTAATAACGACGCCTGTTAACTCGGTACGCGAGCGTGTCCGACGCGGCACGACCCTGTTGGTTTCGCGAACCGCTCGCCAGAATCTGTACACCGGACAACAATTGATACCGACACGACCCGCGCGCACCGGTAATGATCCACCACGCTGCTCGACTCCGCGATCGAACCAACCGGGACAGCTTCACACCTAAGTCGAACAGAAGGAATAAAGATATGCGTCCATCTGAGAATTTCTGTCGATAGTTGTTCTCGAGAGTACACTCACAGACGAGATATACGAATAGACCTGACATCCAATGTATTTTGGTGTCCGTCGGTATTCGTGCGCTAGCGCCCCAGAGCAGTGTCGGGCAAAAAATTAATCAACGATCGACGACTAAATTTCTTATTCAATCGTTAATCGCGACTAACAATTAATCTCCTAGTTTAGTCGTTAATTGCGGTTAATCGTTAAATTTCTACTTTCGTCGATAATTGCGATTAACGATTACATTGCTTTCAATTGTAGTCGTCACTCGGATAATTGATTACTGATTAACTGCTGAAATTTCGAAATGAAATAGGGAATCAAAACTATATATGAATACTGAAAAAAAATGTAAACTGAGTTTAGGTGTATTGTCATTTGGTCCATAATACAAATTCTGTTTACGTGCTTTTATGTTTTTTTTTCGATGATTCCTTTTTTTAATCGACGATTGACGATTAAATCAATCGATTGAATCAATCGCCGATTTATTCGACGATTTCTTCATTTAATCAACGATTCACGATTAACTTCATCAATCGAATGAATCAATCGCCGATTATTCGACGATTTCTTTTTTTAATCGTATACATTAATCGATCAATCATGGTTAAAATTTTAATATCGATTAATGCCCAACACTGCCCCAGAGTGACTCCCATCGAATCCCATTATGTACTATCCATGGGCAACCTCTATAGAATTAAAAAGATGTATTATATTACTATTTCTAGGGGCACAATATTTATAGCCGGTTTAATAAACATTTACTTACAATTAAATCTAGGCAAGTCATATTTTAAATTTTCGTTACAGGTATTTACAGATAGAAAAGTTAAACTGCTTTATACATTGCCTAGTAAGGCTTCTAACATCGAATAAAAACGTGGTAAAAAACTGAAGTTGTTTCAATTTTAATAAATTATTAGTTTCTAACGGGTGCCCGCATAATTTTGCCTCCGACTGTTCCGTGTCTTCCACATTAAGCGCGCGGAATTTAAAATGCTGGCATATTACCAGTGCTTGTGTAAATAACCTGTAAAAATGATTAAGTGTACGCAGTACGTGATTCATTGCAACGTTTAACTGTCGCGGGTGATCGGAAACGTCGAACACGACTATCGTGGTGGAATCACATACGTAATGGAATTGGCGCGATTCGATCGGAAGTTCTCGAATGCTGGTGTGACATTATTATAGCGGGGGTCTAAAGAGTTAATAACGATCGCAGAGAGGAGGACCGTCGAATCCGGTGAGACCAGTGGAATAAGCTGATGTTGCAGGAACGTATCCATGAATACGTAAGCTTTCCATGAACGCGACAGGTTTTCCGCGATCAGCGTGTTCCACCGGAGCTCCCTAACCACCCTCTCCCGATCGCACACGCTGGCAAATTCAGTCGTGGGATAAGTTGCAGGATAAGTGGCACAATACACACGTTTGATGTTTAATACCGCAATGGAAGTTTGCTGGTCTCCGATGATGTTCTTATCTTACGAAACTGGTGGAATGTCTTTTGTTTAAAATACATACCACAACCACGCGTGCTTGAATATTACGGGCTCCCGTATTTGGAAGTGTCGGAAGTCTTGTCATTTGGATAGTTCGAAATTCGTGCTACATTTCTACAGTTTTACTACTAGTTTTCGCTAATTGTGGTAATCAGTTTTTAGTAAAACTATGCTACTTTTATGAAAACAAGAAACATGCTGTTTTAATAATATTCATTTCGCGTTTAGGTTAGTGGGAATCGATTGAATTTTAAATATACCCTTCGCACAAGGTTAATGTAGGGTCTCGGAGACCCCGGTTTCAGATTTTTGAAGAGAATTTTTATATGAGTAACATGAATCTGTTTGTTTACTTTTTATCCTGTGTTACTCTGTATCCCAAATTTATTAAAAACGAGGCTATTTGTGAACTTCATTTGTCGGGATCTAAGAGACCTTACCTTGCGAGGGATACACTCCGATAAATCATCGGACACTTATCGGATGCAAACAATTTTTTGTTATTAAAGGACCTATATTATGAAATAAAATTGGTACTTGCTAATATTTTCGAATGTAGAGAACATGTAAATCAAATCTGAACAAAATGTCCTATTGTATTTTCTAAATTTTAATTCTTGTTCTTATATTTCCTAATTTTTTAAATTTCAGTGGTGTGATTGTTTTCCAATTTGGCTTCTAGAGAGCTATCCATAATCATCCCACAATTTCTCAACCTCTTTTCTCCAACATTTAATAAAATACATATAAAATAAAATACAAATACATCATAATTCGTAGGAGAAAGGTACTAATTTTGAGTCCGGTAAGTAAAGTTTACCCAAAAAGTGTATGTATTATATATATTTAATTTTGCATTCAAATATTATCGTACAATAGCTACATCTAATCAAACTAAAACAGTCAAATCAAACTAGAAGCTTCTATTCTTTAATTACCATTTTGTTGTTGATGAATAAGTGTCCGTTGATTTATGGACGGTAGTGTATGTATTATAAAAATAATTTTGGAACACGCTGTGAATCCTCATTACATATATCTATTTCATCCGACTGGCGTTGAATGTGTCTCAAAATTAATGCGGCAATCAATATCCCTAGAATATCATCAGTAATTGCTCTTATCAATATAACATAACGTTAAATGGCCACCGGTGAGCATGGTCGAAATTAAAACGGCCGGTCGGAATATTGAATAACGCGAGGGCCATTTCGCGCCCTGCAATTAACCGATGATGGAGTAACTTCACCCTTGGAGGTGCGCATTTATATTTATTAGCCCCTCGAGGAGGGTTAAGCTGCTGGGCAAGTTACGCCGGCGTCTGCTCTTCATATTGACCCTTTCTCATCCGCAATTAACATTTCTACGGGCACATGCTATTTTCCCGGCGCGCACATGAGACTCCCGGATAACACCTTAATTATTCATGTACGATAAGTACCGCCCTATTCTTAATTGGTCGGCCGCAAATCAATACAACCCACAAGAATTTGGTTTTAGATTGGTCATATCCTGCTTTGTGATATATTACACCTCCCATTAACTTATTCTGAATCTCATAAATCTCGTTAAACATCTCCATCATCACTTTTCCTCTTTATGGACATGTTAGAAAATTCATGGGAAATTAGGAGAGCATATTGCGACCTTTTCCAGCAGCTCTGTAAACGACTTTCCACCTTAAATTTTTTAAATTCAGCACTCCTTTTGAAAAGTATCCATTTTAAAATTAAAATGGCTCGCTAACGTACGGCAAGTCTTCCTTCTTTTTCGCCAGCAGTGCTTTCATCACCCGATTCGAAATGAGTCGTATTTAATTCCGACGTTAATTAATCTTCCAGGAAAAGCTCCTTTCGCCTGGCCCGCCCGCCGTCTCGTTCGGGGAGGGAAAATTTCTCTTTTCGGAGCGATAACTCGTCTCTCGTCAAATAAATCGACCGTCGGCGGACAATAATCGAGTTTCCCGCGTGCAAAAGCATCCCCGGCGTGTTAGAGACCTGTTTGTCGCCGAGAGCGTATTTATACCATTTTTGTTCGGGGGAGCTGAAAGCTTAATGCATATTAATTTTAATCTTCATTACTGCCTGATATACACGCGGCCCGGCATTAATATTTATTAAAGCTGAATGCGCATTAACGATAATGTGTGTTATTACATGCATTAACACCGGGGGCGTTGCCGGGCCTGTCGATATTTCAAATTCACGCTTCTTGCACACGTTCGATCATCTTTCGCCGAAAAATTTCGACAACTAACAACTGTCCGATCATCGGAACCGATGAGACCAGTCATTTATCTTTGTCAAGGTCTATCGTTCATCTCCACAAACGTTTCGACACGATTTTATTAATAACGTTCCCCCATTTTATCGTCTAGCGTATCTTTCGACACCTGCCGACGATTTTCTAAGAGTCTTTTTCTAGCCAAAGGTCAACAGACTTTCGCGATAAATTGTTCGACAGAGATTTCATTCAGAATTTATCAAACTGTTGGAATTAAGTTATGACAAATACTATGAAAAGTGTTTAAATAAATTCTAGAAATGTCACCGGGCTGTACAATGTGCCAAATACTTTTATTCCCGCGAATTTTTCGAAAAAAAAGTTTAAAAAATGGCCGAAAATAGGCCGACCTGATACGCGACACGGATCCGTGCGCAAGCATAATCGAATGTGAAACGAACAAAAGGTCGCACTTTTTACGAGCCTGTCGAAAAACGCACTTCGACCACGGCGCATCGCGACGACGTGAAAAGTGGCCGAAACATTTTACTGATTTTCACGTGTCGCGGTGTTTGCGTAACGCTACGTCGTAACGCATCTTTTCCAGTATTTTTTTGTGCTGGGGGGGGTTTTTTATTTTATCCGTTCGCGAACAGTATCTACTATTTTTTTTTTACGGAAGAGCGGATCGTAAATTTGGGAAACGGTATCGTTCGGACAGCCGAACGTACAACCGCGATAGGTGACGGCAGCGATCCTAATGAAATGACAATTATTTTTAATCCGTTCAGAGAGATCCGATGGGTTCCGCGAAACTCGATGTAATTAGCGGCCGGGATCATGGCGGGAATTATGTCCGGCAGCGTATCAGTCGACATTAAATTTCAATTTTCCGACTTGAAATGCCCGAAACCGCGCGGTCCCGTCGTATTCGACGGTGAAATCGTGGAAAACAGAGGAGAAAGAGGCAAAAACCAGACGAGCGAGAGCGAGCGAGCGAGCTGATCGAGACTGAGGGGGGGAAAATTTACATTTTTAAATTGGATTTATTGCAAACTGTCGGCGGCGGCCCGAGGTCCGGGAGTATTACGGGGAATTAAAGCGGACTGTTTCTTCAATGGCTGGGCGGCTGGGCTGCTCTTTCGAATTCTTTTGCGCCCGTGCGTGTTTGAATAGCTAATGGTTTGCCCAGAATTTTGTTAACGGTAACTTTTAATCCGTTACCCCTCTGAAGCTCTTTTTACCACGCTTATTCTTTTATTCTTCGTCTGGGTAGTATGTACAATTTCATTTACACCGCTTCGAAATAGATTGCCGGCTACCCGACGGAACTCCCGCGGATACTGAAACGGACAGGAAAATTAGCTTGCAGAGCTACGCGTGAATGTGTTTTTACCACGTTTTTATTAACTCGCTTTCTTGTCTGTCTGTTTGTCTGTTCGGCACAAATTTTGCCATTCATTTTAAACCAACTTCCCGATGAGCTAGAGACTTGAAACTTTAAACGTAGCTCAGAACTGGATGACAATGCAATATTAACTCGCTTTCTTGTCTGTCTGTTCGTTCCGTACGGAATCCTATTTCTAAGCTCACGCTATCTGTCCGTTCAGATATGATCAGGCGAAGAGAAACTGAAATAAACCTGAAATGGGGCTAGGAAAAATTATTTTATACTTTTTAGTTCGTCTTCACCCCGTCCCCTACAATTTATTTTACGGTTTCAGTGATTAGAACCTTTATCGTAGTTCGTAATTTTGTAAAAAAGCAGATAGTTTATATCTATTGCATGCCTACAGAGTTGGGCAATAATCAAACAATATTTAAAAACGACTAATGGTGTTTTTTGTCAAAACTCTTTGATTAGTTAGTGATAACTAATATTAATGTATGTTAATCGCACAATAGTGACTGATGACTGATCATCAACTACTAATTCACTAATTAGCAATAGCTAACAATTACTTAGAGCTGTGACTAATTGTTTGCCATTTAGTTATCACTAGACTGCGGATTTTATGCATTTATCACAAAAATCGGTAAGCACAATTTAAAGTAGTGGACAAATTAAAAAGATTTAAAGACATCAGTGTATTGGCTTCAATTTAATCAGACAATTAGAGAAGAAAGAAATTTTTATTTCGCTCCTGTGTCTTGCAATCAATGGAAACATTTTTTATTTTGTATAAAGATCCGCAGTCTAGTTATCACTAACTAATCAAAAAGTTTTGACTAATGTTGACTAACATTCAAAAAGACTATTAGTTATTATTAAATATTATTTAATTATTGTCCAACTCTGCATGCCTACATGTTCTCCAATAACTATACATTAACAAAACCAAAATGGAATTTCATCTCGATTTAAAGGAGATTTATAACACACATATTTATTAGACTCTGTTCAGAATCTTCATCCCGAGTCTGACACGATATTGTAGAGCAAGGGGTTAAAAACGTGGTGTAGAAAAATTGTTTTATTTAAATAATTATTAAAATTGTCTACGCGAATCAGAAAGTTCTGCGACGCGTTTCAAACGACTGTTGCGGTCGGGAACTCCTGTTTTTGTCCTCTGGGAGCATGCACCTAGCGATGAATCATAAACATTTTTAAAACTAAGACAGGAGACGTAATTTTGCGGAACGAAGTAGATCAATTTTTTAATGTCGGGATTCGGATCTGATCTGGTAACAAATATGCGTAAAATAATGATTTTTCGAAAGAGTAACATATAGTTGTCGGATCGTAATTTCACCAATTTAAAGAATTACGCAAGACGTCGAACGAACTGCGGAACGGTCCGCTTCTCTAACGAACAGCTACAAATTTGATGATATCAACGTAGAAAAAAACCGGAGACATAGTTCGATAGTCTATAAATAAACGGTGCAAGTTTCGTTCGGAAGCATTAATCAGTCGGCGAAAAAAGTTGGCGAGTATCCGTTGGAACGGGAGCCTAGTAAATCTTTAATATCTAAATTGATATATCACGGCGCAACCAATTTATCCAGAATCTCCAGTGACCGTAGCCGTTTCCGGGGTCACCGTTCTGGGTCCCCAGTGTTCTTACGATAATTAATTTTCACGATGGAATCGCGTCGACAGTTAGGCAAGGGGAGAGTGGGGAGAGAACAAGAAGAAAAGTCTCGGAGTACGCGAGGAAGTAACACACACAAGCGCGGAGAATAAGAGAATCGTCCGCGACTATTTTTTTGTCCAACCTATTTTCCTGCCTCGCGGAAAATCTCCCTCGCTCTTTGTCTTTCTCTCTCGAGCGGGTGGATAGAAGAAGAGGTTGGTTTCCGGCGAACAGAGAGAGAAACACACGGAGAGGAACGCGAAGACACGGAAGGGAGCTCGAAGAACAGCGGGGCCCGAAATGCAACGGCGGGATTATACGCGCCGCGGAAATTAATAAGAGAAACGATGTAAACACGTGCCACTGTAATATGCTGAGGGGATATAATTAATTCAAGACTCTTCGCCGTTGCCAGCGTGCGTCCCCGGATCAACGGAAGAAAGATTAGAGTCACGTGACGGCGGCCATTAACATTCGAAAGCACTACGAGTCCACCGGATATTCGAAACCGTGACAGGAAAATCTAGGAATAAGTTGTGCTCAGCTTTTTTTCGGTCAAGCTTATCGGATACATAAAAGAGTCCACGGAGACCGATATATTAAAAGCAAAGCACTTTTGCCGGGAATTATATACTTTGATAGCCGGAGAATTTCTCTGCTTCCGCCGCCATTACGAATTTAATTTCTGCCTAGAGGATTGTCCGTTAGGAAACTATTCTCAGCGGACGTTCGAACGGAGCTTCGATAAATTGTGCCAAGATAATAATAAACTTTCACGGATTTCATTGCAGGTTCAATTAATTATGTCCATTTGTCTTTAGAAAAGTTCAGTGATCCTCAGGTCTGTTAAACTCTGCTTGAATGTTCACAAGTTTCACGCGACATTAAGAAGCAAGGGATTAAAATTACCATGTTAGTGGAAATTGCCACGAGTACCATGCAAAGTGTAATAACAATAATGGTGTGAACGAGGAAGCTTCCGTTTTGCAAAAATTCGCGATGATGTTCATACAGGATGTAAAGGAAGTAATAACCTCGGTGTGCTAGCTGGATATTAATATTGAATTTTCTTTGTACGCGCGTCAACTTGTTGTTCCCGACAAGGGAGCAATAAGAGCTTCTAAATTATTTTCTCAGAGTAAACGTTTGAAATTTTGCAGATTTCGATGGTTCTTAGTTACCGTCTTCCAGGTCAGCAACGTTGAAATATTATGGGCGACGTGATGATAAAGTAGAAGCATCAACAAGGGTCACTGTGGTAAGGAAATCGGTAGTTTCGATCGATCAACGCTATCAACACGTGTTGCTATCCCTTGACTTCGTAACACAGTCTCACTGCCACCCGCATCTCTGCGTTGTCTAAACTAGGTCAGTAACCGCAGTGTTCCTTGCCAATGCGGCTCCTTTATCGGCAACTCTCATTTCCGACATATGGTGCTCGTAGAATTACCCCTAGAATGTAACGTCCATTTGAAATCGCTAGAAATTGAATCAGGTAAAGGTTCGATATAGGAAAAACTCTCGAGTCCGTGTTGTTTCTTAGATCGTCAGTCCTACTATTTTTTCGAGATCCCGCCGCACGGTGTACTGGTTGCATAAAAGGTAATGGTCATCCGTTCTAGGGGTGAATCTACACTAAAGTGGGCATTATTTATCGAAACAAATATTTCAAATACTATTTAATATTTTAGATTTTATTTTGCTTAAAGAAAATAGTATTTTAAATAAGATATACAATTTCGAAAATAAAATATTTCTATTTCAACAAATTGATCCACAAAATAAAATATTTCTATTTTGACAACCAGAAACGCGAAATAAAATATTTTACTTTTTGCATTGTTATAATACTCTGAGAAAACGCATAATCATGCAGTCGATCTTATCGTTAAGAAACGATTTACACTCGTAAATGTATTGAATTCGAATATTGAATTCATTATTTTCAGCAATAATATTTAAAATTGAAAATAATAATAAAGACAAAATATAAATATTTCCAATATTCTTCAAATAAAATACTATTTTCAAAAAAATTACTGCCTCAAATAAGTTATTTTATTTTCAAAAATTAATACAACATATTTCAAATTCAGCCATTTTCGCCGAGGACCCATTTCACGTAGTGAGTGCGGGGTCCTTTCGCGAGAACTTTAACAGCTTATATTTCAATAACTATTTGTTTGCGACATGTGGCTCTTTTAAAACTTTTTCTCTTCTCGATGAGTAGAAGGTATTGATGTGAAAACAACAACAATTTGCTCTGTTATAAACAATTTTGCGGCAAGTTTCTTTTAAGTTTCTACGACGGATGACCATTTTTTTACCCCCCTTAAAGAAACTGAAAAATGAGTACTATACGATGACATAAAAAACAATTTTGAATGAATGAAAACAATGTTAACGACATGTAATTTTAAATACCCTGTACCTACCATTCGAAAAATTGATTTTCCCTCATTCGAACCACTGTGCGCCCCGGTGGAGGCGATATTCGTTTTTCTTAGATCGAATATTTACTGTGTTCGGATTGTTGCATACGAAATGACCGATTCGTACCACTAACTTTAAACAAACATAACTTTCCTTGACGTCCCGCGCGCCGTGTATAAATCTAGTTTAAATCCGCGGAAACATGCGCGCGGCTACGGGAACACATATTCGCGGGGGGGGGGGGGGTGTCGGCGCGCGGAGGTTGGTTATCGAAACACGTTGCGACAAAAGTAACAAAGAACCCATTCAGTCCCGTCCTTTATGCAAGGCCGCGTCATTTGCATACACGCGGCTCTCGCAGGCTTCGACCTTTACCGGGCACCGGTGACGCGTGTACACCGGCGCTGACGGTTCCAAAGAAAGCAACCCGATGCAAATGCGGGAACATTGTTAGGTAATAATACGAAGCCGGGTAGTTCCACCGATGAAAAAGCTCTCCGGGGGAACGGCGCGGCGGCCGAGGGAATGGAAAAGTTCCGGCGCGAACTTTTGCCCCTTCTTGTTAGCTGTACGGTTTTCGAACCGCGTCGTCGGCGGCGGCGCTGGCTCTACAGTAAAATATTAACCCGTCGATTGACGCGATTCAATGAAAGTTAGCCGCGAGTTTGTTCGTTTGCTTAACAACCACACTTACGATTATGTTTGATTTACGCACCCCGAGCAAGTTCAACGTCCTCCGTTGTCCTTGTGTCTTCTCTGGCGGACGCGGTCGTTAATTTCTTGGATATTGTGTGAGTTTGAAATTGCGACCGACCACTGAAATATTTATCCGCCGATTGAATCTGTCTGGCACCGTGAAACTTCGGCCACGAAGTCACCCCGCCGCGCGACCTGTCCGCGAATGAAACTTTGATCTTAGTGGATTTTCTTTGGGAAGTCGGGCACAGGTACGATACTTAATATAATTAGAGGTCGGGGTAGTGAATAAATTATTCTCCGGAGACCTATTGCACGTAAAAATACAGTTTTATCCCGCGCAAATCAATAAATGGATGGAAAGAGCATGACAAACTGCCAATTTGTAATATTAACAACTTGCAGTGTACATATTAACATTACCAGTTCGTGTTTCATTATACACAGTGTTGGCTGCTCGTGTAATTGCAGTATCGTGTACGTTTGCAACGAGTTTTAGTCGCGCTGTTGGATTATTAAAAATATTTATTGCTCGTATATTGTTACTGGCGGATATTAAAAAAGAAACTGTTTGATTAACAGGGTTTTCCATCGCTCCAAAATGAAAACTCGCAAATATTATTTGTGTTAGAAGTTGCATATCGAATATGTTACCGATGCAGTGTACCATATCGACTCTGAACCTGCATGAAAATCGACGCGAATATTTGACCCGTCTCCCGTCGGAAAAATCGAGAAACGAACAGTAGCATACTTATTCATTTTTCATCGAATATGAGTTTCTACTTTCTGAATCTACTTGAACATTGTTTTTCTCAGCGACCCCATATGTTGTCGAACAAAGTGGAAAGCTGAGGTTGCTGTTTTGTTGTCTGAATTTGTAAGGAATAAGTCGTATTTATTTGTAAAAGTCGCCTTCTTTTTACAATTCGTTGGCGATTGTAATTTTACAATTCTTCTGTTCTTTGCGATTCTCTATTTTATAAATTTACCTGTACATAAGGTTGTCTGTTAATACACACACGTACATACATACAATACACACATACATCATTCGTACGTTAACCCTATAAATTTTTACAGGTTTTAAGGAATATCACGAAGTCTTCCCTTTATAATGATCGTTCGAAAGTTGATCTGTGCGATTCTTTGTCGCAGTTTTATCGTACGTCAGATGAAAAGTGTGTCGCGCCGACATTGGAACATGTAATCCAAGGTGCCTCATGGTCGAACTTACAGTATCTGTCAATCACAATGTGCGCTATTATCTCACGCATCTAATGTGTGCTCATTGCGTGTCTCTAGCTGACACGAATAGCCACAAGCAGAACGTTGTAAGATTTTTTTACACATACATAGTTACAATCAGAGTTGGGAAAAAATTATATTTAAATAAAAATTTTTGCCCAACTCTGGTTACAATAACAACAAATAACAAGAATAGATCTATATATATCGTACAAAAAATTAATTATCAAACAAAATATGTATTGTAAATGTAAATTGCGTTTTGAATTTCTTCTCCCGAGGATTATTTAATTGTTTCATCAAGGTGCTACTGCATATAAAGCGATCGATGCGATCTCCGATCATACTCGAGGATCGAGCAGAACCGGAGAAATCGAGCCTGTAACATTGTTGACAAAGCAAGCCAACAATCGTTACGCGCGCAAGTGCAATTCCGCAGGAAATTAGTGAAAGGATTCGACGTTACACGGCTAGAAAAACCGGAGCTCTCGGGTGAGTCTCGATCACAGGACGCGGTCTGATCGATCTCGATCACCGGACGAAGGGTTCGATCGGTAATCTGGCGGCGCGTGCGAAACGGTCGGTCGGTTCGTTCTCGAAAAAAGCGACGATCCAGCAAGCAGGCCGCGTTTTCGCACCGGGATCGTTTTTACGAGATTGCGTCTGGCCTATCGGGAGGATCGATGCGCCGATCGAGCGACGGCGAAAGGAAACGGAAGGGAGCACGCGTAAATTATGATTCATCCGGGCGAGCGTGATGATGTAGAACCCGTCCCGTCGCTCGTTTCCGTCGGAATGAAAAAGAAACCGAGGATAGAATACGCGCGCGGGATGGCCTCGTTAATGGCGGAACTCGAGGCGCATCGAACTCGCGGACTCGATCCGAGAGAGACCGAGCTTTTCCGCTCTCGTTGTCCGCGCGGATTTGCGTCGGAACGGGAACCCCCTGCCGCCGGTCGCGAAACTGAAAAACCTCTGTCGATATTCGCGAAACTTTGTCTCCGCTGGAAAGACACTTAGCACGCTTATTGTTGGCTCGCTGGAAATTCAGCTTCCCGAATACCACAACTTTTTAGCGGTCAGGATAAACAACCGTGTCCAAGCGACTTCCTAATGTACGAATAACGACGAAATTCTGTTCACGGTGATCGAACATTTATTTGTCACATACACTGGTGGACTAAATGATAAGGCACCGTTGTACACATACAAAATTTCGTATGCACAGTGGGTGTACCAAGTATTCGTACACATTTTAAAAGCTAAACATTATCGAGAACTTTTGGGGAAAACTGTCAAGAATGTTATACGAAGGGGTGGAAAACAGTATTCGAATTAAAATCAGCAATTTTAAAAGCTTGGGAAAGCATACATCAAAATGATATAAAAAATCTATGAAGTTTACCAAGAAGAATGATTGAAGTGGTACAACGTAGAGGGCAGTCCACGCATTACTAAAACTGCCAAAAATTGTGTAATTGTGTAAAGCCCACACTAAAAGTAAATTTTTGTGGAAATAATAAATGGTTTGAACGAGTTATTTAATTTTTAGTATATTATATAAAAGTTATTACTTTATTTTGTTGTATATTCACTTTCTACGTGTATATACAGTGACTCAAACAATTGATCAAATGTTTAATTTTGTTTCAATTTTTATTCAATTGAACACGTGTTACTAAGATATGTAACAAAATATTTTATTATAATATATACATAGTTTTCGTAGTTCATATAATACAGAATTAACGTAAATATATTACACTTTGTAAACAAAATTAAATGAAATTAACAAATTGTGTAATGATCAAATTTTTGTATTTGAAAAAATGAAATATTAGTACTTCGTATACCCTCCTTTGGCTTTCAGTACGGCTTCTATGCGTCTTGGCATACTATCTACTAAACTTTTACACTGTTCAGCCTTAATATTTTCCCAAGCAGTTTTAACTTCTGACCACAATTCAATAATACTTCTTGAATTGTGATCGAAGTTGGCAACTTTTCTTTTTAGTAAACCCCATAGGTGTTCTATTGGGTTCAGATCGGGAGACTGTGGGGCCAGTCTAAAGCAGTAAAACCATGAGCTGTTAACCATTCTTTGGTGATTTTTGCCTTGTGTTTAGGGTCATTATCGTGCTGAAAAATGACTTCTTCTGCGTTCTTATTCCATTTTGCCAAACTTCCAATTAAACTTTTCTGCAGGATGGATGTGTATGATATTGCAGTCATTCGACCTTCAATTTTTTCAACGCATCCGACGCCCTCACTGGTCATACAACCCCAAACCATGATATGGCCTCCTCCAAATTTCACTGTTGGATGAACGTGATGCGACCGTACTTGTTCTTTATTTCCTCGCCATGTCCATTCGCGTCCATCGCACCCAAAACGATTAATTTTCGTCTCATCTGACCATATTACTCGGGTCCAATCGAGATCTGTATAATTTTTATATTTTTCGGCAAACTGCAGCCGAAGTTTCTTGTGCCGCTTTGTAAGAAGAGGTTTCTTTATTTTTGCACGTCCTCTTAAATTCACTTCTCGCAGTGCATTACGCACTGTTTCAGCGCTTACGTTAATATTATGGTGTGTGACTAAATTTTTTTGCATCTGTACAGCATTATCAACGCTACCATTACGGATTGATCGTATGATTAATCGCTTTGTGGTAGTGGATAACTTTGATTTTCGTCCTGCTTTATTTTTTAGTATGTTTTCTTTTAAAGTTTTACGTACTGAAGACACAGTACCAACAGAGCACAGTACCTTCTTAGAAATCTCGCGATGAGAAAGCCCAGATATTAATAGTTTTTTAATTTCTGATATTTTACTTGCTTGTATTGGTCTCATTATGAAATATGACTAAAAATATTTGTTTTTATTAATTATTTTATCACAAACGTATTCTCGAATGTTTAAAAATAACGTTATGACTTACCAGTAATTATATTTGTGCTAAGGAATGCCAAAAATATAAGAATTTTTCACAATTGAGCTTAACACAAATAATTGATCAAATATGCACAGAATATACAAATTCGTAATACACGTCCGCTTTGTACGATTACAGGGCTTAAACTGTCGTGAAGTACCGACGCAATGTTTACATTTTTCGTATATGTATCAACAGTCGTAAGCAAGATTCTGAGAAAGGTATACTGTGACTTGTTTCCTTTTCGTTCGAACATTTGATCAATTGTTTGAGTCACTGTATGTACAAATGTACGAGAAAAATCAGGGATAACTGTTATGGGCGACCAAAATGAACTTCTCTCATCGATAACTGCTTTGAGCAATCGAAACAGTTTGAAGACTAATTTTTCCTTTATATTTTGTGTGTACATTGTCTTAAATTTCAATAATATCATCAACTTTTTATTAATGATTTTTATCGTAGAAAATTTTAGAACAACTGTTATTTTTGGTCCCTGAGAAAAATCAAGAAAACGTGACAGTAGAGTATCGATGGAATAAAAGTAATGACTACATTTTCTATTTCAATCATTTCTCATGCAACTTTTACCAACATATTTTCCTCTCGCATTATTCCCAATTTCCATTATTAGTTACCCACGAAATCTGCTGTCTAGTTATGAGAAACAAGCTCCTCCCGAGGTAGCTCTCTGGCCTCGATCGAGTTCTCGAAGCGTCTTCGTATTTCCTCGAGCGGATTGCCGGATGTTCGACGGAAAATCGGCGGCAGACAAACCGTCGAACAAATTGTCGGTGAAATATTTGCGGTGTTCACGCAGATCCGCTTCGGGAATTGAATTCTTGCCGCGGGGATGCGTTCCTCCACCCCGCGCATGTCGCGAAATTTCGTTTCGTTTCCCCGGTCAGTAATGCGGCGATTTTATAATTTTATTCGGAACTTTAACGTCAATTTCGCCCGGGCCGTATGTCGAGATAGCCGACGTTAACTAATTTACTGACATAAACGACTCGACCGTGTGTCCGTGTCGGGTATCAATCAGCGTTGGTCGCGCGTGATCTCGTTCCATTCGCGCGAGAACGGGTAACTTGATTTCGGTGCAGAGTGTCATTGAAATCAACCCCCGTCTCTCTCTCTCTGCTCCATTCCGATCCATAATATTATATTTATAACACGTCATTATTTATTTATAAGACTTTGCACTGTTTTGTAAATGTTCCTCCTCTCTGCTCGTGACGTCATTAGACTGCGGATTTTATGCAGTTATGAAAGGGTACATACAGTGCGTGTAAAAAGTATTCGTACGCCCTTCAAAAACAGAATAACTTATTTATAATTGTATCAGACGACCTGATTTTTTATAATCAATTGGAAGCATTACAATTTTTATTTTGCATAATGATCCACAGACTATTAATTACTTATGCGAATTTTCAGTAGAACATATTTCTTATTTTAAAAAGTGAAAAATTAACAAAATTATAATATATGTTAATTCAGACCCTGCTTCTTGAAACTTAACTTAATTATTCCGAAATCGACTGGCTTATGTCATATTTATTTGCGATATTATCCTTAAATATAATTTTAAAAGAAACTTACAAACACTGTGGAACTATTTATAATTAATTTATATGTTAACGGCTTGAAATTAACCCTCAAAGAATATTTTTTATATAAGCAAATTAAAGATGTTATGCTGTTCCAACTTTGGAAGCATTTTTATCTGTAATTTTCAGAGACTCCGAAGAAATTAGAAAAATTCTGTAGAAATTAGGTGAATGAGACAGCAAACAACGGTCGCATGACGTCGATGGTTGCGGAACAGAATAGCAGGGACACATTGGACAATGGTTAACGACTGCCATATCGAAACGAATCTGTAAAATTCGTTGTCCCGGGATCCCTGTTCTGTTTCAATTTGTATTCCGGCGCGCGTGACGCGCGTTACCCAGCGGCAAAAAAAAAGCGAGAGCAGATTTTGTTATGCGTTAGACGATCCGGCGAATTTGCGATGCAAATTCATCCGTGCTGGAAGTCTTGTAAAACGAGGGCTGAAGTGTGGCACGACGAGGGCCAAGTGTCCGGCCAATTACATATTACACCGGTCTCTCGCGCGTTCGCGGAATGCTCGCGTGTATGTCTCAGCGCGCTCGCAACAGTTGGGGCTGATTTATGGGCTGACGCGCGACGGACAATGTAGAGATTAGCTGGGGTGGAAAGGTTTCAACCGGTTGCCATCTTGCGGTCGCGAGGGAGCTCATTCTCCAACCGTGCGCACCCTTACAAAAACTGCTCCTTCCACATAAAACTTCAACGTAATAAATAGAACCTTGCAAAATATGGGAAAAGTTTCAATCTTTTTATTGTTATTTATTTTCTTCAACCAATTTGATTTTCCTAATTCGATTTTTTTAACATTACGTTGAGACAAAATCTGTGAAAATACTCGAGGTCGCCTTGATGTCTCGGAAATGTAAAATTGTTTATTTTATTTGGTTGGAAACTAAGTTCGCTACCTCCACAATTTCTCAAACAAAGTCATTTACATATATTTTTAAGCACGAGTATTTTATATCAAATTCATCGCAAAATACGGAGCTTTCCGATGATATACATTTCAAAAGGAATGGTCACTGAATGAGGTCACAATGATACGATAAAAGAATTACGAAACAAAAGGTCGCGAATTTAGTTGCCAACCTAATAATTATTGCTTGAGCGACCGCCATTCCCCCGCGACCGACTGAGGCGAGCTAATGATTCAAACCTTGAATAATTGGTCGTGTATAATTTCATACGAAGGTGAGCCAGAGCGACACCGGTACGGAAGTGTGAAAGAGGAAGCTTGCGCGCGGAAAGGGTTCTCAGAGACGGCGGTGGTGCGACGCGCTATTTAATCATGCGGGCATTATGCGAGATTAGACGCGTCTCGAAAATTAATATCCAGTCGTCGTCGTCGTCGGCGGGGCGTCGCTGACCTAGTTAGTGCCCGGCGATGCCCCTAGTTCGTGTAAACAGCCACGAAGAACTCGCGGAATCTCGGTTCCACATCGTGCGCCCTGTCACCGTGCTGACGTTCATGCCGGCACGGCAGGTACACTGTGCACACAACCAGTCGTCTGCCTATGTGGGTACCTGCGGATCGCGGTATTTGCCGCCCCCGCGATCCCCGCGAGTTTCGGCAACAAGGCTGTCTCGTCGAGGCCGGATGAAATCCTAGCAGGAAATGAATCCGAAGACGAGACACGGCTGCATCCGCGATCCACCGAGCTACAGATCTCCGGCAGACTTGCCGGCAACAGTTTCTTGATTATCGTTCGCTCGCGGCTTCCCAGCGTGTATCGCGCACCATGCGATCCTCCGATTTCGCTGCTTGAACACCGCCTGCTAATTTATTCGCAAATCCGGTAGACAAATTCCGAAATTCTACGCCCCGGCTGCGTGATGACCAAACAACGTCCTATGATTAACCCCTAACGAGACATGCCGGTTATGCTAATCCAAGTACTCAGACTCCGTAGAAACCATTTCCATTTTACTTGTCATTTTTGCTTGTCATTATTCTATTATTTTAATTTGCATTATATCAGGAAGACAGAATAATCCGAAGAGAGCAGTATCCACCATAATAAATTGTTCACTAACGCTTTTACCAAACTGCACGTAAGAATCATTTTAAAAATAGTGAAAAACAGTAGAACATCCGGATCTAGTTAATCTAGCTACGGAGACTTCGTAGAAACCATCTTCATTTTGCTTGTCATTTTTGCTTGTCATAATTCTACTGTTTTCATTTGTATTATATCATGAAGATAGAATAATCCGAATAGCAGTATCCACCGTAATAAATTGTTCACTAACGCTTTTACCAAACTGCACGTAAGAATTATTTTGAAAATAGTGAAAAGCAGTGGAACATCGGAATCTAGTTATCTAGCTACTGAGACTCCGTAGA
Source organism: Lasioglossum baleicum (assembly GCF_051020765.1). NCBI lineage: Eukaryota > Metazoa > Arthropoda > Insecta > Hymenoptera > Halictidae > Lasioglossum > Lasioglossum baleicum. The sequence continues at coordinate 8,905,298 of NC_134929.1, forward strand.
AATCATTTCCATTTTACTTGTCACTTCTCGTACTCTAAGAATATTATTATTCTACTATTTTCATTTGTATTATATCAGGAAGACAGAACAAACAGAAGAGCAGTAACCACCTAATAAATTGTTCACTAACGCTTTTACCAAACTGCACGTAAGAATCATTTTAAAAATAGTGAAAAGCAGTGGAACTTCGGAAACTAGTTAATCTAGCTACGGAGACTCCGTAGAAACCATTTCCATTGTGCTTGTCATTTTTGTTTGTCATTATTCTACTATTTTCATTTGCATTATATCAGGAAGACAGAATAATCCGAAGAGAGCAGTATCCACCATAATAAATTGTTCACTAACGCTTTTACCAAACTGCACGTAAAAATCACTGTGAAAATAGAGAAAAGCAGTGGAACATCGGTATCGTTCGCGATTTATACGCGCATAAAAGTCTGACTAAAGAACAGTCTTTAGCGTTTGTGAGCGAGAGGGAGAGAGGGAGAGAGGAATGGCGTTTAAAGCGTAACGCGAATCGATGAATCGCGGGCGTTATTTACGCAGCTCGTTCCAACGTTTCGATATCAAACGTAACGATACTTCTCATTAACGCGGAGAAATTAAACGCGGGATTACTCGGACACGGAATATGACAACAGATAAACGATCCAGCTCGATTGTCATTGCAATGTAGTTTCACCTGTTCCAAGCGCGTCCGTCCACTGTCAAACGATATTACAAGTGATTCGTAATCACGAGAAATAGCAGCGCGGCTCGTATCAAGAAGTTAAATCGTTCGAACGATTCTAATTTAGCGGGACAGAGACACAACGGGGGAAACAGCACGAGCAATTGTTTGCCATCGGCGATTACCGGGCTCATACGCGAATCCGTGCATTCCGCGAATATGCGGGTGAAATAGCGTAATCGCGGATGAAACTAGGATACGGTGAGTCTTGCGGCGCCTTGGTTATCAGCCACCGAGGAGATTTCTTGTAAACGGCGCCGCGAGTTCCTCGGTTACGTTTCTGTTCCCGTAATTTGCATGCCTCGGCTTAATCTACTCGAAAAATGAATTTTCCTGGCTGATAGAGAAAATTTCGTTCGAATAGCTGGGTGCAAAATCATTGAAACGATAGTCAATCTGATGTTTTATTTATTTAATATCGTTCAACCACACTTGAAAGCGTTTCTACACGAACTGGAAAATGTAGTCTTAAATTAAATGCACATTATTATAATTATTTAATTATGCTGATTGAGAACTACTTAATGGGAAAGTGATGCAAGTCAATATTTATTTGCTTGGTTTAACACTGCTTCTGAAAGCTGTAATCGTAAATAAATAAACTAATTTTAATGATTTCAGTTTTGACTTGTTTTTTTTTATTTCAATTTTGATAAAGACAATCTCGTACAAATAAACTGATAATTTTATACGAGTACAGATATTTAAAGAAGATTCACTGTCTTGTCTTCAGCGAATTTCTAGAGTATCGTCGAAGCAGTGAAAGGGGTGTAATACATTGTTCTCTCTTCCGGCAATATCAATCAAAGTTTCCAGTCGGAAGAGTTGAAATAGAAATGACTGTGGATTGAATAATTGATACGGACAGCAAGGCGACGCGAATGTTTAAACTACGTCATGCGTGAACACGTACACTTGTCCGGGCAACGAACTGCGGAGACAAAAGTGAAACGCGAGATGTAGAGGGGTGTAAAATGAAACTTTATTGACGCGCGTTATATGACGACACACACGTTATAAGAAATTGCCAGCGCTACAGACGGCAATGATTAAATTTACAATTAACACGGTGCCGGGAGCCTTTGTGATTATGCAGGGGACGCGTTGTAAGTGTTATAACTGGACAGTGGATCTTTATGCAAATTTTCGTTTTCATATATAATTTTATGAAAATTAAAATAAGGGAAAAATTTCCTAGATTGTGTAGAAGTTTATTTTGGCAAAAAAGGAACAACATCATTCTAGTTTTTCTTGCAAGCTTCAGTAAATTGTACGTAATCGAATTTTTTTCATGAACGCATAAATATGCATAAATCTTCAAAACACGAGAATGAGACATAAAATGGTTAGAATTCATTTAGTAAATATGTTCCTTCACCGTTCGAACCAGAGTTAAGTTAACATTTGAGAAATTCTAACTTTGAGGCTTGGAAAGCAAACACTTTCTCGCAAAAATATACGATTCCCTTCCGGCCTCAGTTTCGCCGAATTCAATATTTGCGCCGACTTAATAGAACAAAATATTCGACGTTTCCAAAACAAATTTGGCTCGAACAAAATCCTTAAAAGTCTATTATATTTGTACTAGAGAAGAACCACTTCACAAAAATGCTGAAAAATCAATGTTTGACGGTTCGTATAATTAATCATAAAAACAAAATAAGCACTTCAGGGAGAATACATATAGTCACGAACATCTTGAACGAGGCGTAAAAGTTGAAATTTTCTCAAAAACGAAAGGACAACTGCTGCGAAACACGAAACAACTTGATGCTTGAACTTTTCGACCTAACCGTGACACTGTAGTCGAGACTAGCCGGCAAACATGTCCCATTCGGTAACGGGAATCGACCTCCGATATTCGCGTTGGAAAACCGGGTTCGCCTGGTTGTCGCGTGTCGCAAAACTGGTGGGTTTCGAGCGGCGTCGCGTTCGGCGTCCATCTTGCATGTTCGTTGGAGGGGCCGACGCATTTTGCTCGGCTGTTTCGCGTAAGAGCGGTAACGGAACGCGATTTACAGGTCGAAAATAGAGCCGCGAGTGAAAAGCTTTTAGTCCTTCGTACGTCGGCAAATATGTGACTAACCCGGAGCTCCGGGGTTCGTACGGGTCAGACCCGTTTTCATCCACCTGTGTAATCGTTTCCCGGCCTCGTCGTACCCCGCCAACCCCTTCACCCTCTCGTCACGACCATACTCGACCGTGTCTGACCAAAATCGCGTCCTCTTTGCCGGGCCGACGCGTCCTCTGTCCCCGTTGTCCCAGACCCTGTCCGCTTTGAGCGTCCCTAATAGACCCCGTGTCTTAAATGGAATCATTCCTAAATAGTTAAACAGAGACCAGGCTTCCCGAGGAACCCGTTTATCGGATTTAGTCGAGCTGCTTTGAGTCCCCGACAAATCCCGCGTGCCCTAAATGGAATCATTCCCAAAAACAGGAATCGGGCTTCTCGCAGGCGCGGAGAAGTCTTGAAATAATTCTGGTCAGCGGGAGAACGTTTAACGGATTTAGCCGGACTGCTTTGAGCCTCTCACGAACCCCGTGTGGCCTAAATAGAATCGTAGTCGGTTAAGTAAAGATAGGGATTGTAGAGGATCCGGGTTTATTGCGTTGCTCAGTTTTTGATGAACTCGGTGAGCTTCAAGTTCTATGAATTGTGTATCGACGAGTAGCTTTGAGCTTATCTCGAACCGCGTGTGTCCTAAATAGAATTACTAGATTATGTATTTAATCAAAGAAATTAACTTATTGAAGTTTTATTAACACAACTATGAGCACACACAGAAAATACGTCTATTTTATTTAAATATCACACGTTAATTGAGAATCATTCAGGCTAGAAAGCATCGAAGAAATAACTAACGGGTTTATAAATAAACTGAACTATACAAATATTAAATCGATCGTTCCTTGAGTGAAACAATAGATTCATTTTGACGTATTTCAACAAGAACCTTAGGAAGTGAAGCGAAGTTCGAGATTGTAGAGGATTCTAGTTGTGAAGCTGTGAACTGAAAGAGTACTAAATCGATTGTATACGAATAAGTTGCTTCAATAACATTTTAGCAGTAGTAAATGATGATCTGAAAGTCAGTTAATATTGTTTCGCCAAGCAGCGAACGTTGATAATAGGTTTATCGATACTAACAATACCGGCATCGGTACGACAGGCTGATAAAGTTTCGACGAGTAGAAGAACTCGACGCTGTCTACTCGGCGAGTAGATGGAATCGATAACAACGTCGTCGCGAGTAGTATAAATCAATAATCGACCTCCGCCAGTGAAAGAGGTAATAATATTCGGAGCGCGCGAGCGAAAGGAATCGATAGTAACCATCTTTCAAGTGAAAGTAAGTTTGAAAGCAATCTTCCCGACCTTGAAAACTTCCGACGAATTAATATAAAAATCCCGGGGGAGAGGAGTTGATCAATGGAAAGCGAAGTTTCATTGGAGTGTCCTCCTTCCGAGGAGCCTACTTTTCATATTCATAGAGATATTAACGTTCTTGGCAGAGTAACATATAAATTCCTGAAGGCACGATGATTTAGGAGAGCCCGCAGCGACATGGCCTCTATACTTGAACGACGTCCCGAAGTACACTGACCCAAATAGTCAGCCCAAGTTTCGCGGAAAGCAAAGTTTCCCGGCGTGTAACTTCGTTCGGCATGTCTATAAATTCGGCACGAGTGAAACAGTCCAATCAATATTCAGGACTGGACCTTCGGATTTTATGCATGTATCGCCGAAATGAGCATGATCAAGTACAAAGCTGAAAAGGTCTCGACAGAACTTAAGGCTACTCTTTACTTTACCGGACTCAAAAGTGCCTTTCTCCTATAAATTATGATGAAAAGGGTAAACTGTACTATTGCTGGCACTGCAATAAAAAGAATGTAGTTATGTATCAAGAAAAATCTATAACCTTGATATCTTCGAAAAAAAATATTCTTGCCAGATACTTGGTCCATTGATCACAATAACCTGAAGAGATGTTTAGGTGGTCTTATTTAAACGGACCACCCTGTCACTGGCAAAAATACAATTTAATTTTTTATGCAACTTTCATTTTTCACAATTGACACGGACAATTTTTATTTTGCATAATAAGATCCGCAGTCTAGTCATATCATTTCGTAAAATTATTCAAATTATTGTAGGCGAAAATAAATTTTGATTTAACTTTCATTTTTCACAGATGATTTGAAAATCTTCTTTTACATAACAATCTCACAAATGAAACGATTATAGGTTAGTAAATTACTATTGCTGTTCGAGACGGTATTAAAAAATCAAAGTGATGTAATTTTACAAACTACTTCACCTTCTTCGTAAATATCGCCCAGCTAAAGAAAAAAAAATTCTCCAGACGAAATAGTCGGTGGTTTCCGGCGGGCGAGAAGGGGTTGTGCGAGGCTTTTATCGACGTTTACAATTCGAGACAGGATTCGAATTACCGACGGTGTAATGAGGAGAATTCTCGTGGGCGTATTCATCGCGTTAATTGGATTACGGTGACGCGCGTCGAAGCCCCATCCAGAATACTTCGCCTTTAATTTTCGTCAGCCGTTACTTCCAATTCCCCTGTAATATCGCGCCGGTGCGGGAGGATGCTGCTGCGAATCCTCTTTACCATTCCGAGATTAATATTTGTCAGCTGAAATACGGGGAACCGAACAACGACGCGCGGCTACGTCGCGGCGCGCGGATTTTATTGTTCTCCGTTGACGACACAGCATTAAAAAGGGAACTGCGAGAGGCCAGCCATTTTTCGGGATTACAAATGCATTTACCCGGGGGACTGCTCGCGATATTTAATTAAGAAGCTCGTTCCGGGAGGTGTATAAAGTATATTGCGTACGATCATTCCAATGGTGAATGCCTTTTGTATACCTGATAACTGGACTGTGGATTATTATGCGAAATAAAAATGTTCGAAGTCAGTCGGTCAGTCCAATAAGTCCAATAGGTTGGAGGGAAAACTCTCTGCCATATTTTAGAGAAAACATTTATTCAATGATATAATTTCCTAACCTATCATTGCCTGATTTCCAATGATAACTAGTAACACGTGTTTCGGGTAAACTTTACTTTATCGGACTCAAAATTTGTACCTTTCTCCTATAAATTATGATGTATTTGGTATGTAAGCCAGTAGATTTGTACCCCGGGCGGCTGCACATCCAAGTTTCGATTCTGTAGGATCAATGGTTCAGGAGTTATGCTTGCTTAAAGTTGAGCAATCTGCAGTGTTTTTGACAGGTAATGGCGCCACCATATTCGTTTGTAGTGACAACCGCGAGCCGCTTATCACCAACCAACTCATTAATTGTTCTGCTCGGTAAGCGGCGCGCGACCGTCGCTACAAACCGATATGCCGGCGCCCTTACCTGTCAAAAACACTGCAGATTGCTCAACTTTAAGCAAGCATAACTTCTGAACCATTGATCCTACAGGATTGAAACTTCGATCTACATCCGCCCCGGGCACAAAACCGGATTACAAACCAAATACATCATAATTTATAGGAGGAAGACACAAATTTTGTGTCCGGTAAAGTAAAGAGCAGCCCGTGTTTCCGATTCACCTAATAGTATCTCTTCAGTTCTGCTTCACACGCATCCATTTCTCCCATAAATGCATAAAATCCGCGATCTAACTATAATTATTTTCGAAATGGTATTTCCACGCGAAGAGGCGCTACTTATGATATCGCTTTAATTTAAGTTTGAACTTAACCACATGGCAAATAGGCAAAATTAATTTACGGCCGCGTTAAAATAGATAATCGGTCAATTTTCATCGCAGCATGTCTCGATCTCTGTCCAAACATCAATATTTGCGCGGCAAATCGTTAAGCAAAGTTCCTGTCCCGATTAAACAGAAACTTCCACCGCCCGGTACGATCTTGAACAGACTTCCGGTTGGAAACTGTGGCAAGAAGCTCGAGCGTTTTCGAGCAGAGGACTTGCACGGATAAAAACGAGGGCAAAGAGCGACACTTTGCCGATCAACGTGACGCTACAGTCCGATTAAAATCGTCGATACTCAAGTATTTTATTCCACCAATATTTTAGTCTGTTTATTATTGCCGTTGCGAGGATTATCTCTGCGCGCGCGCTGTTACAAAACAAACGATCGTTTATAGCGCAAACAATCTCCGGGGCCGATTGTACGACTGCGTGAAACAGGAAAATTCGCGCGACGAATTTATTAATTGATTTATTTCAATCTCCCGGCGCAATCCGATTTGTTCCATAGTTTCTCTCACTCTCTCTCTCCGTCTCTCTTTTATCCATGGTTCAGCTATGTCCTCTTTACAACGGTGTCCCGTCTGCGAATCGTTCAATCGGCTCAGTTGCATGCTCGATTTCCATGACGTTGTTGAGATCGCGGATTATACGCGGCGGGAAATTCGAATCCGAGAGAAAATATATATATATAGAGAGAGAGAGAGGAAAAAGAGAGGAAAGGCGGAAGGAAGCAGCGAAGTGGACGAGGAAATTTATAAAACAGGAAAGGAAACAGGAAAAGGGGGTCAGCGTCGGCAAAAAGGAAGTTAATGGGTGAACCGGGCGAAGGAAAAGGGAGGAAAAAATGGCGCGGCTGAGGCTGGGCGCAAAAGTTACAAGGAGAATAAAAGGTAGAGAGAGCACCGGCGAAGAGGAGGCGGGCGAGATGAGAGGGAAAGAGAGTGAGCGACGGTGAAAATATGCGCTTTCCGCGTGGCGAACGAGTTCAATTTGTTACGAGCTCGTCGATTTTTCCCGATCGAACAGGGGGAATCGAAAATCGCCTTGAAAAAGAGTGGAAAAAGCGAGGTCGCCGCGAGTCGTTTCCAGACTCGTTTTCGAGTATCGGATTCCCTCTCGGGTCAATTCGTCCGGCTGGGCCCGTCTGTTATTTCCATTTTCGAGCCCGGGGAACACGTGTTGTCGCGGAAAATGGAATCAACGCTGCCTATCTGCCCGACGATCCCCTGCACCCATACGCGTGCAACTCGGAGAACGTTATTACTTCGACGATAATCGCCTGACCGCGAAATCATTTTCGGTCCTTGACGTGCGCGCATCTCGGTCGCAGACTCGAAAATCGAGATCCTGCAAGCTCAACGCAATTTCAGACATTTCCTTGCACTATTTTAGACCATTTTTTCTCGTACAAAGCCGGGGCGGGCTGATCAGGAAACTTTGATCAAGCAGACGAGAAAATGCGGAGCACAAGACAGAATGCACGAGCGAACTCTCTTCCCCCGGTTAACGGGTTAAAACAGGGAGTTCCAACTTGTTCCAACGTCTTTCCACTACTATTATGTGTAAGGAAAGCTGGTTTATTAACGTATTTGGGCACACGGATAACCAAACGTTAACGACAGACGTGTTTGCCGCGGGCGCTCGTTTCGATCTGCCTTCTTTTTAAAATTCGTTGGCGATCGTAATTTTACAATTCTTCTGCTCTTTCCGATTCTCTGTCTTTTCATAACTTCGTTGTCTGTTAACACACACACATACATACATACACCATCCGTACTTCAACTCTATACAGGGTGTCCCAAAATTCGTGAAAATCCCGAATGATCTCAGGAACCACCCCCTTTCGGGATTTTCACGAATTTAGGTACACCCTGTGGGACAGGGGCGAAGTTCTACGGCAACGATGAAGTCTAAGAGCGGGGGTAGAACCTATTGGAGAGTGTGCCGCGTATGATTCGCGAGCTATAAGTTGGAACTGCCCGAGTTAAAACATCTCGCTGAGAAGTCTCGCGCGCCACGAGGAGCGATCGTTTAAATCCGAGCGCCGCGCCGCCGACATCACCGGCAGCCATTATTCAAGTTCGTCGCCGAGCGGAGAGCCAAGGGTTCGATTCGCTTTCGGCGAAAGTTTTTTGACGACTGGCTGGGAGAGCGTTGTCCGATTACCTTGTTTTTCGCCGGGAAGGGAATCCGGGGAAGAATTGTCGCGGAGTTAGGGCCAGAAATGGTCGGTGGAGAGGCGAGAAAGAAAAGTGGGAAAACTCGGGAAACTCCGTAGGAAAATTATGACGTTCGTTCAGTTCGAGGAGAAAGAGAGGAGGGATCGGTCGTGATCCTTTTGTGACCGGCTATTGTGCCTCTACCGGAGAAAACGGTTCCCTCCCCTCCGGCCGATCTTGTAAGCCCTCGCCGACACGTTGATCACTTCCGGTGACCTTCTGGCTTTCATCATCCGCCACCCCTCGCGATAATCGTGTATACTCGGGCCCGAGAAGTTCCGCAACGGCACGCGAACTACCCCGAGAACTTGTCCCGGGATTGAGTCGAAGTCGTCCGACAGCCGCATTATCTACGGGCGAAACTTTCTTATGGCTCGTTTCTCCGCTCGACGATTTGCCGGGCTCTCTACCGCCGCGCCGTCGAGAGCACCGAGTTGAAACGATCCCTGTTGAGTTCCGACTGGGCGACTCCCCGCCTCTTTCGCTCCCGACCAAACTTTCCGATTGATATTTTTCTATAGCACGCCGATCAAGAAGTTGACGTCACGTGCCCGTTTCCGCCCGGAACGACCACCGTCCGATCAATTTTCCCTCGATTCTCCCTGTAACAAGGGGCGAACTCAATTTCGGAGCTCCATGACACTCAGCGCGTTTGTTTACGGCCCGCGAAACTACCCTAATATCCACTTCGAACAAATTCAGGATATCGTGATCGTTTATACCATACTCGCAGAATGAGAACTACCCCTATATGCAATCTTATATAGTCAGAATTTCTTGGAGAAATCTACGACGTCGGGGTCTTTTTTATTGGTCAATCTTCGTGAAAACTACCCCAAGCTCGACTCGGCTAACTCGTGGAAACTGCCGACAGTTTCGAGAATTTTTTTAGGGGACTATGTTCAGAGTAACTATCGCGACTCTTCACTCTAACTAACACCTTCTGTTCTGTCCAACTATTAAAATGTTTAGCACTCGAGGTAAAAATTGTTGTGCAAGTGTTCAGAATATCGTTTACTACACATTTATTTAATTAATAAAATAAAAGAGATCATATATACAATGGAATTATTCTGGGTTCAACTTGTTTATCAGTTTCCCTGTCGTAGCCAGGCGCAAACTGCATTTCCTCTACGAAATTATTTTCCCTAATGCAATGAGATGCTTCTACCTTGCTGATTTTACTCGGGAACGTGTTTCGTCGCGACGATGTCACGTTGAACGAGTTATCGACGAGTTCCAATAATCTAGTCTCCGCTTGCTTACCCCGCCAGACTCGTTTATCTTTAAGATGAAGGACTAATGGAATTAAGGATACACTATTAGAGAACGAGTTCTCAGTCTGCCCTCCGGGGACTACGCAGAACCACAATTCAACTAGAAGTATCCCCCGATCGAAAGAAAGGGGATACAGGCATGTTTATACGAAGGGTTGCTACCCAAGGGGGATGCAAATACCTCCGAAGAAACTCTTACCGACGTTTAGTGCTATCTGAAAACGATTACGCCGATAAGAAATAGGATCGAGCCTGTAGATCTTGTACAGTACTATCGAAATTATTTTCTCGGACAATTTCTCCCCTGATAACGAAACTAAAAGGGTCTTCAATATTTTATTACTACTGTGTGTACAACAAAAATGATGTAGATGGAAAAGAAACATTGAGATCATTTTATTGAAATTATTAAGAGGCGCAACACATTCCTATCCAACCCCTGTCTTTCACAAGTAGATTGCAGATTTAGTACATTTTCCACAAAAATGAATAATTGCCATTTGGAAGAGTAGAAAAATTAAAACAATTTAAGAACATTGATAGTTTATTAAAATTGTCACAGAAAGAAAGAAATTGAGTCTAGCAGACTAAGAATGGTCCAGCGGTCCCACCCAAAATTATTGTTGATATTATGAGGGAAACAATGGTTTTAGGTTGAAAGATAACCCTCTAAAATTTTAAGTCGCTAACCCTTCAAAGGATGATATGAGGGTAAATACTATTTACTAAATAGCCTTAGCTGTATTCATTTTTTTCTCGGTTGTTAATTAAGATATTCAGATAAAAAATTTTGTGGAAGTGGTCACTCGAAGGGTTGCTTGCAATCCCCACCCCCAAAAACTAAATGATTTTTTCCTACCCTTAATAATTTGATTACAATTGTGAAAAAAAATATATGATATGAAGGAGATAAGTTCGAGTATTTTCGTTTTTTTTTTAAATCTGAATATCTTAATTAACAACCGAGAATAAAATTATACAGTTAAAGGTATTTACCCTCATATCATCCTTATATGAAGGGGTTAACGACTTAAAATTTTAGGGTGTTATCTCTCATCCAGAACCATTGTTTTTCACACAATATCAATAAAAATTGTGTAAACTGCTAGACCCAAATACTTAGCCCTTGTTCTTGTGATTAATGTAGAAAAGTTTTTTTGCGAATTAACATGTTGTCAAGTGACCAGAAATTCCAGTAGTACAAATCGATAAGAAGTCGTCCAGCAGTTGTGTAAGTCAGGAGCAAAGTTGAAATTAAGTAATCTGCAACTAGATTCAGTAGTACAACAATGTGCAACGAACGTAATCGACTAATAATACCATTTCGCAAGTGGAGTAATTTGATAGGATTGAAACAGCAGAACTAGTCAATTACAATTCCGCGCTCTAGTTCATCTGTTTCTGTCCAGGTTTGTTTGCACGCTCCGGGATAGTTTGGTAAACAAACGATAAAATGTCTCAACAGTAATTCGACCGGCGACGATATTTTCCTCGCTCGTTTGCACCGCGACGGAATTAATTTAACATATGCCCGGTTAATTTCGCTAATTCTTGAACAGGCGCGCCGTTATGGTGGTGCACGAAGATTACGCGTGGGCCAGTTAAACACTGATTGCAGTTATTACTTCATGTTGCGGCGCGTACACTAATTAATTGAAAATTATTGTGCACAACATTGCCCCAGGCGTGCCAAACAAATCGGCCAGCTACAAATTACAATAACAACTGGCAAACTAAACAGAACTGATTGATTTCGCGTCGGCCGCGCGGCCGTGCACAGAACAGTGATTTTCTTGATTAGAGGTTCATTTGGATATTTCATTAACAATAATAACAAGCGCACGTGGAGCAAGAGCCTGATGGTTTTCGAAAATTTTGGTGCGCCGGTGGTATCGTTGACTTGTTCTACTTGCTCGTCCTCTTGGGGCTGTTATTATTGATTTATACTACTTTGGATACTATCGAAGTGATAACTGGACTGCGGTTCTTTATGCAAAATAAAAAATGTTTCCATTGATTGTAGGACACAGGAGCCAAGTAAAATTTTCATTCTTCTTTTGATTATCTTGTTAAGGTGGAACTAATACACTGGTGGGCTTAAATCTTTTTAATACCTCCACTGTTTTAAATTGCACGTACCCATTTTTGTCATAAATGCATAAAATTCGCAGTCTAGTGATAACACTAATCCGATTTGTTTATTCATTTATCGCTTCCCATATTCGTCCAAATAATTAACAATAATAACGCGCGGACGTGGAGCAAGAGCCTGACGATTTCGGTCTATACTACTTTGAATACTTATGGTTTACGTCACTATTATTATTTCAAAGGATAAATAAATGAAAGTGGTAACAGTAACTTTATTTGTTTATTCGTTTATCGCTTCACATATTCGTCCAAATAATTAACAATAATAACGCGCGGACGTGGAGCAAGAGCCTGACGATATTGCGGTCTATACTACTTTGAATACTATGGTTTACGTTAATATTATTATTTCAAAGGATTAATAAATGAAAGTGGTAACACTAACTCTATTTGCTTATTCATATATCGCTTCGCATATTCGTCCAAATAATTAATAACAATAACGCGCGGACGTGGAGCAAGAGCCTGACGGTTTCTGAAAATTTCGTGCGCGGGTGGTATCGTTGACTTGTTCTACTTGCTCGTCCTCTTGGAGCTGTCATTATCGATTTAACTACTTCGAATACTATGGTTTACGTTACTAATATTATTTCAAAGGATAAATAAATGAAAGTAGTAACACTACCTCTATCTCTATTTGTGTTTGAAAAGGTTCAGAAGGATTCTTTTGAAAGATCTCCATCGAAGTGCTGCAGTTTCTAGTGCAATTTACGGTTCCGGTGAAACAACGAAACATCTTCGGGACCATTTCTCGAAGTCTGTGTCGTTTTGCATCCACACGTTTACGCTTTCACGTATCCGCCCGCGCTAAGTCGTCCGTACGAGAGCGGTGATCTCGGTTGTCGCATTTGCGGAGCATCCGGCAAGATTGAATGCTGCCCCCTTTATGCACTTTCTGGGGCGCGCGTGGGATGGGAAATGGTACGGAAGAAACAATCGATGCAGGCGGCGGAAAAAAAATCGAGAGCCTGGCGGAAAGCAAAAACGAGATTACACGGATACGAAAGCTGCGCGTTCGCACTGTTCTCAATCGATGATGCGTATTCCGAATGAGCGGAACAATTAAAAACGGGTATCGTCTTCCAAATGACTCTCATGCGAAAGCGAATTGTAAACGTCTGCGCACGAATCCCGGAACGATGTCGAAAAATTGTCGAGATTTGTATGGTGAGAACGAGGAAGAAACGTAACGAGTGACAGACAAAAATGTATCAAGTGAATTTGATTCTGTGAAATAAAGAAAAAGTGTGCGTGAAGGAGCATTTATTCTTTGTCTGTCATTGATTGATCGTTTATATTACGTACATTAGGTTATATTAAATTCCATCCATTGCTTGAACAAGATTATCGTGCCTGAAAATCCATCGAAATTGTTACTCCATGATTTTCATATCATTGTATATCGTACGAATATACAGGGTGTCCCAAAATTTCTGTTACACGGAGTATCTCTTTATCCATTGTATTTAGAAAAAAAATACTTTCAATGAAATTTGCATGGTTCTCGAAGCTCTATAGAAAAGTGCATTTTGTAAATATTTTATTTGACGTGTTGAAGATCATTTTAAGGTCAAGTTCGCTTTTTTAAATGGATACATCATCTTTTTATTACACCAACTTATTCTATGAGAAAAAAGAAGTAAGTTTCATTGGAAACGGTTTTTAATTCGACAACAGCTATTTAAGTTATTCAATGATAAAGTCATAAGAATTAGGTACTTTTTCTGGTGTCTTTATCATTGAATAACTTAAAAAGTTGTTGCCGAATTAGAAAACGTTTACAACAAAACTTACTTGTTTCTTCTCGTAGAATAGGTTGCTGTAATAAAAAGGTTATGTTTCCATTTAAAAAAGTGAACTTGACCTTAAAATGACCTTCACTACGTCGAATAAGATATTTTTAAAAATTCACCTTTCTATAGAGCTTTGAAAACCATACAAATTTTATTGTAAGTATTTTTTTTTAAACATGTAATATTTTTTTAAACGTGTAACAGAAATTTTGGGACACCCTGTATATTTTTATCTATTGAACAAAATTTCACGCTTGTTTCTAGAACTTCAATTCTTTGTTGCGTAACATTTCTACATTAGATAACGTTCATTTCCGGAAAATCTATGCAGAATCTGTGGATTTACAAAATTCAAGACAACCTGTGTACTGAATAAACGATAAAGATTCAAATGTACTTAAGCGTTTCGAGTCTGGTAATCGGTATTATCGAGGAAGCAATTTTTATTTTAACAATCCGATCTGATTCCACTCAAGTAGAACAGGTCAACGATGAAACGGAGGAGTTCAGACGCATAAGCAGTGATACAGGTCAGCGATGAAATTCTCGTTCCCAAATAGAACAAGACGTTGATGATAAAGCTTAAAAATCTGGAAGTAGAACAAGTCAATAATAGCATCCACGCCGGAGGAAGGCCGATTGTGCTTGCCACGATCTTCAAGTAGAACGAGTCGGTAATAGTTTCGAACGGTCCTATCAAGTAGAACATCTCAATAATAATCGAACCCAGAGGGCGGCAAACGTCAAACATGGATTTCGTTCTACGTTAAACGGTGAATCATCCATTAGGGTATCCTTAAACGAACGATTCAAGAGTTCGCAGTAGAATTACGTCGACGTTTTCGCCGGCGTTTCGCGTCGGAGGTCGTCCTGTAATGACGATTCTAAACAGAATTATCCACTTCGGCGAAGCGTGTGGAACGGGTGGAAGTTTTCAGGGCTGTAATTTAACCGGGGCCGCTTTGTTTAATATAATTCGTCGCCGAGGTGGGAGCAGAAATGCTCGTAAAAGCCCGTGGAAACTGTCGAAACGAACCAGTCCGAGCAGTTACTTCGAAGAGGTTTAATGGCCACTTGAATCGAGTTTGCGGGCTCTTTGCCTCTCTCCCCTATTTCTTAAAAAAAGAGAGGAGGATGGAAACAGTGAACGAGAGAGAGAGAGAGAGAGAGAGAGACAGAGAGGAAAGAGGTAGAATAGACGGCGCGGAAGAGAGAGGAACGAATCGTGAAACGAAAGATCCAATTTACTCGTAATCGCGTCACCGCTTTCGGCTCGATTAATCTCTCGTTTTTCCTTTTATCCCTTATCTTTCCTTCCCGGGACGGGCATCGTGTTATGCTTTTCCTTTTCGGCAGTGAACGTACTAAGGAGGTTTCAGCCGGTTTTTGTTCCGGTCCCATTGAAATCGAATCGACGTGCAAGAACCTGGTAATACAATACTGCGGAACGTCCGAATCATTTTATTTGACGGGGACGATATTCCACCACCAGGGCGCTGTTGTTAAATGTTTCTCGAACGTCCCCGATGTTTCCTGACCAAGATCCACCGGGACATGTCGGGACAAAAATTCCGGGAAAGGCTGTCACCGTTTTAATAGTTCCAGTGTTCCACTTTCGAACACTAGAATTGCCAGGCGAGTCAAAATATCTTGTTTCTGATTTTTCTGATATTGTTACATTACTTTGGATTATTTGAAATGATTAAAAGGGAAATTACATTTCAGTTTCTCAACATTTTTATTTTGCATGAAAATCCGCAGTCCCCAATAATTATGGAAATTATTATAAATTATTCAAGTGTCAACACTAGAATTGACAGGTAAGTCAAAATATCTTGTTTCTGATTTTTCTGATATTGTTATATTATTTTAGATTATTTGAAATGATTGAAAGGAAAAATACACTTCAGTTTCTCACCATTTTTATTTTGCATGAAAATTCGCAGTCCAATAATTAGGCAAATTATTATAAATTATTCAAGTGTTCCACTTTTTCTAACACTAGAATTAACAACTGAGTCAAAATATCTTGTTTCTGATTTTTCTGATATTGTTACATTATTTTGGATCTTTTAAAATGATTAAAAGAGAAAATACGTTTTCATGAACCTTCAGTTCCTAATAATTATTATTTCGCATGAAAATCCGCAGTCCAATAATTATGCAAATGATTATAAATTATTATAAGGTCAATCAATTAATATGTTAAGATTCTTCTATAAAATCATTGTATTAAATCCAGTTTGCAAATGCTGAATACTTTTAGAAATCTGTTTGCAATTCTCTGTTTATGGACAACGAGTTTATATGTACTATCCAACGGCCAGTCTGCCAGTACGACGATATTATTTCAGTGAATCTTATATTTGGATCTCGCATCACTGATATGTTTACCAATGAGTCTTTCATGTTTACAATGTACCATTCAACACGCTGCTTTGTATTTACAATACGTCTCGCTCTTCTACTGGTACGGACATGTGCACAAAGCACGGACCTGTTGAAAACAAAACTGCGGGAACGCACGAACTGCAAAGAGGTGAGAGATCTCTACAGAAAACATTCACACACTTTCCATAACAACATCGAGAAAGATAAATATTATTGCTTTCAAAAATTTCAGTATAATCTTCAAATATGAGTCAATAGAGATGTGCCAATTTTGGAGTCGCTGATCTCTATACCTTCCTGTTTAAAAATTTCCAAAGTCATAAATCAGAGTTAAGGACACCCCTCGAGAACCAGTTTCATAAGTTCTGAATAAATGCTAATATTTAAACAGTTTTGATTTCGTATTTCATTCCGAAATCTAACCAGTTAATCATTAATCAATTATCCGATTGACGATTACAATTGAAAGGAATATAACCGTTAATCGCAATTAACGTCTAAAGTAGAAATTTAACCGTTATTCCCAATTAACGATCAATAAGTATTTAATCGTTAACTGCAATTAACGATTAATAAGTATTTAATCGTTAACCGCAATTTTTTTTAACGAGTAAACTAGGAGATTAATTGCTAATTGCGATTAACGATTGAAGTAGAAATTTAATCGTCAACCGTTGATTAAATTTCTGCCCAACTCTGATTAAAGACAATTTTTATTTTGTAAAAACATCTAATGATTACACAAAAAAAAAAAGAAATTATCATCTTCAGCGCCTGGAGAGCAGAGGACGTCAATTGGCGTCCCCATCCAGAATGTGATCAAAACCGAATTTCCCAATTCCCCAGAAATATTAATGAAATCGGAAATAAATGTCCGCAAATATAATCTGCAAAGGTAGGGCTACATGAGGACGATTTCATACGGGATGAAGTTTAAAGGCGAACACAGCCGCATCGTTTTCATTGGCGGTCCACTTGTTTAGGGAGTTGCGCTGGAGCCGGGCGTTCTTTGAGGCGCCGTCAATGGACCGTGGAAAATCTTTCGGCCGCGAATGGTTCCGATCCCCGTTTCATTTGACCACTGCTCGATCCCCGTGAAAGTAGCTTCGTCATCCGGCGAGTCGATCTCCGGCGTCCGCATCCCGTTCCACCATGTTCCTCGGGGTTCGTCTTCTCGTCTTCATTTTTCTCGGGCCGTTTGCTCCGGAGCTGGTTCCTCTGTTCCGTGTTTCTCGCGTTTCTCGCACGGGAAGCTGCTTTCAATTTGCTCTCGTTATTTCCGCTCGTTTTTCTCTGTCTCTCTCTCTCTCTCTCTCCCTTTGCATTCTCGCGTTAATTCGATTTTTCCCTTTCGCGTTGCGGAGCCCCTCCGACACGTCAAAACCGACCCTTAAGTACCGGAATGCGAAACGCGTTTCCGAAGAATAATTAATACCCTCGGAATTGTCTAACAAGGCGTCGTTAAATTTCCGCGCAGCTGTTTTCACCTGGTATTGAATAAATGAAGGGAACCGTGCGTCCCGAGAATGAAATGCTGCATAGTTGCGGCGCATCGTTGGCAAATTAAATTATCAGCTGTGCCCGGGAATCGTTAACTGAAATTTTCACTTGAGTTCCGGTGATAGTGGAATCGAGTGTGCAGTCGCAGAATTTGTGTACACACGTTTTTGTTCGACCGAGGAGTTTCGCCCGGTGTCGGATTAACGAAGTAAACTGCGCTCTGAACTTGAAACATTGCCGGCTTGCGGCTCGTAGTTAAAATTAATGTTATCAAATGTAATTGTAATGGCTCTCGCGAAACGATAACGTTAATAATGTAGCCACGGTGTGCACGTATTTCGAGAAATGCTTTAAAAATTATTGGGGAACGATTTAGGAAAAGAAATTAATTTCTATGTTCTTGTAACGAGTGCAGCCGGTTTTATTTTCCAGAAAAATTTAGTCGTAAACAATCCCCGCTTCAGCATGTCGATTTTATTTGTCCCGATCGTATCCTAATCAATTCCACATTCGCTATTACTAAACACCTGATTTGCAACGAACTGGACTGAAATAGAAATTTATCTTTATTCTGAATAATTCAACAGTATTTTTCAATTCTTCCACTGTTTTTACTGTTTTAAATTACACTATTTTTTATGAGTTTTTATTATTGTTTATTCATTATGTCTAGCTATTGCTTCCAACAACTCGTTGCCAACTATCTTTATGCATTTATAGCTTCTAAAAATTGTCAAAAAATGCTAGAATATAAAATCCCACAGAATTTAATTCGATTTCTATTTATTTCGGATCTATAAGGGCTACCACCACTGAAAATAATTTTTTCATGATAATGATTCGTATAATAAACGGATGAAATAATAGAGAATGAACCATTTGTTCTCTGACATTATTCTTTACTGAATAATATTTAACATTTGTGTTACACAGTGCGAATATTCGAAAGCATTCATTCACCATTGTGGGGAACGTAAAAATCATCTCCGTAAATTTCATTACGAAAATTTGTAGCTACGGCAGCCTAATTGCGACAAACTTTTTGCAACGATCCCGATACTAACTTCCGTCGAACCAATGGGGGACCGGCGATAAAGGTAACGTCGAAATTCCATGTTGCTTCTCCCCGTCAACGTTTGTTCTTTACGAGCAGAGTGCCCGGCGAGGTCAGGAAGGAAGTGGCTCCGTTGTTTCCCGTTGTTCCCAGTGAACCTTGCTCTCGTGGACCTAGGCACACTTTGCTCTTCCTCTCTGTTGGTCCCTGGTCTTTCGTTAGTCGGTTCATCGAGGTAATACGAGCGAATTAACAACAGAGGATCCTTTTAATTGACAATGTAATATCGTCTTCGGTGGTATATACACTCGGGGACAGAATTAAGTGGACATCATTTAAAAACATTTTTAAAATTAGACCAAACAACTTGAATTTTTTAGAGATGTTATTAGTTTATTATTTTGAACCTATTGGACGTGTAAAGCAAGGAAACAAAATTTCTTCGGCACCCAAAATTTGTGTATTGAATTTAAATTTAAATGTGTGCCCATAATTATGAAAGTGGTCTAAGTCAAAATTATTAGTTATTTCATATCACATTATTACCACGCTTATATTAGCTTGCCGAGTTGTCGATGTTGTCGTTGTCGTTGTTGTCGTTGTCGTTGTGTGCATCAAATCTTGAAATCGAATTTTAAATCACTTCCCGATGAGCTAGAGACTTGGAACTTTGAACATAGCCCAGAACTCTGGATGACAATGCAATATTAAAAAACAAATTTTAAAAACAACTGTGCGTCTAGGAGAAAAAAAATTTTAATATTAATGCGGCGCTCGGTAGTACGTCATCGCGTTCAGCGATCCCCACTCCGCGCGCCAGCGCTCCCTACTCCGCTACGCGTTCCCATTCCGACTCATCCCCACTCCACTGACCCACTTCGCACCGAAGGAGCTCGGAGACCATCAAGAGACCTCGTCTCTCGGAGTCATCGCCTCATTCTTTCTCGCGAACACCAACTGGCAAGTCTAATTTCATTTTTATTTTAGATGCATTAAGCATATTTTGCTTATCATATTGTTTCTCATATTGTGGGAAATAATAATTTAGGCCTTTTTGGTTATCATGTAACAATTTCCCCGTGTCATTGTGCTTTGATAAGATTAAAAGAACATAAAATATTTTTTGCAATTTTTAAACTTTATAAATCTGTGTATTTACCATAGAAAAACGTTGAAAAACTATCAATAGTAATTTTTAAATATTTCTCCGTGAACCTAAGATTATTTCGCATCTTGTACTCGATAATTTTCAAAGTATTTTTGAAACAGGTACACAACAGGTACAAACTGCTTACACAATGTGTAGAATACATTCTTGCGAAATGAAAACAAATGGTACAGTACACTTCCGAAAACCAGCCGACACGACTAGTGAACCTATCATTATTTCGGCCACTGTATTTCTATTGTTGATTTCGGATACCATTTTACGCAGCACTGGCCATCACGCGCGGAGACACAAACATAGCAGGATAAATATACCGAGCGGTCTAAAATTACAGTCATATGGACCGGAAGCGGCGATATATCACTCGCGTCTTGTTTTCTGTATATTAAACCACGCTAATCGATATCGGTGTCCGTAGATATCAATTAATGACGAATTGTACGTCGACGGAAATCAACTCCCGCGGCGAGTGTGTCGAAATTCAGCGTTTCGTCGCGCGCCGCTGTGCTGTGCCGGGACTCGTTCGGGATTTGTTTCGTCCCTGATTGTCCAGCGGCCCCTTCAAAACGTTGGATGCACGATTCTTTTTCAATCCTCGACGGCGTGGAAACGGTATTCCCAGTGATTCCGGATAATAAAGATTTTCGGTGGGTTTCCTATTGTTCCCGCGGCGGTGGCGATAACAGACCTTTTCACCGTTCATTCTCGGCCGGAGCCATTGTTCCAGTTTTTCCATCCCCGAAATTACCGTAAAATACGTTTCGACCCTTGTCGGGCCGGCCTTCGGCTGCCACACCGTTTGAATCTATTCTACCGGCATTATTCTAGGACCCCGAGCTACGTATATCAATCAATCCGTTCTGCAGGCTTTTCTCCGCGTCATCAAAGTTGACCGAGTTGTTGCGGAATTGATCGAATCCTTTTTTACTCCTCGAACCTCGCAAGGCATAGTCGCGAATCAACAACTATGCCGGAAATTTCATTCCCCTTGCCCCGACACTGCGCAACTATGTCCCATGTTAGGGTTAAGGGACCCTAGGCGACACCATGACCGACATGTTACAAAGGAATACCGGTGCTGGTAAAAAATACTACTGACGTAACAGCTTGATTTGCTAGGGTATTCATTGAAAAGGTACTTAAAACAGTCTAAGAATCTTGATGCACTGTTTTCATCTTGCTAAGATTATTCAAGGAAAAGATACAACTGAAATAAGCTTGATAATAATTGTTATTAACAGCTTGATTTGCTAGGGTATTCATTGAATAGGGTACTTAAAACAGTCTAAGAATATTAATGTCCTCAACTTGTCAGGATTGTTAAAGGAAGAAATACAACTGACATAACAGCTTCATTTGCTAAGGTATTTATTGAATAGGGTACTTAAAACAGTCTAAGAATGTTGATGTACTGTTTTCAACTTGCTAAGATTGTTGAAGGAAGAAATATTACTGACATACCAGCTTGATTTGCTAAGGTAATCATTGAATAGTCATAGGATACTTAAAACAGTCTAAGAATGTTGATGTACTGTTTTCAACTTGTCAGGATTGTTAAAGGAAGAAATATTACTGACATACCAGCATGATTTGCTAAGGTATTCATTGGATAGTCACAGGATACTGAAAACAGTCTAAGAATGTTGTTGTACTGTTCACAACTTGCTAAGATTATTGAAGGAAGAAATACTACTGATATACCAGCTTAATCTGCTAGGTTATTCATCGATAAGTCATAGGGCACTTAAAACAGTCTAAAAATGTCGGAGAACTGTTTTCAACTCGTCAGGATTGTTAAAGGAAGAAATACAACTGACATAACAGCTTGATTTGCTCGCGCTTGTTTTCCCGGGATTTTCGTCGTTCTCATCCGGGGAAAAACATTCTTCGCTATCGCTGGCAAATTCCGGGCGAGAAAGAAAGCTGGCGGTAGGGGAAAGTTGAGAATGTTCGGTGTCTCCGTCGTGCTTTCCACGGCGACGCGTAACCGCAGCAATTTCCACAGGCTGTTAGCGAGGCGGCAAGGTGGTAAAGGGATGCACACGGGTGAGCCTCTCGTCGTCGTTAATTAAGAGGCATTAAGAGACTCCGGGAGACGCTGCTGGTCGTCGGCCCTTTAATATCTGTCGGTCGGCGGCCCCGTGCCGTAACCGACGATTTTCCAGGCAACGGTTGACCCAGATTTTCCTTAGGTTCTTCCCTATTCGGAATTGAGCACGACGAGCCTCCCGCCAGCTCGTCGTTTCTTTGAGGCCACCCTCTTTCGAGCTTGCGTGAGCTTCTTCGAACGTTCCTTTGCCAGATGATTTTTGAACGCGGAAAAGATGCGGACCGGGAGGACCGACCACGAAAATCCTGTTATCGGCAGGAACCGTGAGAGACATTATCAAGAGGGGATTCTCGTATAACTGGTCCAAATAATCGATTTTTTAAAATTGTATTTTTTTAAAAGTATATAGAACGTTAAAATTCCGATATTTATTATAATGACGATTAGTTACGACTAAACTGCGGGTATTTATGTAATTTGCAATTTTTCTTGATGAATGTTAACCCTGTGAATTTTTTCCGACGTATAATTATTTCATTGTGTATGATTTTTTTCATTTTATGAATATGAAATTGACACGATTTCGTTTCGATCAAACGATTATGTAAATTCTACTGAATTTATATTTAATAAGGAACATAATTTTATCAACAACATTTTTTTATCAATGACAGGATTTATAATTAGGCTGGTTTATGGCAGACAATAATACGTAAAGTAACTTGGTTGACTCAGATGTATATTTGGTTGCCGTTGTAGGTGCTGTTGTCGCCGTAGTTCGTTCAAAATTCAAGTAGTACAGCTTACGCATTGGTACGACTAGAGCAACTTTACCCTACCTCATACAATACTTAAATGTGTAGTAATTGATCAAATACCAACATCTTTTAATAACATAAACAATATTGCAAATAATGGTACATTATACGGCAGCATGTAGGTGTTATAGGTTTGTTACATGCGCAGCTTTATGCTTCCGAACAACGCAAATTACGCTGCCGAACAATGCAAATTACAAGGGCGATTGCGGCCTAGATTGATCTTTTATCTAGCCCTTTTGGCTACTGGAAACCCCCATCTTTGTATTATCGAGAAATGTAAAGGCCCATCCCGTACCCTCGCAATCCTAGAACCCTACCCCTTTAAGAGAGAGAGAGAGAGAGAGAGAGGATGTGGAGTCGAATAAAATATTATTTCCAGTGATAATAGCCAAGATTAGTTGCGTGAATTAGAATCTAAAGAGAGAACAGAGCGGGCCATCGATGGAGGAAAATGCGATGGGAACAAAGCAGGAAGCTGGAACGAAAATGAGCCTGGCCCGACCGGAACGAAAGAACGAAATAAAGCGGAAAAACAGTCCGGCGCAAGCCGCAAGCTCAATTCCTGCGGAATGCGGCGGGAAAGCGCGTCGGTGCGCTCCCGCGATCCACTTTTCCACTTTATCGCTCGAAACCCGGCCCGTTTAAGCTCTCCTCGCGATCGACAAGGAAATTTCTACACGAGTGCCTCCGGATTATGTTGTTCCAGGAGTCGTAAATTGCCGGGTTGTAGTTTAATAAATTTCTGAGGACCCTTCGCGACCAGCTACGTTTTCCCTGTGCTCCTCACTCGCTTTTAGCCGGCCACTTTGCACGCGGCAATTCTCCGCGCGATCGTGACAGGAAGAGTGCGAATATTAGCCTGCTTGATATTCGCCACGCTTCGTGCTGCCACTGAATTGTGGCCTGATTGGCGAACCTCCGTTTTTAAGTGCGAAGCGACTGCCTGCGAATTTGGGTCACGGGAGGGCGATAAAAAAGCCAAATTTTTGGTGGCTCGGACACCTAAAATATTGACAAGGACCTATGGGTTCCAAGAAAGTGTAAACCCATCGTCATTTGCCGGAAAATTTATGGAAAGTTGGTCAAAGGGTAAATAAAATAGAAAACAGAAAATATGCAAGCAGCGAAAAATTGCAAATGCTGGAAAATGACCTGATTGACGAAATTCCGTTTTCAAGAGCGAAACGACCGCCTGCAAATTTGGGTCACGGAAGGGGGATAAAAACTGGCCCAATTTTAGGGGTAGTTCAGACACCTATTAAAAATATTTCCGCGGTTCTTTGGGTTCCAAGGAAGTGTAAATCCAACGTTATTTGTCGGAAGAATAATGAGAAAGTGGTTCAAAGGGTAAATAAAATAGAATATGCATACAGCGAAAACTTGCAAACGGTGGAAACCTGATTCGCGATCTTTCTTTTTTAACGAAGCTACTGCCTGCGAATTTGGGTCACGAAAGGAGGATAAAAACTGGCTCAATTTTAGGTGGCTCAGACTCCTGAAATATTGACGAGGTTCTTCAGGTTCCAAGAAAGCGCAAACCCATCGTTAATTGTCGGCAACGTGATTAGAAAGATACTTTGATGCAGCAGAAACTGCATACAGAGAAAAAATTGAGAATTGTTGAACTGCATGAAATATAAAATTTCAAACCGTATTCCTCTGTAAAAGTATCAACCTGTTTGTGAGAACAAACTGATGGCAGACAGCAGAAATGGTAAAAGGAACCTCGTGCAACATGATATTTCCAGGCAGAAATGAAGCATTCGAAAGAAACAACTATGTCTGGTTTTATATAAAGTTCATAATAAGATTCCTTATTGGAAGCACAAAGCATCAGGTTCTTTGAAGATAAATGTTTGGAAAGGATTGTCTTCTGCGGCACAACAGCATCGATTTTGCAGTGACGCAAGGACTCGGGAAACTCAAGTAACGAAACGGTAAATTGAGAATTCGATCCTTTATAGCATCACCTTTATCCACTGTAAAGGAAGAATGCGGCGCAATATCAAGACACCACCTCTAATTGCGACCGTCTGATGTTTAATATTTCCCGCAAGGAATTTCCTCGTTCGAGAGGAAAGAAGCCCGGGCAACGTCTGGAATTTTAACATGTCTGCCAGATATTATTTGTTGCGATCGTCGGCTTTGCGAAGCATTTATTAACACCACTTTTTGAAGTGAAAACAGAGACGCACTGCGTACACAATCGCTGGCCAGTGAATGAGTCTCATCCGTCACGCACCGAGGTGAAACGCTGTTCAGGTAAACTCTGGAGAGCCGAGCTCAGTCGAGCGAGCGAGAAACAGACAGGTGTGCGTCGCTGACTTTTTCGTGGCCAGTGAATGAATCTGATCCGTCACGCACAGAGGTGAAACGCTGTTCGGGTAAACTCGGCAAGTTTTTTCTAATTTACAATACTATGAAAATCGATTTCTGATCGTGGCGCCGAAGAATCGTGATCGATTCTGACCGGTTCATCCCGGAAGTTATTGCTCAGGGCCGAGCTCGGCCGGTCAAAGTCCGCCCGCAAATATCCGAGGCTGTCGATACGGTGGAGCATTCAAAATTCGCCAGCATCCGTCTGCAAAGTGGATCCCGGAGAGCGGAGACGTCCACGGAATGGATTGTCTCGAGTCAAACGCCCCGTCGTTCCTGGCCCTCTAATCCTGCCGGCGAAGCGTCTGTCTCCCTAAATGGCCATCCACTCGACTGTAACAGGATTTCACGATCCTTGCGGCGAATTCCAAGGCCACGGAGCCACGAATGTCCCCGTGTAACATCGGCCGCAGAGTCCCCTGTCGTACACTTTTCCGGCGTCGCCTAATCGTACCTTAGGTGCTCGATTAGGGAAACCCAACGATGGAAATTACAGGGCCACGACAAGGTAGTATCCTGCCACCCCCCGTCGTTTTCCCTGCCTCGAATTAATTTCGTGAGAGGAATTCTGTCCCGGAGGATGCATAACGCTTGCAACCGGGAATTCCATTGTCCACTTTGGTCCCTCCGCGTTGGCTACTCCGGTCGCTGTTTAATCTCCGCGATACGATTGATGGAAGTTAATTGGGTCGACCCGCGAATTATTTTGTTTCCACGAAACCGTGATACACCGGGTCTTCCAGCTCTGCGATTCAGGAATTGATCGTAGTTAATTGGATCGTCTTGCGAATTATTTTGTTTGGTTTAAGGGGCGTACTGCTCGATCTTCCTGGTCTTGCGGCTGGATAGAAGTTAATTGGGTCATCTTGCCAACTATTTGGTTTATTTTGCAAGACAGAGAGAGAGAAATCTAATCTTTGGGGGCGCCTGCGGTTCCAGGATTGATGGAAATTAGCTCGTTCCAAGAAAGGGGTGAGGTTCATCGTTTGGAATTGTGATTTGAAAATTGATGGTGCTAATCGGATCGCCTCGCGAATCCTCTTTTGCTCGAGAATCCTCGTGATCACGGAGCAGTTGAAATCTCCAACTATAGAAGTTTCTTGTACTGTCCAGTGAAAGAGTGTAAACTAGCGGGACGGGAACGGGGCAAGAAGGGCATTGCGGACGCTCCGCCCAATCCCCACTTTTCGACTCACGCGTAGCTCCCGCCGTTCATAGGCGTAGGAACAGATATTGCTACTATGCATTTCCACCATGATAATTTGTAAATAACTAATAACGCGCGCGCGATTTTATTCCGTGGCCAGTTTTTCGTCGGTCACAAATAAATACTTATTTACTCATTATACCTTATCCAAAAGAACTTGAATATAGCCCGGACAAGATGGTCAAAAGAGAAAAAATGTACTGAGTAAAATTTCAACCCTATATCTCGATCGGGAGGGTAGTTATGGGGTAACATATAAAACCAATTTTTGGCCTATTTTTCCTAGTTAATGATGGTTAGAAATTCTGAGAAAAATCTGACACACGTCAAGGACCCAAATACATATTCTGCAATTGGTTTCAGATTTTTAAATTGAAAATCCAGCTTGTAAAAAATCAAAAACCTCGAAAAAATCGAAAAAAAAGCAGATTTTACATGGAAGTTCTACAGCGCCAACATTTCTATTTTTACAGTACCGATATATTGTTATAGTCATTGTTTATGAATTTTTTCAGATTTTATGATTTGATGCGCCGTAGTTAAAACAAATAAAAACCGATTTTTTCTATGTCTTTTCCGCGAAGAACTAACAATAAGTTAATCTTAGTTAACGAGGCTGCGAATATTATGCGCTCCTCCGATTTCTTTTTTATCGCACCCTCGTATCTAAGAAAAATATTCGAATATGTTCGAAGAACAACTCGGCGGCAAACAAGTAGCACAAACGATTTCGTCGCCGAAATTAATGAGTCGCGACGCAATTACAGCGAGCGCAGCCACGCACGCGACTGCCACTGTAACTTCGTCCGTATCCCGTTCCGCGCGTGTCAAAATTATTATCTCGTTAGCAGCAAGTTTTCGGGGAGCCGGAACCCGTTCAAACTTCCGGCCAACAGGAAACGCGAAAACGCGCGCGCGCGCCCGCGCGAGCTCGAAATTTCGTGACCTTCGTAGCTGCGAGAGAAATCAGGATACGCCGACGTTTCGTAAATTAACGAGGCACACAGAGTCGTATCGCTGTTTGCCGGATAGATCGGGACGAAATATCTGTCTTTCGGCGACACATTAACGGGCTGCACGTCTTACGCGATCCAGGCTGAAATAGTCTGCCTTCGAGATTAGCCGACTCGCGACATTGTGGGGATGATGATAGAATACAATCACATCAAGTTTGCGCTATTAGAACAAGAGAAATAATTTGTGGAGACGTAAACGTCTGTCAGTTGTCGTAGTAACTCTTGCTGTTCCCTTTATTTGGAAAACAATTTCCTTTATTTCCTGTACGTTCCACCTTCTATGTTACTAACGATTTGTTTCTTCAAGAAATGGCCACTTTGATGTAATCAATCGGCCAAACGACGTCGAAAAGAACGAGATTATTTATTGGAACTAACAGAACAACTATACGTATCAACAATAAATTATAAAGTACAAATAAATAATAAAGTTTATATATTTTATAAATTATAATTATATAGTTTATACTTTATAAATTATAAAGTTTGAATAATTTAGCCCTCCATGTAACCCTTTAAATATTAAATAGTGTTCTTTTAAACTAATTTTTACAAACGCTTTTCTCAGTATAGCAAGAAGTATTTCTAAGCTAACGAACTTGGCCGTGTTTTGTTCGATCTCACAACTTTTTACGGCCATAGGAACTTGGTTCCTGTTTACAGTGCCGACAGTGACATCATGCGGCGGAGCTTTTATTTTTACCAGTGGACACTCCAAGGTGAGGTGGAGGTCAACTTTCTTTTTTGAAATAGAATGTCCTATTTTTTATACCATAGATCGATAGATGTTGACCTTCCCCTAACCTTGGAGAGTCCATCGGGAAAAATAAAAATCCCATCACATGATGTTCCCCTCGGTACTGAACAACTTTCATCTGAAATATTTTTGCGTATAATCAATATTTTTGGAGATATTCGTCTGTAACGCTTTATAATGTTCACCGTGTATAATCGATTAATAAAGCTGTATTCTTTAAAAGTTAACCGTGGAATTTTATTTTCAAATCGGGCATGAACTTATGCAATCATCTGATATAATATCTACGTCATCAAATATATTGATTTAATCATGTACCACGAAAATATGTTTGTAATTACAATAATTGTGAAATAAAGAATCTGCGACCGGTCATTTCACCGGTGGTGATGGGTTTAGTGTTAGAGCCCTAGTATCTGACGTCGCAAAACATGTTCACCTACATTAACACATTACCGACCGGTGATTATTGCATAATTTTGAAAAATCTACGGTACAAGGCTATACAACTTTTTAAGAGAACATTTAATGGCAATATCGTCATCTAACAGTTTCATTTAAGATTGCAATGTAAAAGAAAACTTCTATGCTTCCTTCTGGTACAGCACAATTATTGAAAATCCTATTAATAGGCTTCCGGTAGGTAAAGCGTTAAACTGACAATTTATTAATCTGAGGCTCACGAATGAATTTGTACAACGGATTCGTTTCTCGACAAGGACACGAATAGAGCACATTTTTTGAGAGAAAAAAAGGTAGAATCGAATCAAGTTGAAATAGTCTACATGAACTCGTGACGGAAATAGCAATCGCAGGAACACCGATGATTTTAGCGAGAGAGCCGGATTCGAACCTAACTGGAATACTCTTCGCCCATGAATATCGAGGCTCGTGATATGGTAGAAATGGTGATGGGATTATTAGAGAAGATCTATAGAGCGCGATTATAGTGGGAGAAATACATTCAAATCAGACTGTGAATGATTAGTTGGACTCGCGGCATGATAGGGATTGCGAGAGGATTATAACGAGTTCTCAGCGGAGCGTGATTATAACGAGAAAATTCGATTTGTATCCGGTTACTGTAGTTTCTGTCTATGGTTTAATCAGCCTTGTCAAACTTTTAAAGATGGCAATGGGATTATAACAGTATCAAGGGAATTTGATCATAAGGAGAGATAGTTAGATTCGAATCGGGGGTTGAAGTAGTGTCTGCCTATAATTAGTCAGACTCTATGCACTGAGAATGGCTACACAGTACAGTTATAGCGAGAGAGGAATAGAGGCGAATTGGACTGAAGTGGACTGAAGTGACTCCTGGAATTGTTAAAATGGGGGTAGGATTATAACGGGGTCAGTAGAGCGCGATTATACCTGAAGAATTAGATTTAAAGTCGGTTGTACTACTTTACACTGTAAAGTTTACAGGGTGAGGCTCCTCAAACAGGCCACCTGAATAACTCGGCTGCTATTGGGGTTAGGAAGAAATGCATCAGATGGAAATTGCTTGATTTTAAGGGGGCATTCATCTGATGTTAGTAGCTTTTTTGTAGGTGGACGCGTAAAGGACATATGAAGGTCAACTTCATTTTTTTAAATGGAGTGAGGTGTTTTTTAATACATCAATCGATGCAGCTGGACATTCGTTATAAAAAAATACTAACCTATGCATGTCGAAAAGATAGTAGTTCAGGAGATATTTCAATTTAAATATCATTTATTAAATTCAATTTAAATTTCAATTTAAATATCTCCTGAACTACTAACTTTCCGACATACATAAGTTAGTACTTTTTTATAACGAATGTCCAGCTGCATCGATTGATGTATTAAAAAATACCTCATTCCATTTAAAAAAATGAAATTGACCTTCATATGTCCTTTACGCGTCCACCTACAGAAAAGCTACTAACGTCAGATTAATGCCCCCTCGAAACCAAGCAATTTTCATCTGATGGATTTTTTCATAACACCAATAGCAGCCGAGTTGTTCAAGTGGCCTGTTTGAGCTGCCTCACCCTGTATATCTATGAGTAGTTGAACTTGTGCTAGCTTTGAGGTGGTGATGAAGTTATAATGAGGTAATTAGAATCCGATTACAGTGGAAAAAGTAGATCATTTACAGCAGTTTAACACGTTCCATGCATTCCACGCATTCCAGTTTTGCTATTAAATGGCAGAGGACCTGTTGAACCGTGTTACTGCGATGAATCGTTAAAGTCAATATCTTTACCTTGTTCCGCCATGTACCTTGAACACTACAGTTTTCAATTTTTGTGGACGAATTTTAAGAAAGTGAAATAAAATAGAATCTAAGTATCTGAACTGAATTTTGCAGATTGGCTAGACTTTGAATTATTGGATAGAAAATTCTCCCCTTCCATTTTTGAGTTCCCCGAGGTAATTCGCGCAGGTTTACCACCGGTTTGTGTTCCGCGACAAATATCAAAGCGGCTAGGCCTCGGAACAACCCGCAAAGGAGAAACGCGGACTAGCTCTAATTAGAGTACACTACAGCCAGCCTACACTAGCTCCTAGACAATAATTATTGCGAGAAACACCGTGACTGGTAAAACGCCCGCCGTTCTCGAGGATTGTGGCGAACGGACGCTAACAACGCTCTGGCGCTGCTGGTAATCGGGAACGTGCTCGCAGAATATTCGAAACGAAAATATTTTCAGCAATACGTCGATGCAGAAATAATATTGCTACATTTTTATTGTCACAGTTCATACAGAATAAAAATGTTTTTAATTATCAGGTTGTTGCATATGAAATGTCCGATTTTAGAATGCGACTCTTATAAAACGTTCCTTATATACAGGGTGTCCCAAAATTCCTTCAACAGCCGGAAATGGGAGGTTCCTGAGATCATTTCCGGCTGTTGAAGGAATTTTGGGACACCCTGTATAAAACTTTGAGGTACAAAGCTAATTCTTAACAGTAAACGTACCACGACCGGTCAAATAACCTGTTCTAGATTTTTTTATTTCACAATTAATGAAATTGTAAAGATACTTTCATAAGAATTGATTTAATAAATATCTTTATTAGAGCACATGTCATAATAAGAACCGCGTAAAGTCTAAATAAATTAATTCTTGTCATTTTTATAAGGCAACCACGTGCCTGTTGCTTTTATAGCTCGGTACGTTTAGTGTTGATATCCTATGTTCAATTTTAATTGAGATGTATAATTTTACTTTTAAACAAAGTTTATTTCAACGTTAACCAACTTGACTGTCGTGTCTTCCTTTTATATGTCTGGAAAAATAACTTTTACGCGTTTCTTGGTCAAAATATGGTGATTAATTAGCTTATTAGTCGTTGATGGTAAAAAAAGAACTACAAAATCAAGATAACAATCTTGTAAATGAAAAACGTGAATGACCATATTATCTTACTTTTGCCGTAATACAATCGAGAAACTTGAAATTTCTAGATAGGATACATTGGGTACAAAATTGCGTTTGTTACATTGAGAGTCCAACGACAATGTATTCCTTAATTAATTAATTAATAATTTAATTATTATTTAGTCATTCCTAAATCGTCTCCTGTTAATTTTTCAGTTTTCCGATAAACATTGAAATTAATTTTCGTTGATAGTGCCCAGGCCTGATAATGTTGTATCAGTGACACCGTCGAAAGGAATGCGAGTTGTTTAACGCACACAGGCTTAATTAAAGGAACGTTTTGACAACTGATCCGTAAATTCGCGCGCCATCGATACCGGTGATTCGCGAGCGACACGACGAGCGATATGATTTGTGTAATTAGCGAAACGTTGCCGGCCGCGTAACGCCGAACAAAAACCTATTATTACATGCCGGGGATAGTTTGAACGTCGGCGGTCGGATAAAATGAATGTCAACGGAGCAATTATCAGCGTCCATTTGATTACATGCTAATATTACCGTGGTAATGTATGTAGATCAAACGGCGCCAGGTTCCTCGGCGTACATAACGAAACCCGCATAATTTCTGCTAATAAACTATATGCGAACGTTACCGATATGTCTGAGCCGGAAGTTTTAACGAAATGTTCCGGCCCGAACAATCACGAATGAATTTTTCCGAACATTCTCGAATTTCGGAGAAAATCAATTTGTCCGCCGATCATTTATTCATTACCGACAATTTTTCATCGCGCTCGATCTTTATCATTGTGTTTGCAAATTGCCCCGGATAACACATCGGTTTTTGTTCGTTCCATCGAAGCGTCGGGTTCACGCATTAATGGGAACGTTGTTGCGCGTATTTTGAGATTCTCCGGCGATTAAAGGGGCGCTCTTCGCAATAATTATTATGTATACGGGGAGGGGGCGAAGGTCGGTGGACACCGACCCTAATTAGCGCGAGTCGGCGTTTCTCATTTCTCAAAGAAACTTCAGGGCTCGTCGTTTCGACGAAACCGGACCGCGAAATCTCTGCTCGTTACACGAACGGGCAGGTGCACCGTCATCGTTTCTGCTATCCAACGATGTAAGCATGCGTTCGCTGGGAACAGTAATTGACTAGACCCCGTGCGAGAAGTCGTCCTGAAAAGAGTAAGGCACTGTGACGGAATCCGTTGATAAAGTTTCAGTGGTCAGCCAATAACCCCTGACTGAAAGTATTCGATCAAAATTATGAATATGATTGTTGCAAGAATATTTGAGCGTACATTAATCACGAAAAATAGTATTGGGATGATTGAATCGTCCCCAAAATCGGTGTCTAATTTTCCTCATTCTGTACATTATGAAAAAGCAAACATTCCAATTTTTAACATCCTTTAACAACTTTTGGACATGCACTAAACATGCATAACTACAGGGCTATATTTCGAAAAGTTCAAAATTTCTAGTTTCCTCGGGTGAATATGGTTGTTGCAAGAATTATTTCAGCGAACATTAATCACGAAAAATAATATTGAGATGATTCGACCCTCCCTGAAATCAGTGTCTAATTTTCCTCATTCTGCACATTATGGAAAAGCAAACATACAAATTTTTGAATTCATATTATCTTTATCACGTGTTTTATCATTAATTTTGCCTTTGTCGTTAATGGAAACATTTTCCACATTGAAAATATGAATAAATTGCAATAAGAGACACTTCAGTTGTTTGATCAAATCATTTTGGTGAAAATCACTGACTTTAATCATGCATAACTTTTGGACATGCAATAAACATGCATAACTACAGCGCTATATTTCAAAAAGTTGAAAATTTCTGGTTTCCTCAGGTGAATATGATTGTTGCAAGAATTATTTCAGCGAACATTAATCACGAAAAATAATATTGAGATGATTCGACCCTCCCTGAAATCAGTGTCTAATTTTCCTCATTTTGTAGATTATGGAAAAGCAAACATACAAATTTTTAAATTCATATTCTCTTTATAACGTATTTTATCATTAATTTTGCCTTTGTCGTTAATGGAAACATTTTCCACATTGAAAATATGAATGAATTGCAATAAGAGACACTTCAGTTGTTTGATCAAATCATTTTAGTGAAAATCGCTGACTTCAATCGTGCATAACTTTTGGACATATATTAAACATGCATAACTACAAGGCTATATTTCAAAAAGTTGAAAATTTCTTGTTTCCTCGGACGAGAATCGGCCCATTTTCTTAAATCGAATATTTACGGTATTGCATTCGACCTACTGGAATGATGGAAACAAGACAAAAATTCCAACCTTAATAATATCTGGTTTCCTTAAGTGAAGTTTAACCGCAAAACATTGGTCATGGACTGATCCAGAGTATTAAAATCTTCACTGAATTAATCAATCACTGACTACGAAAAAACTGTTCTGAATCGGTGAGCCTGGAACACAGAGAAACATTTGTATGAAGCGAGTCTGAAACGGCGTAATCCCGGATGGAATGATAAAAGAGATTCACCGTGCAAATCCGCGTGCAACTTCTGGAAATATAGAAGATACAGGAGGGAGGGGGGGGAATCGATTTCTACGCGAATAACTCTTGCGCATGGTGTTTGATGGTCCCGAAAACGCGTCCGCCGTTCTGGCAGAGTTGCGAAACTTCACGCGCCACGATCCACATTCTTCGTTTAGCAGTTTGTCATGCTGCTCGCGGAAAATGTTCAACGAATTTTCGCGCAGAAATACGCGACCGTCCTCTCGCGGGAGCGTTGACGTTCGGAAAATTGAAATATCTCGCGTGGAACTGATAGTCGACGGTGTTCACCGCGTGTTGCGGGTCAAAATTACCGGACGCGACGCGAAAAACCTCTGGGTGGGAAAAGAGGAGAGTGAAAGGGGTAGAAGGGAATCGATTTTCCCGACACGGTGGCAAGAAAGGGTTCGGAAGGGCGAGGCGAACGTCACTTTGCACGTTCGATCGGTGGATCCGCGGTGTACAGAGACGTTTTTCAACGGCGGATCCAATCCCATCCTTTGATCCACGCTTTGCATTTTAATGACCTATCGTCGGGGCTGGCTGGCTGGCTTTAACTCGCCGACAAAAAAATGCTCTACAGGAAGAATATTTTGCCGGTCGAGCTGCCGGCTCGCTTTTGTACAAGCTGTTTGAAAATCCCCTCGATCCCGCGTGAAAACAGACGACAGGCATTCCGATGCACCGATGGAGCGAGAGAGAGAGAGAGAGAGAGAGAGAGAGAGAGAGAGAAATGAAAAAGAGCCGGTTGATTAAAAAAGTTTTTTTTCGTTCGTTCGATCGTTTTTCCGAGATCCGTTTTCTCTATCCCCTGGCTCCCCTTCCAACCATCCGGTGTTAATTGTTAATTAGATACTTGGCTCGTCGCGAATCGCTCGTCCAATTAATGCGTCGGCTATTGTAAATGTTGCCGAGTCGTTGCGCGTGTTTTAACGAGGAACGGTTTCCAGGGGAGATCGACGTAACCGATTCAAGCGCAATCGCCGGGCTACCGTGTCCGATGCACCCTAATTAAACGTCCCTGGGCGTACCTCATTTGCGAGATCAAACTTTGCAATCTGCCCGGTTTCACCGAGCGATCCCTCCATGTTAACCATTCAACGGTTTTCTTTCAATTGAATCGGATACTTCGGCCAGCTTTGCTGCGGTCTACGTGATCGCGAATTTCAATTTTCTCTCTTTTCCACCGTAGCGGAAAAGTGAAAATGAGCTTGGAAATGTGCGGATAACGTCGGGGTCGTAACAAGCTTTTACAGAGAGCTATTATGAAATTGTCTACATTTTTCACGTTAAACTTTTCACGAAAAAAATGTCGAGTTTCACGCGTAACTTCGTTCCGAATTTTCAAATTAGTTGTTTAACGCTTTATCGCGGCGACCAACCATCGGAGCTAACTTTCCGCGAGAATCGAGCCAAATTGCCGGGTCCCGCTCGTGCCCGCCGCTTTAAAGAATCGCCTCGTTGCCCCGCGAAATTTTACACGAGATCCAATAACGGGACGATTGTGCCGCGCGCGCAAGACAACGGTCCCGGCCCACGGTGCACACTGGTCCAGGTGCCCGCTTTTTGTGGTCGAAATTCAATTGTTCGACTTTCGAATTACATCAGAGTTTTTGTTTCTCTCAAATAAGAATCCTTTGAGGCCTCGAAAGTCAAAATATTAGATTCTTCAGATAACTTTTCGTGCAGGGAAACTATGAAAGTGGAGTTACAATTGAATAGTTTAATTATTCCTTACAGAAGATTATTCTATACGAAGAATATAAAGTTAAGTACTATGTAAACTTTAAGCAGAGTTTGAAAAAAATGCTTAAAAATGCTAGCATTCAGATTTGAAGGATGTTTAAGCGAGTAGACTGCAGATGTTTATTCAACTTTCAATTTTTGTAGAGGAATTTTAAGAAAGTGGTACCAAATTCTATTTTTATTGGTAATAGCATTTGTAGGTAAAAAATAAATAAAAATCGTTCTAAATTCTGTTGAATATAATGCTCCAGCATTTTTTGAGAATTTTTATAAGCTATAAATGCATAAAGATCCGCAATGTAGTTATAACAAAATTACACCAAATTCTTCGATCCGGACCACTGTGGCGGCCATTAAACTTCGACTTCATCAATGTTCAGCCGAACGGTTTAAGAGGGAAAGACTTGAAACGCGAAAAACGCGGACGAAAATCATTTTTGAAGCTACTTCTAAGTTTAAATGAATAAAAATGGTACAGTTTTATAGATCTTGAGGTGTTGAATTCAAATGAATAATTAGATTCTGCGTAATTCCAAATCTATAAAAATTATATAAGGATTTTTAGAAATGGTGACGGGACGCGCCAATGACGGATATTCCCGTTCCGGGTTTCTTCATCCCGTTCGGAAACTCGGCGCCCGGGATAAAATTAAAATTGCTGAAAGTTGGGGGGAGCGAGTATTGCCAGGGCCTAGGTCACACTTTTGCATTTAGATGACCATGTTAACGAGCGTATCAGCCGTTCTCCTCGCCGGCTTTCTCATCCTGTTGCTCGGGGTGCCGGTTCTCCCCACGGCTCGTGGGAAAAAATCGCTAACTGGGCCAACGAGAACCCGGGAGCCCAATTCCCGGGGTCTCTTTGACGGGCGAATATGCGCTCGCCTAATCGGCCACGGGACAAACGAACACGATACGATGGAGCTGGCTGCGTGCCGCGGCAATTAAGCCGGAAGACACGGGCCCGAATTACACGTTCGACGAGCCTGGCTTGTTCCTAACGCGTTACCCAACCCACCAGTATCTTAATCGATCGGTAATTGGAATTTACAGCAGCCGTTTCGAGTTACGGCCAAGTTCTTAAACCTTTGACTGCTATCGGCAACTACGAAGCCTGGATACGTGTATACGCTCTCGCAGGCGCTGCACGGTGCCGTTCGAAAGACTGTTTTCTCGAGAAAATGTCTACACTCGAAAATCGTAGGTGATACGAACAAATACAGGGTGTTTCGAAATATCTTGTGACGCACTAAAGTTACGAAACAAATTTGTTTACAAAAATTGTTCGGTATGAAGGGTACAATCATATAGTCTAATTTTATTTAGGACTAGTATGGTGGGGAGGGGGGATTTCAAAGTCAAATTAAATTTTTCAAATGGAATGTCCTATTTTTGATACCATAGATCGATAGAGTATCAAATTACTCACTTACCTAAACTACTCATTAACCTAATAGTTAACGAGATATTATCCAAAGAAGAAAGAAAATTGTTTCGATAATATCTCGTTCACTATTAGGTTTAGGGCATATGAAGGTCAACAGTATTATGCTCAGAATTTGATACTCTATCGATCTATAGTGTCAAAAAAGGAGATTCCATTTAAAAAACTTAACTTGACTTTGAAATCCCCCCTCCCCACCATTCTAGTCCTCAAAAAAAATTAGATACCCTTCACACCGAACAATTTTTGTAAACAAATTTGTTTCGTAGCTTCAGTGCGTCACAAGATATTTCCGTTATCAGATAAACGAAACACCCTGTGTGTCAGATGAAACTAATAGAAGAAAATATGTGTTGTAGTGTGACTTTGTGTATGGCATACGGCACCTTCCTCTCAAATAGTATTCATTATTCTTTCGTGTTGCGGCCGAACGATTACAATCATCATGTCGCTCATGCACAAGAAGTACGTCACAAATATAAGAATACTAATTTTACAGAAGAAAGAGATTTTACTATGATAGTTTAACTAGCTGTGGCTGCGAGTAAGAACAAATAAAATCGAATAGAGCTACGTGCTTCGTTTTATAATAATGTATTAACATAAAAATGTATTTATCCATACTCTGAAAAATTGAACACTCTAAACTGAACAATTTTGAGTTGTGACGTTCTTCTTGTGCACGAGCGACATGATGATTGCATTCCTCTGGCCACGACACGAAAGAATAACGAACACGTGTACGCAGAGAGTCGGAGCCGGAATCGGGACGCTAATCAGGGCGGCTGGTGTTTTCCGACAACAGCGGAACGTCACGGTGCAATTTCCATATATGAAGTTCACAGTGGAATCCGTGGCATTGAAGTGGTGAGCCAGTTCGCATGACATTCGATGATTAACCCATCAGCGTGCTCGGCCATTTAATTGCAGGATGACCGGGCGATCATCGAGCGCGAACGTAGGATTGCGTTCTCGCGTCGAATATGATACTCGCAATTAACGATAACGACGCTCGCAAAATTGTTCGGCTAAGTAAGTCGGTTCCGTGACGCGAGTCGGGGAAGACGGTGCACAAGCAAGCAGCCCGGCGAACTTCCCCAACCGGGAATCAATTTCCCCGAAAGCCCTCCAGTGTCGAATTGCTTGAACAAACTTGGAATCACGCCGCTTCCAAGACGCCGATAGCGATACACTCGTAACCCATAACGTCTGATAAGAGAATTCATTCTCGTTCCGAACGGTACACAGCCTCGGCTCGAGGACCTCTAACGAGGACAAACGTCCTCTCGGCTACTTCGTGAAATGTGGAACGCTGTTGCAAGCAAGACACCGGCCAACACTGACCCCTTGATAGAGGAGGAATTTTGAAACCGGACGCGGCTAGCCTCTACTCCTTTAATCTACCGAGTGAATCGAACTTCTGTAGTGGCTTGTAGCTCTGTAGACTTCCGGCATGCGACCCTTCAGATTCCCTTTTAACGCGGCGAAACCCTTATCGCGGGACCCGGATTTTTCTTTCATTTTGCTGCTCTTTGCAGGCTGCGCCGCCGAGTCGTTAACTCCTCCTCCTCCCCTGGAACCGTGTCTTATTTTTTACTTATTTAGCTGTCACACTCGCTATTGTTTGTTCCTCGACTCCCCGCCGCCCCGCAATGTTTTTTGAAATTGTTCTATTTTTAACCAGTTTTAATTATAATTAACCATTTGCAGTCGGAACTATTTTAACTTGAAAATTAAACGTTTCTTCCGACCTAGAATAATTCCATTCTACATGATCATTTTTGACAATACTTGATGTGTAGTAATTGATTAGGTACCAACGTATTTAGTAATGGAAACAACATTGGAACTGTGAAGTCACCTCTCGACTGCTAAGGGTTAACACTTAACACTATCTACGTTGGTCATATGTGCCCATAATTCTTCTGATTTTGTGGAACCTTTTTGGAGACTATGATCCTTGTGAAATTATGAACTATGACTCTTGTGAAATATAAAAATATAATTATATATTACCTCTAATTATTGAAATAAAAATGATTAAATAGCATAAAGTCTTTTGATTAATTAAATAATTTATAATCAAAGTAATGAGAGATGGTAAATATTAGTAAAATTATTATTATATTTAATGGTGAAATATTTTTATTAAAGATAATAGAAATAATAATAGATATAATTAATAAGAAAATAAATTTTAAAATAATTTCATGAGGACTGTTCATTTTATCAAGATATAGTTTATAAAAATATTAATTTTGGGGATTAAAGTTATTAAAGATTAATTATCTTGAAATTTAAGCTAAAACAAATTATTTATATTTTATTTACAAAATTCTGTGTTGTATCGGAAGGAAGCTTAACAATCTCCTCTCGCATAATACACCCAATTATTAGATTAGGCGTGAGCAAGTTTGAAATTGTAAAATTCCTTCGTCATTTCCTACCGATAATCCTCAACGCGACCGTGCGTAGTGTATACGACAAATAGCGAGAGCAGGTTCGAATAAAATGATTTTCTCAGCGGTAATAAAGCGCTTCGGCACAATTTCGTTCTCGAAACAAGCCACGCAATCGACCATGCGAAAGTTTTTAGACCGCAAATCCGAATATTGATCCGCCATTCGCGCGGAGTGTTTTTACGTTATCTCCATTCCGCCGCCCAGGAGCGTATTTTACATTCGAATGTGAAGCTTGGTTTGCTTGCGCCCGATGGCAAGTTTGTAATTGAAAGCGTAGCCCCGCGAATCGAGGCTGATACGCCGTAAAAGAATTTTCGGAAATCGAACGAGACCGGAAGACTGCTAAATTCGAGAATAACAATACTACACTCAAAATATGAAGTACAACTAGACACAATTTCTAATTATTTAATAACTAGAGGGTTGTTGTAGCTCGCTCGCCGAAATAAATTGTAATCGAAATTAACTAACTGGCGAATGTTTATAATGTCGATAATACAAACAGACGTCGATAATGTAAATTTCTATTGAACTATTGATTAAAAGCTGCGACGTTCTATTGAAATATTGATTAAAAATATGATTCTAAAAGCACTTTTACTTCCATTTATTCCGTGATACTTTTCTAATTTTTCTTATCCTATAAACTAGTTCGGACTAATACGAACATAACTCTAATTAACAATTTTAAAAAATTTACTTTTGATTATATCTCGTGTAGGCACATTAGTCTTTCCGATATTCTCAATGAAACAGCTATTCAGTTAGGTTAATTGCCACAAATTGAGTACTTAAATGACAATTTGGATGTT
Organism: Lasioglossum baleicum; assembly: GCF_051020765.1. Taxonomy (NCBI): domain Eukaryota; kingdom Metazoa; phylum Arthropoda; class Insecta; order Hymenoptera; family Halictidae; genus Lasioglossum; species Lasioglossum baleicum. Next base: position 8,945,940 of record NC_134929.1, read on the forward strand.
CCCGGTCAAAAATGACTCCGGCACAGCAATCGCAAGATTAAAGAAGGCCATTAACACTAATCGAATTCCATATAATATTGAAATAACAGGCACTATCTAACGGTTTATTTTTGACAATACCGTAAAAATTATATTGAATTAATCTAGTTTAAAATAATATGATATTTTTTAAATTTTTACTTAGACCACTTTCATAATTATGGACACAAATATGCTCTGACGAAAAACCTTTGTCAACATACCCAATTCCTTCTCTCTAGCTCGTAGATCTCTGAGATGAATGAAGCACAATTTAGAGTCACGCAAGGTTCCACAAACCTTCCGCAAAGTAAAAATTCTCCAAACGATATCTTCTCTTCGTCAGCTTAGCTTGCAGCAGCAACCCGAAACAACATGCCTAACCCAACAGCTGCCTCGAATTTCACGAAAAAGAGAAACTTCTTGACATACAGAGCAGCGTCACCTAGAATTCCATTGGAGGAAGTCTTAAGTTGGAAGGATAGTCACGTGACAAAACTAGCAAATAACTGGAATCTAACTAGGTTTTGGGTCGAAACATGGGTTGCGAGTCTCGGGTCTTCGTCCTTATTTGAGCAGATTTTGGGCTGGGTGAGGGCTCATTCGAAAGAGGAAGGTTAAATACAGCTCAACAAATGATTTAACGAGATTATGTTTATATCTAATAATATGAGTGTCCAAAGTCGAAGAAAATCGAGAAAATACCCGCAGATTCCAATGTATTTTTCTGTCACTAAAAGACTTTTTTGACTTATACGATGACCGGAGCACTCCGCATTTAACCCTTTGCACTCGAATGGCAACTGTGAGGCGCCAGTAAAAATTTCCACACCATTATTCAAAACAGTTTCAATATTATTAAATTCGTCTGTTTTCTATAAATTGTGAGAAGCCCAACTGTTAATTGGAGAATAATGAGAATAATGAGAAAACTGGTTAAATTTCATGTGCACAATGTAAAAAAGATTAAATAGAATAAAAATGTTCTGGGTTAAAGTTGAAAGAAATGATTTTGATTTTCGAATTAAAATTGCTTCGAGTGCAAAGGGTTAACCTTCCTCTTTAGAGTGAGGAATAAGAACAAAAAGCCGCGGCCCGCAACCCATATTTCGACCCAAAATCTATTTAGATTCTAGTTCTTTGCATAATTCCCTATGGTTCCTTCAGTCGGGTTTCTTCCCCGTTAATAAAAATCCTCGAAAAAGGTATCTAGTTGTTATCAACTTGGCCAGCAGGAACAAACGAGATCGGTAATCCTCTTTCGGGAACACCCGGGGAACTTTCTGCGGGAAGAAAGACTTTTGCCATGTAATCGGCAATGCTCGAGAGTATCGAAAATTTTCAATAGACCACGATTTTCCGAGTGGAGAGCCTTTCCGTGTTAATGCACCGAGGCACCGTCCGCCCTGGAATCATCGATCCTCTCGGCCGTAACAAACATTAGAGGCCGGGCTTGATGAAATTCAGTAGAAACTACCCCCATTAGGGGTGGCGGGAGGATGCGAGCGGGGTTGGCGAAATAAAGTCTGACGGCGAGAGAAGAAGCTATCGATATTGAGGGGTGGGTGAAAAATCCGGCGATGGAAGCGGCCGAGCTGTCGTTACCGGAGAGACCTCTTTCCTGTTCTAGGGTGTCTCGCACCCTCGGGACGTATAGAGAATAGGTGTCTGGGGGGGGGTGTGGAGCTAGAGCATAGCACGGGAGGAGAGGGAGTTGCTCACCTCTTCCTATTACGTCGAGTGACATCCAGGCTAATATCCTTCCACTTCCTGTCACTCTATCCCGGTGTGTCTATTCCAGTTCGGCGGCGTGTGTTTGTACGTGTGCGAGTCGCGCCGGTTTGCGCAACGGCCCGGTTCCCGGGGGAATATTCGACGGCGAGGACCGCCACCTGGAAAAAGGATGTCGTCGCTTTTGCGAACCAAACGGAATCCCTCGAGGCGATCCTCCTCGTACCCGACGCCGCGCTGCGCCGCACCGGAAGACCGACGCGACGGGCTAGACGACCGTCGACGCTTCTTAACGGCCGGGTCGTCCTGACGGGACCTCGCCGAGCGGAAAAACTGCACGCGACACCCGTCGTCGCAGTAATTAAGACACCCGGACGCTTCGGGGACTCCGACGGGATGATCGAACGAGTGTTTCTACTTTCTAGGGTGTTCGATTATTGACACGTCGCCGGCGAGGCGCGCCTGGGAAAATTAATGCGTGGATCCCGCACCACCGTACGGCACGAGCAGGATATTTTACAGAAATTTTTTCCCTCTCACACCTCACAGAACTCAATAAAATTTGGTTTACACATTCAAATATACAGGGTGATTCGCTGCTCCTTTTTAAGTAGAAATAGAAGAAAATGATTGAGGGGAAAAGCATGTGTCATATAATACGTCCTAACTTCCTGTGACCTTATTTTTTATGTGGGTGCAATTGCACTTTATTCTTTAATGCAACTCAATTTGCAGTATACGAAAGGTCACCCAAATATCTGCTTTATTTTTAATGTCACAAAAAAACTATTTATGCCATAATTTAAGTGGTATCGAAGGAGGAATATCATAGAAGAACAATTTCTATTGTTCGGTTATTTTTTCATAGTTTTTTTCAAGGTCATCGTTAATTTTTTATCGGGAAAACTTACTTTCTTTTATTCCATCTTATAGCGGCTGAAAAAATACAATTGAATATGCTTAAGTCATTAACAAGATGGAATAAAAAAATAAAAATAACGACGACCTTGAAAAAACCATGAAAAAATAACCGCACAAAAAAATTGTTCTTCTATGATATTCCTCCTTCGATACCGTTTAAATTATGCCATAAATATTTTTTTGTGCCATTGAAAATAAAGGAGATATTTAGGTATTATATAAGTCAAATATATTATATATAATTATAAGTAACATAATAATATTCTTAGATTTTGTTTTTCATAAATTTTTATACATCGATTGCAATCTATAGGAGCTAAGCAAAATTTATTTTGCTCATTAATAATTTTGATGTGGTAACAATAGTATATCGACACTGTTAAACTCTCTTAATCTTTTTATTGCTTTGAATAATACACCTACTCATTTTCGTCATAAATGCATCAAATCCGCAGGTTGCCGTTCTTTTTCGAATCAATGAATTGAAGAAAGGGCGCATCGTCTTAAGGAGGTTTCCCAGCCGATTGACAAAGCTATTTCCAATTGACAAGCACGCGGGCTATCCCGTGGTTAACGAGGAACGATAATTATTGGTTTTAGCCCCGCGCGCAATCAGTCACCCTTATCACCGCATAATTCGGAACCAGAGCGATCGCGAAATCAGTCCCGAGATGTGTAAACCTCGCCGAGCGGAAAAGCAAAGGTATAGGATGGATATAAGAGAATATTCGCAGTCACTTAGGCAGTCGAGTGTGCTAACGAACGAGCAACGATACGATCCCACGGTTCGTCGCTTAGCACCGACTTCTCGCAGACTTCCATGCCGAAACAGGATTAAGAGGCCGTTTCCATGCCAAAACGAAATTATCTACGTCGGTGGACAGGGTTTAACCTAAGCATCGACTGACTTCAGTCACAACAGACGCATCGACAATCGGAACTTTCCGAGACTCTTGCCTGTCGCCAAGAAAATTCGATTGCGACTTTCTTCCTGAAAGTTCATTCTCCTAATTACTAATTTTCTTCTTTTTTTTTTGCTGCGAGTGTTTAAACATTTACTGGGATTGAATACTATTTGATTTCTGCTGAAACAACTCGTATAACAAACCATTTCATTTCGCTTCAGTTTATTTTAGCCCGACGATGGAAATATGAGCCTCTACAAAATTATAACGATTATTTATGCTATAATGAATTCGCGTTCTTTCGAGCTGGTAGTGCGTGTAATTAATGCACTGTGAGTACGCCCTCGGTGCATACGATTTCATTTTAAATGAATTACGAAGAAGGAATTTTCCAAATATAAAAATTTTGAAAATTGCATTCAATCACGGAAAAAAATATTTATGTACTAGAAACACGTGGTCAATTCTTGTAATTTCAACAATCAATCAACGAACGTAGTGAATATATTCACAACATACCTGCAGGATGTGCGCAAAATTTACATAATACCGCTTCATAAATTCGTTTTTATTCTACATTGTGTGTGCAGCATATTATTCTACACCGTTCTTAGCATATTTCATAGCCCATGTTCATGCAATTTACCTGCATAATAAAGATCTCAATAATAATACCGCAAAGGCAAATTGTCTGGAGCAACTGGCGCGCAATATTCATTAATTTACGATGGATATAAATGAACCCGTATAATAATATTGACGGACAATGTATCCACATTTGTGGTTCGCACAATTTTGAAAACGAGATTCGTGCTATGGATGTACTTGGTGTCAGGAAGCTACGCCTGTCTTGCGCGACTCTTGTGCCTTGAGTCTGTTTCCAACGATACATACATAGAACTGTAATCCATTCGATGAATTTTTACTATTGAGTTTTACGTTGAGTTTTGCATTATTTCAAGACTTAAGGGGATAGACCCGTTTCTAGGATTGCAAGGATGCGGGATGCGCCTTCTCATTTCTCGATAATGCAAAGATGGGATTTTTCAATAGTCAAAAGCGTTAGATAAAAGATCAGTGCATACCGCAATCGCCCTCAAAAGTCCTATTTTTATGTTTACGAAGCGTAATTTTTATTATTCTGCAGCAGGTAGTAGTCGCAGCTTTATAAAAATAGCTACCTACGCAGCTTTATGCACCCGAATAATGAACATTACGCCTCGCAAACGTAAAAATAGGAAAATTGGGTCGACTGCGGCCTAAAATGATCTTTTATCTAGCACTTTTGCCTGCCGAAAAGCCCCATCTTTGCATTATCAAGAAATAAGAAGGCGCATCTCGCACCCTTGCAATCCTGGAAACGAGAGTCTACCCCCTCAATAATATCGTTTTCCAATGTAATGGACATTTAAGTAACATTACGTATTCGTTAAAAATCGATACGAGAAGTTCGACGTTTGAGCCCATGCACAGCTAGCACGTCGTCGGAGGTCCGATAAAAGTGGAGACCGCAGCGATCGAACCGCAAGGACGATTCCAGCGTGGACGGCCGCTAAGCCAAATGGATTATCCGTGGCCATCAACGGGTCTTGGTAAAATCTTGCGGAACACGGATAAGGTGGTTAGATCCATCGATAGAAAAAGACAGGGCCGAGTGGTGTGGGTCGTGGGAGCGATGCTCCCGGCCAACAAATCAAAGTGGTAATCGTTTCCCGGACTAACACGTGGCTGGGATACAAAAGGGCTCGAGGGGCGCCTGGAGTCCTCGGTTAACATCCCCTGGTTCCTGGTCGACTGATAGGGAAGAACGGGGACGGGCTCTGTGTGCCGGGCTCCCGGTATATCGACACTCGAATCCAGGTATATCGGCCGGTGTGTATTCCGCATTGCCGTAGGTGCGGCACGTCTGGCATGGTCGTGCTGCGGTGTGACGGACCATTGTGCGGTTTCCTATGGCAAATATCGTGCGCGCACGAGCTACCCGGCTAAACACAGACAACGACAACGACGACGAAACCACGACCACGAGAGGTAACACAGCTACGGGAATGGCATCGTGTCGGTGGCACACACGTGGCACGCGTGCACGCGTTGCACTCCCGGCAACGACGTTAAAGCACCGCTGATCGACCGCTTTGTGCATGCCTGCTGCGCTCCTCCACCGATCGATCAACCATCGAACGCCATCGGACACCTTTGTCACCGAACTCCCTCGAAACCGATCTTCCCGAGAGCTTCCGAGTGCAACACGCGCCGCCGCTCTTTTGTTTCTCTCGTCTGTCGCTGGAAACGATAAGCCACTTTCGACAGTAATTGAAGACCTCCCCGCGAAAACATGGCGAAGTCTCTTTTGAAAATGCTGTCCAGCGCACCTAATTACCTCCCGGATTTTAGCTGCAGGCTACTTGTCCCTTTAAAAATGGTTTGAACACATCATTGTGCCTCCAGTTGAGGTGTTTGTCCATATTTGTGTGCTTCCAATTAATGTTCCTGGCTAAACAGTGCTCCCTTGAAAATTGCTATTTTAATGATAAATGTTTTCACACGAATTTGTTAGTATAACTAAATCGTCGAAGAATTTTGAAAGCTGTAGGGTACTTGTCTCAATCAAAATGTGCTCCTAAAAATGCTTTAAACAGATCAGTCTGCCGCTTGTTAATGTGCTCAGCCATATTTGTGTGCCTACAATTAATGTGCCTGGCTGAACAGTGCTCCTTTGAAAATTGCTATTTTAATGATAAATGTTTTCGAATTTGTTAGTATAACTAAATTGTCGAAGAATTTTGAAAGCTGTAGGGTACTTGTCCCAATCAGTGTGCTCCTTGTTAATGTGTTCAGCCATATTTGTCTGCCTCCAATTAATGTGCCTGGCTAAACAGAGCTCCCCTAAAAATTGTTAATTATAAAATATATGTTTTCACGAATTTGTTAGTGTGACTAATTAATCGAGGAATTTCGTAAGCGGGAGGGCAAGAAATGGTTCAGGATCTATCCAGAAACACTCGATCTCAGTGATGATAAATTTCGTAGAGAACGAATCCAGCTGGTTCTCAGCTGGAAGTAAGTTTACACCGTTCTCCGGGCTCTCTGACGTATCCAGCGGGTCGTAACCAGGTGGAAAAAAGAAATTCCACCGGCGATCGGACTTGTTCTCGAACTCGATCGACCGAAGGTTATACGGCCATAGGTAGCTCTCTTTGGATCGAACGTCTATTTCCACATTCCACGGCGAGCGTTCAAAGCGAAGAGCGGGAGAAGAAGGCAAATAAAAAGCGAGAGGATCAAACTCGCGTGTCGGACCCGGAACTTTCCCCATGCCGAGGAAACTACGCGTAAGGGAGAAAAGGGAGAGGGCGAGTTTCGGGAGGATTATCGGCATCGACCTTCGCCGTTCGGTCTTTCATTGCTGTTTAGAATTCTTTTCGCTACGGACCTGAATCGAGCAAGTGGCAATCGTCGGTCGCGTTGTCACAACCGGCTTACCCTTCGCTCGGAAACTTTACCCCTCCCGGAAATCCTTTCCATTCGTCGCGGAAAATATTCTTGGGCATCCCTCTGACACCGAGATATTTATTATTGGCGTCGCGTCGCGGGGATTCTGGGGTGGACCACTCCGAGGACTCGGAAAATCGAACTTACTTTTATTTAACCTCTTTAGGCTACACTGCGAATCCTACGTATGTATATACATGTACAATTTAAAGTAGTGGACATGTTAAAAATATTTAAGGACATCAGTATATTACTTTCGACTTAATAGGATAATTAAAAGAAGAATTACAATTTTTATATTCGGCTCCTGTGTCCTGCAATCAATGCGAACATTTTTTTATTTTGCATAAAGATCCGTTGTCTATTGATCTCAAATTCAAAAACGAAAAGACATTAGAAATATTGAATGTTTCCTATATTCTTTTCGACTTCTTAAAACGATCAGAAGAGAAAATATGTACTGGCTTAACTTCGATTTCTTACAACTAACTTGGACATGTTTTATGTGCACAAAGCAGATACTTTGCTTTGCTTGATTACTTTGATAATTACTTTGCTGCTAACCAAAAAATTACTTTGGTTATAATTTCTAGAACTCCACCTATTTTTAACCGTATCGTCTGGGTTAGAATCCACTCTGGTGTTCAGATGAAGAGAATTCTCAGGATTTCTCAACAGTCCATTAAAACAACATAGCTATTTATAATTAACAACTGCTTGCATAATTCGCCATCACTCTTGCTTAGGGCTTCTCCCAGGTCTCTCCCGCAGAGACTGCTTCATCGTCTACATTCTTAAAATATTCATTCTTCTGGTACGCCATTTCTCCCTCTCTTTTTGGGGGTCCTATGCAAATATTCTTCATTATGTGCGCTACACCGTTATTATCATTAGACTGTGTGCATCTTTATGTACATGTACCTCATCAAAATTCTTGAGAAACAGTGGCATTAAAATTCTGACAGAGAGTTTCGTACACTTTTTACTTGTTTCGAACTATTTTTATATTTTTTCACAGACTGGGTGTAATTGTCATCAAAGCACCACAGTAACGTCGTATTCTACAGAGAAAATAATTAGACTGCGATTTTATGCATTTATGGTAGAATTGGATAGGTAGAGACATTGCAAGTTATTAAAATGGTGAAAATGGAAAAGACATTGTGGGGAATAACGGTGTGAGTGTGCGTGTACGTCATGTCATTGAAGACGGATTCGGCCACGTGGAGGGAACACCGAACGGTTTGAAAAGGTGACGATCGGTACAAATTAACGACGCGCCGTTACTGGGTTATCGACAGAATTCGACATTAATGGATTAAAATATTAATCAAGATTGATTGATTAATGTGTCCGATTGAAAAAGGAGATCATTGAAAAATCGACGAGTGATTCAATCGATTGATGAAGATAATCGTCAATCGTTGATTAAAAGAAGAAATCATCGAAAAATCGACGATTGGATCAATCGATTGATGAAGATAATCGTCAATCGTTGATTAAAAGAAGAAATCATTTAAAAATCGGAGGCTGATTCAATCGATTGATGAAGTTAATAGTCAATCGTTGATTAAAAGGAGAAATCATCGAAAAATCGGAGACTGATTCAATAGATTGATGAAGTTAATAGTCAATCGTTGATGAAGTTAATCGTAAATCGTTGATTAAAAGAAGAAATCATTTAAAAATCAGAGGCTGATTCAATCGATTGATGAAGTTAATCGTCAATCGTTGATTAAAAGAAGGAATCATCGAAAAATCGACGATTAGATCAATCGATTGATGAAGATAATCGTCAATTGTTGTTTAAATTCTTGCCCAACACTGGTAACCGATAACAGTTCTGACGCGAGAGTTTGAGAAAGTAGGTCGTTGTAAGATCTCCGATGATATTGTAGTTTACGGTATTGTTTCTGTTAATAAACGCGTTCAACATTTTCAATAAACTTCTGTTCCCTGTAATTGGCTTATAACATTTCTACCTTGCATAACGATCCGCAGTCTAACAATGCTAAAACACTTCTACGGTTTCAGCAACCGCATTCTCGAAGATGGTAGTTCGCAGAAACATCTTGGTAGCGGGAGATAGCGTTTCATTTCTTCGGTGTTCGGAGCAGCGCTGGCCATAAACACGGTTCTCGTCAGCGCGTTTATAAACAAGAAAACATGAAATCTCAGAAGCACGAGTTATAACGGAGCGAAGTAAGTCGCGCAACAAGATCGACGGAACAGCCATTCCGTCCCGGAACGCAATAAACGTGAAACTGAACTTTTCCATTGGTTTCTCGGGCGAAAGTTCGAATTTCTCGCGAGCGAACGGGTCCGCGATTGCTTAGCATCGGAAAGGCGAAGTTCGTTTCTGGCAGGGCCGGCTTTGGACAGTCCCTACAATGAATAATCAAAATCAAACGAAATTGATTTCCTTGAATCAGCAGCTGGCGAGCACTTTCCCGTAGCCGTTCGATTCATCGACGGAGAACACGAGTCCGGGGCTGGGAGCAAGTTCTAGATGTCTGCGACCATTAGCGGCCGCTCCTGCTCCCCGTCGAGCAGGAAATTGTCACGAGGAAACGTTTTGCCACGGTCCCTTGAGTAGCCGAAACCGATTTTCATGCGCCACGAAGCAATCGGCCAACGATTCGCGACCGAGACGAGCTAATTCGAGCGGATGCGCCAACAGCTGCCCGATTATTCATGCATGAGTATGGATTCGGTCTAGCCCGTCTCGTCCTGCCGTGCGGCACGCTTTCGAATGTCCACGTTTGCATTATAATTGCTCACTTTCGCGCCACATTCCGACGGTGATACGGTCCGAGGATGTCCGACCACAATCGCACTCGATCTACTTTTCACTGAGAAACTGCTGCTGCTGCTCTGCTATACCTCGTTATACCGCACCCGTGTCGACCTAATCAGCAACACACACCGACGCACACAGAACTGGCTCGGCAAATGCGAGCTTGATTAGTTATTGGCCGTTCTATTCTTGTTACTGCGTGAAATATTAATTATTAACCCCTTGCAGCAATGATTAGAACTTGTTCGATTATTTGTTCGATTTGGTCAAACATTGCTCCTGTTTTTCATTTTTACAGTTAGAGCTTGCAACTGACTTGCTAAAATCTATTGGATAGATTGCATAACCGGCAGTAGAGCCGTTCCTAGTTAATATCTAGTTTCAGCAACGTATAATTGTTACCGCTCGAGTAAATTAACTGAAGCCTTATTAGGAAATATTATATTGCCGCTCAAACGAGATCCGATCTCCATTGTGCGTCGGTTTCGACGGTTCGCCGTACGTTTTTAAACAAAGCAGATAAAGCGGGATCAGGATTACGCGGCCACAATTTAGTTATAAAATCATCCGGCCACGGAGGGAATCCGTTTTCCCGGAAGCGCTGCTAAACGATCGTCTAATCCGTCCCGTCGAATACGTAAAACGCTTTGGAACGAGAAGATTAATCCGGCGTTTTTGTTCCCTTCTGTCGACTCTTGTAAGTACTTCGGAAGGATTAGAGTCTGCACGCCGCGCGCGCTGCACCGTTCCGTGCCGCTGCAAAAAACACGAAATCCTGTGCCGGCAGGTGCAATCTCGATCCTCGACCCTTTGTGGTGGTACGCGATTGACGAACGCGCGTCCCTATTACAACGAGGCATTACACAATTTCGCGAGAGACACGGTAAGTACACGGTATAACGTCGCTCGCGTGATCTTATGAAACAGCGTGCTGCTGACATCGCTGGTAAGCTCTAAACGAGAACAGGGGATGCATGAACTACAAAATAATACTAACACAATTCTCACTAGACGTTTATGCAATTTTCAATTTTTGTAGACGAATTTTAGGAAAGTGGAATTAAATAGAATCTTATTGAAATCAATTAAAATCGTACTAGATTCTGTCATATTTTATATCCTAGCATTTTTTGAAAATGCTAGTGAGAGACAACACGATAAATTTGACGTTTTGTAACAGTTTATAATGTTTTTGCTCTGTAACTGTTTAGTGAATCCTAATAAATTTTGAAGATACTTAATTACATAATTTTTACTACATATAAAAAAAACTGGAGTTACTAGTTGCGTTTTTTCAAGGTTTAAATATGGTTTGGAGTGGAATTTTCTGGATTCTCCAGAAGACGTGTTAAAATGTGCAAACTTTGAGTTGCTGTAATTCCTAAACGGTGCAGTGAATCGAACCCATACATTGGTAATTGCGTTAATTTAGTAAGAATTATATCTTGTCAAATTTTCAAAAATTTTGTTGCGTTTTTATATACCTCCAGAACATCCTTAACTGGACGCAGCGGCCGAGCCGCTAGAATTTCCGCGAGCATGCAGAATCTATGCGGTACAACTGTAATGGTCGATACACGGAGACACAGAAGCCATCCAGTCACGGTCGATGCACACCCGGCAAGATCAGAAAATTAATTTACATCCAGTCGGCACTCGAGTCTGGTATAGGTTTCGTCGGTAATTGTACAAGCCTCGCGGAATCCCGAAGCGGAGCTTGATGACAAGTGCTTTAATGAGACCTCTCGAGGTCTCCGTTGCTTTTCACAGAGTAAATCGCGTCAACAAAGACCGGCCATCGTGGCCTTTTGTGCTCGGGACTCCTCCGAGATCGTCATTAAAAGTGACAGTGACGTCCTCGTTATTCCAGAGAAAGTAAACTCACGGTATTTAAAAAGATTTTCATTAATTATCGTGACAGTCGTACAAGCAACGGCTCGTAAACTCCGGGACCCGGGTAATTAGGTCCGACACTGAGCAACCCCACTTGATTTTTGGCTTCATAAAATCTCTTCTAATTAAGCTGATGTAACGTTGTAAAAGATCATTTTGTATTTTTGTAAAAATTGCAAGCTTTTCCGTCTGCGTATTTGTTTACAAGATTTTATATAGTTAGAGACAACTGTGTTTTGAAAGTGAATTTTTAATAATTCTTCAACGCACGAAGACAATTTTTACGATATGAACTGTGCGCTATCATGAGAGATCGTAATATAGTCGATGAAACGGTAAAAATTTCCAGTTTGAAACATTTTATTCGGAGACAATTGAATTTATCACAATTGTATGAAATTTCCATGAATTTTTCAAGCTATTCATGACTAACATTCCAGAATGGCTACATTGTTAACACGGGAGAAGCTTAAATACTCGTTCGCTGAACAGTTAATCCAATATTTTTGGGTAGCAGTGTAAATATTGAATTAAACGGAGCATACTAGATTACAGAGGGACATATGCAAATCCACATCGTCGTACGCAAAATTCCAAAAATCGGGATTAAATGTTTCATTGAACCGAATGTGGCATTATGTTACGTCAAACATTATTAAACATTAACCAGCGAAATCAAATTTTTAATGAAATCTGGCAGTACACAATATCAGCTTTTTAAACACCTTTATACACTACATTTCCATAAAAATTCATTTTAATCTGCATACAATTTATACGGCTAATGAAAAGTCATGAATTGCACCAGAGCATTGTTTCTGTAAATTCCAGGTTCCTATTTGAACGTTAAAATATATTTGAAAAAGCTTTGACATATCTTTAACAGCTGTCTTCAGACTCTGGAAAGTAGGAAACAGATGCAAGCATACAGTATCCTGTACACAATACAATTTTGTTTAACACTAAAGTCGGTAGGACTCCTAAAAGAAACTGGTACATAAAAAATGACGTTATAAAAATGACGAGATTGATTTTATTTAGACTTTCTTACGAAATCATTTTTATTATTTCAATAATTGTAAAATATAAAATCTTTAGTGTTAATAAAACTGCTCAGTGTCAATCAATAAAAATATCATTCAATAAAAATGGTCAGTTCTTCGTCTTTCCGACTCTTTTCTCGGCCATAGCATCTGCAAATTGGTTCGGATGCAGGGATCATCGATTTAAAAACCTGATCCAAACACGGAGAGCCATTTTCCCGATGTTTCACTGGATCCAGGTGAACACAGTGAGAACGGACCGCATAAATACGTGAATGTTTAGCGGCACGGTAGGCCGAGCTGTTCAAAGGGAGCGACTCGTGGTGAATTCACGAGAGCGAATGAAGAATGCCGAGGGCGCGGCGCAGCGCTCATCCGTTTTGACATTGAGGCTGGTCCAGTGATGCCGGGCTAATGAGGATTACTCATTCATCGCGCGTGATGCGTCGCGGATGTATATTGCATTCAGGAAACACCGGTTATAATCGCGGAGACCGGTCTCGCGATGTTCCGCGGAATATTCTTTCCGCGCGGGAATAGCCATCGCTGTTGACGGTACCAGTGATGGCTTCCGGTTTAGAGGCGGTCTCATAACCGATTAATCAGTCGGCGAGACGGATTCGATGGGGACCGGCGCGGATTCGTAAATAAATGCTGAATGACGGAGACGGGATCGATCAGATTAACGCAGGGCCTATGAATATTCCCGGAAATGAGCGGGCTTCTCGTGGCCGACGTTCGTTCATTAGTTTATTAGTTGCTACGGTAGGTAATTACGTTCGATCGACGGCTACGCGATGCACGGAACGATGAGCGGAATGTTAATGGATGCAAAAGCGAAAATGAGAAAGAGAAGAATGATCGTGAACACAGAAATGGTAAATTCATTACCTAATTATTTGCTTCTTTCTTCCAGCATTTAGGAACTTCGAAAAACGTTCCGCGAAGTTCAAGATCGTACGAAAACACTTCGAAACATTTCTACAGTAGTTTGGCTCTCTTCATCGCAGGAAACAGTTATTTTTTGCGACATCGCCTAGACGAACGTGGAAAAACATCCGTACCGTAATTGTTGCAAAAGTCAGCCGTTTGAGGCGAGTAGCCAACTAGCCAGCCATCTTGAGCGTTGTTATCATTAACATATGTGCTATTCCTAAAACTTATTATTATATGTATAGGGTGGAAGTGAGGAATTATTTAATGTGTTAGTAAATACTTACTGGTTTTCAGGAAGACTGAATACACTTTCGTTTTAAATTCAATAAAACCGTTAATTTCTTTCCTATATTCACCATCCCTGACAAGAATGTTTTCGTATTATTTAGAAAACTAAAGTAACCGAGCTTCGTAAAGAAATGGAACTCAAAGATCGTCGTCCCGAATGTAACCCGAGTGGGGAGAAGATAGTTGAGCGAAACGGTGGAGGAAATTTAATTAAACAGGAAACCTCCCTTAAGAAATACGAGGAGGCTTTTCAGCGGAGGATCCGAAGCGTCCGATGGCTCGACACCCTCGGTAACAGTGAAAACCCATCGGCAAGTCAACTCGTGCATTCGCAAAATCAGGTTGCCGAGGTGCTCGGCGTTTCCACGAATTTTTCACGGGGACAGCAGAAGTCGCTAGATCAAACGGCCCCGGCGGTTCGGGCTTTAACGTCCAGGTGGAAGAGAAAGAGAGAGCCGGCCGGGTCGCGTCGCGTCGCGCGTCAGCGTCGATTCCCTGGCGGGTGAACGCGGGTCGCCGTGAAAAAATTAGCAGCCCGGTCTCGGAATTTTTCAGTGGCGGTTTATCGGTCCCTGGACCGAGAATTAATTACTCCCGCGATTGACAGGGAGCCGGTCTGGCCTGTGTGAGCCTGGGAACCGTATAGTGAAGGGGGTGCACCGGAATCGATTGATCTCTTGTCTTTGAGCATGAGACACTATTTGCTTCTCGCAGTGTGTATACGTAGTTAGCCGAGGCTTTGGCGGGTCAATGCATCGAATCGCGTTATCGAATTTCGGCCGTGCTCTCTCGCCCCCCGACTATCCAGCTTCACCGTACGTATATTACCGACCTTGTAGTAAGGCCGATGCCATAAACCAGCGCCCGCAGATAGGTATTTGTGGGCAACAGTTCCATTTCCTAACGCGAAGCACATTTACGACGAAACGCGACGCCGCGCCGCGCCGCGCCGCGCCGCGCCGCGCGCCGATTGTACACGACGCGCCCACCAAACTTCGAATTTACCGAGGTATCTCTGTGTACACGCGGGCTGGATTTTCGCGAACTTGTACCCTAATATTTCAACGGACCCCCATCTGCACCGGGTGGCTCGCGAAATCATCGTTATACACGTGGCGAAACATAAACGTCTAAAGCTACAGTGACCGAAATTTCTACAAAGTCATCTTCTTTTTCATAGATATTTTAAAACTATCACCATTTTTGTGTTGATTTATCGTATCTGGTCTAGTGCCTTGTAGACACTCGGATAGAGAGACTGCGTACTCTATAGACCGCTATGTTTACTATTTACGTTTGTTTTGATTTTTTTTCTGTGTGGTGCAGAACACAAGTGCGAAGTTTCTACAAAGTCACTTAGTGTTTCTCTGTATTCTGAGCAGAGAAGTACGGAAAACTGCGAATATATTCTAAAAGTATTAGTTTTAGAGCTCACAGAAATCCTGTTTGTTATAATTGGATTCACGTGTATGAGAATGCCGAGAGGAAAAGTGCTAACAAGTGAAGAAAAAGCATCAATCGATGCTTATATAGATATGGGCTGTTCATTGGCACCTAGAATAATATCGAAGAAGACCATTGTCGAAAAACAAAATGTAAGTCTCTTAGCTGAAAACGTCGATCACCGATTCCAACAATAAAATGTAAACTACTGAACACTCCACACATGCAAGAAAAATCTGATGAAACGATTATGCGGGATAAATGTTTAATATAAACGGTTTTTCTGGCTCCGAAAGGGAGATCGTTCATTTAGGTTCGCCTCGTTATAATCACTGAATGGATACCCAGGAACAAAGAACGAACTTTGTCTCGAAGTCGCGAATAATTAAAGAGAACTGTGCCAGTTCCAGCGACGCGGATGCACAATGGCCGCAGCGTTATTATTGTATAATCGCGATTAAAGCGGAAATATATTTAATCGACGCGCGTTAACGATCGTCCTCGAATAGTCGGCCATTTTGGTTGTCTACGCAGACGTCGGGTGTGCGTTGTCGAAGCGGAAATGAACGACAATGACAGAAAACTTCTTGTAAAGTACGTAAACGAATTAGGAGAGAACGATCGCGATCCTACATTCGCGTGTTCGCGGTATTCTCTTTCCCGACCGCGAACGGCAGGACTTCCGGTAACTATCCTATCTCCGCCATCTTATCTGCGACGACAGAGGAACTTTTCCTCCGCGGATCAAAGAGCCCGGAATTCTCTTCGAAATATCGACGGAGAAATCTTATTCAGCCCTCCTTCGAATTTCATTTCTCTATATAAACTACATCCCCCGGAATAATTTTTTTAGAGCCGAATAAAAAGAGCTCCCCGATACCGGAGCCGGAGGCCGGAATTGAATACGGAGAACGCAATTTCTTCGCGGCGAATATATTCTCGGCTTAATCGCGCGATTTCTTCGACTTCGAACCACCCCGTTTGAAAATCCGCCCTGCCACGAAGGGTGGCCGGTGAAATATTTCCAATTAGCACGTTTGATCGTCGACGAACGTCGATAAAACCTCCGGGGAATCAAAGTTCCTTTTTTTCAGGTAATATTCGATGACTGCAAAAGTTCTTTTACTGCCTGCTTGTGGAAAAGAGGGTAAACTTTCTCCGACTTTAATAACCTTGAAATTTGTCATCTTTACAATTCATCGCAGCCGATTGTTATCGACTGTACAGCAAACAATCGATATATTAGATGCATTGATTGCCATCAAGATCGATTTATACACAAAGCTTTGAAACGTTTCAACCCTTTGAGGTGAAATGTCAACATATTGACGACATCAAGACTACGCATTCAATTCCTGGAATTGCAATCGTATAATTGAATTATTAGACTGCGGAATTTATGCATTTATGACAAAAACGGGAACTAACAATTTAAAACAGTCATATTACAAATATTTAAGGACATTAATCCATTAGTTTCAACCTAATAGCATAATTAAAAGAAGAATACAATTTTTATTTCGCTTCTGTGTCCCGCAATCAATGCAAACATTTTTTATTTTGGATAAAGGAGATATTTAGGTGGACCACCCTGTAGAGAACCTCGCCTTCCCGAAAACTATGAATATGCGCCATCAAAATCGCTTTGTCAGCGTCGAGACTATCTCCTCGAGTTATGCATTGCTAATTCATGTGACTGAAACGAAATGAAATTAGATCGAACGAGAATCCAAGCAGAAAAGGAGCAACTCTGGAGTCTTGAATATTCGTTTGCGAAAGATGAGAAATTTTCCACCGTTTCAGACACAGATTCGTCTGTCATCGGTGATCCTAAGATCTCACGTGAGCCTGATTCAATCCATTGAGACAGGATTACCGTAGCCGGCACAATGTGGCAATTAGAGGGTCGCGATCTCGCGGTTTCCGTCGCGGAACACGAAGAAAGAAACGCGACTCGCGTAGCATTAACGAAGTGTCGGGGCTGAAGTGGGTCACACCTGACTGCTTCGACGCTCGGCGAGTCGCGTAGCCATGCAAATGTGCCGGGTTTTCCTTCTTTTTCTTCTTTTTCTCTCTCCCCCTCTCTCTCTCTCTCTCTTTCGCTTTCTGTATCCCGCATTCAGTGTTAGTTGAGCGCATGCAGTTTATAAAAGGCACTCGGCTACTCACTCGATCCGTGCTCGCCGAGATTCGCGGGAGCAACGTGCGCGATACGATATTTTTGCAATGAGCAAATTTTATACGAACTGCTTGAACGCTCTGATCACGTAAATCGCAACTTGGAAATCGATTTCGTTGTCGCGCCAGCAGTGTAACCGTAGGTTCGATCGGTTACGATTTTATAAATCCATTATCAGAAATAGATATTGTATAAAAATCTAATGCAACCGTTTTCTGACATCTTCCTTCGAGCAGCACACGCATTGCCAGTGAATAATCAGGATCCCTTTCAATTTTTCTTTTTTCTTGTCCCACTGCCTGTTGGAATGTTATTATAATCTCATTTCGATATAAATTTATTCACGTGTAAATGTCAAATCCAGGTATCAGTTATTAATAATCGCATTAATTAATGTTTAAACAGTGTGCGGTTAGATTTAATTATATTAGTAATTATAATCAATATTTAAGTTAACGTATATTATTCTGTTTAGTTGTCGCTGTAAGTTATATAACTAATCTGCGGGCCAGTATGCAAAATAAAAAGCTTGCAGGTCGACTGTAAGAAATTTCAGTTTAATAATAATGCTCGTAATTATCATAAGGCAAAGTATCTATATTGCGTTTACTGTTCGGTAGTTCTAGTCAGAGTTGGGCAAAAATTTAATCAACGATTGACGACTAAACTACTACTCGCAATTAACAATTGATCTCCTAGTTTAGTCGTTAATTGCTGTTAACGATTAAACACTTATTAATCGTTAATTGCGGTTAACGATTAAACACTTATTAATCGTTAATTGCGGTTAACGATTAAATACTTACTAATCGTTAATTGCGGTTAAAGATTTTTCTACTTTAGGCGTTAATTGCGATTAACGATTATTAATCGTCAATCGGATAATTGATTAATGATTAACTGCTGTTTCAAAATGAAATATGGAATCAAAACTATATGAATACTGAGAAAAATGTAAACTGAATTTAGGTGTATTGTTATTTGGTCTATATGTATAATTGTTACGTGCTCTGTTTACGTGCTTTTATGTTTTTTTTCGGTGATTTCTTTTTTTAATCAACGATTGACGATTAACTTCATCAATCGATTGATCCAATCGTCGATTTTTCGATGATTTCTTTTTTAATCGTATACGTTAATCAATCAATCAATTTTAATCGATTAATGCTCAACTCTAGTTCTAGTGTTAATAATAAGACGAAACGCAACAGAGGACTCTAGACAAAGGGTCATCAACCCATTCGAGTATTGAAAATCGCGTCATAATTGCTTTCAGAAGATCACCAGACTATTCGTCGTCTTGGACAAGAAAGGTCGTTCTCTCGTCTTGCGAGCTTACGCCCGGTTTTCCATTAAAAACCGTTCGATCTGTCGCGCCGCGTTCATTCGGCGACACAAAGTGGCCCGTGAACATTGACGAACACTTTCGATCATGGAGCATGCCACTGACAGAATAATTTCGCCCTTGCAATCGTTCCACCAAGTTAATTACGCACAGAAATGGCCGCCGGGGCCGCCTGCACTCGCAGAATGGACACGCAGGACATAATGGGACGACGACGCGACGCGCGACGGTCGCACGGTGTCGTTAAACGTAAGTTCCTAAGCGGTGAATTCTTCGAATCGCAGTTTTCACGGTGCACCGACTGGGTGTAGAATTAATTCCTCGTTGCAATACCATCCCTTCACCATCCCCTCCCCCCTCCCCGCCCGCACTGAATTGTTCACGCTTCAAATCTCGCGGCACGAAAGGCTTCGCTTGCCCCGATTTCGCTTGACAGGCTTCTACACCGGAAAATCTACGGAACTCGTGGACTAATTACTTTTTCGTTGTCCGACCCATTTAGCTGAGCGAGAACGTTCATTAAACCCTCCGGGAATTTGTGGGCTTCGTAACGAGGCATCACTTGTCCGCAAATAAGACACAGTACAATCCTATCGGACCTTCCTAATCTGTGTATTATGTATTCGTAATTTTTTACAATTTTAATATTTCATGATTTTGAGCACTAAACCTACGACCATCAAAAGTGACTGTTGTGTGTGTATAGTAGTATAAGTAGACTGCAGATTTTATGCATTTTTCACAGAAATGAATATGTACAATATAAAGCAGGAGACATATTCAAAAGATTTAAGGACATCAGTGGATTAGATCCAACTTACAATTAGTAAGATGATTTTAAGAAACAAGAAGTTTCTATTTGGCTCCTATCTCTTGCAGTATATGTAAACAATTTTTATTTTGTATAAAAATCCGCAGTCTAATTATAACAATAACGAGATTAAATTTATTTATGTTTTCTGCGATTTTTATCATAATATTCACTCAAAAGAAAAATTTACTAACTCGTTCAGGATGTTTTGAAGCCGACAGAAAATATCGCCAAAAACCATTATTTTGCATAAAGATGTACAGCCGTATTAAAGCGAGATCTTGGCAGTTTCAGAAAGAAAGTCGCGCGACATATGATTCAGAGCAATCAGAACGAAACGGTCGCTTGCAATCCGGTTGCAGCCGATGAGGAGCGGCACTTTGACTGGGCGCAATATCCACGGTCCGGGTTTCGGGTATATTTGGCGTCAGAAAGTGCCGGGCGGGTTCACAATACGAGAGAATGAACGGGGTACAACGGCGGCGACGACAACGGGCCGCGCCGTAGGACGGCGTTAAAACTGTGGAGCGAGACCGACATCGTAATTTACTCTTTATGGCCGGACTTTGCTAAATCCCTTCTAGTATTCTCGGGGACGCGCACACCCACGCCCGCCATCCGCAGATGAACTCACTCTCTTTCTCCCCTCGTGTTCGCCTTTGTGAATGCCCTCTGCTTGTGTGGCTATCTCCTTCTCTTTCTCCTACTATCTGTCTCTGACTCTCCGTCCCACCGTTGGCTCTATAATATCGCATTCTTCTTGTGTCCGTGATGAACGCCTACGAAAGACTCGCGAGGCCTCTGATGTTTCTGCACGCGCGTGTGTGTCTGCGCGCGAGAGATCATGCGGGTAGTTGCTGCAAGGAAGAGCGAGCTTTTAAAGTATGAGCGAGAATAAACCGCGCGGCTACGTGGATACGCGAATTCTGTTGTGTAGCACGAATAATGACGACTGGCGGTTGCGCGAGTTAAAGTGGCGAACGGGTCGTTATCCTGCTAACAGTCGACCAGGTGCGGCTGACGAAATTCGAGCAGAAAATTTAGACAGTTGCACCCGGGCGAGAGAGAGATTGAAGTGGTTGATCATAAAAGTAACATAACACTGGCAAACTTCGATGTAATGGAGACAGGTGAAGCTGAGACAAGTTGGGAAGTCTGTAAAGGTAAAGTTACTCGAGACGAGTCAGGAGATAAGGGGAGTGGGACAGCCTTTGATCAGACAAGTGAAGGAACGAACATTTTTATGTGATTCTGCGAGATCGGTGAACCGGGGACCAAGGAAACGGGAACATGTTTGTTCACTGTTTTATGCAGAGCCTATCAGCCGAAAATCGAGAAAGGAGAAATGACCGGAGTAGGAGGCGGAACTATAAACGGGAGGGGGGGGGGGGGAATTATCGAGTGGCGGCTAAGGTACGCAATAAATTCGAAGCAGTTTTTAACTGCATCGTCGTTACCAGCCTTTCCAATTTCTCAAACGACACACTTCCGCCCTCTTTTCCCCCGGTTATTCCAGCGATTCTTTCCATCGAACTCGTTCCCAGGGCCGGAAGTTGCGCAATTTTTACGAGTTCTGTTCCTTTTTAAACTGCACGGTTGTTACACTCGAAGAAAGTTTCCGCGGAACGTCGTATATTTCCCGAGATATACGTTCATCTACATCAAGACGACGGTGCCCGGGCCGAAGAAACTTCTACCGTTGCGTCGGCCTCGGGAACAAAGTGCCTCCCGTAATTGCGACCTCGTAATTACCGTGTATTGTTCGGTGGTGAGAGGTTCTTAATGCGGACGTTGTCGGGACAGTTTTTGATCACGATGCGCATCAAACCTACGCGGACATTCCAGCCTAGTGATGAGCGAAATCGATTCTTATCGATGTATCGATAGAATATCGATAACAGAGATTATGTTAATTAATGATATGTTAGCTATTAATACATTTTAGAATAAGATTTATTACATTTTCGGGTACAAACTAACAATCTTGTTCTGCGATGACGATAATCATATCGTTAAATGTGTTAGGTGTACAAATAAGTTCGGAGCCTTTCGAGCATACTTGATTTTTATTTATAGAAAAAAAGGAATGCACAAACGGAAATTGCTTGGTGAGTTACACCAAGTTCCTCAGCAAGTTTCTGTTGTGTTTGACAACGATTTTCAGTCAATAATTGCTCTAATTCTCGTCCTGCACTTTTTTCGGCATTCCACTGCGTTCTCCACCACTGAGATCAAAATTTCCACTACGAAACCTTCGGAACCACTTCGTGCATGTTTTATAGGTTACAGCATTTTTTAACGCGGAACAAATCATTTTCGTAGCCTCAGCAGCATTTTTCTTTGACTCAAATGCAAAAAGAATATGTACAGTGTTGAATATGCTGTTTCTTAAACGCTATGGTGCAATGTATTGTTTTTTGAAGTTCTGTACCAATTAACGTATAATTATGTAGTGCGTTTAGTACAATAAGGTTCATGCTTTAAAACACCAAAGCTGAGGAAGAACATTTTTATTTGAAATGCAATCATAATTGAATATACGTAAAGGCACCGAACTTATTTGTACACCTAATAATATAACGAAAATCTTTTGTTCTCTTTATCACAGACTGAATTGAAAATGAAATCGTAAAAAATATATTAAAGAAAACATTTTGACATGAGCTTCTTCGGTGCGAAGTAGGTCAGTGGAGTGGGGATGAGTCGGAGTGGGTAACGTGTAGTGGAGTAGGGAGCGCTGGCGCGCGGAGTGGGGATCGCTGAACGCGATGAATTACTACCGAGCGTCGCGCTCCTGCTACCTAGACGCACAGTTTTTTTTAAAATTTGTTTTTTAATATTGCATTGTCATCCAGTTCTGAGCTATGTTTAAAGTTTCAACTCTCTAGCTCATCGGGAATTGGTTTAAAATTCAATTATCAACGCATATAACAACAACAACAACAACAACAACTCGGCAAGCTAATATAAAAGCGTGGTAATAAAATTAAAAACCTTTACTTTTTCCATCGCAGTTGCGAACAATAACAATTTTTGAAAAAATGATTCACTCTAGTTTCAAAAAAACTCTAGCAGTTGGGTCCAATTTTGAAAAAGTTATTCGTTTTTATGAGGTGTACGAATACTTTGTGCACCCACTTGTATTTCAATTTCATCAAAATCCGTAAGAAACTGGCATTTCGACAAGTTCACCATTTCTTTTATTCATATTTACCATAAATGCACAAAATCCGCAATCTAATCATAACGTCGAACTCAGAATATGGGAGATCTCAATTCATCAAATTTTATTGGACCCTCAGTGACGATATCAGGTATCCTTTTCACTAATTACGCCCCATAATCGTAAATATCCGAGAGCATTCAGTGTCGCAGTCGTTTAATCCACGGCATAAACTTCTTCATTTCCTTCGTTCTACGTTCCCTCGGAGGGAGACAGGGAGAGGCCGCGTGTACGTTTGCACAATTTCAAGCAATTTAGAAGTGCTGCAACAATTTCGTTTGCCACGTTTCGCAAGCAGTTTTTCGCAACGCGGACTCGGTGAATTCGTTGCCGGGCGCACGCGGGAAAGCTGATATTTTTCCGGCGCCCCCGAGTTTCGAACTATTGTTTCGTCGGCAAGAAAAACACGGTCTCCGTGTCGGTTATTCGAAACGGGCCACGCGTCGGGTCGAGATTAAAGTTCGAATTGGAGCGGGACCGCTTGCCCGGAAATTGGTTCGAATTGGGGTTAATTAAGGATTAAGAGTAAGGAAGCTTTCGTGCCGCGGATACGAAGCAGGCAGCCGCGATCAGTGAACCCAGTTCACGGATAACGGAGGACACCGTTGCGTCGCCAGAAATATTGTTGACAATCGCTTACTCGAACTCGATCAGTACACTTTAGCTGTGGACGAAGAGCCAAACACGTTCGTCTTAAATCTCTTTCTATCGAAATTTTTCATTTACATTGAAAAGATCTAATTAAAATTCTGAAATAATGACTACACATTTTCATGCAACATCTTTTCTGCAGTTAGGAACTTTTCCAATTTTTTACATGGAACTTTAAATGACTCCAACATAAATAAATTTTTATTGAATAAAATAACTACTTCAATGCGAAATAGATATTTGCTTGTGTAGTCGACACGTTTGTTTATGCTTGAAACACTACATTTAATGTTTTGAGGCATTAAAACTTGAGCATTAAAATAAAAGTAGCCATACGCACACAAAAAATACAGATCTCTTTCCCCTACTATGACATTTTTCAGTATAAAAACGTTTCAATCACTGTAACTGTCAAGAAAATGTTACGGCAAGGGGTTAATAAAACCCTTTTGTCGATAAGATTCTTAAAGAAAACTGAAAAAGAAGCTCTCTCATAAAAATCGAGATGAGGACGCCATTTAATTCGCTGTCTGGAGAATCTGTTGTGACGGAAATAATATAAAAATGTATAAGAATTGACACGTTCTCTTACATTCACCGTAAATATCATAAATACATAAAAATCCGCGTTCGTCAGCATCCTAGCGTTGCGTGCGCAAATAAACAGTATCTGTGTCTGTAAATCATGTTCGCGGCAAATTGCTAAATTATGTCTGAGCCACCTGTGCCCCTTCGACTTTGAATAATTCCTCCCTTCTTATTCCAGGAGGGGATCCGAGGAAACCGGATTTCGTCGGTCGCATCTCGTTCCGCAAAAATTCGCGAGCCATCGGCTTCGCACGGGCGCGCGCTCGAGCGACCGTCTGATTTGCATGTGCAAGGAGTGTCGGGACGCGAAAACACTGCGTCGTATCTTATACATAATGCCCGCTCACGTATCTGGCAGCCGGAATAGAAGAAGGAGAGGGTGGCCTCAGAATTCAACGACCGGCGTCTACGTTATTCGAACGTAACGCACCCCCGGTTTTTCACCGGGGAAAATTCACGGGGGGCTGGAGCAGAGACATCGTTGATGGCCGAAGCTTTTCCGCGGGAAAACTGCGATGGCGGCGATACAGGCCACGAGAGCCGTCAACCTGAAAACGAGGCAACGCTTTGTTTTAATGCCCGCCGGCTGTGATTTTTATGGAGCCGTGGAAACGTGAGGAACTCGATGAAAAAATTATCGATTTTGCTCACGCTTGTCGCCAATCACTGGTAAGTTTTCCGGTGTGGCCGTGATATTCGTCTTCATTTATTAACACTTTACCTTCCGGAAGCCTATTAATAGGATTTTCAATACATAATTGTGCTGTACCAAAAGAAAGCATAGAAATTTTCTTTTGTATTGCAATCTTAAATGAAACTATTAGATGATGTTATTAAGGGTGACTTGTTAGTTCATTATGAAAATTGCTGTTGCTATTGAAGGTTCCATTAAAAAGTGTTTAGCCATGTACCATAGATTTTTCAAAATTACGCAATAATCACCGGTCGGTAATGTGTTAAGTATTCACGAGCCAGAGGACCAGGGGTCGTGATAAATTAATTTGGATCAGCATCTGTGTTAGATCCATACAAGTTAGGGTAAGCTTATGTTATGTCTACGTAAGTCCGATTTAGTACTTATAGCCTGTTTTAGGCCTGAAGTTAGGACCGTGTTGGATCTATGAATATTTGTATTCTGACTATGTTAGATTCAATATCATGTTTGTGCCTGGGTTAGGGTCTAACTTGTGTTAGGCCTATGCTAGTTTAATCCTTCATCAACCAGAGCCACTGCCGTATTATCCAAATTTATAGATCTAGATGAACTTGCGTTATCTCGTTGCATTCCTGATGTTGTAAGTCAAAATTTAAAACATATCTACAGAGTGGTCCTCCTAAATTCGTCCACCTAAATATCTGCTCCAATTGTGGGGGTACAAAAAATATTTTGTGTACTGTTTGAATGGTTTGAAGGAGCCATTATATTGCAAACAATATTTTTTCCGAAGTTATCCAGGTCATCGATGTTTTTTGATACATAACTACATTTTTTTTTATTGCATCGTGTAACTGATCGAAAAATACATTCAGATATGTATAATAACATGACATTGAAATGACCTTGATCTTCGAAAATTAAAGTTTTACCTTCAGATCGAGGTCAATGTCATGTTATCATTCATATCTGAATGTGTTTTTCGATCAGTTACACGACACAGTAAAAAATATGTAGTTATCTATCAAAAAACATCAATGACCTTGACAACTCCGAAAAAATTTACCTTCGGAAAAAATATTGTTTGCAATATAATGGTTCCTTCAAACCATTCAAATAGTACACAAAATATATTTTGTACCCCCACAATTGGAGGAGATCTGGAGGTGAACCACCCAGTATATAGTGCTATATAGTCCCTGTGTCATACAATTAACCCAGAAATTTCATTAAACAATATTGAATAATTTTTTACGTGAATGTGTACACAGTTACGACGTATCCGAGATGTCCTCGTACATCAAGAGATTAAATATATTGATTAAATCGTTGAATGTCCGCAGTCCACATTATAAATCCACGAAAGCATAAACTCCTGCCAATGTTACATGCCTGTAAGTCTGAGAACTGCATTAAATTACCGTAAATCTAATTTAATCCCGTGTTGGGCCCGTGCATGCCTAAGCCAGGAGTACGTCAGATCTACGCAAACCCGTATTGATCCAATGTCAAGTCTACGGAGATCAGTGGTAGATCTTTGTTAACGCCTTGTTAGCACTGTCTAGGTAAACTGGGAAGTTTGTATTAAGTCTACGCAGGTCTCTCTCTGGCTTGTGTTTGTGTTAAATTACAGGGTTTCGCTGTACCGGCTATGGAGAGTTCTACATTAACTAATAAAACATTCAGAAGTCAATGGTCGAGTATCGCGAACCCCCCCAATCCCGTTCTCGCAGCTTTTTCCTCTGGTGCCGGTCGGTTACTTTTCTTTCGCCATATTTTCCCGATGTTGACCGACGGCAAATAGAGCCCGAAAGGATGAAGAATAATTTAATTTCCCGCGAACCGCGTTCCGAAGCCTCGGGGAAAAATTGTTTACCATCGTCGCGGTAACTCGTTTCACCCTTCGGTTGCCGCGAATTAATTCTCTCCCCGAACCACCCCCGTCATTTCCCAACCTCCAGTCCACCTTTCGCATCATGCGTTCACCGTGAAAATCTTTTCTGCGGATTCCCCGTTACGTTACGTAAACAAAAGCGCGAAGTTTCAACAATAGACATGTATACCGACGACAATAAAATAGAATTTTCTTTCTACTCGACGAGCCGGACTCGATGCAATGTTGCAAGGGTTGAATGATAAATTTGATTCTATAAAGTCGGGGAACTTTTTCCACGCCTTTTCCCACATTCGCAGAAATATTTCAGCTTTAGTGAAAAAGAAATTGTCGTTCTATCTTATTTCTTTCGAAAAGTCATCACTAGACTGCGGATTTCATGCATTTATGAGAAAAAGGGGTACGTACAATTTAAAACAGTAGAGGTATTTAAAAGATTTAAGGCCACCAGTATATTAGTTTCATCTTAATGAGATTATTAAAAGAAGGAAGACACTTTTCTTTGGCTCCTGTGTCTTGCAATCAATGCAAACATTTTTTATTTAAGGTCCGCAGTCTAGTCATCACTTTGCCCCACTGTGCGCAAAGAGATTTAAGATACTAGTGAAATGGTGGGGGACACTTGTAGGCACTCAGAAAAGGGGAAAGAAATACTCTAATTTAAGATAAATCCAAGCACGAGCGTCGGAGGTTACCTCAACACCATCAAAAGTAGAAAAAATCAATGAATATAATGTATATTCATTTTTCTCCCCCGAATCAACCCCGCGTTTTCCCAAAATCTTCCACCCTTTGCGCGTGAAAATCTTGTCAGCAGATTCGCCGTTGCGTTACGCAAACAAAAGCACGGAATTTCAAGAATCGTTTCACGCAGGCGCATCGTTCGCCAGGCATTTTCATAAAGTATTCTGGAACACGGTGCGGCGGCGGCGGCGTGCCGTGTTCACCTTCGCTCGTTGTATATCACGCCGGGATAAAAGTTTCCGTTGTTTATTGCTGGAACATACAGCCCTGGTCCGTAGACTCGCGCCACGGCCAAAAAGAAACAGGAAGACCGTATAAAAGAATTAGTAGAATGTGGTTACGCTTGCGGGATTTCCACAACGCGCGCGAAACATATTGTTTCTTGCCAGACAGCAGGGCTGTTACTCATTTCCGCGGACTGCACCCCCTCCACGCGTCGCGGAATTTTGGTAATTTGTTCCTCCGCTTAATTTACCAACCGGAATTCCGCCAATTTCTTTCATTCCTTTGTCTCTGTTATCTTTACTCCGGTAATAACAGCTCTCGCGTGGAACATAGGTTGCATTGTAAAAATAGTCGCCTTTTTCGTGTAACATGAAATTCTACGGAACGTTGTAAAGTGCAGGAGCTACGTTCTTGAAACGCGAACAGTGTTTTAATTAACTTGTTTCGTTCATGAGCTTTTGCGTTTGTACGAGGTAAATCAAAATCCACTTTTATAAAAACTTACGTAAAGATGAAGTGGGGTCCGTCTACGGGGCAAGTCCGTTAATTCGTTATTTTTATCATAATATGAACGAAATTTCTCTAGCTTGTATTTATTAATGTAGCATAAGTTAGTATGAACTATTCGACATAGATGTCGTCCAAAAATAAAGATGTTTTCCTCGCTTAAATCAACAAATGCCAAACAGTTACGTGCGAGGTACACGTACAACTTTGAGGTTACCCTGAACGTGCAATAGTTTACAGGTTATTAATATATTCTGTGTTGTTATGTTAGGCAAGTACAACAAATATTAATGTAGGTTTACATTAAATAGACCGTTTTTATTGTATTTTTTAAAATTTATTGAGATAAACACTAAGATGAACTTGCCCCGTAAATATTACTACACGGGGCAAGTGCGTACTATCACGGTGGGGTAAGTGCGTACTGTATGGGTGACTATAAAACTAAACAATATGTTTATTACAATAAAAAGCATTTCGTAGCAGGCTTGATAATCATTCTTTTCTTGCCCCGTAGCACTTGAAACAAGGTTCGAAAGCATTTTTAACTCTCAGAGACGGACTTGCCCCATTTTCGGGGCAAGTGCGTCCTAGTAGACACTTTATACAATATCCTATCAAAATGATAATTTTCAAGCAAACTTGGAATCCTACATAATACTAATTCATCAGTAATAACTGTGGCAAGAGTTTAATACCAAGAACCTTAAGTTTTTACATACCGGACTGAAAATACATCGGTTTAAAGTCCAACTTTGCAAAAACTAGGGCGGACTTACAACTCTCCACCTTACTTTATCTATAAAAGGTTGAAACTGATTTGCAAAAGGGCGAAATTGATTTGCGAGAGTCGTACATGGCTCAAATCTGAAAAATTTATATTTCTTCTTGTTCTGCAATTTTTTTACTGCGAAGAAATGTGAAAATAGTCGACTAGTTATTAATAGTAATTCATGCGGGTTCGCTTTTCATAACGGTGTATTAGGTTTTGCAATTTAAATTAAATATCCTACTCTCAGTTCGGATTTCCTAGAGGAATTTTATGTATGCAAGTGAAACTCGCTTATTAGGTTTGAAATTTCCATTTTTCAGGGATCATTCGACGCTCTGAATTTTAAGAAACCGGATCGACGGTTCGTTCAACGAGGTTTGGCGTACCATGTTAGTCGACGATCGTCCGCAGACCAGGTAACTAATTCCACGTCTGTCGGCGTAAATCACGGTTCTTGCATTGTGTAATGATCTAGTGGACATGGACACTATCAATGGAGTACGATTGAAATTTAGTGGCCCTAACGCGCACTGTTTTCCGTGGCAGGCGACAATCTGTCGTCGATCTGATTGATGATTCGCTTAGACATCCGAGAGTCTACTGTAAATAGTCGTGAAGCCATTGATCATCCTTTCTGACAGAGAATTACAGGTCTTAATTAATCGACACTTAGGAGTTTTACAGATTATACACTGAACTACCTGTGGTACAAAATACTTTCGATTCAATTTTCATAAATCTTTGCAACCGAAATTTCTTTTCAATATTTCTCACCAAGGAAAACTCCTGCACTTTTCATGCTTTTCGAAAATAAAATGATTGGCACGTGATTTTCACGATTTCTGCAAATTGTACACCGAATTACTCGATTTATGAAAGACGGATCGATTTGCAACGATTACAAACTCCCTTTCCCATCAAATTCTCACGAAAACCAGAATTTCTTCTCTTTTAATATTGTCTGAGAATAAACTAATAGTAATATCCACAAATTTTATAAATCATTACAGGAAAAAGGATTTATTTACACCGATTACAAATTTCCTTTCCTTTAGAATTTACATGAAGCAAGATGAGACAATTTGCAACCGAATGGAAGACAGAATTTCTCCTCTTTTAATATGGTTTCAAATAATAATATGATTGGCTCGTAATCTCCATGATTTTTACAAAATTGTGCACCGAGTTCCTTGATATACGAAAGAAAGGTTGATTTGCAGCGATTACGAATTTTCTCTTTCTCAGAATTCCCTCGAAGGAAAACCGATCGGAGACCGATTCCCAGATGCACAGACACCTCGAAATTACTCTTCAGTCTCCGCGGCGACGAAAGCGTCGCGACGCCAATGTTGAAGTATTTGAAATTCATGAAATCCATCGGTGACGAGACGCGCCGGTTTAAAATTCCGATCATATTCAAAATAAATAATCAAATATGCATTTTATTGGTCTGTATCGACCGCGCGCACGTATACGGCTTCATATTTATATTACATTCATGCCGACTTAATTGGAAATGGCGTCTGCCGCTTGGTCAGTGTTGTTTTTTCCGTCAATATTAATCGCGATTGCAAGCTACGAAGGGTCGTCCTGAATTTTTCGAAAAATATTACCCGGACGTAGTAGCCAGATATTCGATCGCTTATTTTGATATCGCGTTTGTATTCTAGCTATTTACCCACGGTGGGGGAAAACGTACATTTGTTAATGAAATACACCGAAGCGAAATTACTGAATTGTTTCGAAAAATGTTGCGCTTTAACTTTTACACTCATCCGCTTTATCGTGAATGAAACACACAATAGGCAATTAAATAGTGACGAGACGTGAAATAATAAAATTCAATGTCTACGATTTTATGATTAGACTTCAAAACAGCAGCCAAATAGAAATGTCATCTGTAATGATTTTAATCAGCTCGAACACGTTGATATTTTCAAATTCTTTTAATGTGTCCACCGCTTTAGACTGCACTTTCGTTTTTCTCACAAAAATCGAATTTTTGCTAAATCCTGAGGTGGTAGACAAATTTTATGCAGATTTGAAATCAGCATGGCGAAATCTACGGGAAATGATGTGTAGCATGTCAAGAAAAAAATCTATCCGTACATGACACTGAATAAACCACAATTTGCTTCGAATACTGCAAGTTCAACACAGACTTTCAAAGTTAAAAAGCATTCCTGCTATAATCTCTATATTTATCCTGCATATTTATTCTGCAATATTCTCATTTCTATCGAAAGTTTTTGATTTTGGCACAAACTTCATCACTTTGTCCCACTGTGAAACGCAAGGGAGGAGTGAGATGACTGGCTAACTTTGAAGTCGTCTCGACCGGTGGAATTGCACGGTTTATTTTCGAGTCTTTTTTCCCGAAATTTATGAAAATGAGAGTCAACTCGCATCAAAGCAACCGCGGTCGTGTACTCGACACCCCATTGTCTGCGGGGATCGAACAATCGTGCCCCATCAACCGTCGGATCGCGAAAAACCACGACCCTCGACGCGAAGTCGGAGGATGACGGGGACTCTCGTTAAGCTCGAAATTATCAGATAATTAATATGCAACTCGTCGGGGCTGCGCCGCCTCCGCCTCCTCCACCCTTCCTTCCTCCCTTACGTGAACGAACCTTCCCAGCTCGCCCTGGTAAACCAAGTCAATACATAACGCAATTACCTGACAAGTGGATGGAGGATGCCTCTGCCGGTGCATCAACGCAGCCGTTAACGCACCCCCTTGCAACCGCGTGCAGCTACACACACACGTGCGCGCACGAAACCGCGCATGCACACCCAAACATCGCCGCTTCTGATTACGCGGACATATCCGCTCGTCGAGTAAAGGGTGGGTTTCTATGAGACGACGGGAAAAGTTGTCGGATTTCTAGTAGACGAATCTCCCGGTTTGATCAAAGGAGACGAGCTGTCTGCATTCAGCCGAGCCGCGGACCGGTTTCATGGTGTTTATAGCGCTGCATGGAATTCTGTCTGGTTCGAACCTGAACGACCAAGTTTTCAGACCTGTCTCGAACCTAATAGAACTCTTATTACCGCTTTTTGATCGATCATCCTCGAGTTCGTTGCCTCTTCAAACCAGGCATTGAAAACAGTTATGATATCGATTCCGGTTCTGGGTTAAAGTTTACGAATTTTTTTCTCCGAAAGTATGAATGTAACAATTTTTTTATTATGATATATGGTTAGGGCATACATTGAAGGATATTCTGTAAAAATTTCACAGAAAAATATTTAAAAATGGCCGAGTTATCCGTTTTCTTGCATAGCTGCTCCGTCAAAACACGTATAGACGGTATCACGGATTGTGACGCCTAGGGTTATCTGAAATTAAAACACTCGGGATTTTCTTGTTCCTACATAAATTATCTATCGTCTAGTATAGCATTGTTTTGATACGATATCCCAATTGTTTATAACAGTCGTTTAAATATTCATTTTTTGTGTAAAAATTGAATTTTCATTTTCAGTTTCCTCGCATTTGTACAAAAATGGTCTTTTCTTAAAATCCCTATGCTACACGATAGATAATTCATCTAGGAATAAGAAAATCATGAGTTTTTTTATTTCAGATAACCCTGGGCATCGCAATCCATGACACCGTCTATACGTGTTTTGACGGAGCAGCTATGCAAGAAAACGGATAACTCGGCCATTTTTAAATATTTTTTTGAAAAATTTTTACAGAATAACCTTCAATGTATGCCCTAACCATATATCATAATAAAAAAATTGTCATATTCATACTTTTGGAGAAAAAAATTCGTAAACTTTGATGTCATTTCGGCCGCATTTATTATTTACCTATTTTCATTCGTAATAACATTTGTAGGTTCAAAATAAGTAAAAATCGCACTAAGTTCTGTTGAATTTGATACTCCAGCACTTTTTGAATATTTTTATCTATATTTTTATAATATAATAACCGTTTCAAACAGATATTGTCAGAACCGTTTCAACCCCTGCTTCGAACGTTTCGTTACAAATTTTGCATCCCGAATTAACCCTTGCACGGAATAAATTCACATTTTATAGATTGCATTCACCCTTCCACAAATTCATCTTGCGAGTGACTCAAGAATTGTGAATGAAATTGTTGTCCTTTTTGAACAATTTATGGAGAAATTCGTCTTCGAAATAAAACAACTTCGTCTTCGACAACATCTTTGATACTCTGAGTCCAAATAGAGGATTTTCTTTTCGTCGAAAAGCGATGAAACCTCCAAACGAGTATTAAACTAAAATCAGCAACTAAAAAGTGGAGAATATTGATAGGAAGACGAGATGAATTGTTGTCATATGTAAATGAAATGTTGTGAACATACATGTGTTTAAAATGTTTACGTGAAACACGCACGTTCATGCAAAATCACGTTCCCGCGAATCGTTGGAATTCAACCGTACTTGACTAGCATCGAACAGAAATTGATTTCCACCGTTAAATTAAGAACAAAATTTATTAAATTAAGGATAATTCAACAAGCTGCATGTTCCTATTCCCGTATGCGTTCCATGCACAAATACCGACGTGTATGTTTTGTAATTTTATACGGGCGATCGATGTAGCCCCCGAGGAGGAAAAATTTTAATAACCACGTGTACCCAATACTTGTAAAATACACATAAATTTCAATATATTGGACTTTGTATTTATAATTCTATCGATATTAATATTTGAGCATTTATACATCGTATCTCGATACTCGCGACAACAAAGCAAAGGTTATCTAATGAAAAATGTGAATGTTTAAAAAAGTACAATCTTCATATTAATTTCATAAATCTCTTACAAATCTCTGCTGCAGAACGAACCCGTTAATTCAATAAATAATCGCCACGTTAAAGCGAAACATGATAATAATTAATAATCATTCTCGGAGAGTATATCTTTACAGCTTAACAAATAACTTCTGAATCGAATTTCAGTAGAACGTAAAGCGCGATGTTACTAATTTGTTCAATAATTAAAGAATCCTGCCGAGGCCAAGAAGAATGACGTTGCGAATTTAATTAATATAATTACCAGACCCCGTCGAAGTAACGGAGAATGTTAAACGTCGAAGAATGAAATCGCTAATTCAACAAGTAATTACAAGATCCCGTTGCCGGAATAATCTATCGTACGAGGATTAATGAACTGTGTTCGGTGTGTGCGTAGGTGTGCACACACGCACCTGCGTCGATCGAGAACGCAGCCTGCTGAAGGGGTGGTAAACAAGAGGGATGAATGCGAGGGCGCAATCCAGTCAAGGATTTAATGAAGAATCGTTGTCTGGTCGTCGACGGGGCGCTGGTTGTTTCTTTAAGCACGCAATTAGAGTAATTGAGAGGTCTCGTTGTTTTCCATTTCGCGGGTCCCGAGATCCTCTGCGACGGATGTTTGACTGGTTATAATTAAAAGAGGAGCCTGCGCCTCTTGTCCTGCGAAATAATTAAAATCTCCGGTGCGTCGGCTGCGTTTCAACGATTAATCGGGTTCGAAACAATTCGATCTTTCCGTGCGATTTATTTTTCCGGTAGCGAACAGCCGTCTTTGCAGGCGACGAGGATGGACAACATGGCCGACCAACGGACGACCGTAATTCGATATTCAATTATACGGCCGTTCAATGCGTCGATCTCGATCGTATCGGGTGACGTCGGCTAATGACGTAATATCACAGATCACTTCGGATGTAATAATCAAGTGGATTCGAGCAATTAGTCCCGCACACACTATCCATTTACCGCGGGCCCGGGGAATGGAATGGATCTAAGCTGTTACGAATCAGATGAAATATGCCCCGGTGGTTAAATGGCGGTGAAATTCGCCTGTTAATTTCAGTGTACCGGCAACCTTGCTCCCTTGTTTCGCCGGATTAATTCAGAGAGGAAGGTATCAGCCGAAGGTTAAACGCCTTCGCCGGAAACTTCCTTCAGGGTTAATCGCCTTTAAACGCTTTCGGAATTTTCCTATTTCTCAAATCCACATGCAGTCTCTTACTGTTTCCATTAAATTGGAGAAATCATGTCACAGACAAACATTAAATTAAACATAAATTCCCAAGATAAATATGTTTCTTCTATCGATCGTATTTGCTGATAATAAATTTTTAAACGTAAAAGCTATAGTGGCCATCTTGTCTTGCAGAGACTCCGTCGCCATCTTGTCGCTGGAAGTAAAGCTTGAAATGTCTTCAGCCATGCTGTAGCAAGTCGTTTGAAAACATAACATGGAGAATATTATATCCTTTTATAATATCAGTTTTCTAGAAACATTTTAAGTAGAAGTTATGCAACTTATGAAAAACAACCAACACATAAAAATCGATCCCCTTTAAAAAAAATGACCGTCCGTTCTTCACGATTTTGTTTGCTCACACATTGAGTTCTCCTTCGCAGAACGAAGTGAAAAAAGATCGCCTCTTTAACGCGAATAAATATGAACGTGAAATAATCAGGTGGTCAGAGGACAATTAAAATATCGTAACATCGTCGCTGGGGCAAGTGAGAATATTGAATGCATGCGAACTCGCCCGATAAAAATGCCCGACAAACCCGTAAAACAAATAGGAATCGATGGACACGGGTTGAACGCGTGCCGATATGCTGATACGGTTAACTTTACCGAGCCGTGTAAGCTATATTGCTCGGCTGATAGATACGGGGGCCTCCCACCGATATCGCGTACAATGTACCGCATGATGGATGCCCGTATTTAAGCGGGAGAATACGGAAACGTATGCCGGCGAATAAGATACCTTTTTATAGGCGATCATTGATTCCGTGGGATACGGTATCGAAAGCCCATAAAAACGGATTTACAGCCGCCGCGAATCGAGCGTCGCGTCGCGCCGGGATACCGACGAATACGCCCGGTTAAATCGTGCGTTTCCGCTCCGAAACACCCGCAAAAACCTCGCCGGTTTACTGCGTTGTTCGTCCTTGGACCGGCTGCACTAGAAATCTCCGAGAGCAGAATTTCTTCTCGATATATTAACACCGGAGCCGTCGAACAGCTGGAAATCCGGTCGAAAAATCAAACAAAATAGGGTGAATGTACCTATTACTGCGGTATTTTTTTCCCAATGAGATTGAAATACGTGAAAATAATAAATAAATCCGCTGTATAATTGTCAGCAACTTATTAAAATTGTTAAAGGAAGAACAAATATTTATGTGGCTCGAGTATCTTGAGATCGACGTTGAAAGTTTTTCATTTCGCATAAAGATTTGCAATAGTTGGTGAATGTTTGAAATTAGGGGATCGCTGCACCAATTAGGATGGACAGACGTGGTTAAAAAATAATATTGATGGTTCCTTAAATCTGGTATCGATACAGTACCGCCATTTTCTCGAGTATAACGCCGGAGAAGCGGATGAAGACAGGAAGTCCTCCAGTTTGCGGGACGGGGCTCGTATAAAGCCTGGAGAGTATAAGATAATTCAGGCTTGATGTTCCCCGGCATTTCGGAGAGTCGATCAGCCAGCGATGACCGGAAAAGAACGTTGATGCGAATCCAGAAGCATAGCCGGTCCGGTTAACGAAGTGATCTCGCCTAGCCGAGAGACGCATTCCGTCCAGCCAGAGGTAGATTGAAATTGGACGCAGTGACGCGAATTATTATAATCCCGAGGCAGCACGGGAAACCCCGCCGGCGTTTTTCCTGACCCGTTCCCTCCCGCGCCGTATCGCGTAGCGGAGAAAATTCCGGACCGAAACGTTTCCATTCGCTCGCGTGGACTCCTCCGGCCATTGTGCACGCTCCGATGACCAAAAGTTTCGACCTTGTATCGCATTACGGCGATACAGCGTGAAACGTTCGATTATTTCCCGATGATATTCACGGCGAAATCGGAAAATAAATACATAGTACATAGCTGAATGCTTTAGATTTCCGTGGTTTCGTGGCACGTTGACATTTTTTTCGAAAAACTCTCGCGTCTGACGTAACGCTTTCGTTTGAAACGTGTAAATCGTGGGTTTGGAAACGTTTGGAGACTCGGCGGGCCAGCGAGCAGGACGAATAATTCTTCGTTTCAGACGCAGCAACAGCCATCTGGGTATCGATTTTTCAGCGGAGCCTTGTAATGCTTCAACGTCGGGTTCAGAAGCGGTTTAGTCCTTCGGTGTAAATGTTCCCATTAGGCCGCGGGAGGCGAACGACGAAAGGAGGAAATCCTGCAACGATAAACTGCTGCCAGGATGAACCGACTCCCCGGCTCGCGCGTGTTGCAGTTTAATGTTCGACGTTGCTAAACTTCATGTACATAGTACTAAAGCGTGACGCGCGTTCTACATTAGCGGGGAAACTTCCGCGGCCGTGCCGCCAAGGATTTCTGGTTTTGTTTTTATGCCCTCGTAAAATCGCGAGCTCGCCCCTCTGAGCAACGCGAGAACTCGGGGCTCCTGAAAATACGCGCCCCGTATCGGTTATTATTTACGCATCATTCGAATCCGCCATTTTCGACGACAAGATGCTTCCGCTAGATTTATTCAAATTCTTATGCATCAATTCTCTTGATTAATTAGAGGAACATGATTGTTCGGATAATAAAACAATTAGGGTAAGGTTGCTGAAGTCGTACCACTTGAATTTTGTATTATTGTCTGCCATAAACCAGCCTCATTATAAATCCTGTCATCAAGTAAGTTTATTTCAATTTTCTTATCATTTTCTGCATATGTTTGGTAGTTAATCTTGCAAGTAAATTATTGATAAAATTATGTTCCTTATTAAATATAAATTCAGTAGAATTTACATAATCGTTTGGTCGAAACGAAATCGTATTAATTTTATTCAATGTTAGGTTATGTTTACTTTTTAAATTTAACTTGTGCCGTGTCTTAAGTCGTACCCATATGAGATTCCTAAGTCGTACTACCTCGTCAGTCGAAATACCGTCAACGCAGAGTAAAGAAAATATCAAAAATGCGTGAAAATAATTACATTTTTACTAATTATTGTTTAGTTATGTTAATAACTAGTTAAGTAACAACAAATACAAAAAGTCATGACCATGTAGGATTTTTATTAAACGAGTTATTTGAATAAAAGCGAAAAGTTGGGGGATGTTAATGTCAAAATTGTTCCGCGGACCACAGTTTAAGAATCTCTGGTGTAGCGTATTATTTCTTTTGTGGAAAGTATTCAGACGATAAAGAGTTCGAACCTCAGAGGCCCAGATAATCGAAGTTCTACTGTATTGTTTCTTTTGTTGAGATCAACGAAAGCTTAAATAGGTAACGATTTGAACTGGCCAGTAGAAAATTAGAATTTAGATGGAACGTTTCTTGGTCAGAGTGATCCCACGTCCTATCATTCGAGGGTTAGAAAGCAAGTGGAGGACGGCCGCCATTTTGAAACTCGGGATAAAGCGAGCTCGTAAAAATTCATTTCCGTATTACGAATTCATATCTACAATTGAAATTTATGAGCAATTTACAGCGAATTTTAATTGCACGGAAATAGACTGTCCTGTCTGACCACAGATTGAACAGAAATTCAAAACTGATCCTCTACTAACAATAAGTAAGCGAAGCTTTCGCTGATAAAGTCTTATTCTCTGCCGCATGTGCAAACACTTAAAGATAAGAAGAACTAAATGAGGAACATTATCCTGATTAATTCTGCCCGGTATTTGAGAATTGGCCAAAGGTCCGCGAAAACGGGAGCGCCACGTTTGTCAGTGGGCTGGCGTTTCTCCGGATAAATTAATTCGAAAAAGCGGGGATGTTGCAACAACGGGAAATCCAAGGAAAACTAAATGAAACACTCCGGGTGGCAGAGCATCCTACGCCGTTACATTTAATTATCTCCGAGGCAGCCGGGTTTCCGCGTGGCAACACGTGTTCCCCGTCAAAATTCAAGCGCCGTTTCCATGATTTCCCCGTGATTTTCGCGGCAGCAATCACTTTAATGATCACGCGGCGCTCCATTAACAAAGTGTCCTGAAGGGCTGCAGCTTTCTAAACGAACGCACATCGCCGAAGGCGCCGCGCCGACACGTCGTGTCGAACCCTTTTGAAGGTGTTCCAACCCTCTACAAGAACCTATCCCCTCGAGCGAAGTCCCAGACTCGATAGAAGGCGACGCTTACCCTGGAATAACGCGTTAATCCGTCTGACCGGAAGTCTTCAACTTCGCCGAGGGAAAGACAAATAACGGAATACTCGTCGCCGTTATCCGGAAGTGTAGTTTGTTGTTTGTTCAGGTTCTTCGGGGACAATTCAGCCAGTTGGTTCGAATAACAATTCTTTATACGTACACCTCCTGCTCCCGTTGCGCCGCCATTTTGTTCTTGAATTCCTATTCCGACGGGAACTCTTCGGAACAATCCTACAAGTCATCTCCAGACAATTATACCACGGAAGTTCCGACACCGTGAACGTTCGGAGATGATTTGTAGTGGCTGCTGGTTAAAAAATGTGTTTCTTATAGTTGAGTTGAGAGGAATTGTTAAAGATCCGCATTTTCTAGTGCAATCTAGTGGTACAATTCTTTTTGTTCAGATTTAATGGAACATTTCCATAAAGATTTGAGAATGTCGCTGGTTCAGTATGCTAAGGGCAATGGCGATTGCGATAAATTTCGACCTCCCGGCTCCCGTAGCATAAATAAAAAACGGATTCGATTTGCGAGACTTTGACGCGTGCCGGCGCGACAGTCAGCTCGTTAAACATTTTCAGGCGGATTTGCAAAGGCTGTCAATTAAACAGAAATGTGTTTTCCGTGTGAAAGGATTTATTAGATCGACTACAAAATGGGAGCGGCATCGAGCGTTATAAATGCAGAAACATCCATTAATAATTATACGGTGTTGCTCCATTCAACGTTATCGAGTTACCATTTCGCTCTGGCGATTCTAGCCGGAGTTATTCCGCGAACTTTTTACGCGAGTTCGAATAACCCCGTTTGGCTCGCGCGGTCCCGCGTTCCGTCGCAATTTTCTCGGCCCTTCATCGCAGAATTCGAAACTTGTTGCGACATCGTTCTAAGCGGAGGACATACCGCGAGCATGTTCCGCGAAGCACCGAGCAAATTGAAGTTGAAACGCGGCTTAATTATACATTCGGCGTAGTCTCGTCGGGATGCTCGGCGCGCCTCCCGTTTCTAATTAAACAGGGGGCCCGTTCCTTTGCCCCGGGTTTTCTTTCGTCATCTTTGCTCGCTCGGTCGCTGTTCGTCGCCGTTCTTTTCGTTTCGAGGATTCGAACAGAATAATTGGAACGGCGAACGCGGAGGAGGGAGAAAAAACTTATTCACCGGGGGACACCTAGACAGGGCCGGCTCACAGTGATTCGAAACCGTGAAAACGCGAACTACATTCATAGCGTTGTTATTTATACGTTACTTTTTATGAACAGAACGGATTTAACGAGTTTCTTGGGTCGTAGAATCTGATTTTAGAATAATCCAAATTAAAATTAATAAAACGCTACTTAAGAAGTTCAATAAATCTACATTGCCTGCCACTCTAGACTACACATCAATAATTAACGAGTTTGATGAAGTTAAAGTTAGAAGGGTAAAACTGTAGTAGATTGTTGTAGTTAATAGTTGATATGTTAATAGTTGATTGTACAGTTTTTTAACCCTCGTCCATCCGTCATTTCACGGACTGAATCTGTCCCTCGGCGTCAAATTGTCGCAGTGGTAAAAGATCGATGAAATAACAATTTAATTTTTCTATTGAAATTGATTTTAAAAACTTAGACTTGAATCATACTGCGAAAATCTACCGCACAGCCCTGCACCTAGCCGTCTGACAGCCGGGGCTTTTGCAGAGCATTTCGAGAGCTGCAAACTTCCCCGAAGAGTCGGCGATCCGACAGCAGCGGTGCGAGTCAACCATTACTCGGAACACCTGTCGCGGGTACATCGATTTCCCCTCTCCGGTTAATTCGACGCGCGCGAATTAAACGATAGTTCAACCCCGCGTCCCCTCCACCGTTCCGTTTCGTCGTCGATTCGTTTACCGAAAATTTCATATTGTTTTCTCGAAAGCGGCAACCGGAGGCCGGCCTCTATTAAATTCGCCGAACTTCCACCCTTCCCCCGGAACACAACGTAGTTTCAACGAAAATTTCATCGTCGTGTTCTCGCGTGGATGTTTATAGAGGAAAAAAAGAGCGGCTAACGAATTTTTCATTATAAACATTCTTTCCATTGTCGACGCGTTTCCATCGTTCCTATCCGACCGGCGTTTATTGAACATTTTCACTCGTATGCCGCCGCCGCGCCGGTGAATTCTGTTACGTCCGCGAAAATTTGTTCGCTGTATTCCTTCCCGAGAAAAAACTGGTTTCCGTTTATTGGGAGAACGCGGTTCGGGTATTTAATCGGTCGGCGGAGATTAGAGGGGTTCGTCCTGGGAATCGGGAAGTTCGCGGGCTTTGCCAACGATAAAATGGCGGTCTCCGATGATCCGAGACGCTCGCCGCGTGCCATCGCCTCCTCAGATTCATAATGCATCGCACGTGCATCGAGTCAATGCGGTTACACCGCTCAACGGAGTTAAACACGCTCTTTGGGCCGCAGTTCGGATGACGTTTACGCATGGTCGCGCCCCCGCTTATGGGGATCCTGGCCCGATCGAACGTGTTCCGTAACCACGTCTGCTCTCCGACGATCCCGCGGCGGGCTCTTGCTTCTTGGATACAGGGTAGTTTAATTAGCCCCGAATCACGTCGGCTGGGATTCTGACGTGCGTCAATCTTTACCCTTTAACTCTTCCTTAAGCCCGTCTGATTCACTTTCACAATGTTTGCACGTGAAATAACTTCCCGCTTCGCCCGTTTCGCTGCTGACGGGTTCGATTTTTTGGATGTCACTTTTTTCCCTTTTCCAAGGAACATAAACTAGAAAAGTTTCCTCGGTATCGACCGGTGCGCCATTTGTTCCGGTGTCGTTATAGTTAAGTCGTGAAACACCTTCTGATTTAAGCCGGGCATTTATCAACTTTGACCAGGAGTACCTGCGCCAATCGAAAAACACCGTTTCCCCAGCTCCTCGCTGTTTAACGCGAAGCCGGGCCACAGTATCCGCACGGAGGAAATATTAAAAGAGCCATTTCCAGGTCCCTCCGGTTCCACGGGGCTGGTGACGAGCCGATTAATGGCGGAGATGATGTCCGACCTAGATTTACACGACTGCTTCGAAAATGGAGGGACGGAGTTGTGGAAAAAGGCTGGAACGGCGAGCAAGTTGGAAGCTGCGAGGACGAAACACGAAAGAGAGAAAGGGAGAAAAAAGAGGAGGGTGAGTAGGAAAGAGACAGGAGAGATAGGATCGTAAAGCAACGCGCAGCCACTGATTTGCGAGTGGTCCTTCGGGTATTCCCGTGGCCCCGATAAAATAAATTGTTGTTTCCTCTCGAGAATTCGAGGAGGGCGAACCCGATGCCCCGAACAATATCGTTAGTAGTTTCGAGTCGCGGGAGGGGGGGAGGATGGCCACATCGCCACCCCTGCTCCTACCCTGCCATTTTCTGTTTCCTGTGGCCCGCCTCATCCTCCTGGCCCGAGCTTCAGAATTTATGATACGTCGCGCATTTATATTCCAACACCTTCCATAAATTTTACTTGAGCCGCATGTAAGTGGCTCCACTTTTGTTCATAGATTCCTACGGGCTGCTGTCGGATTTATGACCGCGTCGGCCATCCTTCGATTCACGGGGACACGGTTGGGGCGGGAATCGAGAATGGTACGATACTGTCCCGTTATCAGCCGATAAACCTGCCAGATCACGGCGATAATATACAGGGGACGACGTCAGGACGCGGGACGAGGTACAAGAATAAACCGAACACCTTATGTACCGAGCTTTCACGGCCCGACCCGGCCCAGCCCGGCTCCTGCTGGTGCTTTACTGACCTAGAAATCTGAAACTGATTGTAGCAACCTCTTTTCATGGACGTCAGTTAGTCGAAGCACCATTCAACAGCGGAATATTGGAAAGCTACGAAAATGGGCGAGCGCGAATCAATGGAGGACGAACGCTGCAGTTTTCGGGCATAGCTACCCGCAGCCCGATGTGGTCGGACGTGGAGGACGTGTAAAAGAGATTTTGAAAAAAATCCCAAATGATCCGAATCATAATTTGATCGCGCTCCATCGGTAGAGCAATGAACCTTCGAGGAGATTGAAAATGATCCCGGGGTGAGGAGGGTGAAAATATTC
The DNA here is from genome assembly GCF_051020765.1 of Lasioglossum baleicum. Taxonomy (NCBI): domain Eukaryota; kingdom Metazoa; phylum Arthropoda; class Insecta; order Hymenoptera; family Halictidae; genus Lasioglossum; species Lasioglossum baleicum. Next base: position 8,989,182 of record NC_134929.1, read on the forward strand.
CATCATCCGAACACCGCGAATTGAAAAAGACACTTTCGAAATGAAATTCCCGACTTAGTCCCGACGCATCGATGCATTAAAAAAAAGGAATGAGATCAGTCCTGCGGCAAACGGAGATTTCCCGGAGAAAAAAGGTTCTCCGGGCGTTATTCATGTACAGGGTGATTCTGGGAACTGGGACAAGCTACTGCTCCTCTTTAAGTAAAAATAGAAAAATATGACAGAGGAAAAAATCATGTGTCACAATACGTCCTAACTTCCTATGACCTTATTTTTTATGTCGATGCACCCATGAATCGATTATTCTTTAACACTTAAACCAACTTATTTTTTCCTCTATCATTCTTTTCTATTTTTACTTAAAATGGAGCAGCAACTTGTCCCAGTTCTCAGAATCGCCCTATACATATAGATCGACGAGTAGCCGAGCGATGATCGATTTACGGGAAATCGTCGGGCCGTTCATCCTCGTAAAAAGGTGGGAGCCGATCCTTGGGCAACGGACAGCTCGCGATCAGGACGGAAAGGGGTGGATTCTCTTTAAGAGGAGGCAACCCTTATTTTTTCTTCCCTTTCTTCGCCGTTGCTCCGTGTTCCTCAACCGTTCGGTATTATTAAAGCCGTGTCCTCGATTTCCCTGGATCCTGGACAGGAACAGCGTCGTTGGATAATGGGATGAGATCGTCCTACGTTCGCTTGACACGTCCGACGTCGATGGTATTTCACTTGGCCAGCGGTACCACGTTGTAACTCATTCTTCCTGCTTAGCCCTTTCAGCTGAAATGGAAGAGTAATTAGAAGCGTCTGTTTTTCCGATTGTTTAGGTAATGCACAATGATTGTGCCGCATGGCTCTAGGCATGCTTGATCATCAGTAGACAGCGGATCTTTATGCAAAATAAAAATTTTCTACCTTCATTGCAACAAACTGGATTGAAATAGAAATGCATTCTCTTTCTCATAATGTGTTTAATAAGTTGAATATAATATAACAGTACTTTTAAAAATTCTTCTAAAGTTTTTACTATTTTAAATTACACCTACTCATTTCTGTCATAAATGCATCAAATCCGCTGTCTAATCATCAGTCTTCGAATGTACGTTTAGAAATGAACGTTTTGGACATTCCATCATCATCACCATCTTTATTCGATGCCCTTCCGGAAAACGTCAAGAACTACCGACGAGCAGAACATTTATTTTCCTCCTTTTCGCTTTATACTTTTATTCAACGTTATCTTTTATTCATAATTCTATATCTTGAACAAATACACTACAGCGCAACAGAATCAGAAATGTTATATATTTAAAGGTTCATTTTTGACAATATCATAAAAATTGCATTGAATTAATTTGGTGTAAATTAAGGTGATCTGAAATAACTGATGAACTCATTTTTTTTTAAATTTTGACTTAGACCACTTTCATAAATATGGGCACATATGATCGCCAAGTTCTTTTTTATTAAACATTGTCGATAAAACGTTGAGAAAGATCAATTGATTAAACGAAGCAGAAATGTAATAGAGTCTGGGAGCGAGACCTATCAATTGCATGAGCTTAGTAATCCAGACCGCGGGAAATTGAATGTGAAATTACCAGATGTAAAATAATTGAAGGAAATGGAACAAAGTCAGTGATAGGATATAGAAATGTGGTGTTCAGAGCGTAGCACCATATTTTACATAAGGTCCTGGGTCGGTTGAATGTAAATTGCATCACGTACTCACTGCACCCCACCGAATTCGATTAATTTTTTACGAGCCCGTCCCGATTGGTCGTACGACCGAAACAACTCGAATTAACCGTCACATTAAATACCGTCTGGTATTAACCAATGTTCGCTTAACTCTCTATTTATTGTTCCAATAAAGTTTCGGAACAACAATGCACTTTGCGTCCTCTGTTATCGGCGATAAACATTCGATTCTTTTCTTTTAATTAGTCTGAATTTTATTGGGAATTACTATGTTAATGATCGGTAAAAGTTCTATTTGATCTTTTAGTAGTGGGGACGTACCTAATCATCGCGTAAGAAACTACAAAACTGTTATAATCAAAGGTTTCGGAAATTTATTTGCAAAATACAATATAAAAGTGGAGTAAAACTTAATTTGTTCGTCAGTAATTACGAGCTTTCGTCCAACTCGCACATTGCTTCGAACGGACATTCTTCTTCATGATCAGGATACATTGCCTTCATGATAGATAACGGGCATGGCACATGTAAAGGACAGCCTGACAGAGAGAGCGGTCGCTCTTGATGCATGAAAAGAACACTAGGACCACTAGATGAGCAGCTGAAACAAATAGAAGTGTAATTACAATAACCATATTATTTATTAAAAATGTACACTATATCGAACATCATGTAAAAAATGTGAATTGATAGTTACTTGTACAAAACAAATGCTATATTAGTCGCAAACGTATCAATGACACCAGTTTTCCAAGCTCTATCATCTGCATACAGATGATACAGATTATGCGTCAAATGTTCATCGTCCCTGGCAACTCCCACAGCACCCAACAACTTCAAGATGGTCCCTGAATGAGTAAAGTATGCTGACACCAATGGACCATCAACTTCTCTGCAAACAGAAGCTTATGATCTTATGCCATATAGCATTTACAGCATTATTGAACTTACCCGAAAAAGTCAAACATATTCCTTAACGCAGAACATGCTTGTTCATAATTTAATTTGTGTCCGTATCCGTCAATCCAATATTTTCTTAAGTCCTCAGCATACTCAAGTGTCTGAAAGTTTTGAACATGTTAATCGCTAGAATAAATAACGTCTTAAATGTAACACGCTTCAATTTATAAGTAGACTGTGGATCTTTACGCATTTTACAAAATTTTCAGAAAATACTGGCATGTCAAATTCGACAGAGTTTAGTACAATTCTTATTTACTTTGGACTTACAAATGTAATTACTAGTCTGCGGATCTTTGTGCATTTATGACGAAATTAACTGGGTGAAATATAAAACAGTGAAATATATACATTCTAAGAATATTGTTATGTTGTTTCCAACGTAAAAAGACTGTTAAGGGGTGAAATGATTTTTTATTGAACTACTGCTTCCCACAATCAATGCAGAATACTTTTACTTTGCATAAAGATCCGCAGTCTAATTATTACCAATGAAAATAGGATTTTATTTGGCACCACTTTTTTAAAACTTGTCTACAAAAATTGGAAATTGAGTTAAATACCTTGAATTCATTCAATGTAAAAATTCTGCACCATGGAGACTCTACGTCTATTAGCCACGCGGTTTCGAAACTGCACATCATGTGCATCAAACTTGCAGTTTCTAAAATATATATGTATTTATATATTATAAGAACCCATTCTCCGATCCCGAATAAAATTCTCGCACACCGTTTCTTTCAACTAACCATGATCAATCTCATGGCCAACGCGTTCAGAAACGTCCTTCAGCATCTTGGCATACGGTTCACTCTTTAGAAATTTTTCGTTTTCCATTTGCGCGTCTGGATTACGGTGCACTTCGCGCAACCAACGCTCACAGCGCTTGTAAAACTAGAAACTTGAAATAAAATAATTAGCTGATCGAAAATAAAGTAGTAACTCGATTAGGTAGTAATAAATTACTCGTAACACAGCATCCTTGTCTTCGGCCTCTGGATACCACACTTTGTAACTAGTATGTCTTCCGAATAGACCAGTAGCAAAGTTTTTTGCACTTTCCTCTGTACGTTGAGTGGCAGTGTATTTGAACTAAAATTTAATTCGGCGCAGTTCTATTATATGTGCTGATCAGCTTATAAATTATTATTTATCCTTAATTTAAAGAATGTGTATTTCTTTACCCTGTAAGTCTTATTACTATATACTTCCGGCATAAGAGAAGGAAACCTAGACTGATATCTTTCTGCGAGATCAATCATCTCGTTTCCACCTTCGTCTGCTAATCTCATGGTATCATTCTCGACGAAGGTAATTTTCCAATCTTTAAATAATGCTATATCTTCGTCGTTTAAATTTGTTTCTCCCTTCTGATAATTATCCAAAATAATCTGTTGCAATTTTGGGAGTTTCTCAATCATGGATGGTAAATACTTTGTCCCAGGATACCTTGTACCATGCCTTACAATCAGCCATATCTTTGTTGGAGTACAACCTGAATGTGCAATAATGAAAATTAATTGGCAACAGAACTAGGAGCTATACCAGGTGATTCACAAGAAGCAGTCCACCTAAATAGCTCCGTTAGGCTTGTAGATAGAAGAAAGTGGAGATGGAGAGAAAAGTGATCACTCAAAGATGGTGTAAATCGTGATCAATCGACTACACCAGAGAACAGAGAGCAGAGATGCAAGAAAGAATAATTATTCAAATAAAATGATTGCACATTATGAAGTTGTCATTGCTTTTTCATAAACTAGTTCAAGGTCATAATGTACCACATAATTGAACTCGTCTTGACATCGATGACCTTCAAAAGACCTTGAAAACGACAAGAATCAGAAGATTTTTTGTATCCCATATTTACAACTTTTCTCTGTAACAGTTTCTTCTATCTTTAAGCCTAACGGAACTACTTAGGTGGCCAGTTTCTCATGAATCACCCATATAAAACTTACTTTCTATAGAATATATTTTAATGCATGCATTATTCACCTGGATATTCGAGAACAGAGTCGTCATAGTTAGCTATAAATCTATATGGCGTCTTTGTTCCTAGCTTGCACCTATAATCTCTACCATGTAAAAAGCAATTGTGCGCAAAGGAAATTGATGCGTATATGGAAAGAATCAAAAATACTTGTGTACTAAATGTCTTCTGCATCTTGCTATAAGTTTTTATCTGGAACATATAGAAAGTTTATAATAGACTTAAAATTACCATAGATAAACAATAAACTCTAATAAATACAATTTACCTTGTTGTAATCCTTTTTGTTATTTATTTAGGTGTAATCTTGCTGCATACAGTGATAAAATTAAATGGACTGATTTAACCTTGTTTCATGACAGAAATAACAAAATCATCGAATGCCGCACAATATCAAAAGACAACATTGAATGTCAATTTAAAGGCATGAAATGAAAATACACCAATCAAAATCTTTGAAAATTCAACTCCGTCGGTATCTTCGTGGGAAGTGCATCACTTTATGTGCCTGCATGGCCTGCATGAAGTCCTTCAAAAATGTTTAACTCGCGTCTATCCGTAATGCTCGTTTTATTATACAAATAAGTAGCATAATTTCTCTTTTATACAAGAACAGATTGAGCGTAAAACGATAACACGATTGAGAATAACTTTATTTTTATTACTGTCAGAGACTATTGTACAATTAAGTCCTATTTTATCTCATAACCTCGCGCACTTGATTTTTTAGCAATGCAAGATTTATTTTTATATACACAGATGGATGCATATAAAACAAAATCTCTTACGGTTCTCCCTTGTGAAACTATTTCTCTATAATTTATGGATTTAAAGAAAAAGTAATAACTGTTGTTCGACTTGTAGATGATTTAGACTTGTTTGTACAAGGTATGTTCATGCTAGACTGATGTAAACAAACGAGTGTCTGAATAATCGTTAATTATCTTTCGTTTTAGATGGGAAAGAAAAGAAATATTCCACCACCAGCTGCACCAATTCCTGGCCGTGTGAAAATTGAAATTAAAGATGAATTGGGTAATGAAAAAGTAGTATTAATCGTTCTTTCCTTGTTATACTTTCTTGTAAAAACAGATTTCTATACTCTTCTGTTAACTATATAAATATCATAAATTTAAAGTCACTTTTCTACAGCAGACAGCGACGTGTTGGTTGCTAGGGATCGCTTGAAAGGAGCTCTTAGGGAGCTATTGCAACATAGCGATTCGGGATCATCAGGAGACTCCAGTGAAGAAAGTTCCGCACACGATTATAAACATCAAATGAAGAAAATGTAATATTGCTTGTGTATCTCCAACTAGTTTTGTTTATTACTCAAAGTAATACGTGTTTAAGGAGGTAGTCTTGTTTCCAGGATTGCAAGGGTGCAGGATGCGCCTTCTCATTTCTCGATAATGCAAAAACAGGGTTTTTCGGTAATCAAAGGCGCTAGATATAAGATCAATCTGGGCCGTAGTCCTAGCCCTAGCCCTCAAAAGTCCTATTTTCACGTTTACGAGGCATAATTTTAAGGGAACCTGTGCATGTAGCTATTTACATAATGGTGCGATAACTACATGCTGCAGAATAATGAATTTACATTATTATTGTCATTATGCCTCGTAAACGTAAAAGTAGGACCTCTAAGGGCAACTGCGGCCTAGATTGATCTTTTATCTAGCGATTTTGATTACTGAAAAGCCCCATCTTTGTATTATTGAGAAATGAGAAGGCGCATCCTTGCAATCCTGGAAACGAGTCTACCTCCCTAACTTGTACGAAAAACATGTACAGGTCAAAGACAATGGGTTTTCAACAGCCACGGAAAGTTAGGCGTAGAAGACAAGTACCATTGGACACATCATTCCACCATACTTACGTAATGAAATTATTTGATCGGAGCGTTGATTTGGCACAGTTTCAAGAGGACACACCCCTTTATCCCATATGCAGAGCTTGGATGGCTAATCAACCACGAAATCCCAATCTTGTGCCGAAGTTAGTAATTGGAGAGAAAATTTTAAGTAATTATCTCGCAAAAACACTGACTAGTATACGTTCGTTTACTTTTAGAGTACGCAGTCCAAGCCCAGAAATAGTTAACGAAGTTAACATGAGTAATAATATACTAGACACTAATGGAGAAGTTCGCGATGTTTATTATTTACCGCCTCCGTTGCCTTGCGAAGAAGCTATACCAATGAATCGTATACCTTCACCTATACCCAGAGAGAAGGAGGAATTGAATTTGGATTATGTAAGATGATTAGACAAATTTGCATAATTCATCCTCTTTAACATCTAGGAGGGAGTAAAATTATAATAGATGTACAATCATAATAAATATATATTTTATGCATATGTTCCAGGACGGACAGTGCATGAAATCACGAGAAACATTGTTGAGAGAGCACAGAACACATTGGAATGTAGTACGTAAAAAATGGCATCAACAAGCTCACAAGAACGAACAACGTTTTCTACAGAGTGCAAATATACTGAATACTATTTTTAAAAGGTGTGGTATCCAAAGATGCGATAAAGTATTCCATTCTTTATTGGGAAATGTAAAAATATTATCAGAATAAATTTCCTGTTGCGAGACATGTTTTATTAGAAAAAAAACATTATTTTTGTTTCAGAGCGCAATCGGAATTCGAATAGCCCACTCGCGTGGCAGCATTTGATACTGTCAATTTCCCAAAATCTTTACTTGGTCGGCATGGAACGGCATGTCGTTTTTCTACACACGGTTTATTTTATACCCTTAATTATATATCTGCTGTATGCTACTTGTAGAAATATATCTTTTTATTACAATATAATTAAATGTAGCGCAATTATATTGTTAAGTTGTTCGCGTAGTAAAGAAATCACATGGCAAGTAGAAATTCTTTCCAATTAAATTTCTTATGGAACATCGATATGATTCAAGACGAAACAATCATTAGATAAAACTTCATCGATAATTGTCAAGACATCACGTTACTTCAAGAGGATATCGAAGAAGGTAGAAAATTCAATTTTTTCAGTATAACATATTTCATAAAGACTGTTAGAGAAGTTCTGTCTCATGATTTCTTAAGGATACCCTAATTCACTCGAGAACCAAACATATACAGAGTCATTATCCGACGAACACTGCAAGAATTTATCCTTCCCTATGGGCTAGGAACTTGAGTATATCAATTAAATAATTCATATAAATAATATATCAAAATGAAAAGAATAAAATAAGTAACGAAAGGTAAAGCTTATAAATTTTATAAATTGCATTTTTTATTCAGAGAAACTCTGACTTAACAAGCTTTCTTTAAATCTATATCCATTTAGAGAACAATACTTTTTTTTTTGGAAAGTTATTATCAATCGATATAAACAATTACGACTCTATAGGCGTAGACCTAGGATGTAACAATTTTTGGTGTAATGATGTACAATTATGTTTGATTCTCGATACCAGTTGCGATTCACTAATAACAGGTTTGTAATAAATATTTTGATGAAATCATTTATCTATGATCAATATACTATAAATAAATAACAAATTTTTATTACATTACTGTTACCCTTAATAAATTGAAACGCTACTTACAATTATTTTTATCACGGGTACAAAGAGGAACTTGGAATAGGTTTCCATAGCCCGAATACTAAGAGAGGCAGTTGTTAGCATACTGTTACATAGAATCGAGACACAAATTCCGTTAAATGTTATTTGACTCCGATACTAAAAACTTCAGAAAAGAAAGTCTAATGCCAGGAGAAAAGGACAAAACGAATAACTGTTGAAGGCTTGAGAATTACAAGCTTTTTATTTTAAGTATTGACAGTCGCAGCTTACAGCACGCACTTTCAACAAGACGAATCTTCTTTTTTTATTCGATTTATAATGGGTCAAATATAATCTCAGACTCGAAGAAAAATGTTCCGACATATTCCGCCAGAGTGATTGTAATTTTCAAGACTTCTTATCGTTACGTACCATGATCCTCGTATACTACTAAAACGTTCCTTTCATATAAAATGTAGCTAAGAAATAAATAACATAAGTTAAATTATTTACTTTCATAGTTAATATTGTATACGATCTTCACCGTTTGATCTGTATGCTGTACTACTATTTCCCCGCTGTAACAAATACCTGCTGCATGCAGCAGTTTTATTTCTCAATGTACAACATCCGAAAGTGGTTCTTATCAGAGGAACGATTTTCGAATTCCCTCAACCAAAAAGGACATGCTACGCATGTCTTGGTTACTTCGTAGCTGAGGATGCGACCTACACTCGGAAACAAGAACCACTGTCGAACGATGCACAGTACGAGCCGTAGGAAATGTTTCGTATTCGACAGTCTCGACATAACGCGGCCGGAAGATTTCTCGTGGTCGTGGAAGTACAACTTGATCGAATTTCATTAAAGACTATTGCACATCGTATAGTTCACTTGTCTGTAAGGGACAGTTCCAACACTTGCCGGAACGTTTCTTCTTCCAGCAACCGGCGCTGTTCTTCCTCGAGTTGTTGTTGCTCGGATAATCTTAACGCTATTCTCAACTGTTCCGCCGTGTCCTCGATTGCATCAGAATCCTCTGTGTCGGCGGGCCTGTTCGTGTTACTTCGATCGCTCGCACATGAAGCAGCATTCTCCTGATACAGCGCTAGGCTTTCCTGTATAGCTCTGCATTAAACGAGAAATAGAGTGTTTATCGTAGTTCGTTAGAGAACGGTTTCTAAACACCGTCATTCTAGGCACGTCAGTGCGTACAAAAGATCTAGGCTCTGGCTAAGCGCACGAAAAAAAATGGGATGTCTAAACAAAGTCAGAGAACTATTTCTCTTCTAACGCGCTCCGATCGCCTTCTTGCATTTCATGCAAGAATGTGTGCTTGTCGAGAAGTTTATCTAAATGAGGACTAGGAAAATACATCTCTGAAACCAGGGACTTAAAACCGCTATGATTTTGATACCGGTACAGGTTTTGCACTCCAAATTCACCCTTTTGCAGTGAAAACCTATATTGCGTCAGCAAAGTTATACCGAAACCGATATATTACTGAAAACTGAAATAAATACCGATATATTTAGGTTCTGCGGTAAATGCCACGAAGTTCATCGCAGTCCTCGTAGAAAAAAATATGGTACAAGTACACTAGCAAGTAACTTGTGACACATTTTTGTGGCGATTTTTTTGTGGCGCCGTGAACGAACGTCGTAAGAGCAACTGTGCTTGTATTATTAAAGTTCTTTTTGAAATCACTCCCGTCCACCCACAATCCCTACATAATCCCCCCATCTCAGTTTCGGTATCACAGCAATATTAATATCATGCATATAGATTTTAAATCTTTGTCTAAAAATATTTCCTGAAAATTGTATTGCAATAAAATAAGAAATTCGAAAATATTATCGATAAATACAGGTAAACACACCGGTATTTATATGTGTATAGCGTCATTTCTGTTTCTATAAGGGTTTCAAAGTATAATCGAAAAATACCGGTATTTAACATTTTTCGGTGTAAGTCCCTGTCTGAAAGTCTCTTCGAATGAACGAGTGTGACGTTAAATCAACATTTGTAACAGGTATCCTTCACCCACCTTCCTGAATATGAATTGTCGGGCAAGAAAAGAACACATGCAAAATAAATTGTTTAGAACGTTTCAAATAAAACCAAGGTATCCGAAACGACATTCTCACGAGCAAAATGTTTCTCGTACCTTTGGAGCTGTGTTTCCTCTTCCGCGGTCATGTTCGGCGTTGTTGGTCGGGATGGTTTCTGGGCTCTTAAAGCTTCCCATATGTCAACCTTCATTTGAATTAATTAAATAATTAGAATGAATCCGTACGCAACTATGACGATGAAAGACATATTTAATACCTCGTCACGTTCACTACCAGCTTCCAACAAACTTTGTTGAATAGCGAATTGTAACAGGTCATCCTCTTCCTCAATGCTGAATTGTGTTCGAACTTCAGCACCTGTATGAAATTATCGCATTAGATAATCCCGAATATTTTTATGAGTTATAATTATTTCTGATCTCTTTTACCTAGATTTACATATCCCATTGGAGCTTCAAAACAAGAATCGTCAACTAAACATGTCATAGTATTAGTTTCTTGCAAGTGACCTACGTGAGGTACTTCTTGATCCATACCAAAAATGTTTCCAAACGTAATTCTCGCGTTTAATATGTGAAACAGAGGAATTTCTGTAATACGGAATATAATTGAATTCAGTACGGCATCTTTCATATAAAAAAAAAGATACACACACAATTTAAAGCTTACCAATTTTAACAGGAAATCCAGCTGGCAATTGCATTTGGATAAAATCTTTTAATTTAGCAAAATGTGAACTAGATATTGCCATTAGGTCGACGATTGGCATAATTTGTTCTTGAAGACTAAGTGGATATTCTTCGCTAAGCCATAAAGTTGCCTGTACGTACGTTCGATCAGTAGGTTATAAATTTATATCAATCTTTATATAAAAAACTTTATAAAATACCTTGAATTTTTGAATTTTGGTATTAATTTCCTTTGGTCTGCCTATATCCCTTCCGTTTAGATCAACATCCGGATCGAAATATTCTTCAGCTGTAATGTTGGAAGGATTTCCAACATTGTTATATTCTTCCTAAAACATATAATTTGATAAATTAATAATTGGAACCTATGAAATATTTAATTTGCAATATATATATTGAAAATATAGAAAGTTACACTGGTAGTCGCGTTAAGACAGTTTTCTTGCTGTTCCGCTATGCCAAGAAATGACTGAAGAGGCGTGCGAGGAGCGCGAGCCCTTGCTTTATCCGGTTCTGATAAATGTTCTAATCGGGTCTTGGTTATTAACTCTACATTACTCGCGCTAAAAACCTTACAGTCGTGTCCATTTATCATTTCAGTTTTATCCGAACGCCATCCCCACAAGCCAGCCTTATTGCTAATCAAGCGAAAGTAATATTAGTCGAAGTAAATACGAATAACGATGGAAATGTAATGAAACAACGATTACCGTTCGAAACTGATTTTATCCGTATCTATATACGTAGTAACTATAGGATTTGTAAGGCGAGCTAATACACCTTCTTCAGAGGGTTCCATTAATTGCATATTATCAATATCTATTAATTTCATGTGTTCAACGTACACCTCTCTCGTTTCATGATCTACTTCCATCATTGTTGCTCCGTCATCTGCAGAAAGAAAAGTTCTATTCTTACATTGATAGAATCATGTATTATGAAATGATCACCGAAACAATTATTCTACAATGTGGTACAGACTAATTATATTCTTTACTACTACAAATTACGAAAGTTCTAATAAGTTTTTTTCTCAAGTAACTCGCTTAAACTTGTGTATAAATAAATAAATATTAAAAACGAATATTTATATACTTATATAGCGATACAAATATACTTAGTATCTTTCTCTTATGGTATATACACTTACCGGTTGAAACTTCAGTTTACGGTACCAAAATATATCAAAAAAATAATCAAAAGGAAATAAGACTATGAACGAAAACGAACAAGAATAAACGTGTAACGTACAAATCATTGTATCTACGTGAAAAGAAATATTTTCTAAAATCCTGTACACCACATTAATTGTAAAAGTATTTCTGTCACCTGACTCATGTCCCACCATACTGAACACATAACTCCGTTCACATCTAATTGCCACAGGTACATTTGATGCAGCTTGCATTTAATATATACAATTAAAGGACAAATAAAAGAGTCTACGATTAATATAAAAGGAAAAATGCTCAAAGAACCTGAAGATCAAAAGAACCTTTTTACAAGTGTCGACGTCCATGCCAAATAATACGACTGTGAATACTCACTTTGTCCTTTGAAGACGTAACTACGATTTCCTCGTTGCCAGTTCACATGATCGAAACCTAGTAGCGTTGTATCAATTCTTACGTTACTGCCTTGTTTGTATACTTTGTAGGTATCGCTAGGACACATTCTAGAGGCGAGAGGAACTAATAACAAAAGGAACATTAGTATAAATGTGAACGATTCCTTACGATACTGATGTTATAAATAGTTTGAATTACCCCAACTAGTGAATTCCCATTTCATTTCTACATAAAAATCAGGAGCCTGAAAATATTATTTGATTTTGGTTTACATTTATCAAGCTATCTCTACGCGTTCTGCTTTGTTTTAAGTAACCCACTTGTTTCAGTTTGTGAAGTAGTTCTGGAATACCAGCTACCCGACTGCAATGTCTTTGATAATCTCTACGTGCTAGCACCATCTGCAGTAGCTCAGGATTTCCTGTTCCAACTGCTTCTTGGACCACTATAAACAACAATGATGAATCAATTTTTAGTAAAGTCTCTGTTCGGTCTGAAGCAGACCGGAAATTTAGACACGGTCGGCTGCAATAGCTCGGGACAATTATTTGGGTGTCATCGGACACCACTTCAAGATCTCTATGAGCCCTGAAACCCTTGACAGGGCAATCTTAGCTAATTCCATTCTTTTCTACGATTAGAGAAGAATATATACAGGGTGAACCACGAATCGTGACCAGTAGAGGTTACTCTGGTATTAGCAGTCCGATCGAAAATGTTCTTATCACATATAGCATGGTTTCAAAAGAGTTTTCACGTGATTATAACAAATTTTTTGTACAAAAAAATAAAGAAGCAATTTTTTTTTAATGTTATAATATTTACCGAATTCGCTTTGAATTCTAACAGATAGGCGTAAAAAATTATAGGTGTATTTGCAAAAAATTGAAGGTGACCTTGAAAAATCATGAAAAAAAAAGAGTTGACAAAAAATGTGCTATAATCTCGTGAAAGCTCTCTTGAAACCTTGCTATATCTGATAAAAACATTTTCGATCGGACTGCTAATAACAGATTCTCTACTGGTCACGATTCGTGGTTCACCCTGTATATTATAGATAAAAGATAAAAGATCCGAGCCGACATAATACGCGACATGATACAGAAAATTTCTCAAAACATTTCGAACTGTTCACAACTAGCTAGCACGCTACCATCTCGACCGAAACCATAAGACTGTTGTATATACTGTTAAGTTGAAAATATATTTAAAAGTGTTGTCTTCCACAATTCGAATTTTATTTCAACTAAGCCTTGTTACTCTGTAACCTCGTCGAAGCCCCGAGTATTGTTGCAAGCAAGTGAAAGGGAATTTACGACCCTGCGAAACTCGGTATATGGATTTGCGATATTTCGGATGCTTCAGCCACGTCATCTATTAGTACGAGAATACAACAAGCATTTACCAGTCCATCCTTCTGTATTTTCTGTGTTAACATTAGCTTCATGTTGCAATAATATTCCGACGCATCCAGTGTAACCCAAAGTAACAGCTAACATCAATGGTGTTCTTCCTCTGTTATCAGGTTTCTCTATATCATGCTGTGAAATAAATTTTAATTGTTATGTTTTTTAGCGTATAGATATGCAATCTCTAGCTATTAAAACATTTCCATATTGTTTTATTACAGAGATAAATAAAACTATACTACTTTTACGAGCTTTATCAGGACAGATAAAGTTTTATTGCCTCTCCGTGAATGCTAAACTAAACTTCGACAAACTCTTTCGTTCTTTCTATGTTATTATAAAAAGATTAATAATCAAACAAATTCGAAAGGGCGAAATGATTTTATGAACTATATCGGATCGATGAATGATATATTCGAAGCATATCAAAAGTTATATATCGGTGAACATTTATGGTTTCTCACACGTATGAGGCTTCACTCATAAAGCACTGTGGCACTGTAGACAATGTTGCATTTAAATCAATATGTAGTGATCGATTAATTCAAAGAAATCGAACTGAATTCATTTTATTTTCCTAAATTCATGTGCATGTATAAATATAAAATAGTACCAGCTTGTAGTCTGTGCAATGTCAACTTCTCTCAAATGCAACAGATCGCATTGGAATTCTGAACGTTATACGCGCAAAATAATTAATCGGTTGTCAATAAAGATTCTTTCCTTTGTAGTTTAATGGTATTATTATAGAATTATCTGACTGTTACCATAGGGAAAGTTGATTCGAGACAAGTGTCATTTATCACGTTCGTTTGCAAAACGCACTGGCAATCGATAAACACTCGATTCTATGGTTTTTAAACGTCGTGTCTGTGCAAGTATCAATTTGTGTCGTAGTATTATCGAAAGCGATTTATTAATCGGTTGATATTTTTTTCTACAAACCAGCTTCGAAGACAGCTCCTCTTCTAGTTCTACATAGTTGTTATTCCATACGAGCCAGTGCAGCGGATAATTCTTTTGAATCGTGTCTATATTCACCATTTCTATGGGGTCCTTTTTAACGCTGACATAAAACACCAGTATCTTACATGGAATTCCACGATTCAAGCACGCGACACAGAATTTTGTCGGGCGAATACATGACACCGAGAGACGGATAGGTATGTAGCAAGTAAATGATCATTACTCATCGACCGGGTAGAACAGCTAGATAAGAAACTCAAAAACGGCAGGAGAATCCGCTAAGTGACGGAAGCAAATGTTGCAAGTGGCGCTTATACTTCATACACGTTTCACCCGCAGATGACGTATAAAAGTAGAAGACCAATCACCTTATGGGGTTTTGCGTCGCACGATCTGAAATATCGACATCGCTAAAAACCTTAGACCATATACACTTATAGACTCGGAATAGGTATAGGATATGCATTGGACGTAGTGTTCCAAGATAACGGATGATAACGGAGTATCTGGTGCCCACAAGTCAAAATGGGTGGATAGCGATATAAAAGGAAAGGTATACAAGTATACTTATGCACGACAGAACCACGATACAAATATATCTTTTCATATTGTTCTTATATACTGTTCTTTCTTTTAAATAAAGTATTGTAAGTTGTGAGAAAATAAATACAGATTTCATATTATCAACATTTACATTAAAATTTAACTTTTTTCAAATTATAATTGAGAAAATGAGTTAGCATAATAAGAGTAAAGTAAAAATGAACGAGTAATAAAATCAAATATATATTACAGTTACAGTTTTCATGAGTATTTATACAGAATGAGATACGGCGACGATTCTCCTTTCCCCTCTAGGTACACATAGTTTTGTGGTACTGCGACTTCTCAACAGACTATAGCACTTTGCCCACATCCGTCATCTGGTAGATGAAGTAATCTTGGAACACGGCTTATTATCCGAAGCCGGATCTATAAAGGGACATCTTAACCGAAGTACGACATTTTGCCACAAGCGCGCTGTGTGCACATCTGAACGCAACAAATGGTTCTTGCCGGACTGTGGATTGTGTCTTATGACAAAAACGGCAAGAATCATTCACACTATTACAAAGTATAATATTATAATAATGCAAACGTTTCTATGATATAAGAATTGTAAATAATAATAAAATGTGTTAATTTTTGAATAATTATTTCTCCTTCTTTTCTAATACTGATTATTCATTTTTTATCTTCTCCATACAGGCACAGCATTTTGGGCTGCAGGGAAGGAAGTCCAAATGGTCCAAAAGGAAGTGCACGCAGGCCGAAATTTTTTCTATATATATTTCATGATCAGTTTTTAACGTGTATGATTGTACATTGTACATATTCGATTAATAATTCTGTACATAATTTAATAATTTTGCGCAACAAATAACTTTTCAACTTTTCAGTAAGAATGCGGATACGTGCACGTGTACTATAAACAAGATATATAGATTGTGTATACAAAGCAACACGACCGAAGCGATAACATTGGTTAAGAAGTACTTTATTTACAATGGCAGGATTCGGAAGATATATACTATCTGCCGATTCAAGAAGTTTTTTAAGCAGAAGGTATCGTTCTCTATCACACAGTTATGTGAACCAACGTTTTTTCATGAAAAACAATTCTTTAAGTTATAGGAAAATGCCCTTAGATGAGTTTCATGTTACTCGATTTTTTTAATAACTTAAGCCTTGATTTGTTATTTAAATGTTAACGAAGGGCTTCACATATTGTTTTCCTTTTTATGATTTTAGAAGCTGTTTATTGAAAATCTCCCAGAACATCCGACAAAATACAACAACGCAACCGGAAAAAATTGAGATTCCACCAAAACCAAAAAGACCACAACCCACTTTTCTGTTATATTTACAAACTATTAGGCCAAAGTTAATAGAAGCAAACCCTGATATAAAAGTAACAGAAATAATACACAAAGCGTCCAAAGAATGGAACAACATGGATCAGACTGTTAAAGACGGTTTCAAAAATCAATACAGTCAGAATTACAAACAATATTTGCAAAACTTAAAAGAATATCAGGAATCATTAACCGACAAACAGAAAGAGTTTCTGGAAAAACAGAAAAAGAAAGCTAAAGACAAAGCAGTTGCGACGAACATTAAACAGGTAATAAATATGTTGATACATGTCTGATTCTTTAGGAAGTAGTCTTTTGTGATTCTTCGATCACTAAAAAGTAAATGTATTTGCAGAAAATGGACTTGTTCCAGAAGCCAAAAAGACCACAGAATGCATTCCTACTATTTTTGGAATCAAAGAGGAAAATTGAACAACCACGTGACAAGCTCAAGGTACAGTAAATTTATGTGCAAAAATGCATTTTTACACTATTTAATTATTAATCTCAGTGTACCTGTACGAATCATATATTTTCAAATATTTGATTAGGACTGGGTATGTGATGCGACAAAAATATGGAAGACATTGCCAACTGAACAAAAAGAACATTATTTTGGTCAGGCATCGAAGCTAATGGTGGACTATAAGGAAGAACTTGTCAAGTGGGAACAAAATATGGTAAATTTAGGTCATCCAGATATTATAAGACGTAGTCGCCCACAAAAGACCAAAGAGCAACAAAAGAGCTAAAATTTGACACGATTCAAATTGGTTCCTTTGAATGATGTATAATTGATTTAATATTAAAATCCATACTAAAGTATCAAATTATCGAGTTTTGAAATGAACATTTTATATTGGTACAATTCGTTCTCACGAGTCACCAGCACAATTCGATGTACGACATGTATTTTTATTTTCTATAAAACTTTTACAAAACTTTTCTCAATAAGCGTTTGTTTACATATGGTCGATACAGTTATACATTTAAAACAGTTTCAGTATCAGTTTTATACAAGCAGTGGAAGAAAGTATAATATATCGCGGTAAAACTGAAAACGTAGAGAGCCAGATCCTCGATTACCATGTAAAATACAGTCGCGAATGTTTTAAGTCGTCGAGTTACTTTGGGTTTAACATTGCATAAGATTAAAGCGGTATACAAGAGGCTACCATCGTGCGTTGCTTGTGTGCTTATACAGTTGTATAAACGAACCAGCATCACTGGAAGGTACGGTGCGACAACAGTCTGAAACATTGAATCACAAGGGTATTATTTAACTTTTATTATAATGCTATATTTAATTTTCGCTACAAAGATGAACGATTACCTTTCCAAATAAATAGTCCAGTTCTAATGCTAGCAGTATATTCACAATCAAAGCTATCAATATATAATTTAAACGATTCATTGGCAATAATGGTCGTGAGATTCTTGTTGGTGTAAAAGTGCTATCAACTTCTTCAGTTTCTGTTCTAGTATTGTTATATTTATCTTTTGGAGGGATGAACATATTGTTACAAACATTGTATGGCTCGGAAATGTTTGTATCCTTAATTCCATCATAGTATTTTTCTATAATGTACAACAAAAATAATAAGTACAATCGTTCAACCATATATAAAGTTACAATTGATATATAAATTAATTACCTGATATTGTACCATTTATACTTTGTTGTGGTTTCTCATCTTGTATTTCTCTACATATTGATGAAGTTTGACTAGATGTATCTTACCAAAAAATTTAAAAATTTTCAATAAGTTAATTCCTTATAATTAGAGACGTTCGTGTTTTCCACAAGAGCAAGAACATTGATTTGAAAACGACACTAATGATTCACAGGAATGAAACTATTGTTTACCTTCTGATTTGGTATCGCCACTGGAGCCAGTAATTTTCAACAAACGCTTTTCTGAATTTTCTAAAATTCGCTTCCTTCTCGCGTTTCGTTTTGCGTTGATGTCATCCATGTTTCTCGGTATATTTCTGTCGGCGAACGTGTTGTTAGAGGTTAAAATTTATACATTTCTCTGGATGATAACAATGCAGTTGCCAATTATTACATTTAAAATAGTGATCGTAATAAATGATTCGGAGAAACGTTAAGTTACCTTTAGAATACAGAAGACTAGGTTTGTTATCATGTCAATCTCATACGTTGCCGGGGATAATTCAGCTTTATTCTATCGATAATGTAAAATAAATGTCATCGATCATGTTTAATTAATATCGTTCGATTTTCTGTTTTCTATAGCTCTGTGTTTGATGGGTTTTTAGGCACTTCAATTCAATGAAGAAAGCGTTTGTGTTACGCGAACGTCGTGTATAATAACTTGAATATATTTGACGTTTACAGGTTTGATTTTTACATCTGTTACCTAAATACAATAGAAAACCACGGTTTAAACAAATTCAAAGTAATTTAGCTAACATGCACGGAATCGAGTGCACAAACATTTAGATGCGCAATACCACAGTCTACTATTGTACGCTGTGACAATACATATATGCATGAAACGAAAGGTGGAGTGCAATCTTAGACCCAGATTTCTTCGCCAATTTTTCTTGCGCATGCGCAAATACACATTATTTCATTCATTTTTCACAATCAAATCATACAAATTTTTAAAAATTTCACTGGGTGATCAAGGTACCCTATTTTATCGTGAATTTTACTTTACTGATGCTAAAATCGCCGCGAAATATCTCAGCATAGCTTATATAGACCTTATGTAGATCAAAGTTACAAGTGTGTTCCAAGCGTTCCTAGATTACTTCATCTACCAGATGACGGATGTGGGCAAAGTGCTATAGTCTGTTGAGAAGTCGCAGTACCACAAAACTATGTGTACCTAGAGGGGAAAGGAGAATCGTCGCCGTATCTCATTCTGTATAAATACTCATGAAAACTGTAACTGTAATATATATTTGATTTTATTACTCGTTCATTTTTACTTTACTCTTATTATGCTAACTCATTTTCTCAATTATAATTTGGAAAAAGTTAAATTTTAATGTAGATGTAGATAATATGAAATCTGTATTTATTTCCTCACAACTTACAATACTTTATTTAAAAGAAAGAACAGTATATAAGAACAATATGAAAAGATATATTTGTATCGCGGTTCTGTCGTGCATAAATATACTTGTATACATCGCTATCCACCAATTTTGAATTATCTTGCGACGTGACTTGTGGGCACCAGATACTCCGTTATCTTGGAACACTAATTCTGGCTCCATATAAGAAGGTACTTGTTTCGCGCATGTTGTTATGCGTCTGCCAATGGTCGCGTGATCGGCGGAGTACGAGTAGGGAATTAGCCAATGAACGAGTTCCGTTAGAATCATTATGCGCAGTGCTAGTAAGTACCTTCTTATATGGAGCCAAGTATATGTCTTATCCATATCCAATACCTGCCTACAATATATACCTGCCGGGTCTATATATATGATCTAAGAGTGTATTTAAACGTGCTTTAGGTACGTATCGCAAAATGTTTGCATGCTATATATTATATATATATAGTTGGCGCGTCGCGCGAGCGATTGCACGATGAAAACGCGGCATGCGCATTTAAGGCATTCTAGCAAGTAAGCTTGCATTTTTGATGAAATCCGGCTGGGCTTCGCGGCTTTTTGGCGGGTTAAGGGATTTGTCAGTATTTCACGTAGTACTGTAAAGATTTAACGAAGCGCAAGGATGGGAGATAAAGACGGCGGTAAGAATCAAATACGTTCTTTAGTATCTCTATTGAGCTTTCCGATTGTTCGTATATTTATAACTACTGAACGTTCGTTCAAAGGACGCTTTCCATATTATGGTAAACAAGATTGCCTCTCGCGAAACTTCTTACGGATTTATCTTTGTCAGAAAGTGCCATTGATTTCGGAAAATTGTCCGATTTCTTCGCGACGTTTCATCGAAATCGTGAACATAGAGAAAAATTGCTTCTTCACTTTCAGTTTAAATGGTTTCAGAGAGAAGTTCTCGTTGATTCGCCGGCAGGTTATATCACCGGAAAGAATGTAACATTTTTATCGGTTGAATTTCAGTCTGTTCCCCGGTGCTAGTTGTTTCATGGCATGTCTGAATAATTACCTTGTCAAATATTTTTTATAGTGGCGTGAAAATTAATTTCCCGGTTGTCTAACCAAACTCGCTTCAATGTGTTTCATTATACGTATTGTTCGGTTGCAGAGACGTTCGACGATGCCGTGGAAGAAAGAGTTATCAACGAGGAATACAAAATATGGAAGAAAAATACTCCCTTTTTGTACGATCTTGTCATGACACATGCTCTTGAGTGGCCATCGTTGACCGCGCAATGGTTGCCCGACGTTACTAGGCCAGAAGGGAAAGATTACTCGGTACACCGCCTTATTCTGGGTACACATACTTCAGACGAACAGAATCATTTGCTCATTGCTAGTGTTCAATTGCCAAATGAAGATGCTCAATTCGACGCGTCTCATTACGATAACGAGAAAGGGGAGTTCGGTGGATTTGGATCGGTCAGTGGGAAAATAGAAATTGAAATAAAGATAAACCACGAAGGAGAGGTGAACAGAGCACGGTACATGCCACAGAATCCTTGCGTTATAGCGACTAAAACCCCATCCAGTGATGTTCTCGTGTTCGATTACACTAAACATCCTAGTAAACCAGACCCGAATGGCGAATGTCAGCCTGACCTGAGGTAAACGGCGATCTATTTTTCATCAAATACTGTAGGATTTTAAGAGAAAGAGGTAGATCCAGTGCTATACGATAATTTTCGTTGTTATTCGTTAACAGATTGAGAGGACATCAGAAAGAAGGTTACGGCCTGTCGTGGAATCCGAATCTGAATGGATATTTGCTGAGCGCGTCCGACGATCATACGATCTGTTTATGGGACATTAACGCGCCGCCGAAAGAAAACCGTGTTATCGACGCGAAAACCATATTCACAGGACACACCGCTGTAGTGGAGGATGTAGCTTGGCACTTACTGCACGAGTCCCTGTTCGGTTCGGTCGCAGACGACCAAAAGTTAATGATATGGGATACAAGGTAACAACTTATGGGATTACATAATGTTAGATTGGAGGGAAAGTTCTGTCGTATTTTAAATAAGCAGGTAATTTTCCTTGTAAATGAAAAACACAAGTTGTTACAAATAATGGAAATTACATCATCGAATAATATTCAATAAATGTTTTCGGGATATCCGCGCTCAAATTTCACGAATTGTGAATAAGATCTCTACAACACAATTAGATAAACTTTGAGCACGGATATCTCGGAAACTATGCGAGATAGCGAAAAAGTGAATAGAATCAATCTTATGGCACATATTGTCAGCTTTAATTTTGTATAGAATGGTCTTACCGCTAGGACGCATACTTTTCGAGATATCCGCGCTCAAAGTTCACGAATTGTGAAAAAGAACTCCACAGCACATATATTATATTGCAACAGATCATTAAGACTGTGTTCTCTGTTAATAGGTGTAACAACACGAGCAAACCGAGTCACACGGTTGACGCTCACACTGCCGAAGTGAATTGTTTAAGTTTTAATCCGTACTCGGAATTCATCCTTGCGACCGGCAGCGCTGACAAGACCGTAGCGCTCTGGGATCTGAGGAATCTCAAGCTGAAGTTACATTCCTTCGAGTCTCACAAGGATGAGATCTTCCAAGTCCAGTGGTCGCCGCACAACGAGACGATATTAGCTAGTAGCGGCACAGATAGGCGTCTACACGTATGGGATTTGAGTAAAATCGGCGAAGAGCAGTCCAGCGAGGATGCCGAGGACGGCCCACCCGAGTTACTGGTACACATACGTTCGATTCGTTTTATGCTAAAGCATGTCTCTTCGTTTTGCATTCGTTCACGTTCGTTTGTTTCTTACCATACAGTTCATACACGGTGGCCACACCGCGAAAATCAGCGATTTCTCGTGGAATCCGAACGAACCGTGGGTGATATGTTCAGTGTCAGAGGATAACATAATGCAGGTATGGCAAATGGCGGAAAACATCTACAACGACGAAGAGCCGGACACGCCAGCGAGCGAACTCGAAGCTGGTGCTTCATAAACTGTGAGAAATAATCAATTAAATTATTTGATATTGAAATTTTCTATGGATATGCGCGCGCGCGCGCGCATGAAATTGATCATTCGAACTAGTATAAGAGAGACGTTAACACACGAGTTTGTACGTTAAAACGAAAAGAACATCAAGAAGCAATAATGTCTATTTTTACTACCGATCTTAAGGCCCGTTCGCGCGTCAGTCGCGATTCTAAAAGATATAGATCGAACAAACGTCGAGCATCCACTGCGTCTATGTCTCGTTTTCTTTCGTTTTCGCTTTTATTTTCTCTTTGATTCGCCAGCCGGTTCGTTCAATTTCTCCACCATTTGTATATGTAGCTCTAAGCCGAATGCGCTGGGCGATAAGTCCCTCTTTCGATTTCTCTTTATAGGGTGAGAGTACAAAGTAAGAGCGAAAGACCCGTCTGTCTGTTGATATTCCGTGTGTTCTCCTCTTTCGTTCGAATTTCGCGATTCGAGTATTATCCACGGACGCGCAATTACACCGCATGCCGAAACGTAAATTGTTCGACAACTCGATCTGTATCCAGCGAAACGTTATTGTTTTCCTGATTTTTCCGTACAAACCGAGAACGTACAGAGTTTCCGCTACCGGGGGCTATATTCGAGGTTCTTCCTGTTTCGTTCGTGTCTCCGCATCGTTTCCCTCTTCCATCCCACCCTCGAATCACATCTTATCGCCGAATCGTTTCCCTACCCGACACCGGCCAATCAAACTATCGAAGTAAAAAAAACAAATACAGTAGATACACGTGGTAGAAACTCGATGGAAAAGGTGTCGAGTCTTCGATGTGCTTGTAAAGTAATCACCGTTTCCCTATTCTTCTCATCGATACGGATGTCTTGGGTGTGTTTTAATACTTTGGATAATAAAATCGACCGTACGTATTATGACTTTTCTTTATTTTGTTCCTCCTCTATACGGTTTCATAATTTCTCCTCTTCTTCTTTTTTCTCTTTTATATTTCTTTTACTAAATATATGTATATATATATATATATGTATATGTGTATGTATAATATTATCGCCGTTAGCTCGTATCGTAAAGATTTTCGAACGCTTTTTGGCACTTGGTACAGCGAGATACGAGTACAAGATCCTCAAAGGACAGAGCGACGATACGCGTTCTATTTAGGGTCGGAATGATCTTTGTTCCCACAAAATTACACAGCCGTGTTCGATAGTTCGTTGTAGATTTCGTCGAGCAGCGAGTGTTCGCAGACCGTCTCCGGTCTGTGCAGAGACAAAGCGTCGACGTCGACCACGTCCAAGCTCGAAACTCTGCAAATCGGAAAAGAATGGGAGCGTGAATTGAAACGGTGAAAAAATGGCCGCGAGGCTCGATTAGCGTCGATTAGTTATAGGATCCTGGGGTGGTCATTACCAAAATCTGCGTGTTAAATACACGTCACTTATAGACCGCGATCGCTGTCTGTTGTGCATGCAAAATGAACGTTTTAGCAAAATTTGTATACTTTTTTTTCGGTTCGTTTTCTTTTGTTTGAAAAATAGGTAGAAACGGATCGATTTCAACATAGCCATTCGTTACCTCTTAGTCACGTTTTGTCGCTTAATGCCATCGAGCAAGTTCGCAATCGATGGTGTTAACGTTGGTCGAAATATCTGCGGCAGAACGAGAAAGTCACGTGAATCGGAGCGTGCCTGTGTTCCATTCTTTTATATTTGGTATGCTTCCGAACGCATTGTGAATTGTATTCGATTTAGAACAGAAGGATTCTACACTTACCGTGACGGGAGCGCTGCGCATTTCGCGGAGATCGATGTTTCTGAACAAATCGTGAACAAGAAGCTCCTCGATACTTCTACGGCGACTAGTCGGCTCGCCGAATATGTACTTCAGCAGTTCGGTCACCTGTACAAGGGAACGTTCTCGTCAATCTTTTTACGATCGTCGTCCAAAGCCCGCAGATTTTCTCGGGTCCGTGGTGAAACTGAACATTGCTGCTTATTCTCGCAACGAAATCTACGCGAACGAACTCTACAATAACCACGAACCCAAGAAAATAACGGAACAAACGGAAAAATTAATGAAAAGTAAAAGCTGAGGGTACAAAGTAGAAGTAGCAGGGGTTGAAACGGTTCTGAAAATAACTGTTTGTTGCTAGTTATAGCTCCTTTATAAAAATAGAAAAAAATGATAGAGGAAAAACTCATATATCATAATAAGTCCTAACTACCTATGACCTATGACCTTATTTTTTATGTGGATGCACCGATGCACCCGCCAGGTGCAATTTCACTTTATTTTTTACTGCAACTCGAATAAAAGTACTAACCCAAGGTCATCGAAATGTCAATACTTCACGAGAAATTTGACATTTTATTGTCAGAGTATAAACATGGCATTAGTTCCTACAATTTATATATCGAGAGTTTGTATAATTCTTGTAGAAAAGTACAGGGTGTATAGAAAGTAATGGTCATCCGTTCTAGGGGTGAATCTACACCACTGGATCGGTGGACATTTGTAAGAGAAACTTGCCGCAAAACTGTTTACAACAAAGAAAATTGTCGGTAAAGTTGCTTCTGTACATCAACACCTTCCACTCATCCAGAAGAGAAAAAGTTTGAAAGAAGCCACATGTCGCAAACAGATAGTTATCAAGGTATAAGCTGTTGAACGAATCGCATTACGCTAGATTACATCGCACATCCGTTATTTATACGTTTGTTTTTTGCAAGGTTTGATTGTGTGGAGTTATACGTATAGACAAACGCCTACTACTACAATCCACCCGACCGTGTCGATGAGACAAAACATAATCCTGTGCGTGTTCGAGCAAACGAAATTTAAAGGGACATTCGTCGCTAGGCCCGTACGACGTCATCGTCTCCCTGCCCATTCGGATCATAAATTTGAAGTTGCAAAATATGAAAAAATACCTTATATCCTTTGTTATAAGAATATTAATCCTGTATTATAAAATGTTACCGAACCTCATCGTTCCTCCAACGGATTAGGCGATATATACCTGTAAAGGACGTTATAGCCGGACAAATAAAAATGGTTCTTCTATGACATTCCTCCTTCGATACCATTTAAATTATGTCATAAATATTTTTTTTGTGCCATTAAAAATAAAGGAGATATTTAGGTGGTCTCCTTCAGCTGAGACACCCTGTACAACCCAGGATTAATATTCTTATGTATAAAAATGGATACAAGGTATTCTTTCATATTTTGTTACTTTAAATTTATGATCCGAATGGGCAGGGAGACGACGAATAATATCTCGTGAAGCATTGACATTTCGATGATCTTGGGTAATAAATATAAATGAGTCATAACAGTTATAATATTTTTCGGTTGTCGTAACTGTTTCAAGAAGCGGAATCCATATCATAACTGTTTTCAACCCCTGAGAAATGGAGAAACGAAAAGAGAACCGAAAAAGAGGCGAGAAAGAGAGAGATAGAGAGATTTGTACTTGTGGATACATTTCAAGATCCGAGAGATGCATGGAATTCGGTTTAAACGTTCGTAATTCGTAACCAGCGCACATTTCGAATAGCATATGACCTGCAAGTAGATAGAATGTAGCGTGAGGAGTAAAGTTTGATAAAGTACAAAGTCAAGATCGCAATCTTACCGAAGGATACGATGTCGATGGGAGTATTCGGCGAGATTCGCGAAGCGATTACCGGATGTATACGGCTGGTGAATCCGAGGAGCGTGTTCTCGAGGCCGGCGAGCCGTGCCACACCGTTTTGAACGAGCACGTTGCCCGAGTGTAAATGCGTTACCATTGGGAATTCCCTTTTCTTCAGAAAGATCAGCGCTTCCAACACTTGTCGGCCCATTTGTTGGATCTGAGGCAGGGGCAGTCCTTTGCCGCGGGCCGCGTACTTTTGGCCCCAATCCTCGTTCCAGCCGGTTCTTTCGATCTGCCGAGCAACCAGCAACCATGTCACTCTCTCTCTCGCGTCTCCTTTCGTTTTCGTCTCCTCCTCCGTATACTCACCCCGTAAATCAAGTCCTTCAGGCTACCCTGACTGATAGGCTGAACCACGATCACGTAATTCTCGCGTTCATATTCGAGAAAATCGATGTCGAATATAGGGCATATGTACGGATGCTGTAACGCCAAAAACAAGTCGCTTAAAATGTTTTTCGTCAGTGAGGAAACGATCAACGAGCAATTGCTGCTCAACGGCGCCAAGGTGATCAGTCGATCGGTCTTTAGGGAAGTGTCCCTCACCGAGAACCAGTGTTTGTTCACCCTCGAGCCTGAAACATCCCGCGAAAAACGAACGAACGAGCAACAAATTTATGGAAGTTTGTCTATCGAAAGATGATGTTGGTACGCGCCGGAGAAACCGTCAAGAGACGGGAGAGAGCAACGGGGGTATAGTTGAACGAGGAGGAAGAGGAGGAGGTGGTGAAACGGGGGTGGAGATTGAGCGGAGGGCTCGAGAGCTTACCGAGATTATTCAGCTGCTTGACGAGACTATAGCGCGGCGTTCTTCGGATATAAGCCTGGCAAATTGATAAAGCACGATCTCGAGATCTTTTCTCCATTTCCATGTACTCGGTGGCATCCTCGCACACCGACGGTCCGTGGCCCAATGCCGTGTAGCTGTGTCTTCCGTTTCTGCCTCGGTTAAATTCGTTTCGATCAGATTTTTCTTTCCCGACTCGCAATTGTTTTCCATTTACCACGTCTTATCTCGTCCGTTCGAAGAAATTTTGCCGATCGTTCGACGATCGAAGGAAAATCAAATAAAACAAAAAATACCTGACCAGCGCGCCCGAATCGTTCGTAAGAGCGGCGCAGCGTTCGAGAGGAATTTCTCGATCGGGTGAATGATTTCTAGAACGATGCCAATAACGGATTAGATTATCGAACCAGCGATTACAAACTGGATCGGTCTCGTTTGGGTTGCCAGCGAGCAGCCATCCGTCTCTGCGAGTGCAACCAAGGGTTTCATCCAATAAGATCACCGATGCAAATGTAAATTCATATTGCTGTCGTCGATGTTTCCACTGTTTGTGGAACTGAAACGTAAGGAATCGCGACGGAAGAAATACAATGCGAGAAACGCGGAAAAAAATCGACGATGGTTTCAATTTCGGAGACTCTGATGACGATCGAGTGTTGTCGATTTATTCGGAATCGGGAAACATAGTTGATCGACGACAGCTAGATAATACATAGAAATCGTCACCCGAGCGAACGTCGTCTTCTCGGAGGTATTCGTTTTTTTCGAAAGCGACAGCTCTGCGAAAAATTCCTGTGACGATCCAAAGTCTCCGCACAGCGACGCGCGGACGTTGAACAATCATCGGTATCCATTGTACTACCAATACTGACTACACGATCCTCGGATCGATCGCGACTCGATCGGGTTTGTAAACGAACCCGGTCGAACGGAACGTGTCCTACGCGAGCGGGAATTTCAATCGTCAGAAAATTCAAATACTACGCGCAATCGCTGAACGATACAAAGAGAAATTTCCAATTGGATTGTCAAAAGGATTGTTATCGTTGACTCGAATAATATCTGTGAATGGGTACACGTCTCCGTGGTAGCGTCGATTATACAGGCCTCTTTTTCGCGGCAACAATAATTCGGTGACGGCACCGCGACGTCGATCATCCTCGTTGATCTAGCATATACGGTGACTCGCTTAATCGATCGAGCACCCTTCAAATCGTAACAACTCTTTTTAGGAAGAACCAAACGACCCGAGTGGTTTCGAGAAGCTAGAAGAATTAGAAATTGTGAGAAAATTCTAGTTTCGCAAAATATTGGGTTGGCAAGAAAGTATTTTCGGTATTTTAAGGTGATGTAAAATCTAATTTTTCTATTCTGGCAATGAACTCTAATCAATAAAATATTTTCCAGTTTGTTCGATGATCTTTTGCCATCTTTTTGCTGATTACTTTCTTGCCGTATAATAATAATTCGAGTCGTACGGTGCATTTTGAGAAGAGCTACTCCGTTTCAAAGGATACTCGATTGATTACGTGAATCCCCGTGGATGTTGTTTGTCGGAGTCGGACGAATTACCTGACGTCCGGTTCTTTACAGCCTCGCGCGGCGGACACGCGGCTGAACAGTATCTTGGCTAGATTGTCGATTTTATTGGTCAGCTGATAGCCTTTCTCTTCGTCGCTGTCCTCGTCCTCGATGCTCGCGCTTCTTCCACGGCGGAGCGTTCCGCGGGCCGACACCATGGCCTCGGAGTCGAGCTCGATGGCACTTTGAGTTCTTCGGTTAACGGCGCGACGTTTCCGCCGCGTCCGAGGACGTTCCTGCCAGAACCTGTCATGTCCGGTAACGTCCGATTCCTTGTGGTCCTCGTCCCGTTTGTTCAAGTTCTGATATAGATTGAACATGATTCGATCTTGATCGTGCCACTGGATCCGGAAATGTTCTCGACCCTAGCGAGAGAGCATCGAACGTGTCCGTGTCGATACACGCGAGATCCGTTCGCGAGCGTTTTTCCTTTTGCTCGGTGTCTCGTTCGTTCGATCTCGGGAACGACAGACTCGTCGGGAAGAATGCACTTCTGAGAGAGAAACGTTCACCGTACCCAGTCCCAGTCTTTCTGGCTTTCTCCGTGTATTTCGCGGCAAACCCCGAACGAGTACGTAGGGCGCATGGTATCGTTCGCCCGCGCGATGGAAGGTCCTGTCGAAGGTCCACGCCTCGCGTCTGGCAGCCTCGAGACGACTCCTTTTTCTTCGATCGTAGACAATCAACTCGTGTTGCCTCGACTTGGTCCCGTTGTTTGCGTGCTCGGTGTCCGCGACCCTTCTCGTGAACGAGACGCGCGGAGAACGCGTCCGAATGGTCCCCTAGGTCGTCCCGGTAGCAACAAACCACCGGGAGGAACAGGAATATCAAATGCTACGAGTGTACGCGAAGTCGATGGCCCGTGACAAAACGATCGCTATCGTAGAAAAAAAGAAAGCGAGAGTATGATGGTGAAAAGGTGCGCGCGGTACTGCGACACTACGAACCGCGCGCGCCACCCACGCAGCGCAACCACCTATCCACCGGACCCGACTGGAACACCGCCGAACACTGACCACCACCGTAGACTCGCGCTCCAAGCCAGCCCGGCCTGACACACATTTCCCGCATTGCTGGCTCAACGGCCGATATATGTATAGCGTTAGAAGCGTATATACGTATACATGCGCCGGGTCTCTCCCCGTCTTTCTCCTGTCTCCCGCCGTTCTCCGCCCCTGCGCAATCTCCATCCGCCATGCCTCCACGCAGCTCTCTTACTTACCCTCTCGAATCACGTATCCCTTGTTTAACGTCTTCACGATCTTTTACGGATTCGTCTGTACCGCGGCTCCTCGCCGCCCGATCTGTCCCACCTTTTCACAAGAGAGCACCCTCTCGTCCTAGAGCTGGCTTCAAATCGCTAGCCTACTATCGCCGGAAATACTCCAGCAACCAACATCTTCGCGTTTCTCGAAAACAGGGTAAGAGATCCAGCTCCAGTCGTTCCGCACGGGCTCTCCCAAGGGAACATCCCTAAGCCGGTAATTCACGGAATCGTCGTTAGATTGCCGATTCTCGGGCAAAACAAACATTGTCCGCGTTAATCGCAAGCTACCGAAGCTAGGTTAAAATAAGAATTTCTGTGAAAAATGTTAACCCTTTGCACTTGGAGCTTTTTCAACTCGAAAATTAAACGTTTCTTTCGACCTAGAATAATTCCATTCTATATTAATTTTGTTCTTTGCACGAATATAAAATTAAATGTTTAGTAATTGGTACAGCAATTTTTAAAAATCCGCAGCCTAATCGCGATACTCTCGAGATCCTTCTTCTGTTCAAGCGATTGAAACAGAAAGTATTACAATTGTCTGACTTTTCAACTTGGAGATGTTCCCTTGTAAATTCGCGGCAACGGAGGCAAATAACGATCGAATTAAACAATTTGGAACACGGCGGGAAAGCTCCAACCACGCCATTCATGAAATTATCCTCCTTTATCGTTTCGTTCGTTTCCGCTTGCCATTGGTTTTACACGGATCGTCGAATCGTACGACGTAACGCCGGAAGAAAATATGAATCCAATTAGATTCGGTTAAAACTAGGCCAATAGGACACGTTTCAGATTCCTCTGACCCCAATGTTGAACTCGAAGACCGCGCACGAACTTTAATCTCGCTCCGCAGTTTTACGGCTGCTCTCAGGGTCGTTCAGACAAAAGGAAAAAGAGAAACAAGTTTAATTCTAAGGTAACAAATATAATATTATTCTCACAGTTGTACGATACTTCCGATTG
Source organism: Lasioglossum baleicum (assembly GCF_051020765.1). Lineage (NCBI taxonomy): Eukaryota > Metazoa > Arthropoda > Insecta > Hymenoptera > Halictidae > Lasioglossum > Lasioglossum baleicum. The sequence goes on from NC_134929.1 coordinate 9,020,369, forward strand.
ATAAACAATAGTCTTTGGAACTCTCTCGTTGTCCTTTGTTTTAATTCTAAGGTAGCAAATATTATATTATTCTCACAGTTGTACGCTCACAGTTTGGAACGCTCTTGTTGTCCTTTGTTTTAGCAGGATTAATTCGACTTTTCTCGCGATAACATTGTCTTATATTGCAATGGCCAATTTTTTATATCACGTCCATTGTAGACCTAAGGACAAAGGGTGCTATAGTTCCATCGAAATACCGCTTCGGCGAAAGTGTAACTGCATTCTTACCTCGGATACAAATTCCAAGGCTGCGCGACGGGTAAATTCGTGTTCCGCGCGGCCTCCCCATTTATACTCGATTTTCGACGAGTCGTTCTTATCCTCTATTTTGTTGAGATACTTTTGGGCGACAAATACCTGAAGAACAAGCATTCTTTTAGTTACCAAAAGATTTCTGATAATATTCATTCTTCCTTACCTCGGTCACAACATGCTTGACGTTACCAAAATAATTGTGAATCCGGCCATCTTCGGAAATGATGTCCAAACTCGTTAGAAAATTCAAGAGAGACACTAGAACGATCAACAAGTTAGTTAAAGGAAATAAGGATGTCGGTATTCGTGCTATCCTTATACCTTATAAATCTTTCATCTATTTTCTAAGCGGTTCCGCATACACGAGGTGTGCTCAAAGAATAATGGGAATTTTCATTTTTCGGCAAAAAGTTGATTTATTCATTTACATGAATGTTATCTCCTTCAAATAGATAAAATATTATCTCCTTCTTCCATTCCCCAAAACACTTCTAGAACTCGATCTTTGGAACAGCTTTTAGCTCTTCCAGCGATGTGCTTTTAATCTAATCTATGCTTGAAAAACAGCGACCTTTTAAGGGCCTCTTTATTTTTGGGAACAAAAAAAAAGTGACACGGAGTCTGGTGAATATGGAGGCTGGGGCAACATTACAGTGCTGGTTTTGGCCAAAAAATCACGAAAAAAAGAGAAAGCTGACATCGAAATCCTTGAAAACATTGAATACCACACCAATGTACAGACACTTTTCAGACATGTTTGCTAACACAAGAAAGAAAAAATGGTGTGAACCAAGCTAATACAACCCGCAAAATTAGAAAATTCCCATTACTTTTTAATACACCTCGTACTTAGAAGTACACAACTGTAAGTAACAGGAGAGATCCGAAGAATGGTTTTATCGATTACCTTCTGTACAGGATTCCTCGCTCATAAAGATGTGCGTAAGGACCAAGAACAACAATACTCGTTGGCTACCATCTGTTCCCACAGGCTGAATATGAGGCAGGTCATTCACCAATTCGTTTACCAATATGTACTTATTACCTTCTATTTCTATTAGATTGTACCCGAAGATCTACAAATGCATTTATTTACATAGTGAAGCAATTAGAATGTAAACTGAATGAAAGACTAATACGTACCTTCGACAGCAGGGTTCTGGCTTTACTAATCACACGATGGTATAGTTTTGATTGTCCTCCGAGGGCATTTTTGATGATACGTGGTTTGTTAATCACTTGTTTTCCTCTGTCCAATGTGAAAAGATACCTTATCATGATGTTAGCTAGTTCATTCTCTTCCCCTGACACCATAGATGAGGGGGATGCCTTGATACTTTCATTTGAGCTGGGGTATGGCTGCGACAGGGTCTCGTCTCTGGTTCTTCGTGAACTGCGGGTGGTCGGCTGCGACAGAGACGAGACCCTGTTACTTCGTGATCTGGTGTTCGGCTGCGACAGGTTTCGTGTTTCTATAAAGAGGAAAGGACGATTAACGCATCGCTGTAATAAATAGATAATAATTAGACAGCGGATCTTTATGCAAAATAAAATGTTTATGCATCATTTGCAGGGAAATGGAGCTAGATAAAAATCTATTTGCTACGTACATGATTTATACTCCATACTGCAAATGCATCAAATCCGCTGTCTAATAATAATAGTGTTGTTTACTAACCCATCTTGGGCAACATGGTCAACAGAACTTGAACAGAACGAATCCGTTGAAAAGTCACAATCGTCACAATCAACAATGGAAAGAATCGGTGGCGTCATTTGCTTCAAGAAGTCGAAGCTGATAGTCAATTAGTACCGCGGTGCTCCGCTGGATGTCGCGAGAATGGCCAAAATCGATTCGATCAGTTAGAGATAGGGTTTGTAATCCCGCGCCATTTTCAATCCCGCGGGATACATGTGGGATTTGTTTCAATCCCACGGGACTCCGCAGGACTATTTATTAAATAAACAAATTTTACTTTGTTAGCAAAACACAAACAAAATCTAGATCTACATACATTTAAATTAAAATATATCTTTTTTTGGAAAACAAAAAGTATTATTGAAAAAAATGTATAATAGTATAAAATACATAATATAATAATTATTAAAAGAAGGTATTTCAATAAAAAAATTGTTGTATTAATATCGAAGCTACAAATTATAATATACAATACGATATTAATAATTGCTGAGGTTAATCGGAAGAATTTTTCCCTTTATCGAAATGTTGGCTAAGGCTTCATTTTCGAATTATTAATGAAGTTAGGTACAGGTAAAAATTGTTTAGAAAGAATTATATACAAACGAGCTGACTGTAAATATAGCATCACCTGTTTAAGAGATGTGGGGCTAGAAAATGACGCGGGATCCTGCGGGATTGCGTTTAACGTAAACCCAGTAAGGTAGAAAGTGACACTAAAATGATAATAAATTTTTTCGAGTCGGCAAAAATCCCTTTGGGAAACATTTTCAATGCAAAATGAACCTATGTGCAAACTTTAGCTCAATCCGATTTGACCGACTTTCGGAAGTTTGGCCGAGAATTCGATGCCGTTGATCGACTAATTTCGCGATTACAAAAACGCCTACGAAGGCGTTGCTTGTGACACATCAATTAATATACTGCACTATATAGTTTGCGCTATACGATATGATCACTATGATGCAACGTAACAGAATTCTAGTAATATTACCTGATACTAGTCGAAGAAAGCGAATTGAATATTCTGCGTTTTTAACTTTGCATGATTTTTATTATACGATTTCTTTTTACAAATAAATACATAAATTGTTTATCCTTATATATTATAGCACGCTTCTATGCATTTACTAGGAGGCCTCGATGAGGTATTGGTAATTGGTACGTACATACAATTAGGCACGAGCGGAAGGCATTTTTATTTCCATTGAACCCGCCGTATCGATTCGAGCACTGCGTAATAGTAGTTAATTAACAACTGATTATTCGTCGAATAGCCTTGGAGAACTTTAGTAAACGATTTTTGAACGCCTGAAAATAATTGTTCGCGTAACAATGTATGGCGCGCGGGTAATCGTTTATTAAAGTTTCTTCCCGAATAATATTTAGCGATTTAATCGAACCAGTCTCCCAATGGCTTCGTAGAACCGATCAATGTCGCCGCCTCATACTAATTGGCTACGATCGCAAATTTAAGGTCCGTACAGACATGCTATACATTCTTCACGGATGTTGGTGGCTGAATCTTTCGAGTTCTTTGGACATGTGATAATAATGCGCGGAACAGTCACCTTTCTCTATTACAGTAGCTTACGCCTGTATAATAAGTACAGTCTTCCCTCGCATAATGTTACTTTCGTCTGTACGGATAGTGTTACTTTTTTCTCCCTCGGTCGCGTTACAACGTGACACGATCCGAGGTCAAGTATTTTTTGTCATCGCATCAAATATGCAAAATCAAAGTACGCGTTTCCATCACCTTTTGCTTTTTTAATACCGCAAGATGTATGTATACTGTTTACGGAGAGGATGTACCGCCAGATTACCATTTTTTTCCGCTTTTCTCAACATTTTTATAAATAAAGTCATAAAAAGTCATACATCTAAACTTTTTGCTAATAATAGACAGAAATTCTACGAGCATAGGATCTTTAAAGAGGTATTCTCGTTTCCAGAATTGCAAGGATGCGGGATGCGCCTTCTCATTTCCCGATAATGCAAAGATGGGGTTTCCCAGTAATCAAACGCGCTAGATAAAAGATCTATCCAGACCACTGTCTTCCTCAAAAGTCCTACTTTTACGTTTACGAAGCGTAATTTCCTGTCGCAGCTTTATGATAGAACTTTTGAGGGAGACAGCGGTCTAGAATGGTCTTTTATCTAGCGCTTTTGACTGCTGGAAAACCCCATCTTTATATTATCGAGAAATGAGAAGGCGCATCCCGCACCCCTGCAATCCTGGAAAGGAGAACGCCCCTGTAAGTTACCTGAAAAATCGCAAGAGATCATAGAACGAAATGTCACAAACCTTATTCGAAATGGTAAAAATTCGCTTTCATTTTCCCTCGAGAAAATGAAATGACTTTCCTAACACGACCTAATAGTAATGTATAATTAGCAGAGCGGCGAACTTCGTCGAGCTTTCGTTCGGTGTTTCTCGAGCACCCTGTACACTGGTCTGGCCGTACCGTCGCGAAACACCGGAGGAAACTGGCTCGTATGCGAGAGCTTGGCGCCACACTGTCGCATCCTATATACAGAATCACTCTCGCACGAACTATACGAGCACATACTTGGACGGGGAAAACGCGTACACACCGTAGCCGCCGCGCTGTAGCCACCGCATGGCGGCATGCCTACACCTAGGGGGAAAAAGCAGGGAGGTAGATAGCGAGGTAGTTGCCGGTGATTCGCACGGTAGAACGGTATCGTTTTTCCCGGTCGTTCTCCTTCTACCTCTTCTTTGCATTTTCTCTTCTTCCTCCGTTTTCTATTCTCTCTCCCCTTTCGATGTCGTACCGATACACGATTACCACGCTTTACACCAGAGGAATCTCTCGCACTCTCTCTCTCTCTCTCTTTCTCTTTCCCCCTCTAATTTTCATCTTTGCTCATTATGATCTTTGATCGCCGTTCGGTCGACGAGCAACGCGTCGGATCAACACCTTTGCTACCGCAGAGTCCAGTTTGCGATAGCCTGTCGTGTTCCTTTACGGTGGTAGTTTCGATGGGTTTCAATCCTCGGCGTACAATAACAAATATCACCGAAATGCTGACACGATATTACAGTACAAGACGTTAACATGGAATTGCCTAGCAATCAAAAGACCTTCAAGTGGCGCTTCGAATAAATTCCTGAAGGTCCTCCCCCGCTAAGGCCGCGGTCACAGTAGCACCGATATCGGTCGACGCATCTGTCTCTTTTTTCGAGCGTGCGAAAAAGAGACATCATCGGATCCATTGTGATCGCAGCCTGAGGAATGTCTGTCACCTTGACCCGATGGGATTCATCAGGAAAATACTGCCATAAGGGGGTGCAGACGAAGGAACTGGCGAAAGCTTGCTTCCTCTATTCGTACCAGACCACTGTAAAAGGGAAACTAGGAGGAAACGGAAGTAAAAAAAGTGGCAGATTGCGAGCAAGGTTCGGTAATATGAAGGAGCGTATAGATCGGTAAACGCGAGAGACGGTACGCATGGATTCGCGTAGGTCGTTCGACATAGAACGACATAGAACGTTGGCGGTTGCTGGCTGGCGGTTGGCGGCCGGCGGCCGGCGACGGTCAACTGGCGCCAACGTTCTGGCAACCTCCCACCAGACATGCTACATACGTATATACAAGTTTGCCTCGTTAAGCGCTGCTTCACGGTTACACCGTTCTACATAAATTGCCCGATTATTCGGCGAGTTATCCGTTCGATTCGGCCTCTGCTCCGGATCGGAAAGAGTCCGGGACACGTTCGAGTGTCGGCCACCCGATTTCGTCGCGTGCTGTTCGCGTATCTGTATTTTACGTGTCGGAAACGGCTCTCGAGAACGCTGCGCGCCGCGTCGATTATTATTCGCGACGTGTAACCGCCGAAAATTTGCCGATGCTTATGAAACCGGTAAACGCACCTGCTACATAGCGCAGGTGCGCCCCTGCAATTTCTCGTCGCGTCGGATCTACTCGACGTACGGCGAGAGTCTGCGTACGCCTCTAGCAACCGTTCGTCCCAATTGTTACACGTCAGCCCGATCCGAGTAATCTGAACGCAAACCGAATCTACACGTCCCGTCCATGAATCACCGGACACTTACTTTTATCTTCGACAGAACGGTAATCAAAGAATACAAGCTCCCAGCTTGATTTTGTAGTTTTATTTTGATTAGATGTAGCTGTTATACGATAATATTTGAATGCAAAATTAAATATAAACATACACTATTTGAATAGATGTTGGAAAAAAGAGATTGAGAAATTGTGGGGTGATTATGGACAGCTCTAGAAGCCAAATATAATATAAGAATAGTAATTAAAACTTATAAAATGTAAGATATTTTTTATGAAGTACCTTTTCTATTCCATAATATAGGTTCTTTAATAACAAAAAATCGTCTGCATCCTTTGAATTAGTGTCCGGTAACTTACGGATGAGAGTGCACCCTTAGCCTCTTCAACTTTCTTTCACGTCATCCATTCTGCCCTCCACACAGTGTCCGAAATTCCCCCTATTTGTACACATGCAATCCGAGAATCTTCAGACTTCTTGATCGACTGTTCTATACAGGGTAATTCTGTGAACTAGGACAAGTCACTGCCCTTTTTTATAATACGTCCTAACTTCCTATGACCTTGAAATTTACAAAAGGGTGAATTTGGAGTGCGAAACCTCTAGCAGACTATCTATTGTAAAACCAGCAGCAGAATAAACCTTTCGAAATTTTCTTGCGAACCTGTTGTACTCGGATTCGGCAACACAATGTCTCTCTTTTTCTCGGCGAAACGATATCCATCTGCGATCGGTGGGAATCGGACGAATGTATCGCGGAAGACGAGGTGTCGCGAGCAGGAAAGCTCGAGGCTTGTATCGTGAAAGCAGACGGCAGAGACGAGTCCGGGAATAAAGGAGCAGATGTTGTTTCGCGTTCTTGACATCTCCCTCCTATCGTTTGCGAGCAGGTCTCACTTGCCGGCCGTCTACGTCTCATTCCGTATCGACGACACCGGTGTTGCACCGGTGGCCATGTTAGGGATAATGTTTTGCCGGCGGAGCAGTACTCGACTGTAGCCTGGAGCCTCGGAGACGCGAAAAAACGCGACCGAGTTGACCGAAGCGATACCACGAGTGTACGAGTATGCGAGGCCGGTTCTCGGCGAGCTAAGCTCTCCGGCGAGCAGATCTCGTCGCGAGAACACCGATGTAACCGCAACGCCGGAAGGAAGGAAGGATAAAAGCAAAAATCTGTTTACTCGCGTGGCTTCCTCGTCTATGATAAAATTGCGAGTGGAACAGCGTCGCGTCGTGTCGGCATATCCTTATCGGAGCGATCGCGTTTCACGCGGTAGACGTTGCGGCGGTCCTAGATCGCGAGAGGGATTCCTTGGCAGGGACAAATAAATACAAACGTGCAACGTTTTCGAGACGTTTTCTGTTTTATTTGTCTGAAGTTCGACGGAAGCGAGCTCGCAAATGCTCAAAATCTTCTTACAACGTAGGAGGGTATATTTACGCGACATGGCGTTCGACGGGACGAATTCTGTTCATCGCGATCGCGAGACCGATTCCTTGGTTTCGTTCTTCTCCCGGGTTTGGTCCGTCTTGAGGTGGGAAGTTGCATTCCGTTTTCCTTTCCCTTCCGGTACGATTTCGTCGGATCGAACGGAATCGCGCGATCGCTCGATCCCTGGATACGCGCGTTTGGGTTAGGCTTGTGGCACGGCGAGGCGAAGCGAGGCTGGGCAAAGCGGCGCGACTCGAGGACAGAGAATCGCGGTAGCCTCGTGTACTCTTCGTGCCTCACAAGAAGTCTCCTGGCAGGAATTCGAAAGGAATGCGGCGGCCAGTCATCCGATTGGCACTTTCGGTTCTAGCCGAATTATTAGCTACAATGTGTCACGTGACTGGGTAAACATTGGCTGCGATCGACGACCCCGTTTGCCCCTGTGCTTTCTTGGGGGACTTTCTTGCGAGGCACGGAGACTACGTGGATTGCAAAATTCGCAGGATCTCCGTGATCCCCGATCAGCTGAGCTGCTGGCCACTGGTTCGTTCAGTCTTCTTTCCTCTTTCTGAGCTTGCCTTCCGTCTGGATGGTTCTTGACACGAGATCCACGCAGGCCCCCAACGACGCGGTATTCGTCGATTCGCCTTCGGGAGTGCCGACTATCTTGCCGAGAGTCATGATGTAGCTGCAAGCGATCCTCAGCACGGACAGTTTCGACAGCTTTTGATTGTGGGAATAGGCCGGTATGGCGCGTCTCAGAGTATCGAAGGCAGCGCTTATCGTGTGCACTCTGGTTCTCTCTCTGGCGTTCGCCTCTATCCTTCTCTCGCGGGTCATGTTCTTGTAGTTTCTCTGCTGGCCGACCGACGAGTGTTGCCTGGTGTGGCTGGTCTGCGCGTTCGTTGGCACCATCGGCGACGGGTCGTTGTCGTTCACGACGGGCCGATGGTTCTCCTGACGGTTCAGCAACAGACACGACGACGACGACGTCGAAGCCGACGCCGACGATGACGACGAGGATGAAGATGAGGAGGACGAGGAGGAGGAAGACGATGCGGACGAAACGTTTACCCGGTCCACCGGGTACGTCCTCTCGTAGGTTCCGTTGACGGCCGGATGCGACGGTACTCTACCCTCGACTTCTCCTCGGAGAACGAGCGACAACGGTTCCTCTTGTAGTCTGGGATGTGCGTTCGCCGCGACGCATCCGTTCGACGTCGCGGTCGAGCTTGCGCTCGCGTCGTTGGTCGCGACGTTGCCCGACGAGGCCGCGGATTCAGATTTTTGCCCGATCGGATGATCTCGTCTTTCGATTCGGGTCAGGCGAGACTGCGTCGAGTGTCGAAGCCTCGTCGAAGGGTCCTCGGTACGCTGCGATTCCCTTCGAGCTTGGAAAGCTTTCTGCTCGACTTGTCTGTCGTTGGACGAGGTCGACGTTCCCGTCAACGGTTTGAACGCGACGGGCGGAGGAAGAACCTTCTCCGCGTCGACGGTCTTGCTCGAGCTGCTCCACGGCCGGAAGGGGCTCGGGGAACTGGTCGTTCTCGACTCTTCGTCGTCCGGAACCATCGGCGTCACCTCGACGCGCTCGAATCTTCTCTTCTTCAGCGGCGCGGTGCTCGGCTCCTGGATTTTCCGAGGCTCCGCCAGTTTCCTCTTGTTCCTCAGAGATATCGGAGTGACCTGTACTTCCAGACTGTCCTCCGACGCGCTCGGCGAGTGCAGGCCCGACATGTCGTCTTCGTCTGCCCCGCTCGAGAAACCGGCGTCCCTCTCCGAATCGGCCATGACTCCGGCTGAAATCAAACAAATAATCGCGGTCACGTAATCTGTCGTAGAATTTCGATAGAAGTTTTCCGAAATACCGGCGAAGGATGAATTCGCACGATCGTCGGGGAGCAAGGCAAGAGGGAAAGGGGAATAGCGCGGCGCCACGGTCGAAGCAGGTCCTATCTCTGATAGAATTCCGTGGGTGAAACGATTTCGTTCGGGTTCTGTCCCGTGACGCCACGCGCCGTCTCGCATCGTTTCGTATCGTCTCGCATCGTCTCGCCTCGTATGGCCGAGGAGACGAGATGTTTTTAGGTTCGGTGCGTCACCCAACTGGTACCATCTGGCGCACAGGTCTCGCCCGAGATTCTAATAGGCGCAACCTTCTCTTTCCGTTTCGTCTTTCCGCGTTTCCGTCGCTATGCCGCTATCGGTTTCGCTCGCAGACATCGCGCATTGTGCATTGTGCATTGTACTTTGTACACCATCGCCGGCTCGGCTCGGCTCCGATCCGATCCGATCCGTTAATCCTCGATTCATCGAGCGAATTGAACGCGCGTCGCTTACGAAGCGTCGTCGGTCTCTGTTCCAACTCCCTACTCGTCTCCGTGGACGATTTAAACGATGGGAAAAGCTAGTCTGGGAGGGGATCGGAGACCACATGGCGCTGGCGCCAGCCGCTCGCTCTTCCTCCTCGTTCTTCTCGTTCTTCTCGTTTCGTTGCCTTTTGCGGAGTCGGCTGCACGGCTCCAATCCGATCGGTCTTCTTGTCTCGGTCTCTCGACGCGCCACGGGGGATATCGTTTCGAGGATTACCTCGCTAGCGCGATAGTTCTGTTCCCCGCCGTGGACGAACCGTTTCCATTGAAAATTTACGCGAATTGCGACGGAGGATCGCGTCTCAGTGTTTCGATAAAAAGCAGACATGTGGGAAAACCCGAAATTCTCGAGAACCCGTCCTTGTCCCGAATCGAATTCTCGAGCCGGTCTTTAATAAAAGACTCGAGACTAACTTTGAAAGCTTTAATGAAAAGTTGTGGTCGCGTCGCGTCGCCTTCGAGATCGATTTCTTGAAGATCCGTCGAGCCTTCTCGAGATTGCCGAGAGAAGAAGATAACGGGCCGCGCGCACCTGGCGACAGCGTGGGTCGCGCGCCCACCGAATTTATCGTTGCTCCGATAAGCCTCGTCGCCTTCGATACTGAGCATCTGGTTGGGTACTCTCCCCCTCTCTCTCTCTCTCTCTCTCTCTCTCTCTCTCTCTCTCTCTCTCTCTCTCTCTCCCTCTTGATCGCGCGAAAACATACCGGTACTCGGGGCAGAGAGGTGGAAGAGGAAACAACGAACGACGGGAAGATAAACACGGTCGTCTATCGACGAGCGTTTCGTCGAGGACGGTACACGCGAAATGGGTCGAGCAGCGGGGAGAACGCGGCCGATTCAGTTTCGCGAGATCCCGTTCCTCCTCCGTGGAACGGCGAATCGCAGAGACGCTCGACGATCGTCGAACACGTGTCTCCCTCGGCATTGTGCTCGTGAATATCTCGAGAAGCCACCTTCGCCGTCCCATTCGGCAATTGTTCAAACAAACCGAAATAACCATGGACATCTGTGTAAACCGGCGTAAAGTCGAGCGAGCGGCTCTACCCACGCGTTGTTCGTCTCGCGCGCGCGCGAGCGCGCGTCGTTCGAGCGTCGTCATTCGGATACGATACACGGGCTGACAGTGAACGCGCGGATGCGGTTCCTTCGCTCGAATTCCCGCGGATCCGTCGAATCGTTTGTCGCCGATTCTCTCGAATAGGTTGGCGCTAACGAGCGAAAGTCCGACCCTCGATAAGCGATCGAGAAAGCGTGCTCAAGAGACCGTCCCTCCTTCGACGCGAATATCGACGGGAAAATCGGCCCCTGGAAATTTGTCGCCACCGCTACACCTGCGTCCGCGCTACTTGTCCCAACTTTTTTATGGGTCTATCGATAATTACGCGAGTTACCGGTAATCCCCACCGTTCCGCCGTCGGAATCAATGTCGGGAGACACGCGAACGTTCCGGGGCAAAATAAGAACCGTGCAGAGAGGAAAAACTTTTCTGGTCTCGCGTGTTTTGGTCTAATACCGGAGGACGTTCACGACAGAAATTGACAACAACGGTTCGAACCCACCGATTTGTCGAATCTCGCGAAGCTTGTCTGTCGCTCGATGCGTGGACGAGGTTCGCACACGTCGCGGTGCAGCGGTCGACACAAATATTTACTCGGCGAACGCGACGGAGCGTGTTCCAAGAATATCGAGATATCGACTGGTCGCGATACGCGGACGAGTTTGCCGCGCGCCAACTGTTTCCTTCCTCCCGAATCGAAATCGCGAGCGTAAGCCCGACCGCGCCGATGTTCGCAAGAGACGCACGCGACGAGCGATGCGCGGTCAGCGGATGCGACTCGTTCCTAAAGATAAAACGGGGCTTCGGCGAATCGTGTGGCGACCTTGTCCTTCGACCTTTGCGGGGCGTTCGTTCGCGCGCGGAATTCTTACGGAATTGTACGCGTCGTGGATCGCGATCAAATCGGCCGAACACCGGCCGAAAGAAATATCGGGAACAGAGAAATCCTCGGCGAGAGAGAGAGAGAAAGAGTGGGAGAGGAGCCTCTGGCACTCGGAGAGTGTCGAACGGAAGAGGTTCGGTTCAGGTAGCAGGTGCGACTTTGCGCACAGGTGGGTGGAAGGTTCGGCGCTTCCCGAGGCACCGTTCGTCCCCTTGCCGCGCGCTCTCTCTCTCTCTCTCTCTTCCATCCATCGGTTTACTCATCGCTTTTCTACCTGTTCGTATCTACCTGTGCGTACCTCTGCCGCACACAATAGGGTATCGATTACATTCAAGACACCGACGGTTAAATCTGGTTTATCCGGTAATCACGTTTCTCCGCTCGTCTTTCGATTGCGGATTTCGGAGCGGTCTAGCGGTCGGAGAGTTCTAAATACCAGGCCCGAAACGCAGGACGATTCGTTCCGGACACCCGGAGAATCGAGGAGAACGATCGCGAACTACGATTAGACGATGAGTTTCGAGTTTGGTCAAGGGCTCGTTTGTTGGTTTGTTCGGCGCTTCGGTGGTTCGGCGCTTCGTCGCCTGCTCGCTCGTCTGTGTGGCAACCCACGCTGGCGCCGCCGCGCCCGTCTCTCTCTCTCTCGTCTTTCTCGTGTTTCTCGCGTCCTCCTTTTCTAGCAACCGGCCGCGTCCCCCTGCGTCTCCCTCGACTTCTTACCATCCCGCACAATCCGTCGTTCTTTCTCAGCTTCTCGCTGCTGGCGTATCTGTCGACGACTCACGCACGCTTACACGTTCGCATACTCTTGTACGCTGGCGCGTAACTCCGTTTCTCTCTCTCTCTTTTCATCCGACGTTCGCATCAAGAGACTAGAAGAACGTTTGCGTCGCGACACCGTGTCTCGATTCCGTCGCGATACCGAACCCGTCGATCCTCCTTAGGGGGGCGACTGGCGGCGCCGTTCATAACAATCGTTATCGTTCCTCGCGACTCCTAACTAAACGTCGTTAACCATCCTCTCCGTCCCACCCACGATTCCAAGGCGTAGACGTTCGCGACGAGTTTAGCGAACGCTGGTTCGTTTCGTCGCCCAACGGAGAATCTTTTGCGAAACGAACCGAACGCGAAGGGAATACGATCGGTTTCCCGAGACGCGTATAGTCATGCGTTATTTACCTTTCATCAGAGCGGACAGCTCGGAGGTGGACTCAACGACTCGATGAGTAGTCATTTTTTCGGCTGATGTCGGAGACGCGAACTCTCTCTCTCGCGTTCACCACCCCCGAAGAATCTCGATCACTGAACACGCACTATTGACGTGCGATGCACTGGTTTCGTAGGCTGGTTCCCATGCACACGTGTGTTGCGGAGCGGCGTACACCGACGGGACAGTCTTCTTCTTCTTCTCTCTCGTGGTTCCGATCGCAAAACGTGCCCGGGCGGCTAATCCAAATGTAATCGAACCACTGATAAACTACGACGGAGTAGCTCTTGCACGACACCGACTGGTTTTGTTCGTAGAGCGATGATCGACCGAGATCGAACTCTAGCGAAACAGGAAAAAGAAAGCGAGAAAGAGTAGCTGAGAGCGCACGTAGTCCTCGCTCGGTCGCGGTCGACGATGTACTGACTGGCCGCCTCGTGCGTTCGAGCCTCTTTCATCGGATACGCGTGCGAGGGAGTCCCGACTGGCCTGCGACTTTGCTGCCTCTAACGTTACCACCACCACCACCACCACCACTGCCGCCACACCACCAACACCAACACAACCGGCACCACCATCGTCCGGGACCGCTACTACCACCGAGATACCTACACCGACACCGACACCGTGTCGCTTTCGTTGTTCTCTCGCACGGTCACCGATACACAGAGGCAACGAGCGTTGTTCTTCTGACCAGCTTTGGGACCGCTACGGAGAACGCGATACACCGGCTTTAGCCCGAATACCGGTGCATACGCGATAAGGCACGGCGGGAGCAGAGAAGAATCGAATTTGCGCGCACGGAAACTCGATCGGTTCTCGTCTCCGTCATCGGCGCCGACAACTCTGGCTCCAGCCGACTTCCGTCGTCTCTCCCGGTCCACGATGCAACGGGACGAGGCGGATCGTTAGAAACGATCTCGCGAGATCTGTGTCGCGTCGTGGACGATGGTGCGGTGTGTCTGCGTGGTCCGTCTCTGTCTCTCTTTCTGCGTCGGTGTCGATGTCGGTGTCGGTGTCGGTGTCGGTGATGGTGTCGGTGTTGACGGCGAAGAGACGGAGGCTGGCGTGCGGGCCGAGAGTCGAGAGCTGCGAACGGAGAGCAGAGAGCCGTGAGCCGGGGAGAGGTGTGCGGCGAGCGGCGTGCATTGTTGGCGGCAAGAGGCAGCGGGGGCCGACAGAACGGCGCCAGCCGGCCGAGAGTTTGACTCGGCTTCCCTGAGCCGGAGCCGGAGCCAGAGCCGGAGTAGTCCATCCTTCTTCTTCGTCTCTCTATTCTCTTTGTTTCTCTCTCCTTGGATCCCGTCCCGTCCCGAACCATCCCATTCCATTCTGTGTCCCGTCCCGTCCGCTGGTTTCTTTCCTCTTGGTCGTTGCCTACCTTCCTCCGACTCTCCGACCGCTCGCTCTCCTCCTCTTCCTCCTCCGCCGAACCGCGCACTGCGTTGACAATCGACAAAAATCAAAAAATCTATTAGGTTGGAGGAAATGTTCTGTCGTATTCGATATAAGCAGGTAATTTTGCTTGTAAGTGATTGGCAGTGATTGGGAAACAGATTATCTGATAGATGGCAACAAGTTGTTACAAATACGCGATAATCTTTTTAATATTGGACTGTACGATTCAAACTTTTTTCGGAAGCTAGAGCACTTAGTTCACTACAGGATGTGAAAAGAATTTTTTCGAAAATTGCAATTGGTCGGAATTGTAGAGAGAATACTAAAAGATCCATTTTACAACTTTTTTTATGTGGGCCTATATTGAAAATTTAAAAAATACGTTTTGTAGATCTGTTTCTATTAAACATACCCTGAAAATTTCGTCAAAATCGGTCGACGTTGCAATGAGCTTCAAGCGTTTAAAGATAGTAAAAATTGCAGATTTTCACGATTTTCGGCCTATAACAGCGGTAAATCTAAGAATTCTTACATCTTTCAATGACTGTCATTTTTCCCGGCATCAACCGATTTCGATGAAAAACTTTCACAATGCATATGACACCCACAGATCTACAAAAGGTATTTTTCAAAATTTCAATATAGGCCCGCATAAAAAAGTTGTAAAATGCAACATTTAGTATTTCCTCAACAATTCCGGTCAAATGCAATTTTTGAAAAAATTTCTTTTTTCACATCCTGTAGTAAACTAATTGCTCTAGCTTTCCAAAAAAGTTCAAATCGCATAGTCCAATATTTGAAAAGTTACGGTGTTTTTAAGAGTGTCCGAATATTAGTGGGAGTCACTGTATGTATATGAGATAGGATCAAAATATAGTAGTTCAAGTAAAAGAGGTACACAGCACATTTTAAACTTTTCTTTCAAACAAAGATTTTTGAAAATTATATGCTATTCAAATATGATATAGGAGATCAAGTTCAAATATAGAAGAGACTCATATCAAATATAGAAGATCTGGCAACCCTACTTATAGCATATAATATTAATTCATTCAAATGTTTTCTTTAAAATACGACAGAACTTTCCCACCAACCTAATACTTTCAGCTATTCAAAACTTTCACAGAAGTGTCCATCCCAAAGGTATGTATGTAGGTAATAACGTCGGCGCATCAACTTTGGACGCTCGTGTCTCGATAATAGTTTATGCAAGAACAAAAGTGTTCGAGTGCTTCGAAAGCGTCTCGGTGTCACCTTCGAGAATACGTAATCGAAAACATATACATTGTCTGTCAAACGAGTCGAGGCAGTACATAAACGTAAACATACACAGCCACTCCGGAGTGTGACGGAGTTGAAGGTACCGTTCTCGGATAGTTAGCAAAGAACGCACGCTGGTAATTCGCCGTCTCGCCTCGTTCGACAGAGTTTGTTTTTTTTCTATTGTAGAAAATCTCATAAGAGATTTATTTCAACGTAATACAGAATTCAATAGAAAATTGACAACCAAGAGAAATATTTACATGACTGGACACAGTGTAGACTGTAGACGTTCCAACCACTCATGCTTATATGAGAACCCTTATGGGAACATTCATATGTATACTGAGACCACAGCTCCTAAAGAATGACAACACGCAAAGACACGCCTTGATACAATTAGGCTTGGCTATTAGCAGTGAAACATACATATGTAGGTAGCTGAAAGTTGATTTTGCATAGCCTTTCAATTAACCTTCGCAAGGTAATATGGAGTCTCAGAGACCCCAGCTTCAGATTTTTGAAAAGAATTTTTATATGAATAAAATTAAATATGTTTGTTTACTTTTTATTCTGTGTTATTCTTTATCTCAAATTTATTAAAAACGAGGATGTTTATGAAATTCATTTGTCGGGGTCTAAGAGACCCCATTTATGTGTTATTAGACCTTACCTTGCGAGGGTTAACTGTAGTCTTTCATTGTTATACAAATGATATTGCCATAAAACATGGTTCGGAGTCTTCTCGTGCATCTTGCAACTGCATTTAGGATCATTGATGATACCTATGTGAACTAGAGAAGCAGCCAGGTGATAATAGACTGAAGACGGTTTTCATTGAAGTATTGCTGGAAATATTTAGATTTTACCCTTGTATAGCCCTTCAGTTTTTATAGTGGAGAGGGTGTTATCAAACATTTATTTACTAAATCACTTATAGAAATCGGTAAAGGGGATACTGGAAATACATGGACCGCTATAGGAGGAAGCCTCTTTTGCTAAGAACAGGGTTGGGCAAAAATTTAATCAACGATTGACGATTAACTTCATCAATCGATTGAATCAATCGTCGATTTTTCGATGATATCTTTTTTTAATCAACGACTGACGATTAACTTTATCAATCGACTGAATCAATCGTCGATTTTTCGATGATTTCTTCTTTTAATCAACGACTGACGATTAACTTTATCAATTGATTGGATCAATCGTCGATTTTTCGATGATTTCTTTTTGTAATCGTACACATTAATCAAACAATCATGATTAAAATTTTAATCGATTAATGCCCAACTCTGGCTAAGCCTTTTCGTTACCGCCAATCCCACTATGAGACGGCATGCAGTAGAATTTCATGAAGCTGTCCGTTTTATCGCGGATGAAATTGTTGAATTTCTTTTTGATAGTGAAGACGTTGGACACAGATGTTTCAACGAAAAATTTCAATTGTAATCTCTGCAGAGCTATCCAAGGTTACCGCAATGTCAACTTTCGTCGGAAACATTGTTTTTTTTTCAACGGAATGTGCGTCGTCCCGAACTCGTCGTTCTCGATTTGATTTCGAGGACACGGTGGTAGCCACTGGTTCCCGCAGTGGTGCGGTGTAGCCAGCGATCGTTCTCGCTCGTCTCGCCCTCTTCTTCCTCCTCGAACGGCTGAAAAATTTGTTATCGCTTGTGCGTCTCGACATTTTGTGTCAGCTCGAGCTGGGACTTTTCCACTTGTAAATTTTTATGCGACTGGTCGGATTGGGTCGGTCGGGCACGTTTATCGTACGCATCCGAGTCGCATACGAAACCCCACCACCTTTGTTCTCGCGCTTGTATCCGTTTGCTCGACATCTGCCTCTCTGCGTACGGAGTATCAATTAAAGGTTCCGCGTGCTCGAACGAAAACTCATTTAACGTGGAGCTCGATCGACAAAGAGCGTCGAACCCTCTCTCGTTACGAGGGACGAAAGCTCGTGGTAAACCGGGGCAGAATCACTGGGAAAGATAATAGACTGGTTTCCCGAATAAGGTATCGGTCGATCCGTTTTGCCTATCCTTTATCTCTGTCGATTAAAACGAACTTTCTCGAATGTCAGATACGATACACGGTATCGTCTTGCGTCGTCTCTTCGCATGTCCCGCGTTGCCGTGTCCATAGAATCGTTCCACCAGCTCTGATTCCTTGATAGCCTAACTGGTCGCGTGGGCGTACGTTCCGCGGACAAGATATCTCGCCTCTCGATTAATCTACGCCGATCGAATCGACGCGATCCTCGTTGTCAAACTCTCGTTATCTAGCTTCTCCCGGAAAGTTTATCCGGTATCGATCGCGCTCGGCCCGTCCGGCAAACGTGGAAACGACGACCGATAAAATTGCCGGTCGACCGTCGGGGAAAGGAAGGAGCACGGGGGAGGTTGAAGGACACGGACCTCGTTTGCAGGGATCGGGAATCCCCAGTGAGAGAATAGGCTCGGCCGGTATCTGCGAAACATATGCGCGGATAGGGGTGCGTTAACGGTATCGAGGAGAAAAGGCGAACGGCATGGCAGACCATCGTGTTCCAAGGGACGCGCATGTTGGCCAGATGCTACGAAAAAACCCAAGGAAATTCCCAAGGGCGGCCATCTAACCCAGGCCATAGCTCGCGGTCGTTGAGGAAAGGACGATGGGCTCTCGTTCGGTATTTCTGCATCAATCGACTCCTTGTTCATTGTTCACAGATTGCTAAGGACCGCTGACGCGTCGCTCGTATACGGACAACGCAATTCTTCGTCCATCTTGAATACATTAAATCTAAAAGATCTAAAAGAGTTTAAGAAGTAATTCCTTGCGATGATCTTTAACTTTACACTTTTTATTACAACCGCCATATTATTATTATTATTATTATTTATTATGAACTGACCGAGGTCCATTTACACAAATGTTTACAACAGAACAAAGACTTAACATAAATTACTAAGAAAGGACATGCATAAAAAAGAACTTTTGCTATAAAGGTGCTGATATTATAAGTTAATCCTGCGTAATTTATTTTTTGAAAGTGTGTAACGACCCATTAAAATAATCAATACTATTATATAGAGTGTTGGAGAGAGTTCGCAATAATTCGATTTATAGGATTTATTAATCCATATGTGGATTTGCATTTAAGTGTTTGAAAACCTGCTCGAGATCTCAAAGCACGTTCAGGTGCGTAAAAATTGATTTGCATAAGAAGAGAGGGACAATCTATATGGTTATTAATTAAATTAAAAATAAAGCTCTGGTCGCGGATACTCTTCTGCGAGCAGACAATGTTTCCAGGTTGACTATGTTTAATATTGTGGAGTAATCGTGATCAAAGATTGACATAGGATTATTAATCTTATAAGAACAAACAAATTCGCAATTTTGTCATCACTTATTGATTATCTTTATAAAGCATTTTGTTTGGTATATTACATCCCTCCCTCAATTTTGTACACACATGCAGCGCTTTTTTAAAACTTATATGTACATACTATCTTTTATTTATGTACTATCTGTTCTTTCCAATACTAGCACAATTCGCATTGAAAAATGAACGGCTGGCTTATTTATGGAGGTATGCCACTACTTTATTTTTAGCACTTAATCCTCGAGGATTTCCTGTGCACCCTTTTGGGCTACCGGCTACCTGTGTGCCAAATTTCAACTTTCTATCTTCTATGCCTTCTGTGCTTCGAGATTTTTTTACCGTTACAGAGGACAGGGGAACTGGCAATTATATATATATATACATATAGATGTTTGTTTTCGTACCGACAGGCTTTATCTACGCGATTATTTACACGAATCCACGTGGAGCGGATACTCTGCGTGAATCGAGGGAGGGTTGTGCTTCGATCATATGGGATTTTTGAGGGGCGATCGTTCGGCAGTAAACGTGTTAAAGGGAAAGCGAAACCTCGGGGATTTTTGATCGGAACGCAGAGCAGCGTTCGTTTTCGGGACGGTGGACGGGCGATCGTGGTTCGCTTGGTCACGCGGTAGTAACCTGTCGGGTAAGTTTGGCAAAGATCTTCTCTTTTCCGAGGGCGTTGCGATTTGTCAGTCCTCCCCACTGTCGTAACTAGCGGCACACGCACCTGCCGTTGCCTCGTTCACCGGTCGGTCGCGCCGATAAATCTTATTCCCCAGTCGTTCTCGGCCGCGTTACTCGGCACCCATTTAATTGCCGAATCGCGTCGAATCGCTGTCTCGTGTCTTGCAATTCTGCTAGCGAAACGGTGTTTACCGTCGCACGTAAACCGTGATCGGTAGACGCGACTCGACACGACGACGCGGCGCGACGCGTGACATGCGCGTGCTTCGTAATCTCTAAATATTTGATGGTCGGCCTGGCCGACTATGCTCGCATCTGCGCCAGTGTCAGCTTCGATTATTAAAGCTTCGCCATATGTCCACTCTGTTCCCGTCCGTATCTTTGAATTCTCGCCCCTCGAACCCCTTCCCTCCTGCTCGATCGCGGAGACCCTCGATGCTCTTTTCGTTCGGTTTGGCTCGCGCGCGTTCGCATACTCCTTTCTCTCTCTCCTCCGGTCGATATCTTCGTCCTAGAGGATTCGAAAGACGCGATCGTTGCTCACAGCCAGCGGTTCCCCTTCGAAATTGCGTGGCGATCAATTGGATCGGATCGGATCGAATGGCGTATCCAGCAGGTATCGGCGACGAAGAACAAGAGCAAATTGGGTTGGACGCGAAGGGTGATCTCGCAACGATTCGAAAGCATTGGCGACGCGACGCGACGCCTTCTGTCGTCTGTCTCGACGAACGGGAGGGAGCTCTTTCAATTACCGCGAGTGCAGAGGAGGGTGGGCCGGAACATCGGCTGCCAAGCGGGTCGATTAGATACGCGCGTATGTTGCGTCCGTGCTAAAAATGTCGTCCGCCTATGCGAACCAGTCCGGAGGGGGGCGACGGCTGTTGGAATCCGGGCGAAATCGAATAAACCGCTTATGGTTCCTCAATACGGGTTGGCATCGGTTGTCGTGCGTAAAATTTCGATCAAAGTACGGCAATATAGTGGAGCGGCGAGGTAATTCTTGTTTCTATGTGCACCGCTATTCTCTCGTTATCGCTCCATCATAAACAGTCGCGTTTAACTTTTAATTACTTGCATGCAGCACTTACAAACTGAAAACATAAAATTTAGTGTTTCAAAAGACTGTGAGCCGTGTAAGAGCTGTAACTTGCTCGGTAGGTAGTTAGAACATTTTTGCCTTTTTCCTTCTTAGGCCCTTTAGTGCGGCAAATGGCGGTACTCGACGTGCAATAAAACGCAGGTCAAAAGACCTTCCCCTCTTTGCATGCATTTTGGTTGTATATTCCAGCACAACCGACACAGCTCCGAAGGTCCACGGTTCGTGCGGCCGATAGTGAGTCAACTCAGGGTCGAAAATATAATTGCTGATAGAAACGAGTAGCGATCCGACACGAGGCCCGACCGTGACTCGAGCAGAGCTTCTCGGAACGGTTGATCGGTTTTCGCTTAGCCGTGAGGAAAAGGTCGAGGGACGAAGGAAAGAGAACGCGGTCCGGCGATCAGCGACCGAGTTTCTTCCGATAGCCGAGCGTCGCGTCCCCTTCCCGATCGCGCGCGCGCGCGAGTTTCTCTTCTCGTCGTCGAGTCAAGGTTGGGAATATTTTCGCGATTACGGTCTCGACGACCGAGGCAACTACCGACGACCGTGCGACGAGTTGGACAGGTGGCTGTTTGGCCATCCGGGTCTAAGAGGTGGACGCTCGCGATCAAAAGTGTACGTCGAAAGACGAGCCTCTTCTCCGTCCTCCTCGTGTGTGCGTGTTCACGTGTTTGCGTGTTCGCGCGGCCGAGCATGCGTACACGCGTGCGTGTCATCGAGACGGCCGAATTATTTCGCGCGATCGCGACCCTCTTCGCACCTGCCGTTGTCAAAAACAACGAGTCTTCCGGCGGCGGCGGTGGCGGCTGCTGCTGCTGCCGCCGCTGGCTCCGATCCACGAGTTTCGACGAGTTCGATGACCATGCCCGCTTTCGCGAATCCCCAGGAAAACTTTCGTCGTGTCCTCGGAATCGGCCAGCAGAACAGTACCGCTCCCACGATCGTGTCAGCTTCGGACACGTCCGTGCTTTCGCACACTTTTCGCGAGCGTTCCCTTTCTTTCGTTCGAAGCGGCGCGGCGCGGCGCGTTGGGCGATATCTCGCCTTCGAAGGTGGTTCGCGATCATGCGGAATAAACGTCGTCCGAGTCAATTGTGAGAATCAGAAATGAACATGCAATCCGTCTCAAAAAAATTCAAGTCCTTTGGACCAATTTTTAAAAAGTTATGCGATTTTTAAGGGTGTCCATTTAACATTGTCCCCGACTGTATCTCTTTTTATGATATTTCCTCAATAAAGAAGTTTCGTTCGACGAGTTTCCGGTTTCTCAAAAACAAATTAAGCATTTTCGTTCCTCAAAATATTTGCAAAGAATTCGACCAGGGTGCTACTTGAAAGTATTGCTTTCGTTTTTTCGAAGTACTCGTGAAACATTCGAAACTATCCCGGCTAGATTCGAGCCTACTTGCAGTAGGCTTGATCCCATCTCTATGCGTGATCGAGAACGCGTCGACGGGAAGATGAGAGGAGACGCGGGAACGCGAGAACGCTCGAGGCGACGGTGTCGGAACGTTTTCGATCATCCTTGGAATTCGGAGAAGGTTTATACGCGTGCTTCGAAGGGCTTTGGCCCGTAGGAAGCTAGCATTACGCGTTTACGGTAGTAATTTGTAGCTGTTTTAGCCCGGGGAGAGTCTCGCGGAGGCTCCCACGCTTGCCTTGGCTTGGTTTGCCTCGCCTCGTCTCGTCTCGCCATACCTCGTCTGGCTGCCACGCGATAATGCTTCTCCTGCGAGTTTCCGATCGATCTCGAGTATCGTCGAACGGTGATCCATCTCGATTGAAGTCAAAGCTTGGCGAGCTGTGTTCGTTGACAGTGGAATGCCGGAATGACATCGTCTCGCGAAAGAAAGAAACGGGCGAAGGGTTGTGCGCAGCGGTTACGTCGGTTACGGCGGTGGTAATAGAAGGAAAGAGCCTCGACGAAACTCAACAGGTGGGTCGATCGTGAACGGGACGCGAGAAAGAGCCGTGGTGCGCTCGTATTTCATCGCTTGTGTTCGGCCACCGTTTATTTCTCGCGTTCACGAAGCTCTTGGCTTCCTGACTTACGGTCCTTGAAATATCACGCACCGATTATCTGCTTCCAAAGGCAGCAGGGACGTATGTAGGCGCGAGCGTTCGGCCCGTCGAACCAGTTTCCTCGATCTCTCGGTTCTGCCATTACCTCGAAAACGGAACGTAGAAACCCGAAAACCGAAAGCCATCGAGGCATCGAAGGAAAGCGGCCCGGCACAGTCCACTTTTTCGAGGAGATTCCCTTCGGATTGGACCCGATGAGACACCGATCACTAGCCGGAAGCGGTTCGAGACGATTCGTGGCAATTCGATTCGATTCGAAGCGAGGACCGCAGAGAACGACGAGATCTCTTTCGAGTCGACTCGTTCGGTCCAAGTTACGGGTTACAGGTGCATGGAGCCTGAGACCGGGCCACTCGTTAAACACGCCACGATGCACCTGCCGCGCGGCATCATTCATTGCCTTTATTTCTCTACCCTTCGCCGCACCGTTCGCCGCACCCTTCGCGCTGATCCGTCCTCTCGCTATCCTCCACCCGCCAGCTTTTACCCTCTTCGTCTTGCTTCTCTCGCTCTTTCTATCTGTCTATCCATCTTTTTATCGCTGCGCATACTCGGCCCTGCTTCTTCGGTAAATTATCTTTCTTGCCACCGTTCTCTCAATCTCGTTTTCACTTCTTTTTTTCGACCGTCTTCCTTTCTCGCGATGCAACTTTTAGCCGTTCCGTCGACGATCCGTCGCATACGAGACGCGGACACCTCCTTCTTCTCGGTGCTCGGAAAGAATGTTGCGTTTACGATGTGGTAAATGTTCGATTTTAGAATGAAAATTTTATGAGGCGCTTCGATCGAGAAATGCTATTGCAATCTAAGTTCATTGTACGTTTTAAGGTACACAGCTGATCTGATTTAAGGTCCTACCTTCAATTCTTATTTAGCACGGTGAAATGTATTTCGAAGTGTGACTATGTATTGATTAATTAGTAGGCCATTATACAGGGTATTTCAACTAATTTGACTATCTTGAATATCTTTGTTGTTTTTAAAGATACGTCAAATGTCTGAAGGACAAAGTTGAATGGTAAAATGGGGGTCGGAAAGTTAGTAGTTCGGGAGAGATATTTCAATTTAAATAACTCTAAAACACCATTACTTTACTTACTTGTGTAACCTCTAGTATACATACCGTGTAAATTTTGTAAACAATAAATAGGGTAGGGCAATAATTAAGTACATTCACCTTGAATATCTACGTAATTTGTAACATTATGGATAAATGTTACGAACAAAATTTGCACGGTACAGAGGGTGGCATATTGTGACATAAACATTTTCTGTGTGGATGGAGGCATAGAGGAGATTTCAAGGTCACCTTGACTGTTTTAAATGGAAACACCTGCTTTCTGTATCATGAATCGATAGACTGTCGAATTCTGAGTGAAAATGTATTGACCTTCATATGTCCTAAATCGAATACTTTACGAGATATTATCGAAACAATTTTCTTTCTTCTTTGGATATTATCTCGTTAACTATTAAGTTTAGGATATATGAAGGTCAACACTTTTATACTCAGAATTTGATACTCTATCGATCCATGGTATAAGAAATAGGACATTCCATTTAAAAAAATGAAGGTGACCTTCAAATTTCTAAGAAAAATTACATGACAACAAAAATTTGTTTGGTATCGTGTGAGTCCCATTTTACCATTCAACTTTGTCCTTCAGACATTTGACGTATCTCTTGTTACGTTCTGAGATGGACGTTTTTAGAGATTTTGGATTGATTATGAATATTTATTTTTGGGATAAAACGCAGTTTCGAATCTACCTGCATTCACCAGCTTCGGTTCGGGTGATTGAGGATTATTCGAGGTTTAATTGGCTTTTGGTGGTGGATTGTTGGTATCGTAGAGGTCAAAATTGGGTGTTTGTAAATGATTCGAGAGAGTTGATTCGACAATAAATGAACAAGATTATATTTTAAGCAACAAATTCCGGCTACATAGAGTTATGGAGTATAATATTATTTTAAGTTGTTAGTATTTACCGTAACGTAGACTTCGATCCAAGAAGGGAACGAATGGACAAAACACTTCGGTGGTTGTCGATGAAGTTGGTGGTAAATAATCCGTATGGAACTGGTGTATACGCCTTCTAACTTTAACTTCACCGAAGGAACTGTCTTTAAACTTTCGCGATGACGGTGACCGATGACTGGACGTGTTTTTAAGACTTTTTGTGTAGACTGATTTTAACTCAAATATTGGTACCTTACTGGCTGATCTACTTCCGACAACTTTTTCATGTAAAACTGAATTGCTCCTCTGATGAGGGGTTGTCCCTTTTATAGTTTTGTCTATTCTTTGTTCTAAGCCAGATCTTCGTGGTAGTGGCTTGTTTTCTTCTTCGTAATCGTTTTCTTATCAAATTTGTCGTCTGCATCTTTAATCGGATGATTAAATCTTCCATCCTTCTCTCTCCTAGCTGGATCCCTTGCTCTGCGCGTTCTTTCGGAGTGTTCTCACCAGTTTATATTTCGTCTTTACTGCGTTCTTAGCCTTGTCGGTGTTTGGTTTCATCTAACAATGTTTCTACAATTCTTGTGCTGAACAGTCGGTCTACGGATGTTTTGCTCCGTCACCCGTTCGCGCATTATCGCGCGGTCAGATTATCTCTTGTCGCTCGCAAATATGACATAGTATACGATGATTCATTATTAATTATTATTATTATTATATATTATACGGATCTAGGTTCTTTTATACAAATGTATACAGTGTTTACAGTATAACTGATAAAAACAAAAAGAAGACATAACAAAAAAAAGGTCTTAACCTAAAATTTACATAAGAATGGACCGCGCGAAACTAAACAAATACAGGTACGATTAACAAATAGTATTGCGCAATTTTGTTTTGAATGCCTGTAACGTGCCATTAAAAAAAATCAACATTATCAAAATCAAAATCAATAAAAATCACAATTATAATATCAGATTTTTTTTATTACCCGCGCAACATTATTAGAGAAGGTATTAAACAAAATTAAGAAATGTTTGTATTCATGATTATTTATATCAATTATTACTAATAACTCGACCACCGGACGTGACACTTTAAAAACAACAAAGATATTTGAGGTGGCAACGTTAGGCGACTCACCCCGTATAAACGAAGAACGTGAACGATCAAGAAATTAATTTTCTACCGTAATACAATCAGAAGACACTTTAGAAGAAGATACTGTTAAAAATCATTTCAAAAGCAACAGCCTACTAGGTACAGAGTACAGAACAGTTTTCAAGGAGAGGAACAAAAGTGTACGATCCGGGATGGCCGTTTCTTTCTTATCGAAGAAACAAACGGGTCCTCCTGGGGCGAGAATCGGAAAGAAAATTGAGAACCCTTCGCCACTAGATGATTTCGAGCGATTCCATGGAAAAAGGAAGCGGTCGTCGGCTCAGGAGTGGAAGCGTCTCCGTAACGTTGCAACGATACCCCGTGGCCACGGCCGGATCCGTTTCGGTTGGGACGAGGCCGAAGCGAAGACGTCCTCAGACAGGTGTACAGGGAAAATACGAATAGGTTTAGGGTATCGGTTACAAAGCTCAGCGAGAGTCGACCCTTTATAGCCCCGGTCGCATCAAGACCGTATTGTTCGAACAGGGAAATTTACGAATGCCAGGAGTGCTGCGGGTGGTGCGGGAGCGTGCGAGAGTAAGGAGTCCTTTGCCGCCTTCTTCTTCGTCTTTCGCCTTTCGCCTTTCGCCGCAGGTCTGATTTATGCGAGGCCGTAAGGAAAGAAGCTCAGTCCCTCACCTGCCGTGATCTTTTTGTTCGGACTTCTACCTCGCCCCCGTGACCCCTGACATCGGCGATCGACCAGACATTTTCGCGTCACCGAGATTTCGACGTTTCGCAGGACGCTGTTACGCGACGGGATCGGCGAATATATTGTTTCGTTCGTTTAATTAATTCTTTGTTTAATGGATATTTTGCCGGATCCGAAAAACAAGCGTCCGTCCTTCGCTAACTATCTGAGAAAGGTCTAGTTAGTACATACCTTCTTTGGATAGATTGTAGTTCGCGTTTCGCAAAGGGACGGAACGACGAGAACAGTTTGCCATACAATGAACAGCTCGGAAATTAGACGGCGACGGTGGTGCATTGCCAGTTAGCTTAGGACACAGCTATGGCCAGGTGTCGAGGTATTTGAGCCCCGAGGTAATAATGGCCGTGTCCGAGCGGCAACGGTTCGATGACCCAGGTGGCAAAGGAATTGTATAGGGTGTCACCGATACCCCAAATACGGCCAGCAGAGTCATTGTTCGTAGTGAAACCGATACCCTCCGGTTCCGAGAACCTTCCACCGAGATCCTTTACCTGTACCCCCGTCCGCATAATTGCACAGTCGACCCTCTGCATTTCGATTCGCTCGTCTCTTCGTCGACGGGCCGTTGTCTCTTCTCTCCTCTATTTCTCCTCTCCTCTCCTCTCGTCAACCCATCTTTTTCCTTTTCTACTTTTTCTTGTCCCTGGTCGGAATCGGGCACGGTGCTGTGCGACGATCGGCTATGCGAACAGACCATCGACAGAATTCGCGAAGCAGCGTTACCCTTATTGTTTGCCACTATGAAACACGATACGAATGGCTGGCATGGAATGGCTGTGTGGCACTTACCGCGTTCTCGAATGCTTGTCAGCGCGCGAAACACGGCGAAACGGAGATAGCGAGCTGAAAGAGAGACAGAGTTTGATCGAGGGTGAGAACGAGGCGGATGAGAACGTGTGTGCGCTGTACACTGTGCTCGCAGTCAGCGCAGGGAGCGCAAAGTTTGGTCTAAAGATTACGAGACGCGACATCTGGCGCCACATGCACATTTAAAGCCGCCGCGTACACGAGTGCAACCGCGTACACAGGCGTACGTACGCGGAACCCGGCGATGGCTTGGACTCGCTCGCGATTGACTTTCGGATCCACTTCTTCTCTTCCGGCAATCTTCCTCTCCACGGGAAACGAACAGCAAAAGCTATCGTAGGGAGTTCGGCTGTTGGCACGCCGGCGGTACAAAAATATGAGAGGTAGCCGCCCCACGTTCCAAATTCCTTCTCCTCCTTCGTCTTATTCTTCGTCGCTCGATGACCAACAAGCGCGCTCTCTTCCTACGAGTCTCTGCACGCAGAACGTCCTTAATCTTTCGAGCCAATTATGAACGATGCCAACGATACTTCCTTCCGATTCGATGCTTCTGCTTGAATCAAATTTACCCTGAACTGGCCCGGGCGTCGTCTTCACGAAGCGAAGAATGAGTTGTTAAAGGAATCGGACTTCTTCCGTGTTACTTCATGATATATTAGGTTGGAGGGAAAGTTCTGTCGTATTTGCTTGTAAATCAAATACACAAGTTGCTAGTGAGTGACTGGGAAACAGGGATTGATAGGTTATCTAAATGATGGCAAGAAGTTGTTACAAATAACGGAAATTATATTCTTGAATAATATTAAAGACACATTTTCATAAATTGATTCAAATGTTTTCTTTAAAATACGACAGAACTTTCCCTCCAACCTAACAATATATTTTATGTTCATCGAGCATTCTGAACGTTCTCCATAACTTCAATTCAAATCCAACATTCAAGATCCATAGACGGGATTTTGAATTTGAATTGAGCTGCAAATCATGGTATTTCAACAATGTATGAAAGTTTATTTGTTTATATCTTTCAAACTATTGGGCAACTACACCTAATATTTTGCAGACATCATCAGGGATCCATATACCATCGTCTCACAAAAAATTATCAAAATCGAAGTCGGACAATTGAGGTCCTTCCCATGTTAGTGAAATTTTAGCGGTGTCGCTGTCTGTTGCTGTTTCGTAGCGAAAAAATCAGAACGCAGCAAGGAACATGTCCCGATGACCGCGATGACCGGTACCGAAAAGCGATCCTTGTTGGCTCTGGGCTCGATTTGGCCGGTTTCGTCTCGTTTTCTTCGCTTCCTCGGAACATTCTAATTTCGTGACGGACACGTGCCCGGATGGAAACAGATGTACACCCTCCTCTCGCGCGTCGTATAAATACATCCGTGCTCTGGTCGGTCGGTGCTCGACTAACCAGGCGGTATCTGCTCGAGTATAGCCGAGCAGGGACAGTCGTGACTTCGAATCGATATAAAGTTACCGGGGCGAGCGGCGGCGCCAGCGTGACTGCGAGATTCGAGATTCGAGCTTCTAGAATCGTGGCCGAGGAGATTCGCGCTCTCCTGTCCTCCCTTCTTCGTTTCTCTCTCTCTTGGTTCAATCGTCGGCGCTGTTCCGCTATCGCTTTCGTTCGTTTGTCACCGCGATGGACGACACCGTTTTATTCCGTCCCTCCTGCATCCGCTGCAATCGCGCTAACCCTTTGCACTCGACCGACCCTTTTGGGGGGACATCGTAAACCTAGCGGCTCGATAGTCTCTGCGCCAGAGACGCGAAAAAATTGCCGACAATCGATTACAGTAATCAGAACTCGTTCGTCCCTAGCGAACTCCTGAAAGAAACGATAATTTATTCGATATCGATTACGGAAGAATAGAACTTTCTACGGAAGAGATGAGAGAAGTCAGACGAGTTACGGGGCCGGATGTAGCGCGCGAGTACGAATTTATGAAGCGTCGGAGCGAGAGGATAGGAAGAGGTTCGGAGCGACGAATGCCATGTGTTTCACCGAGCAGCGAATCGCAAACGGGAAGCGCTTTAAATTCGTACACCGCGAGGAGGCAGGTGATCGTGATCCGGCGTCCGTGAGTCAGCTATTCGCGCGAGCGTCAGGTGTGTAAGTAGCTAACAATAAGTAGCTGCAACACGTTGGAAGATCGAAAGCGCGCGTGCTCGTCGTGCCTCGTCTCGCCTCGGATATCATTGTCATCGTGATCGAACGTCGATCGAGTCCAGAGGGAAACGATCTCGAGCAGATTCGTACATATCACGCCGGTGCGCATGCTCTCGAATTCGAAAAGAAAAGTATCGACGAAATCGAGCGTTTCCGAGGACGCGCGAATTCGCCGCATGCATGGTCGTCGGAAGGAACCGGTCTCGATTCGCAACCATTAGCCTCGTTATCGGCGGCCGATCTTGGGCGAAGGGGCTGCGCCTCGCGTCAGGTGCAAATTTCGACAGCGGCCGGGCAACCGGCGCGCGCGTTCGAACGAGGAAATTTCAGAGAGACAAGCTCGACGTCGCGACAGGTGGACCGGCTCTATCGAGGGACGGCGCGTGAATGCGCGACCAGGCAACCGGAAGTTGCTCGAGCACGCAGGCATCGGCTGCGTGTTACGGCACGCGTGTCCGCCCTAAACCGGCTGCGCCCTAAACCGTGAAATTCTTCGTTCGGGAGCTCCTGCAACTTTGCTCTGGGTTCGAAATCAATTAGTTCTTCGTTTGAATGCATCGCCGTTGGAAATGTCTTTATTAGGGTACGTTATTCGAATAAATTAGGTATAGTAAGTAACAGTAAAAGTGAAACCTTTGCAATGTTGTGATCTGCTCAGGCTAGCTGCTTCTTTGTCCCCGCCCGAGCCCCTTCCGTCCTTGGGAAAACCGCCCCTCACGCCTAAACTTAAGAGTTTAGGCCCTAATGGTCTTTGCAGACTATACCGACACGGCGGCTACCTGCACCGCGCCGCTAGGCCGTTTTGGGTTTCTTCTGTGTATTTCAATGGGGATGCGCATACTAGGCCGTACCGACGACCCGCCGCATCCCCATTGAAATACACCGCGGCGCGGTGCAGGTAGCCGCCGTGTCGGTATAGTCTGCAACGACCTTTAATCCTTATACCTAGGAAGCTATGGCATGGTTGAATTCCAACAATCGCGAATAGACAGGGTGAATCTATTGGGCTGGCAAGAAAGTAACTTCAGTATTTTAAGGCGAAGTAAAACCCAATTCTTGGGAAATTTTGAAGTTTTATGAGCGCGGGATTATGAAGCTTACCATAAAGATGGCAAAAGATCATCGGACGAAATGGAAAATATTTGTCTGATTAAAGTTTATTGCTTGAGTGGAAAAATTGAGTTTTATTTTACCTTAAAATACCGGGATTACTTTCTTGCCAACCCAATATGTAGTTATCAACTTATCAATTATGATATTCTGCATAAAACAGTATTATACAAAGTGGAACTTAAAATGAGTAATTAACGACATATTTTTGAAAACAAGCTTTATTTCAAGCGGTGTTCAAAGTGTTGTTCATTGCAGTCAATGCAGTTGCGTAATCGAATTATTAGTGAACGAAGAACTTTTTTTTTACGCAGTAATTTATCTGGATTTGAGAAAAAATAGTAGACATTCCATTTAAAACACATTTGAAAAAGCAAAGTGATACAGAACAGATTAGAGCACTGCATGTCCCCCAGGAAACCATGCAACTTTTCTTTGAATCATTTTTTCGTGCAACAAATAACTTACGAGTTATTCGAGATCGTGACGTTACGAGACTCACTCTGTATATCGGGCATGTCAAACACGCGGCCCGCGGGCCGTATGCGGCCCCTCGACAAGTAGTTTGCGGCCCGACCAAAAACTTTGAAATCTTTGATGACAATTTATAGGTTTTATACTCCAAATTCACCCTTTGGCAAGTCAATACGTTTGCGTAAATCAATTTCACCCTTTTGCAAATCAATTTCATCCATTAAGAATATTTAAAAATGATTATTTATTTATTTCGACTAAATTATATGTTTATTTAGACACACATGAACGGTGTCATTAATAATAAATATGTATTTTCATTTCTAAAATTTATTAATCAGAAAATGGCTACACTAAATATACATATCTACACTATTCAACACAGTTCTCGCACATTACAAAGTTAATGAATTGGTAATTACTTTTAGATAAGAGAAATTTAAATAAATAAGTTCGAATAAATTTGATCTGATTTTTTTAGAAAAACTTACTTGAAAATACTTTATTTGTAAAAGGTTGAATTTGATTTACAAAAGGGTGAAATTAATTTGCAGAAGGATGAAATTGATTTAAAGAAAGGTGAAATTGACTTGCAGAAGGGTGAATTTGGAGTGAAAAACATATACAACTGGAATTAATAGAAATGTAGTGTGATTCCGTAATTGAAACAAACATATATGGATGTTGTGATTCCACATTATTACAATTATTTATCTGTCGACCGATTTCCCGATATGTTATGTGCAATTAGGCGTATTTCAGCTATCATCCACTATCTTCAACGTTAAAAAATAATAAAACTGCAGAAAGTTCAAGATGAACAGACCAACGTTAATAAAAAAAGATGTGTTTCCTTTTTATTTCGAGTCTGCTTTTTTCTATTGCGGCCCTCGAATTAATTTACAATACATAATGAGGCCCTTGAAAGAGTTTGACATGCCTGCAGTATATCGTCAACGTGTTTTCGACTAAATTTCGTTGTATCTTACAAATAATGCACGTTTCGATGGTTGAATCGCTGATGCATTGCTTCAAGGTAAACGTTTCCACCGCCAAACAACGAGTCCTATTTCTCCGTCTTATCGAGTATCTAGAGTGCAATGTAAAAGCTGGGTCTAACGCGATTTAAATCGACCGCCGCAACCCTGGGAACAGGGAATTTTCTCGAACGGAACGGATAGGTAGCGGAAGAGGCTCTCCGAGGTTGCGTTCCCGGTAGGCGACGAGAAGTTTCTGCCGGTCCCATAGTTTCGCGCGGAATTCCGAAACGCAAGGAGGAATGGGTCTCGGAACGTTTATTAAGGATTCTCGTAATAACGCGTTCAAGAACGAACAGGTCTGTCGGTCGATTGGTTGCACGCACCGGCTTCGGCATCGACCCCGAAGGAGAGCTCTCCGATGCCCTCGAGTAACCGAAGAACAACTTTCAGCGCAACGGCGAACTGTTGCTCCACCGCCCCCGACTCATGGGAATATCCTCGAGGCGATATACGGACCAACGTTGATCGCGTCCCTTCTCCACTCCCATCGCAGTCTTTCTCCTTCTCTGTTTCTCTCTCTCTCTCCCTCTCTCTCTCTCTCTCTCTCTCTCTCTCTCTCTCTTTCTGTCCCTGTTTCTTCCGTTGCCCTACAATCGAATCGCTCCGTTCCACCTCCGCGTCTCCTCGAACCTTCGACGACCGATAATCTCGGAAGAACGACACGGTTCCGAGATATCGCGGTCGAAATGGAAGTTACGAGTACGGACGTACCTACTATTGGGAGCCGAGAAGATAGTGGTCGGTGTTATTGGCCCTCCGGTTCGATAGGACGAGCACGCGGGAACGAAACACGTTTCCCTTATTGGTGAAACGGTCGCATCTGTTTAGGCCTTCTCGCTCTCGATCGTTCCCGTTGAGGGGACATCGTAAATCTCGTCAATAACTCGGAGATGTTCGATCGCCGATAATAATCATACTACATATCCGCAAGATCTAAAATCATCGTTTGCGTGGAATAGCCCGATAAGAAAACTATTTTCATGAAAACACGTCGTAAAGAAACAGGACGCATGAAATGAAATCGAAGTCTGACATCGCGCAAGATTCAGACGTTCCCACTGTCATTTTTAGGGTTAATATATAGGGTTGAATAAAAAGCAAATAAACTCGTACCGGTTGCCAGTAGGTGATCCGCGAGTGGAGAGCATCGGTGCCGAGGACAGGTGGAGCGAACCGAGTTTCCTCTCACCCCACGTAACGTCTCGACCAGCAGCAGCGTTTCAGGACCCAATATCATTTGCAGTGCGGCAAAACGAGAAGAAAGAGAGAGAGAGAGGGAGACGAGAAACGTGTAAGCGAAGTAGCCGAAGCGGTAGCCGCGGGTAAACCAAGATATGCAAAAAGATGCGAAGAAGCGAGGAGCTGCGAGAACGAGAAAACGATCAACGGACGACGCGGATTGGAAGGGAACGCGGGTAGACGCCGCAGACGGTAGCGAATTGGTGGCAAAGATGGTGTTAAGGTTTGTACTCGATCCCGGTCTCGATGCCTATCCTGGTCCCGGGGATCGAGACCGGGATCGGAGACCGGGATCGGAAGGCGGAGACCAAAAGAGAAGACGATCGGGGGAAGATGAGCGGCACGTATGCGAGGTATGCGGGTGAGAAACACCCGGGGCGGCTGGTCAGCCGATCCGCCCACGTTTAAGGTACATGCTTCGCCGTACAAGCTCGGTCCATGGTTCTACGGTTCTACGGGCACCATGGGCCTCGAATCAGCGTGGTAGAGCGACTACCGCCGCTGCTCCAACTCGAAGCTCCCTGGCTCCCTGGCGTCGGTCGTCGTAGGCGAGCGGCTACGGGTTTCCGAGTCGCACGGAGTTCCTGGCCCGCCTCTCCGCTTCTCGTCTCCCATCCTTGTCCGTTCGTCTTTGCACGGTGCACGCGATTCGGGGAACTCGAGAGAGGATGATAGAACGAACGCCCCCGCGGGCACTCGTCATCGTCACGCGAACCGTTCTATCGTTCTCTGCCGGCCGAGCGAGCGAACCGTACGCTGATGGCCCCCCTTCCCAGGGAACAACGCGATCTCTCGTTTCGCGATAATCGCTCGCGCGAAATCCTCGACGACCCACGGGTAGCGCGTCCCTTTCTTCCGCTCGGATCGGACGCGACCAGAGTAGTCCGCTTCCGGTGGCGAGCAACGTTCTCCTCTCATCAAACCTGTCAAAAACGAAGAAGTTCTTCGCTCACTAATAAATAATTCGATCACGCAAGTGCATGGACAGCACTTTAAAAAATATCTCAGTAATTATTCATTTAAGTCCCAGTTTGTATAATACTTTTTTACGCAGAATTGCACAATTTATCCGAGTTTGAGGATGAGTCGAGGATGAAATCATGAGTTTGTATGGTATTTTTGGTAAAAAACAAGAAGATGTAGAATGAAATGACGTCGGTATACAGTATACAACATAATCCTTCATATTTATAATATTATTTCCGATCTTTGAATGGCTATAGAAAAGTGTTAATTTGTTTTTCAAAGCGAAGAAAGAACGCTTACAATAACAATCCATTGTCTGAGATTTTAATGGACATTTCAAGCGTGCGTGTTTCGATCAAGTAAATTATGTACTTTGGGACTTTGCGATTTTGAAAAAAATCTTCTGTCGAAGAGATAGCTTTCCGATTCTTGCACGCTCGAAGACCGAGTGGGCGGGTCGAGTGCTTACTCGAGAGACTATGTTACACGTTTTCTCGAATCGACCCTGTCGCGGAGGTTGCTTCTAGTCGCACGCCCCCGCTTTCTTTAAGAGCTCGCGAGCGTTCTGCGCGCGTTCGAACCAACGCGCCGCGATCGAATCGACCAGGGCAGCATGATGGCCGGATGGTAGGCGAGGAGGATTCCAAGCGGAGATACCGCGAACGTCGAAGCGATGTTCTGCGGAAAAGGTAGGGAACTAGAAACGACAAGGTGTTCCCTCGACAGGACGCGACGGCACCGGGGCGGCGGCAAGGCGGCATTATCGCGGGCTGAGCGATATTTCGACGCGTTCGACTGTTTTCTAGCGTCGGGCAGCGTGACACGATAGCCGCGGATTATCATGCATGTGCATGTTGACAAAAGAAGTTTAGCTTGTAAAGCTGATTAAACCTTAGTTAATCACGGCACAGCAGGAGAGTATCGGACAGCAGGAGCCAGAGACTCCGAGCGTTTACCAACTCGATCGCGTGCGTCCTTGGTAGATGGTTTATCGAGCGGGCGGTCCCGCGCGGTAAAATCGAGCCCGCCTCACCTCCATTTCTCTCTTGCTCCCCTGCTCGCATCGACATAGCGATTGAATTCGGTGCTACAGTCCGCGAATTCCTCGCATTCCCGATTCCCAATTCCCCCAATTCCCAGATGCCGTGCACCCTTTACGACCGAGCACGACGTCTGATCGCGCTTTCCTCCTCTTTCCTTCTGTTTCCTCCTCTTTCCTCAGTTACCGAAGCCTCGGTCGTCATCAGCTGCGAACTCCCACCTTCTCGAATCGGACGCCTCCTTTCGTCTCATGTTCTCTGAATGTCCCGCGCGCACGCAACATCCACCGACGAGGACGTAACGCGATTTAGCTACCCCTCGCGTGGTTGTCCTGTCCGCTGCGCCGATTCATTCTTGTCTCCGCTTTCTCCTCGACGCGACAAACACGACCGCGTTCTCTTTTCGTAGGAGCAGAAGTGGGAACGAAATATTCTGGGACAGGATGCGAAATATGTAAAAGTTCTCTCTGGCTTCGTTGCGATAAACTGGAGCTACGGTCGCCGCGGAAAATACATATATTGACACGTCTCAAAAATGCATATTTTCTATTTTAAATTAATCATTTACGAATTAATCGGAAATATATATATTATGTATGCTATTTAATATAGTACGAACTGGTGTGTGTAGCACCAAAGATGACATAAAGTGATGGTAGAAAAAATTAAGTAACTTTTTTATCGATTGCGGAAAGTATGTGGCAGCATTGAAAATTCGTAATTGAGTGTATTCTTAACAATAAAACGACATAATTAGTATGAAGTTTGATACCCTTTGTTTCTTATGACCTCTTCAAGTTTTCTAGGCATACTTTCAAACAATTTATTTATAATATTTTCGTCAATACTATTCCAAGCACTCAGTTATGCTTGTTTAAAAACTGATTTATTCATCCGAAATTTCTCACTTACACTTCGATCTAATTGTAAGTGATGCCACAGGTGATCAATTAAGTTCGAATCGGGACTTTGAGGCTTCGAGGTGGTCACTTAACAATTGAATATCATTTTCACTGAAATATTTCGTCGCTAGTTTGTTTGGGGTGGTTATCTTGCTGGAAGATATAATCACCGTGAATGTTCATTTTTATTATTGAAGCTTGTAAATTCTGTTGCAAAATATTTACGTACGCTGTCTCGTAGCTTATTGATTTGAATAGATACACCTTGAGCGTTAAAAGTGTATCGTCATAGGATACTAGCTACTAGAAAATCGAAATGGAATGTACTTAATGGAAATGAACTGCGAATTGATTAATAGTAATAATATATTCTTGATTATAAATGCGTGATAAAATGGTTAGTGTAAGGGTACGAGCACAGTGGATCCGTTTTCGTCCGATTCGGCCGACGACGTCCGACGTTCTCTTTTTCGTTCCAAAAAAGAGACAGATGCGTCGGACGTCGGCCAAATCGGACGAAAACGGATCCACTGTGCTCGTATTCTAATGTGTCGCGGTTTTGCGGACTAAAGTTCTTAGTTTTATCTACTACAGAGTGCTCGACAAGGACTTTAACACCCGATCTTGCTCGAAATGACTTTCGTCGTGGAACGATACGTACTGCGCGTGTTCACTTGAATCAATCGAACTATGTAATAGGAGGGATCCATGCTCTTATTAGTACCCAAGATCGGGCGTAAACGATGGTGGGGTCCACGTGCTACTTCCGATTAAAACTGAGTTCCTAGAATTACTGTATATGTTTATCTCGCTGCATCGCCTGCAAGCGCCCTAATCATTATCGATCCCAGGCAAGCCCTTGAATAGGGCCTTTGTTTCGACACACATCTCCGGAAGGGTCAAGAGTCATCCACTGTCGCGTCCGCATACGTAACAGTCGTTTTACTATAATATTGGAAATAATTACTTCTATTCTTTCAAATTACAGCTCCTCATTTTTATCGTACATGCATGAAATCCGCAGTCTAGAGATAACTTGAATAAGAAGTTTTCGTATTGATTCCAAGAGACAGGACCCAATTAAAAATTGCTGTCTTCTCTGAATCATTTTATTACGTTGAAACTAATACCCTTGATGCCCTTGAATCTCTTTGATATGTCCACTGTTTGAAATGGTACGTACCCATATTTGTCATAAACGCATAAAACCCGCAGTCTAGCGATAAGAGAGGTTGAAATAAAGCGGACATATTTCCTGAATAAAGGGTCCACGCGACGAATGCAAAGAGTACACACAGGGGCAGACGCATTAAGCTAAATGATTCGTCAAAATTGACATTTCGCGATCAAATTCCACTGGCGTCTCGATGCAAACTGTTCCTTTCCGGCGAGCTCCAGTCGTCGTCTTCCACAGGTGACAAGCAAGAGATGGACAATGAAGAGACGATGGGAAAGAGAGGGAAGGGTAAACAGCTTGAAAAGCCGTATTGGCGTTGACCTCTCGTCGAAGCTGGTATCCTAGTAGGTCGGTGTAGCGCCGCAGCGCCACGCGTCACGCCGAACATCATCGCAACGCACGGCGTCTCAGCGCCGGCCATCGCGACGCGCGTCGTTTGGTCGCCGATCCATGATCCATTGCGTCCACAGCGTCGCTTCTCACCTGCGTCTCACCTCGTCGCGGCGCTTTACCCTTGCAACCTGCAACCTGTGAAGCTTCTCTGTCCGACGGCACACAGATCGCAGGATGGCCGAGCAGAAAAGATTTCGGAAACAAACGTAGATACAGGAACATAGACGAAACGGTGTATTGTTGTTTCTTACATTTTAATTGGATATTGTAGCATGCGTAGGAAATTCAAGAAGGAGAAAATAAAATAAAACGAGGAGTTACAAGCTTCTCGAAACCTCTCGAAGCAGATCGTAGACGGCCACGCGAGGCAGCGACGCGAGGGGAACCCGGTTGGTGATAATTGTATAAATTGCGGGCTCGCAGAGGCCGCAGCCCTTTTTGTTAATCCGAGAGAGAGAGGACGGGGTAAAAGACCAACGGCTGCTTTTGGTTAGCAAATTCAGCTCCGGCAGAAGAGTACGGCGAAAATACCTGGTCGCCTTTTGAACTAGACAGGACAGAGCATCCCCTGGACGCCCGAGATACGGCGATAACGCCTGGACGTCTGTTTGAAGTAGAACCACGGAACCTAGAGTACACGTGTGAATTTAAAAAAACATATTCGAACGTCAAAATTATACCGTTGATCCGTCACACCTTTGTATCCGAAACCTAATCCCGGATAAACCTTGTCTGTCCAGCAATATCCTAACCACCTCTATTCCGAATATGCCAACAATATCAATTAATCGATTAGGTCACGGTCATTTCCATCCCCTCGAACGCGTACATACATGCAGGATAAAACGAAGAAGAAAAGCTTTGATTCCAACGTTTCTATTCTTACTTGCTTTATTCGAGTACTCAAAGTTCGAGATTGTCCTACATCGTAGAAAGGTACATACATTGAAAGCGTGTCGAGTAACATAGCGTGCGCTATTTGGTCCGAATTGCTCTCGGGAGCAACGCGCGGTGTCCATGTCCGTAAAGGAATGAGTTCGTAGCTCATAGCCAGCGATTCGGTATAGATAAGAAAAAGATAGAGTCGATATTGACAGTCTTAATTACGTCGCCTCGACGACGATCATCGCTAAGTAATTGTAATCCTAAATACGAATAATTGTCGTTAAGAAATCGATTTGGTCTTGAGCGGCAGAGTTTCTTTGGGATCGTCCAGGCTCGTCCCGGCTTTCACTTCGTTTGCCATTGACCCTCTAGGATTGTTCCATTTCTGTAGCTCTCCGCTGCCGAAGAGCGCGAACACGAGAGCTCCGAAGCAGTATGTTGACGCCAGGATCCAAAAGATGATCCTCCATTGGGCGAACGTCTGATTCTGGTATGTTATCGAGCCGACCATGTAGCTGCTCAGATAGCCACCCAGAGAGCTCAGAGTGTTCGCGATGCCGAAGATCGTTCCGGAGAAGTTTGGTGCGATGTCCAAACCGTTGCCCAGATAGCCGGCTGTCACGGCACCGTTGATCGTCAACGCGATCGTGAAGATCGCGACCGACGCGGTTGCATCGCGTCCGGCGAAACCCAACACGAGCATCAACAGTCCGGGGCTGACCACGGCTGCAAATCGCAAGAATTTTTATTTATGCATTTATGCAGAAATTAATTAAGTGAAATATAAAACTGTAATAGGTTAGAAACATTCCAAAATATTGCAATGTTGTTCTTAACGTAACAAAGTCATTAGAGGATGAAATCAATTTTTATTTCATTCCTGCTTCCTACAATCGATGCAGAATATTTTTATTTTGCATGAAGATCCGCAGTCTAGTCGTCAGCGTTAACTTTTAGGGCCCGTTCAGACCACACGGACCTTATTTACATTAGCGTATATGGAGTCGTTCACACGCATCCGCGCGATCAAACAATCAAAAACAAAAATCGCGCAAAATCAAACCAATGTATAATTAAATGCGACTGTTCATACTGGAGCGGTGAAGAGAGAATAGCGATGCACTTAGAAACAAAAATCACCGTACCGCTCTCGTCAACGCTACGCTCACATCGCCGTTCCACTATACATATATATTCCTGTACTAATGTACATAAATAAGATCCGCGCGATTTCCGCCGTGTTTGAATGGGCTCTAACTCATTGCGGTCTAACATGTTTTCTCTCTTTTATCTGGGAACTTGCTAGAGCATTATATAACTACAAAATCTTTGCATTATTAATGATTGCAAATCAGTAAAATAACTAACTATTGTATCGGCGCAAAAACCGGAAGGGATTAAAATTCATGCAAAATTGACGGTTCAGCACACACGTGCCTCTGTGCGATTATACTCCGTGTATTTTGTAATACTCGGAGAAGAGCACGGATCTTTGCTCACCGAAGCTGGTGAAGATCTTGCGGATCGCCGTTACCGACAGCTTCTTCTTCTTGAGCAGCTGATCGGCCAACGAGGACATGGCCACGGCGAACAGGTATTTACCCAGGTACGGTAACGAAGAGAGTAGCCCGTTCTGCGAACAAGAAGAGCCCTCGAAATTTCGTCTTCGGTGAACGAACAGAAAAATTGTAGCACCACCAACCTCTTTGATGTTAAAGTTCAAGATATACTTCATGTAGGTCGGTAGCTGGTTAACAATGGTGAAATAGCCGAACACGCTGCATCCGTGTGTGATCACGATGGCCCAGACAGGAACCGAGAAGAAAATCGACTTCCATGGAACGGGCAGGCCCTGAAAATCGATTCGAACGATCGATATTGGAAAATACCGCTTTCTTCTTTCTCACCTTTGTGACGGCGCTGGGACCAATGGCGTCCTCGATATATTGGCGTTCCTCGGTGGAGATTCTCGGATGTTGAGCTGGAGAATCGAAGATCAGAAGGAACCAGGCTACGCTCCACACGAGGCCGATAACGCCGGTCACGTAGAAAACCGACTGCCATCCCAGGGAAGCGATCAGGAACCCGCAGATCGGCATAGTGATCGCCGCGCCGAGCGACGACGCTGAAACCAACCGTACCGTGGACAAGGGTGTATAAATAAAAAGTAATGGCCATCGGTTCTAGGGGTGAATCTACACCTTCATGGTCTGTTTCATCGACACGGTCGTGTGGACTATACAATCAAATTTTGTGGCAAGTTTCTCTTACAACTGTCCATCGTTGCAGAGGTGTAGATTCACCCCTACGACGGATGATCATTGTTTTTTATATATCCCGTACAGTAATCCCGCGATCTAAGCCGATTCTCGGTTCTGTACTGTGATAGTAAAGATCGTGAAGGGATGCTATTTTTTTTGTGGCCGTGTCGAAGCTCGAGAGGCATCAAACGCCGATAATTGTAAACTAACTAATCCAATAACAAAACATCTTTATTTTCCATTACTTTTTATGGGACTTTGACCAACATATTGAGTGAGAATGATAAAAGTTGTGTAATGTAATGAAATGAACGATGTGTAACGAACGATGAAAGTTTTGGGCGCTAAGAAGGACATGATTTCTGTAGCTTCATAAGTAGTTGTACTACACCGTACCCATCATGTTGGAGACGAACTTGCTGCGTTCCGTCGGCGGGATCCATCGGGCGGTCATCGGTTGGATGGCAGGCCAAGTAGCACCCTACGCGTTCCAATCGAATCGTTATAGATTTTGCACTCCGAATTCACCTTTTTGCTAGTCAAATTTGCAAAAAGGTGAATTTGGAGAGTGAAAAACCCGTATTACCGGTGAAGTTTCCGCATCTAGAATTGGATACGCACCAACAAGAATCCAAGGACCGATCTGAGAACGGCTAGCGCGATGTAACCGTACGTCGCGCACGCCGGCGTCAGCAGCGTTATGGCGCTGGAGACGAGCATGCTGTATCCGAAAACTCTCTTCGCGCCCAGAGTTTCCGCAAGCCTGCCGCCCGGTAGCTCCGTGCAGATGTAGCCCCAGAAGAAGCTTCCCAGAATCAGATTAACCTCGTACTCGTTCCAGGGATACCTAGTCTGTTCGATTTCCTCCTACGTCACAATACAAGCATCGGCTCAGGTGTCTCGCTCATTTTGATGCGCATAATAAACAATTTTATATGACGCGACGTTCGATAACGTAATAATCGTTAGACCAAAGGGATCGTCGAACATACATGACTGTGCGTGGACGTGGCCGAGATAGAGAAAGTATTATTCGACGTTATCATGATTCCTTCGTTGACGCTGCTGTGGGACGTGCGATTATGGTCGGGAATCACCATCGACACGATGGCGATCGTCAGGTTCACGCGTAGCATATAATTCAGCATGAAGCCCAGGATCACCATAATGTTCAGCACTTGTCTACATGTCAGCCAATCTGAAAGTAATGAAACTGGCATAACAGCGGCGCTCCTTGATTCGTCGGGGCGTTTCGCACGCACCTGTATCGCTGTGATTGCGTGCGCGACCGATCGTTTTTACGTAAGTCTTGATATGTATCGCCGACTACGATTCCACGTCGCCGTTTGATAAAAGATCGCGATTCAATTCCCTGCAACGCAATTTCGTATGCGCTCGCAGAAGGACGCGGTGCACCGTGCTTGATCGATCGATTAATTAAGCGTAATGAGAAGCAATTCGTAGAATCACTTTTCCTCTCGTAACGGCGCGGCTAGACCCATCAGTCTCGATTCGTTTCGATCTTTTCGTTCGATAAATAGAAACGACTTTCACCTTCGATCAAACAACGATATCGTGTACAACACGCGCGCCTGTACACACGAAGCGATTCGCATGGTTGTAAATATCAGCATCG
This sequence comes from Lasioglossum baleicum, assembly GCF_051020765.1. Classification (NCBI taxonomy): domain Eukaryota; kingdom Metazoa; phylum Arthropoda; class Insecta; order Hymenoptera; family Halictidae; genus Lasioglossum; species Lasioglossum baleicum. The sequence continues at coordinate 9,063,210 of NC_134929.1, forward strand.
ATATCGCGAGACGGGGTGGTGGAGTTCGCGCGTCGTTCCGCGATCCCACGATGCATATTTATGCGGCTCGTTCGTCCACGCCGCAAACGTTTCAGCGAATCAACGAATCAACGGGTCCCTCGTGACCTCGATACCGATCATTCGAGTTACGTTCGAGTAATCATCTCATACGTTTTCGTAGGGTCCCGTCGAAATCGACAGGGAACGTTCTACACGGGTTCGCGCGCGGCGAATCAGATTTTCTGGCGCGCGCGCGCGCGGAGCACAACACGCGGGACAAGCGTCAGAAGACAAATGACGAGCGACGCTGGTCCGCCTATGAAAATTCGATGCAACGACCTTCGCCGAGAACTTGAACGATACCGTTTCCGGTTGCTATTTATACGCGTCGACGTGCTGGTTAGACCGCGCTGCGATATGAACTATGGACCATCGCGAGCCGATTAATTGAAATTTACATTTTTTGCACTCCGATCGTGAACGAAGTCAGCGGCGGCGAGGCTCGCGGACGTAGAACGCGCCGGTTTCGATCGAACTCGAGGACCGAGAGGCGCGGAAGCATGAATTTCTTACCTAGCAAACGTCCTTCGATCGCCATCCTCGAAGCGAACGCCAAACCTGCGATCTGGGCAGAGGTGTACTGCGGGTAACAGCGTTCGGTCGTATTCCGGTGTCGGGCGCACAATTTCAAATCGAATTTCGATGTCAGACTCGAGGTTCGAAAAGGTGGCGGAGGCGACGCGACGGGCAAAGTTCGAGAGGCTTTCGAAAGGTGTTGAGATCGCGCCGATCGCGAAACTAGACGAGACGGGACGAGAAAAAGCGAGTCGGCTCGAGATGTTTCGGTTGCAAAAATGCCGCGTCGCGTCGATCCTTTGCCAAATGTTTTCGTGCGGCGACGTTGGCAGCTGCCGCGTATGCCGCTCCGTCTACGCGGAGACCCTGTACACACTGACAATGAACGGTATAGTTGATTACGACACCGTCGCGTCGATCCCGACTACCAACGACTACCGCTCCTCTAGTGTTCCTATTCCTGTCTTGCTGGTAATCACGGATATAGGGGCACCGTGTGTCCTCTCCTCCCACGAATCGCCACCGCAACTCGTTTCGATTCGAACACACCGATGATCCGCACTCTCTGTCGTCACCGTTCGCGCGTTTTTCCTCGAGTGACGCGAAACGCGTCGTTCCGCCACCACCGCCAACGGACGAACGTTCCGTGTCGAACGCGCACTTCCCTGCCCCTGTGCGAACAAACGACCGCTTCGCCTCGCCTCGCTTCGCATCCCCGACTCCCTCGTTCTCGCGTCTCTCTTCACCCATCAGTACAAGGGTGCCGGGCCCCGTGTCCGGCAGGTCATAAACTGTCGACGGGGGTCGCGGCTGCCTGCTGTACGTGGCACAAAAAAAAAGGTTTTTATGTGCTCCACAGCTCCTTAGATAAACTATCGGTAGCTCTACTTTATAGCATCATGCAAGGTCAGAAACGAAAGAAGCATTTTGAAATACTTGCAAGCACAGTGGTATTAAATATTCAAAATGCTTCTTTCGTTTCCGACCTTGCATGACCTTGGGGGTCGCTGTACAGTATACCGATTCATATCTAACAAAATATCATGAACACAAAAAAATTACATATGTCGTTGCGTTGCGTATAAAAAAACAGTATATACTACTTTTTCCTCTTTCATGTTTTTCTAATAATTACTATTTGCAAGAAAACCGCTGGCCAGGAATAATGTGAACACCCTGTAGATCCACACAACGTGCTCTTCAAATTTTCAATAAAGGGCCACCCCAAAAAAATTGCGAAATACAACTGTTAGTATTTCCTCTGCAATTCCGACCAGTTGCAATTCTTTAACCCTTTGCACTCGGTTGTCCCCTCTGAGGCACCACTAAAAATTGCTGTACCATTATTCAAAATATTGTTTCCATTATTAAATATATCGGTATCTAATCAATTACTAAACATTTAGGTATTGTATGAGGTATTACACCAATTTCATATCCATAAAATTTCAAAAAAATCATAGCGAATGGAAATATTCTAGTTCGGAAGAAATGTTTAATTTTCCAGTTAAAATAGCTCCGAGTGCAAAGGGTTAAAAAATTTCTTTGCCCATCCTGTAGTAAACTAATTGATCTAGCTTCACAAAAAAAGTTAAAATCGTATAGTACAATATTAAAAAAGTTATCGTACGTGAAAACCGTGATGTTGACTAGTATTCCATCTGATGGCGAACTAACCTCTATGTATCATAAAACGTCAACCTTACAGAGGTGCTCAGTCGTAACACCTCTACATATAGTACACCGAGGGTGGAGGCAACAGGCGGCAGGCAGAAGGCAGAAGCCGCAACCCTCCTGCGTTCCGTCCTTCGCCAAAGAAAACTAAAGAGCGACCGGCCGACAATAGCTTTCTGGTCGTGTCCTTCGAGATCCGTTATTCCATTCACGAGAAAACGAACGAGAAGGGAGTTGCCAGTTTTTACCTGGGAAATCAGGAAGTCGTCGCAGAATCTTAGGATAAAAACTTTACTCGTCTATATGTACATGTTGCGTTCGCAATCGAACGGAATCAGAGGAAACGCGAGTTGAGAAACGTCGGGTTTCTCTCGAACACGATCAGTCCAAAATGTTCAGTTTGCTGTTGGTTTTCCTCAGCTGTGCTCGCCATGGGATGATGATCTGCGCGTCGTCTTTCTCTTCCGTTTCGGTAACGTGAGCTGCTCGACTGGGCGGGCTTCCTTCGGCCTTCTTCTCCTCGGGTTCGAGCTTCTCCTCGGGCCGGCTCGGCGAAGCGTCTCGTTTTTGGGATACCGGCGCGTCCGTCTTGGCAGCTACAGACACCTGTTGCGTGCTGCTGCACTGCGTCCTGAAACGATCGACACGTTAGTTGGCTTTCGGTCTTCGGGAACGCGCGACTGCCACGCACTTTTTATCGTCGGTGTCCTTTTTCGCGAGCAATTGCCTCTTCCACGCTGGAATCGCCTTCTGCCGTCTCTCCTCGTTTTCCCTGGCGATCTGCTCCTCCAGCTCCTTCTTCGCTCTCTCGGCGGCCTTCCGAGCCAGCATTTGTCGCTTCCATATCGGTATCACGTTCCCGGAGCTGTCCTTCTCTGGAATCTATTCGAAAGAGACACGGGGGAATCAACGTGGCGAACCAGCCAACGAGAAGACGAAAATTACCGTTGTCCGATCGCGTACCTGGTCCACGAAGTTCGACGCGCTGAACGCTTTGCTGATCTCCGACATCAGATTCTGCTCCTGCGTCTTCTCCACCTGCGCCATCTCCACTTTCAGCTTCTTGATGCCAGGAATGTCCTTGGTCTTCTTCAGCTCCGCTATCAGGTCCGTCTTTTGCACGAAGAATGCCTCTGAAACTGGAAGAGGGCCGTCACATGAGAATGTCTCGTTTGTTTCGGGTAAACTGAATACAAAATCGGCAAGTCTTGCTACGCCCCTTTTCTCGACCGCGCGTCTCGCTCCCCGTGAAGGTCATAGTTCTTCAACCACCTCAGGCCCGCGCCATATGAACTGCACGTGGCGCATTAGGGCGACACCCGTATCAATAGGTTTCCACATTACCGAGGAGATACTATTGTCAACGCGTTTCTTTTGTCAATGGTATCTTCTGGAGGCTTATCCCACTATGTCGGGGACCCAGCTCCGCTAGCGTTGCCCTTGAAATATGTTGTCAAGGTCGACATTCTGAACAACTTTCTTCTACCATCGGAGCTGGGTCCCCTTTTGCCAATATTTACCAAAAATAAATTTGAGAAATACATTCGGAAGAGATAAATTTGGAAAATAGTTCTTAATTTCATCGCCAAAGTTTTATTTAGATGTGGGAAAACATGTTCGCGTACGTTTAGACGTGCTTGGTAAATCCGAAATGTCGAATGGAAGGCTGGACACCGTTGTTCGCATTATTGATACGGGTGTCGCCCTAATGCGCCACGCGCAGTTTATATGGCGCGGGCCTGAGGTGGCTCGAGAACTATGACCGTCACGGAGAGCGGTACATAATGCTGAGGACTTAATTGTTTTATTAAGAAGCCAGAGAATATGAAAGAGATGATTATAAGAGATATGAGAGAATGATCGGCAATTTTATTGTACAATTGTATTTTTTAATCTCATTAGGAAAAAATAGCGGAGTAAAACGTACACCCGCAGTACTAGGTACATTGTTTCCATAACCTTTAATAATCGTAAATAATACTTTATATAAGCATGTAAGTTTTACACATTTCTATTCCTGCTTATGAAAATAGTTTCACTTAACCTTTTAAAATATATTTTTGATTAATTCTTACAGACGCAATACGGAAATTTGTATATTCTTGAAAATGGTCTGAACTAAGACCGAAACGTCGAATTAAATTTCATGTAATATTTTGCATATATTTGCTATATCTTTTCAATTGATCGAACCAGAGCGCCGATATCACTAATTGTAGTTGTAGACGAGGTACATTTACTCTACTCACCGTTCGTCATCGAGACGCTGCGAGGCGGTGGCGCGGAGAACGTTTTGGTCGCGTTCATCTTCCCGGAGGTCCTCCGCAGCTGGATGCTAGTCAGGTCTTGGATGCTGATGGTCGCGAGCGGTTGCGCGGTTCTCGCCATCGGTTGATCGGTGTCCGTGGTGGCGCTGGTGCCCATATTGGTTCCGTTTCCGGTTCCGGCCTCTTCACCGTTTCGTCGCAGCTTCTGCAATGGCGAGAGAGGGGGCGGCGGTGGTCCAAAACACGGCTGTTTCTCCTGGTCGCCGACTGGTTCCGCGCGTCTTCCTTCCGCTTCGGTCTCCTCCCCTTCCCTCTCCTCTTCCTCCTCCTCCTCCTCTTCCTCTTCGTGCTCCTTCCGGTCTCGAAGAGCGGCGATTTCCCGACGATCCGCGCCTCGGCCCTGGATATCCAAGTTGTCCACCGACCTGCGAACGAGTGCACCTTAACGCATCGAACACCGTGTCTGTTCTTAGGTATGGGATAGAGGAAAGACAAAGGCGAGCAGAGTTCTGGAATACTGCGACTTTTGACAAAGTTTTCTGAAAGCATAGCGCAATCCCTGAAGACCGACACGGCGTAGAATCGATTCGATCTTGAGCTACCGTGAGTTTAACCGTTATTTCAATAACCGGGTACTCGGGTACCCACTTTCAATTTCTCTTTAAAACTTGTTTACTACTTTTCTGCAGAAAAATCACAAAGTTGTAGACTTTTCTGTTCTTGGATGACCATAATTTACATCTGCGGCATAAGAGTAAGCGATGACACTATAAAGTACATCATTGAATATCGTAGGTAAAAGGTTGCTTATTGACATGAGGGTTAAGGGCGTAGTCTCGCGTTTTCAGGATTGCAATAATTGCCATAATGCAAAGATAGGAGTTTTCAGTAGTGAAAAGCGCTAGATAAAAGATCAATCTAGGCCGCAGTCGTTCTCAGAATTATTCAGCAGCGTAATTTGCATTATTCGGAAGTATAAAGCTGCGCATGTAGCTATTTTCATAAAGCTGCGGCCGAATAATGCAAATTACAAAGGTGAATCCTTCTCGATCGAAAATTAAATATATAATAAATTTTATGATTTCGGCGCAGGGTTCGATCATTTATAGAAAACCATAAGGATCGAAACGTCGAGAAGCATGTTTAATTAATTGCACATTTGCTGGTTTTCTATAAATGATCGAACCCTGCGCCGAAATCATAAAATTTATTATACAATGCAAATTACGTTTCGTAAACGTAAAAATAGAACTTTTGAGGGCGATCACGGTCTAGAATTCTAGATTGATGTTTTATCTAGCGCTTTTGACTATCGAAAACCCCCATCTTTGTATTGCACCATTGCAATCCTGGAAACGAGTATACTCCCTTAAGCTCTCTGTTCCTTGAACGGACCTTGCTTTCGACAGGCTGTTCTTCGCGGACGTCTTGCAGATGCTTTTCAGGTACTCGGACGGCTTCAGTAAGGTGTTCGAGTCCGCGTTCGCGAACTTGGGCGGTATGAACGGCAGCACCATGTGCCTGTTGACCAGGTGAGACGTCTGGCTCGCCTTAATTTCCTCGGTGTCCGCCGGAGGACTGGCGGGCGGTACTTCCGGCTGTTGATGCTCGCCGCAGGATACGTCGGACTTGTTGGTCGCTGTTCCGAAACAGAAGGCGGTAGGGAGAAGGAATCGTTGTGCGTCGGGCAAGTGAAATCTAGGTAAGTGTATTATATGCCCGATGAGCGCCATGGTCTAGTAAGCCATGCCCGTCTTCGCGATCCACCGACGCGACCGCGACGGTTTAATTTTAATTGCGTGGATACGCCGCGAATCGTCGACGCGCGGCTCTGCGGTCCCGTCGTCTCGATCGATCGATCGAGATAAGGGGATCGTCGCGTTACCTTTCCTGGGGTTTCGACGAATTTTCAAACTGTCGTACAGTAAACTCTCCTAAATACAACAGCACGGGTTCTGTGTAACGCAGTTTCTACGTAAGAAACTTTCCTAACAATTTTACGGTTCAAATGAATGAAGAATTCCTCCTTTTGTGTTTCATTTGTCAGGGAATTTCCCTGTAAATACATAAACGAATTAATCTAGATTGAACTAATGGATTAACAAAATCCTATAAATCGAACTATTGCGAATTCCAACACTCTATATAATAGTATTGACTATTTTAATGGGTCGTTACAAACTTTCAAAAAAAAATTACGCAGGATTAACTCATAATATCAGTACCTTTATACCAATAGTTCTTTTTTTTCTTTTATGCATGTCCTTTCTTAGTAATTTATGTTAAGTCTTTATTCTATTGTAAGTCTTTATTCTATTGTAAATGGACCTCGGTCCGTGCATAATAAATAATAATAATAATAATAATAATAATAATTCTGAATTTCTTGTAACGCGGGAGGGATTAATCGCGTTATCGGAGGGTTGGCTGTACAGGCCTCTCGATTGAACCTCGAAGCCTCGAAGAACTTTTCGTGCGAATAACTGTTGCGCGGAGCCTACATCGTCGACCGCTACTTCGGTTGTTCGTTACAGTTACTCGAAATCAAAGTTTCTTCGCGACTACGGTTGAAAATAATAGTTGTCGCGACCCGCGACAATGTTCGAGTGGTTTACCTGCTAGACCGTGCTCGAGGATCTTTCCATCCCTGTTCGCTTCCCCAGAAACAGCGTCCTTTTTGCCGTCACGGCCGGTCGCTTCCGCGTTCTGCTTCGAGTTGACCACGAGCACCACGACGTCTTCTCTGTCCGGCGGTGGGGGCGGGGGTGGCGGCGGAGGTGGCTTCGCGATACTGCGAAAGAACCGCAACCGGAGAACAAGGAGAAGAAGACGAAGAAGAGGAGAGTACCGTAAGCTCAGTTTTGACTAATAATCCGCACGCGCCAGTCCGTTACGAAAGCAGATGATCGCGAGCGAGCTCGATCGAGAACGCGATCGGTGAGCGAGAGGTTGTGCGCGTGCGCCGTCGGCCTCTTCGACCGAAAGGAACGGATCGCTGATATACGCGGTCGAAAATAGACCGGATGGATTGAAATCGGATCGAACGACGTTAGACCGGTTTTTACAAATTTTCGTCGTCGTGGTTGTTTTCGTCGTAGCTCGTTCCACTTACCCAGCTCCGGTGCCAGCCGGTTTAACTTCCTTTTCGCTTTCTACTTGCGAGCCGGCGTGGTTGTCTTTTTTCTCTGAAAACGGTCGAGATTATCTCGTTAACATTTCGCGTTTATCGTCGAGCGGATATCGCGTCGAGTGCAGGCGATATCGAGGCGGGGCTGAAGCTCGACGATCATCGTAAATCGCAACTTACCTTGCGACGCTTCTGTATTGTTCTTGACGTTCTTGCCGACGCGTTCGTTGCTGCTGTTCCGCGAGAGCGACGGAGTCGAGGTGCTCGAGGAGAAACAGGGCAGCTCGCTGCTCAGGTTCGACGACTCGCTCGCGCTGCTCGACCTACTGTATCTCCGATCGGTTTTTCGGGAACGACTGAAATTGTTCAGGCTGGGACAATGCGTCGTCGTAACCTTCTCGGAGGATTCTTGCTGGATCTCTCTCGCATACCTGTCGTCGGACGCGTTCTCGGGTAGCCTTTTCCGCGTGACCGGCCCGACAGCCTCCGGTTCTTGCCTGGAGCCGATCTGCTCGTACGCGTGCTCGACGGTCTCTCGGTCTCGAACGGCTTCGGACTTGGCCGCGTAACAATTTCCGCTGGACGGTCGGTCGCCGTTGTTGATGTGCACGTCCACTTTCACTGCAACCGAACCGCGGACGATGGGCCGTCACGAATAATTTCGTCGTACCGCGAATAGAGAACGCGCAAAAGTCTTTCGAATCGCCGCGACTCCTCGCATCGTCTCCTCTCGTCTCGTCGCGCGTGTCGGCGCGCCGAGCCGAGCCGCCGGGAGAGAAAGAAGAACCGTAGAAATGAAATGTATGTAGGACGCGCCACACTTACCAGTCAAAGTTTCGTCCTTCTTCTCGAAGTGTCGATGCTTGTCCGTGTCGGAGAACAATCGCGTGATCCTGGTGTAGACGAGATCGTGAGGGCTGTGAAGGTAGAAGGACTCGGCGGTGTCCTTCTGTTTGGCTGGCTCGCCGATGTACGCACTCATGGGGTTTATGTAGATGCCATCGCGAGGCCTGGAGCCCGGCGGGTGCAGGAAAAATGGCTCTTGAAACATACCGCAGCCTCGCAGCGAACACTGAAACGAACAGTCACGGGAAACATTATCACGGGGACTCTGTGCCGTGCTATAGCTGTCTGCCATCGACACCGACACCGACACCGACACCGACTCCGTCGTTTCGCATACCTCTCGCACGCTCTTCCGGAAGAGTGATCCGCGCGCTGCCGCGAGTCGAGCCTCGACCACCGTTTTTCGGTGGAGGCGATTACGCGATTACGCGATTGCGTTATACATTCGCGATCCCGCCGCGCTGCGCCGCGGCGGCTCGAGAGCTCGGCGCAAGGCCGCGCGCATGCCAGAGTTGGGCAAAATGTAATTTCAATTACAATTATAATTACTTGCCAATTACTGTAATTTGGAATTGCAGAAATACAATTACAATTACATGTAATTGTAATTGGTAATTGCAATTACTTGACGAATCACTGTAATTGGTAATTGTGGTCCGCAATTACAATTACTGGTTGAGCGAAAGTAATTGCAATTCCTGCAATTCCTTTCCAAACAGACGACGCTCGCGCGTCGCGCGTGAACGTTCACACACCGCTAGACCATATGTATACGTACGCGAGGATTGCAAGGGTCCGGGATTCAACTTCTGATTTCTCGATAATGCAAGGACGGGGTCTTTTAGTAGTCAAAATCGCTAGATGAAAGATCAATCTATGCCATTGTTTGCCTCAAAAGTCCTTCGTTTACGTTTCCGAGCAATGGTTTTGCAATATTCGGCTGCATGTTGCCCGTCGGAGAGGCTACTACGTCGGCGTGACTGCAGCGTCATGTAACGAGCAACATGCGACGGGCAACATGCAGCCAAATATTGAAAAACGACGCGCGAGCGTCGTCTGTTTGGAAAGGAATTGCAGCTACCAGCTGCAATTACATGTAATTGTAATTGAAGATGTAACTAATTACACATGTAATTAATTCCTGCCCAACTCTGGCGCGCGCGATCGGTCCTCTCCCCGTCCTGCGAAAGCGTGCACTCGGCCTGAAATAAAAACGTGTCCGACGTTTCGTCTGTTGTGTGCGCTACTAGCCTTGTCTATAGAACTCGTGGTGCAACTGCAGGTCGTGGCGTCGTAGCTCATGTTCTCCGAATATTCCGAACCGGAACGATCCCTGGTCATTCTGCCGATGACATTGGCACGATGCGGCTCGCTCGTTTCCTACGGGACATTGCGTCGTTTGCAGCTCGATTAGCAACGCTCCCCACGCTCTTCTTCTCTCTTTCTCCGATCCGTAGAACACGGCAACGAAGTCGACGACGGTACAGCGATCGCTCGGCAAACGGTTTTCGCGGTGTTTTCGCGGGATCGAGCGACGAATCGATTCGACGCGCGGTCGCTTTCTATCCGGAACAAGGATCAGAGATCTCTCGCGATGTACTGGAAGCCTCGAGAATCACCGCGATCGTGATCGCGATCGCCCGCGGCTCGATTATTATCGTTTGCGAAACGTTTCGACCCGCTGGACCCGACCGAAACGATCGGTATCGTTCGGAGCCCGTTTTCGATCGCGCGGATCTTATGTACATCAGCGTTTTCGCAGTCGTTCACATCAGTAAAATCGCGCGGCTCTCTGCTGTAAATCGCGTCCTTTCGGAATGATTTTCCACACGGACGCGGCTTACACTCGAAAGCCTCGACAGCGAGAACCGTAGGATTCCGTGAACGTGAAAGCCAGGAATCTCGAAACGTCTAGCACGATGGTTTCGTGCTCGATCCATATGGAAGTCGTAAGAGCGCAGCCTCGCGCCTCTCGCGCCGCGATCCGATGGAAATGGAACGGAAACGTGCCACCGAACTCTGTTCCGAGTTGAACAGTTTTCGTCGGCGTAAGAGCGCAGCCTCGTAAATACCTGTTGCTCGCTCGCCTTTCGCCAAAATCTCCAGACTGCGGCACGCGCGATCTTTCGGAGGGGTCGACGTTCGCGTTTCGAAGATTACCTCGTGTCGCTCGTTATCGGTGCTTTTCGGTGGCAATGGCCAAGGAAACAGATAGAGAGAGAGAGAAAGAGAGGCGAAAGATGTACCGTTACCGTGTCGCGGAGGACGACGACGACAACGATGGCTGGACCGGTCGAGGATCGGAACGGATCGGAGCGGATCGGATCGGATCGAGCGCGTTCTGGTTCACTTACGTGTACACCCATGCAAAACCGGGACGCCGTGCGCTTGTACCTCGTACCGCGGACGAACAATTCGACGCGGCTCCGATCATTCGGAAGAACCGACGGAAGGACGCGTTGCTCGTTCGGCGACGTCCAGTTTCGAAACGGTCGCGCTCGCGGTTCCGAATTCCAATTTCGAGGAGGTTTCCATCGAGCGACAGAGCGGAACGTCGATCGAGGATCCCGTGGTATCTAGCGCGCACTGCAATCTCGCGGCGTTCGCGTATACATTCGCGAGATAACGGTTCGGTTACCTACTGCCTTTTATACGCGTGCCCCGCGAGTGTCACGGCGGCGGCCGCAGCTCGCGGCCCGAACTTTTCCGAAAACTCGAACTCGACGGAAGACCGGTCGGACAACGAACTTGATCCGTGCACGGTAAGCGGCGGACCGAGACTCTCACGGATTCGGGCTTGGCTGGTCTAAGCGAGAGCCGGCCTGGCCTGCCTGCCTGCCTGCCTGCCTGGCCAACTGGTCGTTGGTTGCGGGCCGCGAGTAGCCGACGAGGTAGGGGTACGTGCTTCGTCAGCTACCTAGTTACCACCGATCTTTGAATCGTGCCGTTCCATACCGTTCCGTGCCACGTCTTGCCGCGCGCGCACCGTTCACCGTTCGCCGTTCACCGTACACCGTACGTACCACAGTCCTCTCTCTCTCTCTCTCTCTCTCTCTCTCCTTTCCCTCTCTCCTTCTCCCACTCTCCTCTACTCTCTCTTCCTCCTGTTCACGGCTTTTACACGCGCACTCACACACAAGTACCAATCTCCTCCGGATCCGACGGAGTTCGCGGGTTTTCGCGTTTCTCCGCTAACGCGTTCGACCGAGGTCCACCGAACACGCGCTAGACTAGATTCCGCAGGCATTCGTGTCGAGCCGTAACCGGAATCGCGAGCAGACCGGATCGAAAACACCCAGCGCGCATCCTGCAAGTCCGCGCTTATCAGCTTTTTCACGGACGAGCGGATAAGATACAGAGAAAACCGGCCGCACACCAAAAAAACTTCGCGTACCTGTGTAGATCGCGGGCCGCGCGCGACGCGAACGCGAGCGGACGTCCGTTAGCCGCTTCGCGAAGTAGGGTGGCAGAAGGATGGTCTACTCCGTCGTCGCCGCCACAGAGAGCACGGAGAGAGATCGTTTTCTCGATGCAACCTGGCTTAACTGTAAACGACCCCCACCCCACCGATTTTCCTTCTCTCCGGTAACTCGCTCCCCGTCCTATCGTGGCGCAGCTGATTCACCTAACACCAGCAATTACGCGCAATTAACACGATTCGCGCGGGGCAACAAGCCTCGCATCGTGCTCCTCTTCGATTCGGGGATCTCGTTGGCGACTCCGCGAGCTTCGATCGTTGCGACGGCGACGTCGTGTCCTCTTTCTCCCCTTCTCATTTACCGTTCTTTCTTTCCGTCGAACGTTGTTTCGACGAGGGTCTGCTTCCGCGAACGAATGCGCCGCAATTCTCGATCCCCTCGCCTCCCGATGCGCCCTCGAGTTCTCGCGTTTCGCGAGCGCAGCTTCTCCTGTCCCCGAGCAGCTACCTTCGTCGTTTGCTACGAAACTAGTTGCAAAACGTTTCCAATTCGTTGGTCGCCAGCCGGAGCGGTCTCGATCGGTGAACGGGTCCGCGTTCGCCAACGGGTAGGCGAGAACGGGGCGAGTCGGTACAGTTTTCAGTTTCTCATTTCTGCAATTTTTGTTTGAGTCCCGGTTACGTGAAAAACAAAGTATGCGAAAATATTGCTCGCGAGCCTTCCTCTTTAAACAAATACATACGTACAAAGCTGTACAATATTGGGTCGGCAAGAAAGTAATTTCGGTATTTTATGGTGAAATAAAACCGAATTTTATTATTGAAGCAACGAACTTTTGCCATCTTTCTGGTAGCTTCATAATTCTTTTTGTCCTAAATTTTCTGTCCTAAAATTTTTGATCCTCGGCAAACAACTGATCCAAGTGCAATTGTGAATGTTTTACCGTTCAAAGAGTTGCGTAAACTTCGAAATAAATGGTAGCCTGATGTTGCAAAGTCTGGGCTATATGGTAGATGTGACATCACTTCCCCACCAAGCTCCAATAATTTTTCACGTATTACCAAAGATGTGTGTGGCCCAGCGTTATCATGGTGGAAGTCTTCGAAGTCCACGAAGTTTCGAAGTCTTCGAATCGTATGAAGTTGTAACTTACGAGTTTCATGCTATGTCACGATTTTTGACAAATAAAAATGTAAATAAAAAATTTGACAGAATTTTCACAGAATATAAATACAACCAATTATAAAAAGTATATTTATTGTACAAATAAATTTACTACGGAGGTTTGAAATTCGGAATTTCAAGATCTTCAACCTTCGAAGGAAAGTAACAGCCCTAATATTGGAAAGTAATTTCGGTATTTTAAAATGAAATAAAAGCAATGAATTTTAGTGAGTAAGATATTCTCCTCTTGTTCGATGATTTTTTGCCAAAAAGAATAAATAAGAAAATATTTTATTGATGAGAGTTCATCGCTTGAATAAAGAAATTCGGTTCTACTTCATCTTAAAATACCGAAATTCCTTGCTTGCCAACCCAATATCGTACAGCTTTTACTACATGTAGCTTTTGCTACATTTAAATCAGAATAAAACAATAAAATATACTGTGAAAACTGTATACATTTGTATGAAAGGACCTCGGTCCGTATATAATAATAATAATAATAATAATAATAATAAAATGAAGCTGGAAGCTTGTATTCTTTGATTACCATTTTGTTGAAGGCAAGTAAGATTTATGGACGGCAGAGTAGGGCAATAATCAACTAATATTTAAAAATGACTAATAGTCTTTTTGAATGTTAGTCATAGCAAAATAGTCATTAGTCGAAACTTTTTGATTAGTTAGTGATAACTAGACTGCGGATCTTTATGCATTTATAGCAAAATTAAGAAGTTGAAAAGCAAAATTGTTGAAAAATTAAAAAAATTGTAAATGTCACCACTCTCACAAAATTCGCCTTACCATTTCGAGTATTAAACTGAACTGTTCGAATTCTAAATACCAACATGTGTTCTTACAGCTGATTCACACACACAGCAAAGCAATATAAGGTCGTAACATCATAACTTGTTGAGGCTTCTTCAGTATTATATCGACGTATCACTATTATCGACGCTATTCGGTTATGATACGAGTGCCTATTAATAGATTAAATAAATTTAACAAGATTAATGATTCATATGAGCATGAGATATGCATATACACGGTAAATAATATGTTTTTCAAGAGAAATATGCAAAACATACGCATTATGCAAAAAGTGCAAAATAAAAAACATATTTTTGGAATCCTCTAATCGCAAAACATATTTCTGTTTAAGTCCTATTGCTTTATCAGATTCCTATACATATAAATACGCATTTGCATAAACATCCGCAGTCTACTTATTAGTGAATTAGTAGTTGATGATCAGTCATAGATCTTTCAGTCACTATTGTGCGATTAAGATTAATATTATTAATTCTATCACTAACTAATCAAAGAGTTTTGACTACTGACTATGTTGCTATGACTAACATTCAAAAAGACTCTATTAGTCATTTTTAAATATTATTTGATTATTGCCCTACTCTGATGTACAGGAGTGTACGTTATCGAGTTGGCCGTTCGTATTATAGTGACATTGGCCCTTCATTGGAAATGATCGTTGGCCTATCTGTATAAAAAGGCGACATCTCTACCGGTTGGCCAACAACCAAGATATCAACGAAGACCCAACAAACCGCTAACCATGAATAATGCTACTAGTCTACTGTTTAAAAAAGTTTAAAATATAAAATCTGAGACCGGTCATCTGACCGGTGCTGCTAGTTTTAGCGTTGATACATATGCAGAAGCGTGACGAACCAATGGAACGATATGATACGGAAAACTCGTAGCTTTCGCTGGTTCGAGCGAAACTCGAAATTTTCCGGTGCGTCTATGTGGGGCGTGCTCGTGTCGGTTTCTCGCTCGCTTTTACATAAATTTATCGGAAACCGGATTATAATTTTTGCGTGGCGTAGATCGCGACGGTGGCCCCAGTCACGAGATAGCGACGAGATAGCAGCGGCAAAGAGGATACGCAATCAATGATTGCAAACGTATTCACGTTTTTTTTATTATTGGTTCAGACCAGCTCGCAGCGGTCGCGTGTATCGGCAAGGTCTCGACATCGAGGGGCTCGCCTCGAGAATTAATCGAGTCGCACATAAATTTTCGCGCAGCACGCGGAATGACATGGGTGTCCGACCGAATCTTTTAACGAGCCGTGCCCTCGTAGGAACGGCCACGCGATTGGTCGATGATCCTGCGATCGACGTAAACATGTTTTTCTTTTGCCGGACAACAATCTCGTTGCGACGGACGCGCGTTGTCTCGCGTATAAAAGACCGCCACGGTGGAAAAGAACCGTGTATTTCTCTGAGGAAGAACGTCGCGCGATGAAGGACGAGTTAAAGGTAAGAGGACGTTGCGAATCGTATCAATCTCGATGGTTTCATTGATGGAACCATTGATAGAGACTTCATTGGTGATTTCCGCCGCGTCGTTCCAGTATCTGACGGGGTTCGGTTGCGAGTTCTCCAGCGAGGACCAACGCTGTCCCGGTGCTCTGCCCGTGGGCCAAAACAGCCCGCAAAAGTGTCCGTACGGGCTGTACGCCGAGCAACTCTCCGGTTCCGCGTTCACCGGTACGTAATCGATCCAATCGTACTGCTTCGTACAGACCTGAACATTTCGCCGAATTTGCACCGAACGACAAACCAAAGGAAACGGAAAATCGACGCAGATATCACATGATGTCTTGAAGACGTTCATTTTACGTCCACTTTAGATCTGAACGTCTTACGACCTAAATT
The DNA here is from genome assembly GCF_051020765.1 of Lasioglossum baleicum. Classification (NCBI taxonomy): domain Eukaryota; kingdom Metazoa; phylum Arthropoda; class Insecta; order Hymenoptera; family Halictidae; genus Lasioglossum; species Lasioglossum baleicum. The sequence continues at coordinate 9,078,964 of NC_134929.1, forward strand.
GAATATCTCTAAGACGCGTTACAGACGTCCCCAACTCAAGGACGTCTGTTTCAAGACGTTTTTAATGTTTTTTACCACGCTTATCTAGCTTGCCGAGTTGTCGTTGTTGTTGTTGTATGCGTCAAATCTTGTAATCGAATTTGAAACCACCTCCCGATGAGCTAGAGTCTTGAAACTTTAAACATAGCTCAGAACTGGATGATAATGCAATATTAAGAAACAACAAATAACAAATATGAACGTTACGCCGTTCTTTTTAAATGAAAACAAATTTGATTCGTTCGTAATCAATTAAAATAAACGTAGCCGTACAAGAAATATAAATTTTCTTTTCTCTTCCACAATATTCATGGTGATAAAGACGTTTTAATCACTGTAACTCTAAAGAAAATGATATGGCAAGAAGTTGAAGACATCCAATGTAGGTCGTAAGACGTTCAGATGTAAAATGAACGTCTTTAAGACATCGTGTGCTATCTGCATCGATTCTCTGTACCGTTCGCCGTTCGGCGAAATGTTCAGCTCTGTACGAAGCTTACGAACGTAGTTTCGTTGTCGTAATCGCAAGTTTGTCGGGTCTCTCAGCTCCACGATCTTCGAACGAACGTTCTTGGCTGTACCGGATCAGACCGTCCGTCGTTCACGAACGCTTTGTCCCCGTCGAAGGAGCATCCGGTCTCGACTACGACTGGAACTACGCTCGTTCGACACCGAATCAGGTAGGCACACTTTTCTTCTCCAGCTGCTTCTTGCTTGTAGAACACTTAGCGTGGTTGCGTTTCAGCTGAAATGGAAGGTGTTCGACGTGCCGAGCAGACGAGCTAAGGAAGTCGATTTCGTCGACGGATTGCGTACAATATGCGGCGCCGGTGACTGTCGCATGCGGCAAGGTGTCGCGATCCACGTGTACCTGTGCAACGCCTCCATGGTCGACAGGGCGCTCTACAACGCCGATGGAGATTTTCTGATCGGTACGCGCAAGCATAGAACATTTTAAGGCGGTAGATTCGTTTCCAGGATTGCAAGGGTGCGGGATTCGCCTTCTCAATTCTCGATAATACAAACACGGGAGTTTTCAGTAGTCAGAAACGCTAGATAAAAGACCAATCTAGGGCACTATCCCCCTAAAAACTCCTATTTTTTCGTTTACGAAGCGTAATTTGCATTATTCGGCAGCATGTAGTTATGAAAATAGCTAGTGGGTTGGCAAGAAAGTAATTTTGGTATTTTAAGGTGAAATAAAACCGAAAAATATTTTCTTATTTATTCCTTTTGGCAAAAAATCATCGCACAAAAGGGAAAATATCTTATTTATTAAAAATTATTGCTTGAATAAAAAAATTGAACTCTATTTCACCTTAAAATACCGAAATCAGTTTCGTACCAACCCAATACATGCGCAGTTCTACATTACGCCTCGTAAACGAAAAACTAAAACTTTTGAGGGAGATAGCGCCCGTGTTTGGCGCTATGTTTGTATTATCGAGAAATGAGAAAGCGAATCTCGCACTCTTGCAATCGTGGAAAAAGGAGTCTACCTTTTAAGAGCGATCAGGCTCTACGCGTTGCACAGTGGTCCTTTCCATTGATTTAGCTGGCAGGAATGGTTTATAATGAGGTCCCAGAACGTTTCCAAATCACATATAATATTATTTTTTATTTGTTCAAGTATTTTAAGACCATTTTTCAATACCTTTTCAATATTTCTTGGTATTTTAAATAAAAAGCAATGTATTGTTGAACTAAACAATACAAATTAATAACAGTCCAGGTAGCACAAAGACGTCTTAACATTAGACCTACCATCACCGGTCAAAATGACCGGTTTCAGATTTTTTATTGTAGGATTATTGATGTAATAAAAATAATTTCATAAGAAATGATTGTATAGATATCTTTATGAGCACATGTTACAATAGGAGCTGCACAAAGTCTAAGTAAAATCAATCTTGTCATTTTTATAAGAGAACATGTACCAGTTACTTTTAAGGTTCGGTAGGTTTAGTGTTAAAGACGTCTGTTTACTGAACGCATTGTGTTACAAAACGGTACGTCTTTAAAACGACGCACAGTGGGTAAAGCCGATGAATTCTGTGTCAAAATCAAAGAACTTTCGATAGAAATGAGATGGAGCGATGAAATTTTTTTAAAATGAAAGCTGAAACTTTGCAAAATATGAAATAATTATGGAGATTGTAGAACAAACGTTTTTTAACCTTGAGAAAATTCGTTAAACCTGCACAATTTCAAGAAAATTATAGTTTTTCCAATACCACACGCGGAAGAAATTTTTTTTTGCGCGTGGTATTGGAAAAACCACAATTTTCTTGAAATTGTACAAGTTCAACGAATTTTCTCAAGGTTAAAAAACGTTCGTACCACAATCTCCATAATTATTTCATATTCTGCAAAGTTTCAGCTTTCATTTTAAAAAAATTTCATCGCTCTATCTCATTTCTATCGAAAGTTCTTTGATTTTGACACAGAATTCATCGGTTTTACCCACTGTGCGACGTCTCGAAAAAGACGTGTTCAAGACTTATTTCGTCTTATTTCAGACGTTAAAACGATGTCTCAAAAAAGAAGTCTTTTTAAGATGTAAGACTTTCAAATCTAAACTGGACGTAAGAAGTACGAAGGGTTTGAATCCTTTTATTTGATTGTGTTACGTCGCTTCTTCAACTGCTATGGTTATTAAGATCCTGTTATTTGGATCCTGATCGAACCAGAATATGTAGTATTATGCATTTCTCGTTCCCCGCAGTGCCGCAGCTGGGCTCGTTGCTCATCACCACCGAGTTCGGCAAGATCCGATGCGACCCGAACGAGATATGCGTGATCCAGCAGGGCATACGTTTCCACGTGACGGTTTTCGGGCCGTCCCGGGGATACATTCTCGAGGTGTTCGACGGCCACTTTCGGCTGCCCGAATTGGGACCGATAGGTAAACGCAAACACTTCTCGAACGAGAGAGAACGTTAGTTTTCCAATTTGCGCTATCGCTTTACCGGGCAGGAGCGAACGGCTTGGCGAATCCGAGAGACTTTCAAACGCCCGTCGCCTGGTACGAGGACCGCGAGACCGGCTACAAGATCGTCAGCAAATTTCAGGGGAAATTGTTCGTCGCCGAACAACGTCACAGTCCTTTCGACGTGGTGGCCTGGCACGGGAACTATGTCCCGTACAAATACAACCTGGACAGGTTCATGGTCGTGAATTCGGTCTCCTTCGATCATTGCGTACGTATCGGAATCGTTTGTAGCACGTCGATCGAGTAGACCAACCGATGGATCGTTTTCTTTTCAGGACCCCTCCATCTTTACCGTTTTAACATGCCCGTCGCTGAAGCCTGGAACCGCGGCGGCCGATTTCGTCATCTTTCCGCCGCGATGGTCCGTCCAACAACATACTTTTCGTCCGCCCTATTATCATCGTAAGTAAAACGACGCGAATTTCTATGTGCTTGCATCTCCGACTGAAGGACCGAGGCAACGAATTTCAAAGATGGAGACCACGCTCATTCCTCCACCCGTTTTCTTTTCTTTGTGCTTTTTCACTTTCTCGCTTAGCCGCTTGCTTGCTTGCCCGGTTGCCCGCTTACCTGCTTTCCCGGTTTCCCGCTTTCCCGCTTTCCCGCTGAAACGTAAATAACGAGGCGTGGAGTAAACCGCTCCGCTCGTTCCGTCCTTTGCTCTTCCATCGCGATTCGTTGTCAATCGAGCGATTCGCCGACGAGCGGCTCCCTCCACGGCGCAGCGCGCACACGGCTCGCTATGCTAGACCGCTTCTAAAAATCGCAGAGCCGCGAGACATCGGTGAAAACTTGAAATTTTCTCCAATTACACCGATCGGCTTCCTTTTTCTTTCACGACGATAATTCTGACGTTTCTTGCGCCGGCGAACGTACAATTCCATCTCTGTCCCCTCCCGTTTACTCGACCGTCGGCTACCGTCTCTTCTAATCGTTGCTGATCGCTATCGATCGCTACCGATCCCCGTCCGCTACCTCTCTTTTCTATTTTACGACTCTCGACATTGAATTCCCGCGCATCGACCCATCTGCGAACGACGCACAGCGGGACCTTTCGTCCAAATCGGAGACAAAATCGAAGAACTTTCGATAGAAATGAGGTAGAACGATGAAATTTTTTTTATATTAAAGCTGAAACTTTGCAGAATATGGGAAAATAGGGAGATTATGGTAAGAACGTTTTTCAACGTCGAGAAAATTCGTTAAACTTGCACAATTTCGAGAAAATTGCAATTTCGGCGAAATGCTCAGGTCTGTACGAATCATTACGCCGCTGACTTTGACCCTCAGGAAATTGTATGAGCGAGTTCATGGGCCTCGTGAAGGGGCGCTACGAAGCCAAAGAGGAAAGTTTTCATCCGGGAGAAGCGTCCTTGCACTCGATTATGACGCCTCACGGGCCGGATGCACTCTGTTTCGAAACCGCTTCGAACTGCAAGCTCGAACCCGAGCACATCGCCGAAGGAACCATGGCTTTCATGTTCGAGACCTGTTACAGCTTGGTGGCCACCGAATGGGCGACCACGGTCTCCAACAAGCTCGACCACGATTACAACAAATGCTGGGAACCTCTCGAGAAGCATTTCGACCCGAACGCTAAACCTGCAACGTCCGATCCTTGATCATGAACGACCGGATTGTCTAGCGACGTATCGCGAACACCCGTCGTTATTTTATATTCCCGCTACCATGTTTTTATGTATGTTTTATTACAATTTATATATAACATATAACATTTATAAATAAATGATAAACATGTATTTATGTTCCTCCAAGAAAAAGAACAGATACATCGTGTAAGAAACGTGTCGGAGCTGTTCTCTATCTGATAGCAGACTTTATGAATAACGCATCATTATTTAAGATATATTTCGAGATAAACAAAATGCAATTACAGACATTTCTCTTAATTATGCTTTGAGAAAGTTTGCGGTATTGGTTACTCCTTATTATAAATGATTCTTTCCGCTTTTTCTATAAGACGGAATATAAATTCCGGCAAGAATCATCTGTTTCGTTCAAAGGTCAGTACAACGCTAACTAACGTAGCGGCGAAACGCTGAAACTGATAGCCAAACGTTATCGATAGCTTGTAAAATAGGCATCTACATTATCGGCAACCGCGTCATGATTCCGGAATTTAGTGTCGACGCCATCTAGCAATAGCTGGTGAGACTGGATGGTAAACAAGTTTGGCTAGCAGTTTGAGCATTTTGCCGCTACGTCAATTGGCGCTGTACGGAGCTTTGAACTTTGAACGGAACAGATGATTCTTGCCGGAATTTGTATTCCGTCTCATGGGAAAAGCGGCAAGAATCATTTTCCCTCGAATGAAAATAATATTTCAATACTTCCTCTGATACTTCCTATTATCGTTTTATAAATATTTGCGATGTGAGAATGTAGAATAAATCATTAGTAGATTTTACATATACAATTGATTGTTTTATTCGATCACTACTTCTAAAATTAGGTCTATTCTCATGTATCGATGACAAGCTATTGGCTATTGGCTATTTCCGCAAAAACCATAACTATTTTTAGCTATTTTTACAGTCACAGATTTACCAGAACTATTTTGAAATTATAAAAGTTTTGTATAATTTGTATATTTGTATGTAAAGGTAGAATTTGATTTGCAAAACAGTGAAATTGATTTACAAAAAGGTGAAATTAATTTGCATAAGGTTCAATTTGACTTGCAAAAGGGGGAATTTGGAGTACAAAACCTACACAAAAACGCTGTTTCTTGATTTATTCAAGTTTTTGTTTACTGAGCAAAAATTGATAGAATATTCTACTCCAATTCTACTCTTATATATATCTTGTTCACGGTCATACAATATATATGCTTCAACTCTCGATCTATGCATAATCTGAGGTTGTGCAACTGTCGTACGATACACACTTTCGTTTAATTTTGTATTTAACCTGGAAATAGTCCGGCGAATTAATTTTTCAACGCAATTGAATAATTCCATGAAGATTACAGTGAAATAATTAAACATGAAAACTGCGCCTGATCCAAAAGACGTCCAGGTATTGCGTGTTATTTCTTAATACTGTAACCGCAAATACTAGCTTTGTACTTTATAACCTTGTCAGAGCTATTTTCGATTTGAATTTCAAAACAATATCCCGTCTTTCAACGGTTTAATTAAAAGAATGATATGAACCGAATGTAATAAGCTTTCGCTAACAACGATATATATATACTTAATTTATTCCTGCGAATGTATAAGCTTGTGTATGTATGCGTGTGTATGTTGTAATTCTATAAAACTGATTCGAACAATTATCTTTTTCAGGAATTTCAATTTAAACAGTCGCATATCTCCCAAATTTTAGATGGATACACATCTGTCCCAATTGCCTGCAGTCTAATCACTGCAGACAAGAAAAGGGGTTTATTATATGTAGGTCAAAAGAATAAGATATTTGTATTGAAGCCGGGAGAGGACAGCAACCCAGAATGGAAAATAGAAGTTGAAACATCGATAATTATTTGTAAATTATTGCTTAGCTGTGATTGTTCCTACTTAGCGGTGGTACCGCAAGGACCGTTCATTTTAATTTACGATGTACAGGCTCTTACCAGAAGTGTACGTTTCGTAAATATATATTTTTATTGTTTATCAAACGTAAGATCGGTTGGTTCTAAACGTTGTCATTATTTTTCTTACAGAATTTACACTTATTACACGAAATTAGGATTTGTACGTCGAGCGGAGAGGTGTTCGTAAACGATGTACAATGGAACCCAACTGTTCCAGGAATGTTATGTACAGTAGCTAGTGATTATACAGTTGGTAGTTTTCAAATAAAAGAGGAGAAGACGATAGAATTGAAAGCTTTAGAGAGATTGAATGGGCTAGACGCTTTATGCGCAGCATGGAGTCCTAAAGGGAAACAAATAGTGGTCGGTTGCAAGAACGGAAATATTATACAACTAAAACCAGACCTGAAAGTAGCTAGAACGATTCCCGGTCCTACCCCGTACATCGGAGAAGTTGTTTCTATTTTATGGATCAGTAATTATCAGTTCTGCGCTGCTTACTTGGGTTCTGAACAGAGGATTAATGTTCTTATAGTTGACGCTCCTAAAGGCGAAGCAAATGCTATTTTCACATGTTACGAAGATATCACGTATGGAATAACAGATACCGAAGGAGAAGGAATGTTAACAACACGTTACTACTTTGATCATGTGCCAGAATGGGGTATTATTATCGCTGCTAGTAGTAACAGCAGTGAGATCGCAGTATTGGGATCTATGGACGGAGGTGCTACATGGAATCAATGGCAGCTGATTGACAGCGGTCGGGCTCAATTGCCATTGATTCATACCACGGAAAGTTATCCGGTAGGCTTAGCTGTAGATAGATCTCCCGTTCGAAAGTTACCGTGGGGAGCTGATTCTATTTTACCTATTCCGGTTCCCATACTACATATTCTGGCAACGTCCGGCCAACTCTGTAGCTTTCATATGGTGAATTTGACGCCCAATTGTCCTGCTATCAATAGTCCGCCTACAGAAATTGTTCCGACTCCGCCGCAACAATTGCAACAACAGTACAATGCTATTCCGTTGGACACGTCCCTTGTTATGAACGGTGTGATCACAAGTACTCCGCGTCCGAAGCAACTGGAAAGTCCTTCCGAGAGGCCAAAACCGGTTCCCACAAGGGATATTTTCGAGAAGACGTCTCTTCTGCAGCATCCACCGGAGAAACCGCTCGAGCAAAAGATTGAAACTGCAAACGTGGAAGTCAAGGTAGAACCACCTAAAGATGCACATTTGCAGAAGCCTGTAAAGCCAGATACGAAGACAACGGTAATTAAAAAAATAGTTGTGCAGGAACCTGTGCAGGAACAGAAGGCAACCGTTGAGGATGAGAGTAGAGACATTCGCGCTTACATAGAAGAACATAGTTTATTCGAAAAGGAGCTGCGCAACAGATTGGAAGCGCAAACTTGGGAATGCGGCACAGAAGAGGAATGTCGAAAACTTGTAGATACCTCTATTGTAATAGACCACTTTCTCAGAGAGCTGAGAGAAACGACGAACAGTTTATCTAGCGACATCGCCTATTTAAAAGCATTACTACTGCAATCGTTCGCTTGGGTCGAAGAGACCAAGTCGAAGAATGCAGCCAGCATAGATTTCCCCACTAGAAACTGCGGAGATAACAATAAGATGTTGGATCTACAGAAACTATATTATTACACCCAAACGCAGCTCGCACAAGCTAGTAAAATATTAGACTTGGAATGGTCTGATCATAAGACTCAGGAAAAGTCGCGAATGAAGATTCCCCACATGGAGTTTCTCTACCAGAATCTGATACTGCATACTAAAATCATTCTGCAGGAAAGAGGCAAAGTGGAGCAACTGAAGAAACAGTGGAAATTACTTACTCGTAACAACAACATATTCGGGTTGAATCGTTCGCTATCGAATCTAAGTGTAACGTCATCGAAATCATCGGTTTCCCTGCCAAGGAATGCTGGAATCATAGAAGCGCGTTGCAAAACTATCGCCAGGAAAACATTGAACTTCACTCAAGGAAAGCAGATTGAGCTGAGAGAGTACTTGTCTTCTTCTACCCCACGAATTATAAAACCTGTGACTCCGTCACCCAGCCAACATCGTTTGGAGGCGACACTGTCTTCTTTGGCTTCGCCGAATGCTGCACTCGCCGAGATCAAGAATAAAGTAGAATCGCCCGTCTCGAAACAGACTCCGATTGCTAAACAGACCACCGCCGAGAAACCAAAGCAACAAAGTCCGTTGGCTTCTCTCAACAGCATTGTTGCAAGAATCGGTACGAATGAACTTAATAACGTACCGACGCAAAGTAAATCGCAGACAAAACCACCCGCTTATACTGTGGCTTTCCCTGTTGCAGCTGGAACGAAACCGTCACAGGCAGAGAAAAAGTCAAGTCCACCGGTGACTCTTGCCACCCATCAAATTAGTAAACCGAACGATATCGTAGCATCGAGTCCAACTAATACTTTAATCCTTAACGTGCCGAGTTCGATCAAGTCTTTCCCTAAAGTTGATTCTATTCCATTCGGTACGCCAGCTCAGAAGTCTGAAGAAACTATTTTACAAAAATCTATGCCTAAAGAATCCGGTGCCAAACCTAGCAAAGATACCGTGTCGCTGAGCAGCGATTCTATGAAAGTACAAAGCAACTTATTCAATACCGGTACATTGAAAGACGTATTATCATTAACGGAAGCACCGTCGACGAAAGTACAGGAAATGAATTTGAACTCGTTGAAATTTGGACTCGCAACGACACCAACAACACCAGCAGCTACGAAATCCGATGCTGCAGCCGCATTTAGCTTCGCTACACCGAACACTGCAGCTGCGATCGCAAAGAGCACTTCGCAGACAATCTTCAGACAAGAGCAATCAACGATCGCGCAAACATTCTCTTTCGCTTCGAAACCGTCGACTCCTACAAGCTCGTTCAACCTGAAAATACCACAAACGGCAACAATGACGCCTCAGACGCAAGAAGCATTGAATTTAACTGGTTTGTTTACGGGACTGCAGAGCAATAATCAAACATCTGTACCTAGCAATAATCTGAACGCTGATGCAAAGTTCAACTACAAATCTACATTTGGAACTACACCTGGCTTTCAGATGTCGTTGGGGCAGATGTCTATCGGTCTGGCGAGTGGAGCTCCCGCAGCGGAAACTGTTACAACCTCCTCTTCGGTGACTATAGAAAAAGTTGCTTCTCCAGAATCTAAAGTTCCTACTTTCCCAAGTCCTGGGCAAGCTGCTCCTGCAACTACTACCGCTACTTCATTGTTCGGTGATCAGCCTGTTGCATCGAATGTCTCCATATTCGGAGGAATGTCGGGTTCTACCACACCGACCACGTCTACCGTTGCTTCTACGTCCAGTGGTACAGGTTTCGGAGGTCAAACTCCAACGACAATCCCCATGTCGATATTCGGTGGTTTCAAGCCCGCTCCCACAACTGGTACAGCTACGATTGCAACAACATCTGTTGTTGTTGTCTCTAGCGAGACACTCCCTGTCTCTTCGTTTCAAATGTCTTTGCCACAGCCCACGTTCGGAGAGACTGTCGCAAATCTGCCCCCTGTAAGCCCCGTTAGCGCTAACAGCAGCACCACTCCGTCTACATTGACCTTCGACACTGCGACAACAACCTCTGTCACTTCAGTTTTCGGGAAACCGTCTGCTCTCACGATGAACGCTCAATTCCCAAGCACACCGCCCGTTTCTTCCGCAGCGAACACCTTCGGCAAACCAATTATCAGTCCCGCGTCCATACCTTTCGGAAGTACCACGAACACATCTATATTCGGCGGTATGCCAACTACTTCTGCGAACACTTCGATCTTTAGCGGAAACAATACTAACTCGATTTTCGGTGGAAACACGCAAGCGTCTCCTTCCAGTTCCATCTTCGGGGGAAACGCGTCTACGATGAACAGCTTCAGTACACCTCCGAAATCTCTTTTTGACAATAACGCTCAAAAATCTGGCTCGATATTCGATGGTACACCGAACACGGGAGCTACGTCTTTCTTCGGAGGTGGTGCACCCAATGCTGCAGCTGGTGCAGCATCTCCCGGGTCTACGTCTATATTTGGAGGCAGCGCTACCCCGATGGGTATGGAACAACCTGCGCTAGGCGCGCAACCCGCGTTTGGACAAGCACCTGCATTTGGTACCAAACCAGTATTTGGATCGGCACCAACGTTTGGTTCGACAAAGCCGATTTTCGGCGATACGTTCGGAACGACAGCGTTTGGAGCTAGCGCATCTCCTCCGGGTAACTAACTTGGATTTTGTGCACTTCTACACATTGTTGAACCGTCGGGCGCAAGCGATCTGATAGACACCGCGAGCATTTAGGCACCTCGCCCCGCCACTAGGCGATCTTGGCACTTGGCGCTTCCAGTAGCTGCCTTTTTGGGCCCAAAAGGGCGGTCAACAGTTGTATAAATAAACTTAACTAGGTGTTTATTATGTTTTTTGCGCCCGACGGAAGGTTAAGGGAGTAGACTCGTTTCTAGAATTGCAAGGATGCGAGATGCACCTTCTCATTTCTCGATAATGTAAAGATAGGATTTTTCAGTAGTCAAAAGTCCCACTTTTACGTTTACGAAATGATGTTTTCTATCTGAGCCCGTAGCGATAATTTAAAAAATGCGTTTTGTAGATTCCGGTAACTTATGTGTATACTGAAAGTTTATATGAAATGAGAAGGCGCATCCCGGACTCTCGCATTCCTGGAAACGAGACTACCTATCCTTAAAATACAAAGACTAACGATATGCATTTAAACAGCGTTCGGTAGTCCACCAGCAATGGGCAGCCCCACGGCAATGGATAACAACATGTCTAAAGTTTTCGGAACCGTAAGCGGTAACAATACATTCGAATCTTTGGCTACCCAGCCAGGTGGACTGACTTTCAGCAGTTTAGCTCAAAAAAGTCCAGAACCAGACAAACCTCCATCGTTCAGCGGGTAACTAAATGACAATTACAAATCCTTGAATGCCGAATAGACGATTCATCGATTAATCTGTTCTTTTCTTTTTTTAGTGGGAGCTCTTTCTCGAGTTGGCGGTAGTCCGCAACGTCTACACTAGGTTAAACAACTGTCAGATTTTTCGTACAGATTATTCTTCTAACTAGAGAATAATAATGTGAATTCAGCATCGTCGATCAGTTCAAATCATGTATTTATAATTGTCTTATTAGAAGCCGACGGCAACGACGTTGATTTTCAACCATCCTTCAGAATCGTATCATACAAACATGAAATGTGATTTAGTGTATTTCAGATTTATTTACAAGAAACGAACATTGTATAAAACATTCTGCCGTTGTATGAAAATATCATTAGATACCTCTCTTTACAGGCTTCGGTGCTATCGATACTTTGGTCGGTTTGCAGAGATCGATAACACACGGATCGTCGAGCGCCGCCGACGGTACAAGCAGCGCAAGAGATATTTCTACGTTGCACGCTTCCATCCAAACTTGATGAGACAACAGAACTGTAGTCTTCAATCTGTAGTCGTTTTGTTCCGTGTTCTGTAACCGTAGATCGGACTTACGTGGCAGTAATAACTGCACTTGTTGATCAGGGTGTCTCAGTTTAACGCGGAGTATGCTCGGGTCTCTCAAGTTCAACAATTTAGCTGTTAACGGGATGCCCAGTAGAAGACCACCGGTGAACTTCAATGCGGCATCCGCATCGCCTCTAGGTTCCTCTATAATTGCCCTACAGAATCGCGTGGACACCGACGGCCTCGGCAGTCGTTCCTCTCCTTGCGCTGCAGGCGTTAAAAGCAACGGCAACAGTAACCGTGTCAATGATCCTGGTTTCACATCAGCCAACGTCGGGATTTGTAGAACAAGAGCTCTAGAAAACGTCGGCAACTTCGATGTGTCTTGCGGCAAGGTGTCGGCTTCGGAAAGGAAATACCGAGTCAGCGGTAGAGCACTTCTTCCGGTCACGCTTCTTGTAACTCGTATCAGTTCGACTGCCAACGCTTTCAGCCACAAGTCAACGGCTAGCATCGTGTCGGTTTCGCCTAGTCCACTGAACAATCGCTGCAACCTGAAAATCGTCAATTTCATATGCCACATCCTGTAAACAGGGTGGTCCACCTAAAGATCTCCTTTTTTTGCGATGACTAGACTGCGACTCTTTATGCCAAATAAAAATTGTCTGTATCGATTCCAAGAAATAGAAGCTAGATTGAATGTTATTTCTCCCCTTAATGATTTTAACCCTTAGCACTCTAGCTAAGTTGATATCTAATGAATTCCTACACATTTAAGTATTGTACTAGTTATTAGATCAATTTTATACCCATGATTATATTTGTTATATCACGAAAAATAAAGGAGATATTTAGGTGGACCACCCACCATGTATAACGGTAAAAAATGTGAGATACGTCATACTTTTGAGTATTTCGAAGAAGAACCGAAACGTTGGTGGTCGTGTTGGGGAACGGACTGGTGGATATCGAGTTTGCCGACGTTACCGAGAATTCTTTCAATACGGACTTCAAAAGCAGCAAACATCGTATGTAAAGAGCGGTGAACCGCGCTGCTCCTTCCATACGATAATCCATTTCTGCCAAACGATCCAAATCGATGGCTGCAGCTTCTAGGAGCTGGGTATGAACTCTACCACTCGGCCTTGCATTCTCAACGCCCGTCACCACCTTCTCTAGAAATTCTTTCCCACGTTCGGTCTCCTCGTCGGTTTTGTCTTCCTTCTCGAAGCCTGGCCCGCTCGTTATAGCTGGTCGCAATCGAGGAACTAAATGCGGCATCGTGTCCCGCAAATAATGATAATGTTTCGATGTATGTTCTGTGAAAAGAGCGTGCATACTTGGACAATGGAACGCCGCGTTAAATATCATCACCAACACGCTTGCATCTATTATTTGTAGTCAAGGATATCGTAATAGTTTATAATATATGGGCGAAAACCGTAATAGTTTAGAATCTATGGCTGTTGTCAAGCCATCAAGACAAGCAATGTTAACAAACAGAAAAACAGTACCTCGCTGACTGTAAACCGAGCAACACGCACATTTAATAAACAACTTTTATAAATGCCCTACTATATTATTAAGAAGTCGAAGACTTATCGTACAGTAAAATTGACTGGTGAAAGGATACAAGACGGTTCGTCTACATCCGGTTCCGGTGTGTCAAAGAATGGGTGTCGACCAAGAAGCTGAGGTACCAAAGGCAACGTCAAATATGGATGTGAAGCTCCCAATGCTGCCAAACAGCTTCTAATGCTCTCTCTGTCTTGTGGATAACGACTCAAGTTTTCAAGCAGCCGATTTACACACATGTACAAGCAATTCCTTGTGGCTAGCCGGCTGGCAGCCAAAGTGGCGTGCAGACCTTCTCGCACCTCGCCTGAAAAGTCTTCTAGCGCGCCCAATATCGTCTCCAGTTGATCCTCCCGAAGCGTTACGCTCGCAGACATTTTCCTTAGCGATTCGATAGCCCTCAATCTTACATCTTGAATCTCATCGTTGAACATGTCTACCATGAAGTCTAGGGCAATCCTAGCTATGTTCGGTTGTTCCAAAGATAATGTACAAAGTGCCTCGACCGCTGCTGTTCGTACCTAAAAATAATTTATCGTATACGTCGAATATATTAACCATTAATGTAAACGCGTATAAGCACTACCTCTAAGAACTCGTCTTCCAAACCGTGGATAAAAGCACCGCAAGATCCACTCTTCTCTTCGACTTCTGGCCTATCCGTTTCTATGATTTTTTGTTTTTTGTCTAATGCTTGCTCTATGTATCGTTGAGACACGCCTTTCATCGAACCTAGAAGCGTCATTGCCGACGTTCTGACTCTTGGTGATAAATCACCCATGAAACTGCATATTTGTGAGAACGCACAGTCTACCATGCGTGTATCCTCTCCGTCCGAACCCATAATCATGCTGAAAAACGGTTCCATGAATAAATGTTCAATGTAACTTTGTACTAAAATTATATACTTAAACATATTACTTCTCAGGATATTCTCTTCCTAAGAGCCATATCAGTTTTAAAACCGCACGTCGAACGATCTCATAGTCATCCCTGAGCGCGGCACAAGCTTCACCAAAGAAACTCGCAGGCAGTCTGCAACCTCTATGAGAATGAAGTTCTGCCATTGTTTCGAATGCTTGAGCACGAACTCTCGGATCTTGAGATCGTGCATAGTTGCCAACAAATATTAACGTGTCGTCTGCAGTATTCGCAGACAAGTATCTACCGATGATGGAAAGACAACGTGTCTGCACACCGTGCCATGTGTCTGGTAAATGTTCGCGAGCAATTTTCAAAACCAGACTCCTAAAACAAGATAGGTTCTTTTATCGTAATATGAAAATAAATATATGTATACATAAATAAATATATATTATATAAATATAAGATACCTCTGGTAATCTCCTAATTTCAACAAGGTTGCCAGACCTTGGCTCTTTACTCTATGCGATTCTTCGTTCCTCAGAAGTTCAGCAGTTTCGTTGACAATTCTTGTCTTTTCTGCAGAATCATGCGTTATCTCTCCTAATTCTGCAAATATCCAAAGTATCTTAGCACGAACTGCTGCTTCCGTTTCAATGGAAAATCTCTCTGATAACTTCTTTACGACTGTGGGAACCTCCTCTGGAGAGATGTAAGCTATGGTATCAGATATACGAACAAGAAGCTGTAAAGCATCGTTGCCGCATTTAGATTTCTCTAGACATTCTATGTAAGCTAACGCAGAACTGCCCTCTGTTCCATTCTTACTCCCTGATGTGGAGGCCAAGCGTAGTGTTTTTAACCGTTTTAGCGGTGGCTCGGTTACAACCTAAACACAATATAGTTTTATGAAGAAATTACATTTAAAAGTCATTAAGCCTTAAACGAGTCTACACTCGTTTTCAGGATTGCAAGGGTGCAGGATTTTCAGTAGTCAAGAGCACTAGCTGAAAGATCAATCTAGCCCGCAGTCACCCTCAAAAGTTCTATTTTTACGTTTACAAGGCGTAATTTGCATTATTCAGCAGCATGTAGGGTAAAGATACCAGTTAGCGTGCCCCAACCAGTTATCAGACACAAAACGAACTTTTTAGAAATTAATAAAAGTAACATGAACTACCTAGTATTACTTTATTTTGAAAAATAAAATTGATGTTTCCCCTTCGTATATAAATCAAAAGTATTACAACAATTGAAAACATTAGTTAAAAACCTTATTCCCCAAGACAATGCAATTTTTCGTTTCCGATTATAGAAAATGCTAAGAAACTGTGATACACCAGAGGATAATAAAATAATGATTAAACAAGACTACCTCCTTAAAAATGATTAAACAATATAGGGTACCTGACTCTGCGTAAACTCTGCCAACACTCTTTTCTTCATTAAAGCTGCCATATTAACAAATTGCCGAACAT
This sequence comes from Lasioglossum baleicum, assembly GCF_051020765.1. Taxonomy (NCBI): domain Eukaryota; kingdom Metazoa; phylum Arthropoda; class Insecta; order Hymenoptera; family Halictidae; genus Lasioglossum; species Lasioglossum baleicum. The sequence continues at coordinate 9,094,987 of NC_134929.1, forward strand.
TTGTTCATCAGGAAAATAAACGTTACATAGGTTATGTTCCCTAATGTTTATTTACGAAGATCCCGACTAAATACGTAAATATGTTTGTTCGATGTTTACGAATCTAAAAAATAAAACATTTATATAGTATCCAACTTCTTTCGATAAAATTCGAGAATTACCACATATTCATTAACATAAATAATATCTAAATTATACTTACAAGACGGTCCAAACCTTTTAATAAATTGTAAGGTTATGTTACTGTCAGCTGATCGCGTTGCTTGCACGATCATCGAAATTAATGAATGTCAATCATTTCTAATTATGAGTAACAGTGTACATGGTACGCTACATGCTAATTACATGATTCATATCATTGGTAAAACATTATATACATTTATATAATAAAACATTAGTAATAAATTTTTTCATTCCGAGTATGGTGCATAAAATATTTGATAATTCTCGTTTATACTTTTATGCTTCACCAAGCGGGAGTTGACATTATTTTTCTCCAAGTTTGGTTTCTATTTATAAATACATTTTTATTAATGGCTAAACAAATATATATTTATCAATGATAATATTTGTAATTTCAACATTTCAGATAAAAGACGTATCGTTCATAGTCTTTGATTGTAAATAATACATGGGGTCGATGGGGTTGACAATCAGACAATCTGTCAATTTGACAAGCTTCTCTGGCACTAACATGGCTGCCGAGATCAATAGAAAACTGTCATAATACGTTTCGTTCGTAGGTAGTTTGTGTCGGCGTTATTAGATTCTCCAAAATGTTTCGCCGGAACGTTTCTTCGTAAATATGCACGTTCTTTAAGCTGTAAAAGAGCTTCTTTATATTTCCGTGACAATGCCGTAATCTCGATCGTCGTAATGATAGGTGAAAGTGTTCTGAATAACTGTTGACCCGTGAGTAGAGGGTGATTCACAACAATGTAATGCGGCGTTACAAAGACAATATGTTTTTTAACGATTGATGAGAATCATAGATATTATATATAAGTTCCTAATATTTCGGACGAACACACCGATAAAACATCTGTTCCGAATATTAATAAGAAATAAACTTCCAAATACAGTTTATACGTTTACATTATACTTATTGTTACACACACACAAGCGAGTGCCTATTTCTACAATTTCTCTCTTGGTATTTCTCTCGATTTCAGTAAGAAACCGATCAATATTAATCAAGGAAGCTGTCAAGTTTCCGTCGTCTGATATTTTAATATGGACTTTTTTGAATTTATTTGCGTGTCCGTGATTACATTTGTGTGCGGTATAATATGTACACTAGCACTGGAGTTTTACCTGTTCAAAAAGTATTTGGAAGAAGCGCCTCTAGCAAGTCCGCCAGAAAAGTCGATCCGACATGGCAAGGCGGAGTTACCTAAGGAATTACTCGAAAAGATTCAAGATGAAAAGGGTAATTCTAGTACAAACATATCTCGTCAAGCTATGTACCAAGGTAATGAGAACTTGGCCATAAACTTGACTCTGCAGTTTCTATTCAATGAACTGCGAAACGCTGAGCGCGTTCGTTTGTGGCTATATAGAAAGTTGAATAATGAATTTAAGGAACTCTTGACTCAGTCGACGACGGGGAAATTGTTGGATAGCGTAATGGTAAATCGAACAATCTGGTAAGTACATTATTCGTAGAAGATTTATAATCATTTTATTTTTTCAGTTGAGAGACTTGAATCTGGGTACACAGTTCCCTACGATAAAAGGTTTAGAAGTTGCCGATTCAAAAATAGATGCTGATACGGGTTTGCTAGAGTCGTTGGATTTGTCGTTAGATTTGCATTATTCTGGTAATTTTCAATTGTCGATAGATGTTAAAATGTTATTAGGGAAAACTGCCTACATGGCTTTGCAAGGTAAGGTACATTAAAAGTACAAAGGTTTTTGTACAATTTCAAGAGACACGAATTTCACGAATGTCTGTTTCAGTGAAAATGATCAGTGGTAGAGCCAGACTACAGTTTACACGTGTTCCATATACTCATTGGTCTTTAAGTTTTTATTCGGATCCTATACTTGAACTAGAGGTGCAATCTCAATTTCAAGGTCGTCAATTACAACCACAGATTATCTCTTTAATCACTGGACAGATTCGGAGAGCTGTGCGTAGAAAGCATACACTACCTCGCTATAAACTACGATACAAACCATTCTTCCGCAGACTGAACGACGAAGCAGTAGATTTATCTGAAGTAAGAGGCGATCTACTCCTGTATTTTACAGTTATGCTAATAGAATTACATCGAACACACATATAATTTATAAAAATTGTTCCCTCAGGTTTCCAATATTCAATTCAAACCTGGCTTTTTGCAAGTGTCGTTGTTTGAAGTGAGCAGATTGAATCTTGGACCTAACATGCTGAACGCGGAGGATAAATCGCAGATCGAAGTCTATTGTACAATAAGCGTCGATTCAACACCTTGGGTGTTTCTTACTCAATATACTGGAGTTCCTTATATGGTGTTGGATTTGATAATTAGCAAAGTTGGTTCTCAACAACTTGGTGTAGTATTTAAGCAAGAACTCGTGCCAGAGATAGGGCACGTTTGCGTGCTAGTCGAGACGATAGTAGCCGGGAGTCCTGCGGCGATAGCCGAGATGAGAAAGGGAGATATTTTGGTAGCGGTAGATGGCAAGAAGGTGTCGAGTATGAACCAGGTAGCGAAACTTGTGAAGAACGCTGTGCAGAGGCGATTTATTATAAGAGTCGAGAGGAGGTATTCAAAAGCCGATTTAGATAAACAAATCAGTATGAAATTGGACAGCGAAAAGTTGTCCGCGGAGAAGGGTATGGACAGAAAATCACTGAAGACGGACCAGATAACGAGCAGAGGAGACACACCGAGTTCAGAGGATAGTAGTAAAATCAAATTCGAAAGCCAAATCAAATTTTCAGACCTGAAAGACTCGGAGAACGAGATCACCGAGAAACTGGAGACGGGTAGCAGCAAACTTTTTAGAAGAAGGAAAAGCAGCGTACACACCGCAGATGAGCCGGCTCACACACCCGATTCTACACCCTCTAGGAAGATCTCGACGACATCGAGTCAATCGTTAATGTCAAACATCAGTTCTCAGGTCTGTTACGATGATAATTGCGTGATCAACGTAACAGATTTGTACTACACCACGAAAGAGAAAGAGTACGCCTCGTTGATTAGCTTCGAGGAGATTAGAAACTTTCAAATTGATTCGGAATTGCAATATTTAAATATAGGTGTGTGGGGCCGTGTAAGGGGAGGCGAATTCCCTCCCAAATTATTAGGATACATTAATGTCCCGATGAAATTGATTCTAGCACAATGTTATACATCCACGACCGGTCATTACCTTAAATGTCATGCTTTACTACCGCCTGATAGTGGTATGTATCTTAATTATTATTAAACCACGCAAAGGTCGAATTCTCCGATGAATTTCCACTAATCTTAGCTTATCCGTTTCAAAGCTTCTCTAACGTCGGTCCACACAAAATTACAAGGCTACTCTGGATTCGATCCGACACTTTGTTACGGCGATATTTTGCTATCTTACGTGTGGGAGTCCAGTTATCCGAATCGTCATACGGCTAGCGATTCAGGGAAGAAGGAGAGTATCGAGACTGCCAAAACGCAACCAGCACTGAACGAGGAGATTATTGATAAGAAAATGCACGACTTCATTCGAACACATTTCCACAGGGCAACGCACTGTGACTTTTGTACAAAGAAGGTTTGAATCTACACTTTTCTTGCTGGCGAAAATCGGCGCAGTAGAGTAAACTTTATTTATCAAGTTGTCGCGCGAATGTTAAAAGGATATTCTTTAAACCGTACAGATTTGGCTGAAGGATGCTGTACAGTGCAGAGACTGTGGTATGGTGTGCCACAAGAAATGCGAGGCTCGCTGTCAAGCGTCAGGAAATTGCGGGGCGGAAAGTTTAGCGATGGCATTAGAAACCGACGAAATAGAGCCTAATACTCTAATTGGGGATTCAGGTCCAGAGATATCTCTAACCAGTTGCGAAGATACTGTACAGGTACTCAAGACGTTGTAAAAGTATTTCTTAAACGCTGTAATGGTATCGCCAACTCGCTAAAACACGGTGGTACGCTGGTACGCTAACACGTTGGCGATTCCATTCGGTTACCGTTCGGTCGAGAGAGACAAGAAACGATTACAGTACGGAGAAACTAGTCTCAAATTTTTCGAATTTATTTTCGACGTGTGATTAACGTATAACTCCTATATTTTTATTTCTAACGAGAAATGAATTGTACATTGAGTTTTCCGAGGTAGACATTTTAAGAAAAGAAAATCCATGAGATTCACGATCATCTTGCACATCTATTTATCAGGGGTGGACGGGTACCCGGAAATTTCGGGTAACCGAAGTCGAAGTCGAAGTTAGGTGGGGAACCCGAAAATCTATGACATTCGGATCTCCGAGCAATATAAATTTTCGGGTTCCCGACCCGATTTCGACTTCCGGTACCCGAAATTTCCGGGTACTCGTCCACCCCTTCTATTTATTATCTTCGCGATCGTACCCGATACAAGGAATTGCAGTTTCTGACAATTAAAAGAAAAACTGTACACTTTTAAACAACATATCCATATATTTATATTTATATATAATAGAGTATTTTCTTGGTACTTTGTATATAGAGAGACAACTGTTAAGTGTGTTTCACTTTATTTGTTGCCAATAAAACGAATCTGATCATCTGTATTTAGAGGGCGGTGAAGGTTTTTTGTAGGATTGCACCTTGACCTTTGTTTTTTGAGTATTCAGTATCTGTGAGCATTGTACGTCTATAGACACACATACACACACATACTCATACACACATACACAACCATTTCGCTTCGGTATCGTGTAACAGAAGCTAGTAGGTGATCTTGCAGAATGAAAGCAAATGAATCGAAAAGGGACATCACGGTCGCATATCTTTCGTTATCATTATAGTAAGCTAATAATATGTAATACCGGTTAGCTCGCGAACAACCGATAGAACATTGTATTAATGAATTTCCAATTCGTTGGTCCGATCAATCAGGGTGCAACTATGATGGCCATGAAGGCTAGTATAGCTAACACTCTGTTGGGCCTGAAGAAGGCTGGAAGTACCAGTTGCTTGGCACCACCGGCTTCCGGTACTGGTCTGGCATCTAGAAGTCTTCCCCCAAGTCCCTGTGCATCCCGCAAGGTAGAATTTAATACCACAGATTTGTTCGCTTGGAACCGAGAAGGATTGCCGATTTTCCATCGAATGCTTTGCGACAATAGAAACGTTATCGACGATTGGCCGTACAGTTCTGTCCCTTCTCTGTTCCACTCCTCCACTTTTTCTGCCCAATCTTCTACACCAGCAAATCTAACGACACTAATCACTAGACCGCGGATCTGTATGCAAAATTAAAATGTTCTGAGTCAATTGTGGGAAGCAGGAATAAAATAGAAATTGATTTCATCCCTTAAAGTTTAAAGGGGTAGACTTGTTTCCAGGATTCCTCATTGCTCGATAATGCAAAGATGGGGTTTTTTCAGTAGTCAAAAGCGCTAAATAAAAGATCAATCTAGGCGGCAATCGCCCTCAAAAGTCCTATTTTTACGTTTACAAGGAGCAATTTGCATTATTCGGCAGCTGTCGCAGCTTTATGAAAATAGCTACGTTCGCAGCATTATGCTTTTATGCTTAAAACAGGACTTTTAAGGGCGATTTTTTCACTACTGAAGAACCACATCTTTGCGTTATTTTACATTACTACCCCCTTAGTGACTTTGTTACATTTTTCTAATCCTTTACTGTTTTACATTTCACTCAACCAATTACCTCGTAAATGCACAAAGATCCGCAGTCTGCTAATCACGCTTGCCGATTGATTAACGTGTTTGATTGCTTCGCGTACGGTAGGACTTCCTCTCTTTTTCTCTCTCTCTCTCTCTCTCTCTCTCTCCCTCTGTCTATATCTCGCTATCTGTTTGTCACTGGCTTCTTTCCGTATGTCGTATGTATTAAAACGAAAAAAACGAACGCACCATTTTACGTTGGTCATGCTACTAATTGTTATTTGGAGTAACAGATGCACAATCAAGGCCATCGCCGCCGCGTTTCTTACACAACACGTTGTATTAATATCACTACAACTGTTACGAGTCATTCATAGAGCGATTAATTGGTACGAATGCTTTGCGATTGCCGGTCATTACTTTGTCTCACGCTCTTTTCCTATCTATCTCTGTCTTCCTCTTGCTATATCTTTTGCATTGTAAGTCGAGCCGGCCGCATCATTATCTAGGATCAAGATTCTTAAACTATAAACAGTGAGCTCTCCCGACAAATCTGATCGAATTGTTGAAACTTTAGAATTCATTGGTCGGAGGCTTGGGCATAAGTCCAGACCTGTTGGAGGGCGCAGAGCCCAGCGTGGCGGCACCTCTAGTAGCCGGGGACTTGGACGACGGTCTTATGTCCAGGGCTAAAGACACCGGCAAGTTTTTGTATAAACATTTGGAGCTACGGGATCGCGTCGAGAAGATCAACACTATGGTACGAACTCTTTCAACTGTCTTTATTTAGTACTACAGTAAAGTCGCGATCTAGCTCACTGAGGATTTCCACGATCACTGTCCCTTCGCCTACCCCTTCCACTGAGGGGGCATCCTGGCGAGGGGCCAAGAAGCTCGAGCTGCCGCGTGGTCCGGATTTACATGCTGCCCTTTTCTACGTTCGGCATCCTTTGTACTTACGGCGCGATTGGCGCGGTCAACGCAGTTTAATCCTAATTAGTCCAAACACAGACCTAAAGTTAGAAATTGTGTTCCTTCCATTTCCCTTTACAACTTTTCGTTGACTGGACTAAATTATAAAAATATAGTTTCCCTACACGATCTCTGTCCCCCTGCTCGGAACGGGAGACGGGAGTTAGATCGTGACTTCACTGTAATAGTAGAATACTAGCCACTATATTAGCCTATACATATACAGTGGGTGTACAAAGTATTCGTCCAAAAATACTTGATTCTTTTTATTTTTGCCTCATGGCCGACGCACTGTGTGATGTACCGATTAGAAAATTGACAACGCAACTATACGCTTTGAAGTCGTGAATAATTTGTACAACTTATCATTGCGTTTCATTAACGAACTAATCGAATCTGTTGAACGTGCACGCAGATGAGCAAGCTGAAAACCGCGCTCGACGCGGAAACTACCTCAAGATTAGAGCTGTCGCAGACCGGGGACATGGACAGTATTAAATTGATCGCGCAGAGCGATTTGCGGGTGCAGGCACTGAGCGTGCTACTCTTGCACTATTGCGCCGGGTTGCAGCACGCGCAGGAAGCATTAGACCGGTCCCAGGCCAGCAAGGACTCTTAACGGATCCGTGTTCCGCGAGCAGAGACCGAGAAATAACCGATACGGCGATTGCGATCTCAACATTCCACTCTGCGCGACTCGAAATCGGTCTGAAAATCGGCGGACGTCGATCAGTATCGACGATGAGGTAATGTTGCCGATGATGTGGGTCCCCTCCGATTTTAATGAGCTTTAAATATGTCGTCAAAACCATCATTCTGCACAACATGTCCCTCTAATGTTTTTGACGTTCGGCTTTAAGTTTACAAGATAATTCTTGATTGCGTGTTCTTGATAGCGGACACCGCTTCGTGCGGCAGAAGGTTGTGTCCGGCAAAAGGACGTGTAGGCAGCTTTAGGTTTGGATTAACTTTGGGGATGAAATCTAACCTAGCATTTATAAGTATCCAACGCAAACCTAAGATTTTTGCTAATATCTCCGAAACTAAAGCCGACCGTCAAGTATTTCGAAGGAAAAAGTTATATTACAACATATTTGGAGGTCATCGAAATCGCGGGGGACCCACATCATCGGCAACTTTGTCGACGATGATTCTAGTTGTAGCACGGCCACGTGCGCACGTGAACACATACAACAACCTCTTTCGATTGTTCGTTTTTTATATTGTGCTGCGATACTCGTGTACCGGTAGACCCTCGTCCCGTGCACCTCGGTTTCCTCAACCTCGGAAGTACCCGATAGTCGCCAAACTCCTTGTAGTACAAATTACGATAGCGCATTAATATACTTCTTCAACCCTCGAGTTTAAAGATGCTCAAATCGAAATAGCGAATGAAAATCAATTTTGCGTCAGGACATTGTAAACGTTGCGAGATATTCAGATTACTAGCTTAAAAATCGTCCCGCAAAGCGGATGAATAGTTTTCATCGGTCAGAAGTGTTTCGATACTTGTATAACAGTTAGAATAAATCGTATAGCTCGTATAACAGTTTCTGTTAATTTCCGGCGGACACTTGCGGTAGCACGCGAAGAGGGAATACCGTGATAGGCCTCGAAAACAATACTCTTGAGTAATCTGACCGTGATATATCGTTTTATAGCTTATCGACGAAAACACCAAATATTAAAGACTTGAATTTACGGGTTACGCGTGTATCGGTATAGGTATCGAACAGAGTACAACGCGCATTGTCGCGGAGATGCGTTCCGCGCAACGTCTAGATTATTATCTCTCGATTCGGTGTAGGTTCAAGTAGCTGTGGTTAGTCGATTATTATAATTAGGGTAACGAAATAGCGTGTCTTGAGTTGAGGCGCGAGGTAACGGGCAATTAGGTACTTTGTAGTAGCGTTCAGATAGCTTGATCACGACCGGGAGTTACTCTTTTTCATATCAATTAGTAGCGTAACACGTCGACTTTTAAGTCACGAGCGAACGGTCGTTGAATGCGTGCGTCCTCTCCTCATTTTTCTCTATGTATCTCTCTGTGTCCTGTAGGGGCGGGCGGGTACCGGGAAATTCGGGTTCGGGTCGGGACCAGAAAATTCGTAATACCCGAAAATTTATATTGTGTCATAGATTTTTGTGTCCCAACCCGAGCCGAGCCGAGGCTCGGGCACCCGTCCACCCCTAGTGTCTTGCGAGAAACCGCGAAATAGCGTTTCAGCGATCGGCGAACCGGCTCTGCAACGAATCCGCATCAACTGCGACTGATTCAACGATATATCGACGCTCGTGCGTTGCCTATGCGTAGAATTTAACGGGCGTACAGTACGACACACACACATGCATACATACACAGAGACAGACAGACGAACAGACAAATACACGCGATACGATAGAATTCCATCCACAGGTAAAATCGAAGGTTGAACAAGTCTCGAATGTATATTATATATTTCCTGGCTTCGCAAGGTATTACGACTCATTGTTAAAAAGATGTAAAGTCAATATAAACAAAGTAATATAGATTATTGAAACGAGTGGTGGCCAATTTGTTTCGTTAAGGGAACCTGCGCCGGAGTAAACATTACTCGATCGGCGCGAAATAGACGCGGGAAGACGCGCGGTTCGAGGCCGGGCCGACTATAACTACCGGCGACGCGGCATGTTTCCGCTCGAGACGTTCGACCTCCGGATAAGCGTGAAAATACTCGAAAAACGGACGACGTAGTAGCCCCACAAAGAATCTGCGTCAAATCCGAGCGGTTTTATAGGGCCAATGCCTCGCGGCGCTTTCGGCGAATCCGCGATTTTGCGATTTTGAGCGTTCTCGGTCTGTTTCGCCACCGCATCAACAGAAACTACGTTCGTTTTACGACTTCTCGGGGACACGAGTTTCTCCGCGTCACGGACAACAATGTTCTGAATTTCTCCGAGTCCTCGAAGAAACGTGAGAGCTAGGGCGTATTCCTTTTAATCGGGAATCACGCGTTAGTTGGAATCTTATAGCGTTTTTTCGATTCAACGAGTTAAGGCTCACTTAACAGCCCCGCAATTGAACTCCGCCAAGCCAACGTCAATTCGTAACAGCGTAGCATATCGATACTCCTCTTTTTTCCTTTTCCTTCGCAATAAATACGTTCGTGTTAGTCTGGTGTCGCGTCGTTCACATGCTACGTTAATTCTATCACTGTATCGCATCGGTTTTTGGCAGAATAGTGTCAATTTCGTTAGCATCACGCTACGTCTCCGTGAGCGTTCGTAATTGGAAAGTCAGCCGGTTAAAAGGTTGAAATCCGTTCTCCGCGCGATTTTATTCGTGGAACGTCGTTGTTCGTTTCTGCGACGATGACGCGCCAGAGTTGGCGAGCGAGCGAGCAGAATCCGCCGTACTCTGCCATAAAATTGCGCGTCGTTTTCGGAAACGCAAAGTCACCGACGTCTCGCGGTGCCAATGATCTACCTGCCCGCGTCGAGACGCGTGTCGTTGCCACCGAATCTCTCTATTCGCGGCTGCACGGCTCGAGCAGACTCGTCGGCGACTGGAAAACCGAAAAACGCGTTTCGAGCTGATACACGCTCGAGCCGTTGATGAAAAGCGAACGAGAGATCGTGGTGTGGAAAAGGAGAGAGCGAGCGAGAGGGAGACCGAGACGGATGCACACGTGTGCGCACCGCACGAGCCGCGTGCATCGATCTCGATCCGACTTTTATCTCGCGCGCGCGGAACAGACTCTCGCCGCGCGCGCGAGAGTCAACAGGAGCACGACGAGCGAGAAGTCATGGGGGATTTTGGCCCGCGAATCTATTCTGGTCCGCGAAATGCACGCGCAGTATCCTCTGGCCGCGTGCCAAGCATACCGACCATTCGTATAAACATTTTATCCCTGTTGGGCGCTGGGCTGCACGATGAATGGAGAGCAAAGTCCTCTCCAGGAGAAGAAAAGACCCGGTCGATGACGATCCAACGATTGTTTTCTGTCTCCACGCTCTCCATGACGGTATCCCTGAATATCCCGAGGCCGTCGATTCCTCTTCTTCCCGGAAATCTTTCAGAGCCTGAGGAACAGAAGCAAACGCTTTGTATTTGTTCGAACAGCAACATTTTCGTCGGAACGCCGCGAACGCAGATTTCTCACGGCGTTTCGCGATCGCGAGCCAACCGGCGCGACGCGGCGGATCTTGAGGAGAAAGCCGCAGAATTCGTTGTTTAATGTGGCGAAACGTGCACGCTTCTTGATCTCGAACACCGCGGAGCGACGCGCGCCAAAACTCCGTTCGGTGCTCTCTTTTGTCCGCGATAGACGAGAAAGGGGCGAAGAGAACGGGAGACGCGAGCTGGTACTTTTGCCAACAGCTCCAGACGCGCTCGTCTCGTTGTTTATTATCGCGACGAAACTGCTGTGCACGTGTTCCGCGAGCATGAGCGCGGCCGCGATCCTCTTTTCGAATGAATCCTTCGTTAATTGCGTGCTCTTAGTCTCGACGTATACGGTGTCCTATTGATCGATGATCCTATCGGAGACTTTCCAGTTCCACGCTGTACAAACAAATCGAAACCGTAAATAGATATGTTCCCTCGATAACGGCGGAAGTCGAGTGAAACTTGGCGCGTGTCCGTTAATCGCTTACCGATTAACTTAAATCTGCATTTTTTCGTATTTTTCATTTGTTACAACCAGAGCTTGCAACGGAAAAATTTGAAAATAATACCTAATATGTGGCTTGGTATGCGAAATGTGACAGATTTTTTTCAGAACTTTCAATTATCAATAAATGGGGAAAATGTACCACAAACTGGTTTCTCGATTTTCCTCAATAACTACCCTTACAGATGAGATATGAGGCTGAAAATTGGCGGAGAAGGGTCTTTTGGGGCTATCGAATGGTCCAAGCTCGATTAAAATCGTTGAATTTCATCACCAAACCCGAGTATAGCCTTTATTCCTCGAACAAGCACGTTGCTTCTCTTGTTCGTCGAAAACAAGTACGTAATGCGCTGGAAAACTCCGCTCAAGCGACAATAAAGAGTGTGGCGCAGTAGGCATCGTGCCGACGACGACGATCATCGTCGTCGTTCCCCGTGTTTACGCGACCTTGCGATTCCGACGACGCTTTTAGCGAATATCTTTCAGGGAAAACCGCTCGACAAAGCTTTCGCCTTGGAGCGCGGCACGAGCCGGAAGCGCGTCAAAGCCGAACGGCCACCAGGATTTTTGGCCGTCCCGTTCATCGTTGTTCGTTCCAGCGCTAGCTTCCTCGTGCTCGCCGCTAATTGCTTGTTTATGTAACTCGGGCGATGGAACATGGAATAAAATATTCGAGCAACGACACACACGGAATCGAAAACCGTGGGCGATCGTTTCATAAAGCGGCCGGTGGCCGGCGAACGTGAACGCTTCCTTCGCACCTCTCTCGTTGCGTAACAGCGTGCGGATAACACCGGAAATATTGATCTACGTTCGAAATTGCTCTTTTAACGTCTTATGAATTAAAGATGAAAGAAACTTGGCATTAATTAAAGAGTACGGTCCGCGGGGGGTGGGACGGGGAGAGGCGTCGATTCCGTAACCGAGAGTAGCAGGAAGCGTCGTTGTTCCGCGGTTGTCGAAACGACAAAAGCAACAGGAGAGACAGATACAAACGAGGCGTTAATCTAATTGTCGATCGAGGCGAAGACGCTGTCATCGCGTTCGCGTCGTTGGATGATTCACTGAGGCTGTTTGCATCCAGCGATGCTCTTCCTGTTTCCATCGAAAACCCGGCTGTTCGCGTATCTTTCAGAGAAGTCGCCCGCTAAGACCTTCGCGTGGCCGCAACGACGCTCTGTCCGACTATTTCTGTACAGAGAAAACTCGACGGCTGACCTCGACTCCCTGACAAGGTGCAACGCGGAAAATCCAGTCGATTCTCGAAAAGATCTCGCTGCGGCGTTGTCTCGCGTTGTGCCACAGCGGCGCCGCGGCGTAAACAAAGCGGAAGGAGGTCCTGCCGATCGAGGCTCGGTTGTCCCGATCGGTAAAGCCGACGACCTTCGCCCGTTGAACAAGCTAGCAGTGCTAGCACCAATTTCGACAGGTTGCGGAACGATTCACGCGCAGCGGACACCGCACCGACGAGTCGCAGGTCGCAACGTGTGCGCGCAACGTGTCCCTACAGTTGTTTTCAAACAAAGAGAGGGAATCGAAACAAAGTAGTCAGCTGATCCGAGATGCATCTCTGGTGGGAGAGCCGTGGGGCGAGGGCTTAAATAGCACCGCGTGCGGTAACGCGCGTCAGTGCCAGGCAGCGTCACCTGAGACGAACGCTCTCGTTGCTTTCGATTACTTTTTCGCTCTTCTCCACGAGTGCTGGAACACGGAGACCGTGGAGAACCGTGCATCCGAGATCCGATTCCATTCGAACGACCTTGCCGATTTCGTTATTCCGACTTCCGATAGAATAAGAGGAAACGCCTGGTCGGAATAGTGGTGTCTCGTCCCGAAACATGCTAGTTTCTTGATAGAGGCCGAGAGTGTTGATCGATATACCCCGAAGAGGAAAACGATAGACACGTGTACACCAGTTGGACGTGGATTTCCATTTCAATTGGAAGGACCCGAGAGGTACGGCGCCGAAGATATTTCGAGAGGAGATCAAAGATTGCTTGCCCCTTCGCCAGAATCGATATCAGGAGAGATGAGACCACCCTCGTACAATGGTGAACAAGTGCAACAAGTATCTCAGGAGCAAGGGGAGAGGAACGTGGCCATGGCAGTTTGCGTTCAGTTGGCGGGCCGGGCGATCATTAGAGTAGTTTCCCGATGCGAGGAGGCTCAGGACAATTGCAACCTAGGTAGGTTCTATCCGCAACAGTGTCATCCGCTGCTCCGTTGTATGATCTGAAAAGTAAGCAGTTCTAATAATTCTATAAAAAAAAACAACGCAGTCTCGTTTGCAGGATTGAAAGGGGGCGGGATGCGCCTTCTCATTTCTCGATAATACACAGATGAGGTTTTTCAGTAGTCAAAAACGCTGGATAAAAGATCGATCTAGACCGCAGTCGCCCTCAAAACTCCTGTTTTTACGTTTACGAGTAGTAATTTGCATTATCGGCAGCATGCAGCTATCGCAGTTTTATGAAAATAGCTACGTTATGCTACTGAATAATGGAAATTACGCTGTCGAATAATGCAAATTACGCCTCGTAAACGTAACAATGGGACTTTTGAAGGCGACCGCGGCCTATATTGATCTTTTATGAAAAGCCATATCTTTGCATTATCGGGAAATGAGGAGGCGCATCCTGCACCCTCGCAATCCTGGAAACGAGACTGGCCCCTTAAGGTACGCGTAATTGTTTCCTTGACGTTGCATACTTTCTACGGCACGCTGTCTTTCCGCGTTCGAGCTAGAATACTTTCGCTCAGGTGCACCGTGCGAAAAGGAGTGCGGGGCAGGGGGGGGGAGGAGGTTCGCCGGTGCTTTTCTTATCTGACGAAGATCGTACCGCCGTTGATGATCGACACGACTTTCCTCGCGCGTGGCGAACGCGGACTGCGTAGTTTTAGTCATCGATGCTCTCCGATAAGCGACCGCCGCCGGTAAGCTGTCGGACAATGTTAAGGTTGCGTACAACTGGAATCGTTGCCGCGGATTAATCATCGCGACAGATCGGTGGTTGCTCGCGTGTTAATCCCGATCCGGTGGATTACTCGCGATCGGTTTCTCAAGCTCGTGCGTCAGTCCGGACTACCCCGAACAGAGGAAACCGCGGAACTTAGGGCGCGGTGTAGACGCGTATTATATTGGGTTGGCAAATAAGTTCGTTCGGTTTTTTACATTGGAATAAATCACAAAAACCGAGCGAACTTAGTTGCCAACCCAATATAATTTGTAATTGGACTGCGGATCTTTGTGCAAAATAAAAATGTTCTTGACATAAAATTTGATTCAATCCCTTAATGATTGCATTAAGGACGATATTTCACCCAGCCAATTGTGTTCATAAACGCATAAACATCCGCAGTCTGATTACAATACATCCATCGCTTTCGCCCGATCGAACGAAAATTTGAACGAAGAGAAACGCCTTGAAGATTGAATCGAGCGAAAATCGTGTTCGGTATAACAGTATAACCACATCCTTACGCGGCGGACTCGTGTGCAATAGTGTGCATTGATAGACCGAGTTGCAACGCATGGTCTGACTCCCTACTGGCATAATCTACTTCGAACGGTGAATTTGTCGGTGAGGCAACCAGCGCGGCATGGCATCCCTATCACCGCGAAAATCGAAAGTGATCCTGTGACGCGTGCAAACGCGAGAAAGGAAAGCGATACCGTTCCACGGGAACACGGTGGATGCGTCGAACCGCGCTCATTTTGCTCGTAGCTAGACGTGCCCCACCGCGTTCGCGTGCACCTCAGATAAAAAGATAGCAGCACGCGAGCAAGCCTGTTTTTTCCATCGATATACGATGAACTTTACCCCGACACAGTGCACCGACAAGGGGACTAACGCTAATAGACGCGTGTGACCTTAAGGTTCGTTCAGTTAGCTGACTAACAATGTTGGCAACGCGATACGTGTTTCTGGCCGGCCTTGATTCTCTTGTTCGACCGACCCGTAACGAGCTCGACTTTCAAACTACCGTGACGAATTGTCGCGGGTTGCGTTTCGCCTTGGCTCGTTCGATCGATCAACCGATCGAACCGATCGGGTCGACCGTCGGAGTACAACATAGATATCACACGGTTCGCTTCCTCGTTCAACCTGGAAAACGGGACAAGTCTCTCGGGTCCTCGCCTTGTCCGGGCACCTGCATTTATCTCAGACCTTTCTCAATGCCGATTCGTTCGGCTTTAATCGGGTGATCCCCTTTTTCTCTTTTCTATCGTAGAGAACCTCAATCTTCGCAGAATTACATTAATTTTACAGAATGAGAGAATATACAAATATATAATTTGACAGCACATTTGAGAGTACCCGTGAGAGCCAACTATCGGAAAGTTCTCTCAACTATGTGGACTTGTTTCCAGGATTGCAAGGGTGCGGGATGCGACTTCTCATTTCTCGACACTGCAAAGATGCGGTTTTTTAGTAGTCAAAAGCGCTAGGTAAAAGATCAATCTGTTTTTACGATTACGAGGCGCAATTTGCATTATTCGACAGCATGTAGCCGTCGGAGCTTTATGGAAATATCTACATGCGCAGCATTATGCTTCCGAATAATGAAAATTACGCCACGTAAACGTAAAAACAGCGCTTTTATCTACTGGAAAACCCCATCGCATGCATTATCGAGAAATGAGAAGGCGCAACCCGCATCCTCGCCATCCTGGAAACGTCACTACCCCCTTGAAACCAGCACAACCGCGCATCTATCTAACGAGTAGTCCGGTCAGCGGACTCGAAATGCAACGCAACGTAACGACAGATCCGTTAAAAGCAAACGCGAGATTTCTAATCGGTAACTGGCGAAAGTCTCGACGGCGGAGAAAACGAGAGCGCTCGGTAGCCGACACAGCTACACTCGAGGAGTCGACGTGTCTCTGTAATAACGCTTGTTAGCGTTCTTCGAGAAGAAATGTCTCTGTAACGAGCTTCCAGGTAACAATCGACCGTGATGCTTTTTCTCGATGCGTCGATAACTTCGTCGCTCCAACAGACTGTGCTCCGTTCGATGAAAACGATTGTCCGTTGGCACGTGTTTCAGCTCGGAGAAGTCTATTATAATTTCCTACTTCACGTGCAGAACCGTTGCAACTAGGGTCCTGAGTATCTACCTGTTGTAAAAGAGTTGAATAAACTTAATGAAGAAACTGAGAAATGCCAGACAATCGTTCAGACCGCTCTAAGATTCAGGTTGTCTTGCATCGTGAGTTCGAAGAGCAATAAGAGGCCTAGTTGCAGCGGAGAATTCGAGCACGATGCATCGGGTGCCAGCTGGTCGTACGTGTTTGGTAGGCGTACGTAACAGGTGGCGGTAGTCCTCGGCCGTGCATCATTTGGAATAAAAGTGAAATGCTCGGTCGGGGTTCTCTGGCATAGATAATTGCTCGGATAAACATCTTGTTGCACAACTCGTGTCCGGTCTTTGTTCTTTGCTTGCCGTCCGAGCAACGCAGACGGTTCGCGCAAGCGCGTTCCTTTTTTTGTGTGCGTCGAGGCGCAGTTTAAGCGCTAGCACGGAAATTTCACGACCCTCGATAATTACGTGGAAACGATAGGAAACCGAGCACCGTGGAAAACGAGACAATGTGAATTTAATGGCGCTAGTGCCTTCTGCGCGTTCTTCCCGGCGCGGCGCGGCGCCCGTTACGGTTTTTATACCGGAACACGGAAAATCTCGCGCAACGACCACTTGAGCTCCACTTCCGGAAACAACGGTGTTCCCCAGTCGCCGCTGCTCGAGACCGTTCTATTTTCAGGTGCGTCAAAGCGTCGATACATCCCCATGCGAACCGTAGACGCCGATATCGTTATAACCATATAATCGCGAGCCAACCGGTCCGTCGGCAGAAAACTCTTGCACGTTTTGGAGGCATCCGTGTACACGAAAGGTCAATCTCGGAATAGTGAACCGCTACGGGGCCTTGGCAGAGTAAACGCGCACGCTTTGCATGCCGCGCGAGAGTCCGTCCGTTCCGTTCCGTCTTCCTGATCCTTTTTACGCATAGCCCGCGATAGATTACTCATTCGTTGCGTCGCTTAATTGCTCATCCTATTGTCTCCTCGGCTATCCTAGATTGTCTTCGGCTTACCAGACAAAGCGAGTCAATTCATTTCAATCGAAACTACGCAGACGTCCATAAACCACTGGACACTTATTCAAATTTCGATGCTTACGATTTTTTGTCATTAAAGGACATATAGTATGAAATAAAAATGGTACTTATTAATTTTTTTCTAATCTAAAGAACATAGAAATTTTTATTATTAGTCTTATATCGAGGATTTTTGTTTCTATGTGCACCCCTATGCTCTCGTCACCGCTCCCCTATAAACAGTCGCATTTAATTACATTGGTTTGATTTTGCCGCGATGCTCAGCTCGCCGATCTATCCTCGATCTTCACCGTTCCACTATATCTGTACCCTAAGCCGGTTTGCTCGCTCGTGGATGAATCGATGTGGTAGAACGAGAGTGTATGCAACCCTCCGCACACGCGTGCATGTATGTGTGGCGCCACCATCTATGGAAACGTAACCTTAAATGGCAACTTGCCGTAGATGCTATTTACTACTTTACTGCAAAAAGTCATAAGTAAAACAACGTAAAACAACCGGTTCGCTGGTTCGGCTCGTTCGGCACGCTCGACTAGTACCGGGTCACTCCGGACCCATCTTCTTGTGGCCATTTTATAGCGCTTTGTGTACGCATACTTCCCCTGTTCCGTATTTTGTTTACATTCCGTAGAAAATCTTCTAATCCCTTTCTAATAGTAGGGACTATCGTTGTAGTTGTTTAAAAAAGGGTGCTTCCATTTAAAAAATGAAAGTGTCCTGGATATCTCTAAACAACTCACATAAAAACAAAAATATTTTTGGTATCACGCGAGCCCCACTGAACCATTCAACTTTGCCTTTCAGACATTTGACGTATCTTTAAAAACAACAAAGATATTTGAGATGGAAACGTTAGGCGACTCACCCTGTATATATATAAATAAATAAATATATGTATGTACATATATATATATATGTCTTATGCAGAGTTGGGCAAAATTTGTATTTGTATTTAAATATTGCATGAGAATGCATGAGAAGTGAGCATCCTAGAACGTACGAAAGTCGTAAGGACGGCCATAAAATTTAAAAAATACCATAGACGACCCTCACACGTTCGAAATTTAGGTCCCACGAACTTAGAACGTGTGGACGCAAACTGGACATAACACGGACGTTCGGTGCTATCTGGGATTGATTGGGAACGTTAATAAAGTTCAAACATTACCTGGTGCTAAGTTAATAGGACTGATACTACTTGGGAAAGTAGTGGTTCGCAAAGTAGTACGGTTTCTATGAGAGAGCAAAATTCAAATTGAGCCGTCGTGCGATAAAAGAAAGTGTTGCTAAACATATTCACGGCTTTATATTATAGTTTGATTGACATGTTGCATGATAGAATGCACCACTTTCGACACTAGTAGAAAGAGTGATCGTAACTTTTACATCGTCGAAAATTTCACTGAGAAAATAACGCCACACGCTACTTTGTTTTCTTCATACGATAACCTATGGTATAAACTTTTATGTTATGGTATAAATTTTCATGGTTCGAGTCACAGAAACGCGGGATCGCAACTGAATGAACGAGCATGCGCGAGCAAGATGGCGGCGAAGACTCTCTACCGCGATATCAAACAAGCGAGTGCCCTGCGTCTACTTTCATACCGTTCAACCGTGTCCGACATAGTTCTCCGATTCGTTAAAAATGTTAAAATTCGAATGAAAAAATTAACAAATTCAAATGACTGACAGACTATCAAGCATTTTTATAAATTACATCCTATCAGGAGGTGATTCGGTAAAACAGGAAGTGGGTGTTTACTGCGTCAAACGAATGCATTTACTGGGTAAACAAATGTTCGATACGTGTTCAACATTATTGAGATTCTTGTTTTAGTCGACTTTATTCGATAGGACTTGCTGTAAACGCGTAACGGTCTACCAATCGTATAGAAAAGTGCAGGTGACAAGCGGCATATTTAAGCGGGAGAACGCTATGAAACAAGAAATACCAATTCTACATTTCGCTCATGCGTCACACAGACTTCCGGAAAGTAGAACGAATGCCAAGGATAGCGAACGGATGCTATTTATTCCTGAATTTCAACCGAAAATAAATGTTTCGCCGTAGAGCGGCCGGACGACTGATTCGGGAACTTGTAGCGAGGCAGTCCAGCTTGGCATGATGGCGAACGCTGTCACGAGAGTGGTATTGCGCTGCGAAGAAGCTCAAGAAAACGAAAGTCTTGGTAAATTGTTTTTTCGAAACAATTCCGAGAATCTGTTGTTCGTGCCATCGATACTCGATTCTCCGTTGAATTTCGTTCGAACTCTGTTTTAATTAGTCATTACCCGTGCATTTACTTCGATGTAGTTCGTGACCTAGTTCTAGCTGCTACAGGTGTATCGCGGGTTTTATAAAAACGGGGCTAGGTTCGCGACCTTAGACCATTACAGTTACGCACATAATTGATCTCACACACTTACTTTTTTATGAATGGATCAAACGACTTCAATTCTCTGTAAGGCTAGAAGGATTAGTTTAGTAAATGACGTCTAATAAATATGAGATTGAAAAATGCATTTGATCGGAATTGTGAAAAACAATAACGAAAATTTAAAAGATGTGTTTCGTAAACTCGTATAAATTATATACATTTTTTCATGATTTTCGTTTATAACTCGTAAACCAATTAATCAATTTCAATGAAATTTTCAGAACGTATATAATTTATACGAGTGTACAAAACACAGCTTTTAAATTTTCGTTATTGGCCCAGCTAAAAAAGTTGTAAAAATAAATGTTTACTATTGTTCAACAGCACAATATACGGGTATTGTTTCCTGTGCAGCAAAAATTGCACTATTTTCTATAAAGTTATTTCAGTTTATGTCGAGACTAAGCGACCAATAATTGCATAACAATTACAACGTTTTCTTCGATTACTGTTTCAGATCTATCAGAATGCCAGTTGATGCAAGTACCTGACGCAGTTTACCATTTAATGAGACACACGGAATTGAAAAGATGCGATCTTTCCGGAAATGTGATAACAAAGATTCCGCCGAAATTTGCCGTAAAATTTTCCCTGATCACAGGTGAGCTCCATACATGAATCACAGCATTGTCGAACACGTTATCTTTCTACTTTCTTAGCCTTAACAATCGTCCTACCGATTCTTTAATACTCTGTGTGTTTTTCCAAGCAGCGAAAGTTTCTGTGTAAACGAAATTCAAAATGGATGAATTGTTTCTAGAACTGAATCTGAGTCACAATCAAATGAGTAAGCTGCCAGAGGAGCTATCCGAACTGCAAGCCTTAGAAAGGCTGAATATTTCGCATAATACATTCATTGCTTTGCCACCAGTTACTTGTCGGATACCGCAGTTGAAGTATCTTCATGCCAATAACAACTACATCATCGGTAGGTATTCAGAAACCTGTTCCTATTACATTTATAATGACCCTCCAATTACATTTTTTCAGACGTGGACGTCGAAAGACTTAGGCACGCTCCCGTTCTGGAATTCATCGATCTTCAAGCGAATCCGTTGACGGCCAGGATGCACGATCTTCTCGGTACCTTGACTCGAATTCGAGTTGTACTGACGCCTAGGCAAGTCGAGGAATGGGAGGATCTCACCATCTGAGGTAGACCCGTAGCTCAACAAGAAGAATCAACTCTGCCAAAAGGGGCCGTCAACCCGCGCGAACGTACTCTGCGTTCGTTCTGTCTTGACTGAAATTGTTCAAGAGTTTTGCAAACGACTCGTTGCACGAGTCAAGAATGAATAGCGACTACTTTGTACAGTATAGACGACTGACCGAGAACGGGCGTGACCGATAACCGGCAAGAATCACATATTTAGAAAGCCAAGCAACAACAAGCTTCGTTGTCGACCGTACCGCTTGTAAATGCGTACTCATCTCGAGTATTTAACAGCAGAGGCTTGCCGTGTACCTGGGACTTTTTCTTCATTGATCTCGCGAATGAATACCGATCGATCGTCACTTCGTTTCTTCTTTTCTACCGTGTGCTTTACTTCTTTTTTTCTAGATTTTTTATCGGCCATTCGCTCGTTCAACCGTATACCTCTGTGATCGATGTCACGAAAGATCCGCCAGCCGCCGATCCAACTTACTATTTACCATATTTTTACTAACTTCGATTAAATATTCTAT
Organism: Lasioglossum baleicum; assembly: GCF_051020765.1. Taxonomy (NCBI): domain Eukaryota; kingdom Metazoa; phylum Arthropoda; class Insecta; order Hymenoptera; family Halictidae; genus Lasioglossum; species Lasioglossum baleicum. The sequence continues at coordinate 9,116,665 of NC_134929.1, forward strand.
AAATCTAAGATACGTTTTATTATTTTTCATGCGTGGACTTGACATATTGCGACGTATATACACACGTGTGTGTATATATACTGTGTAAAACGAAATCATGCGACTGCCACGAACAATCGATATTTTGTCTACGGAAACGAAAAACGTGAAAAAGTATGTACATATACTGTTCGTGCCTCGCAAGTTGTCTCCTAGCAGGAATTCGAGAGGAATGCGCTTCTTGTTCTAGCCGAATTATTGGCTAAAGTGTGTGATGTCACGGCCTAACCATTCGCTGCGAGCGAGAGACAACTTGCGGGGCATGGAGAGTACGTGAAAGCGCGTAAAGCAAGGATCACCGTTGGAAACGCGAGAATTTTCAGCTTTTCTGTGTTTTAGATATGTATATTGCGAAACTGCAACGAGCTTGCATGAACATTTATATTTAATTTATATATATATATATACCACGTTTTATATATACATATATAACGTTTATATATATAGCTGTGTGTACATGCACAATACACATCAGAATATAATAATTTGTATTTCCGATCTAGTCAATTGTCCGCGAAATGTTGCAATATACTTTTAAGAAATAATAGATCTCGACTTGATTCCTTCGACCCGCACTTCTTCGACAACGATTCGCATAAGATTCAGCGAAGTTAGGAGAGGCAGGAGGCTGGACTTGCAGGGTAGTCGTTAGACTGCTGATCTTCACAGGAGATTGAAATCCGCAAAAACGTTCGAACGCGCTTCATTGGTTTAGTACCTATATTTTTCTCAATATTAATAATAATAATTAATAATAATAATTAAACGTATGAGTCACAGAGTTAATTATCTACAATACTTGATCATTGAATATAAAATCACAAAATATACATAGAATGGACGCGGTTTAATTGTAAGAATCAAGGTAGACGTTACGGACTTTCCTTTCATTCCATTTGTCGTTCTATTGTAAACGATTCTCTTTTTCTCACTTTCACAAAGTGATCACGCAGATGCCAGGGATTGCTATATATTTTAGAGCGAAAAATACTTCTCGGCCGGACTTTCACACGCAAGCTTATGCGGCGCGTCTACGCGACGCGCATCGAAGAAAAACGGAGAGAAAGAGAGAGAGAAAAGAAGATGATCGCGAAAGTCTTGCCAATGTTTTGCTCCGACAATCCCTCGACACGAACACGCGTTCTCAAGGCTTAACAATAAGATTGCGTACGTCGGAGGCGACACAAGTAATAGCTATTGAACTGGCGGCAGCTGCGGCAGAGGAGAGAGCCACTGATCTCTTTTTCACGTTTACTGTTTTACACTTGCGTACACTTGCATATCTTGTATACCGAAGCTACATTCTGTTTTTAATGAGTGATTATAGTACTATATATATTTATATATATATATATTTATATATATACAGGACGAGTCTCGTGAAATGAAGACTCCAAAGAACTCCTAAGTTATCTGTTGTACGAAGAAGTTTTTCAAACAAATGTTGCATGGTTTCCAAAACTTCATTTTTAATATTTAAACAATGAGCTATTTGGTATAATACCTTTTTACGCAGAATTTGGAAAAACTGAAGATGACCCTCGTATCTCGAGAAAAAATCAAAGTAACAAAAAACAGATTACAGAGCTGTATGTCCCCCTGGAAACCATGCAACATTTGTTTGAAAAGCTTCCCTCGTACAACGAATAACTTCAGAGTTATTTGAAATCGTTATGTTACGAGACTCACCCTGTATATGTGTGTGTATATATATAAATATATATCTATATAATTATATATACATAGACATATTTTTGATACGCGAGAATATATATACGACTACACGACTCCGATACATCGCAATCGAATCTAGGACGAATCTAGGCTGTGTAACGGCGCACGGTTGAGCTCTCCCTCGAAAGACGCGGAAACGACGGAGTTTCTGGTGAAGGCGAAGAAGAAGAAGAAATATATAAGGAGGAGGGAGGGAGGGTTTGTTCGGAAAAACGCCATCGTTTCGCGCGTTGTCCCCGTCGATGGAGGGAGACCCAACGGCTCGCAGAATACGTCGAATCTGGCACTCACACGTGTACCACTCGCTCCCGTTCTTCCTCCCATTTCCCTTTGCAGTATGTACAGAAATATATCCTAACTAAATTCACATTCAGGCAACATCGTCGAAACAAAAATTGTTCGCCGAGACCACTGGTCGCGGTCTACTTGCTGTACAGAGCACCACCTAATCACCCTCATCATTGAGCTTAAAAACGAAGACGTCGATTAATAAACTAATACAACAATAGAAGACGATAACGACTCGAACAGAATTGTAAAGTAGTCGGATTCGCTATCGTCGGGCGTAGACAAGAAACGTTAACGTGTTTGTATACGAGTATACTTTCTCTTTTCCACCTGTCAACCGTGGAAGACGAGCTCGCTGCTCGTCCTTTGTACTTGAACGCGCGTATCTTTCGATTCGATTACGCGGCTTCTCGTATATTCGCCGAGAGAGATAGATACGCGCGCGTGTTCGCGATTCGAATAACCAGAACGTGAGATCGTTCTTGTTCGACGCGTTGAAAGAATATCGGCTAACAGGTGCTGCGGGTATATGTTCACGCGCGAACAAATGTATAATGGTTAGAAGCGCTAGCAAGTTTCTTGGTCGTCGGCGGAGATAGCGCGTGAATCGTCCACATGAGTCGCCTGCTTCACAATCGAGTCGATACACAGGGGAAACAAGGGTAGAGAAAATTCATGCGGTTACACAACGATCGCACAATATTTGTTGTTCGGTGTATGCATAGTTGACACGCGTGTATAGGCGGAGCGTGTTATTTAAGTGTATATGAAAAGTACTCTCCGTGCCTCGCAAGAGATCTCCTGGCAGGAATTCGAAAGGAATGCGGCGGCAAGCCATCCGATTGGGTGATTCCACTGGCACTTTCGGTTCTAGCCGAATTATTGGCTAAAGTGTGCGAGCGAGGACCCCTTTGCCCCTGTGCCGTCTCGAGGGACTTCTTGTGAGGCACAGAGAGTATGTTACTTTCGTTTAGCAGTGTGCTTGCTAATTGTTCGGCTGTGCACGATCAAAGTACAGAGAGGCACAATTTCCAAGGCTGGTCAAGCGTGATCAGGCTGTCCTTTCCTTCGTAGAAAACGGTACCGTACTTTCGAAGTATCCGATGCGTGGGTGATCTTGATCATCCTCGGGTTCAGGATTCGTCGAGCCGAGGTTCGTTAACCAGCTTCGGGACTCGTTCTTCTTTTTTCTCCGTCCTTCTTTCCATTCTTCCTTTCTCGTTTCTCGTCCGATCAACGACACGGAGAGCGAAGGGAAGCGTGTTGGACGTAATTGACTAAACGTTTCGCACACGATCGATCTTACCGGGCAAGTCGGTCCCATTGGCACATCATCGGAATCTCTTTGCTCGCTTGCGGACGCACGGGAATCGTACGGTAACGCTTAGGCCCACTATTAGAACGTAGCAGTGTTTCTCTTGGAATCTCATGTGCCGATCGATCCACACAAGAGACCCCTCCAGCCGGGAAATTCTCGCTGGGTAGCTATTTTTCGTCGTCCAGTGTACCGTACTGAACCAAATAGCGTTTTACAGACCCTCGCATCTCCATTCGCGCGACTCGCCGTTCGCTTCGTAATCGTTTAACGTCCTAGAAGTAGTGGCTAAGTGTTAAACAGGTGGCACTCGATGTAAGATGTGGGCACGAAGCCCTCGATCGGCTGCGAGATGCGTCGGACTCGGGTCCAGCCATCCCCCTGGTCCAACTCGATCATGTACAGCTCCTCACCGTCGTACATCGGTATAGATCCCTCGCTGGTAGCTGAACACAGAAATTTCAGATCTAAACGCTTGTCGCTTTTTTCATCGACTAAGAGCCCGTTCGGACACGGCGGAAACCGCGCGGATCTTATTTACATTAGCGTCTTCGGCCAACCAAGTTGCTCCACCTGTGACTAAGCACGTCTTGGGACATTGAAGCAAATAGAACATATTAGACTACGGTAAGTGGTGGAGCCACCAAAAATTGTTGCCGAGCTAGTGTACACTGCGGATCTTTGTGCAAAATAAAAATGTTCTGCATTTATTGCGGGAAGCAGGAACAAAATTAAAATTTATATCATCCCTTAATGACTTCGTTACATTCAAAACAACATTACAGTATTCTTAAATTTTTCTAATCGTTCACTGTTTTATATTTCACTGAACCAATTTCTTTATAAATGCATAAAGATCCGCAGTCTACTCGCAAGAAACAGCTCTAGTTCACACGTGTCCGCGCGGACCAACAATCCGAACCAAAAAACGCACGGTTTCTGCCGTGTCTGAACGGGCTCTAATAGATCCCTCGTGGTAGAAATAAAACGAATCAAGATCCGTGGTCTACGAATCTCGCTGTACTCACCATCGAAAGGATAGAGAGCTCTACACGTTCCCAATGGCGGTTGAGCATCGATCTCGTCAACGTAATATTCTTCGCCACCGCTGCCAGGAAGTGACGTCCTCGATTCCCCGAGACCAGATTCCGGGCTATTCGTGGAACTGTGCATCAGTACCGTAAAGCGAAAAGCGTGTCTAATTGGTCTAGTTAAAAATTCTGATCTGTATGTCTTAGACTTTAGAATTCAGACAGAGTGAAACAGCGCGAGAAAGAATGACAGAGAGAGAGACACGACTGGTAATTATCGCGACGATTCTTCCGTTAATAAGAATACAATAGAAAAATAGAAGAAAGAAAAGAATACATTGATTTTTCGAGTAGAATGAGTTCCTGAGCTTATCGTTATCGACGGCTATCGACGCTGACGACTAAAAAGCTTACCCGTGGGTGGGTTGCGGTGTACCCGGGGCGCTTTTCTTGTGTGTCGGTTGATTGGCGTTCGCGTTGCTCACGCTGGAGTCGGACGCCGATCTCGAGAGGCTCTCCTCTCCCCCCGAATGGCTGGATCTTCTGGAACTCAACGGTCTGGTTGCGGATCCGTTGCTGGTGGGCTTTCGCGGCGCTTGACTGGGGCTGAAACGATTTCGGGCCGTTAGATTTCGCCGTGCCGAGCGGTTAAGTAGATCGTGAACACGGTAGAATTAAGTACACGTATACTAGTGCATTGAAAAAAGCCGATGTAAACGTATTTTTTATTTTGGCCACAGAAAAAGTAATTTTCCAGAACACGTACATAGTTAACACAACTTTTCAAATGTTTCTGATGATCTGACAAAAAAGTGTTTCCAATAAAAATTGATCGGTATTCACTTTTCTACGAATAAAAGTAAACTTCTTTCTTAGAAAATGGAGATCACGTCAATAATATTGTAATTTATATCGAGACGAATACAACGACCTCTAATAATATAAGGTTGGACCTTGAAATAACGCTACAATAGTTTTGGCCACAAAACCGGGTTCCCAGCCCAAAGGGTGAAGGTACCAATTACCGGATTAATTAATTGCTTGCTATACCGTAGCACAATAAAATCATTATGTTATTATCCTCTGATGTATCACAGATTCTTAGCATTTTGTATAATCGGAAACAAAATATTGCGTTGTCCCGGGGAATGAGGTTTTTATATATTAGATTGGGGAAAAAGAAATCCATTATTATTACGTTATCTCAAGCGGAGAAATGATGGATTTCTTTTTCCCCAACCTAATATATGTAACTGATGTTTTCTATATCTTAAACAAAAATTATTGTAATACTTTTGATTTATATACGAAGGGGAAACGTCAATTTTATTTTGAAAAATAAAGTAATACTAGATACTTCGTGTTATTTTCATTAATTTCTAAAAAGGTTGTTTTGTGTCCGATAACCGGGTGGGGCACGATAACTGGTACCTATACCTCAATGGCGCCAGTGGTTCCGACAAATGGAATCTCTACAGCTACTTGAAATCAAGCAAGGTCACCTGGACAGACTGACGCCAGCGCGCATCGCTTCTTCGAGATAACCTTGGAACTTTGCCAGCTCGACACCGAGTTTATCCAGCTTGTTGCTCGATTGATTCAGTTGTCCTTCTATACTCATCGGGTCGCCGAGCGCCGGGTTCTGCTCGTACACGCCCTTCATCTTCATCAAGCCATCCCTCGCCGCCGTCTCCTGCTGTATCTTCGCCTGGATCTCGTCGAGCCTCTGCTGGAGTCTCTTTTTGCGTTGGTTCGGTGGTAGATCGCTGCAGTCCTCCTTCGCCCCGTCCCCGTATCCAGGCACGTTGTTCTGCAATTGCATCGTTTAAGTATCCGGTTGCTTGCAAAGAGAGATCGACTCTAGCTATCGCTACGGATAACGTGTGATTACGATGAGAGAACAAAAGGAGATGGCACGCAGTTGGTAGTTGATGGTTGATAGTTGGCGCAGCGAAAGTTAGACACGATACGCGGTACAGGGGAATCGTCATCCCTGGATCACATATCGAGGCGATTAACCCTTTCAGCTCTGAAGCTTTCGGCTTGCAACATGCATGCATCCGTACACCGGACAGTCAGTTTCGCAGCGCAGACACGAACGAGCTCGAACGACCAAAAGGGTTAATTAATTCTACGATACGAGAATGGCAACGGGGAGAGCGCAGGAGCGACGATGTTAGGCGTGGCTGTCACGAGCATACTCAGAGTCGAGCGAACTATCGTTAACCTGTTAACGGAGTGAGAGAGAAAGAGAGTTTACGGAGAGCGTCCCGTTAACTGTTATTTCATCGTTAGACAGCGGATTTTATGCATTTAGTATTGTTCTATACTGCGGTCTGAACGTGTCAACTATTTGCGTCATTTTTTTAACTTTAAAGTTCTATCAAGATTATAAAATAAGGGTGCACGTGTACCCGAATTGCCGGGTTAAAAAGACACCCTTTGCTAGGCTCGCAGACAGATATTTACGATTAACGATCGTAGGCTCGCACTCGGTTAACAGGTTCGACGAGAGTTTAAGGAGGTAGTCCCGTTTCCAGGATTGCAAGGGTGCGGGATGCGTCGATAATGCGAAGATGGGGTTGTTCACAAAGCTGCGCATGTAGCTATTTTCATAAAGCTGCGACAGCTACATGCTGCTGAATAATGCAAATTACGCCTCGTAAACGTAAAAGTAGGACTGTTATTTAACGCGTTTGTCTACTGAAAAACCCTGTATCTGCATTATCGAGAAGTGAGAAAGCGCATTCTGCACCCTTGTAATTCTGGAAACGGGACCACCCCCTTAACTGTACACGGCTGAAGCGTACTCGCGATCGCGGAGGAAGCAGAAATCGGAAGGACCAGGGGAGAGAGAGAGAGCAGTTCGTGAACGGTTTTCGTGATTCTGACATGGGCTGTCGAACGAAAGGCAACGGGCGTGTGGTAAAGAATAAGACAGACCTTCAAAGCTATGCACACCTCGATCAACTTCTGTTGTTCGCATGAAACAAAGTCCAAAAAACGTATCACTTAGCGACAATGGATCGGTAAACGATCTCGAACTCGAGCAAAAACTCAGCGGCAGAGCGGACTTGCTCGAATCACGAACATTCGACATGAAAACATTATCGGACCACGTTCCCGAGTTTCTGCTCGACCGACAAGATGCATCTAACGACACGCAATCGCTTGTTGTCACTGTCGCGTTTCCCGACTATATGCATACGGAAAGGATGCAAAGAGATCGTTACACACTGGCAGGCGGCGAACAAGCGATCCATGGACACACAACACGTACTTACAAAGCGCAATTCGTATCCAAACGCACAGTCCCCGGGAGAAGATCGGAAACAAGAGACCACAGGCAGATCGAACCATCCACCGAAATTAATCAAAAGTACAGAAGAAAGATAAGTTGTGCGTGTCTCGCGAGAATTCCGGCGAAACGGTCCGGCTAGTTCGGACCGAGTGTGAAACGCGACACGGTGTTCACGAGGTGCTGGCACGGTGCAGATCGCTGTAGCGTTGCCGAGAGTAAGAGAAAGATCTTTCGGAAGGTATCGTTCATGCTTCGACAAGATATGCTGCGTGCGTCGTATCGCAGGCCTGTCGACCGATGGGGATGCAAGTACAAAAAGAGAAACAAAGAGAGGCTGGGATATATCGGTTCGTGCATGTCGTGACTACCCCCAGGTTTCCCGTTCGATCCGTTAACCAGTTAATCCTTCAAACTCGAAGCAATTTTCATTCCGATATCAGTACATATCTTTCAACCTAGAAGATTTTTATTCTAGTCTCTGACGAACGAAAATATTTTCTGTAACGTTCTGACACTGTTTTCGATATCAACGACAAACGAAGACATTTAACCCTTTGCAGTCAAAATTATTTTAACTAGAACAATTCCACTCTACATATATGATTTTCTTCATTTCATGGATTTGAAATTGATATAACACATCGTACAATACTTAAATGTTTAGTAATTGATTAGATACCAACATATTTGATAATCTAAACAATATTTTGAATAATGGTATAGCTAATCCCTTGCACTATAACATCAAATTGAACACTTTTTTAGTTTCGTCTCGATATTGTACAGTCATTGGAAAATAGGCAAACAGTGAATATAAATTTTTGTCCTCTTCTGTCTAAAGTACCATCGGTGTGGTACACGTGACACGAAACGTGTTAAGAACGACGAGGAAGGTCTAATCACTGTGAACGTAAAATAAATCGTAGTTCGAGAGACAGCCTCTGTACAGGTCAACGGGTTAACGGATGAAACGAGACTAAATGTGGAGTAGATAGTGAACGAATATGCCAGATTCACAGTGGTGTGTCGCGGTGGTCTACGTCGTCCAGGTGCCACAAGCGAACGTCTTTCGGTGTGTACCTTGTTGCTGCTGAATATGCCGAAGAGGCCGACCCTCTTCTTGATCTTGCCACCGGAAACGGTGCCCTTCGCCGTCAGGTGGTTGTGTATCGGTTGCATCACCGGCTGCGACAGCTGACTATTGCTGTCGTAGGTTTTGGCGACGGACAGGTCCTCGAACGGGAAGTCCCCCGGTGGCTGGAACCCGCTCTTGTACCGCTCGATCACCATCATCGTGTCCTCCTTTTCGTTGATCTCGTTCGCGGCCTTCTCGATGCCGTCCAGACACTGCGCGATTATCGGCGCGACCGCCCGCTCGATCTCCACGGATTTCAGCATGTAATTCCGCATGTTCTTTATTCTCTTCTCGTCCAGCTCCTGCGGAGAAAAACCGAGATCGTTTGAATAGGAATCGGGAGACCTGAACGTAAGACGATCTGCATCAGCAGAAGCGGGAAATCGAACCGCGTGACCGGTACGTTTTACACCGTTTGCACGTGCAATTTTTACTGGTCATCATTAGACTGCGAATTTGATGCATTTGTGATGAAAGTGGGTAGGTACAATTTGCTATTTTTATCATTTCACTTCCTCGATACTATTCGATTGATAGACTGCAGATCTTTGTGCATTTATGGCTTACGAAAATGTTCAAAAGAGGCTCGAATATAAAACTCGATAGAATTTTGTACAATTGTTATTTGTTTCAGATGTACAAAGGCTATTCCCATTAAAAATAGCATTTTATTTCATTCCACTTTCTTAAAATTTGTCTACAAAAATTGGACAATGCATAAATATCCGCAGTCTATTGATCAACTATATTTCTTACGATATTATTCTTTATCTTTCTATTTTATCTATCTTACTATATTATTTACGAGCAGCCGATAAAATCCGATTTTACGACGCACAGTGTGATATTTCGACCATTCAGGTCGAATACAAAATAAAGTAATTAGAAATCATCATATTCTGAGTAGTTCTAACACAATACATGATAATAAAAAAAGAAACAACATCATTAATAATTTAATTCCCCTGAATGATCGAACAATATCACACTGTGCGACGGCTCGGATGATGACGCATCGGAGAAAGGACGAGAGCAAGCTGAAAAATACCTGGAGGTGCTGGAACACCTCTGGCATGGCCGTGTGATAGTGCAGCGTCTGCATTTCGTTCGTCTTCTGCAGCTGATTCGCGTACTCCGTTTTCGCCTCCTCGCTCTGCTGTGTTTTCAGCGTCATATTCATCCTCTGTTTCTCCACCTGGAAAAGGGGAATCGTACAGGTTAGCGGGTCGAGTCTGATGGGAGGGCGGGGTCGAAGGGTCGAAAAAAGGTGGGCGAAGCGCCAATCGATCGACGTACTTCCGCTCTGGATAGATGCAGATCAGCGTCCGCCCTCTGGTAGTTCTCGACGGACCTCTCCGCCTCGCGGAACGCCTTCTCGTAGGCCTTCCTGGCCCGCTCCAGATTTCCGATCTGTCCGGCGAGGGTCGCCATCAATCTGGCGCCTTCCTGCAGGTGCTTCTTTCTGTCCTCCTTGAAGTCCTTGACCAGTATGTTCAGCTCCCTGAGCACGTTCGCCTGCAGATTCTCAGCGATCACCTCCCGTTGACCCGCCTGATCGTTCACCTCGTTCAGCTCCAGCTTGAACGCCCGGCACGGGCTGTACCTGCGCGAACAACACGGATTTCGCGAACCTTGTTACGCTGCTCTGTGTCCTCGTCGTTGATCCAACAGCTCGAACGCGGAACAGGTACACGAAAACGGATAGACTCACGACAACGGGGGAGTCTGAGGTTAGGGGCGGGAGGATCGATCACGCTCCCACGCGAATCCCGATGACGCACGAGACCAAACGAGAGACGAAACGGGAAGAAGGCTGGTCCGCGGAAAACGAGCCCGTAGGCGCGAATCGAGCGAGTTACTGAACTTATAAAGCGACCCGCCCACGCCCACAGATAACAGATTAGCTACCGTTTTATGTTTTATACCGCTCCGTCAGCGGAATGCTAAACACGTGGGTGAACCAAATATTTCTCCCCTCTACGTGCGATATTTTTTCGATTATTGCCTGTCAGATCGTATACGTATTAATTAACCCTTTGCACTCGAACAGTGTCTCCGAGGGGCCAGTGATAATTGCCATACAAATATTCAAAACAGTTTTAATATTATTCAATTCGTCTGTGTTCTATAAATTATAAAAAGCTCAACTGTTGTATGGGAAAACAGGTTCAATTTGACGTGCACAATGTAAAAGAGATTACACAGAATAAAAATGATCTGAGTCGAAAGAAATGTGTTGATATTCGAATTAAAATTGCCTCGAATCCAAAGCGTTAATGATGATCTTGCTTTCGATTAGGGGAATAGGAATCGTGTCAATTTGAATAGACAGTTCTCTCGAAATAAGTTATACATATTAATAGAATTTGGAATTACGAAATAACTGAAGACAATGTAATTGAATTACTTTGTGATTATAATTCGTAATTGAACTGTAATTCAACTTCAACACAACTCTGACACTGAGGGACAGATTCAGTTCGTGAAATGAGGGACGGATGAGGGTTAAAGCGGCAGGGGACTAGTACCGTTCTATCGATTTCCGTGGACCTTGGCAGGCCCTAAAGTGTTCGTAGGGCGTAGGCAGGGTGCCCGAGTGTGCTCGATGAACGAAAGGATCCCGAGAACCGTGTTCGAGTCGCATTTTACCGTTCCACCGTTTTACCGTTCACAGAGGGAAATCCGGTGCAACCGGGTATCAATCTCGGACAAGGGGGAACGAATATCGAGGATCGACCCGAGAAGCGAAAGAAACAACGGTTGCACGGAAAAAGTGGGCTGAATGCCAGCTAGCAGTGAATTCCAGCGGGGAAACGAGCCGTATTCGGCCGGCGAGAGATCGTACGTCTTCGGGATCGAGATCGTCGGATCATTAAAAGGTGATTTACGCATCGCGTCGCGAGGAAAAGTAAAACGCCGCGGATGGATTTCGAGAACGGAATTATTTCTCGAGTATCGTCCGCGACGGGCCACATAGATCGTTGCCGAGCCGTGGATCCGGTATTACGCCTTCAACGTTGGCTCATACTCACTGAGAATCCTCCTCCTCCTTCTTCTTCGGCTGATAGCTCTTCACGAGACGTCTGCAATCAGAAACGGGGCGAGATTAGCGTCGCGCATCGACGTTTCAGTCCATTCCGCACCGCCTCTGCCCTAAGATGGACGATCGTTTTCGCGTAATCCCGAGAAAAGTCGAGGACAGTCCGAGAACCCATTACAGATAATGTGTCTCCTTATCTAGCGTCTGCGGTTCGTCGTCAACGCAGCGACCGTTGGACGTTCCGATGCGCTCGTTTCGACACGAGAACGAACGGATTAAGGTCGGTTTATGCTATCCGCACAGACACGGAACGTATCCGACCAGAGAGATATTTTTCAATGCATTTGAATCGCGAAGTGTCGGTACCGTTCCGTGTCTGCGCGAATAGTATAAATCGTCATTTTACGAGGCGCAACGACGAGTTTCGGTTGCGTTGGGAACTCGGTCGAGACCAGAAACCGGCGCTGGACTCTTCGAGAAGCGCGTGGAGTTTGCGTAGGTTCGCGATATGCACACCGAAATACCGTATTCGTCCACGCAGAAATTAGAAAGTCTTTCGATTAGAAATCACGAAAATTTCACCAGGTCAAGACCATCAACTGACCATTAGCAGTTCTGGCAAGGTCGTGAAAGGAGTGACGACTCGTCGAGTAATTAGGACTCGAATCATTTGGTCGTTTACTCGAGTGCGAGTGGCAGGGAATAACGGCTCCGCCGACTCATTCTAATTCGAACAACGCCGAGCCGAGCCGAGTCGGGCCGGACCGGGCCGGGCTACGAGCGATAAATGTGTGCCGGCTGTTAAGTGCACTATCATCCGGAAGTTGACGTGTCCTTGATACCAGATCGACCGTACGTCGTCGGGCCTGCGGAGGAAACGGGTCGAACGCGGGACTTTGACTTCGCAGAGTGGGGAACATCGTTTCCGATCGACTCCAGACCCGTTCGAGTACGCCTCCGATCGGAAAAGCTATTTTCGCTGGCTCACTTTTCTTCTCTCCTCACCTCTCCTCGCTAGCTGGGTCTGGGTTACCATCCAAATATCGGATAAGTTATTCTCGGGTCCACTCGAATTTAGGTCGCTGTCCAAAACTCGTCGATCACCATTTCACTCGATAACAAGGCGACCGGGTTTCGACTTATTGAGGGGATAGACTCGTTTCCAGGATTGCAAGCGTGTGCGGGATGCGCCTTTAAGTAGTCAAATGTGATAGATGAAAGCAGTCACCCTCAAAAGTCCTATTTTTACGTTTACGAGGCGTAATTTGCATTATTCGGAAGCAAGTTGCGCCTCGTGAATGTAGAAATAGCAGATATTTAAAAACAACAAAGTAATTTGAAAACAATTAATTAAAACAATTACGAGAACCCATTCATCGAGATTTCAATTATCAAAGAAACTTCTGCAGAAGCGATTTCGTGTGTTCACCGTGCTCTACGATTCCTTTCGCAGCTGTACCGATTACAACTTGTCTGTGGCGGAGATATCCTAAGAGTGAAAAACAATTTGGAGAAGTAGAATTTTCTTTCGATCGGAAAGAAACGAATACGAGTATGAGATAACATTAACCTGGCGTGGGCGGAAGCACCGCAAGAGAATCATCGCGATATCGTTAGAAGTTTTCTTCAAAATGGGAAAAGAAGTACATACATTTTCTGATCACTCCGAGTAACAGAAGAATGAGCTACCGTCCGATGTTGGACAGCTTTGTGTGTGTACGCACGCGATTTATCCGGGAGGTTAGTCGACACTCCGGAATAAAAGGAAGGGCCACATTAAAATTGACATGATTCTAATTTACATTCATATTGCAATGTGTTTCTAGACACATGTAACAACATGTACATAGAAGCGAAATCAAATTTGGATCCGACACGATATCGCGGCGCGACGATGATAGAGATTTCGAAGGAATATTTTGAACAGTGCATATTTTCCGTGCGAGAGTTTCACGGAAGAGGGTAGCCGGGACGGGATATTTTGCTCGTTCGCTTGACTGAGAAACCGGGCGGGCACGAAACCGTTCGCGATCGAAGGCACGCCGTGTATCCGTATCGGAATGCATTTAATGAAAATCAACGGCACGTCGCCTCTTGTCGTCCCTCGTCGCGTATCGTCGGGGAAAACTGAGACTGCCGGTGAACGGTACCTCCTGTATTTGCACGATCGACGCGCGAGCATAGCGCAAGCAACGCGCGAGCCTTGTATCGCAGAAATTACGGCGCGTTAAGGCGCAAGGAACGTGCCCGTGATAATTTATAATTTATATGCAACGACTGCGAACGTGCTCTCCGGATGAATTTGTGTGTGACGAGAACGCGAAATCGCTCCCTCCACCCCCCTCCTCCGATTTACACGCGCGACACGATTAATCGTTTAAACTGATCAGCTTAAAAACCGTCACGTTTGCTTTTGTTCATTTTGATCCAGCGAACATTATGCATCTATGACAAAAATGGGTAAGCACGATTTGAAGCAGTGAACATATTAGAAAGATTTAAAGACATCGGCGTATTGATTTCAGCTGAATCAGATAATTAAAAGAAGAAAGAAATTTGTGGATTTCGTTCCTGTTAGGGATTGCAATCCCGCGTCATTAGTCCAGTCAACGAAAAATCGTAGAGGAAAATGGAAGGTACACAATTTTTAATTTTGGGACTTTGATTGGACTAGTTAGGAGGTAAACATACTAAAAGTCCCCACTCCTAGGAGGTGAGCGGGGTGCAGGGGGCACATAGTTTCCGAAATATAAGCGGAAAACCGAAAAAGGGATCTTCTACGTGCCCCTGCACCCGCTCACCTCCTAGCAGTGGGGACTTTTAGTATGTTTACCTCCTAACTAGTCCAAACAAAGTCCCAAAGTTGAAAATTGTGTTCCTTCCATTATCCTCTACGATTTTTCGTTGACTGGACTAATGACGCGGGATTGCAATCCCTAGTTCCTGTGTCTCGCAATCAATGCAAACATTTTTTGTATCGAGCATTTTCGAATCGGTCGAGGTTCGATTCGAGGAAAAATCGGTGGAGGTCGCTTCGCTCGGCCTTCTCTTCGATCTGTTGGATCGCGACGAGCGATAGCGGCAATCCTTGGTCGCGTTGCTTAAAATATCGTAAGGTTCGATCCGCCGACAAGAAATGCTCTCGCGATCGATACGAACGCTCGAGTCGTCCCCGTCGAGCCCGCATGGAACCTCGATTGTTCGGGTGAATAGTGGAAAACTCGGATGGAAACTGGTAGCCGTGATCGACGTCGGATCCGCGTACAAACGTTCCTTTGTACGGTGTCCCGACGATCGAGGATCCAGATAATCGGGATTTCTAAAGCCGGCAGTGCCGAGAGCCAGTTACGCGAGATTATTAATTACGAACTCGTCTAGAGTCGCTCGGGAGATTCTCTGGTATTAATAGCCGGCGACTAAGTAACCGACTGATAATTGCGATCTCTATTAGCCCGTTAAACGGGAACGCTGTCCGAGCGACGGCGGTCGCGCGTACCGGTGCAATCGTGCAATTAAAAACCTACAAAAACAACCGGTGAACACGATGTAGCTTACATTAGCGCGAGTGCCACGAGGACTAACAAGTTAACCGACGTTCCCGGCTACCGGCTGTCGGCTCGAAAACCAGCTATCGAAGCGCAACCGAGACTCAGGTGCTTCGCGGCCTGCATCCGTAAAGAACGTTCCTTCGTGGTCGCTTTAAACTGAAATTTAACCAGCTCGCGAATCGAACCACCCTACGCACATCTTGAAAAACGCTCACATCGTTATCGGCAATAAAAATTGAGCCGGTTCAAATAGAACTTGAAAAAGGACAAGTACCCGCGCAGCGTTATCGGCAATAGAAATTGAATTATAATCAAGTTCGATCGACGAGCCGGTTCAAATCGAACTGCTTTCCCTACGAAAGAACGTTCGATCGTGGTCGCTCGAAAAACTAGTGGCTGAATTTGAACCGGTTCGCGAATCAAACCACCTTGTATCTTGAAAAAGACAGGTACTCGCGCGGCGTTATCGGTAATAGAAATGAAGCATGGATCGATTATAAATCAGGTCTCGAAACGAGCAAAGAGTTCGAAGCAATCGGAAAGCTGCCGAAAAGATAAAAGTAGAACGTCGGTGAGACCCCGGTAGGCCGTAAAGGGTGAACGCGCGAGACGTAAACGTAGGATCGAGTGTTTCGAGACACCCGTTGTAACAAACGTGTGCAACAGTAGACGGCATTCACGGAACAAACAAGGGGGCCCTTTAATACAATATTACCGGCTGCATCTTGCGTCCGTGAACTCGTGGGGTGCGTGAGACGCGCTCGTTATACAGGATGTCCCATTGAAATCGTTAACCTCGGCTACTCGGGCCTTTGTTAATTTATGGAAATAAAAAAAAGAGAAAAGAAGACATGGACACGGCAAGGCAAGACCCACCACCATGCAGCATGGTGAATCGGTTACGGCGGCGTACGAGCCTCTATACATCGTGGACCTTGGCACAGGTGATCATCCGATCAACGTAGACGACGAAAAGCTTCTCGCTCCTGGGAGAGCTTCTTACCTGAGTTTCGCGGCGTACTCCACTTCGATGGCGCATCTGTCGCGAATAAAATGCCCGTACCGTTCGAGGAACTCTATCCCTTTTTGCGTGTGCTGGGATAGATTCTCGAATTGGTCCTGGAACAGAGAGAAACGGACCGAATCACATGGCTGGAATTGGCTGGCTTCCATCGATCAAATTCACGGTGAACCTTCAACGATGAACAGCGAACGACCAACACTTTCAGATGTATCTTTCGCTTTCTACGTCCGATAGCTATCAGCGTGTCCTTTCTATAACGCGGAGCGACAATGGATAATTGAAGTCGATCCGATCTGTAAATAATTCTAAGTTTCTTTTAACGCGTTACGAATGAATCGCGTAAAACCAAAGATTTTCCGCGGATCGAGTTGAAAGTTATACATACTTTGATACATCATTCCTGGAGCATAAAGCAAAAGATCCATCTGGTCGGAAAGTTTTCATGACAAGTGAATGTTTTTCGCGGAAAGGCTCGCTGCCGATTCCGAAACGAGTTCGAGCGTTCGTTCAACCGAAGTGATTATTCAATTTTTATACTGAAGAAAATGAAGTGTGATCCACTCGGACGCTACGATCCCGGCTTTGCAAACAACGTGCGCTGGATGTTTGCCGTCCGATAAAATCATTTGCTCGCCGCCTCGTCTTGTCGGTTGCAGCGGCGATCGATTCTCGTCGACGCGCAAACAAAGTCTGCGGTTTCTTTTCGCCGCGTTAGAAAATAGAATGTACGAACGTTGTGTCAACGGGGGATCAACGTGTCCATCGTTCTCGATAGCCATTCTCTCTGGATCGATGAACCGGAGCTGCGAGGAACCGGTGTACGACCCGATCGTCGATCGGAACGAATCCGAAAGAGGGACGCGATTATTCACGTGCTCGGAAGTAGGGCTTGCAATCGCGCAGGATCCCGCGTTTTTTAAATTGGTGACGCGAAATCCCGCAAATTTTGCGGGCCTATGGGTCTAATCAAAATTTCACGAATAACTTTAGAATAACTAACTTTAGACTAAACTTTAGAATAAGTACCGAGCTTTTTACAGGATATCTTTGCAATGACTTGAGGAGATTGACTTTGGTTTTTACGATCATATTTTCAAAGTTCTACAAATAGACATTTTGTTTTATAAAATTTGAATTCATCATTCATGTATATAGTTCATTTTAATCAATTTCTACCTTTACTTAAATATTTCTTAACTTCACCAATATTTTGGTAAAGGAAAAAATTCTTCCTACTCACATGGGCAATTGTCGTATTGTGTATTATATTGTATTGTAGCTTCGTTATTGATATAATAATTTTTTTATATATGAATTATTATATATGATTATTATATTATATTACACATATATATACGTATACATATGTAATATGTACATATATATTTTATTTCAATTATAGTTTGTTTTCCAAAAAGAGAGAGATTTATTTTATATTGGTTAATAAAAATTTATTTGGTTAATAAAAATTTTGGTTGCTGTATTAAATATACGTTTCTTTATTAAATATATATTATATTGAAGACTTGAAAGAAATCCTTAGTCCCGCGGGATTTAAATAAATCCCACATCTCCCCCGCGGGATGCGGGGGAAGGCCCTGCTCGGCAGAAGGAGACAATCTCGGAAAGTGGAGGGAAGCTGATGTTTGCAGACGATCGGCGCGGCAAGTGGTCAAAAGTAAACTGTCCGAAGAGAGAGAGAGAAAGAAAGAGAGAGGTTCGTTCACCTATCGTTCCCGAATTCTCCTTTCCCCCCGAATCGCGACGAGTTTAATGGCGAGTTGTCCTGAAATCTCGCCGGGGAGGGGCAAAAAGTTATCGAAGACGGTCGGGGAGACATTTCTCCGCGTCGTCTGCCAGGCAGAAGAGAGTCAGCGGGGGAGAGCGGGAGAGCAAAAGGGAAAAGGAGAAAGAAATCGAGTTAGGTCCAAGCGGTCGAGTGGTCGAGCACTGCAGTGCACTGGCGCGCTACTACTCTCGAGAGCCGCCCTACCTGGGACAATGAGGGTTTCGCAAGCAGAGCCTGCAGAAAGGTGGAAAGATTTCTGGCCGTTTAGCGGCTCGCTACGAAAAGTGAAACTGGACGCTGCCTTTCCGTTGGCGCAACCCGAACGCAACGCAACGTGCGCGCTAACTGGCCAGTCAGCTCGAACAGAAAGACAGTCCGGGAGTATTTATCGGCTCTATGAATCGCACACCGCGCCCGGTACGTTACACGCCGCCAGCCTCGCTCTTCCTTCTGCCAACCAATTTCCCCATTCAGATTTCGACCTAGCCGGCTCTAGCCGTGAATGGAGCAATTGCGCGCGGCGCTTCTAAATCGACCGCTCGATTCACAAGATTATCGGTCGTGCACCGTTCCGAGCTTATCGAGCTACTTCCCGCCCGACCACCTTCCCCTCTTCTTCTCCGTCGATAAAACGCAGTTAACACGTACCGACAGTTCTATTCAAATGAATTGAAGAATATTCGTCTGGTGGGATACGTTCCGTGTCTGTGCGGATAGTATAAATCGACCTACTCGTAGGTATACAGGACACCCCAGGTTTACAGAACATAGCAGTTTTAAAGCTTTATCCAAACGTCACCGCAAAAGAGAAAATAAATAAGGAGGACGGCGGAACACGTGGAGAGAGTGTTCGGGCCGAGGAGGAAGCTAAGAGAGGAAGCAGTGGAGTAAAAGTTAACATTTACGTTTACCCGAGCGAATAATCGGCGTCCTTGGTAATACGAGATTGGCAACGGCCGAAAATAGAATTTATTGCTTTGGAAAGTTCACTGTTATCGCGCATTATTTCGATAAACGCGTCGTTCGTCTTTTATACCAATTTACACGTAGGGCATAGACATATAGAGATAGACTGCGCCGTCTTATGGGCGAGTTGAAGCCCACAATGGCGGCGCGCGGTACAAAGAGTGAGAGAGAGAGCATTAGCCGGGGTCCATAGCGCTCTCTTTCTAATTGATGTATTTATTGATGTTTTATTTTTGTTTTTTGCCGCCATTGTGGGCTTCAGCGCTTCGTACAGGCCGCGCAGTCTATCTCTATATGTCTATGACGTAGGGTAACCGTTGCAGAACTTCTGTTAGTAATATTTCCGGCGTCTCTCGCTAGAATCCCTAACAAATGTTACGAAGTTACGAATACTTTAGTCTTTAGCCAGCTACTGTATGAAGTTGGACCGCAGCCATGCCGACAATTGTGTAATAAAAAAATAAATAAGACCGGAAAGCTCCTTTAACTTCGATTCGAGGCTTTATCTGTGTCATAAGGAATTGGGGCATCCAAGTCGGTTCGCTGTGCGTGTATAGGTAGCCGTGTAAAAGCTGTTTCGCTCGAACGACATAAAGAGTATAGTTTTCTCAAGGTTCTAGGTACAAGTTTCGCTTCGAACACCGCCCGCGTCCATAGAAATAATTGAGAAAGATCGGTGTTCGCGATCAGGGGGGATTGTTCGTCGCCCCCCTGCGTGCGGCTTGGCTGCGGCTTGGCTACGGCAGTGGCTAGGAATTGGTTTAGCCACCGGTGCGAAATCCTCCCCGTTGTTTCGAGAGGGTCTCGGATGACCGAGGAGCGGCTTCGCGACAGTCCGAGAGCCGATCAATCGCGGAAGCCTGATTCGTTCGCGGCAGGGTGGGAGGAAAGCAATGAAGCAGAGGCGCGAGTCGTCTACGGTTACACGGAGACCTCGAGCGAACCCCTCTCTTCCGGGTAGTTTTTCGGGTAGCGCCGGTTCCCTACCGAGAAATCTCTGGGAACCACGGAATAGCAACGCTGTCGCCCGTTACGTCTCGGAATGCGAGTTTTATCGTTCAAGGACGACCCCGCGGTGTTTCAACATTTACGCGAGCCCGATGCCGTGGCCTAAGGACAAATCGAGCTCCACGTTCCTGCGTTCAGACAGGGCGAAAGAGAGGGACTGGCGGCGGAGAATTAACTAGAGAGGGAACGAGAGAAGAAGAGAGAAAGAATGTCTGTCTATGTGTGTGTGTGAGAGAGAGAGAGGGACAAGTCGATCGAGTCTCGCCTGGGCTGGCATTCGAAACGCGTTACTTTCATTTCCAACGAGTAGCCATTCAAGGGCCACGAGCCGATTGTGGGACCCAGCAGATGCGTGCGTCCCCCGCCGCACTGCCTGTCCTACCTTACCGGAGAGCTCCCCGGTCTGGCCAGGTGCAAAATAAAAAAAAAAGAAGGATCGGGATCTCACGAGGTATCGATGTCACGCGACCAGGATGTCTGCGACCGCTCCCGCACCCGAGCTCTCGCGCGCTCGAGACTCGCGCGGCGACCCCTCCTGCACGCATTAAAATAATTGGACTTTAATTAGAAACGTGACGGCGAACCGCGGCAAAACAGCTCCGAACGATCGAGCCAACCTCGACGAGCGGGACCTGGATTAATTGTAATTGCGCCACTGCAAAAAGGTATCGTATTGCGCGCAAACGCGCACCTCGGGACCAAACGACCGATTACACGGGGGGCAACGGTCGCGATTCGTAGAACGAACGACCCGTTCCGTCACGTTCGCTGCTGCACGCCATTTTACTTTCGTCTACGATGCTGCTAGACCGTCGACGTGTGCTCGTTAACTCTCCTGTCTTCGCTTTAACCCTTGCGCCGACGGCCAACATTTTCTACGAGACGCTCGATGACATCTCACTTCGACCATTTTTCTGTTCGTCGAGAAACACGTTCGAATAATTGGAAAACCGAATCGTAAACAAAGCGTACAGTCGAGGCGGAAAGTAAGATAACGATTTAATCTTTAATCATGATGATATATGTGCCCATGAAAGTGGTCTAAGTGATATACATATTTCTAGTTTCGAGATATTCAAAGGGAAAGGATATTAACGCTAACACTTTCACAATTATGGACACATATGTCTTACTAACATATTTGTTCAATTTACTTACACCTTCTAAACAAAATAAGACAATAAGTTGACTTCATTCTTGATTGGTTTCATTCGATCGTTAACTTTCCGGCTCGACTGCATATGGAAACCGACAGCAGCTCGCGAAAGTTTTTCTCGTCCATCGATCTCTATGAAATAACATAACGTGCAGAAACGTACGATCTTGTACATAGACTCGAACAAAGCGACACCTGCTCGTTCACGTCTTTTTTCCAGCGAAAAAGAACGGAGATTTTGCTCGTACGAGGCGGCAGGCGACCTTTCGAGCGGTACACCAGCAGCCTCGAGGAACGATGACTAACGAAAGCGACGATAAAAGGACAGCGTTGGCGAGCGCGATACATACGGTGTACACTGTCGCTGGTACACGCTGCCGCCGATACGGAGTAGCCAGAGATCTCGCGACATTGATCCTCGTCAATCTCGTTTTGCGTTCGCAAATGGAAAATAATCGGTGCAAGGGAAAACATGATACTCCCGCGAACGACGAGGTATACCTACACGCGATACGATCCTCGCCGTATACTCTGTAGACCGATATGCGGGACACGGGTTTCTCGATCCGATATCAGTGTGCTGGGAGCGCAAACGATATCGCGAATCCACGAAATCGTTCGGTCGCGAAACGGAAAAGGCGAATTTTTGCCATCGGTGCCACTTTCTCATTGTGATAACCGAGCAATTTGCGACCGAATGTCGGGGAACTGGTAGCGCAGGTGAATACAGTCCTTCGACTTTCAAACGGCCAGGCCAAGTGGCCAACAGGAAAACCTGTTGTTGTTTTTCTGCTCCTTCTGCCCCTGCTGCTGCGCAGCTACGCCTCTCTATCGCCAACAGCCGATTTGATTTTCACGCGGGACTAATTATTCGATCGTTCTGTTGGAGAAAATACGGATATTACGTGAAACGGCTTGTCCCACCGCCGCTTCGCCGCTAGAGATACCTGGCCAACAGGTTCGGACTGGACTTATCCGGACGTTCGCGTGTTTTATCGGTGAAAATATTCCAATCGGCTCGCGAACGGATAAATTCGTGATGGTTGTTATCTACTGCAGTGTCTCGCATATCGTGAACGTGGATGTATCGTTCATTACGGTTGCCGTGGCAATTTCTATCACGGGTTCGCACACCGAAGCGTCATCCACGAACGGAACAGCCCCGCCGAGCGGAAGTTCTGTACCTTCCGTAGGAGGACTATTTCCGAACAGACGAGACCGAGACAGTTTCGATCGAAAAAGCCTCGGCATTGTTGGCGGGGCAATTCGATTATCAGTCGGGTGGGAGTGGAACGCGAATGGAATTATAGTCGATTATCTGGAATCGATTTCCAGACGGCCACGATGAATCGGCCGAGCGCATGACTTTCCCCCTCGGTCTGGTCTCGGAGCAACCCTACAGCCCACGTTACACGTTACACGCTACACACGCGTTTTCTGTGCCGCTACCGTTGCCGCAGCCGCAGGTCGATAGATGGAAAACGGCACCGCTCCCTTCCCTGTCCCTATGACTCAGCCTGGCCGACCTTTTTCAAAGAGGTGCACTTGCACGCCGACCTAACCTTGCCTCGACAGACTACATATTCAGGTTAGACGGTGGACCCACCAGATATGCTTCGGTCTCCCATTATGCGTGGCGCAGGTTCCCCCGTGTCACGCCGCACCTGCCAACCTTCCTCTCGCTTTTACGTTGCCCGATCCGAGGTCCCAAGACGATATGTACGGGTCTGGTTTTCAAACCTCGCCAGTGGCCTCCTTCCATGAGCGTCCGACAACGTTTACAAAAATGGGGTTTTTCAGTAGTGAAAAGCGCTGGATAAAAAGTCCTACTTTTACGTTTGCGAGGCACAATTTGCATTATTCGGCAAACTGAACAAGATGAAAATATCAAACGATCGTGCAGTAATCAAGAGGTGATCGTTCGCGAGAGAGCGAAACAGGAAATCGTCGAAGTAAACGTAGATTATACTGGACGGACGTATGAGTCGAATTCGGCGGTCGCGATAGCATCGCGAGCGAAATGATAATGACCGGTGCGTCACTGGATGGTCGATAAAGCAATCGGCGAGTGATTCACCGTGTTCGATGTAACGGGCGCGCTCGAGGATAGGGAATCGTTCGTTGGGACTGGCGGAGCAAACGGTACCGTGGTTATCGGGAGCGTAAACCGGCCGCAGTCTTGGCCGCAGCCGCAGCAGGAGCGAGTTTCCATGCGCAGGAACACTGCCCTTTGATCGACCGAAAATACCTTTGCCGGAGTACCGTTAACGTCGAGAGAAAGAGGGAGGGTCTCAAGATAAATTGAAGAAAAAAAAATCAGGTTCGCGAGAGAGTGGACCAGCACGCTAATTAATTTGACGAGCACCTTGGAAAATCGTTGTTCGCGGTGGGCGAAAGAGAAAGGTGCGGGGAGGGAGACGACGACCAGGAAAACCGGGCAAGAAGAGGGAAACACCGAGAGAAAGAGAGAAAAAGGGAGCACCGTGGAAAATCAATAGCCGCGCCGGATATGCGGAATCGCGGGCAGAAGCGAGCGTAAAACATCGGTTGCGAAAATAGTTTGGAAAATGAGAGACACGCGTCTAACCGTTTGAGGAACTCCCAGCTCGTGGACTCTCTCTCCCTCTCTCTCTCGCTCCAGCTCTCGGGGAACAAGTGTGCATTATGAGTCACGAAATCGCGGTGGGGTGGTTTTCACGTACCCTACGCGCGCCGCCCTATCGATCCTGCGTTTCTGTACACGCTCGCACGCGACTTCAAAGCGGAACAGAGAGGACCGCGGAGAGACAGAGACGAGAACAGGGTGACGAGCACCAGACACGGGCCAGAGAAGGGAAAAAGAGAGAAAGAAAGCCTCAGCCCGGATAACCATGGGACCCCCCAGCAACGTTTTCAGTATCCATATTTGTTTAAATAGCGCCTCTTCGAACGCTGTTTCTCGCAACAGAGGAATACCCTTACCTTTCGAATCGTTTCAGCAATTAAAGAGCAAACGACAAACGGGCGGTGGCCGTTCGCTTGCTTTTTCTCCGTACTACTGAGGCACCAGTTAAGAGTCATTTTCTTTGAAAGTGGTTCTTGAAAGTTATCGCTGGAAACGTCGGCAATTTGAAAATAATCTGGTTCTAGATCCTTTCCAGCTGGTTCGGTAGAGTGATAGGTGGACGAGGTCGCAAACGCAGACGCACCCCAATAAAATAATGAGCTGATTCAGACGCCCGATTCAGAATCGTGCTCCAATATGGTGCGGCCGGAGTCGTTGATACTCGTTAAATATTGACAATGAGCGGTCCTCGAGTATTGTGGAAGTGGGGCGCGGCTGCCAATAACTGGTAAACCGTGTCTTCGTGCTTGCCGACGCGACGCGAGGATGTTCTCCCATCCGCGTGCCGGTTTGTCCGTAGAGCCCGTGGAAGGAAAACACAACAGAGATAAGTTTAATGCTCGAAGCCACGTTCGACTTCGCGGAAGAGCTTTGGGACAGAGGTTTTCGGGATGAACGACGATAAATATCGGTGATGGTATCTTTGTTTTCCAAATTCAAGTTATCGCGGTGTAATTCCATTCCGGAGTGTATCCGGACCTCTCGGAACCGCGTAGCAACTTCACGAGTAAGCGTACGAATTAACCGCTTTATAAGATGGTCTGTAGATACATAATATGCTGGATGGTCTCGAAAAGGAGTTTCCTTCGACCAGCTGCGATTGGTTTTCGAACACGTGCAACGATACTCGGTTCGTACACCGGCTCGCCTCTCCAGGGTTTCACGTGCCCGCTAACGAGTATACTCAGTGCAACACGAGTGCCTGGCTCGGCGCAGCGGTTGCGTTTAATAAGCAGACGAAACGTTGAACCGACGCTGACGCTGCGACCGTGCATGCATCGGTGCAATAACATCTAGCGCGGTCGCTGTAGGTCTTTAAAAGCGTTCGCGCCTTTTGCACGGTAGAATCGAAGCGTTTTCAAACTCGAAATACGGCTGAATACGGCTGAATTCGGCCAACGAGAAAGGGGAAAGTGAAATTCGTGAGAAGAGAGGGGAAACTGCGACAATCGACTCCGTGTGTCCCTCTGTACGGGAACGAGCCAATGATCGTAAAGAACGGGAGCCCGTCGACGAATACACGAATATGTACACGGATACGTTGTCTTTAACGTGACTCGACACTCGGCGAGAATAATCCCTCGAGAGGCACGCTCTTCGCGGTGCATTCGAGTCTCTCGGAAATTAGAAGCTTAACCCCTTAAGAGACGCGTATTTCCCTCACCGGTTGCATCAAAAGAGTACAGCGCAGCGACAGACTAATGTGTTGTCGCTGTCCAACCGCACCTCCCAAGAGGACGACGTCTTCCTCATCTCCTCTCGTAGTATCCCAGAACGTTCTCTAAATCTATCAACGCATCGCGAATGAATCTCGTAGCCAATTGTCTGCTCCGACAATTATTCCGAAAGAAATTGTTGTCGCGAATGAATCGAACAAAGAACACCGCGATCTTCGGTCAGGTACCCAGAAAATAAATACTGGACCGTAGAAATGCGGTAGGGTCACCTGGAAATAGAGAAGAGAAGCGTCGATTACCTTTCCAAGCATTTTCATAGGAGTTTAGAAAGCCCGACCAGGGTTTCGACAACTCGGGAAAGGTTCTCCGGTTCCTTTGATACTCTGGAAGCTGGTTCGCGAACAGTTGTCCCGCAAACCCCGAAACTCGAAAGCTACCCTCCTCTTCTGTTCCCGGCGCCTCGTGACCTTTCGCGAACCCTTGTTTCCCTTCATGATTCGCTGAAATGCCGCGCCGCCGGCTCCTCCATCAAATTTCGCTGAGGAGTCCCGATATTCTTCAAGGGCGAAACGACGAATCGACCAGACCGCAGACCGAACACGACGACCCGATCCTCTCCCGGCTCTCGAAGCTTTTAATAGATCGCGATAAATCGCGCATGCGGCCTCTATCGGAGACGAATCGCCTGCGCCACGCACGTCGATGATTTATAGCTCGCCCTTGATTTCCTAATTAGACGACGCGCCGAGCCGCGAGCGATCGGTCGATTAAACGCTCCGCAAGCCCGTCGGGCTTCTACGAAATCCTCGGAGCGATCGTTCGCACTCGAGATTGTTAGAATTCTGAGCATCGAGCGTTCACGGCGAACGCTGCGGAGCAAGATCCGATCGAAGACGAATTCTCGCGAAGCTAGACGCGGATTTCACTTTGAGGTGCACCTCAAAATTCTAAATTAAAACGTTACATAATATAAAAATATATTTTCATCTGTTCAAATGTAATCCTTTAAATAAACAAGAAATACATGACTTAAATCACTTTAGACAAATGCAGTGAAAGTGTAGGAAGCCGTTCGGAAATGGTCAAATAAACGCGGACTTGCTGGAATGAAACAACAAAGTTGTCAAGACCGCAAATGGTTAGACGTCTGCAATAGGGCTGACGCGTTCGCGTTTGCTAGTTACTGCGCACATATACAAAATCGATGATCCGCGTGACGTCGAGAGCTTCCGGCGCCGAAAGCGGCGATCGCATCAGATCGCATCGTGGCACGCGCCCCCACCGACATACTAGGAAGAATAGATCCGGTGCGATACCGCGTTAAGAATACCCGCGAATTCTCAGGAATGTTGTCCCAGGTCGGGACAACGCAATCGCGCGGCTCTAAGTCGGTCCGTGCCGGAGCTACGGGTAAACTTGTCCTCCGGTGAGAGGCGAATCACGCCGACAGGGACGGATTACGAGACAAAGGACCCCCAATCGCGATCCTCTGACGCGTGTTGCCGCCTGCGACTGCCTGTGGTCGTCGCCCGATGCGATTCCTAACGAGATACGAGTGCGCAGTCACGAACCAAACAATAATATAGCCGCGCCGCGCAGAAATTCAAAGAGCCGCTTCTTCGTTTCGAAACACCTCCTGCTTCATCGAGGATCCGTCCCGCTTTCCCTCCGCTTGGCGATCGACCCGTTTCCCGGAATGTACTCGGACTAACGATCATTTTGGAATGAGCACCGATTGATCTGTGAAACATTCTCTTTGAAAGTCCTTGTATTCGATCGTCGCGATCGTCTTCCTCAACGCGATCTTTTGAGACAGCTCTTTGCGTCGATGCAGGGCTGGTGCCAACCGATCCGTTACGAGGAATCGGAAGAATAATATTAAATATATATTTTTATAAATTGATTCTAATGTTTTCTGTAAAATACAACAGAACTTTCCTTTTCCCTTTTCCTCCGCTAAGCGAGGCACATTCCACCCCTATCTCGATTTCCCAACCCCAACAAAGAACGCAGGAAGGTAGAAAAAGTGCTGGAGTTGTATGGCGTATCTGAACTCGTATGCGAAAAAAATTGACGCATGGTATGTAAAAGGTTAACCACCCCTGCCATAAGGGTTCCCATATATGCACGAGTGGTTGGAACGTCCGCAATGTGTCCAATATATATTCACATTAATGTTTATGTATTTGTATATTCTTATTCTGTAAATATTTCTCTTGGTTGTGATTCTTGTGTATTGAATTCTGTATTATCCTGAAATAAATCTCTTACGAGATTTTCTACAATAAGAAGAACCAAAAAATGGAAACGGCACGGTGAGAAGATGGTTGGTTTCCCGTTTCTCCGAAAGCAAGGGACGATAATCCCGTTCCAAGGTGTTTCTCCGAAAGCAAGGGACGGTAATGCCGTTCCACGGTGTTTCACCGGTGACGCGTGGACAATAGGCGGGGGAGGATGAGTCTCGACGATGGTACGCGGACTACGAGGAAGACGCTCGCGCTCGGAGCGGAAAGAGAGCCGTACAAGCGGAAGAGAAGAGAAGCGGAGCCAATTGTTCTTCTAGAAAAAGGCAGGTCGTGTCGACGAAGCATAGGCATCGGCATGGGCACGGCCCAACTCCAGGTAGCAGGTTAAGAGTTCTTTTTTCCCTTCGACGACAATAGCGGCGACGACACGACACGTTTTCTCTCTCTCTCTCTTCGCTCTCCTCTCCTAGACAGACGAGCACAGTACTCTCCTCGTTCGAGCAGCATTTTCCAGCGGCCACGAGCTCCGGCGAGCTCGCAACACGCGAGCGCTACAACGCAACGCGAATTAGCCACGGAATCACCGGAACATTTCGTTATTATCGCCGGACGCGGTCAACGACTCGGCAGACCTTCACACTGTTTTTTTTCCTCCCCCACTACAGATAACTCGAGCAATCGCTCGCGCACGTTGTCATTCATGCTCATTGTCTTTTTTCTCTCTCTCTCTCCTGTCTCTCTGTCTCTCTTCGATGGCTGTTCACCGAACGGCATTGTGGCGCTCAAGTGGACAGCTCTCTCTACTCGTATCGCGATAGCCATTTTCGAGGACACGTCGCTGGTTCGCAGGCTCCATGTCCGACGCGAAGTGTCCCGTTTTCAACGAATAGACGACGACAGGTCTTCAACCGCTCGCTGGTTTTTCTCGCCGGAAATTATGCCTCGCCGAGTCCGCAGACATATGGGCCCATAATTATGAAAGTGGTCCAAGTGAAAATTGAAGAAAAAAATGAGCTCATCAGTTATTCCACGTCACATTATTTTCAACGAAATTAATTCTATGTAATTCTCACGATATTGTCAAAAACGAATCGTCAGACAGTGCTTGCCATTTCAATGTTATACGCTTTCCTTTGCTCGCAGTTATAATGCCTCCTTCTTTTGGTGGAAATATATTCTGCAGTCTAGTTCTAAAATATTTTTCTAGCGCCTTAAGCGGCCTGTAATATGACTTAGACTTTAGACCACTTTCATAATTATGAGCACATACACGCAACCGTATATTCGCTCCAGGTGAGAGGCCCCAAGGAACAGTTTCCAAAAAGATCAAAACCTTGCTGAATACTTCCACCTCGCGGCGTAGGGCAGCTTCGAGCGCGAGTCGTCCGAATGACGGGCACGATTTGACGCGTTGTTCGGCGCGCGAAAACGCGTAATTCAGCGAGGGTGGGGGAAGAGGAGAAGGAGAAAGAGGGAAAAGAGATGCAGGGTGGCGAACGGTGCGTCAGAATGGTTCAATCTGTTCGCAAAATCGGAGCGAAAACAAAGCGAGCCCGGCACGGCGCGGTTGGAGCGGGAGCTCCTCCTTTGTCGCGTTCGAGTGAGACGTAAACGAAATGTTTGCCGTAATATTTTTTCCGTTCGAGTGGACGAAATCCCCGTCCGCGGAGCTCCGACAAGAACCCTCGAGAGACCCTCCATCCGGGAAACGACTTCGCCATGGGGCCACACCACCATAGAGCCTGCACGGGTTCGGGTTCTCGTTATCTCGAGCCGATGCGACGCGATGCGATCTCGCCACATCGCGCCAGACCACTGATTCATCTCCTGTTTTTTCGAGCGACTCGTTTCCCGCCCTCTCGTTTTAATTAAGACACGCGTGAATCACAGGACTCGCCGGATTCTCGATTCTCGCGGGGTAAACGTCACGGAAGCGTACGCACAGTTAACAGTTCGTATTCGTATTCGAGTTAGATATCAACGTGAACGAAGGATGCGGTCAAGATAACAGAAGAAGCGTGGGCCTTCTCCAGATTCGTGGAACCCACAACTCTCCCCAACGAAAATAGCGACACAGTTATAATACTGGGTTGCAGCTAGATAGGAACCGACCACCATCCTGTGCCGCAACCGTGTAAACTGTAGATGTGTGCACAGCCCAGATAGGACTTCGACCGAAATAGAAACCATCGCGATTCATTCCAAGGTTCGCGTGTCTCTGCAATTTCCACGGTAGCCGCGAGGAACCTTGAACCGCGAGCTGAATTATGTGCGGGAGTAAAGTTCAAACGGATGTCTGCCGGTCTTCGAGAAAGACTCCTCCACTCGCGATCGCTCCGGGCTGTTGTTGATCCATTAGAGCCGCGTTCCTGGTTCATCTATTTGCCGGAAGACGAAAGGAGTTGACTGCGTTCGGTGTCAACTTTGCGGGTTGTACTCTAATGTTCAGAGTCTAGAGGCGTACGAATCGCAGCGGAGGGAACAGCACATACTTCGAATACTAACGGAAGAATCGTATTAAATTCTCGGCTGGTTCGCAAAACTAATAATTAGACAGCGGACCTTTATGCAAAATAAAAATTGTCCACACGAGTTGCAACAAATTCGAGTGAAATAGAAATATATTTTCTTTCTTAATGTGTTTAACCGGTTGGAAATAATATTAACAGATTAAATTACATCCACTCAGTTTTCTCAGAAATGCATAAAATCCGCTATAGTGACTACTCTGCGGATTTGATGCATTTATGAGAAAAATGAGTAATTCGTAAAACAGGATGGAAATTGTGGTAGCAGAAGCAAGATAACTTTTTATCGACGAAACTGTTTGGCGGCATACTTCAAGAATGGGAGAAGAACGGCCATTTCCTTCTTGTGTTTGACTTTTCGTAGAGGAAGCGTTACGAAGAGCTCGTGCACGCGCGAGGGAGAAAGAGAGGGAGAGAGAACTCAATGCGCAATGGCACGCTACGATTATGCAAAACGATGGCAGAGGCAGTACATAGCAGTCGAGGATCGAGAAATTAGTCGAACACGAGACAGCGGCGAATAGTCGAGCAACGCGAGAGACGCGTCGGTGATGAAGCGATACGTGCGATCAAATAGATCGATTCCGATTTCGAGGCAGAATTTTAGCGGTCGACGAGCACCGGCATTTCACCACGTTTTTATTACCTCGCTTTCTTGTCTGTCTGCTCGGTACAAATTTTGCAACTGATTTTAAACTAACTTCCCGATGAACTAGAGACTTGTTTATAATGATGATCGTTCACCTTGGTTTGGGTATAAAAAATTAACCCGTCAATGCATTGTTTCAATTAATTGGTGCAGGGTGGATCATTATCATTTGTAACTAATGTCACAGTAAATGTGACCAAGAGCAGGAAACGCTTAATCATGTGCTATGGCAGTACAATCTATATGTTTAACGAACTGAGGAAAAAATGTATCCAAAATTAATTTTTCCATAGAAAATTGTTTTTACCTTTTTAAATACTTGTAACCTACGTTGCCCGAGGGTCTTCTTTTTTTCGTTTCTCACAATGTTACTAGTGTTCTCGTTATTCACTACATGTACTCTGTAATATGTACTCTGCAATGATTTCCTAATTAAAATAAACACCGGCATTTTCACCGATTGGTTTCACGTATATTGTCGCAAACGAAAATCGTACGTTCGCCTCGTTACGTAAGCGAGCGCGGATAAGCGCATTACGTACATGCATAACGAGGCGAGGCGAGGCGAGCGAGCGAGCGCGAGCTCCGAAACAGGAAAGGAATTGAATCGAACGGTTCCCGAATCCTGGCCGTATAACGGGCACGAGACCATAGGTAAAAGCGACACGATATCAAGCGTAACCAGGCTCGGCTCAGCTCGCCTCGGATCTCGTCCGATCCTCGACTCCATCGATTCTCATCGAAATATGCTCGCCCGAACGCCAGCTCTTTGAAACGGACCCTTTACAGGTGCAACGACCCAATTTGTTTCGCGACAAGGGACTAAAAAAAGGTCGCAATTCTTGAACGATCACGTCCGAGAAGAATGATCTCTTTCTTCGACCTTGTCTCGAAGTTTCTCAAAATTCCCAAAATTGATAACAGAGTTACAGACCTCTGAATAGATGTGAAACTTCACTACGTACACCTGTCGCTTTAGTTAGCAGCATACGATTCGGTGGAAACAAGTTTTCGTTCCAACGTCACAGCTCGTGAACATCTAAAGAATTCGATAGCATAAGGCATAAGGTTTAGCAATCCGATTCGGGAATGAAGTTTCGACGCGTACCAGACTAGAGTGTCCTGTTAAATGTCGAAGTTCGAATCTCCGATGGATCCGGGCGAATCACGGCCTCTTTCCTCCGAAATTGATTACCGACACAACCGGCTGGAACGCGTAATCTCGGGGTACCGTAATTTCGATGCTGAACGCTCGCCGCAGCGCGGCGTCGCACGATAACTTTCGGGTCACGCGTCCTTTCGCTCCCAGCAGAGCCGGACACCGCTCGAAACAGCTTCGGAACGAAAAGTTGATAATAAAACTTGCAGCATGTGTAAAAGCTACAGAAATTTACAAAACGCATGTTTTAAATTATTGTTACAGGCTCGGATGAAACAGTCAACACTAAACCTG
Source organism: Lasioglossum baleicum (assembly GCF_051020765.1). Classification (NCBI taxonomy): domain Eukaryota; kingdom Metazoa; phylum Arthropoda; class Insecta; order Hymenoptera; family Halictidae; genus Lasioglossum; species Lasioglossum baleicum. Next base: position 9,149,196 of record NC_134929.1, read on the forward strand.
CCATCACCGGTCAAAATGACCGGTTCCAGATTTATTATTTCACAATTATTGAAATAATAAAAATGATTTTATAAGAATTGATTGTACAAATATCTTTAGTAGAGCACGTATTATAATAGCAGCCGCACAAAGTCTATATAAAATCAATCCGTGTCATTTTTATATAAGGGAACATGTACCAGTTACTTTTATAATTCCTAATTTTTTATAATTCCTACCAATTTCTGTTTACTCAGCCTCTAGCAAACTAGTCGGTCTAACAGCTTAAAAAAGTTCAAGTCCTTTGGACCAATTTTAAGAGTGTCCATTTAATATTGTCTCCGACTGTACGCACATACTACATACCTGTTGTATGTACATACTTTGAAAGTCGACGCGCGACAGGTACATGCTTCGGTGTTCTCGCGAAGTTACCGTGAAACGCGATTGCAGAAATGGATTAGTCTGCGGCGAATCAACCGAGAATTCAAGGTTACCGAGGGTAGATTAATCCGCGTTGTCTGTGGTTGGGTAACCGTGCATTCTCGTAGACTCCGTCCAAGATTCACGCATCGTTCGCTCCCGATAGAGAGAATATGACGACGTTGATCGTCGATCATTTCCGTTTCCATTTTCTTAATTTACATCGACTACGAGATAATGAACGTTCGTCGAATTCGCATTCTTAGGTTGCTGCTGGACGTAATAATTGTTATTCTACGCAACCGCTCTCATTATTGTTGTCGGTACTTCTACATACGCCACGACCGAGGGCCGATAGTGTGGCTTGCGTTAATGGAGAAGACGAGGCCGAAGACTCTCGAGTGTCGTTCGGAGAAAATCTCGGTTGCAGGTCGCTGTTGACGTTCGGGACAAGAGCATGCACGTGCCTCGCGAGAACAACGAGCCGCTGCACCGCTGAAACGTCTCGCGACTCCATTGTACGCGGTGAACGGTGTCGTGTACACTATTAGAAATCGATACGGCAATTACGAGGCGCGCGAAACAAGGAAACGAGATTTCGTTGGCTCGACGGCTAGCCAGTGGACCGGATCGAAAAAACATTTTTTTTTTTACGAAATCAGACACGTCTCACACGGGAAAAGTTGTGGTACGACAAAGTTGTGCGACGATGCCTTCAGGTTCGGAAGACTTCACTGCTGCGATACACGTCGAAATGTAAACAGCTAGAGAAAAACCAACAACCAGTCTCGCGAAGATGCCTCGCAATGTCCGGACACATATACATACGTAGCTTAATAATCCCGGCTCGGCGTGCCACGACAAGCTGGTTCGGACGTAATAGCTAGCACAATACTCCGTCTGTATTTGTCAGCGAGGCGAAGGAGGCTAACAATAAGACGCAGTCGTCTGCCTTCGCGTTTATCGATCCACGATGGAGTCCCGTGTCGGCGGCACGCGTGGCTCTTCTCCGAGTCTTCGCGAAAAAATTCGTTCGCGGACTTGCGACCACTCTACATCGTTCGGAGCTTGCGATCATTTTTCTCAGATCGAATAGTTACTACAGCGAAGGAATGCCTCGAAACGACAATGAGTTTTTAGGGACGACTAGAATCGCCAGCCGGTAGGAAACAGCGAGGGAAAACGCCAGAAGAGAAAGAATGAAAATTTGGCAAGCGCAAGAATTGTAGGATGGCTTCCAAGACCTCTAGGGTCTGTAGGGCCTGTTGGAGCTGTTCGTTTTCGCAAGTGATTCCGTGAGAGAACCGAGGCCTCCGCGTTCCGGTGATCGCGCCTCGTCTCGTCTCGCCTCGCCTCGGTTCACGTTCCATGCGATCGCTCTGCTCGTTATCCGAGCCACCGGTTCTCGCCCGAACAATTTCGATTGGATATCAAGAGAGTTCGCCGATGCCTGGAAACGAGCGAACCAGCTCGCGAGATGTTTTCGAGGAGGTGGGAAATGTCGGAGGACCGGGTTCACCAGGATTCTGGCGCGACCGGCTCCTCCTTCTTTCCTTAAGCAGCGTGTCCCTTTTGCAGCCGGTTTTCGTCGCCATGACGACGCCGTGCGCACCGAGAGTGCATATTTTTCGGGGCCCGATGCACGGCGAGACACGCGGATCGAGGTCCACCATCGCTTCCGCATCGAATCCGAAAATCGAAATCCAGCCCTGTCCTTGGAAAATGATTTTTCTCCACGTCGGAAAACGATTGTCTCCCGTACGCGTTTTCTAATACGGTCACGACGATTCCCAGACTCGAGCGTTGCCTTCACCCATTGAACAACTGCGGCGCGAAGTCGCGGCTCCCTGTTACCACGAGTTCCATGGCCGGCGCATTTTTGTCTCGCTACACGGTTTACCGGTTCAACTTCCACCGTATGCATTAACTTCGACGCGAGAAATTTCATTCACCATTCCGTTCACCCCGTTTTACACGGACATTCCGCTAAAGAACGCGTTGCCGTTACCGTTCCCGCGGCGACGATCATTTCACGGTATTCATCCGTTGTATCTTTGACAGTTTGATCATCTAGCCTGCTCGTTTTCCCGTTCCGACAAACTGGACATCGCGGGAACACCGTTTACCCTTGTTGTTCGCTTCGAGGAACGAGAGAAAGAACGCTGCGAATTCCTAAGCGTCGCGTGGTTACCGACAGAATAGACGACCGATTGAAATTTCTACATCCTCGGAGGACAAAGCGCCTAAAATCGACGGATTTTCACGCGGTTTTGAGCCGAACACGAAAACCCGTGGTTTTTCTCCGCGGTGGTATATGTATTATATATATTTTTGCCGGAGCCCGTGCGTGGACCCGCCAGCTGTTTTTCTATCCGCGGCGCGGCGCGACGCGAACAGGCGCGTTTGTTGGCGAACGAGAGGGAAAGAGAGTGCCTCGCGAACTTGCCCCGCCCACGCATTGCGCCAAATCTCTATAAATACCGTAGAGGCGAGAGTACACGTGCGTGTATGTATTTACATACATACGTGCACGCGCGTGCAGCCGGGAACAGGCTGAATACGACAGAGAAAGAAAAGAAGGCCGTTTCGTTACTCGGGCCGCCGCGCCGCGCCGGGTGTTGCCCGCTGAAAACGATACTTTTCGGTGTTTCTCCACAGGCGAATTCTACGACCATGCAACGTATCCTACAACCAATTGCGATACACGCAACGTTCCTAGATCGTTAACGCGATCAATCCGCGTATCTGAGAAAAACCAGTAAATGCGTAAACGATGATCTTTACAATTCTGTTGAAAACAATTCTGTTGAAAACAGGACCGGAATTTTAAGCAAGATCCGAGATCCATAGATTTCCCACCTACAATTCGCCCACTATCGAATCGAAACCGCGATCAATGTGTATATGTATAGAAGACGATTCTGGGAACTGGAAAAGGAAGAAATCATAATAGAGTTAATTTTTAACATATTTTTTAAACAAATTATTCTTTTTAAAATCAGTTAACACGAAAAGATTCGCCATTCAAAGACCTACAAATTGCATTTTGAAATTTTCGTCTGGGCCTAATAGTTTCGGAGATATTCAATAAAATGGAATAATCACCCCCTTAACATGAATGTCTGCAGCTATAAAAACTACGTGTGAAATATTGTTTTGAGTTCTATATCATACGAAAATTTCATTAAAATCGACGTGTTACGGTTGAGTAACCTCCCTAGTAAGTTACATTACCCGCTTTGGGCCAACGAAACGCGACGAACGAGGTTTGCGTAAAGAACGGGCACTCGATCGTGTTTCGTAGAATTTTTCCCTGGCGAATTGGCAGAGACCGTTCCCCATTGTCCGACGACGCGGCGGCGACGTCGCGTGGGAACGAAAACGAAGACGCTAACGAGGGAAAAAATGCAAAAAGTACTCTCGCTTCACGGTAGAAGGAAGAAAACGGAAGAGGAGTATATGTATAAATTTGAATCGGAACCAAGCCACTGGGTTGTTGGCTACGAGAGAATTGCAGATTGCTCGGTTGGTAGACCGAATCGGTATCCCACAGTATTGTAGATCGGAGCGAGATGACGGTGGGTTAAGTCACGATTCATGATTAATCTGCACACTAGTGACTTTAGTAGCACGATGAAAGGTAGATCTATCCAATTGACCGGCCATGTGTTAAGATTCGCGCGGAGCTCCAGTGGCTTTCGCCATTCACGACTGGACAATACACGGTCCCGGATAACCTGTCTGCCGCGAGGGAAGACGACTTAACTCGTCAATTGCGCGTTCGCTTTGACTCGTCGCGCGGCGTTCCTTTTCTGATTTATTTCTCCGAAACGAGCATTGAATTCGATTGGACCGCGGCATCTTTGTAGCCGCGTTGATTGCTACACGGTTGCCCTTTTCGCGATACAATTCGCTTCGATTCGTCTTCGAGATTGCAGGTCTTTATGCAAAGTAGAAATTGTTTGCATCAACTGCAAGGAACAGCAGCCAAATAGAAATTTCTTTCTCGTTTTATTGATTTTAATAAGCTGATATCCACTGATACATTTATATTTTTCAATCAATCTTTGCATTATCGAGAAATGAGAAAGCGCAGCCCACACCTTTGCAATCCTGAAAACCAGATTAGCCCCTTAGGGGTCGAGTTGTACTTAGGACAGGATTTGGTTAGGGGTGTCCGAGTACGCTCCGAAATAAGGATGCGTACGTGTACAACTCGGCCCTTAATCGACGTGTACGCGTCCAACCTACGGTCACGCGATCATCGAACTCACGTAGGTACGCTATCGCTCAAAAATGTTTGATCGCTAACGGGATTCGTGGTTCAAAGAAGACGAGAAGATGAAAGGCTCTGCTGCTCTTTTATAACGAGACAGCGGACGAGCTCGCAAACGTCGACGCTCGATAGAAAAGAGGTTCACGATAGAACGCGGAATGCATAAATATTCCGTCCCCGATTGGCATCGTTTTCGCGACGCTTGGCCGGCCCATCCGTTGTTACGTTTTTCGACGGAAGTTTAGCGCCGATCCTCGTTGATCAGTTAGCAAAGTCGAACAGCTAGATTTATCCCCGGTCTATGAATACGTTGCCAACGTTCCACATCCGATGGTAGATCCAAGGAAAGGCGGAATCTCGTTGGGAGCACCCTTAAAAGGATCCAGAATGCTTTCGGACGGTGTGTTCCGATAGTCGAGTCGGGCTCGGGCAATCCTGTTATCTGGCCAGGCTGCTCGTGGCACGCCGCGGAGGAATTCTCCTTGAGGATTTTTTCGAAAGTCTCTATTTTTAAAACGCGAATCACCGACAGACAGACAACCGTCTCGCTGTCGGAGGTTTATCTCGGCCATCCGGCAGGTATGTATTTAACATCGATGCGGTTTCCGCGGTTATCTCTCTTTCTCTGCTCGCTGATAATGCAGCCGCAAACACTAGGCGACGCGTGTCGTTCGCGATGCCGCCTCGCTATACAACTATGTATTACCACTTTACGACTCTGTACGATTCTATGTACATACATACAACTATACATAGAACCGATGACCGCGCAGCAGAACTATTGTTACGCGGCGTCCTCGATAAATCGCTGCTAGGGCCGCGTGTTCCTTCTCCTCCTTTTCCATCTCCCGAGAATCCTTTCGTGCAACTCGCTGTTATTCAGCGGACACGCGCGGCGAGTGCTTTTCGATCGATCTCCGCACAGAGAGAGAGAGAGAGAACAATTCGATCGGTATACTTAACACGTTCGCTGTCAGAATTTTCTTCATCGCTCAGAATCATTGTTCAAATATTTTGTCAATCGCAACGTTCGTCCTTCATGAAATAGTGAAACAGTTCTATGACTTTCAATGCATAACAGTGGATAACATTGATTATCTCCGAGTACCCTGCAAGATTACGAACGTCACATGTCTGCGACGCGAACGTGTTAATGTGTACGCAGAAAAGCGTTCGCGCGAACAATAGAAGAGAGGTTAGTGGTCAGAAAGAAAGCAAATTTTCACAGCAAAACGATTTCAGAAGGAATGGGGTTTTACACGACTGCAAAGAGGTAGAGAGGCTTGCGAACAGAAGGAAAAGGATGAGCACGATCGAGAAGAGAAGAATTTATGGGAAGAAAGTATGGGTAAGGTTTACGAGTAGAAAGAAAGGCATTTGTACAAGTAGAAAATGAGGCAGGCAAGAGAGGAAGATAAGCTAGTCGCGACAACGTGGAAAGATCAGGAGGAAAATCTCGAGGACTGAGGCAATCGCCTCAGCGGAAGAATTGCAGGTGAAAGATAAGGATAAGGATACAGAGAACGCGCAACTCGGTTATCGGGGAATCTCGAGCCGTTGCAGCGTCTCGTTGCAATTTTCCGCTATAAATAAGTTATTACGCCGATGCAGCGCGATCACGCGGACAATTTCGTGCGCGACCATTTAAATTGAATCCATCGTTCCAACGAATACCAGTCCTCGTGTCTATGTGCGTGCCGTGATGCGTGGTGCCTCCTCCATTAACGGAGATTTATGACCGATCCATTCAGAACTTTCTACTCTGTATGCTACGAGCTCTTGAATCGCACGGATCTCTTTCCGCGTGCGTTCGATTCGTTCACGAGCTTCGAGCGTGTTCAGAAAAGTTGGATACATTCTTTTCGACAGCTGCAAACATCTTGTTACAGACGTCTCGCGTTCTCGTTATCGTGACAATACAAAGTTCCCCGAGTTCTACGGTTCTTCGATCCTCGAAGCGTCTCGCCTTCCGGTTTTCTGTTCGATCTTCGAGACTAACGAATAAACTGCGGATCTTGATACAAAATAAAAGTTGTGTACCTGAATTACAACTATCTGGGGTAAAATAGAGAACTATTTTCTTTCCCAGTATGTTTGATATTTTTAATACTTAACAATATTTTTAACACGGTCCGTGTACCACCGACGGTACACGTTAAACTAAAAACATATATTTTAGAACAAGTTTAACAGTGTAAAATATACACTGTATAACGAGCAGTAATGGTTTTTTAGGAAACTTTGTAGCTTACTGAACAACATGTTGTTCAGTTCGCCTGCGATAACTTGCAACTTTATGAATTATGTACCTTCATTTTCATACGGACCCATACATAATCGGTATGAGGAAAACATACTCCAAGAAAGGAGAAGAGTATCTTACAGATGTTTTTCAATCCCTGCATATAGTATTTATAATGTCATTATAAAGTTTTTGTCATTGTCATTAATATCAATAATTCATCATAGATTTCAAGATATGAACTTTGGCCACGAATTCACCACTGTGCGTCGCGCGAATTCCAGAAACGAGAAAGAATCAGAGATACGAACTTCTGCGAACCGCTGATCGATTGTTCCGACGCGGCGCGTGATCGCGGATCGATCTCTGCCCGGGTTCCCGAAAAACGGGGCCAGTTCGAATCCCGGCGAAGATAAGCGTGAAATATAATCGGTCAAGTTTTCCGTTGCGCGTGGTTAAAGCGGCGTTCATGGTCGGTTTGCCGGTCGGTAAACAGCGCGTGTAAAGGAACTCGAAAATTTCGTTGCAAATTTTGCATGAACTATGTCGAGCACCGAAAAATCCACGTGTCACGTTTGACAACGTGTCTTTGCTTCAGCCGACATTTCGATATCTTTCGTCGATGCTAATGGCAGGCCTCGAGGACCGCGATCGGCGACACGTTAAGCCCGTTTTGGGCAGAAAGAAACGCACCAAAGCCTGTTACACGGCCACGTGAGCCACGCGTCTGGAATGCCGACCCGTGAAATCATCGACAGCCACGAGAGAGCTCGGCCTCGCGTTCGAGTTTTCCATCGTACCGGCTTGGTTTCCAGCGAAATTGCGAGTCACGCGACAAGCTCGATGACTTTCCGAGCGACGGAGTTCGGTCACCGATGACTCTCGTTCGCGTTGGAGTGTTGGCGTTGGCGTCAACGTCACCGTTACAAGATGAATAGGCTGCCGATTTTGTATGTAAGATAATTCACAAAGAAACAGAGACGCAGAGACGGTTCTTCCTGAAATTTTCGAAACCCTTCTACCGATTGAAATCGCTTTCCCTATGTTCCGTCGTGAAAATCATCTGCGAAAGGACAAGTGCGCGGCCGTGAAGATCAGCTAGACTACATACCTACTGGCAGAGTTGTGCTAATTTAAACACAGTATTTGAATTACATTGTAATTGCATTACATAATTCGAACCTTTCATTTAGTTTCATTGCCATTTACGCATGAGTATAATCGAAATACAATATTGTGTAAATCACTCAATGCGTACATTACTCGCTTAATGTGAAAAATATCTTTTATTTCTATCCGTGCTCCATGTTTATGAGGATGTTTTCTTGTGCGGCGATGACCAACCTTTCAAAATGCAGCAATCTTAGCGACAAGATGTTCGAACAAAGAGTGTTCGTTAAAACTAATTTAAAGCTTGCTGACAATTGCCGGCAGTGAATATGACCGCTTAAGTGATTAGTGCCACATGGAGAATGTTCCTTTTTTAGGTCTTTCCTATTATGTAAATAGTGTTAATTTTTTCTGTAGTAATTTTGTCCTATGTCTTTCTACAATTTATATTTCTTTTCTGAAACGAACGTAACAAACAAGCTTATTCTTTATCGCACAATATGAATTTATGAATAATAACATGTTCATCGCTGATGCTAATAGTTTTCTTTTCCCACCTCGTTTATTCTTGTTATACAAGGGTGTGGTCGGACGGGTGGTACAACCGAGCAAGGGGTGATACTACATGTAAAAATAAGTCAAAAAAGAGGAATAACATTTTTTTGTTTTCGGCGCTTCGTTTACGAGAAAGTTGAGTTTGAAAATGCAGCATGTGCACGTGCATTCTCGTGCTATTGCATAGGAATCGTCTGACCATGATCAACCAATTCTACCTTGTGCATATTGTACTAAAGCACGCGATCTGGCGGAACTTTAAACTCGATTTTATCGAAACGAAGCGTCAAACGAAAAAATGTTATTCTTTTTTTTCGACTTATTTTTACATGTGGTATCACCCCCTGCTCGGTTGTACCGCCCGTCCGGCCACACCCTGTATAATCCAATCACATGTACTTTATAATTATATTTCAATTGTAAAAAACATATTACATTATAATTTACATTTAATTATAATTCGTGAAGTGATTCAATTGTGAGTGAAACTGATTTGCAAACGGTTGAATTTGACTTGCAAAAGGGTGAATTTGGAGTGCAAAACCTATACATGTTCGTCTTAGACGCTGGTCGAAATTAATATTGTACGATACAATCAAGAATACGACGTTTTATTATAAGACTTTTATTATAATTTTATTGTACATATGAGTGTATTCTACATTATGAGAGTTTTATTATTTATTATAAGTAGGCAGCGGATCTTTATGCAAAAAAAAAATTTCCTGCCTGCATTGCAACAAACTGGAGATAAATAGAAATTTATTTTCTTTCTTAATATATGTTCAATAGGTTGAATATAATAAGACACTATTTTTAAATACTTCTGATGTTTTTACCGTTTCAAATTGCAGCTACTCATTTTTGTAATAAATGCATCATATCCGCCGTCTAATTAGAAGAACATAACAATGATACGTAATGATCGGCGGGGCAATTGGACGGCCTTTGGTCGGCAAACAATGAACTCGAGCAGGTTTTCCCTTGAACAGTGAATCACCAGAAGGCGCACACATCGTTATCAGTGTGTCACCAATGCCTTCTCTGATCAAGCCAAAAGTGTTGCGCAAGTTTTGTCGGGATATTACCCGGAAAAAGACGGAGAACGAATGCTCATAGCCGACCAACGAGAACACGATTACGAATTCGTTGGTTTTGCCAGGTGTCTTGGGCCAACGAGTGTGTCGCGTCGCTGAGTAATCGGCAAACAAAAGAAATCGAACGTTCTATCGCGGCGGTTTTTGCGTGGCGAGAGAAATGGAGCAGAGAACAGAGACGGTCGCAGGTGGAATCAGCCTTGGCCTAACTCGGACCTAGTAAGGAGCAAGTCGAGTCTAGTTTTTGCACCCTGCGTTGGTTCCGAGTAAACGAGAAACCTAATCCTTCGACTCGATCGAACGAGGGAAAGGGAAGATCGGATCTTTTCGAGTACTCGAAACCTGTTTCTCGCAGTCGTAACCGAACAGGAGAACAGGAGAACAGGACCCACGTGAAAACACTGCACCAAAGTACATATTATGATTATTAATGTGATGTTTCCTTGAAATCTAGTATTCCCATATTTTTCGGGTTGCTGAATATGAATCTGATGTCAAAATTAATAGTTATAATATATATAAAAAATAACAGTAACTTTTTTAAAACGCAAACAAATTTTTGATTTCTCAAAATAATAAACAGTCAAGAAAATTCCTACATTTAAACGGTGCTGTATTCCCGGAATAGGAATTATTATGTGAATATATGGAAGTTTAAAAATCTTCATTTACGCAGTAACCCCGAAGAAAATTATGTATTGGATTTTGTTATTGAGGGTGAGCTGTTAGTTTATGATTAAAGTTGATGTTGCTATCGAAGGATTCTTTTAAAAAATTCTCAACCATGGACGTTTAACAATTTTGGAATAATCACCGGTAGATAATGCGTTAAGAACCTATCGGCATAAATTTCATTCATTTTTGAGAAAGTTGAAAAATTGACTTTTCGTCCACGATTTGGCGATTCTGAACCACTGTGGCGTCGTTTCCCTAAACGAGCCGGCTACTTTCCATTTCCAGTGATGCGACGATTGCATGGGCAAAACCGACGATGGAGACAAATGGAACGGGAATGAAAAAGCTCGCTTTCGTTCGAGAAAAATAATGGCGGCCCGGAATCGGTAGAAAAACATCATGCCGGGATTCTTGCGTCATTCCGCTGGGAGGCTGTGTGTCCAAGTGCGAGGAAGACAGCGCGCGCGCGTCTACACGTATACACGTAGAAAAGCAATTCCCGATTTCGTTGTGCCGGAGAAAGTAACTTTACCGCTCGTAACCTTCGCGTTTTCCCACCCACGTCCACTCGCTACGGTTTCCGTTTCGCGCACATCTTTTTACGGATCCTCGAGCTGCGGACAATCGAGATCCATTTCCAAAGATCTTAATTGCTATCGGAGCTGTATAACCGCCAGGGTCAAAATAGGAAAAACATTTACGTTCGAGTGCAAAGTGCACCGATAAGTCTCTGACAGCGCGGCGTGCCGTACAAACACGAATGAAGCGTAATTAAGATCGTGGGAGCACGTGGCACTCGGGGAACGATTCACGGACTCGTTCTACATAAACGTGTATCGTACATCGCGTGTGTATATATGTATGTAGAAAATATCGTCGAGGCCGCTTTCGTTATCGAGAACCGTTCCGAACGTTCGAAGCTTATCGGAAAGTTCTCGCAATAAATTGGCCGCATTACCCGGTTTAATTGTTCCGTAACGCGAAGCGATAAGAGATCGGGATAAATCTTACTCTGGGAGCCGCGATCATATTCTCTGGGCAAAGCTGCATTCATAAGAAACGCCAGCTGGTACAATTGAAGACGATAGAAAGAATCGAGGAATTTGAGAATGTAATAAACCTATCGCCGCTGGTCAAATGACCGGCTCTGGATTTTTTATTTTACAATTATTGCAATTATAAAGGTGTTTCCAGGGATTCTAGTAAATATTGGTTTTGCACTCCAAATTCAGCTTCTTCTTCTCTTCTATTGTATACAGTTACTCGAATTAATATTCGGACGCTCTAAAAAAGATGATAACTTAAGTATGTGTGTGTGTATGTACGACCTCATCGATCTGATTCGGTGGGTCTGTCGCACGTGTTGTCCATTTGTCGGGGTTGAAGTTATCGGAGCGCGGTGGTTGTAAATAATCGGCCGGTCCGGAGCTGATTCGTGCGCGTTTTTTGTCTGCTACATATAACAACCATTTCAGATATACCGCCAATGGTCGGGCGCAACCCGCTCAGAGGGCTAAGAATATTTAAAATTAATTCTTCATTTATTTCGATCAAATTATATATTTATTCAGACTCGCGTGAACGGTATCGTTACTACAGGTAAACATAAGGTAAACATAATCTGAGTACGCTGCTAGAAATACGTATGTACTTTCATTTTTTTAATTTATTGATCAGAAAATAGCTACAATGAATATACATATCTACACACAGTTTTCATACATTATGTACAAAGTTAATAAATTGGTAATTACTTTTAAATAAGTGCTTGATGTACAGCTTTGTAGTAAATAAAATTTTTAATTTCTTAACAATTAATTTACATTTGATTTGATCTTTTTAAAAAACTTACTTAACAATACTTTATTTGCAAAAGGGCGAATTTGGAGTGCAAAACCTGTATCATGATAAAAATCGCACAAAATAGAAAAAATGTAATCTTGTTATTTTCATAATACAATACACATCGGTAGGTTTAGTGTTAAAAAAAGAAAGAAACTTCGTCTAGTGAACATCGCTCGAGAATTGTCACACCGAAATTACGCGGAGTCATATTCTCTTTCTCTCGTTGTTTCTTTTTCTCTAACCACCCCACCCCCTCTCCTCTCTTTCATTGAGCCTTTCTCTGTCAAGAGCATGGCGAGGCACGCCCGTGTCGTACGTGTGCATATGCTGTTCCCGCGAGCTAGCTACATAGCTGGTGGCCGTTAGCGGTTAAACACGAACGCGTCCTGTATCATGATTCACGGGGGAACACGAGTGGAACATCAATCATTTTGTAATACGCGATCGCGCGCAGAATCGAGCCACGACTTCCTATCAGTCTATCGTCTATTGGTTAATCGGCCGAATGAATCCCGGTTGGTACCGAGAACAAGACACTTTTCCAACTGTGCAACGTGCGTGCGCCAACCTTAACGGCTTTCGAAGCAATGATTATCAAATGAGCTTCTGCCGTGACACGACGCGACACGACGAGACGAGACGAGACGCGACGAAACGAAACGGTTCGCATTGTACCCCCGTAAACGGCAACATTGTAAAACTGGTAGTAACTGGTAGCGTGTGTACCGGCATGGCGACGCACCCGTCACATATTCATCGGTCAAACACCATACGTTATACAGGGTGGACCACCTAACGTGAACACGTACGACGGAGACTGACATATTACACTATGTACCGCTCAAAAATATCTGGATACTTGCGAAATGTGTAATATGTAGCAACGCATAAAAGTTACTTAAGGGGGTAGACTCCTTTCCAGGATTGCAAGGGTGCGGGATGCGCCTTCTCATTTCTCGATACTGTAAATATGGGGTTTTTCAGTGGTAGAAAGCGCTCGATAAAGTCCTATTTTAAGTTTACGAGGCGTAATTTGCATTATTTGGCAGCATGTCGCTGTCACAGCTTTATGAAAATAGATACATGCGCAGCTGTATGCTTCCGAATAATACAAATTACGCTGCCGAATGCTCGTAAACGAGAAATAGAACTTTTGAGGGCGATTGCGGCCTGGGACGAGCTTTTATCTAGCGTTTTTGACTGCTGAAAAACCCCATCTTTGCATTATGTATCGAGAAATCCCGCACCCTCTTGAAAATCTTGGAGAAACGAGTCTGCCTCCTTAAGCATCTTAAGCGACTAAAATCAATCTTTATTACTATCTTATGGAATATCTAATGTTTTAAGTTAAAAACTACCTATGTGGAAACTTACCAATATTAGATTAAGATTAAATACAAGATTCGTCGATGTATCCACCGCGATTAGATACTACCACTTGTATTAATCGTGGCAATCTTTCTATTTGTATTTGTATCGAAAAATTCTCTGAATTCGCTCTGCACCTTGGAAATGAAACAAAGTGAAACTTGAAATCCTTTCAAGCACCGAGACCTTTCCACTAGATTTCGTATTTGTGGATGGAGATTATATTATTCCATTTTCATTATACAATTTGTACATAAAAATAAATTCTATTGTGCTATGATACAACAATATACGTAATAATAATAATTATAAGTGACAAAATTGTTCTGAATATTTTTTCTATTAACTCAAACTATGTTTTGTAGCGAAAAAGGAAGTGTTCAGATACTTTTGAGCGGTATAGTGTAGGTTTTGCACTCCAAATTCAACCTTATGCGAATCAATTTCACCGATCAAGAATATTTAACATGAATTATTTATTTATTTAGATTACATTATACATTTATATAGCAGTGTAAATATTTTATTTCGGTGTAAACAATTAGACCGAAGATAATACGGTAAATATTTTGATTAATTTTCGAGAATCGCAGATCGTCGCGCCACGCTGCGCCAAATATAATTCTGTGACAGTCATTCTAGAGTCGACTTCAGCTTCCTCGTGTCACCCCCGAGAGACATTATCGATCAATAGAATGAACTTTGAGCAGAAAGTGAACGTAGGACACGGTGAAAATTGAAAATCCTTTCGGATCACTTGGTAACTTAATTTTGAATGTAACTTATATGCAGACATTTTTATGCAAGCTAATTCAATCGAGATGAAGAATTAGGATGACAGTGCGTAAATTAAATCATAATCATAAATTAAATCACGGTTAGTGGATTGATTATCGATCGGTAAATATTTGAACCCTTACCACTCGAGCGGTGGGTCCACTAAAAATTGCTGTACCATTATTCACGATATTGTTTACATTATTAAATATGTTGGTATCCAATCAATTACTAAACATTTAAGTATTGTACGAGTTATTATATCAATTTAATGGAAATATTCTAGGTCGAACAAATGTTTAATTTTAGAGTTAAAATGGCTCCGAATACAAAGGGTGAAAATAGTATTTTCATAGTAAAGTTCAATATTATTAAGGAGTAACCAATGAAGAAATATGAGTAAGAACTGTCACATAGCAGAAGGTAATCAAACAGAAAATGCTCGGGAACGACTCGCGGTACAGAATAGTACAGATATGTATTGTGTACATATGTGTGTGTCGAAAGATCGAGGGCTCGAACTCGAAAGATTTTCTGTCGATCTGGCGGGCCCGTGCGAGGGAAAGAGATCGCAGAAAAAGAAACGAGGAGTAGGAGAGCGCGCAAATGAATTATTTATAGAGAACTGAAAGTAAGGAAAGATGACGATGTTGGGCGACACGATTCCCGATCCTATGCGTGCCAGACGAACACACAGAGATGCCTTCGCGCGAATGCTATTGTAAAGCGCAGGAGAATACAAATAACGGCCTCGTCGAGCCGAGTCGACTCCAGTCGACTCGACTCGACTCGAGCGAATGACAAACGGTAATCGTGTTCAGGGAAAAGTCTTGTTTTGTTTTCCGTTCTCTCGGACAACGCGATGCAATTACGGTGGGAAGAAATTTCATCTGATAACGGGTATTCCGAAATCGTTAAGTTCAAACATCAATGCGCCGTGCGTCCAAGGTTTCCCGAATAACATTATCCGTGAAATTCAGTAAACCGTACACGCACACACGACACACACACACAACACACGCACAGAGAGACATGGTATCCCGACGTAGAACCCGGGATAAAACGGGATGCGCGTATAAACGGAAGAAGAAAGAAGCAAGCAGAAAGATACCGATCTTCTTGAATCGTTCGAAGCGAGACTGGTGCGTTCGCTCGACGGTAAGATGACAAGCCACTGTCTCGGCTTAGCGCCGGTATATTCGTCCAAGATTTCATGAGAAAGGAAGCAGCAAGCGAAGGAGCACACAGCGATGAGTACACGTACACTCGCGGGTTGGGTATGGACGGTATGGTGGCGAAGAGGAGGGGATACACCAAAGGAGAGAAGAACGTCGCCCGCGGCTAGCAACCGCAAAGGCAAAACTCCTGCGAGTGGTTTACCACCGTTGAACTGGTTTTCGGGAGGATATATACGTTGTTGTTCTGTCTTTAGAGGAAACAACGGAGCAATGATACAACGGCTACCGTGTACGTGATGGAACGCCTAAACTATTCCGGCGTGTGTCGTGCGCCGTATGTGGTGTGCGTATCTCGTGTGTCGTGTGTCGCAAACAGTCCGAGGAGTAACACGGAGACAAACAGGTACTTAGAGACAGAGAGATACGTGTAGGACTTACCCAGAGCTCCGTACCCCAACTCATGTTCGCTGGGCCGGGTAAACCAGGCACGAGCTGCAGCCTTGTCACACTCGACACACTTCACATGTAGCGTCGCGATCAAGATGCACTTTTCGTATCGAAGACGCGTTTGAAAACGCATCAATAAATCACGCGTCAGATCCCACCGCGCTCAACGCTCACTAAAACATCACCAACATGTCGGCCTGTAACCACTGACTGGCCGGCCCAGACTGTCCAGCGAAAACCGCCCGGAATTTTACCGTAGCGCGCTCTACCGATGCCTTTTCACACGAACAACCCCCGTGGAGGGGGCGAACGCGTTCTCATTGGTCGGTCATCTCGTCCAGCACTGCCGCGATTATTCAAACCGTATCGATGCCATTTAGTTTAATTATATTAAATAATTTTTGTATGAAAAGAAATGCTTTATATAGTTTTCCGCATTGGGATTTATAGATGATTGTATACATATTCACTTTTGTCCGAAACATTCTTTTGCCAGATTATCGGCTGTACCTGAGAAATCTATTGGGCAAAAAGTAATTGGATAGGCAGGTAATTTTGCTTGTAAATCAAAAACACATGTTGCTGGTGAGTGATTGGAAACAGGAATTGACACGTTATCTGTGACAGAGATGGCAACAAG
The DNA here is from genome assembly GCF_051020765.1 of Lasioglossum baleicum. Taxonomy (NCBI): domain Eukaryota; kingdom Metazoa; phylum Arthropoda; class Insecta; order Hymenoptera; family Halictidae; genus Lasioglossum; species Lasioglossum baleicum. The sequence goes on from NC_134929.1 coordinate 9,165,808, forward strand.
AATAATATTAAACATAGATTTTTATAAATTTATTCAAATGTTTCTTTTTTTTTAAATACCACTGGTCTTTCCCTCCAACCTAATAAAAGCCGTATTGGCACATTTTCGCACGTTTTCAATTCTTTTTGCATTTCCAACAGAAACTTATACAGTTTCAGTCAGTTTCCAATGGCGCGAAAAAAAACATCGGGACTCCCTTGGAAGCCTAAAATATTCTTTCTTGAAAATTTTACAAATGCGAAATATTGAAACTTCAATAATTTTAAATAGAAAAACAATAAGGAAGTGTGAAAATTACGTGAGAACTACAACGTATACCTGTCTATACATAAAGTGTCTGTAAATAAATTATCATCTTAGGCGCTCAATCACGTCGAGCGCGTTCTCATTGGTCGGTCTCATTTCGTTCAGCACTGCCGCGACTATTCAAACCGTATCGATGCCATTTACCAAAATAATATCCGTTACCCAACGATAACCAATCTTCACACAAACACGAATTGTTGATTGAAAATACGACACAAACTTGTGTTTATAAACCATACAATTACCTCTCCCGAAATCTAGAAGTTCTGTTATTACGTCTATTTACGTGTTATGTCTTCGATTAGTACGCGTTTCGATGGTAATAAACGGCGGGATATGTCATTGTCCATTTCTATAATTTTGTTAGTCTTTTTATATATATATCGAAAATAACTTTACATTGTTACATTATGTTTTCCCACATTTTTAATATTACGCGTGTCGTAAACGCGAGATCGCCTCATCACGATTTAAACAGTTTTATGTGATGGCAACATTAGTTTAATAATATACCATTGAGAAATGTTGTCCGCTCTCAAAATACAATATTTCGAAATTCTCATTTAGATCTATGTAAGTCGAAATGGAGTATGTAATTGATTTGTGCGTTACAACGTTACAACGTATATGTAAGTGCGACTAAAATGGCGCTGGGTGACTCGAGCAAAGTATCAAAGGTCGTTAGCTGAATGTAGATAACTTATTTCTTATATCGAACCTTACGCATCGCTGCGATTCATCTGCCGCGAATTTTCTTCATTCTTTACTTATGAAGTCGTGACATGACTTTCGTACACGATTTCCCAACAAGCTGATGGAAGAAATGAATACCCACTATGGAGGTTGTACTTGTGTTTATTACTTTAAATTTTTTACGAACATATACATTTGCGAACACAGTTTCTTATAATGATTCATTGGAGCATTCTGTTTCTAGAAACAGTTCTTTCTTTTCTTTAGTATTACAATAGAAATCGGTTGATCATGTATTGTATTTTTTTTAGATAGTGGAATTATTCAATGAAAACTTAGGATCGTACATCTTCTCAAGATGGATCGGCAGATTCATAGAAGATTATCAAATATCGAGAACCTTTCTCGTCGTTCTGACATCGATAGTACTGATTTTATTGATAGTGTCCATGATCGTCCTTCGAAAATGGAAGAACAAAGAGTTTCTCCCAGAAGTGAAAGAATTCGTCGGAGTAGGTACAAGCAAGCCCAGATTCAGAAAAAGAGACAAGGTGCTCTTTTATGGAAGGAAAATGTTACGCAAAGTCAAATCGATCAGCGGACAAGTACACGCGACTGGACAAGGAAAAAAACGAAAGGCTGTCATGCGATTCGCTCGTAGACTATTGCAATTGAAAAAGGATTCGACCCCGCAACAATTAAAAGTATATTGGACATTATTCTTAATTTCGTTGTTTCGGAGTTTGTTTCTTTTGTAAACTAATCTTCTATCTTCTACTCGAATAGGTATTAGAACCACCCGCTGAATATTTAGAAGAAGACCTAGGTCCTGGGGACAGAGTACCACCGGATGCTTTGTACATGTTGCAAAGCATCAGGGTATTCGGTCATTTTGAGAAGCCGGTATTTCTGAAATTATGTAAACATACAGAAATCATGAATTTACCAGCTGGAAGCATTTTATTTAAAATCGGAGATCCCGATGAAAATTTATTTATTGTGCAGCAAGGCTTGGTGAACGTTTATATTACCGGACCGGACAGTTCTCAGATATCGTTAAAATTAGTAAAGACTGGAGAATCGGTAACTAGTCTCCTTAGTTTCACGGATGTACTTACTGGGCATACAAGTACCTATAAAACAGTATCTGCCAGAACCATGGAGGATTCTATAGTAGTGAAGTTACCAATGTCTGCATTCCAAGAGGTATCTCGATTGCGCTGTACGATGTGAAGGAAAGAAATATTCAAGATTATTATTTCTAATACTATACTTGTATTTTTGTGCTTATAGGTTTTCAAGGATCATCCCGATACATTTGTTCGAGTTATCCAGGTCATTATGGTTCGCCTCCAAAGAGTCACCTTCACCGCGTTGCACCAATATCTCGGCTTATCCGCAGAATTGGTTAATCAGGGGACGCATAAGAAGAAACACAGTCCGTTTTCTGACTCACCGGTCAGATCGAGAACCAAAGAAAATTTCTCCGCTCAAAATGCGGAAACGATGTCTTCTGCACCTGCGACTGCTTCGACGGAGCAACACGATGGAAACGACATGCTTTATCGTGATACTACTAGCCTGAGTAGTCCCCAATCTGTACCAATTGTCATAAATGCACGGTACGTTAACCGAATACTGTCCGCGACAATACTATAAGACACCACTTAAAACAAAGTAATTATGTGTTATATGAAAGAACTTCATCGTCTTTCATACAGAGAATGTAAAGAATTACTAACGAAAACACTGCGTTGAACGACGTCTCCAGAAGCAAATAATAACAATCTGTATGAAAGACGATGCTCTTTCATATAACTAGACTGCGGATCTTTATGCATTTATGAAAAAATTGGTTGGGCGAAATATAAAACAGTAAAAGATTTAAACAATTCAAGAACGTTGTAATGTTGCTTTTAACGTAACAAAGTCGTCAATGAAATCAATTTGTATGTTATTCCTGCTTTCCAAAATCATTGTAAAACATTTTTATTTTGTATAAAAATCCGCAGTCTACATATAACACATAATTATTTCGTTGTAAGCAGTATCTATAGTATTGTCGCGGCATGCAGACAGATGCAATCGGTAAAGAATACATACATATTTTGACTAATATTTTCCCCGGATAGGCCAAGAAGTAATGTTGATTGGAAAAATCAAACTGTGGGTCTGCAGTCGGATCAAAACGTCGCGGATATGGTACCGGAATGTGATTCTCATTGTTCAAATTCTTCGTCTATAACACAGCAACAGGGGGGATCGCAGCCGGATGTCATTCATACAGGAAATTCTCAAAGTTCTCGATTAAAGAAACGTTCTACCATCGCCGAATCGGTTCAACAACAATTAGACGAAGCGCATCTCATACAAATAGCTACGGAAGCGTTCGTTCGAGAGCTTGGCTTGGAAGACGATACGGTATTGAAGGATGACAAGATTCAGATTAGGGAAGTACCAGCTGGAACATATTTGATGAAGGAAGAATCTCACAAAGACGTTGCCCTTGTCTACGTTGTGTCTGGTTCGCTGACGGTAAGTCAGCGCGTTTCAGAAGGCAGAGACGTAGGGCAAGAAGTTCACATGTTTAGCGCGCACCAGGGTGAAATTGTCGGTGGATTGGCTGTATTAACTGGAGAACCCTCTTTTTACACCATCAGGGCGAAGCATCCTAGTCGCATAGCACTGCTTAGTAAACCGACATTTTTCTCAATTATGCGAGAACAACCTACCGTCGTTTTGCACGTAGCACACTCGGTCGTCCGTAGGCTCAGTCCTTTTGTCAGACAGGTCGATTTTGCTCTCGACTGGCTATTCCTTGAAAGCGGAAGAGCCGTGTACAGGCAAGGTGACGAGTCGGACTCGACGTTCATCGTATTGAGTGGTCGACTTCGATCAGTGATCACGTATAACAACGGGAAAAAAGAACTGGTCGCAGAATACGGTAAAGGGGACTTGGTTGGCATCGTAGAAATGGTTACGCAAACTCCAAGATCAACCACAGTGATGGCAGTCCGGGACTCGGAGCTAGCAAAATTACCAGAGGGATTGTTCAATGTTATCAAACTCCGTTTCCCAATAGTCGTCACCAGACTTATAAACTTGCTTGGGCATCGTATACTTGGCACTTGGCAACAACCGCATACGAAGACCAACAATATCGATAAACAGTGTGTACTAACAATATCTAAATTCACCCTCAAATTCCTACCTGATCCAATTTAAGGGGGTAGACTCGTTTCCAGAATTGCAAGAGTGCGGGATGTGCCTTCTCATTCCTCGATAATATAAAGATGGGGTTTTTCAGGAGTCAACAGTGCTAGATAAAAGATTAATCTAGGCCGCAGTCGCCCTTAAAAGTCCTATTTTTATGTTTACGAGGCGTAATTTGCATTATTCGGCAGCATGTAGCTGTCGCAGCTTTATAGGACTTTTAAGGGCGACTGCGGCCTAGATTGATCTTTTATCTAACGTTTTCCACTACTGAAATACTCCATCGTTGCATTATCGAGAAATGAAAAGGCGCATCCCGCACACTTGCGATCCTGGAAACGGGATTACTCCCTTAACCGATTGCGAAACACTCTGCGTATGTTTGGTAATGTATGTTGATAATTTAGTGGAGATACGTTTTCAGACGTGCTGCTGCAACCGTGGATACGAGGCCAGCTCAAGTAAATTTTTCAACGGTTGCTATAGTCTCCGTATCCGATGATGTGCCATTGACGGCGTTTACCTATGAACTCTACCATTCGCTGTGCGCTATCGGGCCATGTTTACGTCTCACATCGGAGGTTGTCCGTAAAGTAAGAAATTCGAATCCAGTACCTCTTAACCACCTAGATTCGATTCCGTGTAAAATGTTTGTACGTGTATAGTTAATTCTTCTTTTCTAATAGACACTGGGCAGTACTATCATGGAACCAGCGAATGAATACCGATTGACATCGTGGTTGGCGCAACAAGAAGATCAACACCGAATCTCTTTGTATCAGTGCGATCCAACGTATACATTGTGGACTCAGCGATGCGTGCGTCAAGCCGACTGTATTCTTATCGTGGGTTTAGGCGATAGACCACCATCTATAGGTAGAACCGAACGTGAGATTGAACGTTTGGTAATGAGAACCCAAAAGGAGTTGGTACTGTTGCACAAAGAAGGCGGGCAACGGCCTTCGAATACGGTGCAATGGTTAAATATGAGATCGTGGATTTCTAGTCATCATCACATTCAGTGTCCTAAGAGAATGTTCACGAGGAGATCACAGTACAGGATTGTGAGTAATCACAGCTTATGTATTCTAATTCTTAAGGGGGTAGACTCATTTCCATTTTTACGTTTACGAAGCATAATTCGGATTATTCGGCTGTATTTGTCGCAGCTTTATGCTTCCGAATAATGCGAATTACGCCTTGTAAACGATGCCTGGATGCATCCCACACCCTTGCGATCCTGGGAACGAGACTTACCCCTTAATTCGTAAGAGGTATAGTCGAGACATTAATAAGCGACTTCTATTTTCTAGAATGAATTGTATTCGAAAGTTCTGATGTCAGAACCGAACGTGCACAGTGATTTTAGTAGACTTGCTCGCTGGTTGACTGGAACCTCGGTGGGGCTTGTACTCGGAGGTGGCGGTGCTAGAGGCGCAGCTCATGTGGGAATGCTAAAAGCGATCATCGAAGCAGGAATACCCATTGATATGATCGGGGGAGTTAGTATCGGAGCATTCATGGGTGCATTGTGGTGCATGGAGAGAAATATTACGACGACAACTCAAAAAGCTCGCGAATGGTCCAAGGTAATTGATATCGACAACTATCGCAGAAAAACCGAACAAGAGTATCGTTCATTCTACCCTATATCATCGATCATCATCCTTTTACAATAGAAAATGACGCAATGGTGGAGGCAAATAATGGATTTGACATACCCGGTGACATCCATGTTCTCCGGCAAAGATTTTAATAAGACGATTCAAGGAACGTTCGGTGACACGTACATCGAAGATTTGTGGTTGCCGTTTTTTATAATAACCACAGACATCACCGACTCTTGTATGCGTACCCACACACACGGTCTGTATATAAAAGCAGTAACGTTTGACGTTGTTCGAAGCATTGATAGTTTCCAGTTTTTTGCGATTCACAAGTATGCTTAACCCTTGGTTACTCGCACTCCGCTTTCTACATAACTGTTTACATGGAGCTTCCTATAACTTGAATATAAATCAATTTTCATTCGATAAAATAACTATTCTAATGCAAAATAAATATTTGCTAGTGTAGTCGACGGCTTTGTTTACGCTTGAAACACTACATTTAAAGTTTTCAGATTGCAAGTGCTATATGCGAGTAATTAAAAGTTAAAGGGGGTAGACTCGTTTCCAGGATTGCAAGGGTGGGGGATGCGCCTTCTCATTTCTCGATAATACACACGATGAGGTTTTTCAGTAGTCAAAAGCGCTAGATAAAAGATCAATCTAGACCGTAGTCGCCCTCACACTCCTATTTTTACGTTTGCGAGGCGTAATTTGCATTATTCGGCAGCATGTAGCTGTCGCAGCTTTATGCTTCGTAAACGTGAAAATAGAACTTTTAAGGGCGACTGCGGCCTAGATTGATCTTTTATCTAGCGTTTTTTACTACTGGAAACCCCCATCTTCGCATTATCGAGAAATGAGAAGGCGCATCCCGCACCCTCGCAATCCTGGAAATGAGACTGCTCTCTTAATACTTGTGACATTCAGATTTCGATTCTGCTTCAACTGGAAACTCTCTCGCTGTTTTAGTGCGATTCGTAGACCCTGTAGATCTGCTTCTCGCCGAAAATTTTCTTTTTGAAATTTCAATACATCTAAATATCATATAGAGTGTTGTTACGTAGAAATAAGCTTGAACAGCGGGAGTGAGCTTTCTGGATATAAATCATTCTTGACGTACTCTTCGTTCTGTATCGTTAATCGTTTAACCGTTTAATTCAAAAGAGATAGCTGTACAGGGAGGAGGATCATCCATCTGTATTTACTTGTTACATTTAACCATTACGATGGTAACGAAGAACCATGGGACTACCAGTTGTTTTCTCTAGCGCATACGCATCTATACTTATTAAAACGACTATAGGAAATAAAAGAGGAGAGATACACGGTATATATTTATATACATTAAAGAACTTAATTCGTCGTGTTTAGGATCGCTGTGGCGGTACATTCGGGCTTCGATGTCTTTGTCTGGTTATATGCCACCCATGTGTGACCCAGTTGACGGCCATCTCCTACTCGACGGCGGGTACGTCAATAACCTTCCAGGTAATTTGAGCGTGACCTTAAAGAGAAGTGCGACGAGAATCTTACGTTACATTTACTATACATGTTTTCCTACAAAACGATAAAAACTGATCGTTGCAAATTGAACGCACGTACGCTCTCAAAGAATAATGTTGATATAACTTCTTCTTGTTGTATTTGATTAAATTACCTGGACATTGTACGATCGTTCTCTATTTCTCAATGAAACGAACAGAGTCACCCGTTCGTTCTGTTTTCATTGAGGTATAATAATATGCAAATACAAGCGCCAAAACGGTTCATTGCAATTTGATCGGAGAACGATAGAACAGTTTTCGAAAAAAAGAATAAAGCTCACTCCCGTTGATGAAAGATGCATTTGTCAAATTCTGAATAGCTAAGTGAACTCAGGTTTACTATGGAGATACATTCGGGCCAGTATGACCATTGCGGGGGTCTTTCCTCCTTTTTGCGACCCTCTTGACGGGCATCTTTTGGTCGATGGGTGTTATGTTAATAACGTGCCAGGTACCTTAAACATGTATTGTTTATCCTATTACATATATGTATACTAGATGATTGCAAAAGTTCGTACCCTATTTGAAAGTAAAGTACGAGCGGTTATATTTAAAAATAACAGTTTTATTAATCAATTATATAGTCACCACTATTTTCTACAATTGTCTCCGAACATTTTACAACATAATTTTCTTTCTCAAAAAGGTCACGAGGTAAATTCGGTACAAACTTTTGCAATCGTCCAATATAAGAAATTATATTATATTCTCTATCTTGACCGATTGGCAACGTATACAGTCATAATTTTGTTTGTTCAAGCTGACGAAATGTTGAGGCAAGGAGCGCATCATATTCTGGCCATCGACGTTGGGTCACAGGATGACACCGATTTAACGAATTATGGTGATTCTTTGTCCGGTTGGTGGTTACTTTGGAAACGGTGGAATCCTTTCGCGACACCCGTCAAAGTCCCAAATTTACCGGACATACAATCGAGATTAGCGTACGTTAGTTGCGTCCGGCAACTGGAAGAAGTGAAGAATTCGGATTATTGCGAATACATCAGACCACCGATAGACAGATATAAAACCCTTCAATTTACCAATTTCGATGAAATTAAGGATGTCGGATATCAGCACGGTAATCGTTACGTCTATCGTACACCTTTTAAGAACGAATAACTTTTTCAAAATTCGACCCAACAGTTTGAGTTTTTTTGTTTGAGACATTAGAAGGATCAGTTTACTAGCTAATGTGTAAATAATCATTTTTCATAAATTATTATTGATCGCAATTGCGAAGGAAAAAGAAAAGGTCAGGATTTTTTAATTTTTTATCTGTGCCCGTGAAATCGGTTGGCGCATAAAAAAGCTATGGGCATTGTAAGATGTAAAAATCTTTGAGTTCAGGGTTGCGATTCATTTAAATCGCAGATTCTTACAATTTTTGCAATTGTCAATCAATTATATTTCATAACAACCTTGTTCGATTTCAATGAAACTTTGTACATGTATACATATAACTTACTTAGACCAAAAAGTGAAAAAATCGTGACCCTTACTTACTTTGTAAACTAATCCTTCTAAGGTCTCAGCAAAAGCAACTCGAGCTGTGGGGCCAATTTTGAAAAAGTTGTTCGTTCGTAAAAGGTATACGAATACTTTGTACACCCAGAGTATTTGTTTTACTATACGCGGGTATAAAAAGCATAGAAAACTTATACATGTTTCATTTGTACAACAAACAGGGAAAACTTATTTCGAAGGACAATCGAAAGCTGGAGTTCTCCCCCGATTTAACGCCGATAGAGAGAATGCACGGGCTTTACGAGCCAAACATCAAGCATCGAATCAACAATCCGTACCTTCGTACACTTTCACAGATCTGGCTCAAATGGTGTGCAAAGTCTCCAGAGGAAGTCGATACATGGATATTGATTCCGATACGGACGAGATGGAAGAGTACGAAGCGGATTTAGAAGAAGACGCACAAGAAGTAGGTTACGCGTCTGAACCCACTGCCGGTATTCTAGATCAGGTAATGATCTTTACTATTACCTAATGATAGAGTATTGACCCTTTTAAACCTTACACGTTGGTTATTCATTTAATAATCAACGACGATCTCGTAACGGGCATGCAATTGTTTAATAAACATCCAACCTAAATATTTTGTTTCGTCCACAAAGTATGCAAGCAAAGTGCGTATATTTACTTTTGTGGAAGCAGTTTAATGCATAAATCATGATTTTAATCAAAAGTACTTCGGATAAGAGTTGAGTAGTTTCGAGCGGGTACATTTGACTCTTAGCACTCGAATGGTAACTCTGAGAAACACCACTAAAAATTGCTGTACCGTTATTCAAAATATTCTTTTCACTATTAAATGTGTCGGTATCTAATCAATTACTAAACATTTAGGTATTGTATGAGGTATTATACCAATTTCATATCCATAAAATTTGAAGAATCATAGGAAATGGAAATATTCTAGGTCGGAAGAAATGTTTCATTTTCGAGCTAAACCTTTGCACTCGGAGCTAATCTAATTCAAACACCGAGTTTTTCTTCCAGCCTGAAATATTTCCATTTTATATGATTTTCTTAATTTTATCGTTATAAAACTGATATAATATTAAATACGTTTAGTAATTTATTGAATACAAATTTACTAATGCAATAAATATTTTGAATAATGTATGTAGTACATACAAGAATTATTAGTGGCGCCTCTCTCTCCGAATCACCACTCAAGTGCAAAGGGTTACGAATGTGTTTTGTTTATCGATCGTCCTATACCAGGGGTCGGCAACCTGCGGCTCGCGAGCCACATGCGGCTCTTTGGATGTGAAGCTGCGGCTCTTTAGTTCCATACGCAAATATTATTTATTTTATAAAAAAAAAACATTTAAATATCGTTCTGAACTGATTAACGAGGATTAGGCACCGATTCTATCTCTCAGCCACTTGTACTCGCTTTTCACCGCACCCCTCCCCCGTGACACGCGTCGTCACTGTCGTCAGTCCGTCGGAAGCTCTCGAATGACGCCGTCGTCGGATGTTTCTATGTAGGTTTTAATTCGCTTTCGACGCAAGACAATTTGGCGTCTTCATCAGTGCTTTGGCTGTGACGTATAGTTTATTGTTTCAAGTAAAAGAGTTAGAAGTGAATTATCTTCTCAAAGTTATGTATGTACATATATACAATATACATATACATATATTTGTTGTGAAAAACACTACTTATATATGAATAAACAGATATTTTTTCTTATGAATAAATAGATTAGTTTTTTTTTTATCAAAAAACTTTATTTATGCGAGTATTATTTATTGTTGGCAAGAAAAAATTTTGTGGCTCTTTAAAGACTTTGAAATTTTGTAAATTGTAATTTTTGACTCATCCGACTCAAAAGGTTGCCGACCCCTGTCCTATACCATTCTACCTTTATTAAATGGTGCATTGCATTTCTTAAAAAATCGTTTACACCGTCTCGCCGAACAGTCTGTACAATTAAAAATAACGATGCGGAAGAAATAGAAATAGAAATAAAGTTTTTTTATTTTCAATTCTGTTTGTAAATAGAGGTAATTTAGGAACTTGGCATAATTACATATTGTACATATTGTCATGTGACGCGCTCGTAAGATCTGTACAAAACTATTTCACTTCATATAATGCTTGCTCTTATCCTTATTATACAGAGTCCTGATGAAAATCTACGACGAAGAACTGGTATCTCCTTGAGCTTATCAGACACGGAGGCCGAGTCGGAATTAGATTACCACTCGAAAATATTTTAAGCATTTGTCTCCTTACTCTTTCGTTTGAATGTCCACACGCGTCGAGTAACACTCGCTCGTCATGTATAAAAACTATGCTATACATAACAACATTACAATCATACATAGTTGTATGAAGAAAAAAAAAACGTATTTATATGAAAGTACAAAAAATATTATTAAGAACAAATATTAATGGATACCTTGCCATTGTGAAGGTAACAATGGAATCCTTCATTAATATATCATAATGAATTGTTACAGTTCTTGTTCTAATCATTACCAAATACATTATTCTATTGTTTATAAGATATACTCTTGTTATTTGTAAGCGTGCGATCTGTGATGATGGATAAAATCTGATATTTAAAGGTATGTATTAAAATTGTGTGCTCATTGTTAAATGCGGGTCTAATACGGCAAGAACCGCGCCTACCAAATGAAGCGATCCTGTCACGAGGACATGACACGTTTCATTGTTACTGTAATTAGCTTGCCGGTGTGAATTAGCTTTCTTTATCTCTTGTAAAACTTCTGAAACACTATTCGCATGTACGGAATCCGCTCCCCAGAATTCAGCATTTTTTGAACATTTTAGTTTCTGCGTGTCCATTAAGAAATTATTGCATTCATCGTCTATACTATTAACGCCTGCATAATTCGGCACAAAATATGCTTTCTCAAACAGTATCGACTTCAAAAGCATCATTAGAGTTGTTGAATCTCGCATCGCGCTCGTATTGAAAATCAGAATGTTTTTCCCTCCACCTTTTTTAGCAACAAAATCGTTGAACCATGAAACACAGGATCGCATACTTTCAATTGTATGCGCACCGTCCAGCAAGAAGTTGCCAATGCTGCTTCTTAAAATTTGCATTCTACCAGGCCATTTACAAGACGACAAACCCATTGCAATTTTATCCATATGTTGGATACTATTTTTATTCATATCTACAGTATTAGGCAAACTAGATAAGTGTTCGTTATTTTTAGACGTTATCCACGCACTAGCCATCTGTATAGCTAAAGATGCATTTTCCTGCCGAACCCTGTTTTTGATTTTTAGAATAGGCGATATATTCTCCCACCTATACTCTTCAAAAGGAGGAATAACGCACAATCTACAATTTCGTTCGACTGCTCTCTTTTCCAGTACACCCATTGCTCGTGGATCTTGAGGAACAGAAAATGCTATGGATCCGTCTTTAAAAATTCCAGACTTCTGATAAGCTATATCTTCGAGAGTCGAGCCTAATATAGAGGTATGATCTAACGCTAAACTTGTTATACCCACGCAAACAGGATTCCTTACAATATTTGTACAATCGTACAGCCCTCCAATTCCAACTTCAATTATAGCAACATCAACATTCAACTCTAAGAATATTTTAAACATTAATACAGTTAAAAATTTAAAATACATAGGCATGTCGGATTCATGCTCTTTTGTATTTTCTAGTTTCCGATGCACTTCCCAAAAGTATTCGGTAAAGAGAGATTCGCTTATAGATTGTCCATTTATTTTTATGCGTTCTCTTACAGTAACCAAATGCGGGGAACTGTAGAATCCTGTAGTATAGCCATGTTCGCGCAAAATAGCTTCCGTGTATGCGCAACTAGAACCTTTTCCTTTAGTACCTGCTACATGGATAACAGATAATGTATCCAATTTTTCGATAGTGATACCAGTTCTGAAAAATAATATCGGAAACGATTACTTCTTCGCGATCATAGCAAATTCTTGTGTCTTTAACACACTCCATGCCGAGCCGTTTTTTTCTTGACGATTAAATATACTTCTGAAGTTTGTTCTATACTGCATTTTTTATAATGCCTCATTCTTTTGGTGGAAATATATTCTACAATGTTAAGGGGGTAGTCTCGTTTCCAGGATTACAAGGGTGTGGGATGCGCCTTCTCAGTAATCAAAAGCGATAGATAAAAGATCAATCTAGGCCGCAATTGCACTCAAAAGTCCTAGTTTTATGTTTACGAAGCATAATTTGCATTATTCGGCAGCATGTAGCTGTCACAGTTTTATGAGAACATGTGCAGCTTTATGCTTCTGAATTAATACAAATTACACCTTGTAAACGTAAAAATACGACTTTTGAGGGCGACTCTGGCCTAGTTTGATCTTTTATCTAGCGCTTTTGACTACTGAAAAACCCCATGTTTGCATTGTCGAGAAATGAGAAGGCGCATCCTGCACACTTGCAATTCTGAAAACGAGACTACCCCGTTAAATTTGTTATAAAATATGTTTCTAACGCATTAAATAAATGTGTACCATCAGTGGTACACGTTGTATAGAACGTGTTAAAAACTATACAAATAAATTCTTACCGAAGTAAGTATTTCTGTATGTCCTTTAGTTTACTGGAATTATTATTCTTCTTTTCTGCGGATAGCTTTAAATATTCAGCATTGCTTTGTAAACTGTGCAATGCTGTCAAAGTAGTCTAGAAATATATTAAACAATATTATTATTCTATGATGAACGAGATATTCTAATATAGATTAAAGAATGACTCGTATTATACCCTGAACAAATTATCATAGCAACGATTATCATTCGTTTTACACTCCATAATCACATAAATTCGAACTGTTCACTGCTTTACATACACACAGAATTATACTACGCAGATATCACATAAAGTTACCTCATAATCTGCTAACGAGCATGAATTGCGTTTGATAATAGTATTCTGCATCATTCTCTGCCACGATCTAAACATCTAAAATACTACGTATTAAGTTTATATCTAATCTACCGTAACCAAAGACTACAGTAGGTTATGCTTCTTTGGTGAAACCTTGGTAAATACATATTGGTACTAAATAAATATAATTCAAATCTCAAAGAAAGGACTAAAATCTTCAGAACAGTAGAGAAACTTTGTACGAAATTTAATAATTTTCTAATTACATACGATAACTTAAAGAAAGAAACATTTAATTGTCTAATAAATACAGATTAATAAACTTTAGCCGATTTATAGAGATAAACTTTATAATATGCGGTAAACTTCGAAGAGGTTTGACTATTCAAAATCCGAGTAACGGTGGTAAAATAAAATGCATCTGCATGTATGGTAAATAAAAAGGAATAATTAAGTATTATTTCGATTTAAATATATGTAGATGAGATTCTACAGAAAGAAATAAACGAAACTAAATATATATATATATATATATAATATATATATCTCGAGTTATCGAGGTTCAATTGTGTTATGTAATTGTTGCATCTTCGATAAATAGGAAATTTTTTGACAGTTTCCCCGATCGAGCGAGACAACCTAAATATACATTTTGTTTTTGCAAAATAAAATAATAATAAAAATGATACGCGCAACAAAATAAATCACGATTATAAAAACCAGAATGTATCTAAAAAATGAGTATTAATCGAAAATTCTATAAATGTAGGAGTAGGTCGTAAATAAAAACTCGTTTGTATAAGTCAATGTTTGTTCGTAATATACGGAATGGAAAATTTTCTGTCTGATTACGCGTTCGTTTTGCATTTAATTACATATTGCAGATTGTAATAGAAGAAATTGAACATCGTCCTGCCGGTAACGCGCGGGCGCGTTTTTACTCAATGATTTATATCAAGCTACGTGTTCTATGTCTATCGATATTCTTACGTTTCGAATCATTCGTTATAATACGTACAGTCATTCGTTCGGTACCGTCGTCGGGACCGATACAGTTTTCAATCTGTAAGCGGGCAAAAAAGTTTACGACGATGGCAGATATGTCGATGAACAACATCGCGCCACGGAAAATGTCTTTCAGTATCAATGGAAAGTTGAACGGTTTAGAAAATAAAACACCGTTTCTGATCGGAGTTTCCGGCGGCACGGCCAGTGGGAAAGTGAGTACCATATGATTTTGACTTTTCAATGTATTCGAATCGATGCCACTTACCGCTTTACGAACGGTGGCAATTTTTCTACGACTTAACCTTCGCGGTTAAGCATGCATTCGCAGAGGAACGTTCGTAAAGATTGCTCCTCGATATTTCAGTCGACCGTCTGCAAACGTATTATGGAAAAATTAGGTCAGGTTGATATGGATCACATGCAACGACAAGTAGTTTGTATTTCGCAAGACAGTTTTTACAGAGATCTATCACCGGCTGAGAAACTGAAAGCCGAGAAAGGTCAATTCAATTTCGATCATCCAGATGCGTTTAACAACGACTTGATACTTCAGACGTTACAAGATATATTGGCTGGCGTAAAGTGTGAGATACCTGCTTACGACTACAGAACAAACAGTTTGTATGTGTCACCATTACTTTGACATTATATTTGTTGTCGCGTAGTTATCGAATCCATCAACAGTTTCTTTCATTTTCAGAGTAAAGGATCAGATTACAACGATCTATCCTGCGGACGTAGTTTTATTCGAAGGAATTCTAGTGTTCTATTTTCCAAAAATACGTGATCTGTTTCATATGAAATTGTTCGTAGATACAGATTCGGATACTAGATTGGCTAGAAGAGGTAACATTAGAAAGTACATTTGTACCTTCACTTTTTCATATTAGGTCTGTTACTTTCCTTCGAAGGCTGAAGATTTTGAAGCTTTAATTTCAGAAACTTCAAAGGTGATGAGAATCGAAGTTTCAAAGCTTTGATATTCGAAGCTTCGATTTCTGAAACTTCAAAGGTGATGAGAATCGAAGTTTCGTTTTCATGAAATCTTGTTTACAATTTATTTGTACAATAAATATATTTCTTATAATTGGTTGTATTTATATACTGTGAAAATTCTGTCAAATGTTATGACATAACATGAAATGAAACTCGTAAGTTAATGCGATTTGAAAACTTCGAAATTCCCTTCGTTCCTTTGAATTCTTCGAAGAGTCAAAGCTTTGGAAAAGTAACAGCCCTATTCCGTACCTACGTTTTTTATACGATAACGATTGTAAACTGTTAAGCGCATATATCAAATGATTCCAACAGTACCGAGAGACATAAATGAAAGAGGAAGAGACTTGGATTACGTATTGAATCAATATATGAATTTTGTAAAACCTGCGTTCGAGGAGTTTTGCTTACCCACAAAGAAATTTGCGGATGTTATAATTCCCAGAGGTGCAGATAACACAGGTAAACAGTAGCACATACATATATAGCAATAATGATTACATGCAAAATATACTTTCAAACGTACGGTGCTATACATGTATATACAGGATGAATGGAAAAAATTAAGAAACATGTAATTCGATGCAGTTGCAAACAAGATTGCATTGTAAGATGAGCTTGTTAAAAACTGTTCAAATTTTCATTTGTAAAAATGTTTTAACCTTGCTCGGAAGATAATTATAATTCGGTCTAGTTGCTAGATTCAACCTGTATGTACGTATATATCTTATAAAAATATTTAATCATACCGGTTGAATATTTGGTACCTAATATAGGATTATTATCTGATTCATAAACATAAATTATGCATTCTACCATAACTTGGATTCATATTCATCCAATCTGCACCTAATTTATGAGATTCAACGATTGCGGCTTTATAACTAATAACAGTTTCATTTGTGCTGTTTATTAAAAGATTAACACTAATGTTCTTGTGTTTTAAAAAATTTTCATGCGTTTATTATTCGACGCACAATTTAGATGCAGATCTGGAATAATAAGGCAGCTTAAACTTTAATTATTTGCACATGTCTATATAGCTATTTATGGGTGCTGCCTGGTATTAAAGGGCTGCTAGAAACGTGCTGTTTTTTAAGCTAGGACAATGATTAAGGTCATTTAAAAAAGTACATGGTTTGGTTGTTGTATGTTTGCAGTGGCAATAGATCTTATAGTGTACCACATCTGGGACATTTTGCGTTTGAAAAAGGCTGAAAACTCATCCGGGCAGCATCCATACAACTACCAACGTAGGCGTACTTCAACTTTATCTGACACGCTCAGCAGATGATCTAAGCATGATATGCTCACTTATAAGCACCACACTTTTTCATATATATATCATACATTTACATATAATCGAGTTTACAATAACCTTCAGACTTTTGTTTTATGTACTTAATACTTCTCTATATCTTAATAACACTGTATTTGTATTACGTTTATATGTCGAGCAGCAAATGATATCACTTTCGATAAGTGTATTACCGCATCCATTATACCCATGCATGAGGTGAACATTAATTTTACTCTGTACCAAAAATATCTAAATATTGTAATTCCAATCGAGCATAATTATTCAAAGTTTATACTTAACGGCTAATATAATAGAAAGCTTTGAGTATTACTTACATATACACGAACTTTTGTGAGCATATGTGTACGTATGTGTGTATGTATTATGCATGTTATTAAAGATTGAATTCATTCTTTTTTTATATATAATGTACCCTATACCGATTCAGTGCATCTATTATAAACGCAAACTCGAACATTGTACAAGACGATTTTAAGTGAGCATAAAGCATTCGTTACTAGCATTATTCTCTAGAATGTGATATTTTTAGTTTAAGTTGGTGCATTATACATATACTATCATACTTGACGTTTAATCGCATCGTTTGGTAAGGTGCTATAATCACTTTATACGACGCTCTCATTTTCTCGAAAGCTCAAATTATTTTTATTCCCGCTAAAGTTATCATTCTTTTACAGGACATTTACAGTTCGAATTATGTAATTTGATACGCCATTTATTTAGATTGTGTAAAATGGAATAATAATAAAGAAATTAAGGTGACCAAACAAGCAAACGTTTAACCATTTACTTATTTTTGATATTTTGTTACAGTGGCTATAGACTTGATAGTGCAACACATAAGAGACTTCTTAAGCAACAGGGGTAGGGTTACGACCGAACCTGAAATTCCGTTAAACAAAACAGAAAAACTGTCCAAGAGGCCACATTAACTTTTGACAGATTTAGAGCTTGGTAGAGAATAAGTTCAGTAATCCTTTTACTTTCTTTCTTTTCCATTACTCCTAATACTCGTGTACGTTCTCGTGTAGAGATATCTACATTGAATTAGTGATAATCAAGGTGATATAACAAGAATTTTCGGGATATATGCAGTGAACTATTTTTGCGTTATATATTTTAACACTGTTCGCAAATATATATATATATATGTATATAAACATATAGATTCGTAATTACTGTTAAACAATCCGAAACTTTAGGTACAAAGTGTTAATATCAAATATTAATATAATACGTTTTACGCGTGCAGATGGCTATACTGATATAGAATAAACCTGTAAAAATATTTTAGCAAGAGTTTAGGTGTTGAATAACACTGCAACAAGGTTTGTGTAATATAAATAATTAGTCGACAACAATAATATAACAAGAAAAAATTATTTTTGCTGCTGCGATATTTGTTTATTGTATAGATATACACACATTGTATACTTAAATATTACATATAGGATATAAAATCATGAAGTGCTTAAATATAAAAGTTATTATTGTTATTATTGTATTTATATTTAAAAGTGATTTGTATAACATTAATTTATTCATTAATTATTGATAGTAAAGTTCTAAATTCATACCGTCGTGAATTTCATCTAAATTATTCGATTAAGGAAAAATCTGTTAAAAATTCTACGACATCGTACGACAATATAAAAGTGTACTTAATATTGAAGGATACAATCTTGTAATTTTATATGGTCCTTGAAAATCGTATACCATTTCTTTAAAACAATCTTTTCCCAATGCGTTCCAGTTTGAGCAGCTATCAATTTCTTTAAATCGCCTATTGTATCGTCTGGATTACATTTAACTCTAACTTTTTTCCCAAGACGGTCATTGCATGTTATCTCTAACATTTTCTACTTTCTAGAAACAAGAAAAAGATGATTGTACAAATATAATATTACATCAGCTAGATGTATTTAATTCTACATATACAAACGGAATGTCGAGGGTTCATAGGTTATGAACCATCGACCACGACGATGATGATGATGATGATGATGATAATAATAATAATAATAATAATAATAATAATAATAAGTAGTAACAATCTATTATTTAAAAAAATCTGCATCGTACCCAACCCAAACTTCTACTAGTTTGTAAGAATAGTTTCGAAATATCTGTATTTATAATATACAACACTGTATCCGTACGAATGTAAATATAATAACGATGTGCAATATTTACTTACAGGTTATCGTTCTATTAAAGTTGTTGAAATATAAATCTTCCTTATTTTTACACTCGTAATAGAAGAAAACACTTATGTAGAACCATGTAGAACTTGTTGTTGAGAAACTTGGAAATTACGTGCGTATAAATATGTGTATCGTTACACGGGTTCAGTCATTCAGTCTTAGAAAACCGAGAATGATGATCGTACCTACCGACTTCTTTTTTAGCCGATCGAGCTGGAATTACGATTCGAGTTGAACTACAGTTTCAGGCTTTATTCGATACACAGTGATTACAAACAGAAGTAAGAACACAAGAGAGCACATCCACAATAACGTTGTATAGTGTATATTCTGCCATTAGCGAATCCTCCGTGAACAACGATGGCGGATGCAGCAGATCTTTCCGGCGCTTCTTCTGGGCAGAAGATGTCGTCGAAAATTTTAAGACAAAAGGCGCAGGAATTTCTGTCCTCGAGGAAATACGCGAACAATTTAGTAGACATAATAGGACAATGGGATGTAAGTTTGCATTTGAAAAGCGTCTCGAATCAACGAATGTATCGAGTGTTCTGAGGTTATGTCGTTTCCTAAAATTCTTGATCACTGTTCGTCAGGAATCTACTTCTACCTGTCTGCTTACGATAGAGACGATATTCGTTGACGTTTTAAGAAGAGGCGACATGTATCTCGAACGTACGATAGCTCTCACGATTTCAGGTACGTTTGAACATTTTCGTAGCTTCTGATCGTTTCAAGTTTGACAACATACACGTCCTTTAGAATCTTCTACCTAATATCGTTGCTATAAACGTGTATCGTGCATTTATATTTTGTGAAAACATTTGTTTAGGCACAAAATTGAAGCACAACACGTAATGTTTCGACATTGAGAATATTAACCCTTTGCACTCGGAGCTATTCTAACTTGAAAATTGAACATTTCCTCCGACCTAGGATGTTTTCATTCCATATGATTTTTGAAATTTTATGGATATGAAATTGGTATAATACCTTGTACAATATTGAAATGTTTAGTAATCAGTTAGATCGAGACATATTTAATAATGTAAACAATATGTTAAACAATAGTACAGCAATTTTTAGTGGCGCCTTGAGTCGCCATTCGAGTGCTAAGGGTCACAAAATCGCAAAATAGTTTCTCCATAAGCTTTCTGAAACAGAGCCGAGTCCGGAAGCAAGATACGTCAATTGGTTGAGAAACTGTTACGAAGAGATATGGGAGAAAATACTGTTGTCGATAGAGAAATGTCGACCCACCATTCAATTACAAGCTCTCACCACTGCTATTAAACTGATGGCGGAGGAAGGAAGATATCCATTGGAACCGACCGATAATTTGGGATACTACTTCCCGCTTCATCGATTGAAACCAATCCTAATGAGTTTACTGGCACCCGAGAAAGACAATGCCAGCTTAATATCTAGATTTCAAGAAATTACGGAGTACCCCGACGCTCTTTATTACACTTGGAAGTGTCTTCCTTCTTTGACTCCTAAAAGGCAGCCACACGAAACTTATATAAAAAATTTATTAGAGCTTATACACAAGTCACCGTTGCCGAAGAAAAGCGAAGGTACAAATTAGGGCGCAATGATTAGACTGTGGATCTTTATGCATTTATGAAGAAATTGGTTTAGTGAAATATAAAACGGGAAAAGATTTAAAACATTCAAGGATACTGTAATGTTGTTTTCAATGTAACAAAATCGTTAAGGGATCAAATCACTTTTTATTTTATTCCCACAATAGATACAGAACATTTTTATTTTGCATAAAGATCCGCAGTCTAGTAATGATCGTTATGATTTTATAAAATTCTCGAAGAGCTTGAAATATAACATTGGCATTGAATTTCTATTCCAGAGTATGAAATGTCGGAAGGTAAAAGCTTGCTGTGCAGCACACAACAAGGTAGAGTAACTAACATCTATATTAGTTTTTTGCGCTAACAATTAACTTACACTTGATTTTCTTGTTATCAGATAGCAGAACTTTTGTGTGGGATCAAGCAGGATCTAGACGCGCACTTAATAAAGTTTGGGTTTGCGTGATGCATTGGGAATTAACTCCGCAATTGCATAAGCAGTTATTGTTGGTTCTGTTGGAGCGGGTGATGCCACACTTAGAGAAACCTGTTCTATTAACAGACTTCCTTATGGATTCTTTAGATGCAGACGGACCTATTGCTTTACTCGCGTTACAAGGTGTATTTTCGCTAGTTACCAAACACAACTTGGAGTACCCGAATATCTTTACCAAACTTTACTCTATGTTCGAGCCGGAGATCTTCCACACAAAATACAAAGCTCGTTTGTTTTATTTATCTGATCTTTTTCTCAGTTCGACGTAAGTATTCTCTGGTATTACGAGATATACAGTGTTTTCTCGATAATTGTCCAAAACACGGGTTCGACCAGGGACAATTATCGGTCAGGAATACTATTCCTTGATTTCTGCCGCACGTAGAAAAGTACAGCGAAGCTTGAGAGGCCTCTGTTGCCGAGAAGTGTAAACACAACTAATCCAATAACAAAACTTCTTTATTTTTCTTTTATGAGACTTTGATCACCATATTCGTGGCATTGATAGATTGATCTTTCATCTATCGCTTTTGATTAGTGAAAACCCCTATTTTTGCATTATCGAGAAATGAGAAGGCGTATCCCATTCGGAATTCGGTAAATCTGAATTGCAGATAGAACCGGGCTCTGCTTTTTCATTCCGTGACTTTAAAATACATTAATTGCTATATATCAACATTAAGGGGGTAGACTCGTTTCCAGAATTGCAAGAGTGCGGGATGTGCCTTCTCATTCCTCGATAATATAAAGATGGGGTTTTTCAGGAGTCAACAGTGCTAGATAAAAGATTAATCTAGGCCGCAATCGCCCTCAAAAGTCCTAGTTTTATGTTTACGAGGCGTAATTTGCATTATTCGGCAGCATGTAGCTGTCGCAGCTTTATGAGAATAGCTACATGCGCAGCTTTATGCTTCTGAATTAATACAAATTACGATTGTAAACGTGAAAATAGGCCGATTGCGGTCTATATAGATTGATTTGTTATCTAGCGCTTTTGACTACTGAAAACCGCACCGCATGCATTATCGAGAAATGAGAAACGCTAGTCAACCCCGTTAAAGGCCAGACATTTGCGACATTTATCGAGAGAACACTGTATGTTACGTACATTGTACATTGAGATTACCATGTGCTCCTTATTGTGTTACCAGGCACTTACCCGAAGCATTAGTTGCTGCGTTCGCGAAACGGCTCGCGCGTTTGACTCTTGTCGCACCACCCGAAGATATTCTTATTATATTACATTTCGTTGGTAATCTCCTGCTTCGACATCCTGGTTTGAAACGACTGATCGATCATCCACAAGGTGGAGAAATTACAACGGAGGAAAGTAACGGTGCCGGTGACCCGTTCTTGATGGAAGAGCGAGATCCATTGTTAAGTAATGCTCTCTTTAGTAGCCTTTGGGAAATCAAAGCTCTACAGTGGCATGTTATACCAAGTATCGCAACCGCTGCGCGTTTCATTCGTGAACCGCTTCCATCGGTCGAATACGATATGTCATCGGCGTTAGAACGAACGGGAGGACATTTGTTCGATCGTGAATTAAGAAACAAAGTTAAAGATATTATGTTGACATTCGAGAGGCCGAATTCTATGGCATTACCGAAAGGTGAAAGATTATTGCAGTATTGGCAGTTAACAGCAATGCACTGACTGGCAATATCGGTATTATGCATCGTGTGTGCATAAAAGCTTCGTGCAATATGCACCCGTTTGTTGAATGGAAAATTGTGTAATTTTCGATGAACAAAAACAAAATGAAACAACAGAAAAAACTGTAAGGAAACAAAACAGATATTTCCGCGTTTTTTCTTGTTATAACATTAAGAAAACGTGTAATACGAAGAATATTGCGTACTTTTGTATTATTTAAAATCTAAAGCTAATTGTAAAGGAATTGATTCGGAATACATTCTTTCACAAGCAACCTGTAGATATATATTTTTAGATTTCCAATCATGCAGCTATCTAGCACAGTAGCTACTTGTTAATACGACCGGTTTTGTTAAACGGAGTCATTTGCATGGATGTGTGATAATAAAGTGAAAGATATTTTAATTTAATAGATCACGCGTGTGTTTCATTCGGAATTGTAATATATCTGCTTGGCATAATAACATATACAGGTAAGCATAAATAAAATCTGTAATAAGATCGTATCATATACAATTTTATATTTTAAAGCAGTATTCAAATTAGTCCCTTACTATAATACACATAAATAAGCACCCTTATGTATTATTGCCGATTGTTATGTATAAAAAGAAGATGTATGTACATAATTAATTACCGATACGGTTTGTTTTCCAAAACCTGAAACGTCAAGATCATTATCATTTTTAATTGTTTCGATATTTCTACTACTGTACGCTATATACATAGTAATTGAAGTACGTTGCCACCAAAACTATTTTCTTTAAGGTACGTATCCATCTGAGAGTTCCTGCCGATTGCTCTCGAGAGTACTCTCAATTTGTGTATTCATTTGAGAGTATTTCAAAGTCCTCTCAGGTATGTGGCCATTTGAATTTCATGCGTGTAGCTCTCTGATGAATCTCGATAATTATAAGAATACTCGTGGAACTCTGTGGTTTATGTGTATGTATAAATTGTATGCATATAATGGCAGAGGAAACTAACTAGAAGACTCTTGCTATACAAATGGCGTTCGTATAGCTCGCAGAGGGAAAAATTGAACGTGGACATTTGCGATTTTCAACTTACTGTTCGCTTTCCGAGAGTTTTTCCTGCAGCTCTCCGCTAGCACTCTCAATACCGTGTACATTAACGAATTTCACTCTCGAGAGTAACTCACGATAGTTTTACTCTCAGATGTATGTACACGTACCTTCATAATACACACAATATATTCTATGAAAAAGTTTACGAACCCGCGTCAATTGCCGCCACTCATCTTCGTTCAATGCGTATTTGATCTTCACCAAAATATTTGCTGGAATGTTGGGTATTGGTGCTAACAGATGTTCTTGTTTGGTGGGCACGTAGTCAACTTGCAAAAGCTCGGCCACTGTTGGCCGTGTTTTTGGGTCGTGTTGAAGACATTTACGCATTACATCGATCAAAATTGGTGGAGCTATAACTTTGTTATCGCCTTCTCTCGACGGCAACGTTGTAGGAAAAGAAATATTTAGTTTTGGATTAGTGATCGCGTTCACTTTAGCCCATTGTGAACGAATATGATGAAACGGTGTATGACCATACACTAAACTATACAATATGCATCCTAATGACCACACATCCGATTTGAAAGTAATCTGTGCAATGAATATACACAAGTTACGATTCCGAATTATCGGCAAGTTCAATGTAAAATTAATCTCTTAATCTCGCATACCTTGTACTTCACATTTTGCGTAGGAGAATCTGAACTTCCTCCGCTATCCATTAATGCTTCCGGACTGATGTAATTCAAGGTACCTATCGGACAGTTTTTTACAACTGACGTCATGTCTGCATTCATATTCGAAGCAATTCCAAAATCTATAAGTTTCAATCGTCCCCTTACCAATAAAAAATTTGCTGGTTTTAAGTCGGAATGAATTACCCCTGGAAAGTATAAGAACAGGTAAACACGTTGTTTATCGTACTAAAGTAATTACAGTAATGTCCCATTCTAAGTCCATTCTCGGTTTTGACACTACGGTCGGACACTATTTTTTTTGTGGCTTCCTCGACCGCGCCGAACGTAGAAAAGGACAGTATGTAAACACGGACTGCGCGACCAAAGGCGCAGAAAAAATAACGTATCGGCGAGACAATACTAGTGCAATACTGTCGAATAAAATAATGAAAAATAAAGAAGTTTTGTAATGGCATTAGTAGTAGTTCACACGGGTATACCCGACCCGGTATCGAATTACGCAGCATGTTTACATTGCTCGGCGACCGAGGCAGCTCGAGCTTCTGGGCCCCTCGCGGTGGAATGGGTAGGCCAAGGTACTTACATAGAGTGGTCTCCTCTGTCGGACTTAGAATGGGTCATTACTGTATTCGTATGTTCTAGGACATTTACCATTATCGTGTATATGTTTAACAGCTGTTAACATTTCTGTCCAGTAGTAAAGGACCATTGTAAGAGAAATGTGTCCCTCTTGTGATATCGTTTTCAAAAGTCGACTGAGATCGGTATCTCCCATTTCCATTACCACGTACACCATGGGACTCTTGATTTCGCTGCAACAAAAAGCTTCGATGTAATCGTCAGTGCACATACGTACCTGCAACACACGTTTACAAAATCATTTCTTACTAGTCGAACATTCTAACGATGCACGGTGCTTGTAATTTATGTAGCATCGAAATTTCTTCCAAGCAACCCTGAGCCGACTCTTTGTCCATACGATTAAGATTAACACACTTTATAGCGCACAGTACGAGCGTAGATAAATCTTGCACCCTCAAAACTTCTCCACTCATTCCCTGACCAAGCGAGCCTAGAATTAAGTACTCTTTTCCCTTTACAAATATCGTTTTAGACTGTGTTGGTTTGGGAGTGTTAGGTGGTATCGAAAACTGCACATTCGGTGCGTTATCTGGAGATCTTTTCGGTTCAGGTTGTTGGTTTTGTTTATTAACCGCTAGATATTGATTTTGAGAATCGTTACTTAGTTGTTTCGGCGCGTTGTTGACATTCTTATTCAAACGAGAAACGTGTGCAGAACTTGGTATCGTTTTTTGTACCCTCGCTTCTTTATCTTCTATGTTTGGATATTTATTTTCCTTTAATTGTTCGTTAAACTCCAATTCAAATTGTGCAGGATTTTCGGATGCTTCGAATATTCGTTCGCTTACGTTTATTTTGCGAGGTAAATTTTTATTGGATTTCTGATTCTCGATGCTAGGTGTTTCTTCATTTACTTTGGGCAATTGATATCCTTGTAGCACACGGCTATTCGAAGCATTGTTGAGTACATAACTTCCCGCATCTGCTAAAGGCTGTTTCCGCTTAGTCTCTGAATTTACATACCTATAAATTAAGATTTAATTTACATACCTTCAAATTAACATATATCCCTTAGCACTCGAACGATGAGCCGCCATTAAAAATTGCTGCACCATTATTCAGAATATTGTTTACATTATTACATTATTAAATATATTGTACAAGGTATTATATCAATTTTATATTCATAAAATGAAAAAAATCATATAGAATGGAATTATTCTAGCTAGAAAGAAATGTTTCATTTTCGAGTCAAAATAGCTCCGAGTGCAAAGGGTTAAACATATTAAAAATCAAATTTGTACCTTGAAGTTTCGCGTTTAGTCATGCTCGGGGTAAAGTAAACAGAATTTTTGGGTGTCTGAACAGTCTCTTTAATTTTAATGCTTTTATTTTGCAACGGAGTCTGCCTTATGTTGTTTAGAGACATATGACACGAAACTGTGGCTGGCGTTAAACCAAGATTTCTCGACGTGTCAAACGGTTTGTTTTGCGGCGTTTGAACAATATTTCTGCGAGAAAAACATGGGTCCGGACGCGAAGAACAAGACGCATGTTTCAGCGGAGTCTGAAGCGCCAAATGATCCATAGAACTTATTAACGTGCCGTTCTCCAACACCCCTAATTTATTGGAAGAAATATTATCCGCTGCTTTAGAATCCAGCGTTTCTATATTCATATTTGTATTCTGTAAAGTACAACTTCCGGGTTGCTGTACATTCCTGAAATGTTGAGATCCGCTAGCTATAGAGTCAAGTTCATTGTTATTTCCTTTACAAGAACTATATTTGTCTATAGATTGAGCATTGCTTTTACAGGTTTGTTCTTTGCTAGACTGTCTATTAATGTCTACATTAACCATATGTTTACTTTTATGCTCGTTTTGAGAAACCCTTTCTTGGGCATAAATACTTTCGCAATTCAATTGCGCATGACTCTGCTGCTCGCATTTTACGTGTTTATCGTCTGTCGTGTTATACTTGTTCTCGGGTAGTTTTGTACACTGTTGCGATGCATTTGATTCGCATTTCTTATCGGTATTAATTTCCACATTGACGGACCACGTTGATCTATAACTGTCGTGTTTTATATCCTTGTATTTACTATCGTATGAATCTACGTTATGTACAGACATGTGTACTTCTGCCGTTGCCTTGTTTGGTTTAGATTCTGCATTGTTATAGACCAACAAAGGATCGATTGTCTTTGTGACAGAGCTTACAAGTGAAACTTTACTGGTGGTTGGTTGAAAATGATTATCGTACTTTACATTAGATAAAGGTAAAGACTTGTTTAACTTGTTCTCAATACTATCGTCTAGAGGCAAAGGTTGTGGCTCATCGACATCCGATTCGGTATCAGAATCCTGTGTTTTGTCTTCGCTATCATCATCATCGTTTTCATAAAAATTTAATAACTCTTTCACGCGGATCGGTTGAAATTTTGGTCGTGAACTTCTGTGATTTTGAAAATCCATGGTGTTCAACTCAGTCGTACCTTTCGTCGAAAGATTCGACATTCTTTGAACTGAAAACAATTCGCGCTAATTGTTCCAGCAATCTCAAGTGAAATTGTAATCGTAGCATGCACAATTTGATGTCGTATAAAACTATAAACCTCTTTTAAACGATGTATTCATTCACAAAAATGATTAAACACTCTCGAGAACCGTTCACTCTTTCTTGCTTCGAAAGCATTGTCACTTTTGTACTCATTAGAATCACTTCAACTGTGACATTAAACAAGCATTTTTAAAACGTAACGATACAGGTCTGACGTATGCTTTATAGAACGTTCAGAAAGAGACGCTTGTTTTCACCAATACTTCGGTAAAAAACACAAAGTTGACTTTTGTAATTCAAGACTGTTTGATTTGTATCGTACTGGTCAACTGGTGTTTCTGTTTACGTCATCAAATTTAAATTCTAAAGATACGCTTTCATTGGCCGATTCCAACAGTATTGCACGGCGCGTACATAAAATAAATTCAAGTATCAGATAGTATCAGATAATAAAGTGAACATTATTTAATGAATCTCTACTACATCATTTTATATAATTTACGTATACAGTACTTATATAGTACCCCCTTTGTACAGTATTTAATACAATATTTAATGATTTCATCAACGTGGCCCCCAGTGGCCCCCAGTGACAGTGGTGAGACCATAGACTTATAGAGATAGACTTGCGCGGCCTGTACGAAGTGTTGAAGCCTGCCATGGCGGCCGGAGTATAAAGAGTGAGAGAGAAAGAGCCTGTTGTGGTCGTAAGGCGCTCTCTTTCTAATTGACCAATGAAAGTGGGGAGTGATTAGGAAGTGAGAGTTGACTGGCTCGCTGCGTCCCCACCAACTCGGTGTGCGAGTGAGATAGGTATACGACCAGCCGCCATGGCAGGCTTCAACGCTTCATACAGGCCGCGCAGTCTATCTCTATTGATCTCTATAAATCTATGGGCAAATGCCGCTTTACAGGACAGCACCGTCGATGTCTGGCATCTGGCATTCTGCTGGTAGAGTCTGCCCGGTACCGGTAGAAGCTGCGGGCAGTACGCAGGCAGCTCGGTCCTGGATAAAATCGAGCATTTTGCTTACTGGGAGTTGTTTTTCCCATTATCAACAATATTTTCGAGTATATATAGATAAAAGTACATAAAGTAAAACTGTCCATCTCTGTAAGAATATGGTTCATATTTTACTGAAAAGGAAGTCATTCAGAGAGGAAGGTTCAGCATGAACGACGTCGTACGTAATACAACCGAATCCGATCAGTGATCCAAACGCGCTCCCAAATGAGCGTCGCGCCCAAACAGCAATTGAGCAGAGTCCGGTTCTATCTGCAATTCAGATCTACTGCAGCATGTATAGTATAGCTGTCGCAGCTTTATGCTTCCGAATAATGCAAATTATATACCCCGTAAAAATAGGACTTTTTGAGAAAAACCCCATCGCGCATGCATTATCGAGAAATGAAAAGACGCATCCAGCACCCTTGCAATCCTGGGAACGAGACTACCCCCTTATGAAATCTGAACAGCGCAATCGCGCTACGTAACACTAAAACGATTAAAAGACTCTTACACGGGAGTAAAATACACTATTGGAAATATACAGTGAAAGAACACGAAAACTGTATTTATCGAAAATTCTCTCGGAATTTAATAGACGATACAATAAGAAATATTGTCATTCTTTCCTTTTTTTCTCTTTAAAACATCACCTTTAAATATTAAAAATTTCAGTTTATATCTTAAATACAATTCTTAAAAAGAAAGAGAAATAATAAGTTTAACGATACATAACTTATTCGAATTAATATAGACAACAATTTTGAACATCTATAATAATTGTAATACAAGAACCATTGTATTAATGACTTCTATTTCTCTATATTAAAATATACACTGTCTATGTTAAATACATACGATGTTCAAAGATTGTTTGGAATTTTTCATTTTTGCTAAACTCTCGCTAAACGTCGCACATAAATCTTTCAAGGATTGCAATAGCAAAAGAAGATTGTGCAGAGTAGCGTACAGTTTCGCTTTTTAAACTTAATCCATTATATCTCTTTTATCTGAGCTTTATTAAGATAAACCAAGTATAAATAAATTGCTTCTTCCACAGTTTCAAGTCCGTATCTTCTTAGTTAAATTCAATCATATTTAACAAGTTATCAATTCATGATTACCATTCGCCTTACGTGTTGAGAAGTCAGAATCCAATGCTATCCGTTCCTCTGGTTTTCACAATCAATTTTCGACTGTCATCTTCTTTATATATAGAAACTAATAGATAGCAATCTCGGAGATGCGAAATTCAACTAAACGGATATATTCTATTCATGATCCTCGTCTGCTCCCTTATGTTCTAGCAATTAACCTAAGTATGCATTTTTACCGTTTTGCTTTAATGGACAAGACTTGATGTAACGATACACGAATTAAATATATGATTAACGAAATATAATTTTCAACACGAAAGGAAAATTCTTACTAAAAATCGAAATAGAGACGAGCGTGGCGCGTTAACGAGCATTAGAACTTTCATATATCACTCTTTAATCTTTTCGGCATACTATAAATACCGTGGAAAAACCCGAAAAGTATAGAGTGCTGCGTGTTTAATGTCGTAGTCGGTAATCGAACGAAACAATTAGTTTTCCGGCGCCTTTGCTAAGATGTATAAAGAGCGATATAAAAAATAATATTTCATTTAATCCTTAGGGACGAAATTAGGAATTGTATCGTGATAAATGAAAAAAAAATGTTCTAGGCTATGTCGTAACGCTCTTAACGTTTTCCGTTATTAAAGGCAAGACGCAATGGTGTTTTAAACGTTGACGCAGACTGTTGTTGAATCTGATATGCTAAAGGATGAATTTTAAAGCCGTATAACCTGCAAAACAAATATCATTTCTCTCGTTAAAACTTTTTCAAATGCATCAATAAATGCTCTTTATAACTCTCGCGGTATATGTTTTACCTAGGTACGAATTGATTTGTTGTACGTTTTGGTCGATACTCTGGGTGAACCATAAAAAGCATATGTGGAAATCCAGTTCCGAAATATGCTCCATCGGTATGATGGTGCCGTGAACTTTTCGGTGTATAAACATCCATACATTTAGGGCAATAACTCTTTACCATTGCCTCTCCGGGAACATCACTCAAGCCTAACGGCAACATCATCTGGCTTTCGCAATAAACACGTGGGCAATGACCGAAATCGCCGGCCTGATATTTTTCGACCATTTGAGCAATGCCTCGATTGGTAAGGATATAACGGGCATGAATCAGCCCGTAAAGCAACTCTGCGGCTTGCTCAACCAGTTCATTTTGATTTGGATGTTCTTCCATTTCATCATCTAAATTAACACAAAGAGATTCTAAAATAATTTTGATATTTATACTGGCACTTACTAATAATTAATTACCCGGCTCGAGATCAAGTATCATATCTAAAGCTTGTCTATAATGTGGTACTTGCTCATTTAGTCCAGTTAAATTAAATTTATCTTGGATATAATCCTCATCAACCTGTAAAAACGTAGCGTCGATTAATCTGTAGCTCGGTGTCTCCTAACAAAAACAAACTTACTATATCACCAACGACCGAACGCATTATATTTCGGTAGAAACGAATCGTTCTATCGAACACTGTAACGCGAACATGAGAATCGCTTCGTGAAATAAACAGTACAAACGTGTTAACCTAGACGAAATGGAACGCTGAGAGAGAGAGAGAGAGAGAGAGAGAGAGAGAGAGAGAGAGAGAGAGAGAGAGAGAGAGAGAGAGAAAAGGATGGAGAGGAAGAAATAGACAGAGCGAGAAAGAAAGCGTCGGAGAGAGGGGCAGAGAGGGGAGGGAGAGAGAGAGAGAGAGAAAGAGAGAGAGCAAAACGTACTGGTAACAGTACGAGATTTCACGATGCGACCAGCTTCGCTTACCTCGCAGAAAAACTCATTGCCCCGGAGGTTGCAGAACCACGAGATCCAGGATACCTCCTCGGAACTGCTCATATTCCTGCGAACGAAGAAACACTTCTAGAAAAGACCTTTCTTGTTGGATAGCGATCGCACAGTCACGTTCGAAAAATACGTCCAACGAAAGATGGCACAGAGTACAGAGAAACTTGTAGGTACCACGTGATATCCCTACTTCGCGCTACACGTCCTCCGCGATTGGGCGAATCGTTTGACGAAGACAGCAAACGAGCGTATTGAGTGTAACTTGGTGTAACTGCAATAGACCGATGTGGTGATGGTGAGGAGGCTCGGAGGCTGAGCTCCTATGTCCAGCGATCCCGCCCGAAACCTAAGCGTAAGAGTGGGGTCTCGCAAATCTCCCTGCATCCCACTGTCAAAATCTTTGCCATCTTTCGTTGGACGTATAGTAGATCGGTAGGTTTCGGGTCGCACGTTGCGTGTGAAAAATGCGTGACGGTATGTGCGCGGAAAAAATTCGCGAATGTATCTATATAGATGGTATACATATTACACGTAAAGTTTAGACAACGTCGCGGCGCTCGGTGTACACGCCGGGCAATTGGATAGAAACGGTTGAGAAAGAGGAAGGGGAGGGTATAAAGCGAGAGGGAACGATGAATCAGTGTCGCCAGAATCGACCAAAATTGGTCGATTTTTCCTCTCCTTTTCCGTTCCAGTATCCCAATCCAGCACCATGAGCATACTCCAACATCCCTCATTAAGTCCATAGACTGTCACGTATTAATCTGGTCATCAGAGAGGGAGTAAACTGTATTCCCCTCGATTGCCTCGATCTGGCGACACTGCGACAAATGGAGTTTTCACTTTACTAGGCGAGAGATGTCCAATGTTACGGCGGCCCCGTGCCACCGAATTCACCTACCACGATCTCGTGGCCATTTCTTCGTCATCGATCAATTTTCGAACACGATTCACGATCCGACACAACTAACAAGTACATAACCCGAGAAAATATCTCGTAGAACCAACGAAAACTCGAAAATAAACAGCCATTACAGCTTACCTTTTGGTGCTTTGATTAGCCACGCTTGCTCCTCCCAACGTTATAGATAGCGCTGTCGTGCTTCACCGTCTTCGCCACCTTCCGGCTCTTTTTTGTATGTAGAGTATGTGCGTGTAGTATCTGGTCGTCTGTGTACATACATGTATATTTTGTATACATATATCGTTCTTTTTATGTAACCCTTTTACGATCGAGAAAATATTCTACCTTTATTATGGTTATTCGATTTGTATGTAGAACAACCATCGATTCGAACGAAACTCGTTACCTGGCCCGTTAAAAGATTCTCACGAACGATCGTTATTTTCTTTGCGTCGACCAATCAACAATCGAAACACTTTCAACGCGTTCACGTTCTCGGCTATAAACTTGTATATTTGTATTTTATTATTGTTCTTACTTTGCATCACTAGCGATGTGGAAGATACGATACAATTCCATCAGATTATTGTTGTTTGGGTACGATTTACCTTGAACGACTAGAAGAATTTAAAACCGATCGGCATGTTAGAATTCGCAGTCACGTGACTCTGCTTCCTGGCAACTTCAAACAATGCAAAATTGAGAAAGTAATGAAAAGTATTTTGTTTTTTCAAAGCATGTTATCGCCGATTTCACAATGAATCGGGACGCGGTCGTGGGCCTCGATACTAACGTATGGTGTGACACAAGTGTGACACCAATGATCCCTATAATGATAATGTATCATTGCCTATTTTGTGTGCATGGATTTGAGAAACTTTTGATACACGCATCGAGTTTCAGTGAATCCTATTGTTACGGTTTAAAAATCGACGTGAAACAATGTGGAAACACGTAACGAGACCACAAACGGAAATACCATGAAAATAAAGATGTAATCCGTGATACACTGTTAATCACCTGCAAATTATGTACAGTTTAGTCATTTCTGAATAAATGGGTAAGGCTAGGTGGAGTGCAGAATGTATATCAGGAAACAATTATACATTCGTTTCTTATCAGTTTGAGTTATCTGAAACTTGGCTGTATGTTGCAAAACATTAACACCTACTACGGTATACATAAATTGTAATTCGTATGTATTTCTATAATCGTTTTGTTAATTTATTACAAACCTACCTTTTTTCAGATGCATATGTGGTTCTGGTTTGGAGATGATTTAGGCAGCTTTCTTCTCTCAGGGTACAATGTAGTGACAACTTCTGGTTTCGTTTGCACTTGCATAGGTTTAACGGCACTCGCAATATTATACGAAGGGATGAAGATCTTACAGATTAAAATACAGCAAAATAACTTAGCTCATATAAGAAAGCAGAAGACTATGACATCAGAAAATTCTTCGTTGCTGTCTAGACTATCTTCGAAGTCCATTAGAATACAATTTCCATTACAGTGGTACGTAATATCTGTTTTCTTCTTTGAGGGGGTAGTCTTGTTTCTAAGATTACAAGGGTACGGGATGTGCCTTCTCATTTTTCAATCTAGGCCAGCGGCTTCTGACCTAGGAGGTACGGAGTATTGCCAGGCAAGGCTCCATATTTTTAATATATTTATTGGCAAAATAAAAGGTAGGGAGGCGCAGAAAAAATATTTTTCATGGAGGTGTAGTAGCGTAAAGGTTGGAAACCACTGATCTCTGCCACAGTCGCCCTCAAAAGTCCTTTTTCTTTACGTTTACG
Source organism: Lasioglossum baleicum (assembly GCF_051020765.1). NCBI lineage: Eukaryota > Metazoa > Arthropoda > Insecta > Hymenoptera > Halictidae > Lasioglossum > Lasioglossum baleicum. The sequence continues at coordinate 9,200,315 of NC_134929.1, forward strand.
AGGCAAATTATTACATAATAATATTAAAAACAATATAATATTAATTTGCATTATTCGCAAGCATAAGCTGCATGCGTAGCTATTTTCATAAAGCTGCAACAGCTACATGCTGCCAAATAATTGTAAACGTAACATAAAAATAGAATTTTTGAGGGCAGCTGTGGGCCAGATTGATCTTTTATCTAGCATTTTTGACTACTGCAAAACTCCATCTTTGCATTATCGAAAGATAATGGGCGCATCCCGCACTCTTGCAATCCTGGAAACGAGACTACCCTCTTAATGCGTTCACGCTGCACTATATGTCTCTACGAGTCTACCCATCAGGCAACACCTGTCGCTTTAATGTTTTTTTTATATTTATTACTTATTCTTATAACTCATTACAGAGTTGCAATATAATATTATATAACGCCATCCGATGAGAGAGTGACACGCAATCTACCTGGTGGGTCCTGTTGGCGTGAACGTGTTAAATTAGAAAAAAAAATACTATTACCATGTAACTACATTAATATTATTACTTTCCTAGTATGTGTTGGTCCATATGGTGTCTTCAAGTGTTTCATTGGTCTATACACACGCTTCTTGGCTACATTTTAATGTTGGCTGTTATGTCTTATAACGTCTATATTAATATCGCTATCATATTGGGAGGATGCGTTGGGTATTGGATATTCGGCCCTAAACTGATAGAACTGAATCTGAAAAAATTTCATGACAAACAAAAGTTATTAAACTGCGACGAAGAATGCACAGGTAAGATTCTATATATACCTTTGTCATTGATTTTGTTGGAACTTCATAGTATTCGTAACAATTTGTAGATAACATAGCAAATGAAAGAATAGGATCGACTGTTTCTATAGTCACGGAACAAGTGACTGAAGCTACTGTCGAGGTTCATATGACAAGAGATGTATAAATCACAGTTAATACAAACAATGGTAGTGCGATAAGTAGATTTCTATCTCCTGTTAATATGCAGAATATTTTATTTTCTACAGATGTATTGTATACAAAAATAAAAATGTTACATAAAACAAGTAAATATTTGTAAAACAATTAAAAAATTCTTTATCACTTTTATATTTCAAAAACTAATTATCACATATACTGCTAAGGCATATGTAGTTAGGCTATCAAATAGATAAGTTTATTAGAATAAGCTATCACCCATGGTACAATCACTTTTATAACGCAGAGAAAAACTTTGATTCTGAATTATTCGAATAAGCGCATATGACACTTACTTAGACTAAACAGAAAATGTTCATAAGCATTTGGTGTAGTAATTTGTACTCCGCATAGCCAGCAGAAGTGAGCTTTGCAATAAATGCATGTCATTTTATTGCATCCATCAATTTTTTGAATCATAGTCTGACAATTTGGGCAAGGCTTGGAAGATCTCTGTAAATACAATCGTATTGCTTAAAATTGTTGATGTTAGTAAAACATATATGCTTTAAAAAATGTACTTTTAAATATTCAGTTGTCAAGTATTTCTCAACGAGTATCTGTATTTGTCTTCTACCATACTTCTTTGCCAACATTTGCTTTGCATGTTTATCATTACTTTGGTATGCTTTGATAAGCTCTTCCTTTTTGGCTAGTGCCCTATTGCATGGCATGGCTCCATGATAACCCTAATATATATACATAAATTAGTAAATCTTGGTTTGTATATTGAATTACGTATACTTATAAATCATATACCTCGTTACAGTAAACACAAAAAGAATAGTCGCATATATAACAGGTAGCTAGCGCAGCATCTTCGTCTCTTATGAATGGAAATTGACATCCCTTCCTTGGACAGAAAATTAAATTTTCCATACTACGTAGTGTTATTTGCATCAACGTGTCTTCATATTTCGTAAATAAATTTGGACAAAACTTTTTGATTTCACCGAAGGAGATGGAGATATCGCAATCGGAGGTAGGACATGTTATACCATGTACATCGTTTTCATTAATTTTTAAAGCAATGTACTCTTCTATACATTGCCTGCAGTAAACATGGTTGCATCTTTCAAGTTTCACACATTTTTTTCCAGAATATATCTCAAAGCATACGATGCATTCGTGAAAACTTTGTTTGAATTCAGTTTTACATTGCTGTCTATCGTAGCTTCTTAAAAATTGTAGCGGATCGAAAGGTAATGTGTTGCATACTACTCTCTCGTCGCGTTGATATGTCCAATTTAAATGAAAGTAACTTGATCTGTTGCAATACATTGAATATAGAAGTGAAATATCTAATGTATCTTCGATTTGAAGGAATTTAAGAAGATCACTTCTCAGAAATTCAAACCAGAGAAATAATATTTCTTGTCCTTTGTTGCTCAGCCATATATCATCTAATTTTTTACAAATACTAGATACTTGCCAACAAGAAAGCCATGACGAGATAATGTGAAATTTTGGTGGACTTTCGACTGGATAATTATTAGGAAGTAGAACGTAGACCCTTATAGGAGGTAAGTATTTGACAAAATACTTAGAATTAGAGCAAGCCTTGGTTTCAGTATCATTATCGCATACATTGACTATTTTTAGCTCCACCAAACCGTTCTCAACTTTAGGAAATACATTATAATAACACTGTATCACACCATTCATGCTATAAGAAAATTCTTTATAGTTGTAAATGGCTGAAAGCGACAGTATTTCGTTTTTTTGTCGATTATCCGTTTGTTGTGACATTTTTTTTTTAATTTTTTGGAATATACGATTGTAACCATCAGATATCTATCAATACCTATTTAGGATATCCCCATAACATTACATATTTATATTATTTATACCATGAAGTAATAAGAGTTCACTTCAAGAGTTTACTTCATGATATACATATATTAATACTATGTACTATACATAATGTAATACCTACTTAAGTACCTACTCACACAGCACACCGGTTGCTTGACCCAGTCATGAGATATTGTGCGCTTTTTTCGCGCCTGGCGAGTTTCGCTATATGGAAGCGTATCTATATATAAATCTAAATATGTCCTAAGTGGTCCTAAGTTTGTGGGGAAAGTAGTGGAGAACTATTACTGGTAGGAAAGTAACGGAAGAGTTCAGAAGTTTATATGTTATAAATTTTAATACAACACACACATACAGGCATATTTCAAAATCAAATCATAACAAATCTTGCGAAATTATTAGGGTGACCAAGGTACCCCATTTTAACCCAACTTTGTACGCTGAAATCGTCGCGCATGCGCGAAAAAAGCGCGCAATATCTCATCACTGGCTTGACCCACAATTAGCTAAGTATACTTGGCTCCGTATAAGAATAAGATACTTGCCCTGATAACTAGGGCAAGAGATTGCCTTGAGCAGACCCCGCCTGAGGCGGAGAACGGGCAGAATGCGGTCGAAGCTACGCTCTGAGCTGCTCAAGGCAAGATTGGGTCATTTCTGACGAGCGTCTGTGCGCGCAGCTGTAATTTGTTCTGCCGTCCGTTGACGCAGAGCTTTGGGTATGGACAGAACGAAGCCAGAAAGCTGGCGGCTGGACCCTGAATCTGCCTTTATTTAAGAGGGCAGCACGGTCGCACTGATGTAGCAAATGCCGCTCTACAGGGCATGGCAGCACCGTCGCGTCCAGCGTGCGGAGGCCACCACGGGCATTATACTGGCCGAACGTCGCTCGAAGCACAAGATGGCTAGCGTGGGCTCGTATTCTGTCCTCAGCACCAGCCCGGCTCAAGCTGCCGTCTTAAAATGGACCGAGCGGCCAGGATTGTGCCGAGGGCAGCTTGTGCCGGGATGGTGCCGAGGCAAGAATACGAGCCAACGCATGGCCCGAATGTAACATTTTTGCTTACTGAGGTGATGTGTGATATTGTAAATAAAAAGAGACGATATTTGTGCTGATTTGTGGATATATTTTGAAAAATTCGGTGCAAAGATATGTTGTACGCAAACCTTTATCGAGCAAACCTTACATGGAATCCCGTTACATTTTATTCTGTGAATTCCGTTAGGTTCCGAATTACAAAACAATTGTAACGGATACTCGTCAACTAGAACAGGGGTTCTAAAAAGAAACAGGATCCAAATTTTTTTATTAGTTAGTGATATTTTTTTTATTTTTAATGATCATCTGCTGTTTTAATTTTTTCATGTAAAAAACTAAAAACAGGCTGCAGGCCGTAGTTTGCCGACCCCTGAACTAGAAAACTAATTTTATTGTAGATCTTTCTATATATATATATATGTTTTCTGAATTATAACATGTGTTCAAATGTTCTGTAAAACAATTTCTATTTCTAATTGATGAAACGATCTTTTACTTTACATCTTAGACAGTTCTTTACTAGTTTTAAAAGCCTGTAAGAGAGAATATAAATAAATGCCATGAAAAATTGTTTAGACCGTTTACTTTTAGCGAAGAATTCTTTATTTTTGAAACATTTGATAACGCGAACGAAAAAGCAGAAATATGTTCGCGTGTTGCGCGAGATTTGATCAGCATCAATTCATCCAATGGCAAATGTAGCAGAAATTTCCAGAAGTGCGGATGGTGCGGAACCGTTGTGACGTGGGCCTATCGACGCCAGCCAACTGTAAGCATGTGGCCCAATCAGCGTCCGCGTTTCCATTGATACGGATTCGTCGAGACCAATCGACAGAGGCCACGACGAAATCTTTTCGTTAATATCCCGGCACTGAATCGGCTTGTAGTCAGTTACTCCTTGTTATCCCTGTTGTACATTCGAGTTTCATCGAAGTGGAGAGATTTTTTACTGAAAAGAGAAGAAACGAAGCGCACACTTAATTCTCGAAGTGGTAAGTATCGAAAGAACCTTTCGTTTCATTTCGATAATATTGGTATACCGCCGATGATCGTATTTGAAGTTTCATCGACCGTTGAGGATACTACATTTGCCACGTCTTTGCTAGAAAAATGTATACGTCTCAAGCACGTTTGATCGGAATACAAATTTTCTTTTCTTCGCTCTCGTAAATGCTCATAAAATTCTTTTACCGGTCCTAGTATCTCGTGGAAGTTTTTGTGAAGTATTTGTCAGTTTGCATCGTACGACACTGTACATACTGAATTGCATGCTTGTCGGAATTCGGTACGCCGATAAATTAAGTTCGAATTGTCGTTCGTATCCGTTTTGTTTAACGATATTGTCGTCTAATTAAATATATTGCCAACTGTTCACTTGGATTATCGAAATTTTTCAAGTTTCATCTCGGTTGTTCGAAAGATTTTCATAAATCTAATTTTCATTTCACATACAGTGTGTAATATTTGAAATATGTTTTATAGGACGATTTTTATTCGAAGAAAAATGAAGGGGGCAGTAGCTCTAATTTTGTTGGGCTTAATAGCCCTTTCTTCTGCGAAGGAAGAGAAGCAGAAGGAAGATATCGGTACTGTAATTGGTATCGACTTAGGTACAACGTATTCTTGGTACGTGAAAAGTTACACATTATCGTTTGTGTTGAAATAACTCTCGACAATAACGTAGAAGACATTTTTATCAAATATTCACTTATTTTAGCGTCGGTGTATATAAAAATGGCAGAGCAGAAATTATAGCTAACGATCAAGGAAACAGAATTACACCTTCGTACGTAGCGTTTACCGCCGACGGCGAACGTCTGATCGGAGATGCTGCGAAGAATCAGTTGACCTCCAATCCGGAAAATACCGTGTTTGATGCGAAACGGTTGATTGGTAGGGAGTGGTCGGACCCTACTGTGCAGCACGACATCAAGTTCTTCCCATTTAAAGTAATCGAAAAGAACAGCAAACCTCACATAAGAGTGTCGGTGAACGGCGAAGATAAAATCTTTGCTCCCGAAGAAATCTCTGCTATGGTTCTTGGTAAAATGAAGGAAACTGCGGAGGCGTATCTGGGCAAGAAAGTTACTCATGCAGTTGTTACTGTGCCAGCCTACTTCAACGACGCTCAAAGACAAGTAAACAAAACGTTATGCGCTCAAAACGTGTAGAACATTGAATATAGACCAGCGGTTTCTTAATAGAAGCAGGATTGTTTAATAAAAGATTAATTTTCATACCATAATATTTACACATAAACAAGACTTGACAGTTTTTAAAACGTGTCATGGGAAAAGAATTTTTTTCGGGGAGTCCTAGTAGCATAAAGGTTGTAAACCGCTGATATAGACACAATAGTGTTGGTTCAATGACTTGCTCTAAACTAATATTAATTACTTTTATTTAGGCTACCAAGGATGCAGGCACTATTTCAGGACTTGTTGTTATGAGAATCATTAACGAACCTACCGCAGCTGCGATCGCTTACGGCTTGGATAAGAAAGATGGAGAAAAGAACATTTTGGTGTTCGATTTGGGTGGCGGCACGTTCGATGTTAGCTTGCTCACAATCGATAACGGAGTGTTCGAAGTGGTGGCAACGAACGGCGACACTCACTTGGGTGGCGAAGATTTCGACCAACGTGTAATGGATCATTTCGCAAAATTATACAAGAAAAAGAAGGGCAAGGACATCCGTAAGGACAGCAGAGCATTGCAGAAATTGCGTCGCGAAGTCGAGAAAGCTAAGAGAGCTCTCAGCGCTAGCCATCAAGTATGAGAAAAATTTATTTGCGATACCGATTCGCTTGAAACTGATATAAATAACTAATCGCTTTGTCGTTTCACAGGTGAGGATCGAGATCGAATCGTTCTTCGAAGGTGAAGATTTCTCAGAAACGTTGACCCGTGCCAAATTTGAGGAATTGAATATGGATCTGTTCCGTAGCACCTTGAAACCTGTACAAAAGGTTCTGGTAGACTCTGACATGCACAAGAAGGACGTCGATGAAATTGTACTTGTTGGAGGATCAACTAGAATTCCCAAAGTTCAACAATTAGTCAAGGAATTCTTTGGTGGCAAAGAACCATCTCGGGGCATTAATCCCGATGAAGCTGTCGCATATGGAGCTGCGGTTCAGGCTGGTGTACTGTCCGGAGAGCAAGATACCGATGCGATTGTACTGCTGGATGTGAACCCTCTTACCATGGGCATTGAAACTGTCGGTGGTGTAATGACCAAACTCATTCCTAGGTAAGAATACGTTTCTCCATTCACGTTGGCTCTTTTTACAGTTCGTCAATCAGAAAAATGTCGCAAATATATTTGTAAAATTTCATGAAAAATAAGTAAAAAATGAAGAAGTTTCATTATTGCATTAGTAAAAAAAAAGAACATCTGTTCATGATCTCTGTCACAGCACAGAACCGAGAATCGACTTAGATCGCGGGATTACTGTATGTAGAAATCCGTATAACGTTTTGTTTTTCTCGTTACCATAGGAACACCGTAATTCCAACGAAGAAGTCTCAAATTTTCTCCACCGCGTCCGATAACCAACACACAGTGACGATACAAGTATACGAAGGTGAACGTCCGATGACGAAAGACAACCATCTTCTCGGTAAATTCGACCTAACCGGAATACCGCCAGCGCCACGAGGAATTCCACAAATCGAGGTCACGTTCGAGATCGATGCTAACGGTATTCTACAAGTGTCCGCTGAGGACAAAGGAACTGGCAACCGCGAGAAAATTGTGATTACCAACGATCAGAACAGACTGACACCCGATGACATCGAGAGGATGATCTCGGACGCTGAGAAATTCGCGGCCGATGACAAGAAATTAAAGGAACGAGTTGAAGCGCGCAACGAGCTCGAATCGTATGCTTACTCGCTGAAGAATCAGCTAGCCGACAAAGAGAAGCTTGGCTCGAAGGTCACCGAGGCGGAGAGGATCAAAATGGAGGAAGCCATCGAAGAGAAGATCAAGTGGCTGGAAGATAACCAAGACACCGATCCGGAAGAATACAAGAAGCAGAAGAAAGAACTGAGCGATGTTGTTCAGCCTATCATTATGAAATTGTACCAGGAGCCTGGCGGTGGTGTTCCACCAACCGGCGGCGACGAGGATGATCTGAAGGACGAGCTTTAACTAGAAATTAATCCGTACACAGATTCTCGTCCTAATTTAGACTGAATTTCCGCGGTCTCTTAACGCGAATGCTGCAGAGAGATATACCCACGTCGTTGATACGTCGAGTATTTAAGTGAAAGACTGATCGACGAACGTTCGTTATTCATTATGTTGCATCGAAACGGAACGGTACACGATAACACGGTTCCGTTGACGTTCGCATACTGTGTATTGGCTCTATAACGTGTTTCGCCACGTAACATAACGGTCTTCTCCGTAAGAGAAAGGAAGATACACTTACAGGAAGGATTTTTACGATCGAAAGAGAGTTAGCTTCTTTGATTCCCAATCAAGACTATGCGCGTTAATTTATTTTACTTAATTCTTTTGTATGTTCTATTACATATACAAATATATAATCGAATAAACACAGTTATGTAACTGATGTTACAGATACGCAGCGTGTACGTGTGAATTAGAATGATTGTTCGTGCAATGACGATACGTCACTTGCATCTGTTATTGCTTGTAGGAGACTGTATCGTACTGTGTACAATACGGTTGCCTGTGCGAATGAGAATGTCATATATACATATATATATCAATCTCATCGAAATAAACATTTTTTCAGTAAACCATAAAACACCATTCGACATGAATTATTTTAAGATATAAGTATTGTATTTTAAGTAACACTTATCGCAAGAAGGAAAGAAAGATTTTCTATTTACGGAAATTGAATTTAAAACAAATTTTATTCGGTGATACAGTTTGATCGAGTAACAAAAACAGTTAAAAATTCATAGACAAGATCGATAGTCCATACATTCGATTGCCTATTGTAATCTATTTTATCGAGATATAATATCAACAGACGCAATAATGGTAATATAAAGTACTCCGTTTTTCTTTTACTCTTTTTTTTCATTTTGTATAACTTCCCGATATCTTACTGTTCGATCGCTAAATACGTTTTCGCTGACGGTACAAAAATAATTGTCGCAATCCCTTTCATGTCGGAATTCTTCTACCGGTAAATTTCTTTTGCGTGACACGTCATTTTCGATGGTGTACATTTTCGATATCAACACATTTCTAGAAGTGCAACGCCCTCCGAAACAGAATTAGTCAAGTTGATAGATATCGATTCAAAACGATCAACAACATCTCTCCCTTTCCGCGAGGACTAATTAGTACGAGAGGAAGGTGCCGTACCGTTCTGAATAACTGTTTCTATTTCGTACGTATAACAACTATCGTTAGACTGCGGCCTTCGTACGTTTCTAGCTCTCGTTATTGTGAACCGTTTAACGGGAGGGGGTTTTTACTTTCTTCAGACTTTTGAACTATGACAGAGTATTAAATATATATATATATATATATATATATAATATAGAAGCAATTATTCGTTCCACTTCTTTGTGTAGTAAATCCACGATAACACACATCCGCAGTCTAGCTATTGTTACTGAAACGAAGATTGAATAGGCAACAATAAAATAATCTCTTCCTTTTTCTCAGTTTGATGTTTACTTTGCGGATTTAGAGAACTTTTTTTTTCGTCGCATTGTAAAGATCTAAGGCCGAAAATGTAGGCGGTTCTAATTGTCAATTAGAAATTCCGTTGACAAATATTTCTTCCGCGTACATACATATACATATTAATTAGTGCAGCTCTGTTACTATCGGTCCTGAGAGCATAATCTAGGGTCTAGGGTAAAGGTACCATTTACCGTGCCCCACCCGGTTATCACTATAAATTAATAAAAATAACATGAAGTGTCTAGTATTACTTTATTTCGAAAAATAAAATTGGCTTTCCCCTTCGTATATAAATCAACAGTATTACAATCATTTTTGTTTAAGATATACGTAGAAAACATTAGTTAAAAACCTTATCCTCCGCGACTACGCAATTTTTCGTTTCCCATTATACAAAATGCTAAGAAACTCTGATACACCAGAGGATAATAAAATAATGATTTTACCGTGCTACGGCATAAAAAAATCAATTAATCAATCTATTATTAGAAATTTCTTGTGTCCGGTGAATAGGACCAAAACTTCGGATGAAAACTTCGTTAATATTTCTTTTGCTTTCTAACGAAATCGTCGAGAAAAATTTGACGATACAGAAAAACATGCAGTTGATAATCAATCGTTTATCACAAATAATGCAATCTAAATTACAGAATGCCTTCAAATTAATAAAAAAACTTCCAAGTCGTCACTATAATAAATATCCGGTAGCTGGTACCTTTACCCTATGTTTATCGTTATCTTTCGTTTAAATTTCCTTATCGCATTTCGTCATTGCTCTCAGGCATTTAAAGAATGTTGAAGACGGGCGATAAGCATTCGTTTCGCGATTCGTGTCGTCGAACGGCGATGCACTGATAATGCGATTACGGCAAGGTTCATCATCATCCTTCAACATCTGCTTTCGAATTAATCCTAAGGAACGCGCTTCAATTGTACTCGGGTGTAGTTCGGGACCTCGATAATCGATGGATCGCATTTTAGATACTTTACCGCTTGCTGCTTGGACGCACGTTGATCGATTAACGCTAGACTTAGCCCGGATCGGTCAAAATATTTCATTTCAATTTTCTCAGGTGCTATTGAATAAATTGATTTATCAGTGTAGAGTCTACATTGTAGAATTCTCTGTAGACCGTGTACTGTCTAATGTAGACCGTCGAACACGATCGAAATCTCTTCAAAAAAACAACGTACAAGTCGGTAAGTTTAGCGTTCAAGGATCTACGTTGACAAATACATGTGCAGCGGGTGTACAAAGTATGTTTCCGTTTTTAAAAAGGGTACGAATACTTTATACACCCACTGTATATTGTATATCAGTTCTGGAAACCAAAGAATCGCTTCCGACCAGGAAAAATACGGCATTTTTCTCTCTCGCTTGCTGATTTTACAGTTTACAGAATGGTAACGCGATTAAGATAACACAATCCTTATTACACTATTATATGTATGCGACGCGGAACCGTTTTCCTTTCAGTTTCTTTTCGTGGTAAATATTCGGCTTTTCGTTTCCTCCTTCCCCTTTAACTATATAGTATGAACACATTCAACATATTGTATTTGTCTATTTCAACTAGACAGAACAGCGAAACCTGAAATCAGTGAGCCTTATTTTTATGTCTCCGCGGTTTCCGCAAATCTTCACCTTATTTTTCTCCGTTTTCTGTTATTCCATTTGTCTCGTTCTCGCATATACATCGGACGTATTCTTACAATTTACGAATAACATGCCTGGTTCACGATCGAATAGAAATTATGACCGACCTTTCGATCAAGAAAGTTTTGGTGCGTAATCAAATACTGCTTTGATCTTTATGCAAAATAAAAGTTGTCTGCATCGATTGCAAGAAATAGGAAGCGAATTGAATGTTACTTCCCTCAATGATTTCAATAGAAGAGAAATAATATATCTGACACCTTCAATTTTTAATATTTTTCTTGGAAGGCTAAAACTAAAGCATTTCTATTCTATCCTATTTTTCAATAATTTTCAATTTCATCTACTCAATTCTTTGCTATAAATGCATAAAGATCAGCAGTCTAGTAATCAATGTTTCGAAAAATGTTTCTTTCCGAAAACGTACGATTTTCTGAGATGACAAGTCGAAAGAAGTACATATTTATTGCCAAGCGAATAGGAGCGTTTCAAATTAAAATGCATAAAACTTGGCAGTCGAAAGACAATCGCAGCAATATGCAATTGTGTAAAATTTCACGGTATAATTAAACGATGGTGAATGGTAAATTAGGACGAAAGCAAATCAATTACGCGTTTCTTTTCGATCGTTAAGTTATAGCATGTACGTGGGTGTGTCATCGATGACTCAGAGAACAGCGAAATTAAAGTAAACGGGACTCTGAAGAATCTATGCCTTTTCGAAACGAACGAAACTACTTTGACAAAATGTTATGTCGAGTCCTCTGACACGAGGATACGTTCGAAACACCCTATATATTAGGCTACTTGTATATGATATCGGTGAATACAATAAGCTACGAGTACAGGTGTAGCCTATTAGATATTCTTAATGAGTAAAGTAGTAACTATAGATGCGCGACTTTAGAAATGTCCCCTCGGAAAAAAAGAAATTGTTTTATCATAATTCCAAACAGCCTAGTCACCCCTTATCTGTATAAATAATTCTTTTTTTTATTTATTTTTCTTCTTTTTCTTTTTTGACGTTTTATCGGTCAGGAAAAATTTCTCTAAAAAATACTATTACTTTCGAGAACTTATCGTTTATAGAATCCCCGACAAAGCGTCGCGCAACTAATAAGATTTAAGGACTACAAGGTCAACTTCATTCAAAGAAATGCAACCCTTGCGATTAGTATAGTTGGTGGAAGTTATAGAACGAGAGTAAAATATGGGTCCGAACGAACGCGTTCTTTGTATCTCAAAGTGATAATTAGACCGCGGATCTTTATGCAAAATAAGAATTGTCTGCATTGATTGCAAGAAATCGAAACCAAATTGAACGTTGTATCTTCCCTCGATGATTTTAATAGAGGAGAAATCATATATTGACACCTTCAATTTTAAAAATTTTTCAATTTCGCTATAAATGCATAAAGATTTGCTGTCTAGTAATAATAGTTGGACATTTTCGAAATGTTTTTACCGTTCGAGTGTGTACAGGGTGCTCCAATTAATTTGACCGTCTCGAATATCTCTGTTATCAACAATAAGCGAAACAGTTAACCCTTAGCACTCGAGTGGTGATTCTGAGGCGCCACTGAAAATTGCTGTAACATTATTTAAAATGTTGTTTACATTAGATATGTATTAAATATGTTGGTATCTAATCAATTATTAAACATTTAAGTATTGTATGAGGTATTATTGGGTTGGCAAATAAGTTCGTTCAGTTTTTTACATTGGAATAAATCACGAAAACCGAACGAACTTATTTGCCAACCCAATATATCAATTTCGAATCCACCAAATTTAAAAAATCATTGAATGGAATGGAAATATTCTAGGTCGGAAGAGAAATGTTTAATTTTCGAGTTAAAATAGCTCCGAGTGCAAAGGGTTAACATGCCCAAGTTAACTGAAATACCATGTACATTATTGCTCTCACCAACTATACGTTTCCAGCAACGCTCATATACATATATTGTATACGTGTACGTATATACCATATATATACACATGTGTATGCATAACACATGTATATATACATATACATGTATGTATAACGCTTAGCTAGTTTCTTAAACTATAAAACGTGATACCGTGTTTGAATGTTACACTTATTTTGCTTTCTTTTCTTCTGTTTACGTTCTACGAGTACGGAGATGTTTCTGTTGAAATTAACAAACATGTATACGATCGCCATCGATCTATGAATTACCGAGCAGGCTGCAAAGAACACGTGAACATTAAGCACTTAATTTAAACGTTTGTCAGACCTGAGAGTTCTATCCACGCAGTTACTTTTTAGCGACTTCTCGCTTTGGAAACCAAAAGGTTTTTCAGTGATATGGTAATTCAAAGATCGAGAAAAAATTCGAGAAATCGGTATCTCTTCGGAACACTCTGCGTGTGTGTATGTGTCGCGTTCTCTTTTTCCTTTTTTTTCGACGAACGAAATTTGATGCGCTAATAAGGTATAAATACTAATCAACAAACGAAACAGACACATGGTGCGCCTCTGGCCTCGTTTACGCTTATCCTTCCACCTAGTTTGAACAATAACAATGTACTTTGTATCACAGTATTAGTATCAGTAATGTATTTAGTATTTGTCGTATTTACTTTGGATATGGCAAATATGAAATATAACAATAAAATTATACTAATGTAAGTCTATATTCTTTGGGGCTAAATGCATATCACAGTGGGAAATTTTTCAACATCCTATTCCATTCTTCTTTTCTTTTTCTTTCGTCTTCGTCTTTTAATTCTTATTCGAATCGCCAGAAGCGCACCAGTCCAAGAATTGTATCGTCGTAAAAATCGCATTAAAATCTACGTGTATATCTTATTCAGGATATTATCGAAAAGCTTTACCGTCAACCAGTGGAAATAAGCAGGCAATAGTATTAAAAGTAAATGTACCTTTGTTTTTACCATTAGTTAAAAATGCACCTTAGGTTATCTTTAGATACTTCGTTCCGTATCCAATATGCAGTCTTACCCTAATTTCTTTTTGTTTTGTTTCTTGTTTAGCTGCGCAACTGTTTTTATGACATGGAAAGCGTTTAATTTGTAAACGTGTATTACCTGTTCCGAAATGATAACAAGTGGTCCATGGTTATTTGAGACGTTTCCCCTTTATCTAATCGAATGATCGATCGATCACAGAACGTATCACATTCGTTTACTTTTCAATTATTGATTCTCATGATCGGTGTGTGCCGTTTGTTCAAACAAGTATTTACAAAATTGGACCACCCCGTGGAACACAGAAATCAAATCACCGCCAAATGTTACACAGCTCTCACCCTAAATGCTAAAAACATGCAGTAAATATTATAGAATAATGTCAATGTGTTAGTATTAATACGAGATAATCATAATAATAGACGTTAGTACTGAATAAACTCTATTCAGTGCCGGAACATTATTTCTCACGATACGTCGAGACACGAGTAAAAACAAAATAAGAAAGAAACGTAAGTAATTTCTTACGTTAAAAAAGTTTGTACTAAAATTGAATGTATAATATCGCTTCGCAATAATATGGAAGAAAGTTTTGTCAGACTAAACAATTTCTTCGGCACTGTCTCAAGAACATATCGAAAGTTATCCTTGAAAGTCTGAATATTCACAGATTATTTTTTCAACGATATAACGTCTTTCATTCCGGTAGCGGAGGTTCGACAAAAATGAAAGCTCCAGACTCGTTTTAGTTCTACTTTGAAAGTAGCTTTGAGAACTATACTAAAACTATCGCATGCCTTGTATACGTATCAGGCTAGCAATATTTATAGATAATTGAAAACTGATTCTTTTCCGTTTCAACTCTGGTCACAATAATTTCGAAAACATTTTAAAACATTCCTAAATTCACGATGTCGTAAAAACGATTTAAAAAACCAAATTGTTGTGATTTTAAAAGCATAGCGATTAATTAACTAGTACTGCTGGCCAAAGAAGAAATTGCTATACGTGCAGCAATTAAAACAATGACTTTGCGAATGCGTGTATAACCACAGGAACGCTGGCGTCGAAACCATTGATCATCAAGCTTTTATTATCTCGTTCCTCTTTGTAAGTAGTTGAAGAAGAACATACAGCACAGTTGATCAATCTGGAGGCAAATAATAAGTAACATATATTACGTCATTCTTATTCCTAGTAACAAATCATTCGGGAAACTCACTTTGTATTTGGAAGTTGCATTTTCAATTTGTACGCTTGAAGAGCTTCTTCGGAAGTGTCTGATTTTTCGAATATTCGATCGACCACGTTAATGAAAACGTCATACTCGTTATTCTGATGAGCAGCCCACGACATTGGTTTACTCAAATTTACGTTTCCAACGGGCATCTGTTGTAATCTTCTCATAGCCTGGCCAAACGAAGCATATTTATCAATGATGACGGTATGAATTCCAACGTTTTTAAATGTCGCGATGGTGACGTTCTTCTCGCTGCGAAGAAGCGCAAGTGCGATTATGCATCCTGCTTCTGCACCGTTCACGTTGCCACTCCGCCATGTATTCGTTTCTAACATCACTTTATTCATATTAATCGTTACCATGTAACGTAAACCGGTCGGTTGAACATGCTGCATTAAATACACATTACAAAATAGAGAATTCAATACTGTAACGTCAAGTCGATTATCGATACTCACACGTAACGAAATATACAACATTTTATAGAGAGCATCGATGATCTTAGGGTTCGGCTTGGGCGGATTTGATAGTGGTTTATGAAACTGCTCCTTCACCTTTCTTTTCTCATACGACAGTGGCCTTTAAGAAATGATGCATCAAAACTACTATCGATCGTTTCGTTTTACACTTATTGCTTATTACCTACTTTCCTGAGTTTTCGTAATCCCTTATTGTAACTAATACTAAAGCTGGATGAACCTTGTCTCGGGCAATATTTTCTTCGTTAACGATTTGATCTACTAGTTTTGATACTGTTAATGCGTTCGGTTTCAGTAATTCGAGATTGTGAATTCTTTGCAGATTGGTTAAAAGCAAATTTAGGTTCATTGATGATACTAACGCGTACCAAATCTAAAAATTATATAATGAGTTCACCGATTGAGTAAATGGAGTTACGGAGCACGAGGGCCAGTTTATATTCTACGTGTAATACTATTACCTCTTTGGATTTAAGCAAATGTCCAGGTACATGATCCAATGTTAATTCATGCATTTCCAAAAGACCAGCTGCTCGAACTTCGTCTACGCAGTGTTTAAAATCTTCTACATTTTTAATGTATCGTATTATTTCTGTGAATCTGGAATCGTCTCCGTATGTTTTCTCAATTTCATCCAAACCACGTATTATATATTTAAGGACTACCTCTCCTCCTGTTTAACAATACACTGTTTAATAAAGAGGTGATTAATCGCCTGACAATTGTAGTTCGATAAAATAAGTACCAGGATTATTGGGTACAGGATGAGACAACTTTATAATATCTTTATGCTTCCAACCGTATCTGCCTTTGTACCTTGTCACGCATTTTGCTAATTCCATTGGTGTTTTCGATAAGTACCAATTATTCACAGCTTTCCTTAAACCCTGGCCCCACCCATTTTTCGAATTACCATCGGCATTCAGCTCTTTTTGCTTGCTTATTTGGGAAGCAAATTTGATAAACAAAATAAAATGTTGCGGAGATGCACAGATTTTATTGACTGCAGCGTAAGCTTGATGTCTCAAGCTCTCGCTTTTCATTTGCCTGCAGCAAACGGCAAGCGCAAATACTAATGCTTCTGGATTTGGAACAAGATTACTTTCGAATGCCTATAAACAAACACAATATATATATATATATATATGTATATATATATACCGATATAGATTTCAATCGCTTTAATTAATTAGAAGAAAATATTACCTTTGTTATTATCTCGACTGGAATCAATTGCTTCTCCACGTTCTCTGCTAGTTCCTCTATGGATGGAACATTTTTAGCCAAAAAATAATTATGGACGAACCAATTACCCGGTTGATAATCTAGATACTCCTTCCCAACATAAAGAAATCTTGATAATCGTGTCTCAGGATCATTTGGATCCAAGTCTGTCGCCATTTCTTAACAGTACTCTGCTAAAAAATCAACAATATTGTATTTCGATATAATGTCAAAGTCTTACTATGTATTAAGAAAACTTGATAAGTCTAAGGAAATAATTCAATAATCGTGAAAAAGGTTTTATGTCTCAAAATAATTTTCATTATAAAACGTTGTCGTTCTTCGTAAGAAGTAAATACTATTATCTCCGATATTTTCTATGTATTAAATCTCTTGTGGCACATAGTAACAGGTATTACGGTATGACCAGATAAGGTAACACACGAAAATGTGGGATATGCCATTACAGTAATATAGAAGTAGATTCGTTGTACCCCGTAACTATAAATCATAAACAATCGGAAAGATTCCTGTTAATAGGTGTAATCTGTCATTACGAGCATTCGGTTCGTTATTACCTTCGGTTAATTGAAAGGGCAACAACTCCAAACACAACCATACAGAAACAACGTTTGTGTGACGTACGAGAACCAACGAGAACGCACTGGCGCAGGATCAACATCTACGATCTACGCAGTCGCAGACCGCGCAGTCCGCAAACCTGCGCAGACCGTAGGTTCTAGGGTAAAAAAAAACCACTGATATATATACCAGTGGTAAAAACTGTAAAAGCACATTGACCCCTAGGACGGGTACGACTCCAGTACACTCCAGTACGACTCCATACGACTCCTACGACTCGGACTGTTTCAGACTGGGACTTATTAGATTGTAGAATATTGTAGATATACGTACCTGTACGTACCTGCTGATTTGGTCATGCATGCGTGTGAAACCTGTGCAATATCCCAACCAGTGATGCCAGAGCTGTGGTACTGTGGTACTAAACCATACCCCCACCATAGCCTACTATTGCCCCAACGTGTCCTTTCCAACGCGCCCGCGCGCTACACTACCAGCGTACCTCTATGGATACAGTAGAGGTACGCTGGTGAGTGTAGCGCGCGGGCGCGTTGGAAAACAACGTAGGGGCAATAGTAGACTATGGTGGGGGTATGGTTTAGTACCACAGTACCACAGCTCTGGCATCACTGATCCCAACCATATCCCAACACTGGCCACACTGGCGCAGTGCTTCGATTGTGCCCAAATTTTCTCGCGCAGGCGCGAGAAAACAGTAACGTATCTACTATTGGGTAGCAGAGCGGCCAGAGCCCTGAGGCAGTTATATTGGCGGGAATGTACCGAAATAATCTTACTGCACAAAAAAACTCCAGGACGTGTCCTACGAGTTACAAAATATACACAAATACACCTGGTATACATTCATTTTTTAGAATCAAATCATATATATTTTTTAAAGTTCTGCGGGGTGCTCAAGGAATCCCATTTTATCGAGAAGCTCACGTTACTGAGGCTGAAATCGCCGCGCATGCGCGAGAAAAGTTGGACTCAATCGAAGCACTGCACTGGCGTAGCCTTCGAAAATCGGTGACCACGAGGCATTTTCGAGACCTGCCAAGACCTGCACTGGTTCACTGGTCCAGGATATCCTGGGATATCCTCTCTGCTATCAGTCATTATCAAGAATATTCGCCCGCCAACACGAAAAATGGAAGTAACAAACGTACGTATGTACATTTACTTTTTACTTTGAAGTTATTATTATTATGATTTTCCGTCAATTATTAAAATGTTAGTTCCGAGCATATATCTAATGCAATCGAATCTTAATTTCATTGAATAGTATGAAATGTCGACACATGTGCGTGTAAAGTTAGGATAATTATGTATAATCCATTCATTTGTGGTAAAAACTAATAATTTTTTCCGAAATTGCTCTTGTTCGGAATTTCGAAGAAATAAAGTGAACGTCACGATTTTCAACTTTCTTTTTATCTGTCACTATAATGAAAAAATTTTAAGTATATATTGTGTAAATCTATGCATATAAGTTGTATGCATACACAAAGTTTCATCAAAACCGGTTGAAGCCTAGAAATGAACCTCCGTCGCCCTTAGATCGCAGGTTTCCTGTAAATTGTATACACATACACAAAGGTTCATCAGTTGATGCATAAAACTGCTATAGGACTTCCGTACGATTGATCCAAATCGCAGTTTCTCAAGATTTTTGCCATTTTTAATTATTCATAGTTCATAGCAATCTTAATCGAACTTGAATTTTTAAAGAGAGTCGAAATAGTCGAATACGCTTGAGAAACAATTGCTTTTTACTATGATTGGCTGCTTGACAAAGAGGATATAAATGCTCATGCCCAATCAGTGCTTCGATTGTGCCCAAAAACAGTAACGTATCTACTATTGGGTAGCAGAGCGGCCAGAGCCCTGAGGCAGTTATATTGGCAGGAATGTACCGAAATAATCTTACCGCACAAAAAGACTCCAGGACGTGTCCTACGAGTTACAAAATATACACAAATACATTTGGTATACATTCATTTTTTAGAATCAAATCATATAAATTTTTTAAAGTTCTGCGGGGTGCTCAAAGAATCCCATTTTATCGAGAAGCTCACGTTACTGAGGCTGAAATCGCCGCGCATGCGCGAGAAAAGTTGGGCTCAATCGAAGCACTGTGCCCAATATGTATATGTATTACAGTTTTGCCTGTGATACATACTGATACATACTTGTTAAAGTTAGTATTATATGTAATATTAATATATGTGTATGTCTTTGCAGGACTGGTATCGTTTGATAGAAGATATTATACAATGCCCCGTGTGTTTAAAAGTTACTGATTCTTCTTACATAAATTGTGTAAGGGGGCACCACGTGTGTAGCTACTGTGTGAAGGACATAAAACAATGCCCTATGTGCAATGAAATTTTTTTGCCAAAGTTGATAAATCACCTAGTGGCAAATGATTTGTCGTCAAGGCTAGGCCAAATTCAGGTTTTGTTACAATTATTTCATTTATACTTTATAGTACTTTATACTAATATTCCTGTTTTAAAAGATTTAACAAAAATCAATACTCTATGCCAGCGCTCGGATTTATTTACTCGCGACGGCTGAGTTTCGAAGGCTACGCCCCCTCGACCCGGCCACGCGTCTTGCTCCCCGTGGCGGCCCTAGTTCTCCTAAGCGCCACGAATAGCGAGTATGGAACGTGCCTGAGGAGCTCTGAACTAAGGCCGCTACGGGGTGCGGAGAGGCGCGGCCGGATCGAGGGGGCGTAGCCTTCGAAACTCGGCCGTCGCGAGTAAGTAAATCCGAGCACTGCTCTATGCTATGTTTCTATGGTTTCTATGTACACGTTATACACCACAACAGGCAGAGTTCCTTACTTGTTTATTTGTTAAATTGAAAATCATTTTTTTTTATAGAACTTAACACACAAATTGATAAAGGTTTTTCCCTTCTTTTTCTTTTTATATATTAAAACAATATATTTTTTTCTTATTAAGTTTTACAATTTGTAGCTCTCTATTTTTGAGGACATAGAATGTGCCATAAAATCTGCCACTACGAAATCCCAACAGGACCAAAGTGTCCAAACGGATCTTTTAATAACTAATTCATCGGTTAATACGCAAACAGATGAAACAAAACTTTTGGTAGCCACTAATAATAATAGTCCTAATAATAGTAACTGGAGGAAGCAAATTATAAATAAAACGCATTCTTATCCATGTATGATATGCAACAACTATTTTAAAACGTATGAAAAGTTGGAAGAGCATGTAAAAGAAAATCATGAGGAAGATCTAGAAGTGCAATTAAATATAAAAAATGTAATCATTGTGAATTTAATTAATTAGAGTTTTAATTTTAGTTTAATAGGTTCTTTGTGAAATGCTTCATTTTTAGGAAATTATATGTCTTGATAGAAGATTTGAGGTAAAATATGATGAGTTGCCATGGGAGCGCGAAATGGTAATATTAACGAGATGCAGAATTTACTTTGTCAATTATTTAATAAGGAGTAATGGCCAAATGAAGTGCTTCGTGCGCTGCATAGATTCCGCTTCGTATCCATCAAATGATTCAACTTCATATTATACTATTGCACTAGAAAGTGCATCCAAATTATTACACGAAGCTAAGGTAACACTGCTTTGATTAACATCAATTTCGGAAAAATGTGTTTTAGTTTTATAGGAACATAGGATTTTAAATTTTCAACATTTTTTTGTACGTAAACTAGGTAAAACAACATACAGCAGAGTGTAAGATAGAAGACATGTATGATGTTTGTTTCCAGGAGACAGAAATCCGTTCTCTAATAATGTCGTCAATTCCGTTTGCATTTAAATTTTCATTATATAACTATAAATAATTTCTTAAATAAGTATGTTTATAATATATGTTCAACTATATGTTATCTTATCTTATCTCTATTGGTATCGCTTAAAGAGTCGAGGGAAAAATATTATTAAAGGATAAAAAGAAGTCAAATAAAATGAATCGAGAATAATTGAATTCGTACACAATTTTTGTTGAACTTGTAACATTGTGTATTTGCAAATAAGTGAACCCTTCGTTTCAATCACTTCGATAAAATTGTCGTTTATGTGCATTTGTTACATCGAGTTCTTCCAGAGACATAATTTCATTTCATTCAACATATTTAAATTCGAAGGATTGTTTACAAGACGGTCTTCAGAGATCGTTTTACATTTGAATTTCTCATGGAGAACGAGCTATTTCGCATGTTTCTATCGAGTATGTTCTCGCTTTTTTTTCGTGATTAATGAAAATTACAAAACATCTAAAAGAAGAGCCATGTATATATACACACATACATATATATGTATTCTATTGCAAAATAACTTGAAGAACTCAACCATGTATGGAAAAATTCGAGAATAGTAAATAGAAATATGCAGTAGCGTAGCTACGTAGTATGATACGAAATGTATATTCACGATTACAACTGCTTATTACGTATGTGTACCAACAGAATTGCGTTTATATGCATGTAATGTCGTGTCTAAAAGTTAAAAATAAAGAAATAAAAGAGAGAGAGAGAGATAGAGGAAAGAACATTTTTTCTAGTTCATCTCGGAACTTTCGATGAATCGAATTATATCAAATCGACTGAATACACATACCTTTCACAATAGAAATTTCCACGGATTATGAGGTGTTTACACAATGAAAAATTTCTACACCGCACCTTTCCTTTATATGGTTCATTGGCAACAAATGAATTACTTGTCCGCTGAATCCTGTTTTTTTTTCTAAGTGACTTGAAATATCTCAACCAACTGCTCTTTAATAGATTTAAAAGGACTATTCTGAAAAATTCGATAGCGCTGACTGGCACTATCAGAATATTCTCATTCTCTAGCATGCGCGCAATAAGTAGCGTAAGTAATTAATACCTATGTATTTCTAGAGCGTATTTCATAACGCTTTGGACGTATGTATGTATTCGTTTTTTTTTTTTTTTAGTCAAACGAATTCCTAAGCGGCTACGAAACCTCACGGTAGCTTGTTGCATTGTAACAAATTTAACATTCTCGTCGAACGATCGATATTTATTGTGGTATGTTGTTTTGCTGGACTCCTTTTGGTAACTGAATCCGCAAATCGAATAAATCCTTTTCCAATATATTTCGATAGAATATCTGTATTGCTTTCCTTCAGGTACCTCCTTCGCGTAAAGATTTTTGTTGTTCCAAAAGCCGTTCCAGAGGAGACGGGCCAGGTCCAGACCACAAAGATTGCTGACTGAGTCGAGTTTTCGTTGGATCCTGATTCGAAACATTACACGTTTGCGAAGTAGATCCCCACGTGTTATTACTGCTGAACAACGAATATGTGTTTCCTGTATTAATCGATTGAGAAGATTTCAAGTCCACCTGCAAAGAGACGCAACAAGATTTAGAATTTTTCTATCATTCGATCAGTGTGATACAATTTCATGCAATATACCACCACCTCTGCCTCATATTTTCCTATGTATTCTATGTTTTTCAGAAAAATTGTCTAATCATCAGATAGTAGAGATATTTCTTTTGAGCTTATAATAACATTTTACCTATCATGTCAATACAATATGGGATAGAGGGGGAGAGCGTACACAGGGTGGTCCACCTAAATGTAGCCACCTAAATACATATATCCTAAGTATTGCAAGGTTGGAATGCTTTGGAAATGCTACTTTTTTCTCAGAGAAGGAGAAATCATATATTCACATCTTTAATTTTATCTACTTTGCTATAAATGCATAAAGATCCGCAGTCTAGTTATCACAAATAAAGGTGATATTTAGGTGGCTACGTTTAGGTGGGCCACCAATTATATTACAATACATACTTCTCGAGTGGCAGAGTGGTCAAAGTTATTTGCGCTACTGAAATGTTTGCCGTGTTGCGAATCAGATTGATAATTCGAAGTCCTTAATGGCAGTTGCGAGACCGTGTTCCCAGGATTAATAGAATCCTCCCAGTTACGGAAATTCTCGACGATAGTGGTATCCTTTCCACGCAACTGTGTGTCACCGGTACTGGAACCCCAGCATGGTATCGAAACGTGTGACTGTTGAGCGTCTTTCCACAAGCTGAAGTTTGTACTGTCGTAATTATGAAACAGCGGATAATTGTTTGTCATTTGCGATTGACTCCTTGACATGCCCAACTGATTGGGAAACGAGAATTCCAAAACGTCCGAGCTTTTGTTGTAGATCGACGACGGCAATTGTTTCTGCGACATTTGACCGAAAGCGTTCCGTGTCGGGTCGGTTTGGTTAAAATGAAACTGAAAGCTCGACGTGGTGGTTGGGCTCAACGAACTGCCTGCTACGCTTGGTACATTCGAAGGTACCATGCTAGCTACATGATGAAGACTCTTCTGATATGTATTCAACGACGACAAACTCGAAGCGTTTACAATGGCTGGGCTAGTCAAACTTACTGGATTATGCAAGGATATTGTACTCGATCTAAGATTACTTTTCCCAACGTTTTGCTGTTGAATCGCGGCCATGCTGTGATTCTGTTGAACATCCAAATTATGAGATTGCTGCTGCTGCTGTATGTTTAGATTCGGTTGCAACACGACATTTCCAGTCTGTGGAGAGTTCATATTATGCGATACAGCTGACATTACGTTCTGCTGGTTGGTAGGTGGAAGATGTCCGACGTTCTGATGTATCAACGAGCTTTGGGGTATATTGTGAATCTGCATTCTCTGATGCAATGGTCTGCTTTGACTCGACGCCGCGTGTTGCAAACTAATATTCTGAGACATCGATTGTTGTCCGGAACTCGAAGCGAAATGCCCTTGTTGCATAGGATAGCTCGCCGCGTTTCCTATTTGATTGGTCATATAATTCTTCGCGAATTGAGGATTTTGTACATTGAACGGTGGAGTCTGGTAACAAATAGCCCCTACGCACTGAGACACCCCCGATATTGGTAGCGTCGGCAGACTCCCAGAAGGTTGTTGCTGGTCTTTCGTGGGTAGATGGTTAATTTGTGTGAGCTGTAAAACAGTGTGCTGGGATTTTGTTGGTTTGGCTTGGATCGAAGGGGAAACGATTGAATTTTGTACGGTGGTCGTTGGGAAAGGCATCAACGGTAACCGATTCTGAACGTTGGTCAACGTAGCTGTGGGTACGACGGATGCATTGGTTGGCTTCAACGTTTCTCCGGTAATCAGAGCGCCCTTGTTTCCTGCGGACAGATTTCTTACTGGCGACGTCGAACCAATTTTACCCTTTTTCTCATGTTCTTCTTCGATGACCAATGGCGACACGTTCTTGAAGGTGACTTGCTTCTGCTCGGTTTCGGCGCGGCGCATAATAGCCTGCATCGCTATGTTCTGTCTTGGTTTCCTCGACACGGATATCGGTGTAGTCACGTTGCCTTCGAAGTTGTTCGACTCTGTATGACCGGTCAGCGAATCTTTGTTCCGCTCCAGCGAACCTTGGGGCTTCAGAATGCCTATTCTCTTATCCAGCAAAGTGTTCTCTAATAACAGCATATCGACATCCGTGGAACCTTTGCTGCTGGCAGACTCGGAGAGAACCGGGCTGGCCGAGACAACCGACAGCCTCTCCTTGTTCAGACTAAGTTCTTCCAGTTCTTTCATCAGCTCGTTACTCGGCCCGTTACCCTCGCCCATCGAACTGAACTTGTTATCACCTTTCTCCCCTCCTATCGTAACAGCGATTACCGCGGAACCATTGATCCTACACTGTGTCAGAGAATGTCCCAAACGTAAAATCCGAATCGCCCGTAACTTGTTCGAGGTCTCGAGGTCGCCTTCCAAATCGGTGTTCGTGAATTTCAGACACTCGAAGCTTTTCTCCAACGGTAAGAAGCCTTGTAAATCACGGTCTTCTGGCAGTGGTACATTCACGTATTGATCGTAAGCGAAATCGACCACACAATTTTGCAAGGCGTTCAATAATACGCAAAGACTCGGCCAGATCTGAAGTCTCGACGTGAAAGCAACTTCCTCCAAAACTGTGGGCTTCGTGTGAATCCAGTCAAGGCACAGTTTTATAGAAGGCAAAGCGAAGTATTCGACGATCGAGTTCTTGATCGTGTAGACAGGCAATAATAAAGCTGACAGACTTCCCGCTATGAGATCGAAAATGCAATCTCGAGCTAGTTTCTCGTCAAACGTTAACTGTTCGTTTCTCAGCGGTTCGGTGCTGCCCATAACAATGTTTGTCGTATGTTCCAACGCGTACAAATTAATTACAAACATCTGTACAAGCATCCACGAACTGAAACTTTCCGTCGCCACCAGAGCTGTTAATGTTTCCGTCAACAATTTCGTGTAGGTGGATGCAATCTTCGTGTTGCCAAGATTATGAATAACACCATGTAGCTTTAAGAAGACTGCTATGTATTCCTGGGATGTTAATTTCGTTTTCCCTTGAATGTTTACCGAGGTGTCGTTCAAAGCAGAAGATAACGTTTTCGCTAGATTGGTGGTAGCGACAGGAAACGGATGCTTCACAGCAACGGATCGCGTGTAATGAAATACAGTTCCCAACTTGTTGCCACGTGATGCCTCCAAAAGTGCTAGCTGGTTATACGGTTGTCCGCTGGATGGTGATAACGATACGGCGTGTCTATAGAACAGCTCCGCTTGTTTACTTTCGTTCCTGTAGCGAGCGATATCTCCCAAGTGTACCAAACAATACTGACACGCGTAGAAACATGACGATTTATGAGGCACCGACAAGTTCTCCACAGCTTTCCATGGCGAAGTACATCCATACACATAGCCTTTCCTACAAAATAAGTTTGGTTAGACAAAATAGATTTGCAACGAATTACATTTCTATCCAGTTACCTTCTAAATGGTAAATCTAAATCGAACGCTGTACAAATCTCTTGCAACAATGTCAAATAAAAACCGCTTGCTGCCTCCAAGCACCAACTGAGCAAAGCTTGTGATTCTCCTCGCTTCGGATTCTTTCTATCCTTCGCTTGCGATTGCAAGGTTGCTATGTAATTCTTGAATCCAAGATTCCAAAGCTCCTGTTCTACCTTTCTATCCAGCGCATATTCCAGATCCAATATGAGAACTTGTTGATATATCTTTTGCAATTGCTGTTGACATACCCATGCATCGCTATCGTTTAGAAGGTCTTTACAACGTTGAACTTTATCCTTTAGTGGCTCGGCTTTTCTAATAATTCAATTATACGATCGAATTAGTTTTGGGTAAACATTGAACATACAAGTTGTTTTTATTTTTTGTATTACTTACTTTAAAGCTTGTATGGCTGCGTTTAGGCCCATATTCCGCGCACCTTGACTCGTTAATGCAACACGTTTTGCCTATATATAATAAGGTAAATAAGGACTTAACCTCAGATTACGTTACGCCTAACAAACACTAGAAGTTCAAATGTACAACATCTAGCGATTTATTATTTAATAATACGAGATACATACGTGTTTACAGTGAAATGCGTTCGTTCACGCGAAATATATATGTTAAACATATTGTCACATAAAAACTTCACAATTTTGGTCAGGTTACAGAGATTCAACACAATGCACTTAAATTTTAATTACCGATGTCGTTCTTCTAATTTTAGCATAAGCTCGTAAACGTACGAATCGTTTATAGTTTTAACACGCGAAAAAGATGAATTAATACTATCTTCATCGATCAAATCACGAATCGAATCGATTAATCCGAACGATTACGCATGTTTTCTCGTAATACGAATTATTTTCCAAGAACTAAATACGAACGCATCGAACGATCACACTGGCGAAAAACATTCAAACGCGGAGCTCTCGAGAAAAGAAAAACAAAATTTTGTTGACCATTTCACTCGACATGATTTATTCAACTGACGAGAGTCAATGTGTATTAAAATTGAAAATCTAGGTTAACCGTGGCACAACGATAATAACATTACAAAGCCAGCATAAAGTAGCTCGCTAAATATGAAACCGATGGCCAGCTTTCGACGTAAGCACAGTACCGATACGAAATTAATTAGAAAACCTACAGTTCAAAGCGAAATAAGAACTTACATTCACATATTTACATTAAGAAAAAGCATAAGATTCACCGCATTACTGATAATGTACTTCACGGTAATGAAAAACTGTACCGCCCTTGCGTTAAACATCTCAGTTACTTTCCGTGGAAAAACATCAAAACTTTCGATTGAATGAGAACGAGACTTGTAGAACTAGATATATACTGTTGAAATGCACGCGAAGAAACTATTGATATGTCGAAAATTCAGTTGCAAGGATATTTTGTTATATTACACGAAGTTCCCATCGGGCTCTTGAGTTTGAACGAAGTAATAATTGTAAATATACTTTAAATATATTTGAAATGTAAGGTTAGAAACGGCCTGTGTGGTCAAACAATTCTCTTGTGTATTTATTTATGTTTTTACATGTACCAGCGCCGAGACCGAGAATGTTGCCGTTAGTTTTCGCCTTCAACAAATATTTTGCTCGCCACCCATATAATCATCATAGGAACACGAAGAATCACCGTTCGTTATCATTGGTACGTACAACTTTCTATGTTTTCGGCAATTTTGTTCGACAGGTTTGGCATTCGATTGCTTGGAAAGGCACGTGGCTAAAGGTAACGCGTTCATCCGAGAGTTTCTTTCGATAGTTGTTCCCGAGAGTACTCTGAATTTGTGTGTCCATTTCAGAGTATTTGAGAAATTTGTTGCTCTCGGAGATTGATGTGAGTGAGAGTCAACTTTCGGAAAGTTCTCTCAGGTGTGTGGAGCCATTTGAATTTGAATTTTATGCGTGCAGCTCTCGGACGAACTTTGATAGTTATAAGCAAACTGCGGATGTTTATGCAATTTTTCATTTTTGTAGACAAATTTTAAGAAAGTGGTACCAAATAAAATTCTATTTTCATTGGTAATAGCATTTGTAGATCCAAAATAAATAAAAATCGTACTAAATTCTGTTGAATTTAATTCTCCAGCATTTTTTTTAAATTTTTATAATCCATAAATGCATAAATATCCGCAGTCTACATGAACGTTCTAAAATTATTAAAATTTGGAATAATTTGTACTTATAAAAATATACTCGTGAACAAAATAGATACACCAAAGTTTGCTGGAATTGTTGCAATAAGAAAACAGAAATATTCCAGAGAAAAAATGTTGGCCCAGATCATATGAACAATCCAACGAAATATAATGGGTGCATTTTCAGAAGATGCACAACAGTTTATGTAGAAGTTTCGTATGAATGAATGCAGTGCAAGTTGAAAACACAATAAGTTTAATTGGACCACAGATTGCCAAACAAGACAAGTTCTAAAAAGTAATGGTAACATCGCGATTTTTAGCATTTCTTCTGCATTAACATCCTATATGTATACTTCATTAAAATAGTACTGTTGGCGAAATTTTAATATTTGCATACATATTTACTTTAGTATTTTCATACCTATATCTACAATAGGCAGAATAGTATCAGGAGTATACTTCTAATCTTCTAAAGCTTTGACTATTTATGAACATGTACAGAGCAAATATTTCGAGGTATGCGTACTTGAAAACGATATAAAATAAGAAAATAATTACACTTAAAGAATACTTAATCTTGAGGAAACATTTGCAAATATTTTTGAACAATTTGTTTAGGCATTGTATTATATGATATGGAATTATTTGAGGGCGTGGGGGATGATTCTGTAAAAGTAATTAACGATGAATACAGTAAATTTTCTATAGATGCGAAGGCCTCGGGGGGATTTCTTCGCATCTTTCGATCTTGATACATAAATGCATATAATGGCAGAGAAAACTAGCTGGAAGACTCTCAACTATATGTATGAATGGCATTCATATAGCTAACAGTTTCAGACAACTTTCTGTTCACTCTATGAGCGTTTTTTTTTGTTACACTGACGAATTTGACTCTTGAGAGTAACTGGTGATAGTTTTACTCTCAGATGGACAAATACCTTAAAGCCAACACGCACTATGAAACGGTCAGCAACGTGATTGTTCCAACAGACAACACTTTTATAGGAAAGAGAATCATTCTTCAATAGACTTTTTCCACTTCAGAGTTACACTCGTCACGATGAAGAAAAGCAAAAGGAAATTGATGAGAAACGGAAAGAGATCATGGCACGCGGTCTACCGAAACAGAAACCCTTGAAAGGGGTCAAGCAGATCATCGTTGTATCTTCTGCAAAAGGTGGTGTTGGAAAATCTACGATCGCCGTAAATTTATCGACTGCCTTAAAAATGATTGAACCGCAGAGGTCAGTTGGTCTACTAGATGCCGATATATTTGGTCCTTCCGTACCTCTAATGATGAATATAAAACAGTCTCCTGTGGTTAATAAGAGCAATCTTATGGAACCAGTTGTGAATTATGGAGTGAAATGGTAGAAATTTAATTCCGATGTTGGAACAGACTTCTAATTGTAACATTCTCTTCCTATAATTCTTCTTTATTTATAGTATGTCTATGGGTTTTTTGGTCGACGATAAATCACCGGTAATATGGAGGGGATTAATGGTAATGAGTGCGATTGAAAAATTATTACGTCAAGTAGCATGGGACCCGTTGGATTATCTTGTTATCGATACTCCGCCAGGAACAGGAGATACGCACCTTTCATTAATACAAAATATTCCTGTCTCCGGAGCATTAGTGGTAACTACACCCCAAAAAGCAGCTGTGGAAGTAACTAGAAGAGGACTTAACATGTTCAAACGATTGGACATTCCAATCGCTGGAATCGTTGAAAACATGAGCAGCATTCTATGTCCTAAGTGCGATCACGAAATAGCTCTTTACGACGATAATGTGAAAGCGATGGCTGCAGAACTGGGTACCGAATTTGTAAATTTCAATACACATTCATTCAGGTCTATAAGCTCTCGTATTTGTTATAGGTGTACCACTCTTACAATCGATACCTGTATCCAAAGATGTCGCACGAAGTTGCGACAATGGCAAACCGATTGTATTATCTGCTCCGCAAAGTATTCAAGCCTGTGCATACAAAGACCTAGCAAAATACATAGTTTCGTTTCTAACCAATGAATTGGTACAAAAAACGTAATACTATTTCTGACAAGTATTCAAATTTGTCAGTGCTAAAAATATACATATACATTCGTTTCTTTTCCTCAATATTCAAGTACTACATATCTTCATCCCCACCTGGTTCGATAGTTTACCCCCTCCTATGCCAATTGTAGAAAGCGGAATAGGTATATCAGCTCGGATCCGTTTCCATATGATTCATTGCAAGATTACATTATACATACCTAACACTGATATATGTCGTTGAGATACGTAAGCGTGTGTTACCATCAGGCACACGTTGAACAATCTCAAACAATACAACGCGTTTAAATGCTGAAAAGTAAGTTCAATCGGAAAGATATCTCCTAAATTCTCCTATTTTAATCAGACTTTTATTTTCGAATAAACCCGACCTCGATCATTTCAAACGTGTTTATGTAATCCTAGATTATAGAAAAGCACAACACTGCTTTTAGTTCTCGATCGATCGCTTAGTTTCTTGGTTCTTTTACACCATTCTTCGTTTGTTTAGTTATCAGATTCAATTCGCAAGATGAACAACGCAACACCCACAAGCGTACATTCTGACGTAAACGCTGAAGTATATGATGTGCCGATGGAGGTAATTATCAGGCCCATTCCTCCAATAGTAGATGAAGAGAAGGTTCAAAGTCTAATGGACACATTAAAATGTCCAAAAACGGAATCGTCTGTACCACCGATCGATATTCTATGGATCGAAGGCAGCGAAGGTAATTTCCGAAATTCTTTTGTTCGACTGAAAACTGAATGAAAGGGCGTATGTACATTGGTTCATTGTAGATATTTCTGTTTCTTTTTGTTATAGGTGGTAATTATTATTACTCCTTCGGTGGGTGTCATCGATATACGGCACACCAGAGACTTGGAAAACCATTCATTAAAGCTAAATTAATACAATCCACGATAACAGATTTGAGAACGTACCTTGGAGCCTCGACGCCAAACTTGAAATAATTTATAATAGATTTTACAATTCTTTTTAAATGCTCTGTATCACATTGTAAATATAAAAAACGAACCCATTTATTTACTATTGATTTTGTATCAATATCATGATTAGTGTCAGTATCAATTGTAATAGAAATGCATTTAAACAAACGCAAATAAGTTACACGCGAAGTTGTTAGACCTACATATTGCAATCCCGTAAAAATTTGTTTTTAAATATAAATGTGGAAACATACACGCTATGTATATTTCTATGCGAGTGCAAAAACGAGAAGATCTAGGTGCACACAATTATTATGCAACAGTATGATCACAGCATACCTTTTTTTGTAAAAAGAATTAATTTCTACGAATATTAAATCTTTCTCTTGTGACGCTTTTTACTTTAAAAATTGTACCTTTCAATAACGCTATTCTCTAATGCATTTAATGTACAATATTACATATATGTCTGAGAATTGTTACTATTTAGTTTATACATATTTCTAATGTGATATTTAATATCTTACCATATATGTATACTGTTCTTAACACACGCGTGTTTCTTAGAAAACTGCTTATGGTTATGTTGTCTAGGTTAAATTAATGCATTTAACTTGTCTATGTCAAATTCGTCTACTGTTTCTTCTTTTTATGATTTGTTTGTACGTATTAAACCGTATTAATTATTTGAACTCTATTCATGTACAATTTCACATAGAAACAGGCACAAAGCCAAAGACTTCAGTGCTGTAGTTTCATTTTTGTTTCTTTGCGACTGCACTCGTTTCATTTACGATCCCGTTTTCCGCGAGTCTTTAGCCATTTCAGTTTTCACTTCTTCCAAATTAAATTCGTAAGTATCTTTCAAGTTTCTCTTTTGCAAAGTCTTCTGACTAGATTCTTTAATAAAATATGGTTTATAATTCTTAGCGATATCTTCTGCAACAGCATCAGATACATCGTTTGTCGCATGAGTTTCGCGCGTTTCATTTCCAGATCTACCGGTGTTTTTCAAATGATTCGGTATGACTGATTGTTGTAAATGCAACAATTGCGTATTAGTTACTTCGCAATCGATTTGCATCATAGTTATGTGATTCGTGGGCGTTGAAAATGTCTCTGCGAAAAGAAAAGAAGAGTATTATGTCCGTCGACTTGTATTACTCCTTACAGCAGTGGTTTCCAGCCTGGGAGGTTTTTAAAACCTCCAGACTATATTATTATATCTATAATTTTTTCGGGGAGGCGTAATAGCATAAAGGTTGGAAACTGCTGCCTTACAGCTTTTCGAACAGAACAGCTCTCACCATTTGTAGGCAGCGCAGGAAGAACCAACGACATTTTTGGTCTGCCTGTACTGTTTTTCCTCGAAGCTGGTAAAAGCAAATGCTCGCCACTGAACCAAACCACGTAGAATGTATCATCTCTTCTGCCCAAAGCTTCGAACAGAGACGCATGCTCCTTCAATGTCGGCGAAAAGACTTCCACTGCATTTGTGATGGTAGAACTTGCTGTTTTTCGAAGTAACTCCAATTTATTTTTTCGTGGCAAACTATGCTTGTCTTTAGTCCTTTTCTGTATTACGTACGGCGACAGTAGCCCTTCCATAAATTTCTCGCCGAATTTTGCAGTTTTCGACGGGAACCAATTATCGTGATCAGACTCTCCACCGATCCATCGTCTCAATTCGTAATCCAAACGAATCGATTCGCTTTTATTTATGTACATTGGACACATTGGTTGAAGCACCGACACATTTTTACGGAAATTCTTTTCCTCTTCTTGTTGAGCTTGATCTTTAGGTGTCCAAAGCAATGTTCTTCCGTGTCTTATGTACGGCGTATTGGTAGCAATGTCAACGGGTAGCACGTTCAAATGATTCTCTCTTGAGAGAACGTTACTGTAAGAGGGAAGATTTTTCAGGAATACCTGTTCGCGTTTCCTAATCTTAAAATTATTCCTAAATCAACTCACCTAAAAGTATTGACATTTAAGGATACCATAAAAGCCATACCCAATAGGATAGCGACATTCTTCTTATTCGCATTGAGATTTATACTCCTAAGCTTGTTAACAGCACTCGTTGTGGTCTCTAGCGCAGAGAGTTTCTGTTTCAGGCTTGTATTCTCCTGATACAAACACAGTTCAATTACAATTATTTACCTAAGACTGGGATCATCTGGGAACGGGAACTGAGTTTCCTTTTCCGTTACGTCTGATCTATAAATCTTCACGGAACAAAGTATCTATTATCTTTAACTGTACATCAACATAGACAATCCTATGTCGGTGGATAGCAAGACTGGAGGATCTGTAGTAGGGCTGTTACTTTTCTGAAGCTCCGAAGGAATGATGTAATCTCTAGACTGCGGATGTTTATGCAAAATAAAAATGTTCTGCATTGATTGTGGGAAGCAGGAGTAAAATAAAAATTGATTTCGTCCCTTAATAATTTTGTTGCATTAAAAACAGCATTACGATATTTTTAAATTTTTCGTATCTTTTACTGTTTTATATTTTACCCAGATAATTTCTTCATAAATGCATAAAATTCCGCGGTCTAGTCATCACAAATAGACCACACTGTATACATTGGAAGCGGAAACGCGAGCCTCTTGTCTCTTATCAATTCACTTCGTTCTCAGAGCGATCCCAGCATAATAAACGATCGAGTAACTAATTTTTTAAGAGTTCTCACCATCTTTAACTGCTTGTTTTCATCTTGCAGTTTGGAAATTTGTTTCTCTAACGAAGACACATATTCTTTCTTTTTCTTTCGCGAAAGACAAGCAGATTCCCTGTTTTTTATCATTCTCTGTTGCCTTTTCAATGCTTTTATCTCATTCTCTTGTCGCCCGGTAAAATGAACGTCTTGGGTTTCATTTTTTATAACGATCGGAGTATAACTCGAGTGTTCCGTTTTAATTAATATTGGCCTGCAGCCAGGGGTGTCGTTTTTCACAACTATAGAAGTGCATCCAGCCGTTTCATTTCTCAGAATCAAAGATCCGTCTGCAACACCGATATTCGTCTCTTTTCCCGATACATACATATCCGCGGTACTCGTAGAATTCACTTGTGGTATTTGTCCTGCGTTCGTTTCTGTTTTTATTTGGACAGGTGAAAATTGTATCGATTTTTCGGCTGTAATATTACTTCCATTGGTTGGTAATAAATGAGTCATAAGTGGATACGGTGTGTAGTTTTGTTTAACCTTCTGTGTGAACGTTAATAAGTTTTGTGTACTCAGTAAAATAGTATTCTGAGGCTGTTCTGGAAAATATGAAACATAAAAATGCCTTTGAATACCATTCGACCAAACGATTTATGTTGGAATAATGTTTTACCATTGTTTACAGGCTGTGTCTTTGGCTGTACTTGAATATGCTTGGCTGAATTGGTTTTGGACAGGATAAATTTCGTGGACTTTCTGTCCTGACATTTAATTGGCATAAATTTTACTTGCTTCGCGATGGTTGCATTAAACACCGGCTCTGGCGATATAGACGGAGAAATATTTTGAGGCGGTGAAATTGGTGGTGTCTCCGGAGTTGACTGTAATCAATTAATACATATAATATTTAGCTAGAGAAAATAGTCAAAACTTTAACCCCTTGCACTCGAATGATGACTCGGAGGTGCCAGTAATATTATTAAATTCGTCTGTATTCTACAAATTGTAAAAAGCTCAACTGTTGTATGAGTCCAATTCGATGTGCACAATGTAAAAAAGATTACATAGAATAAAAATGATCTGGGTTGAAAAAAATTGCTTTGAGTCCAAAGGGTTAATGTTGATATAAAGCGATTAATGTACTTTAAAGTCACAGAACGAAAGAGCAGAGTCCGGTTCTATCTGCAATTCAGATCTACTGGATTCCGAGTGACTGGATTCAGGCGATAGTGGAAATTGCACGCAAGGGCTTCTAGGTTCCAGCTTAACTTCCTCCATTTTTACATCATCGGTTATATTTGAATTTGTGACTACGAAGAAAACAGTTTTGATAAATGTACAAATCAAGATAAATTTACAACTTTCAAGTCAGAGGTATACCTGATGTTTGTTGAGAACTATGTGCATCCGGTTCTTCTGTACATTGCACAGATTCTCCTAAAGAAACGTCATTCATGATTCGATAATCAAAATCATTCTCTATTTGGAAAGGTATTTCGTCCTCTAAGAACATCGGAACGCTTAATTCAGGGTTTAAAGACTGAAATAAATCATCCGAGAAAGGTGAACAATCGCCGTCTGCAAGAAAATTTGTGATTTCGTTTCTAATGCGTTTCTGAATTGTTATAGTTGTTGTTATAGACGATTTCATTCTCATAATCATATATGGTAATCATTATATACGATTATGTCTGTGATTGTCAGGAAGAATGCCACATGTCGCAAACGTTCGCTTTCGAGATATTGCCATTTAATTTGACATAGGACATCGGTTAAACTGCATTATTTTTTCGAGTCTTTCGAATTTGTTTTCATGACTTTTTTCTGGTGAATACGTAAATCCTATAATGCTCGAATAATGCATAAACTCGAATTTTTTGAAATTCCGACATATGCCGTTTTTCCTTGCAACCACAGTTAGTATAAGAAACAAAATGTTCAAATGTTTTCAACTTAAAAGAATATGCTGTACCCATTAGTTCAAGATCTGGGAACATCTGAATTTCAGATGCTGCAACACCGTTCCACTGTAGATCCTGGTTTATCAACATATTTCACTCTGCCTGAAATTCTTCTTATTCAAACAGAAATAATAACCTTCAATGCTATCAGCACGTCAGGTGCATTAGTAATTTACTGTTTTCAATGATAGCTACAACAACTGGCGCGTCGATATTTAATCATAAAAATATATATGTTCTAAACAGTATTCGACGAATATTCGATTCATAAAAATACATATCAATCCGAATAAAATCAGAATTGTGTCAGATTGCTTGCAGGGCCAACGACAAACAATGAAATACACCGGTCAAAATACAATATTTATATATATATTCATCCACACTGACCACACGAGAATCACTATACATTACACTCGACGCGGCTGTTGTATCTTGTTTTTTAATACTCTATTGTATACGAGGTATCTTGACATGTTTTGTATATGATATGCATCAACAATCATCAATTGTCGTTGTTTTAACTAATACTTGATTTTTATAATAACTAAACTAATGATAGATGTGGCTGAAAAAATTCATGATATGCCAACACGATAGGTAAATCACAGACTTTTGTTCTGTGGGTAAACCAGGGTAAACGTTGTTCTAGTGGCGCCGTCGGTGGCAAAACACTCAAACACCGAAACAAATGACAGCACCGCGATCGATACAGTCATAAACTGTAGGTAGGTCCGTGGTCTGTCCTGGTCTGTCCGTAAGTTACTCTGTTGGCGCTAGCACCGACGAGATACTGTCAGCAGAGAGCTGTCAGATACTGTCAGCAGAGAGCTGTCAGATACTGCCAGCAGATTACTCTCTGCTGCCAGCAACAACCCGGTTCTTGATTTTCGCGTCCGCGGAAAGCATGATAGCAACATAGCAATGAATGCATATAAACACCGACGAAAGACCACGAGAGACGTCTACGATTCTGGCATTACTGCTACGACAGGCCTGGTTGACTGGGAAAGTGCCCCTACGATAAAGTACCAAACGTTTAAACCAAAGAGAATTAGATCTAATGGATCTATAATCCTCTTTGAATTAAACATTCCTACGGGAAAACATTCTAAGATCCAAAAATTCTCGCGAATTTTGTAAGGCAAGCATCCTAGGAAATATACTTCATGGCACATTTCTTCAGTAAACCGTTCTGCAGCATTCTGCAGTCAACATGTGGCACATAGTAATAAGCACAATTATATTTAGAGAAGGTTCTGGAGACTTATTCATTCAATTGAACCTCCCAGGTTCAAGAGACCCCATCGTAAAATACCAATCCCAGTGCCGAAGGTGAGGTAGAAACTGACACTAAAATGATACGAAATTTTTTCGAGACGCCAAAAATCACATTAGGAAAGATGTTTTTAATGCAAAATGAACATATGTGAAAAACTTTTGCTCAATTAATATTAATAAATAATAAATATAAATATTAATAAATAATATTTTTAAGCAATGACACGGTATGATTTCGTTTGTTCAAAATAAAAAATGTGTACATGTACGTAGATATTTGTTTATTCTTGGTAACGATGATGAGAAATGGTCAAACAAATCGATATAAATATGAATTTTCAGATACCGTTTCTATTTGAATGTAATAATTGTAAGGGGGACTTTTGTTCTTCATGTATTCTCAATTACTATTAGACATCTACCATGGTACAACTTCCTATTTACATGTATCAATTAGTTGCCTACACAGCACTCTCTCGTTGTTTGATAACTGCCTGTACACATTTCGCCATTGTTGGCGAAGCACGAGACACTGCATCTGTCATAAAGAACTGATCCAATGACTTTTGTTTAATTTCCACTGGTTCCGAAGATAAGGATCCTTCAGATTCCTACACACACACACACACATGTAAATATACATACATAGGTACATACATTAGCTTCCGCTGAATCATTGAATCGTGTTTAATTCTCTGTTTAAGTACCTTCGATAACTGTAATGCTTGGGCAAAATAATTAGCAGGTTCTACGTTGCCGTATCTGACTAAATGAGGAGCAACTTCTTCTAATCTAGACCTGACCTCCGTCAAGTTGTCGTACGGCAAACAAACACCAGAGATCTGTCGGAGACGTTCAATTGATTCGCTATTTTTGACGAATTCCAAGCGTGTAAAGTTTTGAGAAGATTCAAAATTACCTCGGAAAGCGCCCGTATAATCTTCCAGTCTGGCCGCCCCAATCCCGGAGGTGAAATAGCGGCACAAGTTTGTTGAGCACGACCTTCTGTATTTACGTATGTTCCAACTTTTTCAGTGTACGCTGCACCAGGTAGTATGACATCTGCGATCGCGGCTCCTTCATCGCCGTGACTACCTAAAATAAGTCGGAGAAACGTTGATCATATTTTACAATCATCGATCGCGAAGCATATTAACCCTTTGGATTCGAGACAAGACATTTCTTTCAACCCAGATCATTTTGATTCTACATAATCTTTCTT
This sequence comes from Lasioglossum baleicum, assembly GCF_051020765.1. NCBI lineage: Eukaryota > Metazoa > Arthropoda > Insecta > Hymenoptera > Halictidae > Lasioglossum > Lasioglossum baleicum. The sequence goes on from NC_134929.1 coordinate 9,239,084, forward strand.
ACATCGTGCACATCAAATTGAATCTGTTTTCTCATACAACAGTTGAGCTCTTTTACGGACAAATTGAATAATATTAAAACTGTTTTGAATAATGGTATAGCAATTTTTACTGCACTTTGGAGTCACCGTTCGAGCGCAAAGGATTAAATGTACCCTTGCATATACCTATATATACGATGAAAGTATTTGGAAAGTCTTCTTTCTTTATATTTGCATCGTCTGCCCCCAATAGGAAAATAACTTTTGGTTGCGCCTGCTTCACTTCTTCTACAGTCGACGAATAACCTATGTCTAATGCAGCTACTTGTGACGCATTTGTATGTAGGATGTTTAACACTTTCGAACCTTGAGGAGCCTATGGACAAGAAGAAAAGGATTAATGCAACTGCAATGTATCGCTGCAGTGTTAGGAGTCATAGCTGTGGTTGTCAGGTAGAACGCCGCATGTCACATACTTTCACTTTCGAAATATTGCCGTTCAAAGTTTTGATCGCTAATGCTTTGATATAGGACCCTGGTTAAATTGCACTATTTTTTTGAGCCTTTCGAATTTATTTTCGTGACTTTTTTTGGTAAATACGTAAATCATATACTAGAAAGCTCAATTAATGCATAAACTCCTTACAACCACAGTACTTGTCGGGAAACATTCTTAGAACGTTCAAGCAATTGCTTTTATAGGTAAATATCAACCTCTTATGCGGGAGAATGGTTATCTTACATTCGATTTTTCTCCCAAAGCTTGTGCCAGCGACTGTGTTTCGGATAGAATTTTTACTCCATCTTTTCTGGTTAATTGCTCAGCGCCTAAAATGACTAGAGGTCTTTTAGCAGCTTTTAAGGTATTGGAAAATGGATGAGTGCCATTTTTCAATTGCGTTATAATGTCTGGGGATTCGCCTAAATGCTGAAACGTAAATTAAATCTCATAATCAGTCTATAAGCGTTGGCAAGTTTAAGGAAATAAATATAATGAAAGCTTACCTCGATGTCATACGTCAAATCTACCTTCGGACCAATTAGTGCAATGGTTTGTTCGCCATGGAGGTATCCCTTTCTCAAACGTGTATTTACCAATGGTGCTTCGTATCTCGGATTTGTTCCGATTAGCAACACCACGTCTGCATCTTCGACTGCGGCAATTGTACTATTTAACAAGTAACTGCTTCTTAGATCGATACCTGCACCCTGTTTTGGAAATGTTTGTTCTGTTGCAAGGGTTTCACTGCCGAGCTTATTTATTAGATCTTTTAGGACTACAAGAGACTCGGCGTCCGCCAATTTCCCAGCGATTGCCGCACATTTATCTGCGGGTATGTCTTGTAACGCTTGAGCGGCTGAAAAACGATACAATGTTTAGAGTTAGAAAGTACAACAAAGAATAGAAAATTCCAATTACAACTATACTGTACACGTGTATGCATGTAGCATTACTTTGAAAGTATAACTACGTTTAAAGTATAACTACGATATACTTGCTACAAGAGCATCTTCCCATTCTACGGCTTCCAATTTCCCATTAATTTTGATCATGGGAGCAATCAGCCTCTGGCGCTTCAGTCCGTCGCAGGAGAAACGTGCTTTGTCAGACAGCCACTCTTCGTTTATCTCCTACGCAGTACATAATATCGTATAATATAATTAAATCACTGTAATTGTATCAAATATAACTTAGCAGCGAAATTTCAAAGTTCAAAGCTTCGAAACTTCGTTTCTTTTAGTCTTCTGATAATTTACTACAGAGGTTCGAAATTCGAAACTTCGAAGCTTCGATTCTCTTCGTTTCAGAAATCGAAGCTTTGAAACTTTGATTTTCATCACTAGACTGCGGATCTTTATGTATTTATGGCTTCTGACAAATTTTCAAAAAATGCTAGAATATATCGTTCGAGAGAATTTAGTCAAATTTTGATATATTTCAGGTCTACAAAGGCTACTACCATTAAAATTAATATTTTATTTGTTTCCCCATTCTTAAAAATCATTCCGAAAAATTGCAAATTGCATAAACTTTGAAGCTTCAAAATCTCCGCCCTAATTAATATAGCTTATTGTTAGAGCATTATCGTCGATAACGATACTAACTTCGTTCACCCTCGGTAGAATTCTAAGAACTTCGTTAGTCCTGTGAGTTACCACTATATTGCTACCAACAGCATCAAGAACATCGATGCTGTCTGTAGAACGGGTCTCCCATGGACGGGCAACGAAAGCATACGGTTTACTGGTTAATGCGCCGACAGGGCATAGGTCAATGATATTGCCAGACAACTCGGACAGGAACATCTTCTCTACATAAGTTCCAACCTGTTTCAAATAATACGAAACGTGCGTATACATAGAAACGTGAAAGATATTAAGATACATTTAATATAAATGAAAATGCTCAGCATACTTGCATATCGTTCCCACGGCCGGTAGTCCCTAAATCGTCGATACCAGCTACTTCTGACGCGAAACGTATGCACCTTGTACAATGAATACAACGTGTCATAATTGTTTTTACCAGGGGTCCGATATCTTTATCTTCTACCGCTCTCTTGCCGCTATAATCGATGTCGACGAATCGGCTCCGGTCGCTACCGAAAGCCATACTTTGATCCTGCAGATCGCATTCGCCTCCCTGATCGCAAATAGGGCAATCCAATGGGTGATTTACTAATAAAAACTCCATAACTCCTTCTCGAGCTTTACGAGTTAAATCGGAATTTGTTTTGATTCTCCAACCTTTCATTACAGGCATGGCGCAAGCGGCAACAGGCTAAACGCAATTTACGAGGAAAAATATATATAATTATTATTTATTCTCGTCTCCTGTATTGTATATCTCGTTGTATGTAGCCGTTCAAACATACCTTGACTTGCTTCTCGATTTCTACCAGACACATCCTGCAATTTCCAGCTACGGCTAAACGTTCATGATAACAAAATCTGGGAATTTCAACTCCCACTTTTGCAGCTGCCTAAGAAACGCAATTACATTGAAATAAACGTAGTAACGTGTCACAGAATGTTTATAAAGTATCGCACGATTTAAGAAGCAGCTGAATTGTAAAAACAAAATTATCTGCGAGATTGTATTATGTTGCTTAACCCTTAGCACTCGAACGGTGACTCAGAGTCGCCACTAAAAATTGCTATACCGTTATTCCAAATATAGTTTAGACTATTAAGTACATTGGTATCTAATCAATTGTTTAGTAATTGATTTAAGTATTGGAAGAGGTGTTACATCAATTTCATATCCATGAAATGAAAAAATCGTATACGATGCAATTATTCTAGGTCGGAAGATATGTTTAAATAAAACAGCTCCAACTGCAAAGGATTAAACGATGCATAAATAGAGTTGTTGTTTTACCTGCAGAACAGTTGTTCCGGGTGGGACATGAACGGGTTTGTCATCTATGAATACTTCTACCAATTCTTGTTGTAACTTGGAGGATGTATGCAATCCCACGGCAAAGGGTCTACCACTCGGTAGCCCTGTAGACAATCTTATTACCGGGAGCCTCAACATTTTGGCTCTAATCAACCTTTACGCGTCGATCTTCCACTTCCACTGTTATGTAAGAAAGAGTCATAATTGAAACTGCGTTAAACGTATCAAGTGCGATAACCTAATTCTATGTCAACGAGTAAATCTATGCTTTTCTGCTGTTAACACAAACGTAACAGAACACAGTAACTTTACAACGTGTACAATTTACGTAACATAATTCTATTCGTAACTGTTAAACAAATCTAAGGAACTTTATATAGTCAGAAATTACCAAAACTATCCGTCCTCCCAGATTCCTTACAGACGTAAAGGAATGCCTACGGCAAACGGATGACAAGATTGTTCCGAAACTGAGCTCCGATGCAGCTCGTTTCGCACATTCGCGAAAGCTCAATCGTTGAGGAACGACTAATTTTCGAACAGACTTTTCGGAAACTTTTGCAATTACACTTGATCATGTGGAATAAGGGTATATAGATTACATTCTATCTGGCAGAAGTGTTTTACATTTCGCAATGTCTTTTTAAATAAGCATAAGAAGACGCAAATCAATGTATTATTTTAAACCGGCTTGGTGGATAGATGGAACATCAAATATATCCCAGACAACCAAAAATCCAAATTTGGACGACCTTCTGTAGGCGCATATGCTGCGCCTGTGCCGGCCGTAGGACCAGGTATTTGGACATGAGCAGAACGAAGGCACAATGCCGGCCGCTGGACCCTGAATCTGCCTTTGTTTAAGAGGGCAGCACGGTCGCACTGATGTAGCGAATGCCGAAAGCCGAAGTAAACTTTTATTCTACCAAATGTACAGCACTTGTCCTTTTTACTGACAATTCGAAATACCCATTTTTGAATGCAGAATTTTATTTTGTGCATATGCAAGCAGAGAAAACGAAGGAAACAGCATCCGCCACATCAGTGCGATCGTGCTGCCCTAAAGGGCTCGGGATCCAGCCGCTGGCATTCTGGCTTCGTTCTGCCCATGTCCAAATACCTGGTCTAACGGACGGCAGAACAAGTTACAACTGTGAGCACAGACTGACGTCAGAAACTGGATTTTTGGCTATTGGGGTAGTTGCTCTTAGCCAGTACTCAGCCAGTACTACGCAAAGCCAGAGCAAAGCCTTCCTTTCTAGGTATATTTCATAGCAAAACCAAATAAATGAAATAATGCATACAAGCTGATACAAGCAAGTACGTTATTAATATGATTGCAACGCACAATATGCATAATATAGGATAGAAAGTAATACCAGAGAGTGTAATACAATATACGTGTACTTATATGTATGCGCCATCTCTAAGAGTACTTATATAAATAAAAATGTAATAAAAGTATCGAGGGATTTAAATCTCGAACAATTAGATGTTGTTATTCGTCTAGAGTTTCAATAACGGCAATGTAATTTCTACCTGTTTCTACCGTTCAGAAATAATCACTATATAAAGCAGTAGTTACTTTTTATTTGCCGAGAGTAATTTACCGGAATGACGTCATCTTGCATCGAAGCAACGAATCGTCAACTTTTTCACTGCATATAGCTTTCTCTTCCGGTGAGCAGGTAGAGAGTACTTCGTTACTGTCGGCTTCTATCAAACATTGTCTTTACTTGAATTTTCGCAATGGCTATTGATGACCTTAAGACAGATAAGGGTGTCAAGGATTTAAATACTTATTTAGCAGATCGTAGTTATATCGAAGGGTAAGTCTGCTTTTATTGGTAAAGAATCTTTGCTCCGCGGTACACGTGTTCCACTTGTCGGCATCTTATAAGAGCCGCAAATCTTTTTCTTTCTCTCTTGTATGAAAGTCTGAAAGAGAAAATTCTTGAATAGAATTATACGAATTCGTCACTATACAAATTCTGTTCTCAACATTTTACGCGCAATACTTGCGATTGTATGTTTCTTATTGGCACTTCTCTTGTTAAATTTCGGTTTCTACGTAGCTTTTAAATTAGGCTCCAAATTTTTCTTAAAACTATTGATCCATATGTGTAATAACAACGGAAATCGTGTTGTATTTATTATTGTAAAACACTGGTACATATTATCGTGGGCCGTGCAGTGACATATGTACAATCACATAGTGTAGCTTCGTTTTTGAGAAGTTTTTCGAATAAAAATATAGAACGAACAATGAGAATGTCGTAAATATTTCACGTATCGAAATACATAATTCGATGTTTTTAAGGTGGCAACCTTCTCAAGCCGATGTAGCAGTGCTAGAAGCTTTGGGAAAGACTCCGACAACTTCGAATCCTCACGTTTTACGATGGTACAACCATATCAAATCGTATGACTTAGAAACACTTCCTGGAGAAAAAAAAGCACCCACACTCTTAAGTAACGATAATGTTAATACTCCACCAACAGCGGTGAAGAACGAAGAAGAGGACGACGTAGATCTGTTTGGTTCCGATGAAGAAGAGGACGCGGAGGCTGCGAGAATCAGAGAAGAAAGATTAAAAGCTTACACAGAAAAGAAATCTAAAAAGCCAGCTTTGATCGCTAAATCTAGTCTTGTATTGGATGTAAAACCATGGGGAGACGACACAGATATGAAAGCGATGGAGGAAAGCGTTAGATCTATAGAGATGGATGGATTAGTTTGGGGTGCTTGTAAGTTATAATAATCCTTTTTCTCTCTCCGAATCTGATTTTACAATGTTTTCTTTTTAATTTGCACACGTTCCCTTTTGTGTTTTCAGCCAAACTAGTTGCCGTGGGTTATGGTATTCATAAGTTCAGAATAATGTGTGTTATAGAAGATGAGAAAGTATCCGTGGACTTACTGGTAGAACAAATCGAAAGTTTTGTGGACCTAGTTCAATCCGTCGACATCGAGTCATTCAACAAAATCTAAACGACTGTTTTGTGTCCGTTACTTTTAATATTAACTTAATAAATAATAATCATTGTTTCTATATATAATTTGTTATTGGATGATCCTGAAGAATTACTAATGCAACTTCAATGGTAATATATTAACGAAGCTTTAAACAGAGTATTCATTTGAGTTCTATTACCTTAACGTTAGCAATAGTTTACGAAAGATATGTATCTCGAGTTTATGTATTCTTACTGTATTTCAAAATTATGTAGAGGCACAGATTGGCTAGTACATACTATATATCAATTAATAACAATAATACAGCGATAGTATGAGTTTCTAGTTAATATTTATAATCGGTCTGCATTTGAGAGTGCTAAGCACGTAGACTACCTTGCCCATCAAGATAAGTTAAGGCCTATCTTGGTCTTTGAAACAGTGATCGAAGTTCAATCTACTTTGCAACGGTAGCTCCTATTTTACTTTGTATCCTTTTGTTTACCACTGCCCTTATAAAAAAACAATACAGTAACAACAATAACGATTCTTTACAATGTTCTATACAGTTGAAAGATATTAAAATAAAAACGCGTTCGTCCGATTTAATATTAAACGATGTGCGAACAGGATATGCCTTTATATTTGTTATTGTACATTATCCATACTGTAAAATGAACTTTGGAATAATTTATACTTACGTGGTCATATTTCTATTAAGATCAGAGGAAAATTTCGGGTCCGCAGAAGATTCGAGAAGCGACAATTAAGGGTTTCATTTATAACAGAACGAAATACACCCGAGCTTAAACCTGTTATTGTGTTACTCGGTAGCTTATTACATGTATATACGTTTGTTATTTATTATAAACGGCGACCTCGTAATGGAAAAGTGCAATTGTTCAATAAACGTCCAACCGAAATATTTTCTTTCGTTCACAAAATACGCAAGTAAAGTGCGTATATTAATAATTTTTGTGAAAGCGATTTAACTGGATAAATCATGATTTTTAATCAAAAGTATTTCGGGTAAGAGTCGAGTAGTTTCGAAGGGGTACATTTAACCCTTAGCACATTATTTAAAATATTCTTTACATTAATTAGATATGTTGGTATCTATATAATATCAATTACTAAACATTTAAGTATTGTATGAGGTATTATATCAAATTTAATGAATATATTCTATGTCGGAAGAAATGTTTAATTTTCGAGTTAAAATAGTTCCGAATGCAAAGGGATATATCGTTTGTAGTATTAATAATTTTCTGCAAAGTGTCAAGTGCCCGAGTGTAAAGAGAGAACACGTAAAAATTAAGTTTGTTTCTTTAAATTATTATTATTGAATTTGTTTTACGCTATTATCTACAGCTTTTCATCCGGACAAAGACGGCCTTGAAATTTCACAAAACACAAGTGGATCGAATAAATTTACTCTGGAATTAGATTTTAAAAATAACTACAGATCTCATCTGTAACAACATCTTCGTCGAATCCTTTTCCACGAGTTATCGTAGAGAATCTATTCGTATAATAGCGCAGCGTTGTGGATCTGTGATCGAAGCGGTTCCATAGTTACTTTTCCTCTATCCTGTATATGCGTCACTACTCTTCTAATAAAAGTTGTACATTTGCGGTGAATATCTGCGATTCTGGCATAAAAGGTGGCACTCGACTACGGTATACCTTGTTTAAAACTAAAATCCGGTTTCAACATGGGTTCTCCGTTCTTACGCCGATATGAGTAAACGTTACGTTCACGCTCGCGCTGAGAAGGGTGCAAAGTACTGTATACCAGTTCGATACCCGTTACAAAGAAATGAATCAATTCCTTTCTACCCATATAATACGCAACCTATTGTTTAACCCCTTGCACTCGAGTGGTGAATCAGAGTCGCCACTAAACATATTGCTATACATTATTCAAAATATTTGTTTACATGATTAAATCTAAACATTTATAAATGTTTAGTACTTTACAGTACTATAAGTACTGTATGAGGTATTACAATCAATTTTTCATATCTATAGAATGAAAAAAATTATATAGAATGGAATGTTTAATTTTCGAGTTAAAAAAGCTCCGAGTTAATTTTCTTCTTTAGTGTCAATCGTACATGTTGCGCGCACGATAATTACAACTTTCAGATAATCATCTGAATATGCGAACATCGGGAATTCCGTTACACGATCCCAGAATGACTCTTGGAATAGGAGCGGAACTATCCGTACACATAACTTGTCGTCGTCATCGTTGCTTCGGTTTATCGTTTATCGGAAAGAAAAAGAAAAAAAAAAGGAACAAGCTCGAGCAGACGTTAGTTCTGTCGTACGAAATTGAAATATATACGGTAAGCATTTCGTTGAAATCGATAGGGAACGTTCGTGCGCAAGCAAATGGGTACCAGTTTCAGTTTGATTTTTATTTGTGGACGTTAACGCCGCGACCACTTGAATTCCGAAAGATGCGAGTCTTCCTTTTTCAGTGACGATCCTTCTCACCGGATCGCAGACCTTGCCACTGACCTTTGTCGACGTCCCCACTTCTACAACCGTCAACATACGTTCACCGCCCACTTGCCGTATCCGCTACAACTCTTTTGTATATAAAAGAACGGAAGGACGGAGTATCGCGTGAGTATCGTTTCAAGTATTGCAAGGGAATTCCCAAATACACGTATCAAGGATACAAAGGACACCGGATTATAAACGAAAAAAGATCGTGTATTACGTGCAACCAGCGAAAATGTCGCCGAGCATGCCGATTCTAGCGATATTTTTCAATTTATGTCTACTTTTCGGTAAGTAAACGGTACAATTGGTATCTATCATATATCATCACCTACAGAAGAAATAAGATAAGTTATTAATTCCGCTGTGATTTACGTTTGTTAATGTTTAAGTGCTTCGTTTTTATAATAGCCGGTCTACCCGATAGATCGTTCCCCGTTTTTCATAAAAATTGCCCCCGGCGGAAGAATTTAATCTAATGAAATTTCTTGTTACGATTTTACTAATTGTAACGCGTTAGCGTTTATTTACTTGTGTAACGTCTTAGTACGACAGTAATGGTGTTTTAGAGTTATTTAAAATGAAATATCTCGTGAACTATTAACTTTTCGACATACATAGGTTAGTACTTTTTTATAACGAATGTCCAGCTGCATCGATTGATGTATTAAAAATTACTTCATTTCATGTAAAAAAATGAAGGTGGCTTTGACTATACTAAGAAAAAAGAAAAATTTCGAACTTTTTTTATTGCAATGTATAGCCAATCGAAGACTGATCAACTTTTGTTTAAAATATTTTTCTGTCAGATTATCGCAAATACTTGAAAAATCGTGAAAACTGTTATGTGGGACACCCTGTATATAACAGTTAGGAGCATGATTCAGAAATCAGAATAACTTTTTTATGAATGGACCAAACGACTTCATTATCTCTATAAAGCTAGAAGAATTAGTTTAGTAAATGACGTCTAAAAAATATGTTGAAAAAATGCATTTGGTCGGAATTGTGAAAAACAATAGTAAAAATTGATTTTTACAACTTTTTTAGCTGGGCCAATAACGAAAATTTAAAAGATGTGTTTGGTCAACTCGTATAAATTATATATATTCCGAAAATTTCATTGAAATTGGTTTACGAGTTATACATTTTTTCATTTTTTCGGCCTTTTTACCACTTTTGATCGTTTATAACTCGTAAACCAATTCACCAATTTCAATGAAATTTTCAGATCGTATATAATTTATACGAGTCAATCAAACGCATCTTTTAAATTTTCGTTATTGGCCCAGCTAAAAAAGTTGTAAATATCAATTTTTACTATTATCTTTCACAATTCCGACCAAATGCATTTTTCCACCTTATCTTTTACACGTCATTTACTAATCTAATTCTTCTAGCCTTACAGAGAAATTAAAGTCGTGTGGTCCATTCATAAAAAAGTTATCCTGATTTAAAATGTGTGGAAACAGTTATGCTTCTTATTACTGTATATATATACCGGGTGGTCCACGCAACTTGCACACCTATAATAACTTTCAAAGTATGCGTTGCACGAAAAAGTGTTGTACACAGAAGTTGCATGGTCTGAAAGGGTACATTATGTACATGTGAAGGTCAACTTCATTTTTTTAAATGGAATGAGGTATTTTTTAATACATCAATCGATGCAGCTGGACATTCGTTATAAAAAAGTACTAACCTATGTATGTCGAAAAGTTAGTAGTTCAGGATATATTTCAATTTAAATAACTGTAAAACACCATTACTGTCGTATATTAGAGTTATTTAAATTGAAATATCTCCTGAACTACTAACTTTTCGACATACATATAGGTTAGTACTTTTTTATAACGAATGTCCAGCTGCGTTGATGATGTATTAAAAAATACCTCGCTCCATTTAAAAAAACGAAGTTGACCTTCACACGTCCTTTACGCGTCCACCTGTAAAAAACATATATACACTACATAATGTACCCCTTCAGACCATGCAACTTCTGTATACAAAACTTTTTCGTGCAATGCATACTTTGGAAGTTATTATAGGTGTGCAAGTTGCGTGGACCACCCTGTATATACGTTTATATGTATATGTACAGTGTACAGGGTCCCTGGCCTGATATTACCATCTTGATTTGCGTCATTATTATTATTATCCACAGCGAGACAAGTTCCAGTTACTTATAAGATGAGTGGTTTCGCGGGGGCACATTCTGATGTTTTGATTTTTTCGTGATGTGGGTGGGATGCGATAAGAACCTGTGAAGGTCAACTCTGTTTTTTTTCGACTCATGAAACCGAAAATATTTTAGTGGAAATTAAATTTCAATAAAATCGACATCGAATTGCTTTTCATTTCTTTCTCTTTTTTTATCGCCTTTGTTATTCTATTGGGTTGGCAAGAATAATTTCGGTATTTTACGGCGCAATAAAATACCGAAATTATTCTGCTGTTACGATGTTACGATACGATCGTATCGGCACCGAACAATAGACGAGAACAATATATTGGATTAGCAAGAAATATTTAATGTCAGTATTTTAAGATAACGGTTTCCAACTGTTTCCAACCTGGAAGGCGCGTCTTCTGGGGAAGCTCCAAATTTTTTTAACAAAAAATTAATTTTCATAAACTCAACGGCTTTTAAAACGTGTCTATATTATTCTATCTATTAAAAAAATAACAGGTAGTGAAGCGCGGAAAAAATTTTTTTTCGGGAAGTCGTAGTAGCATAAAGGTTGGAAACCGCTGTTTTCAGGTGAAATAAAAACCAATTTTTTTATTCAAGCAATGAACTTTAATCGGTAAAATTCTTTTCATTTTGTTCGATGATCTTTTGCTATCTTCCTGGTATCTTCATATAATTCCGCGATCATAAAACTTCTTGTCAAGTGGTGAATAGTTTTACCATTCAAAGAGGTTTGTAAACTTCGAAATAAATGGTAATCTGATGGTGCAATGTCCGGGCTATATGTATAGTGGATGTGACATCGCTTGCCAAAAAAGGCAACCTTTATGCTACTACGACTGGACCTCCCTCCCTACCTGTTATTTTTGTAATTGATATAATAATATATGTACACACGTTTGAAAACTATTGAGTTTTATTTATTTTTAGATATTATGGTATGAAAATTATTTTTTTTTATTAAAAAATTTTTGCGCCTCCCCTGGCAATAGTCCGCGTCTCCCAGGTTAGAAACCGTTGCCTTAAAAAACCGAAATTACTTTCTTGCCAACCCAATGTATCGTTCTCGTTTATTGTTCTGTGCCGATACGAACGTAACGTAACAGTAAAAATATCGGTTTCTATCTAGGACAACAAGATTTGATGACGGAAGCTTTAACGATATCGAAAACTTGCTTCGGATGCATATGCGAGGCTGCTTCAGGATGTAACGTTACAATTGGTTGCGACGGGAATGTCTGTGGACCGTTTAGCATAACATGGGGCTACTGGGCCGATGCTGGTAAACCGAAACTCGATGGCGCACCTATCCAGAACGACGGTAGATATATAGTTATTTTCATACGGTAAATATTTACGTTCTTCTGCACAGCAGTGAATCTCATAGAAAATCGAATATTTGTTCTCTCAGGATTTCAACAGTGCGTAAGCGATCCATACTGCGCAGCTCGCACGGTACAAGGCTACATGGAAAAATTTGCTCAGGTAATTTTACCAAAATAAATGTGTACGCGCGCGCTTGCATGTAACCACCTCGTTGTTTCTTTGATTCGTAGGATTGCAACGGTGACGGCAATATCAATTGCGACGACTTCCTTCGTATTCATCGATTAGGCGGTTACGGATGCAGTGGTTCTTTGGAAGCTAAATTCGAAGAAAAATACAAGCGTTGCATGGCAACCTACAACGTATAAACCACGGAAGCATAACCGCTGCACTATAAAGATATATTTTATGTATTTTTATTCATTAAAAGAATTGTAAGCTGGCTTGATAAATGGCGAAATAATGTTTGACATTAGAATCAAAGGAGTACTCGTCAATTGAGATACGTACACACAAACATATAGAAACGTCAAAACACTTTCTGAAGGACTTAGAATAATTAGTACCTTTTTTATAAAAAGAATTTGTTATACTTTAATCATTTTAAAATTGCAGTTTCATTCCATGGGAACTTATTATTCTATCCATTAATTCAGCTCTTTTTTTAAGAGTTAGTTCCTTCTCTCCTAACGTGCCAGATGAATCTATATTCCTTATTAGAAAGTAATTAATAAATAAGCGTAGGCTTTCTCGAAACGTTTGTAATTGAGAAGACGTGGATATTCTCTCGAACACTTGCAAACATGTTTGCTCGTTTTTGTGTAAAAGAATGCCTAGTATAATTTGTCTGACAAGTTGCATGGTGTGTTTATCTAATTCCGTGAATTGAATAACCTGTAGTCAAAGTAAAGTTGATAAAAACAAGTAAATCTTATTGCGCATCAAATAATCTAAAGTGTAGCGTGATGTAAAGTATAATACTTACTTTTAAAACTGACAAGGCAAGGCTTTTTTCAAGGATTAAATGAGTTAAAAATCGGGCCAGATTGCTTAGCTGCTTCGTTCCATGTGTATTCAGAGTTTTTAATTTATCCCACAAAGCGTATTGTATTGTGAGCTGAAATATTATTGGTAATTTATACATACATACGTTTGTTTGTATGTATGTACACATAATAAAAATTATAAACACCATACCTGATATTTTCGGTTATATTCGCATAATTTTTGCGCCAGCACAGCATAGTAAGGATTAAATTTTTTTTCTTGTAAGCAACAATGCATTAAAACATGTATGATTTCCTCTGCCTGTTGTTCTTTCAAACCGAGGTGATGGAGATTCTCAAAAGCATCTACGTAATCTTCGGCCGTCATAAGAATACAAAAGATATTTCTTCTTGTATCGGTGTTCATTCGTTGCTTCTCTGCTAATTCGAGTATTTTTTTACCGAAACGAAATTTATCCTGATTTTTTACTGTCTCCTGATTAGCCGTGTTGCTCGATCCAATCCAAGCGGAACCGACAATCCACCATTTTCCATTCTCATCAGCTGCGCAAATGCCAATCAAATACAGATTCTTATTTTCTCTATCCTTACATATTACAATCGCCGTAAAGGCGGAGAAATTAATTGCATTTACCATTTAACAAATCCTCCAATGTAACATTAAATTGCGCAATAGTGTTACCCTTCCGTATTACGGTTCTCAAAACCTTCTTCAAATGCTCCACATGCGAAGGATCGTATTGTGGTATTTTACTAACATTGTTGTTCTTTATTGCTAATAAAACGTCTAACATGAATCGAACTCTGGAACTGTATGGTAACAATGTGCTTTAAATTAAACGTTTCCATACGAATTTTGTCAGTTTATTTGATTTAAGAATATAGACTACATACCTCTGCTCGTTATTATGGCTAGCTATTTGTTGCAAATTTTGTATAAATTCTTTTAAAGCGGATGGATCGTCTTTTCTTAGTGCAAAACCTACTGTCCTCAAAACAAGCAATATCAAGTCGATTTCTTTCTCTGTGAATTTGGTTGTAAGTCTATCGAGTATTTGATAAAGAAGCCTGTGCCCATATACCTGTATTAAGTAAACAAAAATATTTGTTCAAATTCTTAGATAATAGCGATGGGCGAGTACCCGGAAATTCCAGTTCCGGTATTTTCCCCGGGTTCGGGTCGGGACCCGAAAATTCGTGATCCGCGGGTACCCGTAGTTTTCTGGTCCCGAAGTCGAAATCGAGTCGGGAACCCGAAAATCTATGATATTTGTGTCTTCGAACAATATAAATTTTCAGGTTCCCGACCCGAGTTATTAAAACCCGACCCGAAATTTTCAGATACCCGCCCACCTCCACTAGATAATTTCGTGTCTGGCTCAGTGAATTAATAGTATAGAATCGCTGTACCTTAAAATTATATAAATGCGAAATCATCAAAATTACATTATCCAGTCTTTTGTTTTCTACATCTTGCGGGGTATCTATTATCTCGATAAATTTCTTTACAAGTTTTTCCAAAAAATGAGCACCAATTTCAACTCCGACGTTTGCGTGCAAAATAGCAATCAACATCATATATTCGCAGACTAAACGGTTGGGTGTAATCACGTTGGCAATCACAGCTTCGAATGTTAACTTTGTCAACAAATAATTCATATTATTGCGGCTGTTAGCCATATACATTTCCTCTATCTGTAATGCATACATTATGATAGAAAACAGAGTTATAATTCAGATAATTTTACAGGATCACACAATTACCTGATTAGATATGGTATGCATATTATTTTCTGCTACCCTATTCATACAACCTTTTAATTTCCTTTTTAGAGAAAGTAGTGTCTCGTCGTCTTCGTTTATGGTTTGTATTTGCGCAATATGAGATTTATGTGTATCCGGTTCATGTATAACTTGACCATCTCTATTCCTTTTCCTTCCATAAATATCTTCCCAAGTATCATTATCCTTGTCATCGATATTATCATACGATTCACTTTGTTCATCATTTAATTCTACATTACTAGTTTCAGATATTTCTAAGTCACCGTTCTGTGACTCAAGTTCATCTGTATATTCAGAATCAGAACTGTCTACCTCGTCTGCGTTTACCTCGTCTATGCTTTCCTTGTCATTCTCTTCAGTAGCTTCCATGCCACTTTCCTCGAGGACCATAGACAAATCAGTTTTAAACTGATTATTAAACTCATTCTCTAACATTTCTCTTTCTGTTTCCACCATACATTTTCTATCTTTTTCAAGACAAAAATCCAAAATATAGTCTAAACCATCCGCTTGAAAAGATTTTGGTATTGTTTTTTTCTTCTTTTTATTCAACTTCAACTGCTTCTCCAATTTTTTAATAATGGTATCTTCTTTCTGGTTTGCTTTTTTAAGGGTCTCGTTCTGCTGTTTTTTCTTCTTGCGCTCGAGTTTTTGCAGGTTTTGTTTTTTGAAAGATTTCGTTTGTAAATCTGTGCTGACTTCGTCATTAATATTCTCATTATGTACCCGTTCGACATCACGTCCTCCCACAACACGCGACTCGTTTCCTTTTTTAAAGTAATTTGCTCGATTAACTTTCTTCTGTTTCCTAAGCTCTTTACGGATTTGTTTCCGTGATTTCTCTGCCAACTTTGATTTACTTTTCGGCTTTGATTTTTTAAATGAACTCATTTTTCATTGTACAATATAGAGTACAGACTTCTGTCAACTTTCAAGAAAAATACCTAACCTCACCTAACCTTTTATCACGTGTAAAATTCATAGACTTATATTTAATAGAGATACACCGATAGTTGGTGGGGGCGCAGCGAGCCAGTCACACACAACTCTCACTTCCTACGCACTCCCCACTTTCATTGGGCGAACCTCTCCCCACCAACTCGTCAATTAGAAAGCGCATTACGAAAGCCTCATTTTCTAAATTATAATTTGGAAAAAGTTAAATTTTAATGTAGATGTTGATAATATGAAATCTGTATTTATTTCCTAAGAATAGTAAGAGTAACATAAGAGTAAGAACAATATATGTATATTGTATATGGTCCGATAGATGGCGAAAAAGATGACATCAGTGCACCCTGGTGTCACAATCTGTAATCAACGAACGATCTCAGATTTTGTGAAGAGTATCCGTACGTTGGAGACAACTTCCTTTTTGGACGTGGAACTTTGGAAGACTCTGTACCATACGGGGTCTTTCCTGTATCTTTTGTAAAAATGGTGAGTAAAGAACGATAAAGATTAACTTAATTCGACTATTTCGAATCTCAATTATTTAATTCAATCGTTTAATCAATGTGAAAACGCTGGATGCACGTAATTCTATTGGATTTAAATATAGATATTTAACTTTCGGTTCGTTTAACGGCAGAACGCATGGCCGATGCGAACGCTTCTTTCATTTACCATAGAAATTTCATATTTCTGTAATAATAATATATTTTCTATTCATTAGTCTATTCATTATTCGAAGTAAAAATACACTTTGTTTACGATGTGCAAATATACAGTTATAAATTTATAATACAACAAATATTGAGGTAGCAATGGTTATCTCCTGTCTTAATTAGTTAGTTCTTAAAGATATGTGTATGAATTTCTATAAAATCGTAATAAATTTGATTATATGATGACAATCTTAGCTCACTTTGACGAGACAATGAAAATAATATTTTCCCTATGTCACTGAATTTTTATGCAAACGTATATAAATAAAATGTAGATATCATTCCGAAATATGTAAACTTGTATGTTGTGTTCTAGGGTTTTGTAAAAGTTGTTAAAAATAAGCAGTATTTCAAACGTTATCAAGTGAAATTCAAGAGGCGACGCGAGGGAAAGACTGATTATTATGCCCGTAAACGACTAACCATCCAAGATAAAAACAAATACAATACACCAAAATACAGACTAATTGTACGTCTATCGAATAAAGATATTACATGTCAGGTAAATAATCTTCATCTATGTACGACTGACTTCGTTCAACATTTTTGTGTCATCGAATTCTAACATATTGTACATTCGATTAGGTGGCGTATTCAAGAATCGAAGGAGACAGAATAGTGTGCGCAGCTTATAGCCATGAACTTCCAAAGTATGGCGTTAAAGTTGGTCTTACGAATTATGCCTCCGCATACTGCACCGGTCTTCTTTTGGCACGAAGAGTAAGACTCCTTTTATGCATTATTCGTTTTCGATTATTATATAAATTACATATATTTAAATGATGAGACACTCAGCTCGCTTTGATGCACAACTGAAGAAAACACAATTGTTCCCTATTTTTTAATTCTGAATCATACAATTGTAATATCGAAACATTCGGGCAATTTATACACGTACATTTAGAACAATGTTTCTGTATTTTTCCGGTAGCTGTTGAAAAAATTGGGATTGGATACGTTATATACCGGTACGAAAGAAGTAACAGGTGGCGAATATAACGTTGAAGAATTAGACGAAGGACCCGGGGCGTTCAGATGTTATTTGGATACCGGTCTCATGAGGACTACCACAGGTGCTAGAGTTTTTGGTGCCATGAAAGGTGCTGTGGACGGTGGTTTAAACATTCCGCATAGGTACAATTCTTTTTAATCGTTTATTTAAAATTTAGATAGTGTCTCAAGAACGATATCGAATAATGATAAATACCTTTATGATGATTGTACGGCACATGCGCGTCATCTGAGTCGCAGCAAGTCGTCACTATGTCTTGTGTACTACAATGCATAGTGGCGATCATTGCACAGACAAAACAAGATTAAAAAAAGTGTCTCTGATAATATAAAATCGGAAGCGCCGAAACTATAGAGAGCAACTAAACATTTTCATAAACTTTATTTTATTTTTTTTCTATAACGGATAGCACCAAGAGATTCCCTGGATACGATAACGAAACGAAATCATTCAATGCGGATGTTCACCGGCAACATATTTTTGGTCAACATGTTGCAAATTATATGAAAACTTTGGAGGAAGAAGACGACGAAGTTTTCAAGAGGCAATTCTCGCAATATATTAAAAACGGCATTGCCGCTGACAATGTGAGTGTTTATAGTTTTCTGTACAGCTACTTCGTCCGACTAATAATTACTGTCAGGCTCCGAAAGCTTCGCAGTGTCGCAGTTGGACTATAGAAAGCGCATTGGTTACGAGAGACAAATACGTAGACAATTATATTTTTCCTATTGACCAATGTTACATTGTAACTACAGTAATTCCGCGATATAAGCCGATTGTCGGTTCTGTGCTATGACAGAGATCGTGAAGGAATACTATCTTTTTGTGGCCGCGTGTTTATTTTTTATGGGATTTTGACCAACATATTCGTGGCATTTTTCTAATGAAAATAATACCATATATGATATAATTTCAATTATATTTACTTGTGTAATGAACGATGAAAGTTTTGGACGCTGAGAAGGACAGCGTATGGGAAAGAAAGAGATGCGGAGAATCGCGACGCGCCGACACAATTCAAAGTATTTCCCATACGCTGTTCTTCCTTGCGTCCGAAATTTTCATCGTTCATTAGACAAGTGAATATCATCGGAATTATATATCATTTTCATTAGAAAAATGCCACGAATATGTTAGTCAAATTCCCATAAAGAAATAATGAAAAATAAAGAAGTTTTGTAATTGAATTAATAGTACATCAATATACCCGACCTGATATCGGATTACGCGGCATGTTTAACACTGCTCAGCGACCGAGGCAGCTCGAATACGAAGCTACGTCGCGCTTATATCGCGGGATTACTGTATTGTAATACATTTTCGTGTATCAACTATGTTTGTTTTTATTGATAGATTGAAAATATCTATAAACAAGCCCATGAATCAATACGTACCGACCCTGAACACACGAAGGTTGTGAGGAAGGAAGTGCCTGTGAAGAAACGGTGGAACCGTGCGAAACTTTCATTGTCGGAAAGGAAGAACCGTGTCGCACAGAAGAAAGCATCTTTTCTTAAAACGCTAGAAGAAACAGAGGCTTAACTTTCTGTGAGCAGATGTTTCCAACAGACTCCGTGCACATCCGGGAGTATGCAAACAACTTTTCGTTACGATTGTGTGTATTAAACAACAAGTATACAGAAAAGATTGTGGAACAAAAATAAAGAATATCGGATGAAAAATATTTATTTTTCTTATGTAATCGTAATCGCTAATATTTAAATTTATTTATTTATTTTTATTTTTAAATACATCGTTTCTAAGCAATTGTAATATAGTGACCTCTTTCGACATAAAGCTACGTCAGAAACTATGACCGTGTTCATTCTTATCAATTTATTTCACATATGTTTTACGTGTTCGCTACTATCATCAACTCAAATAAAAAACATAATAAGACAGATCCTGTTTCTGAATGAGCAGACGGTATGCATAGGTAGTGTGTATGCCGTGTATGTTTGATCAAGGTTCAATTTATGGTAGCAGCGAACATGCAGTACAACATTCGTCGATCTTATTTACGGTCATAAATATGTACATAGGATGTATGATATACATGTATATGTGCTTTATACGTATACATATATGCGCGTAATATTTCTGCTGCAATAACATATTACTAAATCAAATTCACAGCACAAAAGTTAACGTTTCAGTTGAAAACTCCGTACATAATTTAAAAATATAAAACTTCGATCTTCGATGACTGGGACAAGTATATTTTCATTTCCATTTTAACATAAAGAAGCATACTTGATAAAATTTGATTGACGCGATCTGTCTCGAAAATTATCGCCTAGAGAAAAATTTGCGAATCTGGGAAAAATAATTTGTTTCATTTCTACCGAAAAAGTGATAATCTATTGCGAGAACCGGGTAATCGGCCTTGCTCGTCAGTCAATCCGGCTTGAATATCTCCGATAGAAGGTACTGTTCTTACTTCTCCTCTGGCTGCTACGCAGGGAGGTGATTTGAGTAATCGCCGTGCTACATTACTTATGTCATCCTTCGATATTTCATCTGCAAGTATTCGGTATCGTTGTATTTGTAATTTAATCGAACTCAATTGAATTAAGGGGGTAGCCACGTTTCAGGATTGCAAGGTGCCGGATGCGCCTTTCCATTTCTTGATAATGCAAGAGTTTTTCAGTAGTCAAAAGCGCTAGATAAAAGTTTAATTTAGGCCGCAGTTGCCCTCAAAAGTCCTATTTTTACGTTTACGAGGCGTAAATTGCATTAATTGGTGAATGTAGCTATTTTCATAAAGCTGCGTCAGCTACATGCTGCCGAATAATGTAAATTAGGCCTCGTAAACGTAATAGTAGGAATTTAGCGGCCTAGATTGATCTTTTATCTAGCGCTTTTGACTACAAAAAATCCCATCCTTACATTATCAAGAAACGAGTCTACCCCCTTAACTAATATAGCTTACCGATTGCTTTTATAAAGTACTCTGGCCGTTTTCTAGATCCAGTGGCTAAAACTTGTCGTCCAATGTCTTCGAAAACAACGGGCCTCTGCTCCAAATTCATCAACAGCATAGACTGCAGTTGTTTCTTTGCTCTCTAGTGTTGTTGAAAAAGTAAATCTAATTGTAATTATCGGTAAATACAACCAAAGATACGTACAAATAAAGATGATGTAAGAACGATGTCATACCGCTAGCTCGCTATCCGTGATATTACTAGTCATAGCAACCATCTCGTGCACGATTACTTCCACCATTTCTCTAACGTGAGACGGTGTACAAGATGCATGAATGCAAAAGAGTCCTGTGTCAGCGTATGCGTGGTTGTATGCAGTTGCACTGTATAACCAATGGTACCTGCGGCAATAACAATCCACGGTGATTTTCGTTCGATCAACAAAGAAGTACACTTTAGATCTCGCCTACCTGTTGAGCACATTCGTATACAAACGAGTATACATTCCCTTGCCTGGACCACCGGCACTAAAGCTGCCACCTCCACCCATCATCATATTTAAAACGCACATTGCTACAAAATCTGGATCTTGATGAGAACAACCCTCCAAACCTATCACCACATGAGACAATTCCGGTAAACCACTTGGCCCTGCGTAAACGGGTACGTTACATTCCTCCTGAATAATTGTAATAGAAAAGTTTCGAGTTAGCAAACATTGTCCCGGTGTACAGTAGGGCTGTTACTTTCCTTCGAAGGACGAAGATTTTGAAGTTTCGAAGCTTCGATTTCAGAAACTTCTAAGGTGATGAGAATCGAAGTTTTGAAGCTTCTGAAAATTCTGTCAAATTTTTTATTTGTCAAAAATCATGACCTAACATGGAACTCGTAAATTACAACTTCATACGATTCGAAGACTTCGTACAATTCGAAGTTCCCTTCGTTCCTTCGAGAAGTTGAAGCTTCGGAAAAGTAACAGCCCTAGTGTGCAACGCTTCTTCTAACGTGATGTAATTGGGGGGATAACTACTAGTATGTAACCTCCGGTATATTGAGCAATAGACGTGTCAACTGCGTTTAGCTTCTCTTTCTCTTTCCCCGACGATACTAAGTTGCTATCCTTTCCCCTTTCTTCACCTTCTTCTTCTTCCCAGATAGTTCTCTTCTCAACGAAATGTCTGAAGCGATAGAAATGTTAGTGCGTCTTGGAAATCTTTCTCTCATCTCAAATTGAATATTATACCTTGGGCTTCATAGAATAAAAAAGATATAATTTCCAATGAATAAAACATTAATTTTTAATTACTTTTGAACCGCGGAAACCAAATGTTCATGTTCCACACCAACTCCAGCCACAACCATTCTATTCGGTACGTGATGGTTTTTCATATACTGAAACAATATTTTTCTATCTATATAATCGATATTTTCTTCTGGACAGATTTTTGGAAGACCAAGAGTATTGTTTCTGTACGCAGCCTGAAAAATAAATTTCTATATAGAAATCTTTCAGTTACTCGCACTCCTTTTTATTTACTATTTATGGTATTTACCCGCACTTGTAAATACTATATGCGAGCAATTAAAAGTTAAATCCTTTTACGTACCGCATGGATCATATCCATCAGTATTGGTTCCTGTTCTGGCCTCGTCAGTAAAGATTCCAATTCGAACCTGATCATTTGTTTCGCCAATGTTAACTGAAAATATTCAATTCGATCGATATTAATATTGTCCACGTACAATGAGTTTGAATTAGTACAGAACATTTAGTACGATTGTGTAACTTGTACAGTACTTAAAAACATAGTACTTTCTTACTTCTTCTTCTGTTATTTTGGGTCTTAAAGAAATATCACCTAGTATTTGTACAACTGTATCTAATCCTTGACGTTCTGCCGAAGCAGCATAAACAAACGTGTCCCTAGATGCTTGACAATCGCATATTCCACCATGCTTTTCTAATGCCAACATTATTTGATCTTTACTTTCATGAACTTTTGTCGACTGAAATAATAAATCTTTAATTTTTGTATTTTTCCAATGTTGTTATGAAGATGAAATTGTCGTTACGTATCAAAACTTACTCCGAATGCTAGTTTCTCTAGAAAATGAGAGATTCCACTGGGATATGCGATTTCATATCGTGGACCAGAATCGAGTAGCACTGTGAAGTAATTAAATTGTATACCGACTATGAGAAGATCATGTAAAATTTATTGAAAACACTTATAAACTCACCACCGACCGTGCAAAATTGACCAAACCGATTTTCAGAGGCAACTCTTAATCCATTTGGCAAAACTGTTACTTTAGTCGTTTGGTGTTCTTCCTTCTTTGTAGCGTAGACTGCTTTGGGTAAGTTAGGTATAGGTTTGGTCAACGGAGGATGATTTGTAATAACTGATTTACGTGTTATGCCAGTATTAATAACTTTTTGAGAAGAAAAGCTGCATTTACTTAAAAAAGAAACAGTCTGTCTTTGCATTGCACTGTAAACAAAACATCACTCACATTTAATAAAATGCGTCCATTGAATCTATAACTAGGTTGACTAAATAAAAGTTCAAATTGTGCAAGCGCACATTTCTAATTTCGCATAAAGCCAAATACCTTTTTTTGAGAGCAATTACCATAGAGCTCCGTGACATTTTCATTATTAAATGCATGGTTAACGGATCACAAAATTTTCAAACATTTAAATTGGATTTCCCACCTTTCACAATTTAAAAGTGCAAATTGATCATCTGAAAAGAACCTCGATAACTACCCTCTTATAGATACACAAGGGAATACAGATACATATGTAAATACATATATATTGACAGTCAAAATAGTGTGTTCACCCCACTCTCTAATTCGAGAGTCAACAGTCGGAGCAAGTCGGAGTGAGTCGGAGTTGGTCGGAGTCGAAATGAAAACCCACTCTATATAATGCTATTACATCCGAGGTTAAAAATCATAGACTTATTAGAGATAGACTGCGTGGCCTGTACGAAGCGTTGAAGCCTGCCATGGCGGTTGGTTGTATATCTATCTCACTCGCACACCGATAATTGGTGGGGGCGCAGCGAGCCAGTCACACACACACACACACACAACTCTCACTTCCTACGCACTCCCGACTTTGATTGGGCGAATCTCTCCCCACCAACTCGTCAATTAGAAAGAGCGCGCATTACGACACAATTACGACTGTTCAAATTTATAACAAATAAAATAAATACTGAGAGATGAATTGAATGTACTAATGTATTTATATAATGTATATAGTTACTGCTCAACACAACCAGAACTATATACATATATATACCTAGTCAACCAGGCCTGTCGTAGCAGAAATCGAGCCCAGCGTGCGGAGGCCACCTAACGGGCATTACACTGGCCGAACATCGCTCGAAGCTGCTCGAAGCACACGATGGCTTGATTCTGGCAATGTCAGCAAAGCTAGCGTGGGCTCGTATTCTGCCCTCTTAAAATGGACCGAGCGGCCCGGATTGTGTTTTTGCCATGTTTTGCTTATTGGGTATATATATGGTTGTACACACAACTTTGTAAATAAATAATAAAAGACCTAATATTTTCTTTTCAATTCTAGACAAAATTTTCAAAAATAAAATTGTCCAGAACATTATTGATTTATTAATTAAGCATCATACATATTAATCACACAATTCGATATGTTATAAAAGTTTTTTTATTCGATTTATGTATTAACTTTTGTGGTAGGTATCGTAAGTACTTATGTATGCATGCATGTATAATGTACTGTGTATACATTAGGGTCGTGCTTCAGAGTAATATTTGTTCCACTGCAACATTAGGCAAATAACAATAATTGCCAAGTTAAAAAACTTTGTTCTGAACTGTAGTTTACATATATTTTGTACAAATTTATTCTACGAATTAAGCTTACTTTTCTGTCTTATTATATATAATACATACGATTTAAAAAAATTTGCATATTCTCCTAAATCTTCAATTCTTGAGCATCATTCATTCCCCAGTCGCTTAAATCTTCATCCCAACCATCGTTCTCTTCGCTTACATCTAATTCGTTTAAAGCTTTAATGTCGAACACGCTTTTCGACGTTAACTGTGGTTGTTGTACGTGCAGGACTTGAGTCTTTTTTATTACGGGTTCCATATCCGTGAAGAAATCATACTCTTCCTTGATGGAATTTGTCAATTTCGAATTCTTGATATCGAGTTCTGAAATATCGCATAAAACAATTGATTTCTTTGGAAATTTTGACTCGATCGCTTTAGCTTTGTTTAGGTCAAATACTGGATTTGTGTCAATTATTGGTACTAAATCAACGGCCGATACATCATTCGCATTAGATTCGCTAGTTTGATCACACGATTGGGAAATCTGAGGATGGGCATCTCTAGTAGAGGTTTCTTGAGTTTCCCAATCGGACCATGTATATTCTTCTTCTGTAATCGAAGAGATATTCTCTTTTTTATCTTCGCCTCCGTCCGGCGATGGCCTTTCTGGTAAATGAATTATGCTTTGACTTGTGGTGGCTGCAAAATCAACGATATTTACAAAAGATGAAACTGCCTTATTATCTTGCCCGTTGTCTTTTACTTTATTCGGTCGACCGTCCGTAAATAATTTTCCCCTGT
This sequence comes from Lasioglossum baleicum, assembly GCF_051020765.1. Taxonomy (NCBI): domain Eukaryota; kingdom Metazoa; phylum Arthropoda; class Insecta; order Hymenoptera; family Halictidae; genus Lasioglossum; species Lasioglossum baleicum. Next base: position 9,264,480 of record NC_134929.1, read on the forward strand.
TCCCACCAACTACGGTAGCCGCACCGAGAATCGGAACTACGTCTGCCAATGCTTTTAACGTTGCGGAAACGAGATGATCGTTTGTATCTTTAATTCCAACAAGCAGTTCCGGAAGTACTTGAGATTTCAGTTCGTCCGCTTGAAACGTGTGAACGAACGAATTGAAATGTGATAAAAGTACCAAACGTATCGACACATCTCTTATACAAAACATCTGCAGCAGTTTCGGTACTAGGTACACTTTGAACGTTGATACTACAAACAGATTATCGTCCACGTTATCTTTTCCATCTGTAAACAAAACGCTACTGATTGGTTATGTATTAAACGCAGGATATCTTTAAAAGCATTTTACCTTTAGGTTTCAAGATGAACGGTAAAAGCTTTTCTTGGGCAGTTGAATCTAACAACACCATTCGTGAAAGTAACAATCGACCCAGCTGCTCGGCAACAATATTTTCAGGAAATGTTCTCAATTGCACTATTAAGTTCCTGTAATTCGATTCAATGTTTTAACGAACATTGTAAGTACTTTCAATCGACAAAACAAATTTATTTAACTCGTTAAGTTCACCAACCCAAAAAATATTTCTTTCTCTTGACTGCTTTTTAACGGTAACTCCTCTAAAAATGCATGTATCCTCATGAAATCGTGAGTGAAAAATGGGTGTTGAAGCACGCTTGATAATTTGCTTCTCAAACGTGGATCAGAGTTCTGTAAATTCTCTTTACAGAACTGCTTGAATTCCAGTAGACTCGGAACGTCCTCTGAAACAGTGCGATCGTTTTATCAGGTCTGTAATCTTTCGCACGCATAAAAATCATTTAGTAAACAATATATTTACCCGCATTCTTCAGCTTCAGAATGTCTTCTGCCAAAATGCCGAATGCGTACGCGTCGATCGCTGTAAAACTAGTTGACGAGATAGTTGTATCTTCGTCAGGCGATACCGCTTTCTCGTATCTATAGCTTCTTATTTTCTTTAAATACGCTGTAGTCAATTCTTTGAATTTACTTAGGCATTCTAAGCCACCGAGTTTCCAACATCCTTCCGATGTAACATAAATAACGCTGCCGCATATGTTGTTATGAGAAGCAGATGCTTTTTCGTGAAGAAATACAATTGCCCGTAAGATGCTATACAAACCCATGCATATTTGGAGCGTATTCTGTGTTTCTATCGTTTGAATCAGAGGTCTAACTTGTTCGGTTGTCAGATAAAACTTACTGCCTTTGGACCACGACGAGACATACTTAAGTATACAAGGATGCCTGTATAACATTAAATTCTGAAAAAAATATTCGTTATTCAAGCAGATGTTGTATAAGTAACTGAAACTATACGTTTAAAGAAATATGTGACTTCGGTGTTACGACTCATACACGTACGCACGTATTTTACAATATACAAGGTAATCAATAAACTGACGTTAACCTTTGCAGCTTTCTCCAAAGGAGAAGGATTCCCAAAACTTGCACTGTAATGCAAAGACGGTTCGCTGACAAATAAAGATACTATTTGAGTACCATGCTGTTTTACACGAGCGGTATGGTGCGCCCAAAAATCTGTTATTTCGACAGATTTCTCGTCAATTTCTAGCCCGTTCCGGGCACTTATTTCATTCCCCATTAATTTTTGTTAAACCTCCGAAAGGTAGAACTTTGCTGTTATCAAACGATAAGGAGATAGCATTCAATCGGCTAGAATGATTTAAAGGTAGTTTATAAATAAAATTACGAAAAGTTTCTCTGTGTCACAACCATTTCCAACGTGCTATCAATTCACAGAACAGCAAGCATTTCGAATGGGATTTAACCACCTTCGATTAGTTTTGTTGTAATATTACACGTTAGTACATTGATAACACTAGTTTATTAACAGTTGTGTTGACATTATGTGTTTACAGCATATACATACAGTATGTATACTGATGTATACTGTCACATACACTACAAACTACCGCGACAACACATACGTAAGTACTTATATAAATATGTATAATGACACCTGTGTATACTGTGCAGTGTCGCCAGAAAGTGCCGAAACCAGCACGCCCCCAGTTACTGTGTAGCACGTACCCCGATAACCAAAAATTTCATTTCTGACGTTCGTCTGTACGCGCAGTTGCGTCCATTGGAGCAGGGCTTTGGACATGGGCAGAACGAAGCCAGAATGCTGACGGCTGGGGCTGGACCCTGAACCACCCTGAACCTGCCTTTGTTTAAGAGGGCAGCACGATCGCACTGATGTGGCTAGTATAGAATGCCGCTATACAGGGCAGCACCGCCGGTGAGGGTAGGTCGCACTAATGTGGCAGATGTCGGCGAAGTAAACTTTTATTGTACCAAATATACAGCACTCGTCCTTTTTACTGACAATTCGAAATGCCGATTTTTGAATGCAGAATTTTATTTTGTGCAGATGTGCAAGAGGAAAGATAACGAGGGAAACAGCATCCGCCACATCAGTGCGATCGTGCTGCCCTCTTAAACAAAGGCCGATTCGGGATCCAGTCGCCAGCATTCTGCCTTTGTTCTGCCCATGTCCAAATAGCTGGTCCATGGGGCGGCAGAAAACGCTACAAATGGCGCGCAGGCGGACGTCCAAAATTGGATTTTTTGGAAATTATTATACTTACTCGTCTTACCATAATATTCTCTGTTTAGCTGCAATTCGTCGCTGCACTTGTAAGAAACTGTTATTATTAATTCATCATGGAGGATAACTTTGCCAGTAAAAATGTTATTCTCATGACAATGTAGTAATAATGATAATAATGATTATTAATTACCCGCAGTCAGCCAGGCAGTCTCGAGCACAACCTGGCGAGCAGATAGCGGGCATTATGCTGTCAGACGACGCTCGAAGCTGAGGATGCTCAAAATCTGCTCGATTTTGGACAGCGCAGAAAGCGATACCAATATGCGCGCGCAGATGCCCGTCCAAAAGCGAGCATTTTGTTTACTGGGATATACAAGAGAAATCTAATGCACTAAATTATATATATATATATATTAGCTGTAAGAATTGTGTAATTTAACAAAATGGGAAAGAAGGCAAAAACAACGTAGACGACGGCGACGATAACGGCAACAACAAGGGCGACGACGGCATTGTGGATGACGACGATGACGACTTTGATGACGGTGACGTCAATGACCTATAATCTATAGCGATAACGGTGGTGGTAGTGAAATATTATTATACGTAATAATAGCAGAATTACTAGGAAAGAGTTAAAAAAAAATGTAATGAAGTAACTACAGCGAAAACGAAGAAAACGATACATGATCTTACGTCATCTAGCATAGTATAAATTAGTTTAAAAATCAAATATTGTACACATGTAAATATATATATATATATATATATCTTAATATATATATATAATTGTGGTATATAAAAGAATATTACTGTGAGCAATACTAATCGGTAAAGAAATATATATATATATGCATGATTAATATAAATAATTGTAAAGTAACTGTGTAATATAACGCCTAATTCCTACAGGCCAGTGATGGTAATTGCAGTAGCAATATACGGTAGCACTGCTAATTTATTTATTAATGTTACTATTTCTAATAAAGTAACTATATCGTTTCTGTCACATCTACTAAAACTGCTGCTAAGAACTATAGTACTACTATTGCAATTTCTTCTGTCACTACAATTACTACTATTACAAATACTACTGTACGAGACAAAGAAACTAACGAATAGAAAAATATAGTCCCATTCTTCTCCTTATTATTATTAATGTCGTGTTACTTTTCCTCAAAGATATTCTACACTTTCAAAATGATTTGAAGATGGAATGCATCGTTTCGCGGCAGTATTTCAAAGGCACAAAGTCTTTTTCTCTTGAAGAATGAAAATTTTTGCGGGTTACGCAATTTAAAAACGGAATGGTGACATAAATCGTTTTTGAACGGTTACGCTTAAAAATGGTTAATAGTATTATCGCCTTGTGTATAATTTTTACCATGTGTTCAGATCTCTTATACGTTGTATTTAAAGTCGAGGATAGTAAACGACCACATATAATTGGCAGTATATTCAAATTTCTGATTCCTTATGCCTTATACTTTGGTAACATGTACTCATGTCTACAAAGTTGTAAATGAATATACCCTTCGCCTATTAAAACTAATAAATACTATGAGTTTTTACAAACGCTACTGTCTACTTTCATTCAGTCCTTCCTTATAATAGTGGCAATAGTGTTACAATATTGTAACAATATTGGTATCAACGACGACAACTGCAGCTGCAACTGTAGCAACAATGACGATGGCGACAATTGCAATGCTAACTATGTAGGAACGACAGCAGCAGCTGTAGTAGTTGTATTTTTAATAGTAGTAGTTGTAGCAGTATGTAGCAGTAGTAATATAACGGCAGTAACAGTAGTAGTAGTATTAGTAGTAAAGGTGGTAGTGGTGGTGGTGGTAGTAGTAGTAGTAGTAGTAGTAGTAGCAATAGTGTTAACAGCAGTAGTAATAGAAATAGTGATTATGAATTAAGGGGGTAGAGTCGTTTCCAGGATCCCAAGGGTGTGGAATGCGCCTCTCATTTTCGATATTGCAGAGACGAGGTTTTTTCAGTAGTCAAAAGCGCTAGATAAAAGATCAGTCTAGGCCGCAGTTGCCCTCAAAAGTAGTAATTTGTAATTTGCATTATTCGGCAGCATGTATAGCTGTTGCAGCTATATGAATAAATAGCTACATACGCAACTTTATGTTTCCAAATAATGCAAATGACTTTTGAGAGCTAGATTGATAATTTATCTAACGCTTTTGGCTACTGAAAAACCCCATTTTTGTATTATCGAGATATGAGAAGGCACATCCCGCGCCCTTGAAACCCTGGAAACGAGTTTATCCCCTTAATGACCGCGATTACCGTAACGGATAGTAATTTTAGCACCGATGATGGTAATGACAATATCATATTGCATACTGAAGTATAGCAATTTGATAGAAATAATAATGATGATCGATGATGATGATGATGATGGTGGTGGTGGTAAGAATAACATTCAAAATTAAACATAATGACAATAATAATAATAGATGTGACGATGATATAAATGAAGCGGATGATAACGATGAAACGATGATGATGGTATCATGCACATGGCTGACGGCGACGGCGACAATCATATTTGATTCGCAATTAAAATAGGAAATCTACAAGTAAATTTTTGATGCGTTTGTAGAATGTACAATGAGACATTGTCGCTATTTAATGGAATATTACGCACGGAGAATCGAATGCGCTTCACATATTTTCAAGCGATATGATGTATTATTATATTTTGAGTTATTGATAATCTTTCCGTGAGTGTCTAGGTCATGATAATATATTCAGTAACTATAAACAATTGTTGCACTATTTATTTTTCACAAGCTTCGTCATGACCGCACATTATATTAATAAACGATTAATGTACACGAACTTTTTTTTTTACTTGTCACACTGTATTAGGGACAACGTCATGCAGATCTATACGACCATCGCATAGGTAATTTGAAATTTCGATATACATAAAACAGTCTTCTTTACTGACGTTTGTTGTTCTTTTTCTCCCATTTGAATGGTGCTCTAGAAAATGTATTTGTAGCAACGGCCGTGCTATATCTTTGTCGAACTACGTTCCCGGATAATTGGCTTTTACATTATCGTATACCACAGACCGTCGTCGTGTCCATATACAGAAATACGAGTCTTGTGCACATTTATAATCTTCATATTCAATGCAATTAATTGGTAGGGTGGTTGATTAACACGAAGAAGTGATACGTTGTGCGTACCAGTCCAACTGTGATGCATCTCTAACTTCCATTTTCTTTCCATTGAATCGAGCAACGCGCGTTACAGAGAGTTCCTTTCTTTCGTAGAGTAAATCCTTAGAAAGTTTTTCATTTTTTTCGTTTTCCGTTCGGACAAGCACGGCTTGTCGGTTAATGTTATCGATTGGATTTTTGTTTCCTCGAACTAGTTTCGTTTTTTATCCCCCTTATACTTCTAACGTTCATTGCAGCGTTGTGTACTTAGTACGCACTATTATTTTCTCGAACAAAAGGGAATGTTCGATAACGTGATTTGTTCGTAGAATTTATGAAACGCAACTTCCGTTATAATTAATTCGGAGAAGCGTTGAGACGTGTACAATGACGATATCACCTATTTTTCTTCATTTCTTCAATGCGCGGTTAAGTAATTCTAACTAGATACATATACCAGTATAGCCAAGTGTATCGAATACGTCTCCCGAGAGCTCACGAAGCTTCTTTAAAATGGCAAATACAATGTCATTTGGAGCAAGAGTCTTTTTCCATGTACAAAAACAACTTAATCGTTATAATTTACCTTTCGAACCGACGTAATGTGGTTTATGTGATCGTAAACAGTATATTTCTTTTTTGTTTTCAAGCGATAGAATGAACGATACGGTTTTTTCTTTCACATTCACTCATTTTGTTGGTTCACTTCTTCTTTATTGTCATTGTCCTGTTGATTGACGTTTGCCTTGGTGCTTCCTTGTTGCGTACCGGAGCCGTTGTCGTTAATCTTGTCATTGTGAGAATCCGTTTTTTCGGTTGTATCCATTTTCACGTTTCCTACCGAGGACAATCAACGGATAAACGTAAATGAACGAGCGGACAAACAATATATTTTCATGAATTGCATATACACTTCCGCCGTTCATAAGTCACCGGGCACATACAAATTTGGAAGCAGACTTTTTTTGTTATTGAAGGACCTAGTCTTTGTTATTAAAATGTCCAGTGATTTATGGACGGGTACGGTTGAATGGAAAATCTTGAGAGAACAAACCTTGAGTAGAGTAATATTGCTGTTGCATTTTCATGTTACGTTGTTGCTGTTGTTGCTGTTGATGCATATTGGGTCTGTGACGATTGATTTGCGTTTGCGGTTGTTGTTGCTGTTGTTGCTGCGACGGCATGCAATTCGGTTGCTGTTGAGTAGGATTGTTTGGATTTGGGCCCGGCGTGAATGGAACAACCGGTCTCTGAATCGGTGGTGGGTATCGTTGTTGCGACGGTTGTATACCGGGACGCGGTGGCATTCCCATGCCGCGTACATTTTGCTGCAAAACCTGCAATTTAGTTGACGCTGATCTCGTGACAGGATGAACCTTCTTTTTTCATTTCTGTCGATAAATGTCAATGTCGAACGATCGTAATCGAATTGAATTCTCTTATTTTTAAACTATATATGTTTTCTATTATTTCATTATCTAGATTTCTATTATCGTTTAAACGGATGTGTTTGATTTATGGTAATTGAGTAAGCGTAAGAGCGATACATACGTAGTTACTGTAACTGCTTACCAAAGCAGATTGACTAACGCCTTGATACTGCTGATATTTGTGATGCTGTGTGGGACTTGGTTGGGGCTGTTGGGACGAAGATTGTTGTTTACAGTTTCTTGATTTGGGAGATGGTATTTGTGGTGCTGCGATAAACATTCAACACAATCAAATCGTGAATTAAATTGTTCGTGACAATAGAATCTGATAAAGCACATGACACGAGATCGAACAAGCATTTAGACTACTCACTGGAACTGAAAACCGATGCAAGAACATCTTGTTGATTTCCTGACGGGCTCTTCAATTGTCTAGGTTGCTCCTGTGGCTGATGTTTGCTGAGAAACGTGGGACCAGCGTTCGCTGGTCCTGGAAGTCCACCGGTAGGATTACGAAACTGCTGAGCCGCCGCGGCCGCGGCAATCTGTAAACCGGAACTAGATAAAAAGCCAGAGCTGAAATTTTGTAATCCAACGGGTGTGGCGCTACCGGTTGCCAAATTCTGGCTGTGCTGACCGAATCCTTGCATTCCGTAATGAGTGCCGGTTTGTTGAGTGGCGCCACCCGGTTGATAAAAACCTGTTTGCGAACCGGTGAACACATCTGCAAAACAATTGTTTCCTTGACTATCCCGACCAAATTCCAAAATTTCATAAAATCGTAGTTTTCAGGGTTTTCAGGGTGATCTATTATACTAGAACTATCTATTACGAATATTAATAACATGACCTTGAGGTGAACTCTGACTTCGAAAAAAATATACATTTACGAGGAAAAACATATCGATCGTCTTGAAAACTTTGGAAGAAAATGCATTTACATTGCATTAAAAACATTGTTATGTCAACAAAAATAAAGGAGATATTTAGACGGCTACATTTAGGTGGATCACCCTGTGTATATAGGGTGATTCTGGGAACTGGAACAAATTGCTGCTCTTTTTAAAGTAAAAATAGAAGAAAATGATATAGGAAAAAATCATATTAATATTAAATAATACGTCCTAACTTCCTGTGACTTTATTTTTTATGTGGATGCACCGGTGCAATTGCACTTTATTCTTTAATGCAGTACCTGACGGGTGCATCGGTGCATCCACCTAAAAAACAAGGACACAGGAGGTTAGCTTTCTCTATTTTTACTTAAAAAGGAGCAGTAACCTGCCCCAGTTCCCAGAATCACCCTGTATATATCATACGGCATTTCGTACAAGTTTGCCGCAGCAACTAACTGTTGAAATATTTACCAGCCGAAGTGGCGCTGTAGTAACTATTGGCTGAAGCTTGCACGTTTGGACCGGGTCTTTGTACCAATTGGGAATTGCCCATGTAACTGCCGCTCACCCCCAGTACTTGGTTCGGATCGTAGGGTATGTACGTCAACTATAGGAAAAGAACGGATTACAGTTTCCGACAGTTTGAACCAGTTTCGTTGAACGAAGGAATGTATATGGAATTAGTACTGGATTCGGTTGCGGCGCAGACGGTGCTTGAAAATGCGGCGCCTTTGTTCCAATGGCGCCGATTGGTTGCGAGGACGGCTTCACGCTCGCCGACATCAGAGAATTCGAGGAGGAACTAATTAGAACCGTATTCGGATTGTTGCTGAGCTGTTGGTTTTGTCCAAACGGTGGTGCGGCAGCTGCGGTCTATAAAAATTACATGGTCATTTTATAAACAATGATATCAAATTTCTCTCGAAACCTTTCAGAAAATCGTTCTCGGATCATTCGCGAACTTATTCGATGTTTTACTTACAATGCGATACTGAGAGAGGTTGCTCTGATACATCTCCGGGGTAGGCGCGTTTGGCGCGTGCGGAGGCGGTGGCGGTGGTTGTTGCAAATAGAGGTTCTGCTGGCTAAACGAATTTTGCAGGGACGGCGCGTACGGCGGGTATTGAGTAAAAGGAGATCGGCTTTGATCTAATTGAAACGTCCCGTAAAGACCTCCCGCTTGAGCCGGAAGCTGGCCGGAACCTGTGTTAAACAACACGGCTGGTGGGGAGGGTATCGCAGACATGCTACCGTATTGAGCGGCTTGAGAGGCCGGGTATTGAGGAAATTCCTAAAATGATAAGAAAAATAAAAAAAAGGCGATGATTAATTATATTGTAATATTACACAACGTCGGGCAAAATGTAACGCAAGACCAGAGAACACAGTCGAAAGTCCCAATCTAAACGTGACGAAGGTGACCGTTCTAAGTCAGTTCAACAAGCTCGAGCTGCCTCAGTCGCCGAGCAGTGTAAACATGCCGTGTAATCCGATATAAAACTTCTTTATTTCTCAATGATATAAATAAATAAATTATCAGTATATTATTATGGGACTTCTACCAACATATTCGTGGCATTTTTTTAGTGACAATGTTATACCAAATACGATATAATTCTGATGATTAGACTACGTATCTTTGTGCATTTATGAAGAAATTGGTTGGACGAAACATGAAACAGTAAAACATTTAAAAAATTCAAGAATGTTGTAATGTTGCTTTTAATGTAACAAAGTCGTTAAGGAATGAAATCAATTTTTATGTTATTCCTGCTTCCCACAATCAATGCAAAACATTTTTATTTTGCAAAAAATCCGCAGTCTACTGATGATATTTACTTGTGTAATGAACGACTCGAGGAAAAACAGCGTATGGGAAATTCTTTTGGGTCGAAAACTTGCATCGTTCATTACACAAATAAATATAATTGGCATTACATCATGTTGGGTATCATTTTCATTAGAAAAATGCCACGAACGTGTTGGTCAAAGTCCCATAAAAAATAAAGAAGTTTTATCGAGCTTCGCAATCCTTTTCTACGTTTGACGCGGTCACAACAAAATTTTATCCCTTCACGATCTCTGTCACAGCACAGAACCGAGGATCGGCTTAGAGTGGGACTTTACTGTAGTTTGTTTTCAGTGGAACTGCACCTGATAGTTGATGTGAGACGGTTGTCCCGTGGAATTGAACGGAGGAGGGCTCAATGGTCCTTGAAGACTGACCGGAGGATGACCAATTGGACTCTGACCCGCTCCGATGGGGCTTGGTCCGGGAACCGTTGAACCCGATTGACCGCTGCTGCTTCCCGAAGACTGTTGCTGCGGCTTCACCTGCGGGGGAACCAGCTGCGCATCAGGCAAAGAGTCAGCATCTTCCCACAGGGGACATGGTATTTCGTTATTTAATTTTTCTATTTACATCACTATCAACTGCCGTTCTAATTGATGCTGACCGAATCACGCGTATTTCGGGGAACAATATTCTCTTCCTTTCTTTAATCTGCTTTCGAACTGTGGTGAAAATAGTTAGGTTCATCGCTAACCGTGTTTGAGCTGGATGAAGGGAGCGTCACTCGATAGAAAGTACAGGATAACTGTAATTAATACTAGGGAGCGAAGGATGGAAAAGACTATAATAATAATAATAACCATAATAATAATAATAGTAACAGTAGTAATAATAACCATAATAATAATAATGATAGTATTGCCGGTATCGGCGCGCAATCATACAATATCAGTAGATTCGCATAATCGAGTGATCGGGTAGCAAAGAAACGACATTTATCCGGATCGATTCTTGTCGAACGACAAGTTTTTGGACAAGTCCGGATATGTGAAAAGCAATTGTAGAAGGCTAGATATTAGTGGTGACGATGAGGTATCTGAATCAAAACGGATTATCGGCGATGATCGTGATCTCGGCGACGTTAGGAATTATTCGGAGATAAGCGATCAAGTAAGTACCTAATGTTAAAAAACTTGATTCGAAATGGTTGCAGAAAAGCGAACATGGTAGAAATCGATATGGAGCGGTGGTGGTTGCTGTTCTAAATGATTTGTCGAGAACATCGTCGGCGTTGCGAGGGTTAAATAAGAAACTGATCGAACAATACGCGTTAGCCACTTACCTTTCTGATTTTCACCATGGTAATTACTCAAGGGAAAGTTTTTTGAAATACGGCAGAGAAGGTAACTTTTTGAATATGTCGACGAATGTGAGAGACAAGAATGGAGAAACAAGAGAACATACATATACAAAATTCTTGAATTTCAGTCGGACTATCGAGTCAATTTCTAGTGATGTAATAGCTTTGATACGCATGCATGATACTATGAAAATAAATGTGCGCGAAATGATTTCTCACCTTGCACACGTTCGTGGAAGTGGTTATTTCACTTTTCATGTTATTTTGATTGTACTGTTGGTGCGGACTGTAGCTATCGTCGACGTCCGCACTTTCGAACGCCTGAGGGAACGTGTTAGCGCTACTGACTACGTTTCCATCCTCGTGCTCGACCACCGTTGGCATCGGCGGCACGTTTTCCCAAACTTTCTTCACCGAAGCGATTTTCAAGTTGAGCTCGGCGGTGGAGGGCGAGATGGTGCTCTGGCCGGTGGCCATGTGCATGGATCGCGCCATTCCCAAGCTCTTGTTCTTGTCTTCCGTTAACTGTGAGAGGTCTGAATCGAACGTGAAGTCCAACTTCATGTCGGCGTTGTCCTCGTTTTTGTTGAAGGACAACGGCATTTGAATCGGCTCCTGGTTCTTGTCTTTCATCAGATCGTTCGGCTTATTCGAAAATGCAACCGGAAGGCTCTGTTGTTGTTGCTGTTGTTGTTGTGGCATTCCGGAGGGTCCCCCGCTGCCGCCACCGCTCTCATCGTCCAAATCCGCGCGTTTTTCGACGCGTTGCTGTTGTTGTTGGTTCTTCATGTGACTGGGAAACTTGGTCTTGACAGCGAGATCGGAAGGAGTGGACTTCGTAGTCTTCGAGTAATTGGTGTTCTCGAAGATTAATGTCTGGACGGGCGGCGAAGAAACATCGGGGACAGAGTTTTTCTCCGAGTGTTGCTCCTTCAAAGTCTTGCCACCGCTGCCAGTTCCTCCGACACCTCCGCTTCCACTGCCACCGCTGCCAGCTCCGGCACTGCAGCTGCCGGGTTTCTCACCGTTTGGAGAGTTTCGTTGGCTACTGTTGCCAGAGTTCGTCTGCTCGTTAATTTCGTGCCCATGGCCGTGTACGTGTACGTGACCGTGGCCATGACCGTGACCGTGACCGTGACTGTGATCGTTCTGCGACGACATGCCGGCCATCAATGGAAGATCGGCGGAAACAGCGGACGGCGAGGTCGAGCGCAGCTGACTGGTGAACGGTTTGTCCCAAGCGTTGACAGAGGGCGGCGGCGCCGGTCCCCCCGACGACGAATCCTTGCCGCTGTAGGCGTTACTCGAGTTGCTAGGTTTACTAGGATCGTTCGGCTCCGACGTGCACATCTGCTGTTGTTGCTGCTTTGCCAATTGCTTTTGGAATCTGGGCGCGAGCTTCGGTCCTCGCCTTCTGTCGTGCTGCTTTTGCAGCATGCTCGCTGGTTGTGGAATGGTTTGACTCAACAGAGACGGCACATTCTGCACTTGTTGCAACGACGAAGCGGTCTGCGAACCACCTCCGTTCGCCTTCGACTTCGAACGATCGCGCTCTCTGTCCTTCTCTTTCTCGCGTTTCAGCGGTTTCGTCTCCTCCTTTTGCCCGTGTCGAGACTCTTTGACATTCTTCTTGGAACGAACCTCCTGGAAACCGTCAGAATCGATGGACTTTTTCTCCGTTAAGCTCGAGCCATCCTCGGCGCAGTTGCTCGGCTCCATTTCGTAATCGAGCGTTATCTTTTTCTCTTTGATCTGAGACTTCTTGTTCATGTCGTTCAGAGCTTGGTTCACCAAGTTCGGATCGCTCAGCTTGATCTCGTCTATGCGGTTCACCGTTGTGTCCTTCGCGCTCGATTTGCTCAAAATCGTCGCGTTACCGCCACCGGAAGTCTGACTTCTCGATCTGCCGTTCTGAACTTGCGTGGACTGCATCAGCGGCGGAATACTGCTGGCATGATTCTTCTGATTGGCGAAACCCAAATTCTGCAGGTTACGCTTTTCCGCGCCCGGCGCGCGGGACGTTGAATTGGAAGACTTTGCGGGCTTTTCTCGCTGTTCCCGCTGATTGCCTCCCGGTGGCTGCTCGTTTCTACGAGGGTGTCCCACGTTCGATCCTACGGCGTTCTGGCTGCCGCCGGAATTCGTACGTGTACCGAATTGTTTGCGGCTGTTTCGCACCTCTTTGTGCTCCTCCACATGTTCCTCACTGTTCTCCGACGTCGACTCCCAGTCTTCGTTTCCAATGTCCGACGAGTTTTGCTTCGACACGTTGCTGCTGCTGCCGCGATATCGCGACTCCCGATTATCCCTACCCTGCAACCAACATTAACGTAAACGATAAGTAAGCTGTTCATTGGTACGACAACACAACAAATAATCCACGAAATTAACATTAGAATCGGTTGATTCGATCGAAAAGTTCGCTGAACGGTTTACTTACCCTTCTGCTCGCACTGCGAGTTCTTTTCGAACGTGATGATTCTTCTTTGCGAGCGTGCAGCTTCTGCGGAACGGCATTGTTGCTCGTGTGATTGATATCCTGTTTGTTACAGGGTTGTTGAGCCTGTTGATGCTGCTGCTGGGGTTGTTGAATCGGAGACTTGGCACGTTTCCCGGTGATCCCTGCTGTGAGCGCTTGCTGCTTCGCGATGATTTTGTCGTCGGTAGACTCTAGTTGCAAGCAGGCGAGGCCTGTCGGCTCTTTTTCGGATATCGGCGTCGACAAAGCTGGATTTTGGCGCAGCGAACTCGACGACTCCTGCCGTTCTTGCCGTTCTAGCCGCTTCTCGTCGCCAGTTCGTTCGCAGGAAAAAGGACTCTTACTGGAGGGCGGTCCGTAACCTTCCATGCGATTCCCGGTGCTCGTAGCGCTTCGCATTCGCACACCACCCCGACCGTGACGAGACGGTTCCCCAGATGGAGCGAATCCCTCGTGGTTCGATTTACTCTCATAGGTTCGTTTCTCGCTACGTTGCGACTGCGGTTGAGGCTGAGGTTGAGGCTGCGGTTGAGACTGCGGTTGAGTTTGAGTTTGAGCTTGAGACTGTGATTGTAGCTGTGGCTGCGGTTGCGAGTAATCGGCTCGTTTCTCCTCTCGACTCGACACCTCTCGATTCCGCTCCTCCTTTTCCGCTTTTTGATTAGGCTTCGGCGATCTCGCAGACTTCTTTTCCTCTTTGCCCGACTCGGTCGAGCAGGATATCTCGTCGCCGCTGTTTTCGGAATCGGTGTGTCCGTAGGAGCCGCTTCTAGCCGAAGCTGGCCTGCCGGTGGTTCTGTGCACACCTCGTCGTCCTCTCGACTCCGAGCTACGCCAACCACCACCTCTGGCGTACGACGTGCCGTAACTGCCGGCCCATTGACGTCCTCCACGGGACTCGCGGGCTCTCGAATTCGACCCACCGCTGCTCGTTCTATTCCGAATACTCTTCTCCCGCTTCTCTTCCTTCGCCTGCTGATCCGCCATCGTGTCCTCGTTCAATAATACACCTTCCCCTCTTTTCTCCAAGCTCAATTTCTCCAAATTCTGCTTGAGCTCGTCGGCCTCCTTATCGTTCTTGATACTTTCCAAGCTTTTCTCCTCTTCCTTCTCGAATGTCGGAGAAACAGCATCTGCCCATGCCTTTGGAGAATTGTCGCCTCTATCGACCGTTCGATTGTTGTCGCTTGTCCTTTCTAATTTCCAGCTCCAAACATCCGCGTCCTTCTTCGCCTCGATGGCCGATTCTTTGGCAGAGTCCTTCTTATCATGCTCGGAACTCGCTCGTTTCAATTGAGTTAAATTACGTTTCTCGCCTTTCAGTTCGTCCGCCTCGATTCTCTCTTTGGTTACTGGTCCGAGGGGTTGTCTTCTATCTCGTTCTCTCTCTCGGTTGTCCTCGTGCATATAAACGTCGCGCTTGTTCTCCTCGTAATCGGCAACCTCGTTTGCCCAGGAACTGCAGTCGCGCAATTTATGAGAATCGTCTTCGCGCAGGGACGTCTTCGACTCTCTGGAGGTGCGACTGTCGCGAGAATCCGGTCTCTGCGGCCGCTCGTTCCGTTCGACACGATCGTCCCGCTGTGTGTCGCGGCGATTGTCAATCGACCGGTCTTGCATGATACGTTCCTCCCGCCATTCAACGCTCTCCGATCTTTCCCTCTGATCGCGATCCCGTTCTCCCCTGTCACGATCGCGATCACGTTCGCGGTCGCGTTCACGGTCGCGTTCACGATCGCGTTCACGCTCGCGGTCACGGTCACGATCGCGATCACGTTCACGATCGCGTTCGACGAGTTCACGCTCTCGTTCACGAACGCGGTCACGGTCCCGGTCCCGGTCACGATCACGTTCGCGGTCACGATCGCGATCACGCTCCTCGAAAGAATCCTGTTGGCATTCACAAAAAATTAAAATTAAAATTGAATTGCAAATCCACTAGTCGGCAATAGAGAATGCTGAATACCTTCAAGTAATTGTCGTAATCCTTTTTCAGCTTGGTATCTCGTTCACGTGTTTCCCTGATGTCTCTGGTAGCGCGACTGTCGCGAGCATCTCGATTCTCTCGGACGTCTCTCGCCTCCAGGTTGTCCTTTGAATCGCGATCTTTGTTATCGTCGTAGTATCTTTCGCGTTCCCAGGAATCGCGAGAATGTCTGTCCTCGTAATCGTGATCTCTGTAATTGCGGGTGTATTCATCGCTGTAGCCACCACCGCCGCCGCTGCCGCCACCGCTTGGTTTTCGGGCATCGTAAGGCCGATGCGAGGAATGACGATACCGATCCTCCCGAAGGAAAGATCCACGGTAATCTCGGGACGGAGGTCGCTCGTCCTCCATCGAAACCGAAATGTCGGGATCCGTTCTGCTTCGGCGTTGGGGCGGAACGGTGCCGTGGGACTGCTTCAAGCTGTTATCTACTGAGACGAATTGGATTGAAATGTTAGGAATATTAATGGGTCGAATTTAACACTAGTATACAGGGTGAGTCGCGAACCGTGATCAGCTCAGATTACTCTGTTGCTAGCGGTTCGATCGGAAATTTTTGTAGTTAAAAAAACGTAGTAAAATAATATCGTTCAACGAGAGCTTTAAGATGATTGCCCTTAATTTCTTGTCAACCCTTCTTTTCCAGACCTACCATTTTTTTACATCCATCTTTTAACAGATACTGACAAAGGAGGTTACCCAATCGTAACACGCTGATTTTAATGGAATTTTTAAGAGGGTGAAAATAGCCCTCACAGTTGGGGTTGGAGAATCTATTTTATGAAATACCTCTTAAGCTATTAGGCCTAGACGGAAATTTCAAAATCCAATTTGTGCGTCTTTGAATAGCCAATCTTTTAGTGTAAACTAATTTAAACAAAAATATAAAAATTTTAAAAAAATGAAAAGAATCTGTGTTGACATGCTGCTGCAGCTGTTCCAGGGAAAACGCCAAAAATTTTTAATAAAAAATTAATTTGTAGTTTTCACTTTCTTGTAATCAAGTTTTTATTAAAAAAATAAAAGGTAGAGAGGCGCGGAAAAATTTTTTTCAGGGAGGCGTAGTAGCATAAAGGTTGGAAACCGCTGATCTAAGCTGATCACTGTTCGTGACTCACTCTGTATTTGAATTGTGGAACGCAGTGTACAAAACACCACTATTTGACCACTTACTTAAAGAACTGTGACTGTGAAGCCATCTGCTGGGCTCATATTGTCCAGAGAATGAAACAGTCTGGGCAGACGATCTCTCGGTACTCGGTGAAATTCGATTGAATCCAGCGTTGCTTCTCTCGGCTTGTTGCTTTTGAAATCGTGGCGGTAAGTTGCATTGAAAGGAACGGGAGAACGACGGCATGTGTTCGCGATCTCTCGCGTCTCTCTGATCGCGATCACGGTCACGATCGCGATCGCGGTCACGATCGCGGTCACGATCACGGTCGCGGTCGCGATCACGGTCCCGTTCGCGTTCTCTTTCGCGTTCACGTTCGCGTTCACGTTCACGTTCGCGATCTCTTTCCCGTTCACTGCGCACACCGTCCTGTTGCCTCATGAAACTTTGTCGATCGACTTGTCGGAAATCGGACATCAGCTGGTCTCGCGAGTCTCTGCTATACTTTGGAGCATCTCTGTTCTCACGAGATTCGCGGGCCAATGGCTTGTCGTCTCCACCTTTCCCCTCAGAAGATCCAGCGCATGACCGTTCCCGATCTCTGTTCTCCCTTTCGCGTTCCCATTCTGGTACCGGGATCGGAACCGGTGGAACACTTATCAAACTCTTCGGTTCGATCGACTGTTTTTCTTTCAATTTTTGCTCGACGTCTTGTTGTTTCTTGGCCGCCGCTTGTCTACTCGATTCTTCGTACATTTTCTCCACTTCCTCTTTGCGTTGCTGAGCACGTTCGGTAACCGATGCCACCTCGACTCTCACCACTCGTCGTTTCTCGTTCCATCCTTCATCGTCTTCTACGCCTGTTCCACAGTGCAACACAATTTAGAAATTAGAAAATACATATAGTTTCAAGATTAAAAACACGATACCGAACGCTACTTTCAACGAGAAACGAATATCCTCACCTCTCAAAGTGTGTGCCAAATGTAATTGTGATTGATTGTTGTTGTAACTACTGGACCCATTGGACCCACGATAATCACGCGGCAAAGAACTGTGAGTCCATGTACGATGAACCGGTTGTTCTCGGGATTCCTTTGACTCGCGATTGTCGTGAATATCACGGTTATCTCGAGTTTTATTATCTCTGTCTTCCGCTAAAGTCTCTTCGGTTTTCTCCTCCGTATTATCCTTTTTCTCATCTTTCTTCATTGGTTCGGAATCGGTTTCGTCATCGCTAAAAGTAAGTTTCTTGTTATAATCGATGTCGTCTTGTTCTGCCCAACCGGCATCACGGGAAATATCATCCATTCGGGTAAGATCTTCCTCTTTGATAATTGGTCGCGTAACGATCTCTTCCTCGGGAACACGTTGTTCGCGTTCCTGTTGACGCGGAGGTGGGGCAGGAAATCGTTCCGCCGGGTAATTAAATCGTGGTCTGGGTCCACTGGGGCCGGTATTCGATGGAAACTGCGAGGGAAATCCACCAGGAAAGTTTCCCCGATACATCTGTAAAGATTTTGTTTCCGGTAATAGTTTTATCGGAGTACACAATTTCTACTATTAGACCGTCCGAACGATCGAAGTAATAGAACATTTGTAAGTAGACAATGGATTTTATGCATTTACGACAAGCATGAGTAGGTGTGTAATATAAAACAGTAAATACATTCGAAAAATTTAAAAATACTGTTATATAATTTTCAACCTATTAAACATATTAACCCTTTGCACTCGGAGCTATTTTAACTCGAAAATTAAATATTTCTTCCGACCTAGAATATTTCCATTTCCTATGATTTTTTAAATTACATACTTGATTGATTGATTAGATATACCGATATATTTTTAAGAAAGAAAATAAATTTCTGTTCCGCTCAAGTTTGTTGCAATTTAAGTAGAAAATTTTTATTTTGTGTAACAGATGATCCACAGTCTAGTTACAACAAAAGGAAAGAGAAGAAATGTCTAAACTTACAAACGGAGGAATAAATCCTCTGTAGTGATGTAAATTTGGACCAATTTGAGCGCCAGAGTTTAAAGCGCTCTGACTGTTCGGAGCATTATGAGGGCCTCCCTGGGCCATGGCCATGTTGGGAGATTGGACCAAGTTCTGTCGTCCGCCAGACACATCGACATGTCCTCCTCCAGAAACAGCTGTATTCAATGGGGGGCCCTGGACCCCCGAAGTGGTCCCAGTGCCGGGACCAGCCGTTCCCAACCCTGCACCACTGGCCGTACGACTTCCACCTTGTATCCAACTTCCTTCCGCTAGCAAACAAGTATAAGTATTGTTAATATTGCATAACACACATATCGTTCTTTTTACTGTATATAATGTCCCAACTCTGGTATTCCATTGTACTTAGAAACTTGATGCTTACTTTGTGGGCGTAAACTTGGGCCGGGTCCGTATTGAGCACTTAATTCCCGATTTGTCGACTGCTGTTGTTGGATATGTTGCTGACCTGCCGATGCACCGCCTAATCGTTGCACAGGGAACAAAACAATCATCAAGTGAAGTGCGAAACAAATCAAATAAAATACAAATGAAATTATAATTACCATCTCCTGATCTGCTCATTATTGCGCTCCATGATGATTTGATGTTCGCGTCGGAACTGTACGAAGACTGAGAAATGGTTTGTTGTCCTGGCAGTAGAGGATGTAGCGATGCTGGTGCAGGAGTCCCCGCTACACATTGTGCCGGTGAAGAATTTGACTGGTAACAATGAAAACAGTCGGTTCAGTATCCAGGTTTTCCGAATCTCTAGTAATTATCCATATATTTTCCGTGTCTCGCAAGAAATCTCCTGGCAGGAATTCGAAAGGGAGGTGGCAGCAAACCGTCCGATTGGGTCACTACACTGGCTTTTTCGGTTCTAACCGAATTATTGGCTAAAGTAAACCAATAATGCCAATAAAGCCCTTCGCCCCTGTGCCTTCTCGAGGGACTTCTTGAGAGGCACGGAAAGTACGCATAGCTATTTCCGAACGAATCGTTTCTAAACACTAACAGCAGTTGTATCCGGTGAAGTTGTAGTTGTGGTGGTTGTAATGGTAGTGGTTGTTGTTGTTGTATCTTTGGTAGTAGCCCAACCACTTCCTCCGCTTGGTACGAGACTCACAGCTGGATCGCTACTACTATGTTCACTTTTCAAACTGGGCAGATTGGCAGGAGGTCGCCGTGCCGAAGGCACCTTTCCAAGACTTTGCATTCCATGTTTGCGTGGTAATGTATTCTTTTGCTGCTGTTGCTCCAAAGATTCACCCTAGATTCGTAGCAATGCGTAAATTTCATTTTCTTTTTTCTTCTAATCTCTCGCGATTTTCCATCAAACAGATAATAAATGTCTGTAGAATTCTCTGGCTAACTTACTCTACACTCTCTGTATAAACTATTGATGTCTAATGATTGGAACTTGGATTTTCCTTTCTCCCCCTTCGACGCAAGCCCTGACAGAGTAGACATGCTGTCTGCAGGCAACCATTTAGTACTAATCAGACCCAAAGAACGAACCTTTTGTCTGGAATCATATAACATAGATATTTGTTACTTTTTCAAATATTCTTCTTATAGTTAGAAAATATTTAAACCTCGATCGATACGCGTATAAATAAATAAATAAATAAATAGGTATAGAAGTATTCGACCAAAGAGCTAATCATAATTTCTTCCGGTATTCGAATCATTATTAAAGAATAGATAAAGAAAAAAAATCTATAAGGCACAGAATAATTATATAAAATTAATAATATATTCTACGCGTGACCACGCGCGCGTAAACACATACGCGACACAAAAGCCTACCGCACGACAGCTCAAGTGCGCAAATATATGAAAATGCGACGAGCATTGGTTGTAACTCCTGGAAAGAAGAGAGATTAACAAATAAGGCAATTATACGACCGAGAGTAACGCGTTGACGAACTAGACAACGAAAAGGTTGACAAGAACGTTCAATGCGGAAAGCGAGCGAGAATGAGAGGGGGCATTGATAGAGACAGAGACGGAGACAAGCAGGCAGGCAGGCAGACAGACAGACGGTAGACAGAGGGGGAGGGAGGGAGAGAGAGAAAGAGCGAGAGAGAGGGGCTGACAGGAGAGAGTCGGATAGTTTTGTTATGTTGAAAAAAAGAAAGAAAATGATGAAAAAGAAGGAGAAAAGCAGAAAGAATGTAATTAAAAGGCTGTACGATCGAGAAAATATCCGGGAAAATATGCGAAAGGAAGATGCTGGCTAAGAAGGTGTATAGGCAGAATGTAACGTTTCGACCCAACCCCTCGATCGCGATGTCAAAGTCACGAAAATTCAAAACAAAAAGATTCGTGACGCAACGGTCACGTACACGGTTCACAATAAACGATCAGCGGGTCCTGATAGTCTCAATACGAGATAGTTACTCGGTAACCATACGAAAGAAGAAGTAGCACTCGAGGTTGACGCTTACCAGGACCAAGTCGTATAGCAAGGTTTCCACGTAGAAAAAAAGATTCGGACGGGGAAGCGAACGAAGGAAATAAGAACTTACCTTGGTCCGTCCAAATGGGTATCTAATTCACAAAAGGGTTAATTCCCAGTTAAACTAATTAATATCCGGATCGCCACGGATTACAACTGTTACAAGTGTACCGCGCCTGTGAGACACAGATACTTCTTTTCCACAATTCGTCCAAGATGGCGAATGCGCGACTTTCGGCTCTTCTTCCGCGATCAATACAATTACGTCATACGACCAGAGAGCCGTTTGCACAGACGCGCCACTCGTCCGGATTTTCTTGTCACTGCGTTGCGATGCTTTTCACCAGCAATTCTTTTCCCTTCTCGATTCGAAAAATAAAATGAAATTCTCGACTCGAACGACGATAGACACGCTTTTTACGCGTCAAATCTACACCACGGTATTTAATATCTTTTTTTACCTAACCGTTACTTATGACGAGAAACAAGCGGAACATTCAACAGAAATAAGTGGCGCTGCTTCTACGATGCCTTGCCGCTTCGAACCAAAGTCAAATTCATTACGAATTTATGGGAATTATTCCGTCGGTTATATACCGTACTTCCTTTTCCGCTTTTCGAATGCCCCGTTTTTGTCGTAGATACGGGTTTCTAAATTTTCGAATTTGTCTACGGCCGTTTAGCGAAAATATATACGAGAAATGCTTGAAATTTCTTTAAAAATAACTGCACACATTTGATTTCGTCGGTGCTTGTGTAAAATTCAAGATGGCCGCCTATACGTGTGAACACTGGTGAACACTCGGTTTTTTTATCGGTTATGCGTAGATGGTGTATTATAGAAAATGGGAAATATAGGCCATAATAGATAACGCATTTTCAATTTGAAGAAATTGATGGACAATCTGTTCAAAAATGGTACGTAAATAAATATTATCATGTTCGTTGTGATTGGCGCATTTCACAGATTATTTCATTTTCAGAGCGTAACTCTACAGACGGACGTCGGTGACATAAAGATAGAATTGTTTTGTGAGTTGTGCCCAAAAACGTGCGAGGTAATTCTTTTCTATCTGTTCTGTAATACCAGTCACTTAACGTGCTCATGTTCCATCAACCTTGACTCGAACCTTTTATGTTTGTAGAATTTTCTTGCTTTGTGCGCCAGCGATTATTATAACAATTGTTTATTTCATCGCAATATAAAAGGATTTATCGTGCAAACCGGAGATCCCACGCAAACTGGTAAAGGTGGAACTTCGATATGGAATCGTAAATTCGAAGACGAGTTCAAGGAAGAACTAAAACATAATGTCAGAGGTCTTGTTTCTATGGCAAATAATGGTCCGAACACGAATGGCAGTCAATTTTTCATTTCGTACGGACCGCAACCGCATTTAGACCTAAAGTACACATTGTTCGGAAAGTAAATATTTTTGTTATATATTTTACATCGCTATATACATGATAACAATGTTCCAGATATAACGATTTTCTTATTTTTAGGGTAATAGATGGAATGGAAACGTTAGAACAATTGGAGAAGCTACCTGTGAACCCAAAGAATTACAAACCCCTTACGGAAACCCGAATTACCAGCGTCACTATACATGCTAATCCTTTGGCGTGATAACTGTACACTTTAATTGTAAAAGTACAAACAAAGACTATATAAACGTGTTAGATCGACGAACACGATACGTTTTCATAAATTCCTCTCATCCTTTTGTTCCGAGGGTCGAATGGACTTCTTAGGTAAAAATCAGCTTTGCATCGTTTCCCCATTACTTCGATCTGATAGTTACCATTTTTCAGAAACTCTTCAGAGATATTCTCTCCGTTCGGATGTTCAATATATCTGTATTTGAAAAGGATAAAAGAATAGTAAGTTTAAAGTCATTACGCTCGATAACAAGCAATAATGAAATTTGATCGGTTATTACCCGCGACCAATACTGCTTTTACAGCTGTATCCTCGTTCTGTTCTTCGTAGATATCCAACGAGGACATCGTTTCTGTAAATAGGTTCCAAACCCCACAATGGGATGCAGCTGTTGCAACAAAAATTAAGACCGTTGTATTTATTGCGTTTATCGTATACAATACCATCGAGCGTGTTTTATCGGTTTTCCGTTATGATATACGCACCTGTCCACGTGAAAGTGCACCAGTCTTCTTTTGATTCCATTTTGTCGCAACAGGTCGACTGACGATTTTCCTTGATAGCGACCGTTATCGCGACAAACGAATCCTAATCCAGCTTCGACGGGATTATCGTCCGTTCGAATATCCGAGCCCCAAAGATGATATCCTGAGGAAAACATTTCGTTACACATTCAGCCTGTACAATGTGCTGTCTCCGCTGTTCGTATTTTCTATAATGTACCTTTTTCACAACTAAGACTGTACAGTGCTCTGAATCCAGCGAGTTTCATGTTATATTTGTTCCTGTACTCCATTAAGGATGTATAAATTGACTTGCACGACGACCTGGGTATGTGTATCTCATAACCGAGTTCGCCAACGAAGCTGATTCTGATCAATCGTGCCAGATGATTTCTAATTTTGCATAATCTGGTGGTCGAGAAGCCGAACGATTCGTCCGATATTTCCTCTTCTATCAACGATTCCACGATGCTTCGACTAAAATCGTATACGATATAATCTGACTAAAGGAAAACTAAGTCAAACATATGCAATGAAATCTCTCGTATGAACGAGTCCGAGAAGTCAGCACGCGTACACGCTATACGTGACTTCAAACTAAATTCTGTTCGAACTAGATTACTCCTGCTATTCTACCATACAAAATTTTGTTCTATACTAGCATAGTAGTAATTTATTTTAGCAATTAATCCTGAAGGATTTCCGGGATAAAAGCAAATCGTTGCACCCCTTTGGGCTAATGGCTATCTGTGTACCAAATTTCAACTTTCTACACCTTCTGTGTTTCAAGATTTTTTACCGTTACAGAAGATAGAGGAACTGGCAATTATATATATTTATATAGATTAATTGTCGGTTTAGTTTTCCGTACAGAATCATTCTGTGTGCGATTCTGTCACGAATGTTAGTGTATTCTATGTTTACAATACCTGTTAGGACCTTGAACCGACAGGATACCAATTTGTTCGGTAACATCGTGCAAAGATACATCGAAACCTTTCTCCTCTATGACTTTGTTTATGTGGGCCCAGGTGTGATACGCCGCCGCCCCGCTCGAGACTGATATCCAAAATAATCGAACGCGAAGTAGATAATGAAAAGTAAAGAACAGGAGTCAGAGTCGACGGTAAACTTATGGGACAGAACAACACCTACCGACGTAGAATGCTATGTCTTTGAATATCGGATCCACGATTCCACTTGAACCGGATTCAAGGATTGTAACCGTGCAGTCCATTTCTACTCCTCCAGCCTTGTTCAGTAGGCAAGTGTATATTGTTTTGTTCGTTTCGCATCGCGTATCTGCCGTGAACAAGTAGTCGGCCGCTTTCCGTGCTTCTG
Source organism: Lasioglossum baleicum (assembly GCF_051020765.1). NCBI lineage: Eukaryota > Metazoa > Arthropoda > Insecta > Hymenoptera > Halictidae > Lasioglossum > Lasioglossum baleicum. The sequence goes on from NC_134929.1 coordinate 9,289,296, forward strand.
GACCGCAAAGATAAAATTTTCCAAGGTAGGACATGTCGAATAAAGCGGCATTGTTTCTACAGGCAAGAGCCTCGTTTCGAATCTAGAGGAACCACGTATTGTTAATATTTATTAGGGGTGGGCGGGTATCCGACCCGACCCGAATTTTCGTCTACCTGCCCACCTCTAATATTTATCTACGCAACCATCATCGAATAATTTTACTTACCATATCGTCGAACGATGAAAACTCAAAACTATACTCTTTTTCCAATATTTCACGATACTCGTCTTTCTCGTTTCCCGGCGTTTCGGATGGTTTTTCATAATTATACGGAACAATTTGAATTCTTTTGTTCGGATAAAACCATCCGGGTCGTTCCCAGCTTTGACGTTCTTCCATAATGGCACCCTCTTCGACAAGCAGCTGCAACAAGCAAATCGTTTCTATGGACAACTCTGGCAAAGATTGACATCAAACATTAGAAATGAAGAGTTTACATCGTGAAAAGGATCCGTTTTGAGATTTCTACCGCTCAGTGGTTCATCGTGAGGAAATACGATGTTATAATTTCTCGCGTAGGCTTCGTAAGATCTTTCGGTCATCCAAGTGAGATTGTTTCGCTGCTCTGGGATAAATCTACGAGACGACAATCGACGCGATGCAATGTAATTTTTTCTGCTACGCTGTGATACAGTCGATTGGGATAAGTATTACCTTCTGATGTCGTAATTGAACATGTAATAATCTGGCCGACCATTAATTATCCATTGTGAAATCTGTTTTCCACATCCACCTCCCAACATCATACCAGAACTATTGTAACCGCAAGAATGAAACAGTCCACTGCACCGTGGATCCTCACCTTTTAAACGCAATACATGAACGAATTCAATTAGAAATAACTAGATCATGTAATCTTTGATTTTTACCCATAAGTGGCTTATGATCGGGCGTGAAGCTTTCCGGACCACACACGGTCGTTCTGATCCCGGTGGCGGACAATTTCGGCATCAGTCGAGTCGTGGCTTCCATGAGTACATTGAAAATATCCCAATCTAGCTCGTACAGACTGAACGAGAAGTTGTCGGGTGCCTTTTGTATAAAATAGAAATCATAATAGAAATTGCGAGAACGCGAAAGATGAAATCGATCAGTATTTCACGTCGCCATCGACGGTTTTTGTTCTGAATGAAATATGTTGTAGCCCATGTGAAATTAGAGGAGGTTTAAGTCATCACTTTGCCGGTTTAGAATTTGTTTAAAAATTACAGGCCTTCAAAGTTTGCAATTTTTGCCGATTTTGGCGAAAACGCGCGGCTTTAACTTTCGAATTTTTATCTCGGGAACTGTTTGTTCTCCCTAATTCAACAAAATCATGGATGGTGACGTGAGAAAGTGATCAATTTCGCACGAAAAGACTCGCAGGCAGATTCGATGAGAACTTACGGATCCTATTAGGATAGGATTTGATTCGTAGCCACCCAACGCGATCGAGCTTCCCTGAATTCGAAAGTACAGACTGAGATCCGCGTCCCGAACGTTTGGAAGTCGCTGTTCCACTTCCGCCATCGGTTCGGTGACAACATACGCGTGTTTAATGGGTACCAGTGGAATGTCCACATTCAACGAGTTCGTAACGTTTTTCGACCAAACCCCGGCAGCGTTTAGAACAACGTCACTCTTCAAAATCCCATAGGGCGTCTCGACACCGCGAACCTTTTTCTTATTTGGACCGATGTCGTCCGTTAATATCTTCGTCACTGGACAATCTTCGATCACCTATATAGACGATCGAAAACAGAGTTAGAGCAAACAGAAAAATTCGATCAGCGAAAAAACTCGAGTACGCTATTCACCTGACAACCATTGTTCCTCGCCGATTTTACCAAAGCGTTTATCAACATGCTTGGATCGACGACTCCGTCTGTCGGAGAGTAGACAGCTGCCCGAAATGATTTCTCGTCGAGCAGAGGGAACAGATCTTTCGCCTCTTTCGGCGAGATTATACGCGCTCCAAGATCGAGTATTTTCGATCCGCTAACCAGTCTTTTGAGTTCGTCCAGTCTTTCCTATAACGTCGACTGTAGAAAATATTGTCTGTAACTGTACAGGGTAGACTAGCCTTCAGATCAGGATTTCAACGCATGTATAACTTGTTCGATAATATTTCAATTCGCGGGTAGGTACATTATCAACGCGATAGCCAGTGTAAATGCAATCAGAGCTGCGAAACCCTTGATCACATAATGGCAATGCGAATTGTATAATTCACAAAGACGCAAGATAATAAATGCCCTACTTAGTCTAGGCCTTCGACCTCCTCTAATAATGTAGACGCACCCATAGCGAAACCAAATGTTGAAGCTTGTCTTTGTATTCTTCTAAAGCGAAATAAACCCAGAAGGGTTTAAAGTGCTTAAAAAATAAAAAAACATACTTCAATTTTTCCCGAGAGGGCTATTTAGGGAGACTGGGATACAGCCAGCTAGGAGTAGAGCATTTAAGGAGGTGGCAAGCAGATATAATTCAAACTCTGACAGAAAGAGTTAGAGAACACCACTCCCAGGTGCAATACAACAAAGTTGAGAGTGCGAGATATAACTGTAGGCACAAATATATAGGAACGGTAGGTAGAGTAGAGTACTTGGAAGAAGATGGAAAAGGAGGCAGCCAAGGGCTAACAGCTAGATAAGCTAGATCTAGGTAAGAGCTAGATGTGGAAACTTCGAAGAAGGAAACCGGTACTGGCTAGAAGAACAAAAAAGACGAATCTCCCACGTCTCGGTTATTCAAGGAGGAACGTATTGAATGATTAGAAAAAGTTAATTTTCACCGTGCCGAATCCTACTCCGAGTGTTGGTCCACTCCGTACAGTAATTTTGTACGTTCTCGAATATTTACGATAGTGTGAGCGATGAGAAGTCCACCGTTGTTGATCCAGCCTGGATCGATACCAGTCTCATCCTTCAAAGATTTGAGCACTCGTTTGGTAGTGTTGAGTAGTTGCATCTCGACGTCGTCCGGTCCGCGTATACCCCATACGAGGCCTGCAGTGTGCCATGTGGTTCCAGACGTTAATTTCGATTTATCCAATAGGACAGCTTTGATGCCCGATTTTCCCAAGTGATACAATGTGTTGCAACCGGCGCTTCCCCCACCTGTAAATACATTTCATTCAATGTTATCATTAGACTGTGGATCTTTATGCAAAATAAAAATGTTCTCCATTGATTGTGAGCAGCAGGAAGGGTAGCAGGTAGGCTCAGTAGAGCTTTAACCTCGACTCGAACCTTTTATTTTGTAGAATTTTCTTGCTTTGTGCGCCAGCGATTACTACGACAAGTTGTTTATTTCATCGTAATATAAACTGATTTATCGTGCAAACTGGAGATCCCACGCAAACGGATAAAGGTGGAACTTCGAAATGGAATCGCAAATTACGCTTCGTAAACGTAAACATAGAACTTTTCAGGACGATTGCGGCCTAGATTGATCTTTTATCTAGCGCCCTTGACTACTGAAAACCCCCATGTTTAGATTATCGAGAAATTAGAAGGCGCATCCCGCACCCTTGCAATCCTGGAAACGAGTTTACCCCCTTCACGACTTCGTTATATTAAAAACATTACAATATTCTTAAATTTTCCTAATCTTTCACTGTTTTATATTGCACCCAGCCAATTTCTTCATAAACGCATAAAGATTCGCACTGTAGTTATATATAATTCAAATATTAGATACTTTAAAGAGATCAATATTTTTGCAACGGTTCGAAACGATAAATATGTTTGGTTTACTTGATTTACCGATTATTACAACATCCGCGTGGTCTGGCAGTTGCACCGATGAAGTCTGGGTTCTCCGTGGTGTTCTCGCTACTGATCTCGCGGAGCTGATACATCTCGTGCGCACCTGGAAATCACTTGCTGAAGACTTTGCAATTTTTTTTTGTTTCCAAAAGAAATAAAAAAAGAACGAAGCACACACTTCTATACAAATACCTTGGTCTTTATTAGACGGAACATACTGTTTCACTTTCGTAGAATATGCAACACGCGTGTATCACAGCTCTGCGGTGGTTGATCACTGAAGCGCAGCTTCTTTCGCAGACATTATCGTTCCGACAACTTTGTTTTTTCCCCAATTATTTCATTATCGAAACTACGATTGTAATGTTTTCGTTCACACCGATACCATTATTCGAGTGTTGCAAACGAGTGAAAAATTCTATTCGTTTGTAAACTTTTTATTTTTAATTCGTCATCGCCACATGTGTAAATCTCAATGCGCGTCAAACGATACGATAACATTGATTCGTCGTGGTGTTGCGTAAATTGAAGTAATTTATTGTAAAGAAATGATAAAGCGACTCGCATCGACAATTCGTTATCGAAAAGACCATGTTGTTGCTCTCATTTAAAAGTTTTTATTATCATCTGTAAACTAAAGCATTGGTTGTTGTTGTATCTTGTCATTGAAAGCACACTTTGCATTAAGTGTATGTTTACTTATTTATACTTGACACGGTATTGCATACGCGCTCGCGTTCTCTCGCTCTCTCTCTCTCGCTCGTTTTATCTCTCTATCTCTCATATGCATGCACGCATACCCATAATTATATATGTACAATACTTGGGTTTTTGTTTTATCGAAGATCAGCGAGACAATAAATAATAGCGATAACATAGTTGCACATTGATGAAATATAAAAATGTGTCGATACGAAAAATTTCGAGTTTGCTTCGACGCCTTGAACGATCGTTAAACCATAATCATGTCGACAACTAAAAGGAGATATCGTACATTTGCTAAATAAAATCCGAGGTTTCGAAGAAAAAAAAGAACGTACACCACGCAACAAAGTATTTACCTAGGACGGAAGTTTGAACTCATTCGTTTCGAATATATATATATATATATATATATATATATATATATATATATATATGTATACAGTGGGCGTAGAAAGTATTCACTTTTTAAAAACGAATAACTTTTTCAAAATTGGATCCAACAGCTTGAGTTTCTTCGAGCCGTTAGAAGGACTAGTTCACTAGCTAATGTGTAAATAATTCTTTTTTTAATTGTCATTTGTCACACTTGCGAAGGAAAAAGTAAAGGTCACGATTATTAAATTTTCTATCTGTGCCTATAACAATTTAAAAAAGAAAATTATTTACACATTAGCTAGGAAACCCTTTTAACGTCTCGAAAGAATTCAAGCTGTTAGGTCGATTTTTGAAAATCTTATTCGTTTTTAGAAGGTATACGAATACTTTATACTCCCACTCTAACTCGAATCGGCGTTGCTTGCTGATCGTAACTGGTACTACAGTAAAGCCTTGATCTAAGAGAACAGAAACCGTAGGATCTACGAAAAACAAATATCAAACGTTTTTATTTTTCATTTCTTGGTATGAAACCATTTCCAACAGATTTCTAAAGTGATACATGATGCTTCACATGTAGGTACAGTCGACATGGACCAAATTATATCTTGTTTGATGTTATTTGAATCAGAAAAATGTCACAGAAACGTTGGTAAAATTTCATTAAAAATAAGTAAAAATAAAGAAATTTTATTTATTGCACGAAGCGATCTCTTGGGCCTTCGGCCGCGCGGTCTGTGTTCACACGTGTTTACACGGCTAAAAAATAGTAGAACCACACGACGTAAGAAACAGCACGGACCCGAGGAATGCTCTTACATCAAGGATTTACTGTATATGTGCCCATAATTATGAAAGTGGTCCGAGTCATGTATTTCTTGTTTCGAGATATTTCAAGAAAAAGGATATTAACCCTTAGCACTCGACTGGCGACGAGGCACCACTTAAATATTGCTATATCAGTAATGTAAAGTAATTGTTACGTTATTACATTATTTTATATAAAATAAATTACTAAACATTTTGAGTATTGTATGAGTAAATTGCATCATAGAATATGCATAAAAAAGAATCATAAAGAATGGAAATATTCTAAATCGGAAGAAATGTTTGGTTTTCGTGTTAAAATAGTTCCGAGTGCAAAGGGTTAACACTAAATGAATTCCATATAATGTTGAAATAACAAGCACTATCTAACGGTTCATTTTTGACGATATCGTAAGAATTACATTGTATTAATTTAGTTTAGAATAATGTGATGTGAAATAACAGACGAACCTATTTGTTTTTTAAATATTGACTTGGACTACTTTCATAATTATGGGCACATATATCGTTAACAAAAATCTAACGATCTACGAGTTCGAACGATCGTGCACAGTTTAAACGGTACATTGCAACCGAGTCGATCAACTAGAACTAGTGGAACGGGAAGAAAAGAAAGAAAGACGGAGAAAGGGCAGGATAGCGATCCTTTTTCTTTCGGTACGAACGAATTGCAACGCCATAATGGAAAATATCGTACTTACGAACAATACCGATGCGGTAGCGTTCCGCTGATCGATGACCGATCGTGAATTCGTGGTACGGTAACGTGCGTCCCTTTTCTCGCGTCTCACGACGATATCGGTGGATCCGTATCGACGTTATTTGCTAATGGATCCGCGGAAACGGAAACGAAAAACGGACTAGATCGATTTCGTTAGAGCGAAGTGTGTTCCTCGCTGGCTAAGCTGTCGGTTTCCTCGGTGTCGGAATTGGTAGCAGCTTGGACTCGGGCGTACTCGTCGGTGTCGATACTCTTGCAAAAATGTATCGCGTACTTCAATTTCTGACAAAGTACTTGTTTGCACGAGTACCGTGGCATTTTCAACAAGAAAAAGCACGTATAACTTTCCGGAAGATAGCGATCGGGCGGATTGTATTTATCCATCACCTGGAAAAATGCAAGTCTACATAAGATTCACTGTAAACGCGAATGCAAACGTAATTGGCCGGCATCCGTAAACGAATAGGTAAGGGAGAGAAGAAAAAAGCAACGACAGCGGATTTACCTGCAGGACAAAATCTCTACCGCGGAAGTCGGCTATCGTACGCGGTAGACGAGTTCTTCCCCAAACAAATCGCAAGAACAGAGATCTCTCTTGATTAGAGAACTCTTCCATCACTTCCCAGAACCACTGGATCAGCGGCGCGTTTGCCTCGATGCCTGAAAAACATCATGCGGCTCGTTTGTAAAGTTTTCGCTACCTGAATTTGTGAAGAATATGCAGTAGACCCGGAGCGAAAAAAATTTTTTTTCGAAATCGAAAAGAGTTCACTTTAAGGTCATGTTATTAGTATCTCGGAATGCGTTTCAATGTCAACTGGAATACGCAAGGAAAAGAAATATATATTTACAAGAAAAAAATATCGATCACCTTGAAAATTCCGGACGAAAATGACTTTGAGAAAAAAATAAAATTTGCAAAGCATTCACCTTGCGATACCATTTACATTGCATTGAAAACATTTGTTATATCATCGTTAACACGTTAACGTTTCAAATAAATTAGAGAGCACGTGCTGAGGGCATCAGTTTTGATTCGTCTGTGCCAACCGACGCGCGTTGGTTCTCGTACCTTTGTACGTTGCGACGGATTTCAATAGAGTAAGCGGTATATCCGGACTGCCGCAGACCATCGTTTCCAGTTCCGTCCCGCTGAATAACGCGAGGAAAGGTACAGGTATCACTTTGGACATTCCATCGCGTACCGCGGCTACTTGGGCATCGAATTCGTGCAGTCTATAGTTCAAGGCCAATCGAACGTACTCGTGCTTGTTTGCTGGTGTAATCTTTTGATATCTGAAAGCCGAGACAGGAGATATAAATGTAAGAAACGAGAATGAGCGTCGACGAGTAAGTGTTTCGTAGTCTCGCGTACCTGTTCGACAGCGGTACGTCGTGACCTACGGCCGACGGTGTCGAAAATGGCATTTCGAGAGTTTGAAAGACTTTTTCGTCGGGATCCATGTCCCGAATGCAGAGCAACCCGGGGACGTAGTCCCGGTCAACTTCGGTCAAGTCGGCTGGAGTTAACGAGCATCCGGCGAGCTGCTTCCATACGGGTTCGGCCAAATTCAAGCTCAACGGACTGCCCGTTCTTATCGCTATACCCATCAAGATTCCAAGAAACCGGAACATGTTCAAGTGCAGAGGCGAATCGGCGGTCGGGTTCAACAGGAAGCAATCCCTGTTGGTGCCGTTGTCTTCTCGGCCGTTCGGAGTCGGAATGAACAACGGTAGGGAACCGTTTTGCAGTTCATCGCACATTTCCGCGATACTCTCGCTATAACCGCCGCCGCAGTCGTCCACGCTCTCTCCTGTCAGGGGAAACGAACGAACGGAACGGTGAGCAATGAGATGAACAAATCGTCGCAAACGCGTCTCAATCTCTTAATCGTTTGAGTTGGGCGTTACAATTACTTACCGACGAATTTCACCTTCCATACCCTGTGCGGGAAGAAAAGGACGTCTTGAGTCAGCAGAGACATTTTCGAAACCATCTGACCAAAGACCGACTTGATACCGTCCGGTCCGGCCAAGCCGCCTTTGCTTCTGGCCCGTTTCACCTGTATTCGATTCAACTCTATCACTGGGCCGTGTTGCCGGTCTCTGACCATCGTCGCTTGGACCACTTTACGGAAGGTCGCCTCTTTGATGCTGTAGACGAGTATCGGGGCCAGTTTGCTGAGACTGAGGGGCCCGGTGATCGGGAACATCGGCAGACACGGGCAAAGCAGCTCGGCGAAGTGGTGCAACAGTACCAGTCGGCTGTGTAGCACGGAAAACGGAAGATCTTTTACCAAATCGTACTCCATTGGCGTGACGGCGGGCATTTTGGTCTGCGTGGCTTTGGTGGTACTCCAGGCGACGGTGTGTGCGCTTCCGCAGGCGACTCGCGTGATCTTCTCGCCTTGCAGCGCGCGAACCAACCGCGGTCGTTGGAGTGCGCTTGTCGTTCCGTCGCCCAGCTGACCCTCGTCGTTGTCCCCCCACGTGAAAACCTCTCCTTTATCGGAACAGGCTACGCAGTGCAACGATCCCGTCGCTATGGAGATGATCTTCTTGCTCTGAAGCGCCGTGATCTTACGCGGCCTACGCACGTGTTCGTCGATGCCGTGGCCCAACCGATGATAGTCTCCTTTGCCCCTACAGAAACACGCACATCAGTATATTAACGCGTCGACAGATTTTTCTGTAACAACTCGAAGGTAGGTGGCACGTTTAACCGTTACGTCATTCACGATACTCTGTATTTGTCGACAAATATGTACGATTTCAATCGGCGGTGTAGATTATTACTACTACATAACTTGACATAAGGGTTAAACGAAAATGCCTGTGAGATTGAACCAGCCATCTGTTGGCGCAACGACGAGCGAAAGTTGGAAATGTCGAGCAATCCGATATTACGTTGGCTGGAGAATCTGGCCGGCTGGGCCGTGTTAGCCCAGAAGACTCGTCGAAAGGGCAACGGATAGGATACGTAATCATTGGGCAAAGAGGAAACAGCGAACGAATCACCGTACCACGTGTAGATCGCTCCCGATCTCGTTAGAGCCACGGAGAATTGGCTGCCGCAATCGACTTTGATCACCCCGAGTCCCGCGAGAGACTCGATCTTCATGGGGACCTTGCATCCGTCGCTGCCGCCTCTGCCCAATTTCCCGTAGTCCCCGTCGCCCCAGCTCCAAACGTTGTCGTCGTCGGTGACGCAAAGCGTTTGCGCGTCTCCGCTTCCGCAGGCAACGTCGATCGCTTTGTAATCTTGCAACGCTTCGACCAGCTTCGGCGTCAGTTGGTCCTCGCTGTCCCCGTGGCCCAAACGTCCGTATCGACCTAAAACGAGAATACACACAGTTACCGTATTCCGTTAATCCGAAAACAAAATCAAAGGACGAATAAGAGGAAGCCGCAGAGCACGGTTTACTTCACCTTTTCCCCAGGTGTAGAGCAAGCCGGTGCTCGTGATCGCCGCGCTGTGATTACCGCCACAAGCGATGTCCACGATTTCAATTCCCAGAAGTTCTTCGATCAGTTTCGGTCGATCGTGCGACATCCGGTTCCCGTGGCCCAATTTACCGTCATCGCCTTCTCCCCACGAATAAACGTGTCCCTCGGAGCTGAGCGCGAGACAGTGTTTCCCTCCCGAGTTCACTGCAACTTTCTTCACGAACACGTGTTGAATAGATTCCAGAAGAGTCGGTTCCGTCACGGAGTCGTTTCCTCCGATTCCGAGTCGGCCGAGCGCACCGTATCCTATATCGAACAGAGCGGGGATGTCAGATTCGATCGAACAAGGGAAATCAGAAAGGGAAGCACAGTGCGTATCAGAAGCTTAGACGCACCGCATTTCACATCGCATTATTTTAAACTAAATTGATTCGATGCAAGTTTTACGATATTGTGGAAAACTATCCCAGTGGAAGGAGTAGGCGAACTGGCTTAGATCGGGAAGCTCTGTCGCGTTTAGATCGCGGGATTACTGTAATCATGTTTCAAAGTGTTCTAAGCATACGATAAAAAAAATCAATCAAAATAATAATAAATAATAGGGGGCGTCCAAACGTCTGATACGCATTGCATAACAATAAGTTTGAGAAATGATATTATTATATGGTTTGCGTACCCGTCGCATAGACCTTTCCATCGGCAGTGACGGCGAACAAGGTCTGCTCTCCCCCCGTAAGCTGGATCGGCCGAAGTGCGGACAGGTTCTCGCAGAGAACCGGCAATTTCGCCTTTGCACCTTCGAGGCCGCCCAATTGACCCCGATGATTGTGTCCCCAACCGTAAATCGCTCCGGAACCATCCCACGACAGCGTCCAGTCTTCCGGTCGGCGGTTCAGCCATTGTAACAGCTGCTCGTCGTGTTCCTGCTTGAACAACTGGTGGCTCTCGTGATCCCTGTTGGCGGTCTCACCGTCGGCGTTCATCTCGTTGATGCGCTTGGTAACCTCCAGGCAGAACGGCCTCGGAAGTGGCGTGCGATTCACCAGAGCTTTGGCGACCCTCGCGGAGAGACAGTACCTTCGAAACCAGGACCATTTGTGGATTTCCGAGCAGCAGTACATCCCGTCGAGTTCGATGTCGCACGCGAGAGCGACCAGCACCTTGAACAAATCGCTGTGCATCAGCTGTTTCCCACCACGGACCAACGGGTCTTCGTAAAAGTATTGTTTCAGCAGAGCTTGAGGCAGCGATCCGAGCAGGGTGGTGAGCGCGACCTCCGGCCGTATGCTAGGACCGGTCGTGTAAACGACCTGCAACTTCTTGAGCGCCCACATGCGCTGCTGGGCCGACAACACGCTTAGTTGGCTGCACTGGGCCAGGGTGGCGGCGAGTCTCGTCGCTTCGTTCCTATCCAGCCCGATCAAACCGTTGTCAAGCAGAGACTCGGCTAGCCCGATCGATGGCTCTGAGAGAACCGCTCTGTCCGAGACGAGCTCGTGGCCCGAGAGGCTGGCGAACACTGGGTGTACAGTGAACCGCCATCCCCAGCCGTTTACAGAACCGTCCGATGAGAACCTCCACTTGAGTTCGTCTCCGGGAATCCGGATCTCGCCGTTGGCCCACTCGCTCCACTCCCGACCAGACTTCACCGCCACCACCCTGTTGTTGGTATCCATGAACGCGAGCGGATCGTGGCGTCGTTCGGTCGAGCATCGTCGATCGAACTCAACCCTCAACGCCTCCGCGCCGGGAATCTTGACGTGGCCGGTCAACGTGGTACCGTCGATATACGGGTGCGGGCTCTCCTGCACCACCGGCTGTGGCAGATTGCTCCCGTTGTTCGAACTCTTCACCGTGTCCTCCAGCTCGGTGATGCAAATCTCCAGGATCATTGTGCGAATCGAATGATTCACCTTCGCGAGCGCTATTAACACCGACGACAGGGTCTCTCGGGCTCCTTTACAGACCCGATTCGCCACCGCCAGTTTCAGCAGATCGACCAACATCCTAGCGTCTTCCTCGGCGATCGTCGACGTGAAATCATCTAGGCTCGAGTCCGCCGAGCCGTTTCCTTCGCCGACCAATTGCGCGTTCGACGTAAGCGTCGCCGCGATCACGCTCATCGCGCTGCTCGACATCTTCGAGGCTCTCGAGGACAGACTCGCCGAGCTGGACATCGACGGGAACATGGTCAGCGGGTAGTCCTCCGATTCCGGGCTGGTTCTAGGATTGGCGATCAAGTTGGCCACTTCGGCGGCGTTCGCCGGTGCCTCGCCGCCGCCCTGCGAGCTTTCTCCAACGTTCTGATAGACGGCGTGTCCGACGCCAGTGCAGATACTTGCCTCGTCCACTCCTCCTGCTGCCGTTCCTATTGTAGCGATCGTTCCGACCGTTCCAGCGTCAGGCGATGTATCCGCGAGCGTGTAGGCTCCTCCACCGCCGGATCCGTTCCCGTTGCTCCCGCCGTTGACCAAGTTGGCTTGCCCACCAGCGGCGATCCGCAAGGTCGAGTGGCTTTGAAGCGCGGTCACTACGGCGATGCGTGCTTGCATTATTCGAAGCGCGTTGATCACGTGCTGCAACGCTTGCTGTTTCACCCCGTTGCTCTCTAGCGACAAGATAATACTCGCAAGAGAGGGTCGGCTGCCGTTAACGTTCGAGCCGTTACGAGCTCCGCTCGTGCTCGCACAGTCATCGTAGGCGCCGTTGCTGGTTCCGGGAACGGGGATTTTACTGCCACCACTGCTACCGGCGGCAGCGGCGAATCCGCTCGTCGAGCACGACGCCGCGTAAGTCGCGCCAGCCTCTCCGACGTTGTTTTTGAAACGTAGCATGGTCTGGCCGAGCGGATCTTTGGTTGTTGGGAAGGTAACCGGTTGTTGATTACTGGTCGCCGGCTGATAAAGAACCCAAGCGATGCTGTGGCTGGAGCCGCACGACACGCGATTCACCCGCGTGTCGTCGAGCTCGTGCACCAACGACGGTTTTTTGTTGACAGTCGTCGAGCCGTTGCCCTGCTGTCCATGATCGTTGTCGCCCCATGCGAACACTTGCCCGGTGTCGGTGACCGCGAGACAGTGCAGGGCGCCGACGGCCACGTGGACCACCTTCTTGCCTCGCAGACCCTCGACCATCGTGGGCTTTCGAACGTGATGGTCGTCGCCGTGACCCAACCGGAAGTAGTCGCCCTTTCCCCAGGTCCAAACCTCGCCGTACTTGGTCAACGCCAAGGAGAATTGTGCCCCGCACTCGATTTGCACGACGCTCAGACCGTTCAGCATGTCGATCAAGAACGGAGTTTTGCAGCCGTCGCTGCCCCCACGGCCGAGCTTTCCGAAGTCTCCGTCGCCCCAGGAATAGACGGAACCGTCGGCGGTCAACGCCATCGTCTGCGCGTCCCTGCTACCGCACGCGACCTGTATCACTCGGTGACCAATCAACGCCTGCACCAGCTTCGGCTTGAATCGGGTGGCGGTGTCCCCATGGCCCAATCTGCCATACTCGCCCAAGCCCCATGTGTAGAGCTCGCCCCTGCTGGTCACGGCGGCGGAGTGTCCGGAGCCGCAGGCGATGTCTCGAATCCTCTTCGCCTTGAGGGCTTCGATCAGCCTCGGTTTGTCGAGCGTCTGACAGTTGCCGTGGCCTAGCTTCCCGTCCTCTCCCTCGCCCCAGGAGAACACTTTGCCATCCTTGGTCAGAGCGAGAACATGCTTGCCGCCCGAGTGCACCGCCACCTTCCTGATCACGTACTGGTCAAGGAACGGTATCGGCTTCGGCTCGCAGACGTTGCTATCGTCGCCGAGGCCGAGCCGACCGTTCGTGCCTTCCCCGCAAGCGTACAGTTTCCCCTTCTGGCTGACAACGAACAATGTTTTGCTGCCGCCGGCGATGTAGACGGGCTTCAGCTTGGACAGAACCTCGCTGTAGACCGGTAACTTGATCTTGGAGCCCTTCAGGCCGCCGAGTTGGTCCTTGTCGTTCAATCCCCAGACGTAGACTGCCGAGTAGTGGGGCGCTTCAGTGGGCCATTGCGCGTTCATCTGCTCTTGCTCGATCTCCCAATCCGAGGCCAGGAACGAGACCGAGGTGGCCAGTTGGTTTTCAAAGATTTTCTTCTTGCCAACGATCCGAAGCCCGTGTATCCTGCAATCGATGCCACCGTTACGGCACTGTTTCACCGCGATCTCGATGCACGGGTAGTACTCTTTACTGTCTTGGAGAAGCAGGACGCTGGTGTCGGCGTGCCACACGTTGATCGTCGCCAGCTCGACCAATCGGCTGAACGTCTCGCCGACGTACACCGCGATCAGCGATGGCATGTAGCTGCCGTCCTGCGGGTTCACCAGTATCTTGAGCGAGTGCACCAGTATGCCGGGCAACATCTCTAAACGGATCCAATGTTGACACTGGACGCCGCAGCTCTGCCAGTACCAGCCTGACTCGTCGACCAGTCGGGCCGCCCAGTTCTCCCGTGAAGACACGGTCAGCGTTCGAATACACTTGGACCAGTCGTCGATCAGCGAGGATTCCGCAAAGTCTTGTCGGTGGTATCTGCCCGGTTTCCCGGCGTACACCGCCGCCGATCCGGGCTCGACGATCCGGCTGAATCCATGTCGGTGGCACCGTTTGGTGTAGAAACAATTCTCGCAGAGGTTGTAATTCTCGCAGTATTTGCACTTGAACCGCGGACCGGAGATCGGCAGCAGATGGCAGGAATTGCAGGAGAACGAGTGGTGGAAGGACGGCACCCTCTCCATCTCTGTCGCGCACCCGGTCCAACCGCTCTGGTGGGGAAAATCGACCGACACGTCTTCCCCGTCGTTGATTACGGCCGTCACGATCCCGACGGACTGATGGTTCACCGATCCCCACTTGTACTTGGGCACGGTCACGGACGCCATCACCCGGACCTTGTCGCCGACCTTGAGCGCGACCGGCCCGCCAGGTATCGTCGGCGGATGTCCCAACAGCTCGATGTGAATGAACCGGACCCAGTAGGTGGCACCCCATCGTTGCCACGCGACCTGCACGTTCAGATCGTGCAGGCCTCCCGGATCTATCTTCGTCACCTGCCCCACATCCCCGTACTCGACCTCCTCGTAGCTCTTGCAACACCGTACCAGCATGCCAGGAACCAGGTTGTCTCGCACGTAGGTCGCGTACTCGTCGACCGACAGAAAATCGGATCTCTTCACGTAGTTAGGCGGCATCGACGAGGAGACGGCGTCATTCGCTGACGGAGAGTCGTCGACGTTCTCGCTGGTCGAATCCTCGGGATCCGACAATCCGTAAACACTTGACAAGGTCTCGCTGTCGCTGAGCGCCGCGTCCGGGTTCTCGAGCAGCCAGGCCACCACGCTCTCGGCAGTGATGTAGCCGACTGCAGTGTTCAGGCTCTTGATCGCGAACTCGACGCTTCGCTTCGGGAAACCCATCTCCGTCAACTGCGCTATCAGAGGGCTCATCGGCGGAGGGCTCTTCCGTGCATTCCCGGAGTTTCTGCAGTGCTTCTTCTGGCTGGAGGTCAGCGATACCAACGAACAATCGGACGCGGGGGAGCCGGGTACTGAGACGGGACCTCCTCCGGCTCGCTGGATCGGCGAGTGACTCAGTTCCGAGGCTAGATACTGCGAGACTGTCAAAGCGGCCACTTCCAATTCTCTCCGCTTGAAGATGGGTCTTAAGGGTTGCGGTCTCGTCGCCCGGAGAAGCATCTCTTGGAATAACGTGGCACGTCTGTCGCGACAGCCCTCGACGACCTCCGCGTGGTTGTCGCTCTCGTTGCGGTCGTTGTCGATTCGATTGTCGTTGTCGTTATCGTTATCGTTGTCAATATCGACGTCGACCTTACCGTGAGGCGGCGGCGGTCGCCGCGCATCGTCGCCGATCTTGGTACCGGCGGTCCCGATCTCGTACTCGGCGTTCAGCTCGTCCTTGTTGTCATTGTCGATATCGACGTCGACCTTGCCGTTCGGTGGCGCTTGTCGCGCATCATCGCCGATCCAAAAACTGTCGGTCCTGATCTCTTGCTCGGCATTCAGCTCGTCCTTGTTATTGTTGTCGTCATCGTCGTCGTCTTCGTCGTCCTCGTCATCGTTGTCGTCGTCTCTCTCCTCCTCGTCAACGACGCGGTCGTTTTCGTTATCGAGATCGTCGACCACGTTCTCTCGGTGGTGGTGTTGGTGGTGGCGGTAGGGGTGATGGTCGTCGTCGTCAGCTTCGTCGTCGGCAATGGTGGCAGCGGTGACGACGTCTCTGGCACGAGTGTCGGCTGCTTGGAGACGGGCGCAGGTGCTCGTTCGAGAACGAGCACTGACTCTACGCGTGTGGACGCGTCTCCTGCGTCTGGTTCCGAGGTTAGTCTCGACAACCCTGCTGCCGACATCCCCCGCAGAACTTCTGCCATCAGCGACATCGACAACATCATCGTCGTGCGCGTTGCACTCGTTCTTCTTGTTGATCGGCTGTCTTAGAATCTTTCTCAATTTGGACTGGTGATCGAGAACCGCTTTCCCTGCGTTCAACGCGGCGAGCTGTTGCTGCTGAGTGCGCAGCACGGACGGGTTCACGGCGCCGGCGATCACCGGCATCCCGTTCGGACGCTTGTCCAATCCGCGATGACCCAGCAACAGGTTCGCCCAGGTCGACAAGAACGAGTCCGGCATAGGCATACGGTCCAGACGAAACTTCTCCGCGACACGTTTCACGGAGAAGAACGGCAGCTTGTGCCGCGTGTCGGTGTTGTGCATCTTCGTGAGAACTTTCGCGTGACTGGTAAACCTGTAGATCGTTCCAATTTGTCCGTCCACGTCAACCAGATCTCCGATTCGCGGCCTGTCGTCGAGTCCTCCGATGACCATCAGCGTAGCCATTACCGTCTGTTGGATGCTCAGGCTGTTCTCTCCACCGTTCTCGTTCACTTGTATATGGTAGAGAGGTCCGTCGCTGAGCAGGTCCGACGCCAGAGACAGTTTCGTGGCGAGGAACGCGTTCAGCGTCGCGTTCCAATTTGGAACCGAGTGCAAATATCTGATCAAAGAAACCAGCTCCTCAACGATCGTCGAGCTGTGAGAGGCCGTTAGGGACACGCGACACCTGTTCGCGTACGGTTCGGATGAGGAGCCGAGATCGCAGGAGAGCGCGATACGGCCCATTATGCGGAATGTTCTCTCGAGGAACGGCACGGCGTTCGGATTGCCGGCTGACCAACATGGCAGAATGGTGCTCAGCAACCGCACAGCCATTATCTGTTTCTCCAGGTTCGAGTTTCGCTCCTCCGCGATCACGTTCAGAAGAAAATCAATCCAAGGTTTGGTGCTCAACGACTTGCAGAGCTCAGTGGAATTGGCGATCGCCTTGAGCATGCTCAGCGTAGCCCAGGTCTCCGTGGATTCTAGCGAGAAACTTCGCGGAGACTGACCGATCGAACCGATTGAGCCGACCAAGTTCACGGTGTCGGCCTTATGCGCGGCCGATGTTACGCCGCGCAACACAGAGGCGAGCGTCTTTATGGCGGATGGTGTCACCTTGTCGGCCACTATGCCGCAGCAGAGCAGCAGAACGCGGAGCAACGCGAGAGAAGCGGACTTGAGGCAAGTGGTCGGCCGAATGTCGGGTACCGGGTCGCTCGTCGTTTGGCAGCTCGAATTCGGCTTGATCGTGTCAAGCGGAGTATCCAGGTCGCTGTCGGTCGCCGGTGGTGTCGTCGGTTCGGCCAGTTTCAAGTCGTACTTGCCCTCCTTGCCCATGCGATACGAATTGGTGTTGCCGTTGTCCCACTGGACTCGAACCCAACCGTCCACACCGGGCTCGTGAATCACGTGCCCCTCGCCGGGCGGAGGACCGTCTTGATCGCCCCATTTCCAATCCACCCCGCGAACCACTCGAGTCCCGACTTTCATCAAGGCCGCCAGCTCCTTGCCGGTCAATTGCACACTCGGCGGTTTGCTCTTTTCCAATGTATCTTCGTAAATCGCGGTCGTAGCGTCCTTGAACTTGAACTCGTCCGATTCCGGTCCCGTTGACGACGTCGCCACGATCGTGGCGTTTCTGCTCGCGTTCCCGGTCGCATTTACATTCGTGTTTGTGTTCGCGTTTCCGTTCGCGGCCATTGCCGCTGTCGCTGTCGCAGCGGCCGGTCCGATCTGCCTAAGCAACGTCAACACGCTCGACAACGTGCCCGAGTTGATTAACAGGCCAATCTCGTTGGCGTGCTGGTAGTTGGTCAACATGCCCAGTATCGTCAGCAAAAACCTGGCCCTCGGCAGTTTCCGCAACCAAGTGTACGTACCCTGGTTCAGGCTGCTCTTGTCGCTAATTTTCGGTTTGCTCGGCACTTCCGCTTGAACAACGTACGCCCGCAGCGCTTTCACCGCCCACGAGGTTACCTCCGCTTCGGACAGAATGATTCGCGACTTCTGATAGGGCGTTATCGATCGAATATTGTCGAGGCAATGCGTGATCGTGTTCTCGTCGACGCGCGTGTTCTCGTGAATCAAGCCGAGCCAGCCGTTCAACAACGAGTACTTGACCGACGTGATCAGATTGTCCTTGCTGAGCAGCTCTCGCATCATCAGAATTCCCTGTTCTCGCAGTTTGGCCCGCTGCGTCTGACAGTACATTGCCCGGCGCAAAGTCTCCACGTCCGCGCCGTCCTCGGTGACCACGAAATTGATTACGTTTGCCATCAGTTCGCTCGCATCGATGTTCAACGGCCTCTGTCTGACCCGTTCGGCGATCTTGCCGATTCGTTTCCTGGCGTCGTTCTCCGAGCTGTTCTCCAGCTTGGAGGGCGATGGCGGCGACGGTTTACCGGATACGGATACGGAAACAGAAACGGTAGCCGCCTCTTTCGGCGTCGTGTCCTCCTCCGACTTTTTCCGAATCTTCCCGTTCTGAATCGAAACGTTCACGATATCCTCCGGTTTGCTAGGCGATCCTCTGTTCCCGCGAACAATATCCCTTATCACCATTCGAACCGCCCTCTTGAACCTCGGTACCGTGTGCAATAGCTTCGCGTCGCGCAATCCTTTGATCTCGTAGCTGGTCGCTGACCGTATCTCGTGAAGCAGGAACCTGCACTTCTCTTGAGCCGGCGCGCACACCTCTTTGTAGCTTCTGTTCTGTTGCTGCCTGATCCGGATGAAGTTCCATTTGGTCTGATGAATCGCTCGAACCATGTCGGCCAACGGTTTCGGTAGTTTCCCGTTCACCCCGTTCCCCGTGATCTCCTGATCGATCGTCTCGATCGCCTGGTATCCTAGTCTGAGATGTTTCACGATCACCGCCATCAACAAACGGCCTACCTCCTCGACAGGGTGATCGCCGGAGAACTCGGTATGAGCCAACAGATTGTTCGCCTTCGAGTACTTGTCCACGATCGTCAGGAACGCGTGAACCTGCGGGTCGGTTCTGTGGGTCTCGGCGAGCGCGTGCACGAACGCCGTCACGCGGTCGTCCTTCTCCTTTTGCGGCTCATTCTTGATACGGGTCTGGTGCGGCAGCTGTGGCTCGGTCGGCGAGTTCGCCGCCGTTGATGTGTTGCTCCTCGCCTCTCCTTTCTCCTCCTCATATGGATTCGGCGGCTGTAGAACCTGCAAACCACCGCGGAAAAAATTCGCGTCCAGCCAAACGCCGGACTCCTCTTCGGCCGGCTGCAACGGTAGGCTCTGTCGCATTCGGTGCGCGTGCAATCCCAAAAGAAATCCGAGGGCTCGCTCGGCGTCGAGCAGAGACGAACACGCGTCCGTTGCGTGGATCGTGATCTCGGTGGTCTCCGGCTCCGAGTGGCAATAATGCCCGACGAAATACGAATCCATCATGGATCGCGGTGGCAACGGAGGCAATTGTTGCTGTTGTTGACCGCGAGCCGTGCTCGAAACACCGGAATAGCCGCCATCCCATCCGAACGTGATTTTCTCCCGAATCCCCTCCTCCGAGGAATCCGTCGCGGTCGTCGCCTCGAACCGCACCACGTCTTGTACGTCGTACACGTTGTTGTTGATCACCACCCAAAGACCACCGTCTCGATTATGGTTCTCCAGATCGGCCCAACGGATCACGGACGGCTCGTCCGAGAGCGAGATCTTGTTGCTATGCTGCGGAGCTATGATGCCCGGCCAAGACAGCTCGTCCGTCTCGTTCCTCTCGATGCCCGGTACTAGTTTGTTGAACCGGTCGAGCGCCTCCAACATCGGTCCGATTCGTTCCATCCAGTTCATCCGGAGCAGCAGCATTGGGTAATCGACTTGTAGAAGAATTAGGCAGGTGATCAGCTCTGGTAGCAAAACGTGGACAATGTCCCCCCTCAATACCGTGCAAACGAACACGAATTGTTTGAGGCTCGCGTTCGCCAATTCGGCCGCCAGTGTCGCAATCTCGGTTACGTGACTGGAGATCAGCGAAATGTATTTACTGAGAAGCGACTCCGCGCCGAGCATCTCTTGGTCGCACGAGTTCTCCGTTCGCGACTGATGAACGCAATCGTATAGTCGCGCCACTACCAACCGTTGAAATTTGAGCAGAAGGTTCAAACTGGGAGAAGCGTCGTTCCTCTGCCAGATCAACGACTCCTCGTTTCCGCGAATCGACTGATCCGACGACGACCAGCCTAGACGCAATTTCGATCTCGTGGTACATGTACCGTTCTTGATCAGCTGCTTCACCAGCTGCAACAGTGAGATGCTCGTGTTGCTGTTCTTCTCCGAATTAAGCTCTTTCGCTTGCTTGACCACGTCGCTGGATTTACTAGCGGCCGTCGTCGTCGTCGTCGTCGTAGTCGTCGAGGTTGTCGTTGTCGTCCCGTTCGTCGCGAAGAACTCCTTGTCGTCGATCAGCTCACTCGTTTCCGCTTTGATCGCGGTCTTCAACGCCAGCTCCAGACCGCCGTCTGCCATTAAACTAGACACCAACAAGTCTGCCATGAAACGTTGTCCGTTGTTGTTAACGTTGATGTTGGCATTCACGTTCAAGTTCACGTTACTGTTATTGATATTGTGGATGTTCGTGTCGATGTTGTTGTTGTTGTTGCTGCTGATGTTGTTGTTATCACCGGTCGCCTGTTCGTCGGTTCCGTTCGACTTGGACAAAAAGTTTGACAGAGTTTTCGCTCGTTCGTTCGCTGTCGGCAGGAGAATGCTCCAGCCGGTTTGCAAAACCGCTTGGGCCGCCTCTTGGATCGTCGCTAGAATTCCAGTGCCGCTGGCCAGCGTGACGCATCGTTGCTTCAAAGAACCGAGGAGGAGTCCCAGCGATTTCGCCTCGATGTTGTGCGTTATCATAGTGTGCAGCTGCAGTCGAAGCAAATTCAACGCGGCCACGGCCAGACACTCGCGGTCTTGAGTGGGTGGTCGTGTGCCCGGCAATCCCTCACAAGCCTTGCTCAACAGATTGTCCAACAGCCGGAACGTGTCCTCGGACAAGTCGACGACGAACGGCACCCTGGTCACAACCGACCAGGCGGACGTGCACCACGCGAAACTCTGACTTGGCCCGCAGGCTAGCCCGATCACGTTCTTCCCAGACAGAGTCGGGCAGATCGTCGGCTCGGCTACCACGCTCTCCAGCGCCGGATCGATCTGGCCATAGTCGTTTCTGCCCCAACCGTAGACCAACTGATCCTCTGTTAAGGCAAGCACGTGCAAGCTGCCTACGCATAGGTCTTTCACTTTCTTCGTCTTGAGTGTCTCGATCGCTTTCGGATAGTCGACGTGCTCCTCGTTCCCATGACCCAAACGGTAAGCCTCGCCCTTCCCCCAGGTATATACCTCACCGTACGCCGTCAGAGCAGCCGAGAATTGACTGCCGCAATACACCTTCATCACGTTTATATCCAACAACTTGTCGACGATCTTTGGCGTTTTCGATCCATCGCAACCGCCTCTGCCGAGCTTCCCATAATCGCCGTCGCCCCAAGAGAACACTATGCCAGACGCAGTGACGCACAGCGTTTGAGAGTCACCACTGCCGCACGCCACGTGCACGACCATGTGCCCGTTCATGCCGGTGACCAACGTCGGGACTGTCACGTCCTCCGAGTTCCCGTGACCCAACCTTCCGTAATTGCCACGACCCCAGGTGTAGAGCTCACCGTTCGAGCTGAGTGCCGCCGAGTAGGTGCTCCCGCACGCGACGAACGCGATGTTCTTGTCGACCAACGCCTCGATCAGTTTTGGCTCGTCGTACCATGTCCTGTCTCCGTGACCTAATCGACCGCCGTCTCCGTTCCCCCACGAATACACAGCGTTCTCTTGCGTCAGAGCCAAGTAATGCTTGCCGTCCGAATGAGAGGCGATCATCGTTACCGGTTTATCCGAGAAACCGTGCACCCGTTGCGGATATTGCGTCTCGGACCCGTAGTACATCATATAAACATTCCCGCTGATCGAAAGAATCATTAGAGCTCTCTCGGTGCAACAGAGCTGCTTGATACCAAGCTCGGCGATCGCGTCGCAGTAAAACGGGGACGCGCCGTTCCCGAATTTCACGGTACCCCAGGCTAAAACTTCCTGGTACGTTTGATTTTGACTCTTCGGGAATCTGTCGATTACCAACGGTGGCAGCAGCGGAGCGGCCAGCCTGCTCAAATTGCACATTATAATCACCGCCGCTTTCCGTAGGTCGACGGACGTGCTGTCATCGTCGGGCAATCTCAAGTACTTGAGCAGAACTTCGCACGGACCCGGTGCCATGTTCTCGTCTGGACGTCTCGATTTCGAGGCTGGGATCGCGTTCAATCGCCTCAACAATGGTACCAACGGCGCCGTGCTTCCCGGTGGTATCACGCGATTGTCTTGATGCTTGTGTTTCCCGCTTAGGTGAAGCAGCAGGCAAACGGAATCCAACAAGCTAGATAGAGTAGCTCTTTGCGTGACCAATTCCAGCAA
Source organism: Lasioglossum baleicum (assembly GCF_051020765.1). NCBI lineage: Eukaryota > Metazoa > Arthropoda > Insecta > Hymenoptera > Halictidae > Lasioglossum > Lasioglossum baleicum. The sequence goes on from NC_134929.1 coordinate 9,312,048, forward strand.
CAGGCACAAAGCAGTATGCTGATCGGTCAACGGTATGGGGCACCATGATCTTCCACTGATTATATCCCTGAAAAAACCAAAGAGATTACATTCTAGTTCGCCAGACGGTTCGATGTTGGAATATCGAGTAGCAAACTCGAAGAGGATCGTATACCCCGTGACAACTTGTCGTAAAAATTTCGCAGATCGTTCCACCACTTCCAGCCAGACTTGAGAAACGTTCGTCTCGTCGAACAGCGTCGCCTCCGGTAACGATTGCAAAGCTTCCAGCGATTCCGATAACAGCTCACTGCAAAATTCTATATCCTCGCCGGATCTCCAAGCCCGTCGTAGGTACGCAAACGAGAAATTTAGAGCGGCGCGAGAGCCTACTCGTGCTAAACCCAACGTCGCCTTCTCGTTCGGTCTTATCCTGAAATTATTACACGTGCCCGATGAAATCGTTTCGTTCGATTCAACTGTAGCTACTCTACCACTCTACAGAAGTAAAATCCTTTCGTCTCTAAACGCGACAATTAAGTACTGGGTTGGCAAGAAAGTAATTTAAGATGAAATGAAACCGAATTTTTTTATTCAAGCAATGAACTTTAATCAATTGAATATTTTCTATATGGCGGATGTGACATCACTTCCCAACTAAGCTTCAATAATTTTTCACGTGCTCCACCACGATAACGCTAGGCCACACACATCTTTGGTAACACGTGAAAAATTATTGGAGCTTGGTTAAAAAGTGAATGTCACATCCACCATATAGCCCGGACATTTCACTCTTTGAATGGTAAAACATTCGCTAATGATGATGACCTGAAATCGCACTTGGATCAGTTTGTTGGCGATAAGGATCAGAAGTTTTATGAACGCGGAATTATGAAACCACCAGAAAGATGGCAAAAGATCATCGAACGAAATGGAAAGTATTTTATTGATTAAAGTTCATTGCTTGAATAAAAAAAATCGGTTTTATTTCTCCTTAAAATACCGAGATTACTTTCTTGCCAACCCAATAATTCCTAGACGGTTCGTTCGAACGCGAACAAAGTTTGAGAAATAGAAGATTAATTGCAATACATTTTTTGTAGTTTAGCGGCTGGTTTAGGCGCCATTGGAATGTCTTTGGTCTCGTGTGGTTTGTGACGAACAAGAGCCATCAAGTATCGTCGTGCTACTACCAATCGTTGTTTCAGTCTTGTCGAGGATAATGTGCTGTTCGCTACTTCGTGACACAATTTCCTTTGTTCTTTGATGAGTAAATCGATGCATTCGGTTAGGTCGGACAGTGCTGGAAAAATTTTTTGTTAACTATTAAAACAATTCAAAAACTTACGACGATAAAAGAAAATTCTATAATAATATCTTACATGGTTGGGGACCCCAGAGCCAAGAGTCCATAGTGCGTCGGGCCGGAGTAGTTTTTTCCGCGAAAGCATTTGCTCTTGACGCTTCCTCTTCGTCTAGCTTCTGACAGGGTCCACAATTACAGCCATGTTGCGGACCACAAATACCATCGCAACACAAGCATGACAACACTCTCATGTTACAATAATAATGGCCAGTTTCACCTGAAAAATATCAAAGATCCGTTAAACCTATATAACATACCAGAGACACAAACAGTGCCAACCATATATAGCTTTGGTACCTTTTCTAGCTGTTATGCCTGCCGAGTTGATTAAGCCGTCACTAAAAGAACCTACAATCTCACCATCCCGTATCATTTCGTTCCATAGTTTGGCCAAACCGTCTCGATAAAGTAAACGCTTCAGATCAGTTTTAAGCCACTTTGCGTCCAAACGAATCTCTGGCCTAACTACGATATCCAGTGGAACGCTCATGTTGATTCTTTTACTTGACGGTTGGTTAATTCGATTGAATTTTTATAAAATTAATTTATTAGCAGAGTATCGTGCGATTATGAACGCATATTTTCTGTAATCTAACAGTGCCTTACTTTAATGTCCAGTAAAATGCATTCTCGTGGATTATGTAGCGATTTATTTCACATGCGATGATTACCAGCTAGTTTTGTAAACTTTGCTGGCTTGTACTGCTGCATAAACAACGTTGAATCAATTTAAAATGAAGTTTAACCTTTCACTAATTTTGCATCAACGCTTATCGTAGATTAGTGAAAATAGTTGGAGGAAATTTTTCGAATACCCTCGGCTAGATGAATTTTCCGAGTTTACGATACATTCGTTTCTTCTCGTTGTAAATCGTCTGGAATCCATTGGAATCGCTCATTGTCTTTAAACGACACCATAATGACAGTATACGTTTGACAAGTTCCAAGAACGATCGTTTGATTTACAATCGGTTAAAGCTGTCATTGCCAAACGTCAACAATAATACGCGTTCCTCGAAGTTGCTCTTTCTATCGAATCACATTTTCCAGCCGAATTTTGTAACAGAAAATATGTTATCCGCTTCTCGCCTCTCTATTGATCGTTAAAAAAACTCGAGCGACAGTCACGAACGGTAACGAAGTCGCGATAATCGGCGGAGGATATCAAACGGCGCAGGTAATACATTACTGAATATTCGTATACATAGTCCATCCCGCGATTATTATCAAACTTTTCGTTCACGATGCCTGTGTGTACGGAATACATTGTTCACAGAAGCATCGCACGAATTCACTACGAACCGCGAGCCACGAGTATACAGGCACCTCTATTTTGCGAGATACGATTTTATCCAATCTCGAAGGTGTTGACACTCTGGAAAATTCATTGAATCGAGATATTTCGCCCGTCGAAAAATCGAAAGAATATTCATTCACGACATTATCAAAATGTTTAGCAGCGCACGATGCGCTATTGTACGGCACATTCGAAAATATGGTGAGTAGCGAACGTGAAAATAAAAATGAGGAACCGTAAGATAGGTTACGTTGTTCTCGTATTTTATGAAAAACTGACACGCTACTATAGAATGAATCTTAATTGTAGGACAACGAAGACATATTCGACACTCGATAGATACATTTGCGAACAACACGAGTCGATGTCAATCAGAAGAATTGCCAGCAACCCTTTGTCGGGCATGTGGACAACCAACGGCGATAACGCATCCTCATTTACTTAAAAAAGGGGAAGTTGTACCAGGTATCCAGCTAAACGAATTCAAAAACAGGCGAATGAAATTGATGGAAAGCATTGTCTCGCACGGTTCCGATCCGAGCGTAGACAAATCTCATGTCGTGATTATTCCGTCCTCTTCGAAAGTGTACATATCCGAGAAAATCCCGTACGTGTTCCGTCAAAATACAGACTTTTTATATTTCACTGGTTGTCAAGAACCCGACAGTATTTTGGTGATTACAGCGAAGAATGAAAACTTTGTAACTGTACTGTTCGTTAAACAGCCAGACGAACATTCTGAATTATGGGACGGACCTAGAACCGGAGTCGCAGATGCCCCTACGTTATTCGGTACTGATTTGGCACTTCCTATTACAGAGTTCGAACAATTTCTAGTCTCGTTCGTAAATGACAACAGAAAGTGCAGTGTTTGGTACGAGAATAACAACATAATGCAACCAAACCTGCATAAAAGGTTACTCGAATTAATTAAGACAACTGATAATCCGAAATTTGTTTCCCCTACAAGCATAATTCATAAAATCAGATTAATTAAATCTCAATCAGAAATCGATCTGATGAAAAAAAGCTGTGAAATTGCTTCCGCGGCGATATCTAGAACGATAGAAACATCGAAACCAAAAATGAGTGAACACCAGTTGTTTGCGACAGTGGATTACGAGTGTCGTATGAATGGGGCAGAATTCTTAGCGTACCCACCAGTTGTCGCGTCTGGTAAAAATGCTAATATTATTCACTATATTAGTAATAACCAAATTATTCGAGACGGGGATATGGTTTTAATGGACGCAGGTTTGTCATCGACATAAAGCTAACTTTGTTTTCATTGCTGTATCTCTTGTAGTTTATTTTCTTAATGTTTCTTTTTAGGATGCGAATACCATGGGTATACGTCCGACATAACTAGAACATGGCCAATCAATGGCAAGTTCACACCAGAACAAAAAGTTTTATACGATATTATATTAGACATTCAGAACATTTTAATTTGTAGACTGAAAGAAATGCCTTCCTTGGACCAATTATTTCACGATATGTGCACTTTGTTAGGCAGAAGATTACAAGACATTGGATTAATACCGAAACAGTTAACTGGTGAAAAATTACTTTCAGCAGCGTATACATATTGCCCGCATCATGTAAGTCATTATTTAGGAATGGACGTGCACGATACAGGCAAAATTTCTAGAAGCATAAAACTTCAACCAGGAATGATAGTGACTGTAGAGCCAGGTATAATTGAACCAAAAACGTTGCCTTAATTCACTCAGCATTTACTTCATCGATATTTACAGGTGTATACGTAAGCTCGAGAAATCAATTTGCACCATCGCAATTTCATGGTTTGGGTATACGCATCGAAGACGATGTTTTAATAACAGAAGCCGGACCAGTGGTTTTAACTGAAAAATGTCCAAAGGAAACTGCGGTAATAGAAGCCTTAGCAAGTCGGAATCAGTAATCGCAATGGTAACAATGATTTCTATAAATCTATTCATTCGTTTAATGTCGTAACAAATGTTGATACAATAATCGATGTAACTTGATCGCTTTTGTTTCGTTTCAGATTAAACGAATAATACATTCGTGTTATCGATGTAAGAAATTGTACAAAATTCCATTCGAATGACATAGTAACAGTACAAAATTATCGTTGCAAGTATCGAAAATTTGTATACATTTCTACGTATATTATTCGAATATTTGCTTAAGTGGAAACAAGTGAATATTATATACTTGTAACCAATAAAGAATCACTAAGAGGAAGAGTAATACAGTGTACACAAAAAGAGCTAGCATGAACATTTGATGTTAAATCGATTAGAAATTAAACATTTACGAATGTATATAGCGTTGATAAGAAACAAGCACGGTTACTATTAATTCGTTAATAAAAGTGCCAGAATACGTTTACTAAAAAATGATCGAAGCTGTTTCGCATCTGTCGCGATGGCTAACGCGAAAATCTTAGATGACAAGATTTCTTAATTTCAAATCGGCTTGTTTTAGAGCGATGAAATTCGTTAGCTGCTTAACTCGCAGTCGCGACCAAACGACGTGATCGTGTAATGCATGAATTTGAGCTGCTGCAAGCGCAGCAGTTTCCGGATAAGCAACTGTGGTACATCCAAGTCCTAAAGATAACAAATAATTAATGATATACGATACGATCAAACAAGGAACTATAATTCTAATCGAATGCGCAATTATATATCACCTGAGGGTACATTCACCGACGACCATATGTCCTGTGAAATGTTTTCCGGCTTGAAAGGTGGACAATTAATAACAGGCAAAGACGTGTTTCCAGACAGTACTGGACCCAATCCATTGCTTCTCCCTGCTACAGCTATTAGCACCACCTAGGAGTGAGAAAAACAACCGAAGATAACTCAAAAACAAGCAATATATTCGTTTATATCAGTAGTTTTATCACTGTGTTTTGGCGATAGTATGGTGTCATGACATAAACATTTAAGAGATATAAGGTCGGATACAATCCACGGAAAATGAAACAGAAAGAATCAACCCCAGTGTCGCTATTCTGATAACGTTCATCATATTTTTATGAATCCTTCAGAGTATTACGACGAAATTTTCGAAATTGTTACAAACTAAAAATTTACGTCGCATGACAAAATGAATTTATTCGCTTTCGAAAGAAATAACATACCTTTTCGAAACTACCTTCGTATTCGGAGAGGATACGTAGTGTTTCTTGAGTTCCTTTATGAGCGCTACTCACACGAAGATGAACGTTTAAACCAAGAGACTTGGCATGGTTTGCTATTTTCTTGCAATGTTCTTCATCAGATATCGAGCCCATTAAAATAACGACATGACTATTATTTGGAGGAATAAGATAGTTTAGTTGATCCGCCACCCATTTAAAATTGCGCTTGACGGTGTTTAAATCTTCTTGAGTAACTGTTGTTAGGTTTCTGTACACCTGAAATGATTGATTTCATTCAGTAATAACGCGTTATACTGGAATAATTTAAATAACTGTATAGACAAATACTTGTTTATCTTTCATCAGCCGTTTATCGCCGGATGGCCAAAGTCTCCACGAGTCGCTATCAATTATATCTGCTACCATAATTTCACCATTTGTGTCCACGCCGAATTCTATTTTCATGTCTACGAGAGCGCAATCTCTAGTTGCCCATGCCCGCTCCAAAATTTCAAACACAACAACAGTTGTTCGTTGCATAATATCGAACTCATCTTTTCCTATTGTAATTCCATTCAACTTGAAACCTGCAGAAATAACTTGTTCTTCCGACCACTGAGGATCATGATTAGCATCGTCTTTAAAGAACGTTTCTTGTAACGGTGGATTGAATCTATATCCTTCTGGAACTCCTACAACAATACAAATGCAATTACATAAGTACCTACTTAAGTATAATTTCATTGAACAGTTTATTAACATTTTTAGTGCCGAACAAACATATTTCATTGCTGGCTGCATTCGCGAAAAACGATTGTTTTATTCTAATTTATAAATTTCTAATGATATTAGAACCTTATCTTATTCTAATTTATGGGTTCATCTCTAGTATCGTAAATTTGGCTCTGCATTTTACGCTCGAGTTAAATTTTTCAATCAACACTAAAAGAGTTGATCTCTATGCTATGCTGTATTTGCTAACCTGGATGTCTCTTTAGAAAGCTACCGGTAGCCAATCTTCTGGTAACCCATTCTATGGGTACCATCTCACATTTTCTGGCGATAAAAGTTGTATCGTTTAACACTTTAACAAATGCAGTGTTCAGTCCTGCTTCTTTCAATAACTGGAAAACTTTAGCTGTGGTAACTGTACTAATAGCAGCTTTGCCTTCCAAATCGTGAGACTTTACACCATCTCCGGCAGTGATACGATCTTTGCTTTGCAAAAGACATAATTCAGGATTATTTTGTAGCTCGTAGACCTGTTTGGTCTTTCCTTCAATAATTAACTTTCCACGTTCGTATTCTGTAAATCAGAAACAAAATCGTTTATTATAAATCGTTAAATAGCGTTAAAAGCCTTGAAATAATTTAGAAAGCATATTGTAACCTTTTCATTAAAAATTAAATGTTAAAATGCCATTCGTTAGGATCGTATAATTTATGATAAGCTGCTAAAAAAAATTTATTAAATACAAAGAAATGCATGCATGTTTTTTTTCGTAGAATCATTTTAGAATAAACATAATAATGAATTTCTTTGATGTAAAACGTGCAATCTTACAAAAGAATTAAAATTTCCCAGAAAAATGTTTAAATTGCTGAATGAAAATTGAAAATACCATAACGATAATTAACCCTTAGGCACTACTAAATATTGCTATATCAGTAATGTAAAATAATTGTTGTTATCAAATTACTTAAAATCAAACAAATTGCTAAACATTTGAGTATGGCATGAGTAAATTGCATCAGTTTAATATGCATAAAAAGGAAAAAATCATATAGAATGAACATATTCTAGGTCAGAAGAAATGTTTAAATAGTTTTCGTGTTAAAATAGTGCAAAGGGTTAACAGTTGAAACGCGACTGCTTACCGGTCATGTTTCTTCTTCTTCGATTACTTCCCGAATGCTCAGCTGCCCAGCTGCCCACCCAGCTTCTCTCCATTCTCTCTTCTTGCACACAATTGAGTCTTGAGCAGTCTTGAGCAGTCTTCAGCGATCCCCACTTTGAAAATTCTGCTTCGTTTGATTGGCGTAATTTTATAAATTATTCTTATGTGGTAAATGAATATATATAATAATACAGGATAAGAACAACAGCGAATAGGTAAACACGATTTGGAAATACATGCGGATTCAAGGAATTGAGAAAATAATATTCAACAGTTCTGCTTTATCTTATTTATCCGGTAGAGATAACAAATTAATTCAAATGCATAGAATACCATCGAAGATTACATATATTCGTTACTCGATCGGAAGCAAATAGAAATGAAAAATAAGTCTATAATATCTAGCTAAATATATCTTCGAAAGAAGAGTATGTATACATATACATATTTAGCAATCAATTTAATATACGTATCATAGCATTGTCATTATATAATGTTGAATCCATTCGTAACATGTTTTCGAACAAAAAAAGCAGACCATGATCGATGTTCGATGGAACATGGAACTAGATCACGCATAGAAAAAATGGAGTTGGCATAACATAAAATACATGGTAAATGTTTTAATAAGTTTGATCGCGTGTACAGAATTTCAATTCGAGAAATAAGAGACTACATTTAATTCCGTCGTAAAGTGTTTTGCGACTGCAGTCGATTTGTTAATTAGTATAAGCATAAGGAAAGGATCGATAATTTTTAAAGCAAGATAATAGCTAAATAAGCTAACCCCCCCAATCAAAAGCAGGTTTCCATTGGTCTACGCATTCATTCGTGCCGAAGAAGCCAGTCGAGAGTCATATTTCATGCGGATCTCTTTCAAGCTGACAGCAGAACATCACGACATCACGACGCTCAAACGTTTGACGCACGTGGTACGTAAACGCATGCTCTAATCTTCTACACATAAATGTGAATGTTTTTTCAAACAAGATTCAAATTGTATGAATTGTACTTTCTTCTGTCAATAGTACAGAAGAAATTTAATACAGAAATTTAAATCGGGAATCCATATTTATAGCTTTGTTTTCATTCAACAAGTGGGCACAGTCCATGATATAATCGCAAATGAAAATTTTTTAAGCGATCGAACCTTGAGCAATTTAGCATAATTATTTAGATTGTATTGAACACTGACACATACAACAATGACGCGTACATACGCGTGATATACGTATACACATATATAATTAAACTTACGCACTCACGAGCGTGTTATAGCATAGCGCATTTAGAACAAATTTGTAAACGATAAACGCGTCAATTTCAAAATAAAACTTTGTAGAAAGTACTTTCTTATCATTGTTGTCATGTAAAGAAATGTTATAAATTCGTTTGCCATGCTAAAGGCGTAATTTCTTTCCTTTTTAATCTTTGTATTGTAATGCAAAGAATTTGTTTTGTACAAGTGCTGCAATATTTTTGTAATATTATTTGGACTTGTACGATTAACTTACAAGTTATTTTGTACACATACCGACCTGAATGCGATACACTGACGAAATCAGTTGCGAAATGCTGATTAAGCAAGCACATAAAAAGAGTAGAGTAGTAACATTGAAAAAGAAGTTCTATCAGCTCAACAGGGGTCAATAGTTTACAAGAGCATTACTGATAATTGAGAAGAAATCTCGAGGGGGTCTAATACACGATCTGTAATATACAAATATTATTTGTTTTCTGCAACTGTTGTGTAATGTCGTAAAGTTCCGTGCACAATAACAAAATCTTTAAGAGACACAACTAAACGCAGTGGTATAGCTTATTCGTTGTAAAATGATAATTGTTGACAGAAATTTTAGATTAATCAATGGACAAATGGTTTTTGTAGATTACAATAAAAATGTCTTGCAACGTGCAAGTAGAATCCCAGATGGAAATAACGTCTAGAGGGAACAACAAAGGCAGAAGGCTGCACAGCAAAGGAGAAACTAGGGGTCAAAGAATGTCTGGACTTACGCACGAGTGCGGTGTTTTCGGATGCATTGCTGCTGGCGATTGGCCGTCTCAAATCGATGTCGGTCAAGTTATTTGTTTAGGTAAATTAAACCATATACTTTCTATTCCTTGTTGTTCTTTAAAAAGCACTCCACCGATTCTTTCACAGAGGCAATATTTGTCTAGGTTTAGTTGCCCTACAACATAGAGGTCAAGAGAGTGCTGGAATTGTCACTAGCGAGGGTGTTTGTTCGAAATCCTTTCACGTTCACAAAGGTATGGGAATGATCAACAACATTTTTAATGACGAAAACATGAAGAAACTCCGTGGAAATCTTGGCATTGGCCATACTAGATACAGCACAAGCGCAGCAAGCGAAGAAGTCAATTGTCAACCGTTTGTGGTTCACACAGCGCATGGAGCATTAGCCGTTGCTCATAACGGAGAACTAGTTAACACGGAATCTTTGAGGAAGATGGTATGCGTAATGTGTTAATCCTTTGCACTCGGAGCTATTTTAACTCGAAAGTTAAACATTTCTTCCCCGACCTAGAACAATTTCATTTTAAACTACAATTTGTGATATCGGCGCACTGGTTCGATCAATTGTACAAATATAGCAAGTTTGCAAAATTTACATGAAATTTAGTTTAAATTTCATTTTATATGATTTTTTTCGTTTTATGGATATGAAATTGGTATAATACTTTGTACAATACTTAAATGTTTAGTAATTAATTAGATACCAATGTATTTAGTAATGTAAACAATATTTTAAATAATGGTACAGCAATTTTTAATGGTGACTCTGAGTCACCGCTCGAGTACTAAGGGTTAATAGTTGAAGTACATTTCTGTTTTTTCAACTTTACATCTGAGATTTTCTAATTCACACTTGTCGGCTTAGGTGTTGGGTCGTGGAGTTGGCTTGTCGACTTACTCGGATTCCGAATTAATCACACAAGCTCTTTGCTTAAACCCTCCGGAGGGCGAAGTTAACGGCCCAGATTGGCCAGCGCGTATTAAACATCTTATGCAGTTAGCACCGTTATCGTATTCCTTAGTAATTATGCAAAGGGACAAGATATACGGCGTCAGAGATCCCTATGGAAATCGTCCATTGTGTCTCGGGAAGATTGTGCCAATTGGAAATTTGGGTATGTCAACATACATAGATGGAAATATGTGATATTCTTTATCGAGAAAGACAGTTTGATGGAGTGTTCCTATGTAGCAGGAAACGAATCGGACGATGACGATGACGAACCCGAAGGTTGGGTTATTTCTTCCGAATCGTGTGGATTTCTAAGTATTGGAGCGCGATACGTGCGCGAAGTATTTCCTGGAGAAATTGTAGAGCTCACACGCGAAGGTATTAAAACTATAGACATTGTCGACAGACCAGATAAAAAGCCACAAGCCTTTTGTATATTCGAATATGTTTACTTTGCGCGCAGCGATAGTATTTTCGAAGGTAAACTATCAAAATATCATTATACATACCAAGATATGGATATTGGGGCTGTTACTTTCCTTCGAAGGTCAAAGATCTTGAAGCTTTGGATCTTCAAACTTCGAAGGTGATGAGAACCGAAGTTTCGAAGTTTCGAAATTAAGTTTTTTTATATTTTTTATATCCTGTAAAAATTCTGTCAAATATTTTATTTATATATTTATTTGTCAAAAATCACGACATAACATGAAACTCGTAAGTTACAACTTAATATGATTCGAAGACTTCAAAGCTTCAATACTTCAAAACTTTATGCACTTCGAAGTACCCTTTGTTCCTCCGAATTTTCGAAGTTTTGGAAAAGTAACAGTCTTAATAGATATCGATATAGATTTTCAAATTTTGTTTTTCTACTGTACAGGACAAATGGTATACTCTGTTCGAATGCAATGCGGACGGGAACTTGCTTTAGAATACCCAATAGAAGCAGACATAGTCAGTTCTGTACCCGAATCAGGAACTGCAGCTGCTCATGGCTATGCCAGACAGGTAAACGCAACGAATATATTTTTCGAATGGCTAAATTAGTGTTATAATAACAAGTACATTTTGAAGATATCATTTCTTTTTTCGTAGTCTCAAATACCGTTTGCGGAAGTATTATGTAAAAACAGATACGTTGGCAGAACGTTTATTCAGCCTAGCACACGACTCAGGCAACTTGGCGTGGCAAAGAAGTTTGGAGCTCTGTCAGAAAATGTAAAAGGGAAAAAGTTGATTCTTATCGACGATTCAATCGTTAGAGGAAATACTATTGGACCTATTATTAAATTGCTCCGAGATGCTGGAGCGAAGGAAGTATGTTTCTTAAGAATTTATTTCGTTCTATGCGTATTTGTTTAACATTACTATGTTGTGCATTTACAAAAAAAATTACATTTAATCGTATTTTTGTAGGTTCACATTAGAATAGCTTCACCTCCATTAAAATATCCCTGTTATATGGGAATCAACATACCAACGAGGGAAGAATTAATTGCAAATAAATTGGATAACATAAAGCTAGCGAAACACGTTGGAGCTGATAGTTTAACATACCTTTCAGTAGATGGACTTGTAAAAGCTGTAAGATTTGGTATGGATAATCGAGAAAGCAGTTACATCGGTCACTGTACCGCTTGTTTAACTGGAGATTATCCTGATGAGCTTCCCGGTGATTTGAATTGGTGAAAAAATGAAACCGTATTTACAAATCTACAGACAATGAATTACACATTATTAAACTTGTGTATTATGTATGCTGTTTATTTTCATATTAACGTTAATGTTACTCAACAAGATCTTATTTTTTTCGTGTAACTTAACAAACAGCCACGTAACTAATGATCAGTCACCACTGTACATTTTTGAAAATAATTCAGTATTTCAAAACTAATTTATATAAGGTATACATATTAATAACGAAAGCCTTAAAATATTGTGATTTTCGAATCACACTGCTATCAAAACTTAATTTTTAAAAAAAGAAAAGATAAAACTATCTTAACAGAACATTTAAGAACAAAATTTTGTTCATACGTGCATTATTTGATGCAATATTTTTATAAATAAATGCGTAGAGAATATACAAAAAAAAATTACTATATACTATATACATTTTATTAGTTCTTAGTGTAAAAGAAATGTTCGATCAAAGGGTACAAACAAAGAAATAAATAAATGTTGTTTAAACTGTATCACCGTGTTAATCGTATTTAATTAATTTGAGAACGTATTCGCGCGAGATCGTTGCAGAGAATATTGCCGTTAACAATTAGATTTTTAGAGAATTACAGGTATTGATGAATGCGAATGATACATACTTTGTGCAATTATCGTGCAATCATTTTAGCATTCATGTTCTTTCGCGTATGCTTTCAACTGTTCTGATATCTCTTTCATTTTCGCTTCTCGTTTCAGCTGTTTGGAAACTTTATCCTTAGTTGAATCTACTCGATCAACTTCTGTGTTACATTTTTCAATGCTAAGTATTCTACAATTGCCGCTAACGCCTTTGTCCTCTAAAATATTCGAAGCGTCGGTGTCTGACTTTTCTTCTACTTGGTTAAAGGGCTTTTTACTTTTCGGCAAAGGTCGTGCCTTTTTATCTTTTATTTTTTGTACTTTACGAGCCTTACTTATATTTTTTTTTCTGGGCAACCTAGTTTTACATGTACTTGGATGGCAACCGTCATCTTCTAAAGTCGAAGATTGTGGTTCCATTCCTGACGTCTCTGATTCCTGATTATTGCTGTCACGACTACTTTCAATTGTATTTAGGGTCTCATTCATAATTTCATTGGGAAACATTGGCTGAGAGTGAAATTCATCGCCGCAATGACTGGAAGTTTCTTCACCCTGGTCGCAAGTGTCTTCAGCCTTATTTACACTATTAAATTCATCTTTATGATTATAGATGGCAAACGGATTATCTTCGTCGGATTCAGATTCAAGCGTTATACCCAGATCCTTTTTCTCTTGCCTGATCCTTCGTTTCTCCAAATAAGAACGAAGGGCATTTAATCTATCGGTTCTCATGGACTTCCAAAATGAAAGAGCTGTAAAAGATATAAATGTGAACTCCGCTACGATTACAATATTATTAACCCTTTGCACTCGAGTGGTGATTTGGAGGCGCCATTAATAGTTCTCATACGATTATTCAAAATATTTCATCATTAAATTTGTATTCAATAAATTACTAAACGTATTTAATAGTTTAATAAACTACTAAAAGTATTGCACGAGGTATTACATCAGTTTTATATTGATAAAATTAAGAGAATCATATATTAGAATAGCTCAGAGTGCAAAGAGTTAAGGGGGTAGACTCTCGTTTCCAGGATTGCAAGGGTACAGGATGCGCCTTCTCATTCTTTGATAATGCAAAGATAGGGGTTCTTCAGTAGTCAAAAGCGCTAGATAAAAGATCAATCTAGGCTGCAGACACCCTCAAAAGTCCTATTTTCACGTTTACAAGGCATAATTTGCATTATTTGGAAGCATAATGCAACAGCTACATGCTGCAGAATAATGCAAATTATGCCTCATAAAAGTAAACTTAAAACTTTTGAGGATGACAGCGGTCTAGATTGATTTTTTATCTAGCATTTTTGAGAAATGAGAAGGTGCATCCCGCACCCTTGCAATCTAGAAAACAAGTCTATCCCCCTAAGTAAAAATTATGTCAAATTATACCTTCCTCTTGATATCGACATGGTACTCCAGCTAATTGAAGAGTCTTTGAGTTTGGAACGCACTGATGATGATCCGAATCACCGAGTACTTCTGTTCTAGGTTTTACAAAAATTCTCTGCATTTTTAAAATCTTCCTAGTTTTCGCAAAATATTCTAAGTTTCGAATATCATCGAAGACAGGATCATCTGCTACGAGAGTGTCGTTCCTTTTGAAAAACATGTATGTACCAATAACATCTTCATAGGCACCTTCATAAAACTACAATCATTAGAAATTACCGATAACATTGTCGGTGAAATATTATTCGTCCTATGCATGGCACAATGATCACTTTACCTTTCCATTAATTTTCATAATCGGATGTTCCGTGTCTACACCGATCATGTCTAATTGTAATTCTTCCTTGCTGAACACATTACCGTCTTCAAGTCCTTCGAATTCTACATACACAAGGATTTCTTCCTCGTCTTCGCATATTTCGTCGTCGGATCCCATTTCAATTATCAATTACTATTATATAGACAGCGGATCTCTATGCAAAAGAAAAATGCTCTACCTGAATTTCAACAATCTGGAGTGAATTAGATATTTACACCTCTTACTCATTTTTCTCACAGATGCATAAAATCCGCTGTCTACTTATTATATATACTTGTACATGTAAATCAATGTAAATTGATGTAAATTGATGTAAATTGATGTATTGTAAATGCTTACTATTGCTTACACTTTTATACTCTCTTCCATAACGCACAAGCATCATAGTAATGCATCATGCTAAGTAAAATATGCAATAAGAAAAGAATTGTATTCCAGAGAGTGTATTCCAGTGTATTCGTAATGATTCCTAAATGCAGTTTATATTATATTGATTTTCTTTCGTCGCAAAATTCAGGAGACACAGCGAGCCGCTACAAAGCACTACCAAGCACTTTGTTCTAATTGGTTAATATGTAACTTGTTACTATATATATATTATTGCTTACGACTAATAATATAAATATATAATTTTGCTTATAATAATTTAAATATGAATGGGGACCTAAATTGATTCTATATTGGTTGTCTTGTTGTCTCTCTCTGAAAAGTCGTTTTCTTTACAATAAGTGTCGTCTGGTGTCACCTCTTGTTGTATGTTGTATCTGGTTGTATCTGGTTGTATCTCTAAATATATACCATATATACTCTTTGGCATAACATGGCATAACATAACATAACAGCAGTAAAGGGTATGTGTTCAGTACAATGCGGAAAATACAATATAAATACATATTTTGATGGCTTTATAAAATAACAGTTGTGAATTAAAACGATCAAATAACAAAACTGATTATTTATTTAATTTGTTTGTTTATACAGGTTATGATACATGCACAGTGAATTCATCTGTGAATTAGCGTAATTACTACGGGCAAGTGGTATTATCCACGTGCATTACTGGTATGTAAATAGTGAATTTTTTATATTACCTGTACTATAAGTAAATCAATTCTCAAAACAGACAGACAGCATGTTTCATTTCGAAACGTTATTGTAGTATTCAAGAAATCAAAAGTAAAATTGCCAAGCATTCGATCTGTTGCATAGGTTATGTTGTTTATACATGTTTATGTTGTTTGAAATACACATATGTAGTACTTTACTATAAGATTTTTTAAATTGATTAATATAGGTAAAAAAATGGTAAGACATAACAACCAATTACCGGAGAACCTTCCACAATTACAAAATTTAATTAAACGCGATCCAGAGTCTTACAAGGAAGAAGTAAGTTTACACATGATCCAGTCATTGTTAATGTAATCGTTTATTTGAAATTTTGATTGTTATTCTATGTTTTATAGTTTCTGCAGCAGCATCAATACTACAAGTCTACTTTGGAAGTGTTTAATCTAACTCCTAACAAGTTTAATAAGAGTCTCGATGAAATAGTCATCTTTCTGGCACAGGTAAATTTTTACTATTTACTGTAACTAACATCTATTGTTGTACGGAACGTCTATCTTGAACTATTTAGAACTAACATTTTCAGAGATTTCATAAGAGAAGTTTTTGTCTTGCAGGTGATTAATTTATATAGAACCAGTCTTTGGCAAATAGTTTCCTTGTAATAATATTATAGCAGTTGATAATTGGTAAAAAAGTTTTAAGCACAGTAATCATGGAGAAGTACTTGGAATATCTTCAAGGCAGAATTATATGTCGAAACAACATTATAAAGCAATTATATTCTTTTATCGGAATTCAGGATGAACCTATGCCTTACAGTATATTTGTGTGCGGTCATGTAGCAACAGGAAAGTCTTTGGTAGTGGAAACCATGCTTTCGTTTCTAAACTACAATACTTCAATAATTAATTGTATCGAACATACGAACAGCAAGCATATATTCGATTATATACTAAGCGATTTATCTTTGAACGGAAATGAGTTTCTGCTTAATACCAAATTGCAACACAGATGCGACAACATTGTCGACTTTATAATAAATATTAGAGAGATTTCGATCAATGATACTCGACCGATTGTGCTTGTCTTTGATAAAGCCGAGAAACTGAGAGATATCGATTCCAGCTTGCTACCTGCATTGTCGAGGTTGAAAGAATTGTCGAATGTTAATGTTTGCGTAATATTTATAAGCGATATTGTATGGGAAAAATTTCGCGCGAAAGTAGGCGTATACGAACCGATTAAAGTTCATTTTTCTCAATACACGCGGCACGAGTTTGCTGAAATATTGCTCACATATAAACCGCACGACTACGAGGTCGCATTTTATAAAAATTATTTGAATCTATTCCTCTCCGTGTTTCTACGATTTTGTCGAGATTTGAACGAACTTCGTTACATGGCTAAGATTAATTTCAAAAAATACATTGAACCTATCGAGACGGATAAATCTAAGATAGATGATACTGCTACGTTGTGGAGAAATATTTCTGCAGTTTTCAAGTCTAATTTAGAAGTTATCTATCTCCGAGTTTCGTCCGAAGATTTTGCAAAACGCAGTCAGTTGTCCAAAGAAATTGAATCGACAACAAAATTGGCATTGAGCTTCGAGTTACCATATTATGCGAAATATATGTTGATCGCGTCGTATCTCGCATCATATAATCCTGCTAAAGAAGACAAACATCTGTTTATAAAGCAGAAGATCGGAAAAAGAAGAAAAGCCAAAAGAAAACCGAGCAAAGTAAATGCTCCCTGTGGCCCTTATAATTTTCCAGTCTCTAGAATGCTCGCGATCTTTTGTGCGATTCTCGACGAGAAAGTAGATATAAATGCCAGTTTGCTCGCACAAATCCCGTCTATGTGTCAACTAGGCTTATTAAGTTTTGTGGGAAATTATAATTTGGACGAACTAAAACTTAAGTGTTGCGTGTCCTACGATTTTATTCTTGTAATTGCTAAGACCGTTGGATTTACCATACAGAACTATTTGTACAATCTTATGCATTGAATGCGCTATACATTCCATAAAATATCATTGTACAAACAATTCGATAGCGTGAAAACATTATTTTTTGTATTCAATAATCGATAATTAGTGAATAAAGAGTTACAGTTTATAAATTCATTTTACATCTTTTTTCACAGGTAGCCCATTGTTACCCGAACGATCTAGAATTATTTCCGCAAGAAATCATTGATGTACTGCAAACGTATAATACAGTACTTGACAATGATATGCGATTAGTGAGTGTTTAGAAAAATATTACTTTCTATATTAAGATACATGTGTTTCCCCATTGCATACTATTAACCGGGCTTTTCTGTTTGTAGACGTTTTGCAAAGCTCTAATTCAACTTCGTAACAAATCCCTTTTGGAACCGACTGTGCTTCTAAGGCTATTTTTTCAACTTTTAAGATGTCAAGACAAAAATTTGAGGGAATTCCTTGAGACACACATCATAGCCGATATTAAAAATATTAATGCCAAGCAAAAGAATGCGAAAATTAATACAACTTTGCAAAATTTCATGTTCTCAATGTTGAAAGACTCGAATGTCAGAGCCGCGAAGATGTCGGCTGATATTATGATAGAATTATACAAAAAGAATATCTGGAACGACGCAAAAACCGTTAATGTACTGGCAACAGGATGTTCTGCTAAAACGAACAAAGTTATGGTCGCTTGCTTAAAATTCTTTTTAGGATCCAACGAAGAAGAACGTGAAAATGGTGATAGCGACAGCGATAGTGAGCCAAATATCAAAGAAATTGTGATGGCCAATAAAGTAAACAAGAAAACGAAGAAACGCGAGAAACAATTAAATAAAGCGAAACAGTTATTAACGGTAAGTTGGTCATGATCTGTGAACGTTTGGTTTTAATACATACTCATTTACGAATTACTTGTGATAATCATCTTCTCTGTATATCTTGAAATACTTTAGAAATCTAAGAAGAAGGCATCGAAAGCTCCAGCATATAATTTTTCAGCGTTACATTTAATTCACGATCCACAAGGTTTTGCTGAAAAGTTGTTCAAGCAATTAGAAAAGAACAATGATAGGTTTGAAATTAAATTGTTAATTTTGGACGTGATCTCGAGGCTGATCGGTCTCCACAATTTATTTCTATTAAATTTTTATCCGTATCTCCAAAGATTCCTACAACCGCATCAAAGGGGTAAATCATTTTCATTCGATCGAAGATTTTTATATAACTTGGATGATTATTTCTATGTTTTAATAAAAATCTTTAACCATCCTAGAGGTAACGAAACTTTTACAATTTGTCGCCCAGTCTTGTCACGAACTCGTGCCACCCGATGTATTGGAGCCTATTTTGAAAACATTGGCAAATAATTTTGTCACGGAACGAAATTCAGCTGACGTTATGGCCATTGGGTGCGTATACGATTGAGTCGTTCTTACTAAAATCTCTGTTCAATTCCCATAGTAAGCGTGCAATTAATTTCATTGACAAATTTATATTCTGCAGGTTGAACGCAATACGAGAAATATGCATACGATGTCCTCTGGTTATGAATGCAGATTTATTGCAAGATTTAGCACGGTATAAGCATTATAGAGAACGTAGCGTGATGATGGCTGCACGTTCGTTGATCGGTTTATTCAGAACCACAATGCCAGAGTTACTACATAAAAAGGACAGAGGACGACCAACAGAGGCAACTATGGCTTTGGAAGTTGCAAAGTACGGACATGTCCCTGCCCATGATTTTGTTCCGGGAGCTGAAGCTTTATCGAACGACAACACTAATAAAGATCCGAACAGTTTTGTAATAAATAGCGATACCGATGTAAGTGTAGAACATATTGTCATCCGATATAATTGCCTCTGATCGGAAACATTTTTATCATAGGATAGTAACGATGATTGGATCGATGTAAACCACAGTGACGATGACGATAACGATAACAAGAACAAGAATGAGAACGAGGATGGGGATGAGGATGACGATGACGATGATGGCGATGACGATGACGATGACGATGGCGATGACGAAGACGAGGACGATGAAAACAATAGTAAAAGTGATGAGGGAACAGATGAAAAGACGGATGTTAGTAACGTTAAGCATATCAGAAATCGGAGAAGAATAGGAAAGTTACGTTACAGGAAAAAAGCAGAAAGGAAAAAATTAAAACAAAAAATGAAAGAAAGCTCAACACCAGAAGAAAAAGAAACTGTAACGGTTGAGAAGAAGGAAAAAGCATCTTTAATATCTACCGAACGTTTATTAACCGACGAAGATTTTAAAACAATAGATATGGCATTAGCGAAACAACAAGTAACGTATGCTAAACGCGGCGTAAAACGCCCGCATACAAACGATGTCGAATCTGGTGATTTTGTGAAATTGTCAGATATCGAGAATATATATAAGAAACGAAAGCACGACAAACAAGCGCGTATGGAATCTGTAAAGGTGAGTTTTACCATAATATGTAGAAAATCAGAACTTTCTATTTTCTAATGAGTACAAGATTATTTTAGCGTATGGATTATAGCCGAAAATGATTAATCTAAAGACTTAGATAATAAATGAATTTTCTATGAAAGCACTATTTTAAAATATTTTAATGAAATTCTTAATATTATTAAGACTCAGACTAAGTAAATCATTTATTTTCCAGAAAGGACAAGAGGGAAGAGAGAGATTCGGTTACAAAGATGGACGGCAGAATCCACTTTGCAGCACAACGAATCGTGAAAAAAAGAAAACGAAAGCTTTCCAGATGTTGAAGCATAAAGTGAAAGGAAAAGTAAAGCGTTCGTTTAAAGAAAAGCAAATTGCTTTGAGGAATCATTTACTGAAACAAAAGAGAATGAAATGATCACAGATAGAAAAGTATTACGCGCATATCGTACGTACGCGTGTTTGTACTGTGTACATATCGAATAAAATATTTAATGAAACTTTTATCTTAGATGGTATTTGTTAAAAATCAAATGAACCAGCTTGAATATATTTTTTTTCGTGCCGAGGGTAGGGGGCATAGCTGTGCAAGGTGTTGTGGAAGAGAATAGTTGTTTTTTATTTTAAAAAAAAGTTAATTTTATAAGTATAACATTTATTTGGAAAGGGTTTTGTACAATTGTGAATAATTCTTTAATAAGCTAATACAATTTGTCATCTCTCTAATCGTACCGTTTTTATACAGGGTCTGCCATATCTACGTTTAGCTTCTTCGATAAAGGCATTCTCCATTTGTCTTACTATCTCGTTAAAAAATAAATTAGAGAAATGCGAGTGTATAAGTGACCTAAATTCAAATGATAACGAAAAGTCAATTACACACGTTTGTGCATTATTTTTTAATCCTGGACTGAATAGCCACAATGTATTCAAATGATTAAATAATCTACCATCCGTGCATTCGGCTTTTACGAAATGTGGTCGGACAAATGTTACTTTGGAAGTATAGCTTTCCTTTATCGGCGGAAATCCTATAACTAAATTCGCTTTAAGGCTATCATCATCGCTTGATATAACGTCGGACTTTTTACAAAACGGTACGAACTTTTTGTAATTCTTCACGTCTGCTACGACATCGTATATTTGCTCCATTGAAAATCTGTGCATAAAAAAGAAAATATAAAACGATCATAATAGAATTATTACTGTTATCTTTTTTAAAAACGTACCCTATCAATTTACGTCCTTCGTATTCCTTCAATTTCGATGCAACAGCCATATACATCGTTTCCACGCATTGTTTATTAAAATGATTTCGATTTCGAAGCACTATATTTTCAACCAGTGCAACACCTCTGAAAATAATATAATTTCTATCAATTTTACAATCAATTTAGAAAATTTGCCGACGCGTTTGGTTTAAAATGAATTACATCGATTGAAAGTTAGGAGAACGCTCACTATGAAAACCGACCTTTACTCTTCTTTGAGTGTACAGTCTGATATTCGAACAAGCAATGGTGATATTCCAATAATAATAGAATTGAAAAATTAGCAATAAATTAATGATACAATAAAAATGAAAAAATCTATGAAGTATCAATAAATATTGCTTAGATTAATCAAAAACGATTCTCATTACGATATGACATATAGTCTTTCTTATATTTACAATGTTAATTCCGCGAACTAGGTTATATCACTGTTCTATTATAATTTTTTCACGATTAATAATATATTCTTCTTATAATTGTAGATATTTAATGGAAACAGTACAATTTGCTTTTTACAATTCATAATTTTACTTTTTAAATCGTAATGCAGCAGTATCACACGATTATGTACTATAAATAATCTTGAATATAACCTGTGTATACAAATAACTTGGAATTCGCAGTAAAAATCAAAATTTGTAATAACATACGCATAAAATATATTACCTATACATGATGTTTAAAAATACTGTTAAATTCACTATGATACAATAATATATTTTGACATGCAAACTAAGTCTCCGTTTACAATATGATAATCCTCGAACATTATAAAGATCCACTAATCCACTTCATTGTTTTTTTCAACTAATTCTAAATATTCTATTCTTTGGCGATGTGTTTGATATAAATAGTGTTTATATTGAAATATATATAGATATAAACTTATAAAATCACACGAACGCCGAAGACGTGCGTAGGACAATATGTATACATATATTGGCCTATCGTACTGCAAGCATGATTAAAAATAATATCATATTTTTATAATTAAACGTCAAGTGACAGTGCACGATGTCTATAGACGTTCTTCTCGTACAATAATAGTAATACTTGTACGTATATTTATTTCAAATGATTTCTTAACATTTTTATGAAAGCGAGCTTTATTCAAATAATGTTGAGTTTATTTCATAATATGTATTTCACTTTGCACGACTTTACGCTTCGATCAACGTCACAGTAAAATTTGGCAGTGATTTTGCATTCGTATTACATACAGATACAGAAAATATTATTATTTCAGTATAGTTGACCAGAGAGGACATACCCTCCGAGCTGACGTAGCAGCAGTAAGGTTGGTGTTGGTACTCTTTCACGTGCAAAGTTACATAACACAGGTACCGCAAACGCCTTCGTTTCGATTCATATTTAAAAAATGGCTGGCATCGCTCCGCAGGCTTGCAGAAATGTATTTCGGCAAGTGAGTACTTCGAAAATCATTTCGTTCGTTAATAATAAAAAATTTTATACCGGCAAGGTGTTGTCGCATTATTGCAACATATCGTGCAAAAATTCGGCAACAGAATTTTAGTCTATTATTTGTTCTGCTACTAATGTCAGATCAATCGATTTTTTTTGTTTGTACGATTTGACATTTCTCATAAACGCTGACGATATGTACTGACACGATAATTCAACAAATATTTCTACTTTACATTCTTGCGTCGAAAATTGTTTATTAATTCTCTGCATATAAATAGTTACACGAGTCTAATAAACATGACCAATTATAATTATATAATTACCACTACTCGTTTTATTTATAAATGTTTTAGGAAATATATAAAATAACGAACTTCGTACGAATCTGATTTTATTCATTTGATTTTTGCGTTTGTTATTTTAGGTGAGAGGTTTACATACCTCTGCTAACCAAAATGCAGCAGCCAGGTTAAAGACATTTTCCATATACCGTTGGAATCCAGATAAACCTGATGAGAAACCGTATATGCAGGATTACAAAGTAGACTTAAACGCGTAAGTTTATTGATTGAAATAAACAATGATGATTTGATTATTTACTTCATTTCTGTGTAAGCGGAATGAAAATATTATTATAGTTGCGGACCTATGGTTCTGGATGCACTGATTAAAATTAAAAATGAGGTCGATCCAACTTTAACTTTTCGTCGTTCCTGTCGTGAAGGCATTTGTGGTTCTTGCGCTATGAATATTGGTGGCATAAATACTTTAGCATGTATTAGGTAATTGAAAAGTATTTTTATATTCTTTTACCGCACAGACATGAAGATGAAAATGACTTAATTGTACTTAATTGTTTTAGCAAAATTGATTCTAATTTAAGTTCGAGTAGCAAGATTTATCCTTTACCACATATGTATATAGTGAAAGACTTGGTCCCTGATTTGACCAACTTCTATAATCAGTATAAAAGTATACAACCATGGTTGCAACGTGGCGATGGACAAAAAGCTGGCTCCAAGCAATATTTGCAAAGTGTTGACGATCGTAAAAAATTGGTACTTTAATTTATTAAGTTTTTACCTTACTACAAATACCTTTAGTTTCGCTGAATGTAATTCACCATTTTTTTTATTATAGGATGGTCTGTACGAATGCATCCTATGCGCTTGCTGCAGCACTTCTTGCCCATCGTATTGGTGGAACGGTGATAAGTACTTAGGACCAGCTGTACTTATGCAAGCCTACAGGTGGATTATCGATTCACGAGATAATAAGTCAAAAGAACGTCTTTTACAATTGAGAGATCCGTTCTCCGTGTACCGTTGTCATACTATTATGAACTGTACTCGCACTTGTCCAAAGGTGAGTATCTTTATAATATAATACTATTCATTGGGCATAAGTTACTACGTTCTTCTCAACAGGGATTGAATCCTGGGAAGGCAATTGCCGAAATAAAGAAACTGTTGGCCAACATTAGTGAGAAACAAAAACCAGGTCTCGATGCTGCTGTATAAGTAAGTAGAAAGAGTAAAACCGATTAGTAAACCATGTGCATTCTGTTTAATCATGGTTACCGATAAATTTATGTTTTATCAAACGAAGGTGTCCGAGACACTTATTTAAAGTGTTTGATAAAACAGAATACGCTGAATTTGAAATAATTTTTTATGTAATAAATAATATATTTCAATTAATGCTACTGTCTTTTACTGTAAATAAAGCTAGACTCCCAATGAAATAGATGGACATCTATATTTTTATTTGGAACTGTTTATTTTATGTACATTAAGACATAAAAGAAAATATGTTAAAATCCGTCGAATGGATGCAGTATAATATACTAATATCGTACATTTTTTGTGACAACTTGTATTGATAATATGAGCTTGCCGAAACAATTAACATTTTTTCGATGAGCAAAATTGTTTTAGATATGTATTCATTTGTTTCCTTATACTAAGAACGCAAGTGTGCTAGTTGTTTCGAATAAAATTTTTAGTATCATCAAAAATATATGGATACGTTATGTTAATACTAAAAACTCGTGCAGTATAGTAGACAATAAAATTGTAGGAAACCATGCGATCGTAAAGTACGTTAAACAACAAGTAGTAATATTTTAATATTCTCAAAATGCAATGTTTCCTCGTGGAACACGTGGAACTCGTGATATGCATCATTGAGAACTATCTACAAATTGTTTAACATTTTTCAAAGATTATATATGTTTTAAAGAGATTTACGGCTCCGCAGCCATTTTGCTTCTAGCCGTTTCCCTTGATCGATTGTGTACCTCTGCCGTTCGCGAAGTTATGCCAAATATGTCTTCGTGGTAACGATTTTCGTCCTTGAAAAAAATGAAGAGAAGATGAAACAATTTGAACTGATTGTTTAACCTTTAGCAATGGTGACTCAGAGAGAAAGAGAGAGACGTCACTAAAAAGTGCTGTACCATTATTCTAATAAATTCTAATCAATTACTAAACATTTAAGTATTGTATGAGGTATATCAACCTCATATCAACGAAAAGAGAAAATTATATATCTAGCTCGGAAGAAATGTTTAATTTTCGAGTTAAAATAGCTCTGACTGCAAAGGGTTAAACGATAAACCGATGTATAACTTACACGTAGAGACAGCATGTATGCTTCTACTTGTTTGTCTGTCATTTCACCCTGCGTTTGTATAATCTGTTTCAAAGTTTGATAAACGTCTTCTGCCATTGTGCAGTCACCGCATACGTAGAAGTGGCCGCGTTCATATACCAGCATGTCGTAAATTTGAGGCGCTTCCGCCTGAATCAAATCTTGTACATATGTCTATAAAAAAATAATTGAGAAATATTAGATATTAAAAATAATGGAAATATATTAAAGGTATATGGTATATATACCTTCTTCAATCCACATTCTCGAGAAAGGGCCAAGAAGATCTTATCTAAAACTCCAGCCTTTATCATTTCTTTTTTTTCATCTCTATATAAGTCTAAGTTTCTCTGTCGGCAACCAAAGAACAACCAGACTTTCCCATACTCAAGGTCTGTAAGTTGTAAATTACATTTATGCTACAGTTAAACTTATACCGATCAATATAAAGAAGTACCTGGACGTCGTTTTATTTCCGCGAGTCTGTGACTCCAAAATCCGCGGAAAGGCGCGATTCCGGTACCTGGACCGACTAGTATCATGGGAGCTTTCGGATTAGGTGGCATATAAAAATTAGGCGCGCTAAATAAAAACAGAAGATATATTAATATTCTTATAAAACAAAAATGCTCAACTTGGAGCATCCCAAACGGGGATTTACCTGCGTACAAACACATAGAGTGGTTCTCCATCCGATACCTCGCGTAAATAATTAGAACAGACTCCATAATGAACTGGTCCAGACCCACCTAAGGTATTTTTCCAATAAATTAGTTACCGACAAACAATTAACAAACTTGTTACTCTGAAAAGTTGTACACGATATAGAATACCTTGCGTTGTATATTGTACAACGGCAACAGTAAGATGTATCTGTCCTTGATGCACATCAGGAGAAGAGGAAATGCTGTAAAATCTTGGTTGCAAAGGTGTTAAATGAAGGAGTAACAATGGTGCAAAAGGCTTTACAGATGGGAATTCATTTAACACTTCTACTAAATTAGGAAATTTCCAATGCCTCCAGTCCTCGTATGCTGCAGAGTCCTGTATAGATGATAAAAAGATGTTTTAATACTATTTCTGATTTTATGCGTCGAATATTTCTTAATTTAATTTGAATTATACACTTACAGAAGACAGAAGGTTTAGTTGAGCTTGTTCTTTCACGTTGGTAGCTATCGATGCAAAATATCTGAGAAGGTTCGGTGTTGGAGGTGTTGTAATATCTAAAAATCTCGTTAGTAGCATTCTCAGACTATTAGGTAAATATCTATCATGTGCTACCCATCGTTTTTCAATGCCTAAATCAACAAGATAATAAGTACAATTAAAATCACGAAAACCTATGAATTCTACAAGTTGCGTGATACTCGTGCAAACCATTAGGCGTGTGAGATTGTTTTTGCATTTGCAATTCCATTGGCACATCTGGATCAAACGGGGTCTGCACTCGTTTTAAAATTCCTTCCACAAGTTCTGACCTATTGCACGCAAACACCCCCAAATGATCGCCGGGCTTATACGATATTTCCATGCCTGCTATATCATCCAATTCCAAAAGCAGTGTGTTTCCGCTAGAAAAACGAAGTTACATATCGTTACAATGTGTTGTGGTATTATAGAACGATCTATCGAATATGCATAATTACCTTGCCGAGTCACGACATAAATTTGTTTTTGCGAACATGTTACAAGTGGTAACATTCCTGTTATGGCATTTGCTTAATGCTGGAAAGAGGAATTTCATTTACGAAACTTTGATAAAGGGATTTTATATATATAAAAGCCTCGACTGAAACGGTTCTGTAAATAACTGTTTCAAACTGTTATACAGGGTGTGGCCGGACGGGTGGTACAACCGAGCAGGGGGTATATGTAAAGATAAGTCGGAAAAAAGGAGTAACATTTTTTCGTTTGACGCTTCGTTTTCGAGAAAATCGAGTTCAAAGGTTCGCCAGGTTCGCTTGCTTTAGTATGTATATGCACAAAGTAGAATTGGGTGATCATGGTCAGACGCGTCGGACGATTCCTATACAATAGCACATGTATTCGCTGCATTTTCAAACTCGGTTTTCTCGAAAACGAAAAAACGTTAAAAACGGATGACCCTGTATATCGTTTCTGATTGAAACAGTTATGAAGAACCGAAATGATGTTGTAATTGTTACGAAAATATCGGTAACGGTTGTGGTTCTTGAGAACCGATATTATTTCGGTTCTATAACTATTATTTTTCAGTTATTTTTCATGATTCAGTATTCTGTTCGGCCGAAGAACATATAATAATGTAATATACAAGGTGTGTATATGTATACAGGGTGATCCTGGAAACTGGGACAAGTTACTGCTCTTTTTTCAGTAAAAAACGAAAAGGATGATGAAAAAATCAAATGTCATAATACGTTCTAACTTGTTATGACCTTATTTTTCAGGCGGATGCACCGATGCACCCGCTGCAATTGCACTTTATTCTATAATGCAACCCAATTTTTGTATTAAACCAATCGATCCGTTTTACTACCCTATGTATAAAAGTACTAACCCAATATCATCGAAATGTCCTGTATCATTTTTTTCTATTTATACTTAAAAAAGAGCAGTAACGTGTCCTAATTCCCAGAATCACCCTGTGCACATAATCACCTTTCGCTATTGGCTGAGGTTCAGCTTCTACGAAACGAACAGTCGCAGCCGTCAGTGCTTCTGATCCCAACGACAAAGCAACTTCTCTTAAAGTGCCGTCGTCATCCAAGCAAAATGTTTCACAAGCAACCTAAGCACAACAATGATAAAAGATATAAAAATTGCTTTTTCTACAAATCGGAATAAAATATAATAAAATACTAACAGCGAATGTATCAGCTGCCCAATTCCGGAAAGCCTTTTCCTGTCCACACATTTCATCTCCTTGGGCTAATCGCAATAAACGTTCTCCGCCTAATTCACCCAGTAAATTATCCACGTAGCGACCAAACGCGCAAAAATTCGGATATGCTGATGATCCCAACGCGAAAACAGCAAATCTGAGGGAAGATATTGTTCATTGCATATTCAATAACTATGCGTTGATTTCTGTATAAGCAGAGTTTCATATCTTCTTAGATTTAATAATAAGAACTGGATACAAGTTACAGGGTCGTTCAAGGTTTAATTTGATTTAAAAAAGGGCGAATTTGGAGTGCGAAACGATGATTTAAAAAAGGGTGAATTTGGAGTGCGAAAACTATATAGTCATACCTAACATTGCTCAAGGGGCCGAAGGTGTCCTCCGGTTGAGAATCCGTAGTTGAACCGCGCATGGAATCCAATCTATCCAATCTTTTAGTTTTGCTTACTTCTGTTTGGCTATTCGCCTTAATGAAGGATTTCGACGTTGCTAAACTGCAATTGAAATGTAATTACGACGATATAATAATACACGAAAAACAAAATGATTCGGAACTGGTTCAGAGTTACCTTATTTTATTGCCGCTATTAATGTATGTCTCATTCATTTTCATTGCATACAAATTTTGAGCAAAGGCCTACAAAAATTAAAGCATACATAACGCATGTTGATTAAGAAAGTAGAAAATCGTTTCGTGAAATAGAATTACTTCGCCATTTTCTGGAGGGTCGCCATTCCCAAAAGTGGACGTTATCACCAACAATAGAGCTTCGTGTTCGATGTTGCTAATGTCGTAATCCGACATGGACAGTACCTGCAATGGACAGCTTCAATATTTTTCAGTACTTCACTGCTTTCAAGTATATTTCAGACACGATTTCTCTGGAATAAGATTGTCGTGGGGACAAATATAAAAGGTACCTGGGAATGGAAAGCGTGTCCCAGTAGTTCAGCGAGTTTTTCGGCGTACATCTGCGATGTCCCGGTTTCTGTAGCAAATAGCACTGTTGCTTTTATTCTTCGAGACAGAGCTCTTCCGAATAACTTGGACGTGAATTTCACGGCTCTGGAAATATTGAAAATTTCTTGAAAGCTTTAAGTTATTAGTTATTATTTTCAAACGGTGGTTTACCTGGCAATTTGTTTGAAATGAAATTTTCGTCTCGGTTTCTTCGCCGTCGACTTCTTATCTCTTCCTTTCTTCCAAACATGTGTTTTCCAAGCAGGATCCTAGAATCGTGCATCGAACAACGTAAGTAAACCCAGATGTGAGAATTTAAACAGAGTCGTCGATATTATTATAGAAACCTGAGCATCGTAAGACGGTTTTAAATGATATAAAGCCATTTCCTGATGAAACACGGGCGTTGCTGATCCCGATATCGGTGGGACAATCCACAACCAGTCGGCCGGACATCCGTTCCTTAGCCGCATCTCGTTTTCATAATGTTTCATGAAAGACTCTGAAGCCATGTGATGATCGACAATTGTCACATTTTTCATCTAAAAAGAGATCTCAATTTATTATTGTTTCTCAGTGTGTGCCTCGAGCAAAGTGTATACGCATACTTGGAAACTGTGTAGCACAGCAACGTTGGCTTCTATCATAGCTTTATCTTTCCATAAAGACGTGGAAGTTCTTGTATCGAGCTCCATGTGCGTTGCTATAGTCTACAAATAACATTCGCGTTATTAAGGTTTCTATTCGAAGCGAAATATTACAATTTTCTTGGAGATGAACCTCTAATAAATTATATCGTTGCACGTCACACAGATCTCTAGCTCCGATTTCGGTGCTCATGTACCAGCCGTTGAACGGTGCAGCTGTGAATTCGAGTCCTCCGCAATCGAAAACCATTCCCGATACAGCGGGCACGGCGAACCATTTTAATCCCAGCTTCTCAAACCAATCGTATCTATCGTGAAGGATCGAATCAATTCGCACCGACATAGTAGCATTTCGATACTAATTATCAAGATTGAAGGATCACTATAAATGCAAGTCTAATAATCGGGAAATAATTAAGGAAGATCCTTTAATTTTGATCATTAACCTTCAGCTATTCGCACTCCACTTTCTACATAACTGATTACATGGAACTTTATATCACTCCATCATAAATAAATTTTTATACAATAAGATAACTAGCTTAATGCATAAATAAATATGTACTAGTGTAGTCGACACCTTTGTTCATGCTTTTGAAACACTAAATTTTAAGTTCTGAGATTGTAAAGGCTATATGCGAGTAATTAAAAGTTAATGTATTACCAACACTTACGTGGGATGACTGAGAGGAACTTCAAGGACCAGTTCACTCGGAATATCAAAGTAATCAGGATCATGACCATTTGCTGATAATATCAATGGCAATATATCGAAACGAGTGCGTGCACCTTTCCATCCTAATTTTATACAGAGCTGCATAAAACAGTAGGCAGAAGTTTAATGCAATGTTTTACTCGAGAAACGGCTGTTTGATTTTTAGTTAACGCCTAAATCAATAAACATTGCTTCCTAAATGTCCGTGGACCTCGGAAATGAAGAAATTAGTACAATTTTTAGCACATTTTAAGAAGTTATTCATGACAAAAATTTGCTTCTCTTTAATGCGATGCCCTGACGATCCTATTTAATATTTTCTCTTGCTTTTTTTCAAATTGAAGAGCAGACTTTTGTGGTAAAAAATCATATCATGTATTACCAATTAATTGAAATACTCTATTTAAAAAATAACGTTCAATGCAGTAAGAAAAATTTGCGAAGTTCTTCCTATTTAAGAGCGAAATGAATAATAATTTGGAAACTTCGAGGGGTTCTTACTGTGTTGCAAGAAACATTTTTTTTAATCTTGAAAAATTGACTTCTGGCGATAAAAAAGCCGGTTTCCAGACCGTAGTGCGACGGTCAGTGTTTTCGAACTTAAGAATTCAAGTTTTCTCAGTGATTTCGAACAAGAGATTTTTAGTTCCGTTTACCTCCGTGAAATCCACATTCACTGGATCACCGGTTACAGTACCATCTGGATTCTTATAACCGGCGTAGCCGATCAGTTGCTGATTCCACACCCTGTAATCGTGTTTCCCATCTGTGCGTTGCGGAAATATCGTTATCGCGGACCTGTAAATTTAGTCATTAAGGAATGGCCAACTTTCAATCAAAGTTGTATTGTTCAGACCACCTGATGTTTCCTTTGTTCGTACTGTATTTAATGTGATTGCACAGAGCCTCGAACATGCCACTGGTCGTGGTCACGTAACGGCAGTCGAACACCTACAAGCGGGTTCATAAAAATGTTCATTTGAATTTCGAATATTCGGATACTTTGTGCGGAACACGATTACCTACTTGTAATTTCGACCATTGAATGCGACCAATACACCGTGCAGCATTGCGCCATGCCAGTTTCGCTCCAAAAATTAATTCCGTTTCAGTTAATTGATAAGTGCCGATGGCTAGGACCTCCTTTTGCACGTAATCCCAACGAGAACGATGGGCCTCACTGTTTAATCTGTAAATACGATATACTTCGTAAATTGTTGAGGACTTTAAGGGGGTAGTCTCGTTTCCAGGGATGCAAGTGTGCGCCTTTACATTTCTCGATAATGCAAAGATGGGGTATTTCTATTAAAAGTCCTATTTTTACGTTTACGAGGCGTAATTTGTATTATTCGGAAGCATAAAGCTGCAACACCTACATGCTGACGAGTAATGCAAAGTACGCTTCGTAAAAACAGCTTAACAACTTTTATCTAGCACTTGTCACTACTGAAAAACCCCATCTTTGCATTATCAAGAAGCGAGAAGGCGCATTCCTCACCCTTGCAATCCTGGAAAGGAGAATTCGTAACTCAGGTCAGTGAACGTAGTCATAAAGTTTTCTACAGGTAGTTAATGCAACATTTGTCGCGCAATTTAATATAGTGTTTTACGTATCAATTAATTTTTAATGTGACTATCAACTCAAGTAAGTTTATCAAATAGCTTCGAAATTGTACGAATGCAGAATCGGATATTTTCCGATGTTCTGTTTATAATTACAACTAAAACACAAAATTGATATACTCTAATTGAATGAAGTCAAAGGATAAAAGTTAAATATTCGATTTCAGATAGAAAATATGGTTTACCGCTTTCGGGACCCGAATACCCGAAAGTGCGCTGTCGAAAGGAGTGGGATCAACTACTATAGCTTTGAATCATTAGTTACATTTGATCCAACTATAGCCAAATCCATAAAGATTGTTATAATCAAGTCTCGACCCGTTTTAAATTTCCGGTACCTATAGGTCTCGTACCTTCTGATGGAGGAAAAGTACTGCTCGAGGAAATCTTTTGCATGCACGAGGATTTCTTCTCTGGTACGAGGTTCCGGTCCATGTGTTGGCAGCTGCATAATGCTACCAAGACACGCTTGACCCGAACACAATGTTTTCTGAAAAATACATGTTTCGCCATTATTACACCAATCAAGCTCTCCGACAATATTACAAACAGTAAATTACTTGAATTATCTTTTTATAAATGATTATATTATATTTTAAAAGTGATTATATGTGCCCATAATTCTGAAAGTGGTCTAAGTCTAATTCTAAGTGGTTTGGTCTAATTTCTTGTTTCCAGATATTTCAAGGAAAAAGATATTAAACACTAAATGAATTCCATATACTGAAATAACAAGCACTATCTATCGGTTCATTTTTTGACGATATCGTAAGAATTACATTAAAATAATTTAATTAAAAATAATGTGATGTGAAATAACGGATAAACTAATTTTTTTCACTTAAACCACTTCCATAATTATGTGGGCACATATTATTTCATACAAGCAATATAAATATTATTTTCTACTAGTCTCTATAAACAATTACATTATTCTTCATAACAAAATTACGTTTTATAAGTAACTACGTTTGTTTCATCTTCACGAGTCATCGCATTAAAATTTTGTTGCTTCTAGCCTGCGGATATGGGCCCATAAACTTTATTCATTGTCTAAATGATTGTGCCGTCTATAGGCTTCTAAAAGCATCATCTCTGAAGATGATATCTCGCGGATAATCGAACGTCGCCGATGAAAGTACCGATACGAGCTACGCTTTAAGGCTCCATAATATCTTCGTCTTCGATTTTCTCGACTCCAAAGCGTCGAATTTCGTTGCGCCCCAAAATAAACGATGCGCCTTCATATATTACATTCTTCACAAATCTTGCGATACTCTTAAATGAATAATAATTATAATAAAATTCTCTCAAGATCCGAATACAGCTTCGTCGTTCATTGTACAGCTGATTATACTATTGTTACCCCCTCTGCTCCTAAGTACTTAACTATATATATATATGTCCTAAACGATTATTTGTACATTCTTCTCGCATTCTTTTCATCATCTACATTTTCATCGAAGATTTTCCCTGAGCATTCTACAAGCCTTATTATACTAAATCGTGTAATTCTCAGTTCTTAGCACAGCTTTAAAAAAATCTGTACATATGCATTTTACATGGCAATAGATGAACAGTATATACTGTATATACATATATGTATGTGTGCCCATAATTATGAAAGTGGTCTAAGTCATATATTTCTTGTTTCGAGATATGTAAAGGAAAAGGATATTAACACTAAATGAATTCCAAGTACACATCTAACCGTTCATTTTTGAAACACCACAAAACTTACATTGAATGAATTTAATTTAATATATTAATATAAACTCATTGTTTTTAAATTTTCACTTAGACCACTTTCACAATTATGTGCACATATATACATAAAAATTGTTTAAAAAGACCGTGTGTCACTTGCGGCCACAGAGGATGCATATACACAGTATTTTTAAAGAATTTTGTTGGATCGTGCTAACTATCTTCGGGGATTGTACTCTAATTTCATCGGTTGGTACGGTCTTAAGATGTATGAAATTCTTGAAGAGAGTCTACAGGATGATTTCGTCCATGTATAAACGTATTTTTACAGTTTTTCTTATCACCTCGAAAACGTTTGAGATAGTCGTTCGAAAACGCGATCGGCCAGCTTGTTTTGAGCAATATATTACATCCACCCCTACATCCGCGCAACTAGTGGGCCACCGAACGCACGCTCATTCTTCGATGAGTATTGACTCGGTCCACGTCAAATTCGCCCACTCGTAGTTTTGCGCCAGCCCCCGCACTGTCATTCTTATCTGCCGAATCTCGCGACCAGGAAAATCTCACGATTTCAAACGATCCCGAGTCTGGACAATGGGACACGAGATGGAAGAGGAATGGATACCGATCGAAATAAAACGGATACAGGGAGAGAGAAAAAGACGTGCAGTTTGAAAACTTGTGTTGCCAGTGCCTACCTCCGCATTTCTCGCGTGCAAAGAGTCAAACGCCTCGGTCTTGTAGATGAGGTTTCTCAGTTTGGTCGGCTTTCTTTGGCAGGCTCCAGTCTCGTGCTCCTTCATCTCGACGTCTTCTCGGCTCGAGAACGCGCCCCTGACTCGTTTGTCAACGCTCACCGCTCACGTATATACCGTGCCGCGGCGTGTAGCGTTGTAGAGAGAGA
This sequence comes from Lasioglossum baleicum, assembly GCF_051020765.1. Lineage (NCBI taxonomy): Eukaryota > Metazoa > Arthropoda > Insecta > Hymenoptera > Halictidae > Lasioglossum > Lasioglossum baleicum. Next base: position 9,347,100 of record NC_134929.1, read on the forward strand.
ATCTCTCGAACAGCTTTCGCGGGGTGGGAGTAGAACGAGAGAGAGGTAGGGGGAGGGGTAGGGATGAACGGGAGGAGAGGACAGCACCCCCAGCAAACGAGATGTCACTATGCGACGTGAAGCTGTGTCATCGATTTACCGCCGAAATTTTCAACAATCGAAAGTCTTATTTATTCTTTATTTGCAGTTTATTGTAACGTGATCGCATTGACAGCCAGGCCATTAGCGATCACATGGTTTATACTTGGTTATAATTATACTGCGGATGTTTATGGAATTTGTGATTTTTGCAGGCAAATTTCAAGAAAGTGGAAACAAATAAAATGTTATTCTCAGCGATAGTAGCCTTTACAGATGAGACGTAAATAAAAATCGTATTCGATTCTGTGGAATTTTATATTCTAGCATATTTTGAAAATTTTTAAAGGTCCGCAGTCTAATATACAGGGTGATTCTGAAAACTGGGACAAGTTACTGCTCTTTTTTAAGTAAAAAATCGAAAAAGATGATAGAGGAAAAAATCATATGTCATAATAAGCCCTAACACCGATGCACCTGCCACGTGCAATTGTAGTTTATTCTTTAATGCAACCCAATTTTCTTGTTAAACCAATCGATCCGTTTTATTGTCCTACGTATAAAAGTACTAACCCAAGGTCATCGAAATGTCAATACTTCACGAGATATTTGACATTTTGTGTCAGATACGTATTTTATTTTACAGGTTCTGCACTTCAAATTCGCCCTTTTCCGAATCAATTTCAACCTTTCGCAAATAAAGTATTTTTAAGTTTTTATAAAAAAAAAGTCACATCAAGAATGTATATTAATTGTTAGGAAATTTGAAATTAACTGAGTGAAATATAAAACAGTGAAAAATATAAAGAATCTAAGAATATTGTTATGTCGTTTTCAACGTAAACAGACTAAAATGAATTTTTATTTTGCATAAAGATCCGCAGTAATGATAGCGTTCACGTGTGTCTAAATAAATATATGATTTAATCTAAATAAATGAATAATTAATTTTAAATATGCTTAACACTACACCTGCCGAGCCGTAAAAGTAACTGGTACGTATGACAAGTTTGATTTCATTTAGACTTTGTACTGCTCCTACTATAATTATTATTCCAATAATTGTGAAATAAAAAATCTGGACACGGACATTTTGACCGGTGATGGTAGGTTTAGTGTTAATGGGTGAAATTGATTTGCAAGGTTGAATTTGATTTGCAAAAGGGTGAAATTGATTTACGGAAGGGTGAATTTGACTTGCAAAAGGATGAATTTGGAGTGCAAAGCCTATATATGCTATATATAATAATATAATAATAATAAATATAATAATTTATATATTATCTCATATATTTTCTCAACTGCGCGCACCAATACCTCTCCTCTACAACGACGTTCGCTCGGCGGGCGACTTCGTCCGCAAAGGGTTAAAATTCTATAAATAAAATTTACGTGCACCATCGTTTGGCGCGTGCTGGAAATTTGTCATTCGTCGTTATTATTAGCTGTCAATAATTTTTTGTTCGAATATTCTAGTAGTATAACATTTTAGTGTTCGAGTAGTAACTCAAGTAGTACAGGTAACGGTTTAGCGCGTCGCTTGACGCTCAAGCGTTGATTCTATTCACGTAGTAGAGAGATAATTCAATCGACCGACTAATGTAGAAATCAAATCGTTGCGAATCCGTTTGATTCAGATTGAATATACGTGTTTTTAATCATTATCATTATTTCCGATTAAGCAAATTCAGGTAAATGCGAACAGTAATAAAAACAAGCATTATATACCCGTAATAAACGTAAGAAAATACATAAATTGTGGAAGCTTGTAGAACGTCCGACGCTGACGCGAAGAATACCCGATTTCAATTGCATTTTATTTCTTCTCGAATTAAACTGCGATCGAAGCGAATACAATGATGCATCAGCAAGAAGATAAAAATAAATCTTTAGAATCATGCAACATTACTCCAGACAAATTACAACGATTGCTAAGAAGCAGAGGTGAGTTTGATTTTATTAACCTCCGCGTAACTGTCGGTAATAAAAACTGTCTTCTCATAATTATTCTACAGAATCTGAAGGAAGAGACGCACACAGATCTCGTACACAAACACTGAAACAAACATTCGACTCTACTCCTCGGAATAGTTCTCACAATCAGACACGCACGAGGACACCCGAAAGTCACGGTACGTTTCATTTTTAAGATGTGAAGAGATGTAAGCAATCGAAGGTCATATTGAAGGTCACTTACAATTCTTCCAGAAATCATCCACGTTTTTATTTATAAATTTCAATTTGATTTTCAATGGTTTAACGTACACAACAAAGTATAAAAGTGATCTCGACACAGTGCTGTACCAAAAGATTTCTTAAAAAATTTATTATTGAGTTCATATATAAAAATACGAGATTCTATATATGAATCTATTATATAAAGAATCTAAAAATATTGTTGTGTTGTTTTCAACGTAAAAAGACTAAAATGAATTTTTATTTTGCATAAAGATTAAAGATCCGCAGCGATGATAGTAATTACTAGACTGCGGATCTTTATGCAAAATAAAAATTGTCTGCATCGATTGCAAAAAATAGAAACTAAATTGAATGTTATTTCTTTCTTTAATCATTTTAATAGAGGAGAAATTCTATATTGACATCTACAATTTTTTTAATTTTCCAACAATTTTGATTTTTAACTTCTAAATTTTGCTATAAATGCATAAAGATCCGCAGTCGAGTAATTACCAATTCGTTAACTTTGTAATGTATGAAAACTGTGCGTAGATATACAGGGTGTGGTCGGACGGGTGGTACAACCAGGCGGGGGGTGATTCTGCATGTAAACATAAGTCGAAAAGAAGGAATAACATTTTCTCGTTTGACGCCTCGTTTTCGAGAAAATCGATTTTCAAAATGCAACAATTATACGTGCTAAGTGCTACTGATAGGAATCGTCTGACGCGTCTGATTATGACCAACCAATTCTACTCCCTCTGTATACTGAAGCACGCGAACCCGACGGATCTTGAAAGTCTGTCTTCTCGAAAACGAGGCGTCAAACTAAAAAATGTTATGCCTTTTTTTCGACTGATTTTTACATGTAGAATCATCCCCTGCCCGATTGTACTGTATGTATTCATTATAGCCATTTTTTGATGAATTTTTAGAAATGAGAGTAGTAATGAAAGTAGTAATGACACCGTTCGCGTATGTCTAAATAAATATATAATTCTATCTATAAATAAATACACAATTAATTTTAAATATTCTTAATGAAATTGATTTGCAAAATGGTGAATTTAGAAAAATATTACTCTTGTTAGATGTAATAATAAGAACTGGATACAAGTTACAGGGTCGTTCAGGAAAGATGTGAGCGGTGGGAGCGGTTCTAGTATTCAAAAAGGTGAATCGGTACATCATCATGAGAATCTCGAGAAAATTCAAAAAACATGTCCCAAGGGAAAATTCGTCAACACGTTGATAAAACAATGGTCGACGCACATGGGCGTGCAGATCCCGTTAATGCACACAATAGAGGTAATGTTTTTACACCGATCACAATCGGATTGCGGTGGTCTATTCGTTTTTCCAGGATTGCAAGGGTGCGCCTTCTCATTTCTCGATAATGCAAAGATAGGGTTTTTCAGTAGTCAAAAACGTTAGATAAAAGATCAATTTAGCTACATACGAAGCTTATTTATGCTTCCGAATAATGCAAATTACGCCTCGTAAACGTAAAAATAGGACTTCTGAGGGCAACTGCGGAATAGATTAATCTTTTATCTAGCGCTTTTGTTTACTGAAACCCCCATCTTTGTATTACCAAGAAATGAAAATGCGCATCCCGCACCTTTGCAACGAGGCTACGCTCTTAAACAAAATTTGATTCCTTCCACGAATGAATTCTGTAAATCGAGAGTCGAGTAAAACTGTATATTAATAAAGTATTTCAACAACTTTTACGTTACTAAAAGATTCTACTGTGTTTAATAGTCGCAAGAGAACCCCCAAAATGACGGAACGAAGCGGAAGCTCGGCATGGAGGAACAGAAGATTCAATTGCTCACGAAAAAGCTGAAAAGTGCTGAGGAAGCAATATCCTCTCTCTCGGCTGCTCGTGATGCCGAGTCGCTGGCAAAAAAAGAAATTTTTGAACAGTAACAGGATATTTTTTATCGTTGATTTGAGTAAACATTTAAGATTTACGAACACTGTTAAAGCTATTAAGCTCTTTTAGATTGAATAACGACTGGGTGTCGATAACCAATTATTATTCCGAGATATCTGAGAGTCTGAAGGGATTTAAAGAACACAAGGATAATTTGTATAAACTATACAACAATATTACGGTTATGCAAGAGACAGTAGTGAAGAAATTGCAACAAGAGCTAAATGATATCAAACTAAAAGGTAAGCATATGTATACAAGCACGTGAAATCATAAATGGAATTAATGTTTTTACTTTAATAAACATTCCACCCGCATTTTGCGTAGACGAAGATCGAAAGAACATGTGCGCAGCAGTTGAAAATAAAATGATAATCCAAGAGAAAAGGTACGTTTGTATAAATGTTTTGGGCAACTTCATCCAGTCGTTGTATTTAAAATTGTTAGAATGCAGGAAATGATGATCGCGGAGACCGCGTTGAAGAAACTATTGGAGGACGTGAAAAACGAGTCAGCTTCGGAGAAAAATCGTTTAAAACAAGCTCACGCGGAAGAGAGAGTAGACTTGATAAAGGTTTGATAACATCCTCGATTGTTTATGCGTAAAAATGCGTGCGTTATCTTCTGCTTTACACATTTTTATCGTAGAGGTAAACAAATATTGTGATACAAATGATCACGATTTCAGGAACAAGAAAAGCTCACGTCGGTGAACGCTAAGTTACAAGGGCAATTAAATAATATCATTGAGGAGAAGCAACATTTAACCGAATTGCTGAAAGAAAAAGATAAAGAAATCTCCGTTCTGCAACAAGATATTTCTACATTCAAGTGAGTATTTGTACACGTTTTTTAATTGTTTACAATGACTGTTTGTACAAGCAATTAAACATGAACGCATCAATTTCGTTTGTAAGAACCGAGATTGCCGGCCTGTTGAGTCAGACTGCAGACTTAAATGCTAAATACGAGAAATCGGTTGTGGAGGCAGATGAATTTAAAAAGGAATTGGGGATGAAACTGCAAGAAGTAAGAATATGTCATGTATATTTATACACATTACTTCAACTATTTATTTAAACACGTAAACATTCATATTATTATTTAAACAGATCAATCTACTCAGAGAGAACTTAAACTCTCGACAGGAAGTAGAAACTAGTTTAGCCAACGATTTGAAAATGATCGAAACAAAGTACACAAAGACAAGTAATGATTTCGCAACTATACAAAATCAATTAAAGAATATGGAAGCTCGTAATTCAGCCCTGCAAAATACAATTCACAATATGACCAACAAAAGCGAGCATCAAAACATGGAATTAATTAAAAAAATTGAATTCCTGGAAAAAGAAAAGGATAATATACTTAACGAGAAGCGTGTACAAATTAAGGTATATCCAGGAAAGTGATTATGTTGATAAAGAATATGTAGTGTACAATTTTTATTTTATTTTTTCTTAAATAGAATTTACAAAACTCGAATAAATTAACGACCGAAAAACACGCAGCGGAGCTAGCAGCTTTGAAAAAAGACTACGATTCGAAATTGTATGAAATGAAGTATCAGAATGCTGTCGCGCAGTTTAATGTCACGTTAAACAGGATGGATGAAGAGGCTAAAATAGCAGAAAAGCATAAAGCACAAGAAAAACAGGAACATTCCAATGCAACACGATCAATTGTGGAAGCTACTGTAGGGGAATCGGATAAAACACATAAAATAGACAATCAAGCAAAAACAATAAAACAATATCAATCACAAGCTGAAAAAATGTTGGGTACACCAAAGAATATACAAAAATCACAACAAACAGTGACGCACAAAGAACAAGAAGATATATACAATTTTTCCACTCAGAAGCTTAGTGACACAACAGAGAAAGTAAGTTACAGTATGTATGTATGTATGTGTAGAATATTACTTTATTTCATTGTACAGGATCTGGAGTACAACGATAATATCTCCGGTTTTTTAAGATCGCAAAGAAGTCAAGGAAAAGAACACGAGGTATTTCTAAAGCATAGTTTATGTGTGTTGTTGAGCTAAGTGCAATATTACACGTATTTGTATAATTTCACCATAATTTTCTACAAATAGGATGTCACCACAACGCAGAAGAAAAATAGGATTTTTAAGACGCGTGGCACTGGATTAAAACAATATACAACTACAAGGAGATTAATGAAAAAATAAAGTCTCTTATAAAATGTGCATAAAAACAACTCTTCGCAAAACAATAACATCTTTTTAATATGAAATACAAAGTACATTATAATCGATAAAACATATGCACTTTATAACGTTACAAGCTACATTTATATTCTAGAGTTTGGTAATACTGTAACATTTGGAATACTGTGTATTACATACACGATGTTAGGCCGCTTGTTCGCGTCTGGCTATTGCGTTCACATACTACTGTATGTTACACTTCACAGTCATGTATACACATACATTCCAAATGTAAATCGTACTCTGCCTTTTATTCATTTGAACAATCTATCTGAACTTGAAATTATTTGTCGAACGAGGAGGAGGAATTATCCCATTTCAATGATCTCTCAATAGCCATTTTCCATTTAGAATATCTTAAATCCCGTTCTGAAACATGTAATATACATTTATATCGTTCTATTCGTGCTATCACACTAAAGAACAAAATATTACCATTTTCTCCGATCTCAGGTGAAAATTTCGTAACTTGCGACGCGTCTACGTCGTTAATATCAATGAGCTCGGCACCTATAGCTGCTAACATAGCTGCACCAAGTGCCGTCGTTTCTACCATATTGGGTCTCACTGTGCAAAATAAATTCTCACAATTTGGACAAATACATTCGTGAGGAATTGAAAGAAATTACAAGATACGTACCAACGTTTATTCCAGTAAGATCAGCTTGCAACTGCATGAGTAAATTATTTACAGTCATGCCACCATCGACTCGTAATGTTGTTAACTGTGTTCCAGAATCTTTTGCCATGGCTTCTAAAATATCTCTTGTTTGGAAACAAACAGCCTCTAAAGCTGCCCTTACTATATGATCATCTTGTGTTTCCTCTGTGATACCGCAAATTACACTAATGGATGTGCGTAGATGTATATGATTAGTAGTAGGAAAGAACAATAGCTGTTGCAAATATTAATTACTAGAGGTGTGTGAGAAAATATTAGGTATCCGATATCGGGAGTCCCGAGAATACTCCCGAAATTTTCGAGAACTCGTCCCGACCCAACATTTTCTGGTTCTTGTATACCTCTATTACTTTCTGATTACGTGTATTAGTATTTACCCTCGTGCATCTTGTTGCCAATATGGTGCATACAGGCCAGAAAATGCAGGAACAAAATATACATCCCCTGAATTTTTTGCACGTTCCGCCATTTCTTGACACTCTGAAATATTACTGTAAAGTTGCATATTATCACGCAACCAGGACAATGCTGCTCCAGCCACAGCAACAGAGCCTTCTAACGCATAAACTGCTGGTGATTTCCCGATTTTGTATGCAATAGTTGTTATAAGACCCTGATGTGAGTCCACTTTCTAAAAAATTGTATATACGAATATATTTAAAGTTTGTGCATTCAGTTTTTAACCCTTTGCACTCGAATGGTAACTCTGAGGCGCCAGTCAAAATTGCTGTATCATTATTTGTAACAGTGTTTAGATGATTAAATTCTTCTGTATTCTAGAAATTGCTAGAAATTCAAATGTCATATGAGAAAACAGGTTCAATTTCATGTGAATAGTATAAAAAAGATTATATAGAGTAAAAATCTTCTAGGTTGAAAGATATATCTTGATTTCGGAATTAAAAGTTGCTTCGAGTCCAAAGGGTTAATAGTGTCAAATCATTGAAACAGATTAATACATACAACACTTCCAGTATTGTATAGCAAGAAACATCCAGTTCCGTAAGTAGCTTTTGCTTCTCCAGGCTTTAAACATAATTGGCCAAGCAGCGCTCCTTGTTGATCACCTACACACTATATATGTAAAGAGAGAAATATATTAATTTAGCTGAGGATAAACTGTCATAATTAAACGTTTGAACTTGAACATTTTACCCCTGATAGTAATACTCCTGAAAGAATTTCAGGAGTCGATATAGTCCCAAACTTTTCAGCGCTGGACCGTATTTCAGGGAGAATTTTTCGTGGAATTCCAAAAAATTTACATAGCAGAGGATCCCATTTCAAAGTTTCAATATTCATTAACAGGGTACGGGATGCATTTGAGACATCGGTCACATGCAATTTTTCTTTTGTTAGATTCTGTGGAATGATAAAAGGATAAAGAACGTCGTCATAAAATTTTCTGTAGGTAGTTAATGCAACATTTATCGCGCAATTTAATATGTTTTATGTATCGATTAATTTCTGATGCGGCTATCAACACAAGTAAGATTACCAAATAGTTTCAAAATTATACGAATGCAGAATCGGATATTTTCCAATGTTTTGTTTATAATTAAAACTGAACACAAACTTGATATACTCAAATTGAATGAAGTGGAAGGATAAAAGATAAATATTCAATTTCGCTTTCGGACACCCGAACACCTGAAAGTGCACTGTCGAAAGGAGTGGGATCAACTACTATAGCTTTGAATCATTAGTTACATTTGATCCATCTGTAGCCAAATCCACAAAGATTGTTATAATCAAGTCTCGACCTGTTTTAAATTTATTATTGGAAATAATATAAGAGTACTTTTTTTTAAATTCTTCTAATGTTTTTACTGTTTTAATTACACCTACTTATATTTGTCATAAATACACAAAATCTGCTGTCTAGTTATAACTACTTGGAAAATATGCTGATAAAAATTGTTAGCGTACCCAGATAAGCCATGTGTCCACTGTTCCGAAAATACACTTTTCTGCTTCTATCGATTGCTTCACGCGTGGTATATTGTCAATAAGCCAACGTATTTTAAGAGCGCTAAAGTATGGTGACAGTGGCAATCCACAGAGTGGTTTTAAATAATGTTTATTCCGTGTTTTGTTAGGTACACTGTCCAGTATATCTTCCAATGTAGTAGTTGTTCTCATATCATGCCAAACTATAATAAGTTTAAGAAATTACGTTATTATTAACATTAATTAAACAACATGGATGACTTATGTGAAAATAATTAAATAATACACAATATTTATTACTAAGCGCATTGTGCAATGGTTCTCCTGTATCCTTATCCCATAGTAAAGTAGTCTCTCGTTGGTTGGTAATCCCAACTGCTTTTATATCCGATGCACTTAAACCAATACTGCTCAGCTTATCCATTGTCTTTTTTATACAATTTATCACAGCATCTAAAATCTCCTTTGGATCCTGTTCTACCCATCCTTCTTGTGGATACTTCTGAGTAATTTCAATCTGGTGTGACGCTATCACCGTTCTGTGTATTACATCGAACACCTAAAGTAGAACATACAATGTATATATCTATTTACCTTTTAATTTTCACTGAATATTATCACTAGACTGCGGATTTTTATGCATTTATAGCAAAATTGAGTGGACGAAATTCAAAATTGTAGGAATATTTTAAAAATTGAAGACGTATATATATGATTTCTCATCTATTCAAATTATGAAGAGAAGAAATAACATTCTGTTTGGTTTCTAAATATGTCTTCTGATTGATACAGACAATTTTTATTTTACATAAAGATCTGCAGTCTAATTATCACGAATAAGATTTTACAAATTTGACAAATTTATCGATGAAAGTAAAGGCAATGAATAGATAAAAAAAAATAAAAGTCGATAAAAGATTTCTCATGGAAGATGAACGATATATAATGTAAACAGTTTTCGAATAAACATCGATGTTTATCGAAAATATTTGCAAATGTTTAGTTTAAATACAATGTGATAGAACGTATCGCGTTAAGTAAACACAATCGTGTAAATAGACATATCGAGGGTTAAAGTTAAGGTTCCGCTCGGATATCTTTTCGATATCAGTTCGTTCATTATAGTTTTATTACATTGACATTTATTTTGTAGTTGAAGGGAATAGTGCACTTACCAAGAACCGAGCGCTACTTGTTCCCTCATCAATCGCCCCTATTAGTGGCCCTGCACGATCAATGCTTTCCGGCATATTTTTTCCGTTATTTTCGACTTATATAGTATATAAGAAAGCACTTAAGATGACCTATGGTTAACCTTGCTCCTATCTTATTATGTAATCACGCGCATTAAATATTGTAAACCCAAATTTAAAACGCATCTGGAACGCACGAAATATCGTTATTTTTCCTTCAGTCGCTTCTTCACTGATCGCATTTCCAGTGTATTTTGATTATATCATATGTGCTATTTCTCGCGTGATGATTTATAGAAATTTTTGTAAGTTCGTTGCTGTTAGGAATGGACAATTTATTTGACGAATCATGTTGAAAAATAAACATTTGCCGTGATAAAAATATTACGCATAAAGCATTGACTCCACGTGGTGAATATGAAACATTGCATATATATTCGATGAATATTATTGTTCATTTTATGGTTTTCTGTAAAAAATGTACAATAGATATATTTCATTTGCTTTCATTCGCTAAATTTATACCATACGTATTGATCGAAACAAAAGGTTTTTCTTTTGCATCTGACGATATATGCTGATATACGCTATACGTGCAGTTTATATGGTACGGGCCTGAGGCAGTGATGGGCAGTGATAAGATATTGTGCGCTTTCCACGCGCATGTGTGACAGACCAAAGCCAGGAACGTATCTACCCAGTAAGCAATCTGCTCGATTTTTGAATAACTTCTGCGTCCGCAGAAGTATCGCTTTATGCTGGCAGGGGGTGCTGTCTAAAATCGAGCAGATTCCGAGCATCTTCAGCTTCGAGCGTCGTTCTGACAGCATAATGCCCGCCATCTGCTCGCCAGGCTGTGCTCGATATCTGCTCGAGGCAGGCCTGGCTGACTGGGTATACCCTCTCTGGTATACATCAGAAGTGATCAGAAGCATTATTATATAGTATGGACAGGGACCCATTATTTGTTCAATTATATATGTGCATAGTAATGTTTGAGATATGGAAATTAAATGTATTATGAAATAAATATTATTTTTATTTTCAATAACGTAAAAATAGGACTTTTCGGGGCGACTGCGGCCAAATCCTCTCTTGATCCTCTCTGCTGCGGCCTATAGTGGGCCTATAGATTGATAGCGCTTTTCACTACTGAAGAACTCCATCTTTGCATTATCAAGAAGAAACGAATAAGAGTTTCGTCAGTCTGTATCAGTATTTAGTGAGATTAGACAAAGTGAATTTTTTGAATTTAGATTTCTATTGATTTCTATCAATTTCTATAGATTTTTCTGGAAACGAAGGGGCTAGTCTACCCTCGATTTGTAACTAGAAAGGAACTAGAATCTTACTAGATTTTGGGTCGAAAATATGGGTTTCGTACTAAACGTTGTTTGACCTTATTAGAACAAATTGTGGGCTGTGTGAGGGCTCATTCGAAAGAGGAAGAATAGACGCAGCGCGCTTTTCTCACGAGGTTAACGAGATTATGTTAATAACTAATAATATGAGGGCCCAAAGTAGAGAAAAAATCTAGGAAAAAAACCCGCAGATTTCAATGCATTTTCTGTCTCTAAAAGACTTTTTTGACTTATGAGATGAGAAAAGCGCGCTGCGTTGAACCTTCCTCTTTAGAATGAGCCCTCACCCAGCTCAAAATATGCTCGTATAAGGTCAAACAACGTTTAGTTCCGAACCCATTCTTTCTAGTAAGATTCTAGTTATTTGCTAGATATTTGCTATTTACTAGAATCTTACTAGATTTTGGGTCGAAAAAATGGGTTCGGAACTAAACGTTGTTTGACCCTATTAGAACAAATTGTGGGCTGTGTGAGGGCTCATTCGAAAGAGGAAGGTTCAACGCAGCGCGCTTTTCTCATCTCATAAGTCAAAAAAGTCTATTAGAGACAGAAAATGCATTGAAATCTGCGGGATTTTTTCCTAGATTTTTTCTCTACTTTGGGCCATCATATTATTAGTTATTAACATAATCTCGTTAACCTCGTGAGAAAAGCGCGCTGCGTCTAACCTTCCTCTTTCGAATGAGCCCTCACACAGCCCACAATTTGTTCTAATAAGGTCAAACAACGTTTAGTACGAAACCCATATTTTCGACCCAAAATCTAGTAATATCCTAGGTATTTTCTAGTTACAAATCGAGGGTAGACTTAGTTGAATTGGCATAGTGTTCTTGAAACCATAAGGTTGGTAGGAAAAATGACTTTGTATATCCCTACATTATAGTAATTTTCTATGGTCGAGGAATATTTATCTCATTTCACTTTGCGTTACCGGTAAGGAAAGACGTACGTTTGTGGAAGAAGTGAAAGATTCTTTGCTCGATATAATTGAATTAGATTGAACTGTGATCAGTGGTTAATACGCGTGGATTTTCTCATGTTTCAGGCAAACCCACCATTAAACTGGCTTCGTAATAGACAGTTATTACTTGGCCGGATTTCTTTATTACGGTAGAGTGAGTATGGCTTCCTGAAACGTCGTGTCTGTCCCATACGAATATCTCTCTTTCTCCTTCCCTCTGTCTTCTTCTATCCGAGCATAACGGCACTAACTTTCGGTTTACGAGTGATTTTCGTTTCGTTCGTGAAATTGATGAACATCGTTTCCTGACACGTACAACGTGCACGCACGTATCATTTACGAAAGAGGTTAGCGATCTTGTGACGTGTCAAGTGAATACTTCATTCCATATGGTGGTCACTGGCACAATCACTCGCTGGTCATTGACATGCTGGCATTTAACTTGAATCTGCTTCGCTCTTTCCCGTTTTCGGAGTGATTGTTATGGGACCGTATTCCTTACCGAGATTTCGACCAATTCACCTACACCGCAATATAGTCGATTAAACGTTTACGTAAAATGAATATCGTTAGAAGGTGTTTTATGCCGCTTTCTATAGACATGACTATCGATTCCCCTTAGACATTTTTCGTATCTACCGGTTTTCTTCTCGTCATTTCTCAATCTTCGAAATTGCATGTTACGATTTTTTCGATACTATTCAGAGACTCGATTAACTCAATTAATTATGAAATAATATAACAGCGATATACATTTCGGATATTTTGTTTCTTTTAAAGCACATGGCACAAGTGTAAACATTAAATTTATGCTATGCAACAAAACAATTCGAGTCTAAATCTTTATGCCTCTTTGAATTGATAATATTAAATTCGTATAAATTTTGTTTCATTTAAAGCACATGGCACAAGTGTAAACATTGAATGCATGCTATGCAACGAAACAATTCAAGTCTAAACCTTTATGCTTCTTTGAATTGATAATATTAAATTTGTACAGCATTTATTTGGAAGGATAAGACATTGGTGATGAATAATACTTGTATAGTTGCATTTCAAAAGAATATGTTTAACACAATTTGAAGCTTTTTATAAGTTTCATGGGTATATACATCGCAGTTCATGTTTCAGTGCTACTGTAAGGACTTGGCACGAAACAGGATAATCCCACCATGCAGCAGCAGTCAGTAATGGAAGAGGGAACGGCCTACGAGCCACCTACCTACGATGAGACATTCCCAGTACTTCCTGAATCAGCCAGTTCAAGTTCAGGGAAATTAAACATTTTCTCCATAAATAATAATTTACAACTAGGACGCATAACAATTACACAGGTATAAATTACGCTATTTTCATACGCGCATAAATTTCCTCAGAGGAATTCCGTCTAGGATAGGGTGATTTTATATTTCTCCGGTGTGTTCTCCGCATATAGATGTTCCGTGTACCTGGAGAAGAACGGAAATTTGATCATAGCGACAAATTTGGCGAACGCGAATCAATTCGTACGTGTAAAACAATAATGAAAGAGACGAACACAATTATCGAAATAGCATCTTCGAAGGATCAATCGCTTACATTCCTAATAACTGGCAAGCAGAATCAGGTTTTGGAAGCCAAGCGTCGAATTTTAACAACCTTTCAAACTCAGGTTCGGCACAAGCAATACAAAATTTGCAAAAAATTTTGGATATTCTATATAATTCTAATATTGGTATTATTACAGGCGAGTAGACAAATTTGCATTCCGAAGGACCACCATCGTTGGATTCTTGGAAAGCAGGGACAGCGTCTTAAAGATCTGGAAAAGACAACTGCCACTAAAATAAATGTTCCGCCTGTGCAGGATCAGTCGGAAACAATAACGATCACAGGAACTAAAGAAGGGATAGAAAAAGCTGAACATGAAATTAGAGTAATTTCAGATGAACAGGTGAGCGGACATACTTTTAGTAAGCGAAGGGAAGCATGTCTTAGCAAAGGAAGAATGCATATGTTATAAATGGTGATGATGTATATTACAGTCAAGAAAGGCGTTCGAACGAGTGTCTGTGCCAAAAATTTATCATCCTTTTATACATGGTGCGCATAATGAAAATCTCAATGCCATGACGGCAGAAACAGGAGCTCGAATTAATATTCCTCCTGCCTCCGTGCAGGAAGATGAGATTACTATTGCCGGGGAGAAAGAAGGTGTGCTAGCAGCTAAGCAGAAAATTGAAGCCATCTATAGAGATATGGTGAGAGATTCGAAATGATTTGTAAACGTGTTAATTTTTGAATAATTCAAATGTAACGTTACATTCGTTTTCTAGGAGAAAAGGTGTACTACAGTGTCCGTCGAAGTTCCCAAGTCTCAGCACAAGTACGTTATTGGTCCTCGAGGTAGTACTATAGCGGAAATATTGCAAGTCACTGGTGTGAGCGTCGAAATGCCTGCATCGGACTCACCCACGGGAACTATTACTCTTCGAGGTCCTCAGGAGAAGCTTGGTCAAGGTGATGCCGAATTTAAAGGTTTTTCAGTCGCTAGATACAAGAATAATGCATTAACATGAACATTCTAAATATAGCGCTGGACAAAGTGTACGAGAAGGCGAACAGCGTTCGCACGGCTGTAGTGAAAGCACCTGTTTGGATTCACAAATACATAATCGGGAGAAAAGGCGTGAATATTAAACGTATCACGCAAGAAATGCCGAAAGTGAATGTGGAGTTTACTGGCAAAGAAGATAAAATCAAAATCGAAGGCCCGCCGGAGGAAGTTGAGAAAGCGCAAAACGAACTTCAATTGATGGCTAGCGATCTGATATCTAAGCTTACGTTTACGGAATTAAATGTTGATCCCAGATTTTATAAACACATTATCGGGAAAAATGGGTGCAACGGTAAGCATCGAATATCAAGTTGGTCAATCCGGGATAATTGAATAACATGTTATATTTGCAATGATCTATTTTCAGTAAACCGTGTAAAAGAAGGAACAGGCGTTGTTATTAATATTTCTGAAAATGATGGCAGTAATGTCATTCGCATAGAAGGAAATATGGCCGGCGTAATGAAAGCTCAAACGGTTTGTAATGTTTATTTATTTGGTGTTATACGTGTTGTAAGTGTAACCTTAATTTTTTACTTCTGTCTATAGGAATTAGTGGAAATGGTGAAAAAATTGGAGAACGAGAAAGAGAAAGACGTGATAATAGATCACCGATATTACCCTAGTATTATTGGGAATAAGGGAGATAATATTAAAGAAATCAGAGATAAATTTAATCAAGTACAGATTACTATTCCTGGTCCAGGTATGTAGCGTGATATATATGCAATAACTAGAACTCGGATTTATGCCAGGTACAAACATTTCAAAGACCTCGTCCCTTGTTGGCATTTGGCCAATAGGAGCTCTGTGTGCATTTTTAGAGTGCAGGTCACGTCTCAGATTTTATATTGTTATATAGTTTCATTCTTATAAATTACGTAAAAGATGCCTTACTGAAAATGTTAATAAATATGAACATAAATTGTTACACAGCGAAGATAAATTAATATTTATTTGCAGGAGAAAAGGGAGACATAGTAAAAATTAGAGGGCCTAAAGAAGATGTAGATAAGTGCCATAAATATTTAATGAAGTTGGTAAAAGAATTGAATGAGAATAATTATGTGTTAGACGTACCTATTTTTAAACAATTCCATAAATTTGTCATTGGAAAAGGCGGAGTAAATATTCGCAAGGTTAGTATCCTGGAACGATATAATTATTTTATTTTTATAAACCTGCACATTCAATTGCTAATTATTATTTTCATCGCTTCTAGATTAGGGAAGAGACACAAACCAAAATCGATTTGCCCGCCGAAGGTGAGAAAAGCGATGTCATAACAATTACAGGAAAGGAAGAAAATGTCGAGAAAGCTAAAGAAATGATTCAAAAAATACAAAATGAATTGGTAATTTAATTCTTAGAATTCTGAAAAAAGTACTATCTAAGTAATAGTTATATTGTATTACATTATTCTCGTATTTTGTATTAGGCTAACATTGTTACGGATGAAATAGTCATTCCACCAAAGTTTTACAATTCTCTTATTGGCACTGGCGGAAAATTAATTCACTCTATCATGGAAGATTGCGGAGGTGTTGCGATTAAGTTCCCTACCGCAGAAAGTCGAAGTGATAAGGTAAATTTCTTTTAAAAATGTGTGTTTGTGCGTGTGTGTGTACATATATGTATTTCCCAATATCAAAATTGAATTTGTAATGTATTTTATGTAGGTAACTATTAGGGGGCCAAAAGAAGATGTTGAGAAGGCAAAGCAACAGCTGTTGGAACTTACAAATGAAAAGCAATTGTCTAGTTATTCAACGGAAGTCCGTGCCAAAGTACAACATCACAAATTTCTCATTGGAAAAAATGGTGCCAATATTAAAAAGGTTTCTACGCAAAATTATTTGATTATATACGTCTTGCACACTGTGATATGCTAATTATCTTATATATATATCAGAATTAATTGTACTAATTACAATATATTTATCTTTCTTAGATAAGAGAATCCACTGGAGCACGTATCATATTCCCAGCTGAAGAAGACCAAGACAAAGAAGTAATTACTATCATGGGAAAGAAGGAAGCTGTTGAAAAAGCAAAGGCTGAATTGGAAGCTACAATCAAAGAAATTGTAAGCATATGTATTTCATTGATCAATGCATAAGCATTACGATGAATTTAGATCTTAATCTATCGATCAATATTTTTATTGTTCTTTAGGATAACATTACCGAAGGTGAAATCCGTATCGATCCAAAGCATCATAGACATTTCGTAGCACGTAGGGGTGGAGTGTTGCATCGTATCGCAGATGAATGTGGAGGAGTACAAATTTCATTTCCAAGAGCAGGTGTCGATAGTGACTGTGTAATCTTAAAAGGTTCGCATGAATGCATAGAAGCCGCGAAGCAACGAATGCGAGAGATCGTGCTAGAATTGGTAACATTTTCTTAATTTATACTACTATCTATCCATCTTCTATCTATCTATATATGTATATAAAATAGAAAAGTATGTGTGTATGATCCCATCGATCTGATTCGATGGGTCTGTCGCACGTGTTGTCCATCTGTCAGGGTAGAAGTTGTTGGAGCGCGGTGGTTGTAAATAATCTGCCGGTTTTTTGTCTGCTATAACAACCTTTTCAGGTATACCGCCAGTGGTCGGGCGCAACCTGCCCGGAGGGCCTACCTGCGGCTCGCTTTTTTAATTTCCAGATTCTTTAATGATACATGATCTTTTATTGTTTCTCTTAGGAATCGATGGTAACCGAGGAATGTATAATACCTCAAAAACATCACCGTACCGTTATGGGGGCGAAAGGACGTAAAGTGCAACAGATCACTTCTGAATATGATGTACAAATCAAATTCCCAGATCGTGAAACATACGGTATGTGTAGTTTTATATTTTTTATACTAACTTTTTCATATTAAACTTCAACTAAGGATAAAAGATTCTCAAGTGTGTATAATGTATTGTAAATTTTAGACGAACACCGTGAAGCAGAACAAATGAACGGCGAGAATGGAGAAGTTCCAAAGACAGTTCCAGTTCCAGCCTGTGATATTATTCGAATTACAGGACAACCAGAAAATGTTGCAGCTGCTAAGCAAGCGCTTCTCGATCTAGTGCCGATCACAATAGAGGTCGGTATAATTAACCCGAGACTAAATAGTAAAGTAATTTTATAATTCAGTTAAACAAAAAATTGGACGTATATTGTAGGTGGAGGTACCGTTCGACCTACACCGTTCTATAATAGGACAGAAAGGCCGTGATGTGCGAGAGTTAATGTATATATATGACGTTCATATCATGTTGTCTCCGGCGGAAGAGAAGCTTGATTATATCAAGGTATGTAGACTGTCGCATAAAGTTAACCCTTTGCACTCGGAGCTATGTTAACTGGAAAATTAAACATTTCTTCCGACCTAGAATAATTTCATTCTGTATAAATTTTTTCCTTTTTATGGATATGAAAGTGATAAAACACCTCCTACATTACTTAAATGTTTAGTAATTGATTAGATAGCAACACATTTAATAATGTAAATAATATTTTCAGAGCCTCAAAGTCACCATTCAAGTGCTCAGGGTTAATATATTATTTATTATTCGAAATTAATATGTTACATTTTGTTCAACAGATTTCCGGAACTCCTTCTTGCGTTGAAAATGCAAAGCAAGCTATTTTAGATAAGTGCAAAGCTTTGGAAGCTGAACGACAGGATAGGGCTTTAAAATCATTCGAATTGAAGGTACCGTTATTCATTATCTCTAATGATTTACATCAACTTAGTTCACTTCGAATTGTATTAGGTCGTTCGGAAAGTAATTTCGTTTTTCGTGTAAGAGATGGCATTTGCTTCCATTTGTTATTATTAGACAGCGGATTTTATGAATTTATGACAAAAATGAATAGTTGTCATTTAAAATAGTATACACATTAGAAGAATTTTAAAAAATACTGTTATATTATTTTCAACCCACCAAACATTTCACTCCAGTTTGTTGCAATTCAGGTAGAAAATGTTTATTTTGCTATTTTAGGTGGTTTATTATTTTAAATGGTAAAAAATTGGCTTTCATTCTCCCTTGAGGAAACGAAATGACGTTCCGAAGGACCTGATAACTTTTCGAACACCGATTTTATATCCTCGCTCTACCGAACCTTTATATCCTTGCCATGTATTCCTACCTAATCCTGACTAAACCTTGTTTCTCCAGCAATTCCCTGACGATTTATTCCGAGAATGGCGACAATATGAAGTTTGTTTTCCCCTAGCTCGAAGTTAATCCGGAATACCATCCAAAAATAATTGGACGTAAGGGAGCCGTGATTAATAAAATACGTAGTGATCACGATGTTCAGATCAATTTTCCGCGTAAAGGCGACCCTGAAGAACATATCATTACAATCACAGGTTACGAAAAGAATGCGTACAGTGCTCGAGATGATATTATGAAAATCGTTAACGAATTGGTGAGTTGAATCGTTTCTGTTCAACTTTATAAACTATCATCGGCGATGAAATCCTAAATTTTCTTGTCTTCTCACTCGTTTAGAATGGCTTGACGAAGGAAGAGGTGGATATAGATTATCGTGTACATTCGCGTTTAATTGGTACAAAAGGTAGAAACATTCGTAAGATAATGGACGAGTTTACAGTTGACATTAAATTCCCCCGTAAAACCGATCCCGATAAGAATCTTGTAACTATCGTGGGTACAGAAGACAACGTAGCCGACGCAAAGGATCGTTTATTGAATTTAACAGAAGAATACGTGAGTACATAATAAGAATAGACAGTGCCGTAACGAGGGCGTAGCGAAAGAGGCGCCCGCCACGGGCGCAACTGGGTTTAGGGCGCAAAACAAACAATACCGACTCGGTTGAGGGTTACTTGGACGCTTTTCAAATCTTGTAACAAAATTACGAGCTCTCATTACAAAACACGTATCCAAATCTAGACATAGAATTAAGGATTTTCATAACAATGCCTGTAACAACAGCTTCCTGCAAACGTTCGTTTAGCAAATTAAAAATTGTAAAATCGTACCCTCGTTCTTCTATTGGACAAGAGCGATTAACAAACTTGCCTATAATATCAATTGAAAAAGATGTTGCCATAACATTAAATTATGACGATATAATAGATGTGTTTGCAGATGAAAAAACGAGAAAAATTACTTTATAAAATATGCTGAACAGTTTTATGTTTTTATTATATTATTTTAACACATACCTATGTTTTGTATTTCTTTTTCTTTTATTTTGTCGTCATTGAATATGAATAAAAATTTGTTCTTATTTAGGTTATAGATTATTTATTCATACAAATACCTTGACAAATACATGATTGTATATACAGGCAACTCATTTTGATGAGGTTAATAGTATTTAATATATTGCATTTAGTAAAATTTAACTTGTTACATTAAAATTTTTAATTTTTTTGTCATTATTGGGTTACGGGGAGGCGCAAGTTAGACACTTGCCACAGGCGCTTCAAACCCTTGTTACGGCTCTGAGAATAGATAATAAGCTTTGGCATTATTCGATGAGAGAACCAGGGATTACAATGAAATACGAAACAATGTTTAATTTCTTACAGATACAGGATGTTTTAGAAACACAAATATCACCGAAAACACCAGATTCCTTCCGTGTTTGGAGCGAATCAGGATTTAGGGTGGCTAAACGTAATTCCGAAGGTGGTTCGACTGGTTTCTTCGTGAAAGGCGGTCCTTGGGAGCAACAACCGCAAAGCGCCCCGAATACTGCCAGCGTGGAGGAATTTCCTCAGTTTGCTGGATACTCGCATGTACCTATGACAAACCCCGACGGTCCTTGGGGTGTTAAACGTTAAACAAAATTCAATCGAATAGAAAAGAAAAACGAAAAAAAATCGACAAACGCATGTAAGGTAACAAAGCATAATAACTTTCCTCTGACAAACAATATGAAAGGGTAAACGCATTAGTGCTAGGTGGTTCCCTGTTTCATTACTGATGTTGCTGCATACGACCTGGCCACTCTATTGGACTCTGACACTGGTTTACTACAAAATGTTTGACGACGGTGTTTATATTTACAGTTCATATACCAATATCCGATGTATCTGTAACTGTAACGCATAATATTTTAAGTTCGTTGCCATGTAGGAAAACATGTACACGTGCGCTCACACAACGCTCATACACAGAACATGCAGGGATAATACAGTCAGATGCAAGATGGCGGCCAATTGTATTCATATAACGAGAACATCTAATTTCACAATTTTATTTCTGCTGATATGCCTTTCAGGTACAGATATGTTGTACTTAAGACTGTGGCTTCGTAGGAACCAATTATTTTCTCTTTGTGTATTATACACAGGATGGTCAGTAAATTGTGGTACGCTTGAGAAGGAGTTTCTACGTGTAAAAAAAAGACAGGAAGAACATGCATGCACACACAACACACACACACACGACGAAAATTTAGAATAAAATTTTTTTCATACGACCTTTCAAAAAGTGAAACTTCGAACAAAAAGAATTGTATTGTGATTTTTCGTTCTTCTTCCCGAGTAGATGCAACTCTTTTTCTTGATCGTACTACGATCTACCAAGCAACCTGTATATACTTCTCAGATTGTCTCCATCTGTGTAGATTGCGCGACTAGACGCTTCTCCGCGTTTAACCGGGCATAATGTTTTTTTTGTTAATTTATTTATATTTTTTTTGTACATAAATTGCATTTTCTTTCGTTTTTTGTTGCGTTGGACTTCAGTGGAATCGATTTCGTATATAACCACGTCATTATATTAGAATTCTGTACACAGAACCGTGTGTGAAACGTGAAGCTTTAAGGTCTTTCTAAGGAAAACGTTCCTAGATATACTACATATACATATATATGTGATTTCCTGCTTTTGTAAGTATCTAGTATAAATAAAATAAGGTCGATTCGTACACCAAAAACCATCGGTGACGCTATCAAGCGAACCAAATTGCCAACAAAGCGTTAAGCGATTATTGTATAGTATCAAACAATGGAATTTAAGAATAGAAGAATGTTTTTTAGTCACGATGAAATAAATATGTTTTTGGGGAACATAATCTTTAGAAGGCCTTGATATTTTTCTACTGCTTTTAACGCAGTGATCGAAGGACGAGACACAGCATCATTGGCATCATTTATGACGGAATCATGAATGTTCGTAATTTAAAGGCTACTCTTAATTTATTCTATTCTATTTTACTATTTGCTGTATAATGCGCAATGTTTGCATTCTACTATTTATGAGGCCAACTAGCTAAGAAAAAGATATTCGGTTCAAGTGCCTTGTCTATTTTCTTCGGGACAGCTCATTTCAATTGTTGGAGGAATGTGAATATTAGATTATATGTATAAACATACACGTATATAAATATTGATAATAATTATATTATTATACACATATACCTGTATATATATACATATGTACGCATGGTATGTATATATATACGCGTATGTATATAAGTAGTATATATATACAATATATACTACCAATACTACCTATATACACTTGCCAACAAAAGTTAAGAAACAAAGCAATCACTTCGAAATTGTGTAATATATGTTTTGTTTTTTTCCATTTGTGTATGTTATTAAATAAAACAAAATACAAGAGATATGTAATTTTTAGTATAAACATTTTTAGGTGTATAGTCTACGTCTATATTATTATAGTTTCGTATATACAATGTCATTTAAGACAAGTCACTTGAATAACTCTCACAATTCCACGGAAGCGTTATGCGATGGAAAGGATTTTTTCTCAGGTGGACATATTTAGGAGATTCAAAACCCACTTTTATTCTTTTATGAAGAGAAATACATAGGTCAGCTACCTGGAATCATTTTGAATGATCACGGTTGTTGAAATTTCCTTGAGAAGAATTATAATTGTAGACATTGAAAAATTCATAGTCCATCTAGAAACAGATTTTAACAAAATGTTTCTTCCAAACATTTCTTTCACCTTTCAAAATTGTAGGAGTTATTGAATTGACGATTTAAGTGACTCATCCTGAGTAAACACAAGATACAAGTGTGACAAAAATCATAGGATACACACTTGTACACATTTTATTAATAAGAATTTAATGCAGAAGTGTGAATTTTCGTTTACAGTCTTAATAAGATATTAGAGAGCCTAGATTGTACTATTGTTTCATATCTAAGACAGCGTTGATCCGCGATTAACATAATGCAAAATCCTATCAGTAAACTGTGGATTTTTTATGCAATTTGTAATATTTACAGGAAAATTTCAAGAATGTGGGGATAAATAGAATCTTATTTTCAGTGGTAGTAGACTATATAGATCTGAAATAAATAAAAATCGTATTAAATTCTGTGGAATTTTTTTTATATTCTAACATTTTTTGAACATTTTTAGAAGCCATAGATGCATAAAGATCCGCAGTCTACCTATCAGTATTTGGGACCATATTTTGTAGTTTGTTGCATTCATTCGTCTTTATTACTATACATTTGAATTTTTTAATTATCGCGCAACATATAGTTACATATTTTTCCTATTGGGTTTAAATCTGACTACTTGATACCATTAATGATATTTTTTGTTAAAAAGTTTTTACTAGCTCTGAAGTATATTTTGGATCATTATCATGTCTAAATAATTAACACACGTTTGCATATAACTTTGCAAAGTTCATCTTTCTTTTTCGTTTTTGTGAAAGAAAGATTATTTTTGTTCTTAGCATTAATTTCTTCAGGTTTTAATCCTTTTTTGAAAGTTCACAGTTCACTCCTTTTCATCTTTTAACTGGAACTGGTTTTCTATGTTGAATGTTTTAATTATAAGTTGATTTCTCGAATCCATTAAGCAATGCCTGTCACTTTTGTAACAACTAAATCATAGTTTGATGTTGTATGTAAAACTGTTCTTGCGTACACACGAAACGAGTACAACTAAAAACAGCGATCAATCGGGAAACAATGCTTTTGAATTCTCTTCTGTGTTCTATTATTGCGTTCCCGTTAATGATTGCGGAATGTTATTACAATATAATATACTTGAATTAATTTTAATACTTCTTAATGTATGAAATCATATTTTTCTCGTAGTGTAAGTAATAGAAATTTATTTACGACATATTTGATGATAGACGATTTACATTTACAATATATAATTATGCGAAATTCGTTTCTTCACTTTTGTTGGCAAGTGTATATATACATAATCAATATAATAGGTATTGTACTATAAGGTACAATAATATATATATATAATACTATCACAGAAATGAAAAATAATAGGTCATGTATACAGAAATTCACTTATATTTTTTAGATTTACAGTAATTTTTATAAAACTTCTTGGTACGACGACCTACATGTCATCTTTCCAAAGCATGGTTTATATACAAAAATGCCAGAATTAGCAGTCTTTAAATACTTTTAGTTTTGGCTAAGAATTTGATAGATGCTGTGCATGAATGTACCTTTTCTAATAAATTATAAATACGAAATATTGTAATTATAAAATAATATTCTCTGTACACATAATGTCATAATACATGAAATCTATTGTAACAATATATATACATAATTAATCTATTGTTAAAATTGTGTTTTCCTTTTTGTAGTACCTTAACGACTAGACAGTGGATCTTTATGCAAAAGAAAAATTGTCTACCTAATTTGCAACAAACTGGAACGAAATAGAATATGTTCTTTCTTAAAATTATGTTTACTTCTTGTATGTAATGTTTTTACTAGGGCTGTTACTTTCTTCGATGGTCGTTTTGAGGCTTCGAAGCTCCGATTTCAGAAACTTTGAAGGTGATGAGAATCAAAGTTTCAAAGCTTCGAATTTCGAACCTCCGAACCTCGAATCGTAGTAAACTATTAGAAGATTAAAAGATCTATCTATTTTGTTTTATCTTGTGTGCCTTCGTTTTCATGAAATCTTGTTTACAATTTATGATTCGAATCTTCGGAAAAGTAACAGCTCTAGTTTTACTGTTTTCAATTACGCATACTCATTTTTGTTATAAATGCATAAAATCCACTGTCTATTAATGACAGATACTTCAGAAGTGTTAATAATTTCCTTTGTACGCTGATTCATCGCGTGCCATTTGTAATGTTCGTAATTGTTTTATAAATCCCTCGTTTGGTTTGATGCGATCCCTAACTTTTTTCACTTTGCAGTAAGCATCGTCAAAGAATAATCCCTCGGATACCATCAAGTAAGAAATAACAATAGTCGGCGAACGAGATACACCAGCGTTGCAGTGTACAAGAATATTTTCATTCCGGTTCTCATCTATAATTTTTCTGCACTTTCCTATCGATGCAGTGACATCAGTTTCGGGTAAATCTAGTAAGTCGCAATAATAATATTTGATACCGTCAAATTTAATTGGCGCGTCAATACCAACGCTTAGAACACTATGAATATTATGTGTTTGTAAAATATCTATATTTACAATAGGGTCTTGCGAGCTTAGAAACAATCCTGGTATTATCTGTGCAACTTGTAAATCGGGTTTATTATCTACAACGAATGGTATTCCAGCCGATAATTCCTTCCTTTCTCCATCAACTTCTTCGTATCTCTGCCCGAGCGTATTCGTTACAACAGTTTTACACGGTTTCAAGTTTGACTTTTTAATGGATAGCAAAGTTTTTAGATCCATTGCTAACGAGTTACATTTGGGTAGAACAAAACAATATCTTCTTAATATCGATTAAATCTGTATTAAGCGTTTTCTACATTTAGCGGTTCAGTTATATTCATTTCAAAATTTACTGGCTTATATTTGATAAAAAATTGATTTATCTCTTCTTGAGAATATTCCACGTCTACCAAGTGTAAGCCAACTGGTGGTACTACAAGCAGCGATTGATTCCAATTATGATGGCCAGGAACTTGTAGCATACAAATTATATCCTTTTCTGTGATATCTCCAGCACCTAAGTATAATAAAGTAGTAACTATGCGTCTGACCTGAAAAATTTGTGAGAAAGTTACATTGAGATAGAAATAATTTTATCGTTCGTAATATTTGGTATTTATGGCTTACACTTCAATATTCGAATGATCAATAAAAAGGAGCAATAAAAAATTAATAAAATCAATGTCTTTTCATTATTACATACCTGATTATATAAGAAAGACCTTGAATTACATTCGATATGCCAAAAGTCAAAATGCTCCGACAAAGGATCCAAAGGCATAAGTGGTGAACTTTTTTCTACAGTTAATTTATTTAAAGTTTTTACATAAACGCGTTCATAGTCTGCTTGTGATCTTGCACAGAACGTTAGGTAATTCTTTTTTCCTTCGAAAAGCTTTGTCCCACGTTTTACTCGTTCTATATCAAAATCTGGTGACCTAAGAACACGTACATAACAAATATACAGGGTGGTCCATATAAATGCAGTCGCCTAAATATCACCCCTATTTGTGATGACTAGACTGTGGATGTTTATGCAATTTCCAATTTTTATAGACAAATTTGAAGAAAGTGCAACGAAATAATATTCTATTTTTAATAAGAACACTCTTCGTGTAGATCCTAAACAAATAAAAATAGTACTGAATTCTATCGAATTTTATATTATAGCATTTTTGAAAATTTCCATAAGATCCATAATCTAGTGATGACATAACAACTAGCCATAATTTGCATTATTTGGCAGCATGTAGTCGTCGCAGCTTTATGAAAATAGCTACATGCGCAGCTTTATGCTTCCGAATAATTGCAAATTAATTAAACATATTTGAGATACAAATGGCAATAGTACCTAAAACAGAAAGTATGTGTTTTCTCTGCTATTGGCACTTGCTGTAGTTTTTCCGAAGTATCCGGCTGCTTAGGTATCATGAACCTATAGATGTATTTCCTTAACTTTGCAAGTCTTCTGGCATGGAAGTCCTTTGTTACAGGAATACATTCTAAGAGTCTTAAAAATAATGCATTAGTTTATGAAACATCTATAAAGATTAAAAAATATTGAGTAACAAGTTCCTTACTTGATATCATGATGACATTTCATTAAGTAGCGATTCACTTGATGAAGTACAAAAGATGGATTGTGCAAACAATCATATTTATTGTGTAAATCAATGTGAGCTGCGTTACAGAATGCATGCACACCCACGTCGGTCCTACGAATTAATAAAATATGATAAGAATATTTTGAGATATCCCAACAAAGTTTAGAAGAATTATTTTTAATAATAAGTTTTACCTGCTGGAAGTGGTAATTCTTGGATACACTTTGTATTTAGGTATTAATGTTGAAAAAGCACATTCTAAAGCTCCTTGAACTGTGTCTACATCGTGTATTACATAGTCCGAAATGATTCCATTTTTCTGCAATCCCCTAAATTCAAAGCAGTAAAAAAGTGTCATACAATAGTCTGTATGTTGTACGATCCTATACATTTATTGCAATATTATAATTAATGGTTGTTCAAAGCACGTGTATACTTATAATACCTGTAGTGCGTACCAATATATGAAAATTTTATAAAGTATCTTTGCATATTTTATTTAGATATTATATATATAAAATATTATTCAATTAGATATGAATTATGTATAATAATATTTCTTTATTTTACGTCCTTTCCAGGTTAAATTATGCACTAACACAATCAGATATCATGCATCAAAGTATATAGCCTGATAGCCACTCGACTTCTAAAAATAGTTCGAAATGTTCGAATACATTTCAGATGAAATAACAACTCTCTCTGAACTGAATATTTTGTTTAAATCGAACATTGAAGTTTCTGAAATCAATATGATGATTCAATGTTTGTTGATTTTTAATTTTTCATTGATATTTAACCCTTCTATCATAGACAAAGTATGCTAATAGACCAATATACTCAGTGTTGAGATATTGTGCATTTGTGCGCTTTCCACAGCTTTCCACGCGCATTGTTCTCTTGTTCTCTATCGAGTTATTTATTTCTGCAGAAGATGTCGCTTGTATGCTTTTCCCCGCGATTTTCAATATTACGTGTATTCGACAATTTACTGATTGTCAGTTGGTACACTTACAAGTCATGGAAGAATTTAAAAGTGCCGGTTCAATTGTTTCGTTACATTACTTATTATAAATATGTTTTACGAATGTGTAATAATCGAGTAATCAATACTTATAAAAGTTGGAAACAAGAAAAATTGTGAAAGGTAGTTTCAAGTCCGCTTGATGTTTATGTTCGTTTAGAAGGAAAAATCGATTGGTCCGGTTTAACCACGAAAACCTTCCGGAACGCGAATCAGTCGGATTCATAGTTTGAATTTTAGTGTAATAGAGAATTCACCTTGTCGCTTATATTTTATTGTGATTTGCAAACTGTCATTTTTTTCCTTTAAAGTAACTGTCGGTGGAATTTCGGATGATTTACTTATTTACGTTGATACACTAATTTTACATTGGAGAACATTTACGGGTAGGATAGCCGATACATTGGCGTCATCTGTATCATATTGTATCACGTGACAATATACATCTGTTATTTTAATTTCTAATCATTCAAATTGCGCACCACATGGACTACGATGTTTGATTTCGTTTTTCTTTTCAACATATACACATAGGATACTTACTTGGATGTAATAAATAACGGAGAAACACTGTGACATTTCTGTTGAGTTTTTTCTATTTTTTTACCGTTTCGAAATGGATCTATTGAATAACTTATAGTCTATTTACATAACAGCCCTATCGAAACTATTCATATTTACGTAAAAAAAAGCACTAATGTATAATCCATTTTTATTACACAATTAAAGCCTTTCTTTAGTAATTAATCGATCATGTTATACATCAAGTAAATACATCATAAGAAATCATTCTATTTATCACATACTATTTGTAAGTTATTATAACGAAATTTCTCAATCAAATTACTGTAAAAAAGTATACAAAATGTTTAAATAAAAAAATGTCGATAAAACGAATGTTATGTTTTATATTAAAATATCATAACTTTACAGAGATCGTTATATTTTGCAACTCGAATGGGTAATACTACCTCCAAAAACAAGTATTACAATAATCAGAAGTATACCAGTCAGGTATATATGTCTTAAAATAGTTATAACCTCTATAGCTTTTTCTGTATATGTTGTCAATGAATAATAAGTGTTGTATTATTTTTCTTATATAGTATAGTCTCAGTGACCTAATCGGTGGAAGTTGTGTCGGTACAACACAGTCCGTAAACAAGGAATCAAAGTCATGGTCTCGTGTATCGAATAAAAGGTAGTTCTTTTACAATTGTAAATACTACATTGTACGGGTCCCATGAAAATCACCTACTCCAGATTCGACCAATAATAACTTTGGCCGACAACGTCTTTAACCAACAACGATTTTACTCGATGACAGAATTATTCGATAGTAACATCGTTTCTAAAGATGGTGCTGACATTTTTGTCTTTAACTATTCTGCACTGACACCTTTACTTTCGTATAAAAATAGAATTGTTACACTATAAGAAGAATTATACGTAGTCAGCTAACATTGTTGTCGAACGACATTAATATTGAATAATACTGTCATCGACTAAAGTTGTTGTCGGTCAACTCTGGAGTCGGTGAAACCTATGTCTGTGATTTTTATGGGACCTATATTCTACATCGTAGAATGCACAGTGCGATAACTCTGTAATTTTCAGTTGGAGCGAAGGCACATTATACCACTCGTTGGATACTTCAAAGACGCAATGGCCAGTATCGCGTTCTCAAGCCATGTTCCTTCCAGAATTTCAAATCAGACCGATACCTTTGCAAAGTACTTCTAAGCTTCTATGTGTAATAGCTAAAGGAGCGTATGGGAAAGTATATAAAATTCTAAAACAAGACACTGGCCAAGTTTTTGCTTTAAAAGCTATTAGCAAAGCTAAAGTCGTTACAGAAAATGGTGTGACGCAGGCGAAGCAGGAAGTATGTAATGTGATATTCATCGTTTACATATAGAACGAACGATATAAAGTAATATTTGATTTTAGGTTGCTATACAAAGGCTCGTTGGTCATCATCCGTTTATATTAAATTGCACACATAAATGGCAAGGAAGAAAGACATTATACATACGTATGTTTATCGTTACTTTACTTTTTCTGGTTGTAATTAAATATTGTCGCGCTGATTTTACGATATCGCGATACTTTCCAATTTCAGTAACCGATTATGTTGGTGGTGGAGAACTATTTTCGCTAATCGAGGAATGCGGTGCCCTCCCTGAAAATATAGTTAGAATATATGTAGCAGAAATTGCTTTAGCTATTGGTAAGTGTATTTAACCCTTTGTACTCGAATGGTGACTCTGAGGCGCCAATCAAAATTGCCGTATCATTATTTGTAACAGTTTTTAAATGATTAAATTCTTCTGTATTCTATAGAATGCTAAAAATTCAAATGTTGCATGAGAGAACAGGTTCAGTTTCATGCGCATAATGTGAAAAAGAATAAAATTCTTCGAGGTTGAAAGATATGTCTTGATTTAGGAATTAAAATTGCTTTGAGTCTACATAGTTAATCCTGAACGTGCATGTAAGAGCATTTTTAAAATTCTATATATTTTGTTACAGATTTTTTGCATAACGTTGGTGTAGTACATCGAGATATAAAGGCAACAAATGTTCTTCTGGATGAAGAAGGCCATGCTGTGATTATTGACTTTGGTTTAGCGAAGTGGTTAACTCATGCTGAAAGAACAAACACACTTTGCGGGACACCTGAGTATATGGGTAAATATGAAAATACTATTCGAATACTCGAGTGGTAATATCGACTACATATATTCTGATTAACTTCAGCACCAGAAATACTGAAGAGACAATATTATGGACAAGAAGTAGATTGGTGGTCACTAGGAGTGCTAGCCTGTTTCATGCTGACAAACCAGGTATGTGATGTGCTTTTACAATAACTGTAATTGTGTATACATTTCGATCTATCACTTTACATAAAAGCAATCAAATACAAGGTATTAAATATGATGTACATAATTTAAATCGGCTTTGTATGAAGATACAGGCATTTACCCGCGCAGAAGTAGTCTTGTCTTCAGAGTTTATGACTCCTTTAAAAGATCTGTACATCAACTGACTCCGTGGCGCAACGGTAGCGCGTCTGACTCCAGATCAGAAGGTTGCGTGTTCAAATCACGTCGGGGTCAACTGGTTTTTTTTGTTGCAAATTTCGATTTTTCCAGTACATTTTTACAATATTGAGACGATTGTGTTTACAGTTTAACAATTAAAGTGAAAAAGCTTGTACCAAAATAATATATTGATAATAAAATAATAGAATTATAAATACACTTCTTTTTATTATGAAGAAATAAATTGCTCCAATGTTTTAAGCATATATGTATATATAATATGTATATGTATATATATTATACATATATTATTAATACCTTTTATATGAGCTATTAAGTCTGTCAGAGTTTATACTAACGATGTTAACAATTTATGAATTCACGAGTGCAGTTATAAAATATTAGAAAGTACAAAATGCGAAGAATGTTTGCATAACTATTTGTAGAACCATGCTAACGAATTAGTATATTGTTAGTTAAATTGAATTTGTTGCGTTGATGTTTTATTCTTATGTTGTTATACTAATCTTTTTTTTTTGGAGGTACGAACATGACTGGATGGTTTTTCGAAAATATTAATGGTAAAAAGTAAATGTTTAACAAATAAAAAATAGACGCCCCCGGGTGGGCTCGAACCACCAACCTTTCGGTTAACAGCCGAACGCGCTAGCCGATTGCGCCACGGAGGCATTGATTTTCGCTTTCATTTTAGCCAGATTACACTTGCTTTTATTTTCTTCGAGCCATAACCCATTGTTATTGAAATATAACGTTCATATGTATTGCAAATGAACACCTTAGAACAGTTATTTAAACAAAATCGTTTCTAACACTTCGTGTTAATTACGATGCACACGTTTAACCCTTAGCACTCGAGCGATGATTCGGAGTCACCACTAAAAATTGCTGTACTATTATTCAAAATATTGTTTAAATTATTAAATATCTTGGGACGTAACCAATTACTAAACACTTAAATATTGTACGAGGTATTACATTAATTTCATATCTATAAAATGAAAAAAATCACATAGAATGCAATTATTTTAGGTCGGAAGAAATGTTTAATTTTCGAGATACAATAGCTCCGAGTGCAAAGGGTTAACGTACCTAGAAAAGGCCAGAATAAAGCTATTTATTGTCTTACACATTGTCAACAAA
Organism: Lasioglossum baleicum; assembly: GCF_051020765.1. Lineage (NCBI taxonomy): Eukaryota > Metazoa > Arthropoda > Insecta > Hymenoptera > Halictidae > Lasioglossum > Lasioglossum baleicum. The sequence continues at coordinate 9,379,530 of NC_134929.1, forward strand.
ATACGAGGGTTAATCAGAGGAATTGCTTTCGAATCATTCGTGCTGACCTTAATCCTTTGCACTCGAATGGTGATTCTGAGGCGCCCGCGCCAGTCAAAATTGCCATATCATTTTATTCGAAACAATTTTTAAATTATTCAATTCTTCTGTATTCTAGAAATTGCTAAAAATTCAAATGTCGTATGAGAAAACAGGTTCAATTTCATGTGAACAGTGTAAAAAAGATGATTAGAATAAGAATCTTCTGTGTTGAAAGATATGTCTTGATTTTGGAATTAAAATTGCTTCGAGTTCAAAGGGTTAAAAAGATGGTTCTGAGGAAAAACACGTTTGAAGTTTCTACTACAGGAATAAGCACTGTTGCAGTAACTGCATATTGCATGCCTTAACTTTCTTAACGTTACGAACTTTTTCATGAAATTCTCAGGCAGGACAAGTAACGCTACCCATTCGACACCAGAGTTGGTCAAAAATTTAATCAACGATTGACGAATAAATTTCTACCAATTAAATTCCTACTTTAGTCGTTAATTGCGGTTAAAGATTACATTCTTTTCAATTGTAATCGTCAATCGGATAATTTATGAATGATTAACTGCTGAAATTTCGAAATGAAATACGGAATCAAAACTGTATGCATATTGAAAAAAAATGTAGACTGAGTTTTTGTTGAGATATATTTCTGTCAATTCTCCATCTCCGCTCTCTGTGTCTCTCTCCCTCCTTATTACAATTTCTGGATAGACCGTGTGGCGATTAACTTCAATAATTGATTAAATCAGTCTCCGATTTTTCGATGATTTCTTCTTTTAATGCAACGATTAACCTCATCAATCGATTGAATCAATCGTCCATTTTTCAATGATTACCTTTTTGTAATCGTACACATTAATCAATCAATCTTGATTAAAATTTTAATTGATTAATACCCAACTCTGCTCGACGCTTCACCTAAGAGCCTGTAGGTTTCATAATAATTGTGTTATATCTAGAAGGAACTCAACAATCTTCCAAATAGCAATCCCAAAGGGAAACTATTAGGCTACGATACCCGAGATAGCTTGTTGAGTTAGGAGCGAGATTAATCTTTGATTTTTGGAAGATTATTAAGTCGTCGTTGTTATGATATAAGAAACCTGATTGCTACGAAAAAATGAAATAAACCGAATGCTGATTTGATAGTATTTATGACAAACACGAGCTGATACAATTTAGTAGGAAGATAAAAAGAATTTAAGAATGCCAATGTACATTATATTCAACTTATCAAGATTATCGAAGAATGAAAGAGTCTGTTTCTTGCAACCGCTGCAGACAATTGTTATTTTGCATGAAGATTCACACTCCAGTAATCTGTTAAAATATATCAAGAAAGTCGGTATTTTGATCGGTTACACGATCGCCACCCTAACATGGTATCGCCGACGAACGGTGACCAAAATGACGGTCACGGTTTTCACCTGGTGAACGGTTTTCGCCCGACAGTTGGCGGTCACGTGACCGTGTCCCCGCGAACGTTATTTGGTCGCGATATCGCGGCGGGTCTCGTTCGCCGATCTTGCGTAAAGCTATGCGGGGACTCTGATCGAAGAAACCAAAGGAGCGTATCCCGTTCGTTGCAAAACCCTTCACGCCTTGACATTTCGCCGGGTCCACTCACCTCTGCTGTCCTCAACTGTTTACAAAAGCCGTGTACGCGCGCCCGAGACATGCTGGCTTTTCATTCCGGCCAACCTCCGATGAGTCGATGCATCGCGATGCACCGCCGGAGAAATGTCGTGGTCGTGCAACTCGGCGGATTGCACGAGAGGCGTGACGCGACCGATCGCGCGAATCTGCTGTCGATTGTGCAATCGCGCATTCCCAAAGTGCAGAGGCACGATTCATTCGCCGATTTCGCCTCCGAAGATCTCTCCGAGCATCCTCGGCGAAACGAATCGTATTCATCGAGTTCGGCGCGGCTTTCCCGGCGAATTCGAGACTTCGTATCGCGGGACACGCGTTACGCCGCCGATTGTTATGTCAACAAACAGTCAAGAGTTCTCGCACGTGACGCTTCTCGACTCGCTTTGTTAGCATACCGTATCGCTCGAGGCTGCTTTTTTCCCCCCCGCGTCGTTGCCACGCTCGTAATTGCGACGAACGGAATGCGCACGGAATAGTTCCGTCACGATGCTACCGATCACAGTTTGTTAAACTGGTCACGATCGATGTGATGATCGAACACAGTCGGACGGAACGTAATCGTCGCAAGTAAAATCGTTTGATGCTGGTTGGAGTGAACACCGGTGGGTTTTTGACAGTAATAATAATTATTATTATTATAACGATGATAGCAATAATACAAATAATAATATTAATAATAATAATAGCGGTACTGGTACTAAATCGTAATAATAATAATATTAATAATAATAATGACACGTATCTCTAAAAAAAAAAGACAGAGTCGAGCTACACACTAATTTATTGGGATGAGGTTGTGGTTGTGGGCGAGTGTGTGTGTGGATTTGAGAAACAAAAAAAAAAGTAGTAGAGACAAAAAAGGAGGGACAAAAAGAAACTTGGGGGATTTTGGGATGAGGATAACTAATTGAGGGGGCCGGGTTTCGTCCCCGTGGACAAATCGCAGTGTCCACCGGGACGTATTTTCGCGAATGATCACTGACGGCGTGGGGAGCCGTCATCGATCGAACCCTGAAGGGTGGCCACGTGATCCTGATGGGCGTGTTTCGCTATCCCTTCACAGCCAGGTTGCACGTGGTCATCCTGCCCCGAGACGATGAACATTGCTGTTTTTTCTTTTCCTGTGTTTTCGTTTTCGTTTTTTTTTTTCATTGTTTTCTTTCTTTTTTAACTCGGAATTGTAGCGCGCCGGGGATGTTTGAACCCTGCCACAAAAAATATAGTGAATCGAACAATCTCTCCCATTCACACCGATGCTTTCACTCCGTATCCTCTTTCTCTCCCGTTCCCGTTCACGCTTGTTTTGTTTTTCTTACGTACACGCGAGAGGCTCCCTCTCGCCACTATCAACCAAGGGGGAAGAACTCGCGCGCATCCTGTCGCTGATGGTCGACGCGGTTTGTATCGATATACTGCGAGCGATCGCTCTCGTTGATGTTGCTGCTGCTGCTGGGGCTACCGTTGTTGTACGTCTTCCCGCGCCGCGACCGACATTTATTCGTACTCCTTCCTCAGCTCCTGGGGCTTCGGCAGGAGCTCGGGCTTGGCCTCGGCTGGCTTGGACTCCTTCTCCTCGGAGGACTTCTCCTCCTCGCTGCTCTTGGCTTCCTTCTTCTCGGAGGACTTCTCTTCCGAAGACTCCTCCGACTTTGATTCCTTGGCACTCTCCTGCTTCAACGGCTCCTCCTGTTTCTCCTCAGCTGGCGCAATCTTTGCCTGGGACGGAGCATCGACGACAGCAGCTTCGCTCTTCTTCACCTGGCTGGTTTCCTCAGGTTTCGCTTGTTCGGCTGTGGGCTCGGCTTGGGCTGCGACCTGAGCGCTCTTCGCTTCCTTCGCTGGTGCAGCAGCGGCATCGGGCTTCTCCTCGCTTTTCGAGGATTCGGAGCTGGCAACCGCTGATTGTTCGACTGCAGGCTCGATCTTCTCAGCCTTCAGGGCTGGCTTTGCCTCTTCTACTGCCGCTGCCGCCGCCTGGCTCGGTTGTTCTTGGCTCTTCTCGGCTTCAACGGGTGCCGGGGATGGCTCGGATGATTGGTCGAGTTTCTTCACTGCTGGAACTGCTTCCTCGGCGTCGCGGGTCACGCGGTCGGGCTTCTCTTCGGCTTTCTTCTCCTTAGTCTCTTGAGACTTGACGAGAAGTTTACTTTCTTCCGGTACAACTGCGACCTTTTCCTCGGACGACTCGGCGGAGACCGAAGAAGATGCAGCGGCCTCGTCTTCCTTCCTCACGCTAGGTTTCGGCTCCTCGAGCTTCTTCTCTTCCTTCGGCAACTCTTTGATAGCTTCCGCGCTCTTCTCCGCAGAGTCCACCTGCTCGGCGATCTTGCCCTCGAGGAGGACTATGCTTTTCTGAAACATGAAACATCGTCCAATGAGAACTTTGTCGTTCACAAGCTGAAAGAATCTGTGTTACCAGGGATGACAGGATTAAAAGCGATACTTACGGTTTGCTCAGGGAGGACTTGGGCAGGCTCCTGCTTGGGTTCCTGAGGCGCAGCCTGCGCCAATCCGTGGGACTCGGAAGCAGCTGGCTTCAAGGTCTCCTCCTCCTTCTTGGGCTCCTTAGGCAGCTCCGATTTCGCTTCTTGAGGAGGTTGTGGTTGCGATGGCAGAGTCTCCGGGATTGCTAGTTCCGGCTTCTTCTCTTCGGGCTTCGCCAGCGGCTCTTCCATCACCTCGGGTCTCACCTGCGGGTCTTCCTTCTTCTCCTCAGGCTTGGCTGCCGGAGGGATAGGCGCTGCTTCGCTCTTCAAGGCAGGCTCAGGCACTGGCGCCGATTCTGCTTTCGGTGTCTTCAGCTTCAGGTCCGCATCTTCGACCTGCAATGTCGACCTGTCCAACGGCGACACCGAGAACGGGTCTTCTACTCCAGCCAAGGGCAAGGCGAACGCCGTCTTTAGCACCGCCAGGCACATCATCGCTGTCACGATCAGCTTCATCTTGATATCTGCGCAACGAAGATGAACGCGGTTAGCTTTGCCTATAAGACCCTGTCTAAGGCGCGGTATCGTTTGATTCCACTTGAACCGTTGTACGCTGTTCAGGTACTTTCTGTTTCTGGGTATCGCGAAATCTTGAATCTCTGCACTAGTTGTGCTGTGATTTGACTGATGAGGTTTTTTAAATGCCTTGCTTCTCTAGTTGTGGAACAGGATCCTGAAGTAGGATCTGTTTTAACGAACGTAAGGTTTAATATGAAAAGAAGAGGACTCTCTGGAAGAGAGAATCAGTGGATTCGTGAAGAAAGAGGCGTTGTCGATGATGATGCTCGGACCGAGGTGTCGAAGGAGCCAAAGAACTCTTTATTCAAGAATCTGAAGCCTTGTACTTAAAATCTACGTTTCACAGAAAGAAGAGACGCGACTAGGCGTGAAAAAGTGGAGAGCCGGCGGAACCACGAAGAAAAAGGCGTTGCCGAGGATGATGGAGCTCGGACCGAGGTATCGACGGAGCCAAAGAACTATTTATCCGAAAATCTGAAGCCTCGTGCTTAGAATCTGCGTTTCACGAAAAGAAGAGACGCGACTAGGTGTGGAAAAGTGGAGAGCCGGCGGAATCACGAAGAAAGAGGTGTTGTCTGACCGATGCTGAGGATTTGGACAGGAAAGAACGAAGTGACGGAGAGGAAACGAGCTGCCAGGGGACGTTTCCTCGCAATCTTCCAGTTAAGAGAGCGGACGTGAGCACACGGGCTCTGGCACTTGGCATGAATGGAGAACACGGTCGTATGAATGGGCCGCGAAACGAAAAGCTGCGGCTATCGGTCGGAAAGAGACGGGGGAACGGGCTGGGAGAGGATGGACAAGGGGCTACCAGAAGATCCGGCAGGAAGGAGAGGGACAGGTGACATTGAACCGAATGCATTGAATAAGGCGAGCGTCATGGAATTAATGACAGGATGCGTGCCCCTCGGGCTCGTTACGCGCGCGAGTTCGCGCCGACGACGACTTCTCTGACGCGCATCTTTCTTCGTTCGTTGACGCGACGCGGTTTCTTTTTTTTTTCTCTGTTTCGCGGGAGATCGAGGACCGATTAAACTCGTGCGTGTCTGTCGAACGGATGTATCAGAGACGTCGCGACTCGCGAGACGGATTTAATCGGATCGAATATCTCGGATTTGACGCACGAGCACAAACAACGACGAATACGACGCATGCTAATTGCGAACGCGTTGTTCATTGTTCTCGAAAGATTCGCGGATAGACGAGGTGGAATCGATTCGTCGGACGATGATAACCGTCCCATGGAACTGTTGAATGATTCATGGATCGAGTTGGAACGACATCGCGGTTAAATAACTACTCTTTTTTTTTATTTTAATGTACGTGAACGCGCAGTGGGTCGCGTTCGTTGCGCGAAGGTTGCGTGAGCCACGAACGGAAAGTGAAACATGGGTGGGTCTTCCGGTACCCGAGGAAACGGAAGGAGAGACTGTGTCGGCTCGCCGCGATGCAGTCATCGCTCGGAATTATACACATTTCGGCTGGGAATACTCTATCGCCTGATCAATCCGGGAGACAATCTGTACGAAGAGTATTTCCAGCTGTGTCGATGAATAATATGTAAACGTCAACACTGTAATTGTAAATAATTCGAAACGTCACGGGCTCTTGCTTGTTATATAATATTTTGCAGAGATACATGTTTCAGTTAACGGTAGAAGCATAAGCAGGAAGCGACTAATTTATATATTTCTTTATGAATGATATTGTACTTTCTCTATCAGGCACATAATATAGTAATCATGTCTGCTGAATTTTCTCTTTAGTTATCGATTCAGTTTACTAAATCGACCGTTGGAGGCAAACGACGATAGCAGAAGTGGATGTAGGTAGTGTCCGAGCATCGTAAACCGATTCCACTGCGCAAATCGGTATCGTGCGCACATGGAAGCCTCGGGTGACCATTCGTTTGCAGTAGGTAAATAAGAAACCGGAGACAATCGTCCATGCGACACCGTCTCAACATAACTGGCGAGTAAACGAGGGGATATTCCACCTGACCGAGCACCATTTCATGCTGAATTTCAGACTTCTTAACCACGAAACTACACAGCAACGATTTTTCAAAGATTCCAGGCTAGAGCCCGCTAAAAAAGGGGAAACGCGGCGCTGACGAAATCGCAAGTCCGACCGGCTCGGCGACCTGCAAAAACCAAGTGCAATAGCATTCTCCCGGTGCCGAGCCACCGTTGAACGACCTTCCGTTCGGAGGTTCGAGTCCGCGGCCAATCAAGCGAGTAATCTGCATCGAGAGGAAGCTGTCCTCTCGTTGCGCGGGTCGAGATCTCGCGTTCCCGAACGTTCCGCGTCGCGCGATCTCCACCGGCAAAATCGTTGTTGGTCCTGGGATATGCCAACGTTGACAAAGGACGAGACCACCGAGAGCGAAACCGATCGCCTTATTTGTGTATCGCGGCTGCCGAAAATTGCGCAAAACAGACGGGGCGAGAGCGTGTCGTTCCGTTGTGTCCCGGAGAGACGGACACGCCTTCTGGAGAACGCAACCGTGGCGGAATGCGCGCCGCGAGACGGCGAAACAGAGAGGGTAGACAACGATAAAGACGGAAAAACTGGCCGACAAGAGAGATCAAGAGTATGGCAGCGGCCAATGCGGCCAGTTTTTACGATTGCTGGATAGAGAGCGATTCCTGGATAGAGTCGACGCTTGAACTCCGTTCCATAGGGGATGGACGTCCAAGAAGAAGAGGACCTCGAGTGTCCATTTTAGGAATCGTTCGGATCACGGTATCGAAAATATCTGAAGCACTCGAGCCTATTTCTCGGAACAAAAAAAATATGATGAAGCTTGTCGATCGGGGAACAGTCAACCTCGAAGGTGAGAACACGTGGCTAACAGGACTCTTTTCGAAAAATAACGAATAACGAATAAAAATTTCGAGTACGGAAAACCGTAACGATCGCTTGATTCGCGATGAAAGGATTCCAGCTGGATCGCGTTACGAGCGGCCAGTCAGCGTTGATGATCGCTGGCTGGACTGCGCAGCAGTAACAGAGAGTTGACGTTTACGTGACATTTTCAATGGTCGTGTTGAATAGCGCGGCTATTTCGCCGAGTGTCGTTCGGAAGCCGGATAATTTGACCAGGAAGAAAAACAATGCGACGATATCTCGCGGGGGAGGCCGCAGGCACGACTTGATGGGGAGGATATGCCTGTGAAAGATGATGGCCACCCATTACCTTATCAAGATCATCAGAGATACAATAATGGTAGCGTGGTTACAAAGAAGTCGCGGTCCATCAAGTGGTTCACCGCTTCACAATGCTTTCTGCTTCCCTTCTAGCTCTCTCTCTCTCTCTCTCCGTCTCTCTTTCTCTCTCTCTCACACACACACACACACCCTTTTGCTCTCTCGCTCTCTTCCTTGCCCTCTCTATTCTTCGCGATCTATTGTCGGCTCTATCCTTTTCGAACTGCGCGATTGTCGATCTAATCTGCGTACATTGAATCAATTGGACGGAGAATGCGGCGCAGTTCACGCGAACGAGCTAGAACACCGGGTCGCTCCGATCACTTTTCTACGACGATCGACACCAAACTACACCTACGACTTTAGATCCCAAGCTCCCCGATACTCTGATCCAAAGATATCGGATTGGTCGACTTGTGGTCGACGGTGTCTAATCAGCGAGATATGTAGTCGCTGGCTTTCAGTTTTCCTATTCTCAAGAAGTACTTGTCGACTCGAAAGCTGCACTTTAGATGATACTTGAAAAATTTCACGCTATCGCGCGCCTAATCGGGATTGAACGATTCCATTGTCCTCCGGAAAGCCTACGTGACGGAGAATCCTCGGGCAAGCTCGTTCGCGCCTCGAGTGTCGCAGCTAATTCGTAGATCGAGCAGATTAGCTGGGGGCTAATTAACCGTGAGGAAACTCTCGCTACCCGGGACGGCGCGGCAGCGGGGGTGGGGGAGAGCCCGCGGAAAAAGAGTTCGTGTTGCGAGAGGAAGCGGAGAATTACGCAAACGCGGGTTCTCTCTTGTGAAATCCACGCGAATTATATGTTCCGACGATTATTCCATTTGCTCGCGCGTTTTTCTCGCTTTAATCGCGGATTTCGTAGACCGCGCCGCGTTTTGTCGGAGAGCTCACGGTTTACGGTAACATCTTCCCGATTTTCTGCTTGCGAAACGGAGAATCCGCCGTGAGAAGAAACGTCGGAAAGTGAAATCTCACGAATTATCGCCCGTTTTTTTTCCCGATACCCCTTTAGAATCTCTCGGGAGAGGATCGAAACAGAAAGAACGAAAAGTGAGACGGTGGTTCTCGTTAGTAGGTATCGTGGTTTGGGTACTCACGTCTTAGTCTCTCCTTTGGTCGAATGTAACCGAAACAGCAGCCGCCTGTGGTCGTCGACTCCTAGTGGTCAGGATGATCTCTCTTCTTGTTGCGGGGCTTCTCTCTCACCGATCGCAGAAAACCGCGTTACCGGTGCAAACAGCAAAACCGTGGAAACGCTCCGGGCGGCCGAGTAAACAGCCGGGGACAAAAGAGGGCTGAGGTTGTGGTTGCGCGAGTGTCAAAACCCTCGATGCTCTTTCTCTCTATCAATCTCTCTATCTCTTTCTCTTTTTTTCGTCGCGCGCGTGCGATTACGCTCGTTTTCCGGAGGAACCGTTCGGTTGGTGTTCGGGATGAAGGTTTGGGTCGTGTGTCGAGATGGAATCATCCGGGCCCCGCTTATATACCCATTTGCCCACCAACCGTTGGCTCGGCTGCGATCGCATAGGGGGCTCCGACCCCCTTCGCCCGACTGCTCTAGGGGCCCCTCTTTCGCTCTCCTCGTCTACTCCGCGCTCCGTGGAGCTCGTCGAGCTCTCTCTCTCTCTCTGTCCTCCTTCAACCTCTGCCCCCCCTCCTCTGCCTCCGAGAACCCTCCTTCTTCAGAGTCCTCCCTCTCGCTCGCCGCTACACACTGGCTCCCTGCGTTCGCTTTTCCTTCTTCTTCCTCCCCAGGCCACGATCTGCCGTGTGTTGCCTGCTCGCCGATTCCTCTCTACACGGCCCACGCCGCTGCTCCAAGAGCAAAACAAGCCGGGGCTACGCTCGATCCTCCGACGATTTTACAACTATCGAATCTGTACCGCGACTCCAGGTCCGCTGCACCATGCACCCACGACTCGCACATCGCCTTCGAGGATCGCGTTAACAGAGCTCGGACAAATCGACAGAATGATCGCCGTCAACGCTCGCTAACTACGTGCAGGTTGATCATGATCGTGTCCTGGTCACCGGCACGGTGGTTTTCCCGCTGTATTGGTTCTCACTCGTTCAGTGAAACTCGAGGCTCGATCGCTCGGAAGATCGGAGAAGCACCCACGAGTTCTTCTGTGACCGGTCTCTCAGTGGGCGACACGTGATATCTCGGCTTTTGTGAGAATCGGCTTGCCAGTGATTGAATTGTCGCGCGAATTGTGGCTCCCAGTCTGACGAGAACATTATGATCATGGTTTGTTCCTTTGCTCGGTTTTCGTTTCTGCTCGGACAGGGTGGCGAGCAAGCTTGTGGTTGGTAGACATTCTCAGAGTCGCGATGAACCAACGATGAAATTGTCTGTCTCCGAGCTGCGATTACGGAGCCACTGGGTTTTGTTTGTTGTGCTTACGAGTAGACGTACATACGTACACTCTTATGCGAAATATTAAATGATTTCATACATGATCTTGCTTAGGGAGAGTTTTAGGGAGATCTTGACACCGGGACATTTGTTGCTCAGACTTCGAAGATTTTCTTCAGGTTCAGGGAAACACTCGATAGAGCTTGTTGTTCTTTTACAATACTTTCGTTCAATGCTTTCAGTAGTTTATTAAGATATTCGATACGTTTAGTAATTTATTGAATACACATTCAATAATGCAACAAATATTTTTAATAATGGCATAACTCCGAGTCACTACCCGAGTGCAAGATTATTTTAAGTCCTGCTCGTCCTCCATGTGATTCAGATGTTCAGCTTCCATCGAACTGTTTTAAAAACACTCGTTCAGCATGATTCAGTATCGACCGGAAGTGCAGCAGCACCGTGGTGCCAGCCCGATAAACATGAAAAGAACCTTGATGTTTGACCGCGATCAGAAACGACGATGGAGGTGTTAGGACACCTAATTGGTTTGTACAGCAGCGTAACCTTTTTCCAACTAATCTTCGAGATCATGAAGTTTGTCTGCGATTCGACAATTCATTTCTCTTCGAATTATTTCTCTCTTCCTCCATTCTATCTCTTTCGAATGAAAATTTTGAAAGTAATGCTTTAAAAGCAGCAAATTTTCAAAGTAACACAAAATTTAGGTGTATTTTTTTAAATACACATAAATGTAGGTACACTATAAATTTTTTTAATAATCATTTATTCGTAATTATACAATATGGATGGCACCTGGCTGCGCGTTAAGTTTACATAAATCGATATACATGCGTGATCTTATCTTGCGCACGTGAAATTACATCCATACGTTTCGTTACAATGAAATTCGCACATATACGCACACATTCATATTCACACTTGTACACATACTGTTTCGTACACGATATAAGTTTGCTTTGCTCTTCCGTGAAATTATCGAGGCTAAAAGCAACAACAGCAAATTAAAAATTACTAAAAATGGACAGTAGACGGGATATAATTCGATCGGGAAAATCCTACAATACAGTGCGCACGTAGCACCAAGATGGAGGACGCCACAAGCACGAAAGCTCGTGATCGCTTGCGCTCTGCCGGCTCTGATAGAATTATCCCGTTCGTTACGTAAAGCGGCTCTTCTTATTGTGTTGTCTTCATGCGAAGAATTATCGTTGATGTGACCTCTTAACGTGTAAGGGCAGACACCGGCCGGCGAAATTTCGTTAGGCGAGCGTTACGTGTCTTTCTCTCGTTCGCGGGGACGGGATCATCTTCTCAATGAGCGCGAACGAATCGTCTGGTACGTGTTCGGTGTGCACAAGTCGCCCGAAACACGTCGGTTTCCTGGATCTTGCCGGAAGCAAGCGTAAATTTCGCCACCAGCCTCGAATCATTTCAATTTTACACCGTGCCCGCCTCGTACCGATCCCGCTTGACAATTTTTAATCCTTTGGACTCGAAGCAATTTTTATTCAAAAATCAAGACATTTCTTAAAGCTAGATCATTTTTATTCTATATTTATTACTTTCCCCTTCGTATATAAATCAAAACTATTACAACAATTTTTGTTTAAGATATAGAAATAATTAGTTACAAAATCTCATTCCCCGAGACAATGCAATTTTCGTTTCCGATTGTACAAAATGCGAAGAAACGGTGATACGGCAGTGTTTCCTAAAGTGTGGTACGCGTATCCCTATGGTACAGGAAGAGTTTGGAGGTGGTACGCACACTGATTTAATGCAACATTCTTGGTGCAGCGGTCTACTGTTGTGTACAAAGCATGTACCTACATAGTACAGGCCTGCTACTTAATACCGATTGTTCTTAACGGGGGATACTCAGTGTTACGACAGTTATAGAAGGGGTACACAGATATCGAAAGTTTGGGAAACACTGTTCTACGGCATAAAAAAGATTAATCAATCTGTTGTCACAAATTTCTTGTGTCCGGTAAATAGGACCAAAGCTTTGGATTAAAACTTTTGCTTTTTAACAAAATCGTACAGAAAAAGTTGACGATACAGAAAAAGGTTGATAATCAATCGTTTATCACAAATAAGGCAACTGGTACCTTTGCCCTACATCGGTAGGAGTATGAAATGATTACATTTATATTATCCAAGCTCATATTATAATAAAAATACTCAATACTCCTTTCAATCATTGTAGACTAATGACGACTTCAAGCTTAGCGAATATGGTGAAAGATTTTAGGTACCGACGCAGGGGATAATGATTTTTGAAAAATTCTACTGATCTGCGGTGGCGAGGCGTCGCGCGTCGCGTCGCTTCGTGAGGAGAAGGCCGCGCGCGGGCATCGATCGCGATCAGTCGATCACCGATTGTTCGCATGACGTCCGCGATGATCGTGAGTCATCCGGGGCCTGTATTTCCTCTGTGCACGCTACGCTGGTACAATACGCGTCGCGAGCATTATGTAAACCGTGTGTGCATCTGTTGAACGGGGACGCGACGGCCCCGAACCTCTCGCGATTTTCCCTCGCGTGAATCGATTCGATCGGGTCCCTGCTGGCTCCCGCTGGCCCCGCTGGCCCCTCGGCGGGCCCCTCGGAGCGACGGGGCGCATCTCCCGGCTCACAGCTCGGGGACCGGTTCTCTTCAGGGCGAAGGTCGTCGGCTGATGCGAGGTCGTCGATACCAGACGTGCTCTCTCGGGCCATCACTTGATTTTTATTGGCCTACGGCTGCCTCCGGAGATGGATCGCTCGCGTGAACACACAGGAAGGGGACGATTGTTGGATAATGCGATTCAGATGTATATGTGCGCGATCCTTCCCTTTCTTCCACTCTCCGTTTTCGGCGATCGTCCTGCTATAATCTGGCTCATCTTGTTTGGCTTTCGTCGGAAATATTCACTTTTTCCTGGCTGATTTGTCTACCCTTACTTGTCAACCGGAAGTCTCATCCTTCGACACTGGAAATTGTTGCTTCGATCATTTGAGCCTTGTATTATTATTCCTTGTTCATCAGAATTTTAATTCTATCGAAATTGTACGTAAGAGCATGTTACTATGATCTTCCATGACTACGTTGTATAGAAAAAGAAATGGAAAATTATTTTTTGAAGAATCATTTCGAAAGAAGTGACGAAGTTGCGTCCCCGAGGGTGGCTTAACTCGAAAATTAAACATTTCCTCCGACCTCTTTGTATGAATATAAAACTGATATAATACCTCATACAATACTTAAATGTTTAGTAATTGATTAGATACCAATATATTTAACACTAAACCTTCCGAGCCTTAAAAGTAACTGGTACACGTTCCCTTATAAAAATGACAAGATTGATTTCACTTAGACTTTGTGCAGCTCCTATTGTAAAATGTGCTCCACTAAAGATATATATACAATCATTTCTCATGAAATTATTTTTATTATATCAATAATCGTAAAATAAAAAATCTGTAACCGGTCATTTTGACCGGTGATGGTAGGTTTAGTGTTAATAATGTAAAAACAATATTTTGAATAACGGTACAGCAATTTTTAGCGGTAAGGGTTAAATGTTCTCTTAAGCGTCCGACACTGGACGAACCAACAAATGGAAACGAGAATGAAATGGTTTCAAGAAGCATATATTGTTTTATGAAAACTAAGGAGGACAAAGGTAACAAACAGAAGAAACACATTTGTGTAACGACGAACTCGAGCCAGCCACGCTGTCCTCCCGAAATCTGTCCTCGTCCATTATTCTGTCGGCCACCGAATTCGCCGAGGACGCGTACAATCGTAACGACGCCGATGATTTATCGTGCTGCAGTCACCATTTCGGTTAAGATCCACACATCGAAAGAGATTTTATGCGAACGACTTCGTGTTTCGCAAGGATTTCTGTACGCGGAGCTCTCGACTGGTTTTATTTGTGCGAAAGAAACTGCGAAATTTCATGAATTGCGTCGATCGACCGTGACGCATCGCGACGATTCAATTTTACAGTGGAGCAGGCAAGGTTAGTGAAAAATTAGACTGTGCCGAAACATAAGAACTCGTTTTCTCTTACAATCTAACAACATTGTCCGACTAATTATACCTAAACTTCAAACACCGATTTTTAACAATTCTGTAGATAAAACGATTCTGCAGACTCCTCTAAATATAATGTGAATATAAATAATGAAATAAGTGAGTAAATAAGTACATAAATAAATAACTAAATTACTAAATAAATAAATATACAAATGATCTATCTGCATAAATCCTCTTCGACAAACTCCAATAAAAGATTCCAAGAACAGCACTTCGATTTAATCGTCCAACCAATATAATCTGTTAACAGGAAAATCATATAATCCATCGCAAGTATCAAAGTTTTTCCATACAGCTCGTTTCGAAAGAACTTCTACTACGTTTTTTGCTATACGTGCATTATCTCCAAATAATAAAACAGGCATCTCGTAGCAAAAGGTTCGTTTCGAATCCTCGCGGGCGGGTCCAACGCCGGCTCTCGGACAAATTTAATAATCATTCCACGAAACTAATCTCAATATTGAAACCCCGGCGTCTATTAATCAAGATGAATCGTTCCTTCTCAATCGGATCGTACAATTACCACGAAGACATTAATCTTCCCGGGGCAGAGCACGACCGTCCATTCCACTTTAATGCTTGAACCTATCACGCTATGGTGTTGATTCGATCGAGTTTATTAGCAAACATGTTCTACGCGCGCCATCAATCATACCTAGCCGAGGAACACGGTAATGACAACAATTGCCATCGCCGGCGCTAGGAATTCGATTACCCTTGTCGACGAGGGCCCCGTCTAAGAATAGCTGGATCCTCCGGGAAAAAGAAATAGATAATGATGCTTCGATATAATACCTACAGCATCGTGTTCCTCGTGATCGTCTTCTTCTTCTTCGATCCACGGGCTCTTCCTGGATCCCCGTGGCAGTTGCCGAGGAAACGACTATGTACTTTACAACCGGCGATTCCCGACCGTTACGTACCGTTAGGACGGCCGATCGTCTATATCGCTCATGGGCGAAAAAGAAGGTTTTCGCGTGCACCGAGGAGCACCTGAAACGGTCCGGTAATTGTAGAGATCGCAGCCGCTTAAAATAGATACAATTCCGGCCTGTGGAAACCGTCGATTTTTTATTCTGCTCAGGACGTGCACTCCTCCGACCAACAAGCTGCATACTTGCTACCTTCCAACATCTACCTGTCAGTTGTGACGTTACCGACGATTTTCTACCCCCACCCCTGAACTTGTCCTCTTTACCCTGAACAACTTATACTAATAAAGTCTTTTTTCATCTCCAAAAATAACAGAGATATTTGTGCACTCTGATATTTTGCGTCAGAGTGAACATGGCATCAGTTCCTACAATTCTTCTTGTAGTAATGCACGTTTCTGACACAATATGTATCTCGTGAAGTTTTGACATTTCGATGACCTTGGGTTAAAACGGATCGACTGATTTAACAAAAAAAAATGGAGCTGCATTAAAGAGTAAAGTGCAATTGCAAAAAAAACTCTTTGAAAATCACGCTTATATTAAAATGCACTGAAAAGGAGAAAATAATTTTTTTAGACATTAGTGACTATAAATAAAAGTGTGGAGCGCTAAATATTGACGTAATCTTCGTGGGCATTTTAGTATAAGCGTGGTTTCTAAAGAGTTTTTTTATATATTTTTTTATTTTCTACTTTTTAGTCTTTTTGAAATGGAACGCAAGATATAGTGATACTGGTATGAAATAGTAAGATATGGAAATACGCGAGATAGAATGAGGGGATGACTCCAAAGGACGACGTCTCTTGTCCGAAATTGTCCGAAATGGAACTGAATGAACGGAACACCACAACCACACTGAGCTCCTTCGGTGCGAAATGGGTCAGTGGAGTGGGAATGCGTAGTGGAGTAGGGAGCGCTGACTTGTCTCCTGAACGCACAGTTGTTTTTTTACATTTGTTTTTTAATATTGCATTGTCATCCAGTTCTGAGCTACGTTTGAAGTTTCAAGTCTCTAGCTCATCGGGAAGTAGTTTAAAATTCGATTACAAGATTTGCCGTATACAACAACAACGATAATTTGGCAAGCTAATATAAGCGTGGTAAAAAGAGCAGTAACTTGTTCCACCTTCCAGAATTACCTGTATACTTTATTTCAGCCTCACGGCTAAGAAATTGAACTTGGTTTACATAAGTCTATTGTTACTCATGTTATTTATATATAATGGTATTATTAACACGATTTTTAAGACATTCCGTACGATCTGCCAAAAAAATGTTTCCAACAAAACAAGATCATTATTTAGTTTACTACAAATGTCACAAATATTACAAATTTTTTTTGTGAAAAACAGGGATCGCCTCGATTTTTTAAATGTTACTACAATATGTCTCCGACTTTATAATACTATTGGCTGAAAAGAATTCAACGACCTATACTATAACTTTATCTTTGAAATAACGCTAAAATACTTTTGGCCACAAAAAGCGGGTTTCCAGACCATAGTGCATAGTGCGGCGGCGGTGATTTATGTTTGGCACGGAACTCGACCACTCCGATAACACGGAAGATAAATACTGTCTCGATGCAGATCTGCGTTCGGTTGGTCACGACGTTGCGTAAGGATGAAAAAAAAGAAGATAAAAGGACCGAGCAGGAATATGTTTAAAGCCGTGACTCACGTTCCTTATTATCATCAGGAAGCCGGTAGAGCACGGACGTCCCAGCAAAGGACGCGTTCGTTCGAACGCGATAATTCGTAATTTCGGCGTACGAACGGTGAATGTCAAATCTCGAACGCGACCGGAATTCCTGCCGCGAAATCGGGACGCTGGTCCACACACGAAAAGAAAACCCGTGCATAAACTCGTTAGACTGTTCCATGTATTATTGATAGCCGGGACCGCGTGATGGAGGACATCTAAATTTGTCCTACCGCGAAAAATCGTGAATCATCGGTCATTAAACGCGAGCGTACTCGCCTAGCAGAAGGAAACATTAAACAAGACTATTTAAAAACACTACCTATGCATGTACGGTAAAGGTTTAATCCAATAAAAAAACCTCGGGTCCGTGCTGTTGCTTAGATCGTACAATTTAACTAATTTTTGTGACTTGTGGAAGGTATTTGTGAAAGGATATCCGTTTTTCTTAGATCGTGCAGATAGGACAGGTCCTGTCGAACCGGAAAATTTTATAATAATAATGTTTCTAGTTATGCTTGTGAGGTGTCAACAAAGACAACAGTGTCGACTTACCTTTTACGAAGAGATTGAACGATCAAAAGGAAATTTTCATTTGTAATTTCATTACGTACATTCGAACATGAATAGGTTCATGGCGGAGTGATAAGGAACGAGGTTAATCATATATCTTAATCAGAATGAGGTATTTGTATGCTCACGACGAGATCGGTCCTCGTCCTTCGTCCTGTTCGGAGGAAGGATATTCTTGAAGACAGATATCACCTAGGATCGTAATAAAGTTGAAGAGCTTCGCGAACACACGCTGGTCTGAATAACAATGACCAACTTTGCGAAAACATACATAATTCTCGTTTTTAATGGGTAAGGACACTTTACCTCGATGAAACCATGACCCTGTGGAGCGCACAATTCTTTACTCTAACGTGGAAGGAACTTCTTAACCCTTTGTACTCGGAAAACTATTTCAACTCAAAAATTAAACATTTCCTTCGACCTAGAAAAATTCTATTCTGTATGATTTTTTAAATTTTATCCATATGAAATTGATGTAATACCGCATACAATATTTAAATGTTTAGTAAGTGATGAGATACCAATATGTTTAATAATGTGAACAATATTTTGAATAATGGTTACAGCAATTTTTAGTGGTGACTCTGAGTTCGATAGTATGAACATTATTCGAACCTAAAATTTTCCATTTATTTTGCAAAAGAAAATACCTGTGGACTATAATAGTATTTCTGGATCAAATGGTTTCATTAGATTTGCATTTTAAAATCAGACTTTTTCGGGAGGATATCGGGACACGATCGTGCCCTATCGTATAACCATCCTCGATCATTCGTCCGGGATAGTCGCGATTTTTCACAGTCGAGTACATGCGCCAAGGCCGTCCGTCAGAAGCGCACTTAAATCTGGAGACATCGTTAGGTGGCCGGTGGAAGGAAAAAATCGCGTCGCAGTTACTCGCAAATTCCTGGAAAATTATAGGTTCGTTAGTTTATGGTGGCCCGTAAAACTTCTGTCGAGCAAATAGCGGTTGATTTATGCTCGCTGGATTTTGTTTTTCGACTCGTGAACGGTGGAGGCGGAGGGGGGGCATGTGGAAGCTCGATATCAGAATGACTATACGTAGTAGCGATTCGATCGGTCACTCTTCGAGTCGGTGGTTGCTAATTACCCGGTAAATAATTAATTTAATCACTGCTTCTGGAAAAATAGGATGACTCATTTTCTTTATCGACCATTCCGTTATGATAGCTCAGCCTTCTAGACACGATCAAAAGTTTCGGACCGACGTGCGAATTGTGGGTAATTTTTTATGAACAAGCGGTTTTCCATTGCTAGCGTTGTATTTTACAGTGGGTGTAAAAAGTGTTCGTACGCCCTTTAAAATAGAATAACTTTATCATAATTGTACCAAGCGACATGATTTTGTATAATCAATTAGAAGCATTGGTTTACGAAATGATATGCAAGAAAGATTTTCCAGAAACTATAATTCACAAGGCTACATGCAAAAATAAAACAGGCATTTTTTGAAACTTTTTTATTTGGGCCCTTGAAGAAAATTTCATCGAAATCGGTTGACGCAGAAAAAAACGACACGCATCGAAAGATGTACGATTCTGTGGATTTTAAGCAGAAACTGGTAAAAAGTTGGTAAAACTACGATTCTTACCATTTTTAACTGCTTGTAGCTCGTGTGTATGTTAATCGATTTCGATAAAATTTTCATTAAGGTCCCAAATAAAAGAAGCCCTTTTTATTTTTGCATGTAACCTTGAAAGTTATAATTTTTGCAAAACCTTTTTGCATATCATTTCGTAAACCAATCTTCTAATTGATTATACAAAATCAAGTCGTTTGGTATAATCATAAAAAAGTTATTCTATTTTAAAGGGCGTACGAATACGTTTTACACCGACTGTACATTCATCGTTTGTGATTTGGTGCAGGAAAACGAAGATTGTGCTAAATCGGCAACTTCAATGAACACTGTAAATATTCTTGCGGTCCCCTACCTAAGTAACTACGTCGAAGATCAGGAAAAAGAGAGGATCATTCGAGAGTCAAACATGTTCGAGTCCCCGATCTTTCGCAAAGCAATTAAACCACCTTTTTGTGTTCGGTGAGTCGTATATCCAGCAAAGACAATCTTGCAATCTATTGCAAGATCCAGAGGTAACGATACATTTCTTGCTTGCGTTTCGTCTTTTACACAGCATCGTTAGGTCTCGTCACACAATTTCGACGACGAGCAACGCCGATCAGATTCGTCGACCCATCTCCAACATCTGCGATACATTAGCTGATTCGTTTTTAATCTCGCGATGAATCATTGCCATCCCGAGTAACCTGCATCGCGTAACACTCGTTAACGAGAGTATCATTGATCCCAAACGTCCTCCGCGTACACGGCGTCAATGGAACTTCTTCAATCCGAGTTTTACGAGTTGGGCTGCTTGTCCACGGCTTTGTTCTATACCTATATTTCAATTTTATTAAATTTTATTAACTACCCTGGCAAATTCAAATGTCCAAATTATAAAACTCATTTCATTGGAAGAGATATGCTCTTGGCTCTGATTTTTGAACGGGTATGTACAGGTTTTCTACTCCAAATTCACCCGTTTACAGTGTAATTCATTTTAAATATTCTTAATGGGTGAAATCGATTTGCAAAAGGGTGAATTCGGAGAAAAAGAGTGAAAGAAGAGATTGAGAGAGTGTGCAAAACCTGTAATAGGTCCTATTTACTTTTACATTTGTCTGCAATTCTTTGAAGCACCTTTTGACAAGGAAAAAAGACACAAGGATCCAAATACATGTGGATTGAGGGGTGCAAAGCAATTAAACAGAAATGAAAGGGTCTCCGTGGATCCCATGGACCGAATGCTGTACCGTAGGGTTAAATGGCCGCCAATTCGAGGGTTAGGCGACTCGAGAAAAGTCTCAACAATGGAAAAAGCGACACGGTCGTTGTATGGCGTTAAACGAAAGAACAATTACATACACCGGTGCGGGAGAGGACGGGAAGAGACAGACCTTGGGCTCCTTGCGGGATAATCATAATGTTACACGATCCGCGCTATAATATCGTATAATGTCTGCGACACGACCGTGCATTGCACGATCCCGACAGGCCATTTACGCGGTTGCTACGAAAACTAGGACCAGCAGGTCCCTTCTCTCTGTCTCTCTTTCTCTTCCTTCTGCTCGTTTTCGCTTCTACCTTCGATAGGAAATTGGAGCGACGCGACGGCTCCTGTGCTGCGGGTAAATTGCTTCTCGGTGGGAAAGGATGGGCCAATGCGGCCCGATACGGCCCGACGAAGAGAGGAGACACCCGAGAAAAAGGAGAACCGTCAGGATGCGTCGCGAGACCTGTCATTTACGCCGCACTCGTCACCGTCATTTCGTAATTACATTCGCCGTGGCTCGGCCACATAGACGAGCGTCGCTTGAGAGAAAGAGAGAGAAGAATGGCCACCTCCGGCCCGATTGCTTAATTTTCGTTTATCTTTGATTGGGCCGCGCCTGGACATTCGACTTCGTATTCAATCATCGAAAATACAGGATTCCCCACTCGAATATCTCTGAAATTATTAATGATATCGAGCAATGTTTCAAAGATAAGTTATACGTATGGTTTCGAGGGGGACATCATTCTCCATGTTAATGGATTTCTTGTAGGTGGAAGCGTAGAGGTCGTACGAAGGTCACTTTCAATTTCTTTAATGGAGCCATGTATTTTTTAATACGCCAATCGATGCAGCTGCTAATCGATTAGACTGCGGATCTGTACGCAAAATAAGAATTGTCTGCATCGATTGCAAGAAATAGAAGCTAAATTGAATGTTATTTTTTCCCTTGACGATTTTAATGGAGGAGAAATCATATATTGACAAAATTTTTCAACAAATTTGAATTTCATCTTCTCGATATTGCTATAAACGCATGAAGATCCGCAGTATACTCATTATAAATGAAAAACTATTAGGTTAGGTGTTCCCGTTAGTCGTATCAATGTGAAAAATTGTTATACGATGCAAGAATCTTTTCGCATGGGTGGAGGCAAATTTTCAAGGTCGTCGTCGTTTCTGTAATTGGGATGCAGTGTTTTCTTATCGCCGCGCGATAGCCGGTGTCGAGATGATTAAAGCGAATGCTACCGAAGGTCACCTTTCTCACCCACGCAAAAATTGTGTATAAGAAAAATGCTACCGATCATCCAGAAAAGGTTGGCACACTTTATAACATAAACATATGCGTGGAAATTACGTGATGCGATATAAACATCGTTGGAAATTTTTTCTGTCTCTTTGTCTGAAATTATTCTGAAAAGCTTTATACAGAAATTTGGTTCGTAATCTGAGTAAACACTGTACCAGTGAAGGGATAAGCGAACTTCAAGTTTTATGGCAATGCGAATTGTATAATTCACAAAGACGCAAGCTAATAAGTTCCCCACTTAGTCTGGGCCTTCAACCACCTCTAAATGTAGAGACTCTTTCTTTTTTCAGAGATTGTACTCTGCATATTTAGTGTTAACAGACATTGTTATTCTGGTAAAGCGAAATAAATCCAGTGAGGGTTTAAGTTCTTAAAAAATAAAAAGGAAACTGTGCGAGGTTTTCGACGTCACGCATCCGTGACGAACGTGTTATTAGTCGAGTTTCTTTCTGGATACATTGAAGAGCGAACGGCCGGAGATTTGACAGTGAACGGACGTATTCAATTATCGCGAGCTAACGCGTTTATCCTCTGTTAATTTCTCGATGTTCTCTTTTCACGGTGTTGCAGTCCGCTTCTGCATGTCAACGGTGCATGCACGAGTTGTTTTATTTAGTGGCGAGGCGAGGAGCGAATAAAAAGGCGCGAGTGTCATAAAGATTCCTCTCGTAAAAGGCATTCTATCCTTTCGTCATGCCACGTTCTGTCTCTTCATACCAGGGGGAGGGGTGGATATAAGTCGTGAGCCGCCGCTCTCTTTGTTCATATTTCATTTTAAGTCGCTATCGAGAGAAACGCGCAAGAAAAATGAAGAAGCGTGTCCGCAGAGGTGATTAAAAGCACGTTGTTCGATTCGGTTTCGCCACTTCAATGTACCATTCCGACCTCCCGCCTGTTTATTAACACTGTTTCTAGCAAAGATGTCGAAAAGACATTTTTAAAAGAAATTATAAGAGACAATTAATAGCGAGACAAAAGTGGCTAGATAAGGAAGTGTTCGCATAATAAAATATTAATTTCTCCACATATTTCAGCGAAACAAAACTTCTACAAGGTCAATGTTCGAATAATGGAGGTACGGATATGAGAGACTCTATTGTACATCGTTCTCAGGACGAAGTTAGAAGCATTTACATATTAAAAAGATAATGCGCGAGTTGTGAAGACTTCATTTCTGTAAAGACAGACTTCCAGTTTCAATTTTTATCAGCCTCGTTACGACATCCAAGCCGTTAATAACCTTAACCTTTTTACGACCATGAGACACGCGAGATTCGTTTAAAAAAGACTGAACCGAAAATGAAACGACATGTAGCTGTTACGTTCCGATATTTTCTTTCTCGAAACATTTTCTGACATGTCGGTCCAATTCGACCCATATTTATAAACATCTAACTAACTTCGAATTTTCTAGAATCCATTTGAAATAGTTAGCTTTCTACATCAACCTCGATAAAGGGATCAACGTTGATTTCAAGGAGGAAGGTTCAGAAATGTGTATGTAGGACTGATATTTTTCATTGCGAAATGTTAACATAAAAAGGACGAAACAGAAAGAAACCATATCGTGGTTACTTGGTTAACGAAAAATATTGACAAGCGTCTCGATTAGAGTATCGGTCCGACAGATTACACGCTTCGCAGGACACGGATACCTCGCAGAAGGAGGTAAAGGGATAGGTAACGACGGAGCAAACAGAGGGACAGAGGTAAATAAAAGAGGGAGACACGAGGAAAGAGGAGAGAGACTGGTACGAGGGTGGGTCTCGGGTGTGGAGGGGCTTGAAGGGGGTTGCGCAGCCGAGTCGAAGATACATCGGCTAAGGCTAAGTTAGGATGAGGATAGCGGCGATTATCTTAACGATCCCCTGCAGCAAAACCTGAACGGCAACTCCGCTCCGTCTCCTCTCCGTGGCAAGTTGTGTATCGGGACTCATACCACCATTGCTTTCCTGTTGGCGATGATGTTGCTGCCGGTGCGGCCGTTTCTGGCTGCTGCCGGCGCTGTTGCTCGTTGCTGCTACCAAAGAAATATGGAAGACTTCGCGAGGGAGACATGGGGAGGGATGCTGAAAATAACTCGGCGTCGCCTTTTGCCGAAGTGGTCGCGAGGAATCCGCCGGGGATTCTTCTTCCTTCCTCGTGATAAGACCTGCTTCTAATCCTCTTTCGCGATGCTGCTAACTCAACAGGTGTGTAGGTGTATAGGTCTGGTGTAGGAATAGAAAAATAGGGTAGTCTTCGATGGCTTGGATTATTTGGTGAGGAGATATTGTGGCCAACTCTACGACCGAATTGGAAGATCGTCTAGCGACTCGGAAGATCGTCGGACCTTTTCGCTCCCTCCGAGTCAACGGTAACCTTCGATTCGTTCACTGACTCCGAGTCACGTCCGACCTGCGTCCACCACCGCGATCCACTCGTTCGACAGAATCGCCAGGCTTATGCAACCTGTCGCGGCCGACCGGTCTTTGGACTTCCTTAGACCATCCTCACTGGTCTATCCTAAAATCGTTCATAACAAAAGCGTCGAACCTCAATCTTTCCAGTTTGGTGTTTCCTGCTCGCATCATCGAAGTGGGAGTTTAATCTCGCATGTTCTCCGCTAGAGAACCTCTCTTCAGAAACCGAAGCCGTTGAAGCTGAAGCAGAAGCGAATCCCGAATCTGTCGCCAAGGTCGCCGCATCGATTCCATAAATCCTGGCGGCTCGCATAGGCGTAGAACCGGTGGAGCGACGAGTTCGGAGGCATGCGAGGTATCTAACCGTGCTGGAAAGAAAGTCGCTTGTTGTCGGCAAGGACGAGGAGGTGGCGACCGGTCGCCGGACTGTTGAGAGCCGGTCTACGCTGGTGTGTAATGCGTTACACAGGTATTACAGGTATTATCCGTATTACACGTATTACGAGTATTATACGGACGTACGTGCGACCTCGAGAGAGCAGAGGCCCGCGCTGAACGGCTTCTTCTTCTTTCTCCGGGGCCCCGTGCTCTCCTCCTCGCCCTTTCCCACCACCACCGCCACCACCATCGTCATCATCCTCGGCATCATCGCCCTCCGGCCCCCGTTCACCGCCTGTTGCATCCCTCGTACCCGTGCGTGCGCGTCCCCTTCGTTCGCCTCGTTCCTTCGTCCCTATCTCATCCTCTTTTCTCGCATCCTCCTACCTCCAACCTCTCCTCCCCCTTACCTATTCGCCTCCTTCTTATCTTTTTACCCTGCGGCCCCTCTAGCGGGCGGTTTAACGTCCGCGACTTTTTCTCTTTCTCCTCTCTCGCGCTGCTAACCCTACCTTCGTCTTTCTCCCCTCCCCCTCACTCTTCTCACCATACATCCACGATTCCACCTTCTCTTCATCTCCTCCGCCTCCCTTCACCGTATTCTGGCTCGCCTCTTACACCTCCACCCCCTCCGACACAGCTCTCGGTCCGCTTCGCTATACTCGAGAGCAACACCAGCCCGAAGCTTGCTTCAACAGACTCTCTCTCTTTCTTTCTCTTTCTCTCGGCTTATCCATCTTGGCTGCCCTCCGCACCGGTTTTATTTCGATTTTCAAGGGGGGATTTCTCTCTTTGGGATGTCCAGATCAAGCCACCAGGGACCACAACACCATGCCGCAGACAGGCCAAGCGATTCCTGGAACTTTTCGGGTGCTGCGTTAGGGGATTGTTGATGGTCCCGGTCTGTAGGTTTGGCTAGGCTCTTGCGACCTGGAGGTGTTGCGCGGGATGCTAATCCGGGGCGTTGCTGGGCAACTTGTGGGAGGATCTTTATGCAAATTGAAATTGGCCCTTTGAGTCTCTCGAATTGATCGGTGGCTTGTTTCCTTATAGCTCTGCTAACGAAATTCGGCGTTTGTGATTTCCTTGAGATTGTTCCTCAATCTCTTTATAACATCATTCACTATACAACGAGTCAACGAATGACTTCGTATGACGTTTTCAAAATTAGACTAAACGATTCGAGTCTTTCTTCGAGATATGTATTTAAAAGAAAAGAATATTAACACTGAATCAATTCCATATAATGTTGACATAACAAGCAGTATCAAACGGTTCATTTATGACAATATCGTAAAGATTACATTGAATTAGTTTAGTTTAAAATAATGTGATGTGAGGTAACTGATAAACTCATTTTTTTTTAATTTTTACTTTTGTTAGACCACTTTTATAATTGCGGGCACAATACGTGGACGACAAGTAATAACGATGAAAAAAAGAATAAAATGTCAGTCATATACATGGTTAAAAATCTCGTTGAATATTAATAACAATGAAACATAAAATGTACCGGTTCAAAATCTAATTAATTCGAAGAAGGATGTTGTAAGTAGATTCAGTCTTTTTTCGCCAGCCCATTACCGCAGGAAGCTAGAGGTATCTAACACGGGCCGAACTCGCATTAACAGTATTTAATACAGATTTATGAATGAAGCTTGCTAATTTTCAGACGCCGTTGTGTTCCACGGGAAAAAATCGTTTTCGTCGAGGAATCTCTTGCTCGCGAGCTTGAAATTCACAAGTTACATTGCATTCAACGGATTAATAAACCGAACGGCTAGGATGCAATTAATCTCTCACGTGGGCGTTAATTATAGAGCCTGTTCATCTCTCGACGCGTTTAATTTTCTTAACCATCACGATGCCTCGCGATCCGAATGCTCGGCTCCCCGTGGAAAATATGAATAACTTAGTAATGAAAACTGCTATTTAATCGCGTAAACAGTACCCGTATGATTCAACGGGGCAATAAATTAAACGACTCGCGGATTACACGACGAGGATTCTTCGTTTTAGGTTTATATCTCCATTAACCTTTATAATTTATGCTGCGGCGTAAGTCTGTGTGCGTCGGTATAATATAGCAATCAATCTTCCTCAATTTTAACGTAACCTGTTACGTTGCCGAACGTTCCTCATATTTTATAATTGCAGTTACTAAATTCACCGATGCTGTCGAAGACGCATATACCTCGTTCTACAACAACGTAATTGAAAAATAATGGGAATCACTGTTATTTAAAGGAATAGTACTCGGCAATTTAAAAAGTGATTTGTTGACAACTCTGGAGAACGACAAATCAAATATAACTGACAAGTAACTTCGATTTTAACAAGAAAATTTGATAGTACTCACAAACATCGTGTATGTAAATATTGCATTATGTTATACACTGTTATACGAAAGTAAAATATACAATGAAATAAGTGCAACTAACTAAATAGTGCAATTAAATGGTACAACTAAATCGTCACAGGATGAAACTTTCCCGAATCTGTGTGTGTTTTATTATTTCTGTAATTAGACTGAATTTATCGCAGAGGAATACTAGGAAGAGATAGAACGCGGTATGAAGTGCTACGAAAAGATCTAAGTACGCCCACGCACGCCAAAACCCAACAGTTCGTCACTCCTCTATCGTAGAGCATCGTGGATCGAACAAACCGTGTGTCTCGGATCGCAGAAAACGACCTCGGTATAATGTCCGACCTTTACGAACCGGTCCTCATCGGTGCATTTGCATCTCCGTACAGGTGCATACGGTGCACGCAGGTTCTGTAGGGTAGAGTCACGTTACACGCTGTCTTGGTAAGCCTAGGAAAAGATCCAAAGAATAGATTCACAGCATCGATTGTACTGGAAACGAAGAAACATTTACAACTAATATTAACGGTACACAATTCAAACAATGACAAATATAATCTTTTTTACAACGATTATAGAACAATTATTACTAAATTATACACGCACATCATTGTAATCATACTATGTACTACGCTTATCACACAGAGTTGTCTGCTTAGGACTTTCTACAAAAGTTGTTTACTAAATGTGCGTGTTGCTCGGTTTACAGTCCGCGAGGTACTATCTTCTGTTTCTTAGCATGCCTCGTCTTGAATGTCTTGGCAACAGCCATAGATAATAAATAGACTGCGGAAACACAAGTCAAATAAAATGGTTCCTTTAATAATTTCAACAAGGTAAAAATAATACATTCTTAGCTTCATTTTACTGGTTTAAATGGCATCTACCCATTGTTGTAATAAATGCATAAAAAATCCGCAGTCTAATAACAAACTATTACACAGTTCGGCCATACATTATAAGCTGTTACAACTATGAAATACCTATCTAGGTAAGAGTTCGGGGTCACCCGGTGGCATCTTCTTTGCGAAAGGAGTGAAATTTGTGTCGAGGCAGTGGAACGGTCCCCGAATGGTCCCGCAAAGCTAACTGCGCGGTGCAAGCCGCCAGTAGCCCGTTTGAAACACACAAAGTGGTGCACGGGTGCCGTGGTACCAGCTACGGAGTGGTCTCGTTACATAGTGCACGACCTTAGCGAAACCGGTCGCAGGAATCGATTTGCATGGTCGACTCGTTGCGATGAATTACGCCGCGCAATTCGTCCGCTTCCTACGCCGCGACAGAATCGGGGAAATGCTCGCGGAGAATGGTACACACGCGTGTGTCTTGTTCCTGTTATTCTCCGTGTCGAATGGCTCAGTCACGCAGCGCGTTATCCGGATGACAAAAATTAACGAACTACCTTCTCGCTTGTGCTAATGAACTTTGCAATTCAGACGAAAAAATTCAAAGATAAATATACACATACGAGTCTCTGTCGTGTCGAGATCATTGCTTCGAACAGAATAGAAAGGCTCGAAGCTGGCTTTTGATCGAGTAGGAGTGTTTAAATGCGGGGGAGTTAATCGTTTATATCTTATATGTTTATTACAATTTTATATTATGATTTAATTTCTTCAAAGTACTCTCCTAAACTGCCAAGTGTAATTTTTACGGAAAATTTGTTTCCATTCAGCCTGCAAAAGATTGTAAATAATTCTTCTTAAATTATTTAGAGCAGTTGGATAAAGAGTACAGGGACAGAATTACGTTTTTCCCTTAATTAATATCTTTTCGAGTCTCGGTTTTGCAATCATGGGAATGTGTGGTGTGTACTGTAGTCATTAATTAGTCGAATTTCTCATTGCACGTTACTATCGTATCCTCCACTTTCCTCTCGTCCTGCTAAATCCTAATTAAATTAATAAACTTAAAACAGTGAAGAAATGCAGTAACGTATTACCCTCCGCGAGTTTCATTTCTGTAACTTGGAAATTATGAAACCGCCACTCTACGTTTTCCTATTTCTTCCATTTTATTTAGATCGCCGATGTAGATCAACGTCAGAGGAACAAGTGTTTCTGCGCTAACAGCTGATGTACTTTCTGATTAGTGCAATTAATAAGACTTCTCCCTGCGCGTCGTTATTAGAGGAACACTTTTACTTTCGGTGGAAATGTCTGACAATTTGTCTTGTCCATTTCTTTCTTTGTAGCATGCTGCTGGTACGATTTAGAAACATTCTGTTTGCAAGTGCGATTCGATCGACCATTTTGTTTTTGTTTGCCTGCAGTACTGTTTAAAAAATACACCAATTCATTTGTCAATCGATATTAGTTAGATTGAAAAAAAAACGGGCTGATATTTCCATGTTCGTTTACAAGAAAGTATGAATAATGCGAGGACAGAACACGCGAGGCTCGATAAACAATTAATCACACGGTGTCTACGAAGAATTATAATAAACACAACAATCCTTGTAAGACGTTTAATCAACTGAAGAAGTGAACGAAAAATAGTCAGAGCTAAAAGAATCGTAGCGAAGGATTAACGAAAGGATCATCTACCCGGAAAAGGATTAGAAAGCACTAGGATAAAAGAAATCCGCTCTACAACGATGAAATTCGAGTCGAAAACCATTCGAACGAATCACTGAATGAAAGGAAGATCTCTGTCTGCCTGACACACACTCCTTTCACTAATCCTTAACACAATGCTGCCCTTTTCCATACTGCGACAGCCACTATCCGTTCGCTTTTCTGTGACCCCTCTCTCTCTTTCTCACTCTCACTCTCACGCTCATTCTCTTTCTCTTTCTCCCTCTCTTCTTTCTTCCAAGCAGCCACCTGTTGAAATTTCCCAGAGCCAGCTGGGCCATTCATCAAGCCTCTCTTACCTAACTTACAAGTTTGTTAGCTACTACAAAGTCTATGCGGCGAAAATTCCTTGCAGAGTCGTCCCATTGATCATGAATTGCAGGTGGTTCCCCATTGAGCCTCAACATTATTCAATCGGAGAAATTCAGGGAAATTAAAAATCTAATTGTAATCGCGTAATAAAATATTTTTGCCACTGGTAGCCAACGCTGGAATGAGAAAAATCCGAAAAATTGATTATCAAACCTCGGGTTGTAAAGTTTATAAAATTATCCTGTTCTGCGGTGGCTGTCGCTCTTTTCTACTCGGGCAAAATTGTTTAAAAGTGAAGAGGTCGAGGCTAACAGTGCGACATTTTTTCTCTGAGAGAGAGAATTTTCAGAAGCTGGTTTTTAAATGTGCCCATAATTACGAGAGTGGTCTGTCGTATATTTCTTGTTTCGAGATGTTTCAAGAAAAAGGATATTAACACTAAATGAATTCCATATAATGTTGAAATAACAAATATGAGTTGAAATATCGTAAAAGTTACATTCAATTAATCCAGTTTAAAATAATATAATGTGTGAAATAACTGATAAACTTAGACCACTTTCATAATTATGGGCACAAACGAGAACATGATCCTTATACAAATATCGATTCTTTTGGGCTCACCCGCGGAGATGGAAATAAATAAACTTTAATAAAATGTACCATCGGTTTAGAAAAAATGTGTTCAATTTTGCAACGAGTCCCCTTAACGCATCGCATCTCGACGCCGATTTCATAATTTTTGGAAGACTCCACAGCTGTGTTTTAATAGATTGTTCAACGTCGATAACAATTACAATCGTGAGCCAACGGGTTCAATAATGTAATTGAATAATTTCGTTTGGGATTACTGTGTAAAAGAAGACTGTTAGATAAAGTGTTACTTGTATTTTTGTCTAAACCGTGCTGGTGTCAGTGTACGAGATACGGGACGCACATCCACGCAGGGAAGTGTGTGAGACGATGGAGCCTCGATATGCTCATTCATACATCGCCATCAGCTGACGTCCACCGTTCGCCGATGAATTACAATGCGCGCAAGTGCGTAATGGCCGGTTCCTCTCTCTGGTTGCACGCGCTCACTATACCGATACCGATGGTCCATGAACGGGGCTGTTTGCCCGGCCGCGACACGGGTTTCGATTAACATTTGACGACAGACAAACAGTGTCGTAATCGGTGTCGTTCTCTTGCGCGATCACGAAATCCGAGCCGACCGCGAACTTGGCTGTCTCGTTTTGCATTCAGGGTCACGCGGATTCAATGACGTAGATCATACGCGATCGGTCTCACGGATGCATCCTAATTCACCTGTCTGCCGAGCCCGTGCATCATAGGTTGACCTGTCCGGCGAATGAACACAGCGAACGACCATGATTCGTATTAAACGAAAAACTAACATTCGAAAGAAAACGATATTCAAAAAGATCCTAATTGAATTAAATTGATTAGAACATAAAACAAAATTAGTACCTATCATAAACAATATCAGTACCTTTATACCAATAGTTTTTTTTTCTTTTATGCATGTCCTTTCTTAGTAATTTATGTTAAGTCTTTATTCTATTGTAAATGGACCTTGGTCCGTGCATAATAAATAATAATAATAATAAAATTGAAATCTAATAATATGATGGGAAAAGTAATTATTGCTGCGAACGTTTTCTAGAATTTCGGAGCCCTCCAGATTATGTCATTTTCGGTCTCGAGTTCGCAGTTTCGCGACACGTGGCGCAGAATTGCGAAATATTTGCCGAGTCTTTTAAAATATCCTGCCGCGCCAAGGATCCTGCGGCACTCCTGCGCGAGATCAAACATCAAACTGAACGACAACGTTTGCTTACTCGGTTTTCGCTTTTTTTTGTGCGAACGAGCCTTGCCACACGAGCAAACCCCATTAAAAAGATCTATTCAAACAAAGAGAGCCGGGTTTCTCGGTGAAATCGATAGAACACGTTCGAGAACTTCGAAACTCATTCAGCCACGGAGCTGCGCAGTAAATTTCTGCGGAATCGAGGATCCCATAATAAATCAGGATATCGTGTCCGGATTCATTCAAACGCTGGCAAACCTGCCAAGACCCGCAGGTAACCGGGCCCCGAGGACAAACGAGATTTGTCTGCTTCGAGAAAGAAATCCTAGTATTTTTCCATCTTTTCGGTTCATAGCACTACCCTGGTTTTCTCCTCGAGCACGATAGCCCGGCCGAGTATATTATCCTATTGATGGGACCCTAACGAAGTTAGGGCCTTCGACGATAATCTTCGCGCGCATAATCAGCCGTGATACTCTCGCGGCCGTGACGCGGCTGAAGGGTCTCTTTTAGCTTCTAATTGTAAGGGACCGAGATTAGGGTCGTGTCGCACCGACGGCCTTGGGTTCAATTCGCGATTGAAGTCACGGCGAAGTTGAGAGAATCATTCGAAGATCGTGCGTCACGAAGTTTCTCCCGCGGAATTAGACGTTGATCCGAGACACCGATCGCTAACGTGATGACTCCTTGTTTTACAATCGCTTGAACAGATTCTTCGGGCATTTATCGGGGTAATTAGATTGTTCATCGAGATGCTGCGATTAAAGCCGAGGTCTCGGGCAAAATATAAATCGCCATTTTTCCGAGAATACGTGAGTCAGCCAATCGGATTGCGCGACGGCTCCAGTCTTCAGTGGTTTACGCGATCTGTCTGGTCTGTGACGAAACTGTCGTTGTTAATAACAAGTCATTTGTTATTTGGATATTCAAATAAAAAGCAACAATAATTATTTATTATTTGAGCAAGTCTAAATAAATTATTATTTGAAATAATAAAGTTAATTGTCATTTATGAATACAATTTCAATTATTATTTGTATTGACAAATAATAAATATGAAATTGTATTTTTTTATAAGCAGCTAGGCCCTCCGGACGGGCCCGACCACTGGCGATACATATATGTACCTGAAAAGGTTGCTGTAGCAGACAAAAAACGCGCACGTGTTCATTGTATACAGGGTATTTCACCTAACTTGACCACCTTGAATATCTTTGTTGTTTTTAAAGATACGTCAAATGTCTGAATCGACAGTAATGGTGTTTTAGAGTTATTTAAATTGAAATATCTCCTGAACTACTAACTTTTTGACATACATATGTTAGTACTTTTTTATAACGAATGTCCAGCTGCATCGATTGATGTGTTACAAAATACCTCATTCCATTTAAAAAAAAATGAAAGTGACCTTCATATCTCTAAAAAATATTACATAAAAACAAATATTTTTTTGGTATCGTATGAGCCCCATTTTACCATTCAACTTTGTCCTTCAGACATTTGACGTATCTTTAAAACCAACGAAGATATTCATGTAACATGTGTGTGCAGTCTATTTATTACTCCCTCTGTCCCATAATAATAGTAGCAAGTGAACATCACTGCTAGACATCGGATTTTATGCATTTACGAGAAAAATGTGTAGGTGTGATCTGAAAAAGTAAAACAATTAGAACAATTGAAAAATACTATTAAATTATTTTCGATCTATTGAACATATTAAGAAAGAAAATAAACTTCCACTTCAAAATTTTTAGTTTACATAAAGATCCGCTGTCTAGTTACTACTTAACCTTATTTTAAATCGCAAAAAATCGTGGTACGTAAAAGAAATTCTTTACACATTAGCTAGTAAACTGATCCTTCTAACGTCTCAAAAAAAAACTCCAGCTGTTGGGTCCAATCTTGAAAAGGTTATTCGTTTTTAAAAGGTGCACGAATACTTTGTACACCCACTGTATATGCACACAAAGCCTCATTTAGTTTATGATAATATTTTTGGTGTTTCGTATCCTTACCGTTTTATTATTCACGGTGGACAATCGAGCACGGTGTTTCCCTTTTGTTCAGCCTTGAGCAATGTCAATTAGAAGCGCCGCACTAATTGCGCAACGCGTTTGCAATACGCAGTGGAGACTTAGCTTCAATAAGAATCTCCATTGGAAATAGCCAGGCGTTAATTTCTGCCCAAGGAAAGGCCAAATACGTCGTCGGACGTACCGTGTTAAAACCGACATCGCTAGATAACGTTAGGAAACATTAGGAACGTCTGTTTGCGGGCGGCGTTAGCGAGCATGAATCATCCATGCTGAATTCTAATACGGTGATATATTCATTTATGCCTACCTGTACGCATAAATATCGAAAACTGGAATAAGTTGCGAACGATCCAAATTGTCCATTAGTAGGAAATAGAATAAATTATCTAAATGGGAATGGTGTGATAACCAGTTAATAGACGAGGCTAAAATAATTATAAAATTTGTATAGCAAAACAGCAT
Source organism: Lasioglossum baleicum (assembly GCF_051020765.1). NCBI lineage: Eukaryota > Metazoa > Arthropoda > Insecta > Hymenoptera > Halictidae > Lasioglossum > Lasioglossum baleicum. The sequence continues at coordinate 9,413,645 of NC_134929.1, forward strand.
TTGACTTCTCAAAAGATGGACAATAAAATAAACTAAGCACTTCCTTGTCGAAAAAATAAATAAAAATGTGATCAACAAGGAAGGGGGCGTGTCATTAGGGTCATGGTCACCATGAACATCAGCAATAAATACAAGACGTCCTTATCTAGAAAAGGACAGCGCGTGTGGCCTACATCGTCGACTCTCGAAGGGGTATTCGTCTTTCTTAGATCGAGTACTTACTGTACCACAGTGATAATCACCACAATAATAAAGTTCCTAGAATCACCCTGTATACATATAAATTAAAATCAGATACTCGCTTTAGAATTGCTACAAAAAATGATCTGATTGCATATTCTATACAACGATACAGTTATTGTTTATTGTTTATCACATTTATTCCACGCAAGAGACAACCGATCCGAGGAACAGTCGCGCGGTTAGGCTCGAACGAGTTCCAGATAATTCCGCGCGCGTCAGAATGGAGGTTCCCAGAAAAATGTTTCTCCCCCTTCGGGATGTAAATATTCATGGCGGGTAATTATCGCAGTTTTTGTTGCACCTTCCCCGCATTCTCTGTTGTTTCTCGTTGTTCTTTCAACGAGGAGCGAGAAGTCTTTCCGATCGAGAACCGATCGACTCAAACCGAATAGATCCGCGGCCACACAAGCGCGGAGCAATTCGCGGCTGATTCGATTGGGAGTTAATTGACGAGGACTGCTCTGATGCTGATCAAATCGGCGTATTACTGTCACAACTTTCACCTCTTTAACGGTGATCCACGATATTCCGTCGGGCAATCGGCGAAAATGGGTAATGTTTTCAGATAATATTTCCCCCCATTATAAATCGTTTGAATCTCCAAAATTCTGCAGCATTCTGAAAAATCATCTCTGCTGCGAGGAAGTCTTTATATGTGCAGTACTATAAATATTATCATCGTAAAAGTTGCGAACGAATCTTTAATGTAAATTTATAACTAAATTCATGCTCGATTAATAAAAAATTCTATTTTTCTTGATCATGGCGATCGTCGATCCGTGTTTTTCAGAACATACTCTACAAAAACAAATGTACAAATCACGTGATTTTGATTATTTGCACTTCAAAAAATAATCACAATAGTTTCTCTGAATAAAAAATGATTAGATTCGTGAGAAACGGTCTCGAAGACCAGAACACCAATTGCCAGGGAAGGCGCCAAAATTTCATATCATAATATATACTAATAAATAAAACTTAACAGTTTTTAAAATGTGTTTTATAAATATAGAAGGTAGGAAAGTGCGGAAAAAATTTTTTTTCGGGGAATCATAGTAGCATAAAGATTGGAAACCGCTGCTTCATGACGAACCGATATGAGACCATGATGTCTAACAATAAAGATGAAATATGTTCTCCATGGAGTCGATTATGGGAATGAATCGAAGTTGGAGCTTTTCTGTTCGGTTCAAGGACCTCGGAACAATCGCGATGCTCCGGTAGCCGTCTCGCAAATCTCGCCCCAGGAAAATCGCAAATTGCGGATCGCCTTAAAGGACGCGTCGAGGCGAGAGTGATAAACGCTGGGGCAACGCGATCGTTAACTTCCTGCCGGTACGATCTACCTTGGGGAATGATGGATCGCGATCGAGGAGCGGAGCCGGGCCAACGTGTGGAACGTCGTAAAAAGAACCAGACGTCTGTAGGTGCGCGTTGCCGGCAAAAGTGAGAAAGAGAAAGAAAAAGGAAGAAGCAGGACCGAAATAAAATGATCGACAGACCAGTCCGAGAGATTGGATTTACAGTTACGGTAGATGGATAACCGGCGTACACGGGACAAATGTGATTCGGGATGATCCGGGATGAAAAAACAACTACCGTTCCTTTCGAAGGTGATCGATCATCGAACCCATCGATCAACACTTCGACTCGGCGTTCGTGAAATGCTTGCTGGCCAATTACGAGACGCAGAGACGCGGAAGTGTGGAGTATTTGGGATTTAGGAATTAGGATTGGTATTATGTTTGGTTAAGGTCTTTGTTAAAAGGTGAATGGACTCTCCACAGCTTTTGAATAATTGTTTAACTCTTAGCACTCGAGTGGTAACTCTGAGGCGCCACTAAATATTGCTGTACCATTATTTAAAATATTGTTTACATTACTAGATGTGTTTAATTTTCGAGTTAAAATAGCTCCGGGTGCAAAGAGTTAACGTTCGCTCTAAAGGATAGGTATCAAAATGATTGGAAAAACACAGTATCTAAACCCAATAAAAATAGTATCAATCGGTCTTTATAAGCAGATTTTATACATTTATAATAAAAGTGTGCAGATGAAATTTCAAATAGACAAATTAGAGGAACGTTATTATATTTTTAACCCACCAAAACTTTTGAAGAACGAAAGAAATTTTCATACGATCCCTGTGTTTCGCAATGAATTAAAAAGATTATTCGCAGTCTACTTATGAGCATTGAAACATTAAAGAAAAACATATCTGAGGTTGATCTAGAAAAAAGCTGTGCAGAAATGTGTTAAGGTTTCTGCCAACAAGGAAATCTCTCGAAAAACAACGCAATCTTTCCTCAACTAAAAAGAAGTGCTATAACATTTTTTCATACCTCATCTATTCGTCACGCTCGAGGTGAACAGTAGTCTTTCTATTATTATTCCAACCAATTTATCTTACGTGATCGTTATTAGGCCGGACGCGAGACAAGATAAATCTTTAATGCATCGTTTTTTGCGCTTATCTCATTGTTCCTAAAAAAAGCCACGCTCACGCGAGTTTTTCATTAATCATTTCGTTCGAAATCGCGCTTGTCGCGATTAGAAGACGGCGAACGATTTTTATCGGGTTCGAAGAAGCGGAAAAGAGAGGGGAGAAGGAGAGAAGGAGAGAGAGGAAGAGAAAAAGATCGAGACATCATCTCGTCGGGGAGTCCCAGTGTTAATTACTCTTCAATATGTATTGCGTTATTGCTCCGTCTGTTCTATCGTCATCTGATTTTATTGACTTGTAATTGTCTTGTAATTGCTTCGTGTTTTGCACTCGGAACTATTTCATACAATAGTAATTGATTAGATACTAACATATTTAAATATGCGAACAATATTTTGAATAACGGTACAGCAACTTTTAGTGCCGCCTCTAAAAGTCACCACTCGAGTGCTAAGGGTTAACAAAGTCGCGGAAAAAGTTAGGAATCACCACTTTCAGGGAAGTACAACATTTTGGAACAGCCTGTACATTGGAATAGGCACTTCAACGCGTATTCCACAATTTGTTTAGATTTTCCGAAAGCCTGGAACAGTAAAAAAATTAGTCGCGAACACAACAGTTCCAGATTGCCCACGGAAGGTGTGAGAAACATGCTTGCCCACGAAGGGTTAAAATTGAAATATCTTTTCAGAGTCGAAGAAAATAGGTGTTTCGTTTCTCTGTGGCGACGGTGGCTTTGTCGATTCTCGATAGGTGCAGTCGTATCACGTAGCATCGGGTGCATGATGGGGGGAGGGGGTGCAAGGGGGCTAAGGAGGCACCGAGCCGGCGTCGATTCTTCTCCTTTTTTCCCTTTTCCGGCCGGTGTGCTAGCTCGCGCTGACTACCGACATTGAGATCGTCAAGAAAACCTCCATTGTGCCTCGCACTTCGCACTCAGACTGCTAATACGACCATGCTAGACCGACGCCGCTTCCTACGACCGCGATCATGCCACCCGAACACGCTATATTACAGTGTTTGTCTGATCTAGCTGGCCAAAGCGGTATTATGGTGTCTGAAGTGTTTACTCTCTTTCATCACGGAACTCGCGTTAACAATAATTCAGTTTTTTTTATTTAAGCACTTTAAACCCTTCTGGGTTTATTTCGCTTTACAAGAATAACTACAAGTGAACACAATAACAATGTTAACACTAAATATGCAGATTACAATCTTTTAAAAAAGAATGAATACAAAGACTCTGCATTTAGAGGTGGTTGAAGGCCCAGACTAGGTAGGGCACTTATTAGCTTGCGTCTTTGTAAATTATACAATTTGCATTGCCGTATTATGTGAGCAAGGGTTTCACAGCCCTGATTGCATGTACAGTGGCTATCGTTGATAATCCGTACCCGCTCTAGTGAAGCAGCTAGGTAATTAAGCAATTAAGCTTCTCCCAAGTTTTAAATGGGCGAACCAGGGTACAGAATTTTCATTGAAAAATTTCTGAAAGAATTTGTTTCCCTTAAAGAGACCTTGATATTTACAGTGTTCATTGAAGTTGCCGATTTAGCTGCCCTGTCCGATTTCATTACCTTGAATTCCAAGATGCGATGGAATCCAAAACAATTTAATGAAGCTGTTATGATCATTATTAACCAACAAATAACAATTCAGTTACCGCAGTGGAGGGGATGTTTGTTTCTCTTAGATCGTATAGTTCCTGTTTTCTTTGAGAATACTTACTATATTTGCAATCATCGTACAATACAGTAGCGATATTGTACAGATATTTTGTTGGCGTCGCGAGAGACTCCACTGTACAAGTATGTTAATGAAAAAAAACCTTATGAATCAGGTACTGGAAGGTACTCCTAACAGTGGAGTAAATTATAACGTAAAAAGGAGAAATAAGACGAAAAAACTAGGAAAGGTTAACCCATTACCTTCCTCTGTACTCGCGCGAGTATATCTACAAAATGCAATTTCATTCTTAATCCGCCCATTGTACTCGGCCGAGTACACCCTTGTAATTTCCAAGTTAGACACATTTTTCAAAGTTTTTGTTCACGTGCCTTTTATTTGCTCTATTATGATGCAATGAATAGTATAAAAAAATATTTTTCACAAGCAGTTTTATTTTGGACGTTAATGGGTTAGTTTAAAAATGAATTTTAGAAATGAAAATTAGAGTGACTAACTTCAGTTGATTTACGGTCGAGAACTCAATGCGCGCAACAAAGAATGGCCTTGAGATATGAAAATATCCTAATAGCTGCATCGTGGTGTTATCGCGTTTTACGGTGCACTTTAAAGTACACACTCGCGCTGGAGAAACAACAGCACGATTAAACGCGTTATGAATCCCGCTGGTTAATGAAATGATTCACTGCGCAAGGTGTAACGTGCTCGCGATGACTAACACCGACGTCGAACAAACGTTCCTTTTTTTTTTGTTCTTCGGACCGTTGAATATCTGGGAACTCCTTCCCGTTGGTCGATCGATTTTTTCCTCTCCTGTCATTTTTATTAGCCGTTTCAGCGATCACCGCGATAACTCCTTGGATCGCATTAAAATTTCCACACGCGGTTTAGTGTCTCCTTGAAGAACGGAACGGAAACACTTTACGTTCAATGGTAACGAAAGAAAACGAGTGTTGGAATGTTTCGCGCCGATACAGTTTCATATCTGAAACATTACGTTCTTCTGCAGAACCTGGTCTCATTAAAGTCGAAGGACGGGGAGCTTTGCATTGTGTCTAGCGAAACTGGTTTCGATCGTCTTTTCGAGTAATGGCTGTTTCAAACAGCCGTATGAAAGAGAGACAATTATGTGTATATCAAGCACCGCGTGACTAAGAACTTCCAGAGTAATAATAGCGGAGATGCGTTTGACTTTTGGAACGATGAAATACTACAAAGTTTACCGAAAGATCATTTTTATTTGTAATATTAAAATTGAAATGAATATTGACTACAATTCTTGGACGATATTAATCAATAATGAATTGCAATAATACATACCATTTAACCCTTTGCACTCGGAGCAATTTTAATTTGAAAATTAAACATTTCTTCCGCCCTAGAATATTTCCATTCCCTATGATTTATTTCATGATGTAAGCAACATATTTCATGATGTAAACAATATTTTAAATTATGGTACAGCAATTTTTAGTGGCCCCTCAGAGTCACCATTCGAGTGATAAGAGTTCAAAAGTATAAGTAACAAGCAACGATCTATTATCAGGATCAAGGTCTTCGCTTAAATTGAAAATTTCGAAAAACGTACTAGATTCAAGTACTAGATTCACAAAACAATAATATTCATAATATGACGAAGATCGTCCAAAAGACCACATTCAATCAATCCGACTTTTGAAATACACACTACCATTCAGAAATATTCGATCATGTAAGCAAGAAAAATCCGCTTCTTTACTGGAGATAAATCTTAAGCGTTTTTATACTGGTAATTACTTTGCGCAACTGATGAACAGATTAACGATTTTTATTCGGCTTCCTAGAAGTAACTGCAAAGATTAGAATTATACTCGAGCTCATTAACACACAACCACGTTACCTTTATTCAACACGTTCGCAATTATATTCATGTTTGTCTTGTTCGATCGATACCTGCCTCGATTCTATAAATTATGTTAAATCGATGCCTGTTCAAATTTCCCAATATACAATTCATTACAAAGAACATAATGCCTGTTTAAATTCTACGAAGTATAAAATTCCTAGACGAAAGTCTGAAATGGATATAGCCGGCTATCCGATTATGGTAGGGTTAACAAGTAATTGGTCGGGTGGTGCGAAGTGACGAGCAAGGATTTGCCATAAGACCGAGGGTCCCGCTCGATGGAATGATCCCCGTTTAAATTGAAATTGTGACAACGAACGCGTCACTTTTCATTCAACCCTACGGAATGGCTGACACAGGTCGGCTCTCGTAGGGCTGCACGACGGAAGTAGCGTCTGTCCGACGAGACGGATGCCCGAAAGAAAGTTCTCGAAGTCAATTCCGTAATGGTCGGCGTAGCATTGAATTCAATTGAATAATGGCTCCGTCGTCGTTGGGGGGAGGAGCGCGAAAGGCAGCCGCCCCGATCATTATCCATCATTCGGCCGATTATCGTGATATTCCCGCGGCATTCGCCTTTATCGCCCGTTATTCAACGCGTCGAGAGAGTGATACACGCGTGAAAGAAGCTTCGAGACGACGAACTCTGGTCCACCTCGGCTGAACATCTTCTCCTGGAGCCACCTTTCATCCTTTAGGCTTCGCAGAGCTCCTCCATCCAGCATCCTTTTAACACTAAACCTACCACCATCGGTCAAATCACCGGTTCCTGACTTTTTAGTTCACAATTGTTGAAACTGTAAAGATATTCTCGTGGTAAATAAATTATATTTAGTAGAGCATATATTATATTGGGTTGGCAAGAAAGTAATTTCGGTATTTTAAGGTGAAACAGAGCCCAATTTTCTTATCTAAGCAATGAATTTTAATGAATAAGATATTCTCCCTTTTGTTTGATGATCTTCTACCAAAAAGAATAAATAAGAAAATATTTTATTGGTTAAAGTTCATTGCTTGATTAAGGAAATTCGGTTTTATTTCACCTTAAAATACCTAAAGTACTTTCTTGCCAACCTAGTAATATGAACCGCGCAAAGTTCAAATAAATTTAATCTTGTTATTTTTACAAGGCACCGTGTACCGGCTGCTTGTAAAGCTCGAAACCTATTATCAAAATTTCAAATTGTAATTATGCTTCATGTTGGAAAATCAAATTAAAATTATTTTCATTGAAGATTAGAGCTTCGGTAAACTTCTAGTAAATTATGAAGCATCGGAGTTCTAATGATTGTAATGGTAAAATAAATCTTGGGGTTAACAGTGTATCGTCGAATATGTATGTTGATTCGTCTAACGATAAGAAGAGCTATCGTTTTATGCAGAGGAAGAGTATAATCGCACGAACTAACGCAGCCTCTAGTTTTCGAGGGATTAATAATAGAACAACACACGCACGCTAACATAATAAACGTTCTAATGCAGATTTAAGTGCACGAGACACAATGACAGAACACGAGAGAGGCAGAATATGGAATAATGACATTGTATTATACAATGAGCTGCGTATGCGTTCCATTGGAACAGCAGCGGGAAACAAACAGCGCGTGCGTTCCGGGCAGCGTTAATAAATTCGATCTGGAAGAAATTCACGATATTCTGAGATCATTATTAGGGTATCTAATCTCTGTATATACATACAGAGAAAAAGAAAGAGAAAGAGAGAGAGAGAGAGAGACTGTTGCCTCTCTGTGTCACTTAGTTAACAGGAAGTCGGTCATCTCTCACGGTAGCGAATAATATCTTGGACTATGGCGTTACAATTTCATTCGATTTGATTGACGTCTCAATCATCCTCGGTGACATTCAATTACGATAATCTTATCCGAGCGACAATATCTGGTTAACGGAACTTCTTGAGAAGTTCATTGCTGTTCGTTAACCCTCTCGATACTAGTCTCTTCTTTCACCAGAAACAAACCAGTCGATTTTTGTAAGAGTTGTTCCATTGTAAAGCAAACTGCACAGAACTTTTTGAATGCCTTTCATTAAATTCAACCGATCAATCTAAGAGAACTGGATCCAATCCAAAATCTAACAATAGCTCCCGGATATTTTATTTGACAATTATTGACAATTGCATAGACGATCATGTTGGGAATGATTGAAGTCACTTACGAATTAGTGTCAGAAAATGTGGAAATTCAATTTTGTAAATAAGACAACATATGTTAATCGCATCTTTCTCTCTCGAGGTGAAAATCAAAATGAAATGAATTTTGTAAATTTTATAAGGCAACGTATACTCGCTGGTTTTCGTGTCCGGTACGTTTAAACGATTTTTCGTGACGGTGTCTCGCTGCTCGCTGGTCTGTCGCAATCGTCGATCGCGATCTTCGATCTCCCCGTAAAAATCCTGGTGGAAGGACAATCGGACGTCGTGGTATCGGTGCCTCCGGTATCTCCGGCTAGGATCGCTAAGGCAGATCTACCGTTAACGATCGCCGCGCTCCATTAAACACACGGCTCGGCTAATTACCGATTCCCCGTGCCCGCTCTGATTCTCGTATGGGCTGCGCGTTTGCGCGCGATCGCGACGCATATGCTATGCATCCCGGCTCCACCCGATCGCCTCTTGGCCGATCGGCCAACAGTATCAATCCCTCGGATCTAAATATAACCGGTGCGACATCAGTGGCCTGGATCCGATCGAAAGCAAACACGGAAGATTCGTGCCGGGGTAATTGCACCGATCCATGGATCGTTGCCGATCGCGAGCGAGCCGATCCGTCGTGCCACAGCCTCCGATCGATCGTGCTCAGACTGGAATCGATTCTCGGAACGTTCCTCGAACCTCCTCGATATTATCGGCTATATCGAGCTTCGGCGGAAACGCTTTTGCATTCATTAGCGTGAATTTTAAATCTATATATAGATTAATTGCGTTCACGGGTTTTATGGAATTATGCAGGTGAAACAGGAACAATTGAGTTGGTGAGAAAGAGATAATAATTTAAATACATTCGCTCCGAATTTGATTAAAGTTATTGAACGGTGATATACATTTTTATTTAATTTATAGTTGGAACAGTGGACTTAGGAATTTCTTATTAGCTGTATGACTTATTTCCTAGCTATCTTTTTGTGAATTTATTAATTATTTCACAAAGTAAAGGATTAAATTACCATTAAAAAAATAAATAAATCCAAAGGACACAGCAGTGAAATAAAGGACAGTTCTCTTAAGTAAGCGAATGACTGAAGAAGGCCGAAATGTGACAGAGCCTCTATAAAAATCCTGGAGATGAATCCTCTCTCGATGCCATAATCGCAGGCGCGGAGTGGATTCGCCCGATGATCCGCAAGTCAATTCGCCGGCGTAGCTCGCCCGTTCGTTCGCCGATTGATCGTTAAAGGAGAATGTTTTCCAGTCGAACCGTCGCAGGAATTGCGAGCAACAGGAGGGAACTGGGTGTGCCGACGCGTTTGCTTGATCGACAGGGACACGGGAGTAAAAATAAGCAAGCCGTGGGATTAACGGGTGTTCCCGCAGACGAGGAACCTGGCGCCAGCCACTAAATTAGCTGCTTGGACGACGTGCCGCGATGCTTCATTCCTGCCTCGTATTCCTGCTCCTCCTTTTCCTTCTTCCACTTCTTCTTCTTCTGTGGGGCTTTCCGCTCCTCCGTTTCCAGACGGGACCGTGTACGATCGTTCCTGAAAGCATGTGATTAGAGGAAAGTTCAGCGAAAATCTGGAGAAACAGCCTGACAGGCTGGGGCGGGACCCCGGTCGCACGCCCGGAATCCTGTTAGCCAGTAGCCTGGAAAGATAAGCCGCGGCCAATTCAAGGTTATTATGTTGCCTATTAGTAAATTTATCGCTCCCACCTGGATCGATACATTTTTCCCCTGAGTTCTGGTTCTGTGTCATCTCAGCTGCTTGGGATCGAGGCTTGATCCAGTCTTGGGTCATCAAACTTTGGGTTTAATCTCGACTTCGCGTGAACGTTTCGAGTGGGGTGAGGTAGATCTGAGCCTGTTTGAAGCCGAAACTAGTTTTGACTTGATACGGGTCAAAGTTTTCAGTTTAACTCGCCTCTTGGAATGTTCCTTTGGGGATTATTATCGTGATCCGGATCCAGATTGTCTTCTTCGTTCATTTAGTTTTCAGTTGGCTAAACGTGACTGTTGTAATATTCCATGCAGACTATTCTTAAGGGACATCTAGATTGTCTTCTGAATTAAGAAAGTGCATGAAAACGATTAATTTTGCACTCGGAGCTATTTTAACTTGAAAATTAAGCATTTCTACCGACCTAGAATAATTTCATTCTATATGATGTTTTTCTTTTTATAGATATAAAATTGATTTAATACCTCATACAATACTTAAATGTTCAGTAATTGACTAGATACCAACATATTTGACCACTGTCGCCACTCGAGCGCTAAGAGTTAGATAATTAAATCGACACAAGAAGCAGCTGTTGGAGCATGATTATTACTGTTCGATGATGTAAGATGTGTTTGAAGTGCAATGGAATCTCGACGAGTGTTGAAAAGAACGCTCACAGGTGCTCGATGGAGAGAGAGAGACCGACAGCGCACGCGACGGAAATGACATAACCGAAGAAAGTAAAATCGGACAATTTGGTCAGTTGCTCGGTGTCCCGACGGTGTCCTGACCTGCGGCAACATTACGAAACCGGAAACCTTCTTCCTCCATGAAGCGTAGAAGTAGAAATTTCAATTTCCCGATTGACATATTTATCGTTACTTCTCTGAAGTAAGATGTCGCTGAAAAACTAATACTTTTATCTAGTATTATCTGTGGAAGCATTTCGTCTTGAGATACAACGTCCTGAAGAAATGGTTACTCGACGTCTTCATCGTACCGAAGTAATTGTAAAACAGAGCAGCATCTTTAGGCCCTTCCTGTGTTCAACATAGAAAGTTTCTTTTAGCTTGCTGTTATAGCCTAATCCCTGTTACACGCGTAGCATAATTTATACACACACACACACACATCACCGATAGGTACTCTAGCCTCCAGCTTAGCGAAGCAAAGTCATAATTCTAGCGTCTACGACCGTTTATTCTATCTCTCGTGTACAACGTAGGAAATTCATACCTGTTGAAAAAACTCACCAATGACACCACGGCTGATATCTGCAAAGCCATCATCGATGGGCACCACGTCCGAAAGCAATTTTTGCTGGCCGTTTCTTGGCGCACCAAGCTGGGCACCGATCGTCGATGGGAAAAAGACAGCGATTAGCAGCGAAGGAGCGCGCCGTCGCCGAGATAGTTATTCAATAATGGACAAGAATGATCCGTGAAAAGGTTGGTGAACCTGGCGAACGCACGGCAAAACCTCGAAGGCCGAGGTCTCGCAGCTCTGATCCACGGTTGCGCGTCCCTTAGCGACCGGTCGCCGGTTGCTCATCGCCTTCAGGCGCCACGGAGGGTGACTCTTTTTCTTTCTCTCCCTTCTGTTCCCCTCATCCCCCTCTCTTTTTCGCCAGCATCTCGCCCCCCGGTGTCCCTTCATCCCGCCCCCTTCGGCTCCCATTCCATCTGGTTTCTGCAGTCCGGCGGCCGTATACGGGGAGATTCGCTTAGCGTCGATACGGTTTGCTGAACGCCGAGCAAAAAGCTAAACCTGCTCCACACTCCGCGCGCATCCTCTTCTCTCCTTTTTTCCGGCGTGTTGTTCACCGTCGCTCGCTTTCCTCTCTGCTTTCCACCCTCTCCGCCATCCTCCTCCCGTTTCACCCAGGTTCCTCATACAGGACGATCCCATCCCCGCCATCTTGGGACACCGGAGTGCACAGACGTCGCTCTCGTTTTTCCACGACATTGGCAATTTGTTCGACGATGCGCCTTTCTTTCGAACCACCGCCGCCGCGCTGATCGCGGATTTCGGATTGGACGCCGCCGCACCGTGGTTGCCATTTCTAGAGGCAAACGGTGGTCGTCCGTTACCATTTGTAAATGGAACTCTGGCTCCGTGGTCCGAAAGTTCCGATATCTTGTCATTCTACAAAATTCATTTTTTAATGCATCTACAACTTTGCTTGTTACTGTCAGCTAAATACAGATTTTATCAACTTCATTAAACGTGTTTCTCTCTCTCTCTCTGTCTTTCTCTTTCTCGATACAAACCTATTTGCCCGATTGAAAGCTTGTGATTAGAAGCTCATCACCGACAGCGCCGAACGACAAGCCGTTGTTCGTTAATCTCGAGACACATAAATCGGGATTTATATAAAATCGCGTCCCGAGGATTAAATATTACAGTGATTCAATGCGTCAACTCGAAAGTTCTTAGGACCATGGTTCAGGATTATCGAGCGAAAAAGGTTTTCTGCAGTCCTCCCAGATGCATCTCGCCGCAGAACAGGTTCCTAACCGTTCAACAATGTTGCCCGTTCCCCGGCTGCTACTTTTTCGTTTTACTATGATATAAATGTTGCATCGCGATTAACGAGTTTTCGGACCCCATGGGCCCGTCCGCGACGAACTCTAAAACGAACGATAACTCCTAGCTGTCATGGCGGCCCATGATATATGCCAGCTAGGTCCCGGGTTGCTGTTCGGCCCTCGAAAAATACGACGCTGTACCGCGCGAGATCCGCTATGCTGATTAAAAGCCCAGCTCCCCGAGCCTCTGGCTCCGGGCCTCTAGATCTTAGATCCTGATTTTCGATGGTTTTAATCGACGCAACCCGGGAACGGGATCGCTCTGACAGAAAGCTGGATGGTTTCCCTTAACGTTGATCACCGTGTAATTCGAGAATACTGCTGCTGCGTTCGCCGCTTCTCGCTTATCTCAAATCAAATGAGAATTGATTCAGTCTGTTAAGGGCTACCGGGGATCAAATCAAGCGCACAATTACCGAGATCATTTGGTGCTACTCACACATTGGTCATTTAATTTTAATCATGTTTGAGAACCTGTCGTTTCACGCACAACTACGCATCGAATTTCCCCACGATCTTGCACATCGTCAAACAAAGATATGTCCTAACATTGGACCAGACAAAGTGATTAAAGTCGAAAGAGACACTTTGAGCGTGAACGTTCTTAAGACGGATTATTTACATCAGTCTCGATAGAACATTTACCAAGTGGGCCATTATCGTGCCACGTTCGAAGTCGTTATTCCTCCATGTTCCCGCCATTAAACTCGCGGAGGGATGTCTTTACAGAGTACAAGGAAGGATCGACAGTTTATTGCCATTGTATACGGTCCTTACGATCCTGGCTTGTCGCCGGTGATCCTGTTATCCTTTAATAGTAGCTTCGCCTACGAACCTGCCATTCGAGACCTGAGTCCCCTGATTCTCGCCTCGGTGATCCCGAACGAATCTTAACCTTTTACACTCGGAGCTATTTTATCTCGAAAATTAAACATTTCTTCCGACCTAGAATAACTCCAACCTATATTAATCTTCTTCTTTCTATGAATATGAAATTGATATAATATCTCACTCAGTACTTCAATGTGTAGTAATTCATTAGTAATATTGTAATAATGTAAACAATATTCTGAATAATGGTACAACAATTTCTAGTGGTGCTTCTGAGTTGCTGTCAATTGTAGCTTTTTATTTGCTGACGCTAAGTACATTTGTCGACATAAAATATAAAATAAATATTGCTTTTGCAGCCTAAAAAGTTTGTTTGGGAAGTAATTCAAATACCTAATGTAGTAGTATGTAGTATTTATTTATTTCGGCCTTGCGGCCAAGAAATTGGACTTGGTTTACAGATCTCCTATATGTCACCCATCCTTTCATCCATCCATCCATATCCCATGCCATACTCTATGCCTTAATGCCTATAATCAATGTTAATCTATCCTAATGTCTTGCATCTAATATTGCCTCTCCCTCTCTCCTTTTGATTATTTCTTTCCCTTTTTTCTCGATACTCCTGAGCTTACTATTTCTCCCACTCTTTTATCTTGTACTATGTTTTCTATGCTTATATTTATTCTTTCTACACTTTCACAGTCTTCTGCCAGATGCTTTAGTTTCCCCAGGTGTCTCTCGCATATCATGCATCATATTTATTCCCTTCTTCCATATTTCCACATCTTTCTCTAGCTGTTTCCTTCTCCTTTCTCCTCTAGATACCTTGGTACCCTTACTTCATATGTATTTGTATTTATACCTATCAGAGAACCTACATGCCATTATTTTACTGTATTGCCACTGTCCCTGAGTTTGCCTATCCCTCTTCTTCAGGGTCTCGATAATTTTCATAGTTTCTTTTCCTTTCCCAATCAAATACCTAATGATAATTTATAATTTCCAAGAGTGTACCAGCAGATAGTTCTTCCAATTTTTGAGATTCCTCCACGTCGGAGCGTCCCCGTCCCGTGCAATGCTTTCTGCACCCGAATGCAAAAAGCGTACGCGAGCCTAAACTCAGTTTCTGCGCGATCATCGTCGAGGGTTAGCGTCTCCAGGACGTAAGAAAACCTTCGCAAGGTAAACCGGCTCGGTCTTGCCTTAATCGCTGCGTCGGACACTCTGCGGGAGGCAAGTCCGCGGAAAAATTGCAGTCCGCGATTACCCGGTGCCCGAGAACAATGTGCTCTGTTCCGCTGCGATGGGCTGCTGCATCTTTTATCCTCCGCACCGTTTGCCCACTTTTACGACACCATTTATGGCGGCGGGGAGAGAGAAACCCTCGCAGCGATCTTCGGGAACGTGATACACACAGATTAAAAGGCTACTCTATATGCTTCGCGAATTTTTATCCAGCGAAAGTACCGGACCTCTCGCTGGTCGACTGCCATGTATGTTTTCATTGGTACTTCGACTGTATTTGGAAATTTTTAGACAAAGGAGAGATCGGGATCGAGGTTGTTGTGAGCGATCAAGCATTGGGATAACATGGAAATTCAGTGAATTCTTGTATCATTACATTGTTGTGCTGAGAATAATTTATTTAACACGTTCCTTGTCACGTGTATCACCGATAGTACACGTTAAACTATCCATTCAGGCTGCTGGTACCGCTGACATATTTACTTAATGCGCTAACAACATATATTTTATAACAAGTTTAATACTGTAGAATATATTTCCACCAAAAGAATGAGACATTATAAAAAATGCAGTATAGAAGAAAGCACGTAAGTTTGTTTAATTGTCGAACAAAAAAACAGCTCGCCACGGAACGTGTTAATCGATCGGGAAGTTCATTTTTGCCCTGGTTGTGCTAAGAATTAGCTTCCAGAAGATAGCAATCAGGTAGAACTCTTGTTCACCTGCAGCACCATCTGGCCAGCGTAGTATCATCGGCTCTGGACAGTGTAAATCAACGTACAGCCTTGAGGTATTTAAACGGTCTGTTTATACTGAAGACTCTCGGGCCGAGAGGTATACTGAAAAGTCGAAGGCGGAGCGTCTGCGAATTGTTTCTGTCGAACCGTGAGGTTCAAACACAATATCCCATTATTTAGAGCAGAACACGAACGAAGGTAGTAGAGATACAGCCTCAAATAACTTGGTAACTACAAGCTACTCGATTTGATGTTTCTCAAACTATAGCTCGTTGTGAAAAATATATCAAATAATACGGTGGTAAATATTATGGTGACCTTCGAGGTGACCTTTGCTTTTTCAATACGGAACCTACCCCGGGACGAATGCAATGACCTATAACACTTTCGTCAGTCAAGGTCATTGGGTAACATTCGAAATTTAGCTCGACTATTGTAAGATCTCCCCTCTGAAACAGAGTCAATTTTATTTCGCAAGACATAATTGTTGCTTAAATTATGAGTCCATGAAATTGTTTTCTAAAACGTACATACATTATTTCTAATTTGACCTACTAGTTTCCACAGTGAATCTCTGAAAGACACACAAGACATAATTGTTGCTTACTTTACGAGTCCATGAAATTGTTTTCTGAAACGTATATTATTTCTAATTTGACCTACTAGTTTCCCCAGTGAATCTCTGAAAGATGTTAGAGACCTCCTCATTGAACCGATAGCTAAAATTCGGACTCCAAAGTAAATGCGAGCGAAGCTCGATGGATCAGTCTTGTTCAACAAATGGCTGTCGGATGGAGGTCCACATTTATTCGTCTGTTGAATTCGCATTTCCTAAGATGAAGCAAAGGGCGTTCGCGTGTGCGCTGTTTGCCAGTAGAACGACAGTGTCGCTGACAGGACACGATAGTCGTGAGGGTAGCCGCGGTTCCAGGATCAGCGGACCCGTCGCAGGACGTAAGAAAACCTTCGCAAGGCAAACCAGATCTGTCCTGCGTCCTCTCTCTCCCGTTCCCTCACCGTGTCCCTTTCGCGGGCAAAAATTGGCCGCGGTTACCAATCCCGGGATACCGGAGCGCATCAAAGATGCACCGCGGCCCGGTGCATCTCGGCACGATGTCGGGAACGCCATCTCGTTACGCTACTTCCTTTTTGGAAGCCGAGCGAACAGAAGCTAGCCTACCTGTATCCATCGAAGAGGGGCTCTGACACATTGGCGTAGCACCGGGGCCCTCATCTCTACGTCTTTCTTTCCATTTATGCGGAGAATCGAATCGAGCTGTACAAATTTTATTGTTGTATTCTATAGATCCAAAATGGCGACACCACCGCTTACGGAGTCAGTCTGATACGTTCTTTTGTTGGAGACAAAGAAAGAAGTTCTTTCGAATTTACATTAAAATACATGGAGAAGTATGGAGAGGTTTTTGAAAACGTTTTTATCAGAAATCGCGGACATTTAAAGTCACACTCGCAATTTTGTTGAAATATTCTGATCATTCAGACAAACCCCTACGTACCTCTCGAGGCATTTCAATGCAGATTCGAAAGAAATTCCTTTTTTAGAAAAATTACAAAAATATTTGTTCAAGTAGCTTAAGATATGTTGTATACAGTGCTTCAGTCCGATTTGACATTAAAGCGTTCTTTAATATTGAAGAGGAATTGTTTAACCCTTTGCACTCGAGTGCAAAGGCGCCTCTCCGAGTCACCACTAATAATTCTTATTTGTTGCATTACTAAATTTGTATTCAATTAACTACTAAACGTATTTACTATTTTAATAAACTAGTGAAAGCATTGTCCAAGGTATTATATCAGTTTCATATCGATAAAATTAAGAAAATCATATCAAATGGAAATATTTCAGGCCGGAAGAAAAATTCGTTTTTCGAATTAGAATAGCTCCGAGTGCAAAGGGTTAATTGATTGATGTAGTTGGGCCCGTTGCCGTGGCCACGCCCCTTAAGTTGTCGGTGGATCAGCTCCTCGCTAACCCGGGGCCCGTGTTCCAAAAAACCGCGTGGCCGATCCTCTTCGGGGCTCGCTGACAATGTTCTGGCGCCTATGGGCTGCCCCGGCGAAGGCATCCGAGCTGAACCAGTCGATCCTCATCCTCTCTTTTTACACCGGCCGGTCTCAGGAGGAAAAGACACCTCGCGTGCAGCGCGTGCACCTCCCCTTTCGAGATGCCTCCTGCACCCTCCGACAGGTCTATTTATAGATCTTGGGCATTACTCGAGGGGCCCTACGTGTGTCCGTGGGCCCCGTGCGTGCTGGTTCGCGCGATTGTAACGCCGGCCACGATGCACGCCTCGTTTCCCCGGCGAACAAAATGATACCTGGTCTACGGTATTCTCGGATCGCGTCGACTTTCCTCTGGCCAGATCGACCAGTCGATCCACGCGATCGACTTAGATCCTGCTTAACCCTCCGTCGTAGATCCTAAGAAATTTCGGTTACCTCCGTAGAATCACTGAATTATAAATATTTTTTTAGTGCAGCGATAACTTGTGAATTATATTTAGCTAGCAACAACGACCATGCGAATATTTCACCGCAGAACGCTTGGTAGCTTCAAACTGGAGCTCCGCAGTTAAACGGTCAAGAGCAATGACTGATAACCAGCATGCTTTCCCAAAAAGTCAGTGTTATTATCCCAGAGAACTTTCAATAATTAACAAACGGTTAATCACAGTTCACGTTGTCACGATTATCTAAAATTCATTTGTCCTTCCGCTCGCGTAGAGGATGATTCCAATGACAGTCACCGTTGCAAATTATTATTATTAAAAATATTTGATTTCCTCCATTAAATTTCCGTAAAAAGTTTCTCAAAAAATTAGACTTCTGACCCCCTAAGTAGAACAGCCCACTTGCCTTTCCACTTGGCCTTATGTTAGCTAGATACGCACACCTATGCTGTTGCACTTACATTCGACTGACCCTCGTATTGAGAGGCAAACTTAAGCAGTTGCTCGGCCAATAAACCTTGCACAAAAGCATCGGGAGCTTAAGACAGCATTTGAACCACTTCTTACCACCTCCACCACAATTTTCACATCCCTTACAAAGCATCTTTCCGTTCTAGTCTCCAGTCGTCAGCCAGTTCTCGCGTAAGCCACAACATTGTACAGTTCCTACCCTAAATATTGGGTTGGCAAGAAAATAATGTCAGTATTTTAAGGTTGAATAGAGCCCAATTTTTTAATTTGAGCAATGAATTTTAATGAATAAGATATTTTCCCTTTCGTTCGATGATCTTTTGCAAAAAAGAATAAATAAGAAAATATTTTATCGATTAAAATTCATCGTACGAACAAAGAAATTCGGTTTTATTTCACCTTAAAATACCGAAATTACTTTCTTGCCAACCCAATAGAAGTTATTGTAACCGCAACAACTTCATACAGTCATTTACCATTCATCAAAACATCTCACCCTTGACTAATTACCTAGCACGGTTTCAAGTAACCAAGCCAGGAGCGACAGATACGAGAAAAGTCATTTTAGCGGTCTTTTCCATCTACGCACGTACAAAATCATTTTCATTGTGACCCTGACAGATCGTCCGGTCACCGAGCAAGACGGAAAAATGGATCGGCCAAGTATCACGGAAACGATAGGAATAATTGCATAACACGGCGACAGTCTCGCAGGATGTCCCGCGTGGATATCAGTCTAGAAGAGCCGGTCGGTGTTCCTCTTCGTGGCGTGGCCGTCGTCTATTTATAGATTCGAAATATTAGCTAAGACGCGGCCGTGTTCGTGGACTGGTACTCGTTACGATTTCTTGAGATTGGTGCCGCGGTTGGCCTGTCCGCCATCGCGGATCCTCTCCTCTTCTCGTCCTCCGTTCGCGTGTAATTACCAGCGGCGGCATGGCAGTTCCTGCGGGTACCTCTCTTCTGCTACAAAGTGGACCCGAGCGCCGCCAGTCACTATTTATAGATCTTAGATCGTTATCCGCGAGTACGTGAGTCCTGATATCGCATGCGAATGTTGGCCACCAACGAGCCGGAGGGGGATTATCGTGGCTATCCAACAGTTGATTGCTACCCGAGTCGTGTCCCCTTCTCCTTGACTTATCGATTTTCATCGAAATTACTGTCCTCGACGGCCTCGAAGCCGCAGGATGCACTTGCCGAGCCGTGTCTCCTACGAAGACAAGCTGATTAGGGCCGTGCAGGAAGCTCCCTCGAAAGCTGGCCTTCCGAGGCTATCTCGCGCATACCATAACCCTTAAGGGGGTAGACTCGTTCCCAGGATTGCAAGGGTGCGGGATGCGCCTTCTCATTTCTCGATAATGCAAAGATGGGGTTTTTAAGTAGTCACAAGCGTCAGATAAAAGGTCAATCTAGGCTGCAGTAGCTCTCAAAAGTTTACAACAAAGCTGTGACAGCTACGTGTTGCATAAAAATCCGTAATACTATTGTCCGAGTAATACTGCCAGTAAAAATGGAACTTCTAGAGGAGGAACAGTCAAAGACACCAGGACTATATACAGGGCAGTAGAAAGTAATTTTGTGTTATGCTCTCTGGAGTTTTTCGCGAAAGGTGCAAGCACCCCTCGCGTCGCAGGCTCCGAGAATGTCAAGGATAAAGGGTATAAAATTAGAAAGACGTTTTCACAATTTGCCCTTGTTTAAAAATAGGTAGTAGGTTGAAGAAAGATGCCAGGACTGTTGCCAGGGTAGTAAAGAGTGTTCTTTAGCGTTTTTGTGAAAACTGCAGCACCTCTCGCAGAGCAACGCCGAGGATCGGCGGGGAGGACCGTTTTATCGCGAGCACTGTCGAAAGAGGATTTTATTGCGGATTTGCTCGCGCGAATTCCGCCCACAGCAGCGGGGCAGGTTTATAAATAGCCTACGGAGGAGTTTGCACGCGGATTGCAGCACGGGGCGCCTAGTGTCCGATGCCGATTACTCCTGGCGCCAGCGCAGCAGGCTCCTCCTTGCTCCTTTAATGGCCGCCGGTTAATGGGAAGTTAATGTCCGCCGTGTGCTAACTACGCGACCGGTCTTTCTTCCTCTTTCCATGCTTTCCTCTTGCATGGTCGGCCGTTTCCGTTCCTCATTTTTCTACCCGCGATGTTTGCACCCCTGTCTGCTGCTCTTTGTGTCTGCCTCCCTCCTCCGACGCGCTGCAGATCCTCGATTGTTTCTGCAAATTATCCCGTGATCCGCGAAAAACAATCTGGTAGCAATTCATTTGGTACAATTTGCTAAAGCACTCCTCGAATCATGATATTTTAGCTATAGATATTAGATTATAGATTATAGATTTAGCTTTAGAGAATTTTTTAAAAATTTCCGATCGAACCACTAGAAACAGAGTAATCTAAGCTGATCACGCTTTGTGACTCACCCTGTATATTCAACATCAACTAAAAGCTATTGATTCAACGTGGACACACCTTTAGGTCGTTAGATCTTTGAAGATTGAGATGGGATGACCATCGTTTTCATCGCTTAACGTGTTAGATGAAAAGGGTTAAAATACAAGTATCTTGAAAATGATTATTTGTGATGTTACTAAATAGCTACGTCACTGCAACTGAACAATTCAATTCTAAGCTGCTTTTCCTCAAAGTAATCTTCAAGTCTGATACATCAACTCGACAAAAATGATGCAATTTGCGTTAAAAATGTGAAGTCTATTTTGCCTTGAACAAAAGCATTTAAATAAACATTTAGTATATCCTATCTTCGATAAAAATCGAATTTAATTTTAATTTTGATTCACTCGTTCATAAAGTGTTCATTGCACACCAAAGTATTTTACAGTAAATATTACTGGTGTGATATTGAATTAATGGGCTCATATTAAATGGGCTCATATGTGATCGATGACAGCAGTTCTCCTTTCGAAAATAGTATCTACAGAATTAAGTCGTGGAATACCTCGTGGAATTAAGGTTTTTAATATCAATCGCAAGATGCAATTGTGCGTGTTCTTGACATCATTTGACCAAACCGGTTTTACAATATTCATTTGCGAAGGAATTCTATCGCAGATTGAAATATCTTGATATTTTTTCGCAATTACTTTGCTCGTCGAATAAGCGGAGTCGCATTCTTAATTGCACTTTTCATACGCGGGGAATTAGGCATGATTGCGAATGGAACGGTGCGCATTGTGGTCCTTATGATTCATCGCTATCTCGTTGGAAACTTGATCGTTTCGATCGCGATCCTTTTCATTTAGAAACCTATAACATTTTTATCGCGTTCACATTGTAACAAGTTTATATTCTTCAATTAATTCTGCAGGAAGCGAAGGTAAAGATTCTCAGCGTGTGTAAAATTAGTCTTACAAAGATTATGGGAGGATTATTGAAATCTGCAATTTTTACAGACGTTAAAATATAATAAAAAAAACCTCGTAAGAAAGGATTCGATAAAAAAAGTTGCTAATTTTATTACCCTCTTCAGGGACAAACTTTTTCGCAACAAATTACGAACCGAACTTGAGAATCAATTTTTTATATAGGGTAAAGGTACCAGTTATTGGATATTTAGTGACGACTCGGAAGTTGTTTATTAATTTGAAGGCATTCTACATAATTTATTTTACATTATTTGTGATAAACGATTGATTATCAACCTTTTTTCTGTATCGTCAAATTTTTCTGGACGATTTTACTAAAAAACAGAAGAAATATGAACGAAGTTTTGGTCCTATTTACCGGACACAAGAAATTTGTGATAATAGATTAATTAATTAAATTTCTTTATGCCGTAGCACAATAAAATAATTATTTTATTATCCCCTGGTATATCACAGTTTCTTAACATTTTCTATAATCGGAAACGAAAAATATGCGTTGTCTCGGGGAATAAGGTTTTTAACTAATGTTTTCTATATCTTAAACAAAAATTATTGTAATACTGTTCATTTATATACGGAGGGGAAACATCAATTTTATTATTCAAAATAAAGTAATACTAGGGACTTCGTGTTATTTTTATTAACTAATTTTTATTAAATCTAAAAAGTTTCTTTTGTGTCAGATAATCGGGTAGGGCAAGATAACAGGTACCTTTACCCTATACAAGTTTTATTGTCCGTAAAAATCCGCAGTCCAGTTCTGATGAACTTCGTCTTTTGTTATCGTTTACTGTCTATTAAATAAATCTTTTTTTCATATTTGACTTTTTTGATATTGTGTGACTTTTATGGTTATTGGTGTGGCAGTCGACGTGTTAAATGTACATGCATGTGTCAGTATCCTTGAAGAAGATAGACACAGCACTTTTATAAAATTGATGTGATATCCGAAACGACATACGTATAGGTTGTTTCACGCAGTACCTTTCTGAAATACAGTCCTAAAAATAACTCTTAATGTTCCTCTCGTGCGCGGGACATCCTTCAGTAGTTAGTTGATGGCTAATGGTAATGGAAATAAACGAGGCAAACAGCGCGCGTGAAAATACGAGACCGCTGCGATTGCAGACATAAGACACGCGCTCAGTCTATCTTCGGGTTTCCTCTTCGTTCCGTGACATCCGCTCGTCGCGGATTCGATGCATCGTTACGCATCGCAAAATGGTCAATGCCGCAAATCGACGTTTATCGATTCAAATTTAATTACACCCGCCATCCTCATCGATTTTCCTCCTCTTTTTCCCATCTTCCATGGAAATGGGAGAAATAGAATAAGAAACACACACACACGATGTAAAACGTAATTTTAATAAAATATTCTTCAATGGGATGGTTTTTTAAAAAATATTTTATACGTAAAATAAATTTTTAGATTTTCAGACCCAACAAAAACTTTGAACAGAGACGTAGTTCTTAGCACGTTTTATTACCCGTTAAATCTATAATTTGTTTTACCGTTCACAAAGAAGAATTTATTTACATACCAGATGAAGTACGAATTACTTATTCAATGGGAAATGAAGAATAATTGTACAGAGTAATAACGAAACAATCAGACGAGGAATTAAAAGCAGCGAACGCGTATCTCCGTTACAACTTGATAAATAATTCTCGGGAGCAAATAGGTTTGTTGCTCGCGACCATAAAATAGGAAATAACAGCGTTCAATCTATAATTCAACCCAATTACACGATAATGTAAAGCACGTTAATTGCAGGAAGCACGAAAGAAAGAAACGCCCCGTAGAGGAAAGTGTTTCGCGATCCTGTTCACCCTCTGCGATTTTCAGTCGTTCCGAGCCGCGAAAATTCTCACGGGAAATTGGCGGCGGCCTGTGAAAATGCTCTCCACCGTGTTCGCCACAGTTTGTTCATTGCAAAACCAGCCGAGTGGAAAACAGACGTGGTGCTATCCGTAAAGGACACGCCGGTGATCCTTTATGAGCGTTTCACGCGAAACAGAGCCCGACTAGATCTCGTTTCCCCAGGAAACGCTGTCGGCGAGGAGCCGCGATTATGGCAACGGCGACGGACGATCCCGACCGGCAGGAAACCGCGTCTTAGTTTTGCTCTTGGAGTCCAGAAATCACGCGTTTCCTCTTCGCCATTCTCACCATTGTTCGCGAAGCGAGAGACCCTTTCCAGACCGCCATTGTTTTTGTTGTTTAAACGCCGATCGATTCGGTATTCTTTGCGCTTTCTGCATAATTTTGTATCTGGACTACGGTTTACATTTATGTAGGTATTTAATCCTTTGCACTCGGAGCTATTTTAACTCGAAAATCAAATGTTTCTTCTAGCCTAGAATAATTTCATTCTGTATGATCTTTTTCAGGTAAACTTTACTTTACCTTCTTTTCTTTACCGTGTTTGGTATGTAATCCAATAGATTTGTACCCGGGTCGACTGCAGATCGAAGTTTCGATCCTGTAGGATCAATAGTTGAAGAGTTATGCTCGCTTAAAGTTGAGCAATCTGCAGTGTTTTTGACAGGTAAGGGCGCCGCCATATGGGTTTGTAGTGACGGTCGCGCGCCGCTTACCGAGCAGAATAATTAATCAGTTATTAGCGACGGTAAGCGGCTCGCGACCGTCACTACAAACCAATATGTCGGCGCCCTCACCTGTCAAAAACACTGCGGATTGCTCAACTTTAAGCAAGCATAACTCCTGAACCATTGATCCTACAGGATCGAAACTTCGATCTGCAGTCGCCTCAGGTACAAATCTACTGGATTACGTACTAAATACATCATAATTTATAGGAGAAAGGCACAAAACTTAAGTCCTGTAAAGTAAAGAGCAGCCTTTTCATTTTATAGATATGAAATACCTCATACTAATAATGTAAACAATATTTTAAATAATGATACAGCAATTTTAGTGGCGCCTCTCATTGTCAGAATCATCACTCGAGGGCTTAGAGTTGAAGAACGATTAAAACCAACGACGACGCTTTATTTTTCGTTCATCACTCTGCTATTTAATTGTACATATTGTATTTTATTCTGGTCACACTGTGTGTTAGGTTGCTTTCATATTATTGTTTAATATTCTAAAATATCTGTTTAAGAATATGTATGTGTATACTCGCTTTACATATTAAGCAACGAAGTTCAACAGAAGCAACGCGGTCGGTTAGCGATACGAACACACCACGCATTGAAGTCTCCGAAGTGAGACGCGCATCATTATTACTACGAGAAGGATGTAGATGTTACAGTAATATTCTCGCGAATATTTTTGTATTAACTTCTTCCCGAGAATTTTTCTCTTATACAATATTACTCAATCACACAGTGCAATTTAACAAAAAAATATTCTACGAAATTATTATAGAAGTGTTCCGGTCTAGAATAACTCCAAAGTTTATGTTACTCGAAGCTGGTACTCTTTATTATTCGTTAATATTCTGAATATTACTTTTATTTATTGGAAGAATAATTACTAGACTCTGGATCTTTGTGCAAAATATTTAAATTTGAAGTGCAAAATCTGTAATAGCCAGAAATTGAGGAATTAAATGACGATTCCGCTACGTTGGGTCAAAATAGATCCAAATTCGTTCGACGATCAAAAATTCATCACCTCGATCGAATATTTTCTGACTGGGGTAGTGCAAGTCGCACTGATAATTCAGCGAAGTGAAAGAATCACGGTGCTAACGAACGACGCTGAATTTAGCCGAAGCTTCGGTTTGCTCAGCAATTAGGCTAGCCGACAGGGATCCTCGGATGGATAAACGTTCGTGTTCTGGGCGTTGCGTGAATATTTCTTTTCTGTTGATTCGCGTTTTCGTAGGCGAAGCGAAAGGGAGGTGGAAAAATGTCGTTTCGAGAAGCGGCGTGCCGCGGGTTCAACGTCCGCGAATTTTTCACGTCTCGAGACGCGTCCGAAGACGGCGAAGACCGAAGTGGCCATGAAGATAGACTTCGCGGAAGCGACCGTCGTCCGTCGCCGTGAATTTTCTTTATTTGCCGTGAAGTTGTCACTGGATTTTCCACCTCGGAACGAATGCGTCGGACAGCTTTCATGGTTCTTTCGTTTCTTTCTACCTCGGACACTTCAAATGCTTTTACGGACGAACACCCGACTTCGAACGCTCTTCAGGATCCCTGGAGAATCAATCGGTACCTGAAGATTCAATTGAAGTCAAGCTTGATCTCTCCATACGCGAAGTCCGTTGTTGCGATGAACCTGTCGGCTGAGAGAACCGCAAACGCGGAAGCATCCTAGAGATACTCAAAAATTCATGGAACATACATTTAGTAGGTCGTTCGGAAAGTAATTTCGTTTTTCGTGTGCTTCCATTTGTTCGTTAAATCGTGAAAAATCATATAACTCAATTTTTCGTTTATAAAGAACAAAAATTCTACGAGAATGCCTTTAAGAAGAATGTCTTTAAGTCGCCTGAAAAATCGCAAAAGATCATAGAACAAAATGTCATAAAACTTATTACACGGTAAATTACTAACTTACTATGTACATGTTAAAAAAATTGGCTTTCATTTTCCCTTGAGAGAAGCGAAATGACGTTCCGAACGACCTAATACAATCATCTAATAATAAATCGTCTGGGACGTGTTTGTGGTGATTTGAATTTTTCATTCGTGTGCACAATTTGTTTTCAACTGGCCTGGGTTACAAATTACGGTTTCGCAAGAACAGGTAATGACGAACATTGTTGTTAAATATCTAGTTTCAAAACAAAAAAATAATTCCTGCTCGATCGAAATCTTCCGAGCCAACCCTCAGGCTATAGTATCTGAGCTGTAATCCAATCCTATCTCTACCGATCGAGGAGTACTGTTACCAAAAAAGTGTAAGATCATCATCCCATAGATCACAGCCGGCGATCGGACAGGGCGATCCTCGTGGAACCATTTCGTCATCTCTTGGATCGTTCGATCGACTATGCAGAACAGAGCCGCTAAAAACCTGGAAGATCGTCTATCTACGATCTCGTAATGATCGCACTATACCGTTATCCTCGGTCAAGGTTCCCGGCGAGATCGAATTGGAAATACGTCTGGTTTGCTGCGGCGAATAATCTTCTACTATACAGGGTGTACCGTAAAAGTTGCGAAATTCTTCCGAAAGTTGCGTAAATTTGCGAGGGCCAAGAGTGCAGCAGCAATAACTTTATCCTGTTGCAATAAGTTAGAGTTTGCCTTTCTAAACGGAGAGATTTACTTCGTTTGTGGTGGTTGCTTGTTTCAAGGTTATCGAAGGTCACATAAATAAACGGAGATTCGAAGGACAAGTTTATTTTAAGCGAACGCGTTTTTAAGTGCCACGGACATTTTTAATTACGTTAAAAGTAGCGGAAATGGACACGAAAACATGTTAGCAAGTAAGTGAAGGGTTCTCAGAAGTCGAAGATCGTGCTGACCTTGAAGGAGTTAGTGTTACCGGTCGTCAAACTTGTCTTCGGAACGACTATCGCAAACCCATAAACAAAATTTAGCATTTATTTCTGGAATGTTAGAAGATTGAAATTGATTTGCAAAAGGTTGAATTTTAATTGCAAAAGGGTGAATTTGGAGTGCAAAATCGATAACATAGTTTGTAAGAAATTTTAATCAAGCGGAAATATATATATATATATATATATATATATATATATATATATATATATATATTCTGTCAGACAATACACCCTGAATACATTTCGTTCTCTTCCCCCTCCTTTGGACCACCGCCAATAAACAATGATTTAGGAACTCTCCGCGACGTAATTATCGATGGGATTCTCAAGGATGCTAATTGCAGACTCCGCTTCTGAGAATCGGAGATCGAGAATCACGATACAAATTCGTTGGGATGTACATAGGTATATGTAGATGTTACGCGCTAATTACTAGGATCAAGGAACTTTTTGATTAATCTCCTCTGCCCGCGATATTTCATGGCTTGTGTACCTCGGTATGGGAACCATTTAAATTTCAAAGAAAATTTACACGCCGTTCATCTTTATTACACGTTTACTGCGTTGCACTTTTGACTTGTGCGAAGTTGTATAATGTACAACTTGTTAGACAAATAGACAAATAGACATGCTTGTTGGACAAATTTTCAAACGCGAAGAAAAATTTACGATCTGTTTGCAAGGCATATCCTCAAACTCAAAGAAGAACCTATGTACAATCGTTAAAAAAAATGTTCAAACTCCAAGGAAAACCTGCAATTGTAAGACTAATTTTCACACTCGAAGAAAAACGTACAATTGTTTATAAGTCATGTCGGAACAACGCAATTTTTGTTTAAAAAAGCAAATGACGATGGAAATGCATACGTTGATTTTGCGTATTTGATACGATGACAAAAAAAATGCTTGAAAGGTTAGAAAGCACCTCAAGGCAGGAAATGATGTTCGAAATGTCAGCTGTTAAGATATACCAGGATCAGAGTTGGGCAAAAATTTAATCGACGATTGACGAATAAATTTCTACTTCAATCGTTAATCGCAATTAACAATGAATCTCCTAGTTTAGTCGATTGATTTAGTTTGCCATTAACGTTCCTTCCAATTGTAATCGTCAATCGGATAATTGATTAATGATTAACTGCTGAAATTTCGAAATGAAATAGGGAATCAAAACTATATGAATACTGAGAAAAATGTAAACTCAGTTTAGGTGTATTGTCATTTGGTCTATAATACAAACTCTAAGTGATTTTATCTTTCTTTTTCGATGATTTCTTTTTTTAATCAATGATTGACGATTAACTTCATCAATCGATTGAATCAGTCTCCGATTTTTCGATGTTTTTTTTAAATCAACGCCTTCTTTAATCAACAATCGACGATTAACTTCATCAATCGATTGAATCAGCCTCCGATTTTTCGTTGATTTCTTTTTTTAATCAACGATTGCCGATTAACTTCATCAATCGATTGAATCAATCGTCGATTTTTCAATCATTATCTTTTTTAATCGTACACATTCATCAATCAATCTTGAATAAAATTTTAATCGATTAATGCCCAACTCTGACCAGGATAAGTAATAACAAATGGTGGCAGTGCCGTATCTACACGAAAAACGAAATTACTTTCCGGACGATCTAATATTCTTACGTACTTTAAATCTCATTTACATTCATCATATGATTTCTACAAATTGCAATACAAGAAATGCAGAATCAAGTTGCACGTTGGTTGTGGTGGTCCAGTGATAAACAAATATGAATGGCGGGTCAACCGAAATCCGCAGACACAAGGTGCAACGTCCGCGAAAAAAAGGCGACGTATCACATGGAATCTGTCGGATAGAAGAAGGAATCGACTAGGCGAGGACAAAGAAATCCGCGTGTACGATCGCTTGCGAGGTCGCGGCACACGCTCGAGGGATACGAACGAGCGAATAGGTTGAGGGTCGCGAGTGGCCGTTGACCCCCAACAGCAGGTATATATACCTGCGCGCACCTAAGGCACCTGAGCCGCGAGAGCGTGGCTCTACGACCACCTAGGACAGACTAGAATCCACATTGGTAATAGCTTCTCTAGTCCGCCGACCTTCCCACTCGTAAAAACAAATATTTATGGACAGAACACACCGGGGAGACGCTCCGTTGCGAGTCGCGCATCAACGGACCCCCTCTTCGACATATGCTCTCCCTCTTTCTCTCTCTTTTTCGAAAAAGAGAGAGAGAGAGAGTGCAGCTCTACGCTTATGGACAAGGATTGTTAATTGGTCGCTGAACCGAACCGCTCATTTTCGCGCGGGCAAACCGCACAACCCTCCACTGGAAAAGATCCCGACCCCTGCAATTTTTCTAAATAATGTGTCACGCCCGAGCACCTACCTCTCGGTCTATTAACCCTTTGCACTCGGAGTTATTTTAACTCGAAAATGAAACATTTCTTCCGAACAAGAATATTTCCATTTCCTATGATTTTGGAAATTTTATGGATATGAAATTGATATTGCACGTCATAAAATATCGAAACGTTTAGTAATTGTTTAGATACCGACATATTTAATGGTACAGCAATTTTTAGTGGCGCCTCGGAGTCTCCATTCGAGTGCTAAGGGTTAACATTGTTATGTGATCGAAGCATGATTGTTACTGCGACGACCGCTGTCATTTTAGGTTAAAGCTTCCTTTTCAACTATCTAACGCCTCTTATGGTTTATAAGGCTGGTGCGCGAGGTTGTGTGATTTTTTTATCTCACAGCGGAATTATTAAAAAATTTTCATGTTGATACTGAAAATTGCAAGTGATTCGAAATCGGACATTTGTATCTAACAGGCAGACAGCGGATATTTATGTAAAATAAAAATCTTACCTGATTTGCAACAAACTGGAGTGAAACAGGAATTCGTTTTCTATCTTAATATGTTGAAAATACTATATAATAGTGTTTGAAAATTCTTCTAATGTTTTTACCGTTTTAAATTACACCTGCTCAATTTGTGTGTGCTAATAAGATGTTAGAGAACGTCTTTCACAGAAATAATCTGTGAAAATAACACGACGAAATATAATGATCTCACGTTAGTCTCGGTTTTATTTTCACGAACGGGATATACCAGTGATAATGAAATCATTAACGAGGGATTATTAATAATAAACTATCGGTGTCCCATAAAGCGAAAATCTTCCATTTGTCGTATTCTTCTGAAGTCATTTACGAGTCGATTAGTGTTTTTTCTTTCTATTTTTTTCCATTACTAATCAATTATCGCTACCAACGGACGCCATCTTGAGCGGCTCAATGTCAAGAGAGGCTCGTACGTCTCGGCGTCGCCAACATTCCACCAGACATTTCCCCCGTTGCACTCGATAAGAGAAATTTCCGAGAAACGCAACGGAATTACCAATTATCAGCAGCGTTGATTTACCGATGATTGTCATTTAGTCGACGCCGACACCGAGGCGTTCAGACAGTTTAATTGACGCCATAAAATTACCTCGGGTCTTCCAGGGAATCTGCCTGGGAGCCTTGAGTGTCAGACCTCATTCTTGTCGAAACGATTTTTCTCGTCGGTAGATCATCGACACACGTTCCCATCGCGATCGAACGGTGACGATGATCGATCATCGGAATCGGCGATTTCTCATTGGTTACGTTGTTCGATATTTGTTGCAGTACCCGGCTGGTGCGACCTGTGAACTTTTGCCAGACGACAGAGGAACCGATTATGCACCAGCTGGAACGCTTCCGCCGAATGCGGAAAAGATCTCGGTACCGGCCAACGATCTACTAAGAAGATTACTGCAGCCCGATCCTAGGCTCAGGCTGAGGTCTCTTTTCACTCTGCAGAGGATCGCGTTCTTCATGGGCCACGATGTGCAGAGCTATATGAAGAAGAAGGTCAGTGATCTGTCCGATCCACAGTGGAGCATATGGCCGCGAAAACTGGTCAAAAGTCGATTAAAAAATTTTGTCTAAAGTTTAAAATTTTTGCTTTCTGAGATAGTTGAATATTGTAGAAGATAATATTCCAATATCCTCTTTTTACAACGCTTATATTAGCTTGCCGAGTTGTCGTTTTGTTGTTGTCGTATGCGTCAAATCTTTTAATCGAATTTTAAACCACTTCCCGATGAGCTGGAGACTTGAAACTTTAAACATAGCTCAGAACTGGATGACAATGCAATATTAAAAAACAAATTTTAAAAAAACTGTGCGTTCAGGAGAAATAAAATTTTAATATTAACCGTCATACCTCGTCGCGCGATGCTCGGTAGTACGTGATCGCGTTCAGCGATCCCCACTCCGCGCCCCAGCGCTCCCTACTCCACTACGCATTCTCACTCCGATTCATCCCCATTCCACTGACCCACCTCGCATCGAAGGAGGTCAGTGTGGTGTTCCGTTCATTAAGTTCTATTTCGTACAATTTCGGACTCCATCAAGGGACGTCGTCTCTCGGAGTCATCCCCTCATTCTATCTCGCGTATTTCCATATCTTACGTTTCTATATCTTACTATTTCATATCAGTACATATTACTATATCTTGCGTTCCATTTAAAAAAGACTAAAAAGTAGAAAATAAAAAAATATATATAAAAAAACTTTTTAAAAACCACGCTTATATTAAAATGCACTAAAAAAGAGAAAATAATTTTTTTCCTGGTTCTCCCAAAAGTTTAATATAAATTTAAATAAAATCATTACATTAGTGACTATAAAAATAAAAACGTTGCAATAGTTTTGTCCAGCTTTTCGGGCCAAATACTCCACTGTGGCGATCGACAGTTTCTCTCTATACCGTTGCATGACGATTAGCAGACTGATTTGATGCATTAATCAGAAAAGTGAATAGGTGAAATACAAAACTGTGAACACTTTCGAAGAGTTTAAGGATGTTGACTATAAATTATCGAAAGCAGGAATACGATTTCACTGAACTCCTGTTCCCCACAATTGACTTGGAAAGTTTTTATTTTGCATAAAGATCTACGATCTAACGATTAGACAGCGGATCTTTATGGAAAATAAAAATTTTCTATCCGATTTGCAACCAACTGGGATGAAATAGAAATTGCTTCTCGTTCTTTGATATGTTCAATAGATCGAAAATAATACAACAGTGCTTTTAATTCTTCTAATGTTTTCACTGTGACGAATTACGTCTACTCATTTTCGTTACAAATGCATAAAATCCGCTGTCTACTAATTAGACTACAGATTTCCGGGAGGGAAAGGAAGTTTGTGTTTACCGTCTGCTTACATTTATTTCTGATGCAGAGATATTTCAAAGAAATAAATGGTATTCAACGTATCATATCTGGATTACAGGAGTCGCCGTTCCGACTGCTAGGACGAAGGATCCAGACGGATCAAGAAAGGATGATCAAGGAATTCTCGAGCTTCGACACATCCCTCGGAGACGAAATGTCTCGCGCCGACGATCTATGATCTCATACGGAGCTAAGTCTTTCAATTTTGCTGTTCCAGCTGCAATGTATGTAGCAATCGATGTAATTACCAATCAATGGACTGAAAGCAAGCAGCAATTTTCTCGGGAACTTCGTTCCCAAACTACGTCAATGCCATCCATTAGTTTTGTACAAGAGTCTTATATTTTGCATATGTGTAAGAAATCTAATTTTTATGAGTCTTTGGATTTTTCGTCTCGCCGACCGAACATTTTTTCAACAGAATAATGTTGCGATTCCAGCGGCTTTCGATGTGCAAGGGAAAAATCGTGAAGCTTTTGTGCGTTAGCAAAAGCGAGTCTATGTATTCTGTTATGAACAACAATATATTGTGAGCAATCTGAATTGTTGTCTTTTGGAGACCCATTCCTCTCCTTCGTCAACTTCTCCACTGTTCTATTCTCCACAGAGTGATTCATTTGCATCGTTCGACCTTTGAAGTAATTGAGGAAAGGAAATTTTATAGGTTCTTTACAAGGAGTTTCTTCAGTGTCTGTAAAAATATGTGGGTTCGAAAAAGTTGTTGACGTACAGGGTGTTTCATCATAGGCATGCCATGTACTAATAAATTTCCATTCCATATTTCTCTAAGGATCAAGATACTACACTAATAGTGTTAGGAACTATCTAAATATTCGTGCGAAACATAATTATAACAATAAATTATTTGAATATTGTAGAACGAGAATGGAGTTCTACATGTCGCTACCTGAATAATTGAAACACCCTGTAGCCAAGGAATAATGACAGAAAACGCTAACACGCTTTCGGTGCGGTGGTTTCTCAGTTTACAAAAGTTTTAATTTCTTTAAGAATAGTTAACAGTATTTTTGTTACAGTATTTCATCGATAATACAATAAATTGCGATAAATCGTAGTGCGTACAAACTAACAACAAAAAAAGAAAAATAGGAGAAAAGAAAACAGAACGGATCTGGATCGAATAAAACGCAGCCGTGTTTTTTTTTCTGGTTTTTCGCCTCTGTATCTCATTTTTTTCTGTCTTTCTTTCGTTCGTTCATTCTCTCATGCTCCCCTCGCCTCGATAGATCAACGCGGACGTACACACAGCAACGCGGTGTTTTCCGCGGCACTATTTTTTCCCCCGTGTCGGTCCGGTATGCCTCGTCTTTCGTTTCGTTAATTTTTTCGCGCGTCTCGATTTCTCCTTTCTCCTTTCTCGCTATTTTCATCACCATCGATCGCGGATCAGTGTTAGCTGCTAGCGCGCGATCAATCGAAGTGTGTGTGTGTGTTTTTTCTTCTTCTTCGTTTTTTTTTCTCATGGTATAATAATAATTATATATATATACATTATTATTCTTACACTTAAAGAGGGTCTCCCGATCTCTCGATAATATAATACAACGCATTCCTCCGAGTTCACGTAAACCGAGCGACGCGTCTCCGATCGATCGCTGCTCGATCACCTCTGGATCCCCCCTCCCCCCATCCTGAACCCATCGATTTAATTAACCAATGGCTTCCGTTCAATTTAATAAAACATTTCAACGTTAAAATTCGCGCGAATATTTCCCAAGAACAACACAATAAATAAGTATCGGCCGAGCACATGGTCTCGATCACTGTCGCACATTATTCCCGGCAAATATGGCCGCGAATCCGTCAACAGTTTATCTACCGGAAGCGCGTCGATGAGTATACCGTATTCGAAAGCAGCTTGATCATATCAATTTAAATAATAATGCCAAATGAAGTAATTAGATCGCGTTTGTCGCAGATGTTTGCGCGTTCGTGATGATAATCGTTACTTAAAAAGAAAACTTTCTTTATCGATCACAAGGAGACAGCAGATTTTATGCATTTATGAGAAAAATAAGTGGGTGTGTGATTTAAGATAGTAAAAATATTCGTAGAATTTAATAATACTGTTATATTTTATTTTCAACCTATGAAACATATCAAGAAAGAAGGATAAATTTCTATTTCACTCGAGATTGTTGCAATTTAGGTAGAAAATTTTTATTTTGCACAAAGATCCGCTGTCTAGTCGTACGAAATGAAAACAGAGGACAATGTAATTCTACCTTTAACAATTTCAGTGAATCGGAAATAGTTCTTTTTAGAATCTTAAACAACAGCTGGTAGATAAACTGTCGACAGTAGAGAACGAGCATAAGAATGCTCGCGTATCGAAGAGTTAAAAATCCGTGTGAATAATGCACTTGATAAAAAGGTTCCCCGCACAAAATATACAGAATGACAAGTACGGAATTCAAATCCGGAGAAAAATTGGAGGACATACGTCAGCGATCGTTCGCGAATCGCGTCGTCGTCCCCTAAATTCGCCATCCGTGATCTCGGCGATCTCGACGGCCGACGATGCTCTCGCCGTCGATCGGCGGCCGAGCCGAGTGTGCTTCGATTTCGTTTACAAAACAGAACGAAATTTCGTTATTACGTCTAATCTTCACTGTCTCCGCTCCGCGAACCGCGGAGCTGTTTTGGTAAAAATCGGTCGGGCTGGTCGCAGCCATCGGTCTCGCGAATTTCCTCTCTTCTTTCACACGTTCTCTCCCCACTTTGCTGACAACGTATGCTTCGAATCGACACCCGCGAAAAGAAAACGCACATCAAGTTAGTAAAGCCGCGAAACCGACCGCTGAAAAGCTCGACCAGCTGCTTCTGTTTAGCGACAAACAGATCACTAACTCGCGAGCTCGTCGCGTTTTCTTTTATCTTTTGACACTCTTTCTCGCTCTCTCTCTCTCTCATTCGTTCATTCTCTCGTTCACTCCCGCTCTCGTTCTCTCAGCACTTGGCGCTCCCTTAAATTACATTGTTATCTTATTGTTTGTTACTGTCGTTATTGTTTATAATAGCGCTATCGTAAGATTATTATGATACAAGTAGAATCGTCCGTTTGCACGGCCAGCGACAATTTCTTTTTACAGCCTGACTTGTTGCTTCATGGATACCTGCCGTTCGATTTGGCGCGTTCCGTGAAAATGTTCGCTCGATTTCGTTCGCGTTTTGTCGTAAAATGTTCGTCGAAAACGTTTTTGAACGTTCAACAGTTTCGGAATTCAATGAAATTCTATAAATTGTTCACGTTGAAACACATTTCGCAAATAGATAGATAAAAAATTATCCAAAGAATATATAATAGACTAAATGTGTTAGGAGGACGTAAATTTTTGAATGTGATTCCACGCCGGCTGCCTTTCCAATTTATTTTGATTTTAGTCGTCAGTCAATTTCCCTCGCGACGATACAAAAGTCGGCGAGAAACAGTGGAGCAAATTCTAACATCGCGAATCATCATCGTTGCGCTCTCGTCGGCCATTGAAATCACCAAAGCTCACGCTAACCCTCCACAATTTCATATCGTATTCGCCGGTATACTAATCCCGCTATCCATCGAAATCTGCGCGCGAGACAACCCATCGCCTACTCCGTTGGAAACCCTCGAATTTCCATGTTTATCCGACAAAATTAGCAGAGATACAGTTATTTCCAAAGCCAGATACATTTTCGTCGTGTCTTCAGCGTCGTCGGATTGACAATATCAATAATTATTCTTTTAATTAATTTACTATGTACAGATTGCACGTGTTTCGTAGTCAGACGAATAAAACTATCAACAAGCCGCGATAGTAACTCGCATGAAGCGATGCAACTTGCACTGTTCCTCCGAAACCAATCTTGCCAAAGAAATTTACGGGACGAAGGAAAACCGAAGAAGGTAACAAAATGATTTTCCTCTATTTAATTCACTTGCGTTTCGTAAAATATTGTAACCACGAGAGGTCTGACACCGAAACAAGTACTGGCAGCTAGAATAAATTCCGCGATCGGACTTGCGCTTCCCACGAACATTTTCAGCCTTGTTGAAGTACGACAGAGGATAATCGCGACACCCGCGCCCTAATTAAATAATTAATAGCCGCATAGGTAGCATCTGCTAGCCACAGAAAGCTCTCGGCTCGTTTTGGTGATTTCTTTAGCACAGCGATCACGCGCGCTTCCTTCGTGACATTACTTGTGAAATATAAGTTTGTCTCCGCGAAACGTGTTTGTTCCGCATCAGGTTCAAATAATTGTTCGAACATCCACGGAACGCGAGTATCGAGCCAGCAGAACGCGAAACGGTTCGAGAACGAATCGGAACTGCCCGAGGTAAGATCGTTCGGAATCGGTAAGAAATTTGATTAGATCCTTGTCCCTATCTGTCACAGTTTTCCCTAGAATACATTTCTGATTCGCTCGAAGTGCTGGTATCCTCGAAATCTCGGCGTGCGATCAGCACCGCCGTTCATTTCATCGCGCCCACGCACAATCCGACAATCTCCCAGTAAATCCCGGTCGATT
This sequence comes from Lasioglossum baleicum, assembly GCF_051020765.1. Taxonomy (NCBI): domain Eukaryota; kingdom Metazoa; phylum Arthropoda; class Insecta; order Hymenoptera; family Halictidae; genus Lasioglossum; species Lasioglossum baleicum. The sequence continues at coordinate 9,450,812 of NC_134929.1, forward strand.
GTTCTCTGGTTTCGCGTGTCAACTTCCCCCTTCGTCTTCGTTCTCATCGATTTGTACACAAAATACCAACTATCTGTGCTGGAAAACGCACATACTGTTTGTACGCCTCAATGCAATATTTATATATAATATATATATAATATGTATACTGCTATATATATTATATATAACATATCTATTATGTATATATGTATAATATTTATATATGTATACGATGTGTCGTTTCTTTTTCCTCCCTCCGCTCTTTCTCTCTCTCGCGCAGCGCGTTTTATTTTTTCGTTTACCTATTTAAATTCAATATTTATAAGCATCCTGTAGAATCGTGTCGCACGCGTGGATCGCTGCTTACGGTTCCAGAAAAGAAATATTTACAGTTGCGAGTTCATTTCTCTCTCTCTCTCGTCTCGCGCCAAAAAAATGGCGGATCGCATTGATCTTGCAAAGATCAAGAGAAAAGAAACACCGTGGGAGTCTCGCCACGATTCTCTTCTCTCCTGTCATCGTTTTTGTTCTACCTTTTCCTTTTTCTCTTATCCGTCCTCGTCTAAAATATTTCTTCTCCGTGGATTCTTTCATGCAACCCTCATTAGGAGGACGACGCTCGCGTTACACAGTCGCTCGATTTTACATACAGAACAATCCCGGAGAAAATCGGTTACAATTTGTTCGTTCGACTACACGGTAGCCACGGCGCTCGACCCATGGAACGAGAGAGACACCCCAAACCTCCTTTACCGTCGCGCTCTCTTAACCCCTGTCGCGCGCGTCCACGCTCGACGGTCGTCGACTGACGAATAAACAATTCTTTTTTCCTATTTACAGTGTACATGATCGCTGCCTAGAACTCGGCGGAGTAAAAATGCTTGTTTGCGCTCGACAGCAGACCGCGGATCTCTCTGAAAGATCTCTTCTTTTTTTGACTTTTCTTGGAATTTTCATTTCACCCTCTAACGACGCTTTTTTTTGTTGTTTAAACTAAACGGTAGGGTGTTACCTCGCGATTAGAATTGTATTATCTCGATTATTAGATGAGGGGTCGAAATTTGATTGCGTTTTTCGTTGCAGGTATTTTGTTTATTATATCCTTAACATGCATACAGCGCCTCTCGCGTTCTTTGATCAAATAATATATATATAAAATTCCGAAAATTTCTATTAAAATCAACGCACACTCATTGGACAATGATACGAAACTAGTGTAACGAGGATAAACGATATCAGGAATTAAATAACAATTTCAAAACATCAACAATGTCAATCGATAAATGCAGAAAATTCACTCATCGGCGAGAGTTTCATTCAGCGTGGAACTCGATGGAAACGTTCATCGAGTTTTCGTTCTTATTTATTTAGAAAAAGAGTCACGCTCGCCAAAAGATCCGCAGTCCGCCTATGAATCTTACATGTATGTTTCTTCTTTTCTGATTGGCTTTAGATATCGAACAGCTGAGTTCGCCGGCGAGTTGCGAGAGTGATCGATCATCCGATCCCCTCGCAGCATTGGACGCTCGTTAAAACTAGACACTACCTACTTAGAAGGAGAACCGATCTCGCGAAGATTTCACAGCAAGTTTTCCACCAAAAAAAAAAAAAAAATGAAAAAAGAAAACACCTCACTTTCGGTTTCGTGATGGAAAGCTTGTCTTCTCCGTTCCCGTTTTGCTTTTCTTTCGACTTTCTTCGAAGTGGAAGGAGTCGACGATCGAATTCTCAAGTCTCCGTGGTCGACGAGCCATACGCAATAATTGATTTAGCAATCTCGAAAAACGTTTAGAAATTATTGTAAAATTCTCAAAAGACAATAGAAAAGGTAGATCGACTTATCACTAGACAGCGGATCTTTATGTAAAATCAAAATTTTCCAGCTGAATTGCAACAGATCGGAGTGACATAGAGATTAAAAGTATTTTTAAATTCGTCCAATGTTTTCAATGTTTTAAATTATACACCTACTCATTTTTTTTTTTCATAAATGCGTCAAATCCGCTGTCTATTTATCACCATAGTGTAACAGTCTAAGGGTACGAGCACGGTGGATCCGTTTTCGTCCGATTTGGCCGACGTCCGACGCATCTGTCTCTTTTTTCGAACGTGCGAAAAAGAGAAAAACGTCGGACTTCGGTTGAATCGGAGGAAAACGGATCCACTGTGCTCGTGCCCTAAGTCTAAGACAATTGCGTCGGAGTGCGTGGATTTCCGATCGATCGACGACTCCTCCGCGATCGAAACGAACGAGGATCGCGCATATCGCAGCCGGCGATTCGCGATAACAATAATAATAATAATAATAATCGCTAAAGGTACGGCGCTATTTATACTCCTGTACAAAGTTTCGTGTAACTTGCACGACGAACGTATCTTTCGTCCCTTCTATTTCGCCGGTCAAATCTCTCTGAGTATTTCGCAAGATATATTCACAAAACGTGTCACACGAACGGTAAAGGGTTAAAATTCGCGAAGATCGTTTTACGTATACACACGGTGATGCCAGGTGACACTGATGATGAGCTAGCTTCGATGGCGAAAACGAGACGATGTGTGTTTTTTTTTTACATTTCCAGGTGGAAGCTCGTCCGCGATCGCACGCGCGCATCATTTCGTCTCATCGTCTTCATCCTACGACCTAGCTAGTTTCAAGAGCGCGATGACTATACTAACTTCTCTCGACAGTCCGTCACGAGCGAGCTACTCTCGGCGAGCGGAACGATCACGCGAAATGAAAATTCGCCTGTTTCCCCGTCTCTCGCCACGTATATTATTATTATTTTATTTTTTTTTTTGGCTTTTTGATTCTCTCAGTCGTGACTCGTCGCGATTACGCGAACTATAACGATCCAAGAGTTACTGAAACCCTGAGAATCGCTCGCGATTTTCACCCCGCAGCCGCTAATTGGCCAATCGCCGGAACCGTTTCGCGCGATTCAGCATTGTCGCAGCCTAAACGCGTGCAATCGGAAACCCCTAGAACCTTGCACGGTCGATAGCAGCCTGAGAACGAGCCTTGAACACGAGCAGCGTGTATCTTAGTCAGCAACGAACTTGTCTCGCTAAAATCCGTTCGTCTCGATAAAATAATCTACAAATATTGTTAAGTGTACAAATGAATTCGTGCCTGTTAATATACTTGTCATTCTTTTACACACAAGCAAAACGCAAGTCTTGAACATAATCCCCAAAGAATTTCTATACATTCTACGGGTAATCGATCAGTTGAAGAAATTCGAATTCGAAACGAGGTGACAATCGATTAATCACGAATTCGTTTGTACACGTAATAGGAGAGACCCGCCGAAGACAGTCGATCGAATAGTTTAGTTCCATAGTCGGAAGAAGTCAGAATGATCACGAAACTGTCCCGACAAACCGCCCCCCAAGTCCTTGGACTCCTCAGCTTCCGTTTCAGTCAATTTCGAAAAGGTAGACTCGAAAAGCTGCGGCTAGTATTCCTCGGGATAATTCAGCTACTCCATCGGCCAAGGATTTCAGGGGGTTGCAGTGGAGAAATCGCGACACTTTTTTTTTCGTTCTTTTGCATCGGATAAATGCGATAGCCGGTTAGGAGGTTAAACGCGAGTCCAGGATAAGAACCTGTCGGGAAAATCGCGTGTGCGTTGTGCGAACGAGCTTCCGCGATGACGAAAATCATCGGGTGGCAGAGCGGTTGGCCACCCTTATCACAATCTTGAAGCGACGTGGTTTTCGTCGTCAGCGTGGACGGCGGACGACGGTGGATCGGCGATGATGTACGGTGATTACGATGACGTCGACGGCGAATGACAGCAACAGTGAAAAAAGAAAAAGCCCCACCGTGAACGTCGGCTCGGAGTACCGCGCGCTTTTGTTTTCTTTTTCCCTCGCAGGTGTGTGCATCATCCCCCGGAAGCAACGAGATACCCGACTTTTCATTTTTTTCTTTTCTTATCCAGCCTCGACGCGAGGCCACCACACTGCACCTTCACCTATACCCGCACCACACTGTAGCACCTCAACACATTGCAATTGTCATGGCCTATGGAACCTGCAACCGACGAATAATCTGTGATTAGTTAACGATCGATGCTGAGAGGGCAATGGGGCTTTTACCCTCGGCCAGCGATCGCTGCCGATCATTTTCACCTGTCATTCCTATACATCCTGCGCTTTCATAAGCGCTTCAACATGTTTTCTGCGAATTTGTATGGGAAATAAAAGTCCTCGGGTACGTTTCACCCGGGGAAACTAGAAATTTTTAACTTACTCAAATATAATCCAGCAGTACATAGTACGTTATAAACCAGCAACGTGTACATATCAAATTTTCAATGTTCAATTTTACATAGCTAAAGTTATTATAGCAAACGCAAATTCTACCTTTGAGAAAGGTTCGAAACGGAACCGAAACGTTAGGAAAGAATAAAAGTTTTTTGCGAAATTGCTATATTTATTAATTGATCGAAACGGTAGCGCCGACAGCATCTTTAAATTATTATAAAAAAGTTATTCTTTTTTTGAAGGGCGTAAGAATACTTTTTACACTCACTGTATAATATTAACCCTTCGCACTCGAAATTATTTTGACACGAAAACTAAACATTTCTTCTGACCTAGAATATTTTCATTGTATATGATTCTTTTTATTTTATGCATATTAAACTGGTGCAATTTACTTGATAATTTATTTGATATCAAATCGTTTAATAACGTAACAATTATTTTACTACTGATACAGCAATATATTTAGTGGTGCCTCAGAGTTGCCACTCGAGTGCTAAGGGTTAAGCGTAAATTGCATCATTGCACTTTCTAAAGTACATTTATAACAGTTAAAACACGTTGTGAGTGAAACGAAATCAATTTTGTCGGGGTAGTACAATAGAATTTTAAAAAGTCGAGGCTCGTACAAAAATTCGCGGTGACGTCGCGCAGAAAAACACGCGAAACTGCATAGAGAGAAAAAAAAGAGGGTATGATTGAATAATCGTTGTTCGATGACAGGTGAAACATGACCGCAGCAGTCGCTGATCGTGACACGCTGCGTCGAGCAATCAACGTTCGAGGGTTGAGGGTGCACGGGTGAACAGATTTCTAGACTTCGTGGGGCGTGTGACATTCATCGAGCGGAACAGATTTAACCCTTTGGGGACGGATCACGGACATTGTCATCGACACTGCTTTTGTTTGGACGGTATCCGAATGATTCTTCCAACGACTCGTTGTGTGAGAAAAAAAAGAAAAAGAATATTGTTATGGGGCTGGGGGAATTCGTGAAACACAATTCGTTGGGGTGACAGAGACAGATAAAGGATCGAATAGAAAGTACGAATAAGAAGAAAAGATATATAGAGAAGAATAGAAAGGCAGAGAAAGAGGAATGCAAAAGATGCAAATGCACAAATAAACGAACTGAGAGAATCGATGGTGTTCGGGGCTAAACACTATCTAATTGAGTAAACGTATGTCATACTTGGCCTCGTTACCGAATTTTAACGAACGTATTCCATATCTGAACCTAATCAGTTGTCAAATTGTAACGAGTATGTTCCGTTATGCGACTTTGAAAGGAAACTGCGGATTTTTATGCAAAATAAAAATTGTCTGCGTTAATTTCAAGCTATAGAAAACGTAGGGTAAAGGTACTACCAGTTACCGTGTTCCTCGGTTATCGGACACAAACTTAATTTTTTAGCAATTAATAAAAATAACATGTGTGTAAAGTACCTAGTGAAAACTAAAATTGATGGTTCTCCTTCGTATATAAGTCAAAAGTATTACAACAATTATTGTTTAAGATATAGAAAACATTAGTTAAAGACCTTATTCCCCGCAGAGTAGGGCAATAATCAACTAATATTTAAAAATGACTAATAGTCTTCTTGAATGTAGCAAAATAGTCACTAGTCAAAACTTTTTGATTGGTTAGTGATAACTAATTAATAATATTAATGTATGTTAATCGCACAATAGTGACTGATGACTACAGATTGATGACTGATCATTGGACTGCGGATCTTTATGCAAAATAAAAATTGTCTGCATCGATTGCAAGAAATAGAAACCAAATTGAATGCTATTTCTTCCCTTAATGATATTAATAGAGAAGAAGTCATATATTGACAGCTGCAGTTTTTAAAATTCTTCAAAAATATTCAATTTCGTCTTCTCAATTTTGTTATAAATGCATAAAGATCCGCAGTCTACTGATCATCAACTACTAATTCACTAATAAGCAATAGTTAACGATTACTTAGAGCTGTGACTAACTATTTGCCATTTAGTTATCGCTAACTAATCAAAAAGCTTTGACTAATGATTATTTTGCTATGACTAACATTCAAAAAGACTATTAGTCATTTTTAAATATTAGTTGATCATTTCCCTACTCTGATTCACCGATAAATATCCGGTAACTGGGACCTTTACCGTATAAACTATTCATTTTTGTTGTAAACGCGTAAAACCGAAGTTTCCCAATCAGATATTCCATATCTGCAATTCTTGCTTGGGAATGCCGAATTTTCAAGAAGCTGAACACTTTCGTGTAAAAAATACTGCAGTCCGAGTTGTTCGAACGTTTTCTGCAGACACAACAAAAAGCAACATTTCTTTTGCACTCGAACACACGTTTACGTGAGTTTGTTTGATCATTTCTCTCTCAACATCTCGTGTAGAGTGTGTGCGTGTTTCACATACCGTTTCGTGCACGAATTCTCGAGAAATATAGTGTGGAAGAATGGCGTACGGTAGGGAGGAGTATTTACACTAAACGTTTTGTAAGTGTGTATATAATGTGTGTGTGTGTGTTCGTGGTAAAGAGGAAGAGTTCGTATAAAAACAGAAAGTAGTATTAGATTCACGTTACATTTATACTCCGTGCGGCGGTGAGCCAGCTAATCGCCTACTTTCGTGGTGTCTATCGTCTACTTCCGGTTGGCAGGTGTGTCTGTGGAGGAAAAGGTGGAGGGAACGGGGGCACTCGACGGAGAGCTACGTGTAACTCGGTGAGAAAAAAAAAATCGAAACGAGAAAGAAGCGAAGAAACGTTCTTCTAAACTCTCGACAATCTATGCCGGGGGGAAGACTGGAATCTAGTTGTCATTGCGATACCTGCAGACGGAAACCATGTCTTCGTATTCGGTGTTCGAATGACACCGATTCATAGAAAACTGTAACATGTAATTGATGCAATCAAATCAATGAGAATTAACGTTCGTTTGTTGCTGCGTGTAACAAAGAAAAAGAATGTTAACTGAATCTCTCTAGGGCAGAGTTCTCTGTGTGAACAATTAGAACAACATTTGACTATCTCGGAGCGCTCCGTCCGCAGAGGGTTAATTGATCGACATCCTATCGACTTTAAATTGCATCTTCGTTCAAGGAAATCACTGAACTTTTTTGTCTAACTGTTTATCGCTGTTTATGACAATTTCGTTTTGAGTTTCTCTTATCGAAGCAAAGAATTTTTCACGTATCAAGGATGGAGCCTCTCGGTCTTCGTAAGACTTCAAAGCGATTGTTGTTCATCGAACCAACGTTCAAGTAGAATCAACGCGAGTTTCAGATAGAAGAATCTTTCCAGGAAGAGTCAGAGGAGATACGCACCTGGTGAGGTGTCGGCTGTCTTCATGAACGGCCATCTCCGAGCTCTTAAACTCGTTCAACTCCTTTCTAATGGCTGCCTTGTCCTTAGGTGTCAACCGTGTCCACGGTTTGTCCGCCCTTCTGTCGTAATCGTGGGCCTGCGTGACTTCGATGTAATCGTTGAACCTGATGATCTATTAAACCAACCAACATTCGTCAGCTCTTTCCTTTCGCCGAAACAATTTTTCTAGCTAGTAAAAATAACTCTGCAGTGTAAAGTGATTGTCGAAGACTATATATGCATGGAATTACCTTCTTTTCCTTGAGCTCTTCGACGGTCGGTCGAAAGCTGAGCTTCCGCAGCAGGTACCGCTTCTTCTCCTCTTTCTGTTTCTTCTCCTCAGCAGGACTTTGCTCTGCAAACGTGTCGTAGTTTATTTGATTCGTCTCTTTCTTTCATCGCACGGTTAAATACTCGCCTCCCAGAACGCAGACTGATTAGATTCGTTCATCTTCTTTTTATCAGTGAAAACTTCTTTATGTTAGGTTGGAGGCAAAGTTCTGTCGTATTTTAAATAAGCAGGTGATTTTGCTTGTGAATCAAGATTATCTGACAGATGGCAACAAGTTGTTACAAATTTTGGAAATTATATATCATTGAATACTATTTAATCATACATTTTTATAAATTGATTCAAATGTTTCCCTCCAACCTAATATTATAAAATAGACAACTTTTATTCTGCATAAACATCCGCAACGATGAAATTTCAAGCGGATTCTATATTCTGTATTTAAATTTCAAGAAGATAATGTTCGTCCTATCGTCAGTTCTTCGCTTATTTCCCCGATTTTTCTTTTATCAGTCTGTTTCTGGAGGAGATCGTATATGAAAACGAGTCCGATTCGATCGAAGAAAGAGGAGCTTACTTTTCAAGATATTCCGTTCTTCGAGTTCCTCCTGGGTTGGCCGCATGCTCAGCCGCCTGCAATGACAATGTCGCGCGAATCAGTGCAAGTCTATCGGTGCTAATCCGCTTTTCTCGGGCGGCGAGGGCTTCGGCCGGTTAAGAAAGTTTGCCGATATCGGCGAGGAGACAACAAGCAAATCGCGGTGGTCGACAGTTAGTCCTATGATCGACTATACCCTAATCAAATCACGTCTCGCATTCTCCTCGAGCAAATCATTTCTATCGTCCAGTTTACGAACGTATTTGTTACAATAAAATAATTCCAATTACCGATCGTAAATGTTATCAAATTTGAAAATGCTTTCGGCGCTACCGTTTCGATCAATTACTAATATAGCAATTTTGAAAAAGATTTACTCCTTTCCTGACGTTTCGGTTCTGTTTTGAACCTTTACCAAAGGTGTAAATTTGCTTTTGCTATAATAACTTTATCTATGTCAAATTAAACATTTAGAAAATTATGCGTATCGATTGCTGGTTTGAAACCTGTATTTGAAACAATCGTCAAAAGTTACAGTGACACCCACTGTACACACCGTACAAAGTGTTTGTACACGTTTTAAAAACGTTTTCAAAATTGCACCAAACAACTTGAGTTTTCTCAGACGTTAGAAGGATTAGTTTACTAGCTAATGTCTAAATAATTTCTTTAATGATCTTGATCAGACGATATAGATCATTTTTATGCGATCATGTGATGAGATAAAATGAGATGAAATCAAGAAATAAAATTTGTGCAGATATAGATCCTTTTTATGCGATCACGTATCTCTAGATGAGATAAATGACGGCAGCAGGGCTGTCTGAAGGTAACACTTGCGAACAAAGAGTGGAGGGCCCCGTTTTCTCAAGGAAAGAAATTCTCTCGCGTTTTCAGCGGATTCTTAATTTTAGAAATCGCACGGCGTCCCGTGGCGGTGCTCGGAAATTCGCGCACAGGTAATTCGCCAGTCGGCAATCGATATCTCGAGCAGTTCAGGCTCTCTTTTCTATGGGCGCCGCGCTATTCACGGCCGCGAGAGATACGCGAGGATTCCGCGTGCGTTTGAATACGCGCGATCAATAGACGGCTTCGTTTGAATAATGCCCGCACGATTTTCTCTTTATCGCTATTTTCCCCCGGATACGTTTCACGGATTTAATAAAACGCACAAGCCGCACCCCTAACTACCCTTTTTTTTACGCGGAAGATCCCGGTTTTTCCGACCGGGAATGAATGAGATTAATTTCAAACGATTTTTCTATCTCGCCCGGGGAGATTTATTCCGATTCGGTGTAAATAATTAGAGCGATTACTAGACTGTGGATTTTATGGATTCACGACAGAATGAGAAACATACAAAATTGTGAAGAAAATTGTTCATTTTTGTGTGATTGCAATTGATGCAGACAATTTTCATTATGCTCAAAAATCCACAGTCTAGGGATTCTACAACGAAATAAGTGAGGCAGGAATATGTATCATTTTTAAAAGTGACATATTCATGTGGACATGTGTGGCTGAGAATGAGAAAGAAACATAATAAGTGAGAGGAAAAATGTGTGAAGTGAATTTATGAGTAAGAAGCAAATTGTATGAAATGGATTCGATTAAACGAGATAAAGAAATGAGTGTACCTGATTAAAGAAATGAATGTGCGCGAAGGAACGTTTTGTTTGGCAGTCGCTTATTGAACATCGTTTCTATAACATCTAAATGATCTCATTGATAATTTTATCCGCTGCTCGAACAATTTAGTATTTACGTTCTTGCAAATGGCAAATCCATAGAAATGTGAACTGCTCGAAAGAATGTATGTAAATAGTAAATCTCATTACTAGACTGCGGATCTTCATGCAAACTAAAAATGTTCTACATTTATTGCGGGAAGCGGGAATAAAATAAAAATTGATTTGATAGTTCGTAATTTCCTAAAAAAGGAGAAAATTTATATCTATCGTATGCCTATATGTTCTCCGATAACTATTCATTAACGAAACCGAAATAGAATTTCATATTAATTTAAAGGAAATTAATCACATACATATTTATTAGACTCTGTTCAGAATCTTCATCACGAGTCTGACCCGATATTGTAGAGCAAGAGGTTAATGGCTTTGTTACATTAAAAACAACATTACAATATTCTGAAATTTTTAGAATTTTTTACTGTTTCCTATTTCAGCCAACCGATTTCTTCGTAAATAAGTAAAAATCCGCAGTCTACACATTACATTTAAGGCTTCAAGATACTCGACGAGTCTCGAACCTCGAATATGAAAAATTTGAGACTCCTTGGGCAAAGCGAAATTCAAAGATAGGACTAACAAGTATATTTTCGGAGCAAGCAAACTCTCAGAAATGGTGTCCCATGAGGGTGTCGAGCCTCGAATCCAATCTCGGTCGCTAATAAGGATCAGCGTTTTCGGAAACTCGTTTTGTCCCTTTTGTTTAAGCCGAGAAACGCGGTCACCGTTTCCCCCCCTCGTCGAGGGGCAAAGAAACCCGAAGAAAGAAAGAAAGAATCTTTTCACCTGATGAGCTTGGCACCAATTGCCTCCTTCGTTTCCTGCCTCTCATTGTCCGTCTGCAGCTGAAGGATGTTTCTGTTGATGAGCTCCTGCCTATCTGGCCTGAGGGCGAGCTTCAGCGACAGCGACTCCTTGCGCGCAATCTTTGCTGCCAACCGGCCTGCAATTTGAAAAACAATTAGCACCCTAATTGCGGCCGTTAATCGTGCACGCAGCCGTGCAATCGGAAATACTCTTTGCCGAGAACTTCTTCGCGGAACTTTTTCCTCAGAGTTCGGATCAAACGATTCCCATGCAAATTCACGTTTCCCAAGATTAATCGATGGGAACGAGAGTCGAGGGAAAGTTTGTTACTTCGTTAAACGATTCTACCGGACGAGAGAAATTTGATTAAATCTAGCTTTAACTTCTTCTGAAATTTTTCAAATTTGTTTCAACGCTAAACCTACCAAACTCTAAAAGCGATTAAAATTGTTTCAGCTGATAAAAATGACAAGGCTCTATAAAATTAAAAATATAAAACCGGTCTTTGACAGGCCAGTGGTAGGTTTAACTTTAAGTAGAAGATTTTTATTTGCGAATTCAGGGAACTACACGGAATGATTTATAAAAGAGTTTAATTTTAATTTAACTTATGACTCAGAGTCACTACTAGAAATTGCTATACCATTATTCAAAATATTGTGTAGATTCTTAAATATGTTGGTATCCAATCAATTACTAAACATTTAAGTATTGTATGAGCTGTTACATCAATTTCATATGATATAAAATGGATTTATTCTAGGTGGGAAGAAATGCTTAATACTCGAATTAAAATAATTCCGACTACAAAGGGTTAATAACGGTTCAGCAAATTATAGCACGAGGTTTTCATTCGAACGTAAACATTTCACTCGTGCTCGACGTCACTTGATCCCGAATAGATCACGGTGCCACGAAATTCTGGATCCCTCGATCCTCTGTTTGATCCGGACTCGGTCTTCAAACAATAAACAAAATCCCCGCAAATTCCACCGATCGAGATGATCATTTTCGATGCTGGAAATATTTATTGCATCACTCTCAATTCTTAGTCGGACACGATAGTTCTTCGTTACTTAAGAAACGGTGGGTTTTCAGTAGAAGATCGTGAAGATTGTACACTTCAATCCTGCTGCGACGTTTGATTAGACAACACAGTGTAAATAATGTCGAGAAGGAAGGAGCACATATATTTCTAACGAGTTTCTTCAATTTTCTCGGGTACGATATCATCTTTGAGGAGATAGACGCACGACTAAGTTTAAGAGTATTGCACGGAGAAGTGCGACACAAAGAACACAGGATTAATTTGAGCAACTTAGAGTTAGAGTGTTAGAAATTATAAAGTGCTAAAATGTATGACGAAAGAACGCGACTTATTAGGGCCTGTACACTACCATCGATAATTATTAAGACACTCTAATTCCTAGATATTCCAGAATATTTGTTTAATGCAGACTATCTACAGAATTTATCATGAAATTCGATATGTAGAACGCTTTCCATAAAATTAAATCTTAGTTCTCTTGTTTAAGACGAACGACAAACTAAATTTCTCTGTTAAACTCTACAATATGAATCATACGGATTATTTGCAATGAAACTGAATCTCCTAATGTCCTATTTCCATAAAATTAAATTCTGTTTCTCTTCACTTGATTGCATATAATAGAAGCAGAGAGCTAAAGCGAACTAAGGCGACCAAGATTTGCTGTATCCAACGAAATTACTTGCACGCGATTCGACTGTGTCAAAGACACGAAGCATCACTGGCACACCACTCCTATTTTAATAAGAGAATAATTAAATAGCACTTGCACGTACATTAGTACACATTTATGCTAATTAAATATTAACACTCGAGCTGGCGCATCTGTCAAAGTGACTGGTCTCAGATGCTTCATTTTGTAAACTTCTGATAGGAATGTGGACAGTTTGCGATTTTTAGACAATTACTTCAATGTGGCTATTTATCATTTTTATTGTACAGTTACAATTATTTCGATTTCGACTGTACAATTACTAGTATGATCAAATTATTGATTTTAATTGTACAATTACTAGTATGATCAAATTATTCATTTTAATTGTACAATTACTAGTATGAACAAATTGTTGATTTTAATTGTACAATTACTAGTATGATCAAATTATTGATTTTAATTGTACAATTACTAGTATCTTAAAATCACATTGATTTTAATTGTACAATTACTAGTATGATCGAATTATTCATTTTAATTTCATAATTTCTTTAATACAACCTAACTTCATCGAGCACACACTGTACCAAAAATCACTGTTGCCGCGAGACACTCCCACCAAGAAAACACCAGCAGCCGTCGCAGCATCGAATAAGCGCAAGATGTTTGCAAGAACAACAAGAAGAATGTCTTAACACAAATCGAGGAAAGTGTAGAAAGCAACGAACAAAGATTGTAGACGTCTTCGCAGGCGTTCATGTCGACGGATCTATGGATCCTCGGTGGATCTGGTCGAACAGCGACTGGACGCCACCGGTTCTGTTCGACATATACGCGTCGAACCATCGACTGGTCGAACACTAAAGGCTATTATCGACGTGGCCACGCAATAATCTTTCGTTGAACAGTTTTATTCTATTTCGAGCGCGATTTACCGTCGACGACTGAGAAGCAGCTGATGCTGCGGCGCAGTGGTGGCTCGGCTTTGTAAGGTTCGATCGAGGCGCAGGCGATCGACAGGGTCGACGCGGTCCAGATCGACAGCATGGTGGCATCGCTCTGTCGTATTACGACTAAAACTCCCCTAACTCTTCCTCGACACACCTAATCCACTCTCCACAACGAGAAATCCTTTCGGAGACGCGTCACGAAGCTTCGTTTCTCAATCTTCCGATCGAGGATAAACATCGACGAGGTGATTTTAACAGGCGAGCACCTCGCGACACTGACGATTCGAGATTTCGAAACTTTTGTTGTCGGTTTAGACCGTCGTGGGTGGGATCTGCAAACCGATTCGTTGATCTCACGTCGGATCCGGACGGTTCGCGGAAAACCGTGGCAAAACAACGGCCAGAAACGTACTGACTGAGCTACGCGCCAGCTATCTTCGGGGATTAATATAACCTTCGAGGCGTTTGCGTGATCGCGCCGATGTGTGCGTGCGAGAGCGAATCGCGCCGCGAGTATAATTAGTACGAAAGCCGATTCCTAAGGTCTTTGGCAAATCGGCCGGTGATTTGCCGAAACCTCCGACGATCCATTATGGAGTCCCGATCATTCTTCATGGGAGATGAAGAATAGATTCTTTGAAAATTTCGAAGCAATGGAAAATTTAGTCCAAGTGTCGGTATAACAGTCGTGCTTTTCTAGCCAGCTATTATTATTTCGAGCTGTTAACTGTTTTCATTAATAGTCTATTGATCAGACCCTGCTAAAAGCAACTTGACAATCATGTATTGTAGTGCATTCTGCAATACGTCATGACATATCTGACTGTTTTGTACGATGACGTGACGTGTACATACAAATCGCACCAGATCGTTCTTATTTATTTATTATTGTTCGGTCTCAAGCAGACCGAACGTGGGAATTAGACATGGTCGGCTGCAATAGCTCGTGACACTCGACGCGACGGGCCCAGAATTATTTGGTTGTGATCGGACATAATAACACTAGCGATTAAAATTGTTTTAGCTGATAAAAAAGTGACAAGGCTCTATAAAATTAAAAATATAAGTAGAAGATTTTTATTTGCGAATTCAGGGAACTACACGGAATGATTTATAAAAGAGTTTAATTTTAATTTAATTTGTGACTCCGAGTCACTACTAAACATTGCTATACCATTATTCAAAATATTGTTTAGATTATTAAATATGTTGGTATGTATCAATTACTAAACATTTAAGTATTGTATGAGCTGTTACGTCAATTTCATATGACATAGAATGAAATTATTCTAGTCGGGAAGAAATGCTTAATTTTCGAGTTAAAATAATTCCCGACTACAAAGGGTTAATAACGGTTCAGCAAATTATATGGACCCTTGACAGAGTAATCTTATTAGCCAAACAAGCACTTGTAATTTCCCATATCTTTTCCAAGATCACACCTACCTTCGAGCTTAATCTTCATACGCTCTCGGAAATAGTTACACAGAAGATCCTCGGGTGATATTTCACCCATTTTCGCTATACACTTCAATTAATGTTATTGGGAATCTATTATAATATATTTCATTAAAAGTTAATTGAATTTGTGAATTTCTTTATTATATCTTGCAGTTACTACATATCGCTGCTTTGGAAGGAAACCGGCATAACTAAAAAAAAAAAACGTTACCCTCAGCAAAGAAGTTTCACTTCAAAAATTGCGACTGTTCGCTTATGTCATAATCAAAATGAAAAAGTGGTATATTTTTATGTGGAAGAGTGTCACAAATGTAATTCGAATATCCGGCCACATATCTTTATCTAAAATTGAAGTTCTTTTTAAGGAAAAGTGTCACATGTCTAAACCCTTATGGTTAATATTTCGGTTAGAAGAAAAAAAAAGTATGCAAAAGTTACCTCTAAGAATGTTCTTTAAACAAAGCAGAAGATGTTGCTGATGTGATTTTATAGAGATAAGTGATATTCAGTTGAACTTTCGTTGAATCTTTAAATGGGATTTTCTTCAAACTAGTGGTTTTCGAGTTGTGCCGGTTTTCTTCCAAAGTAGCTATATATAAATAGCATTTTATGCTCGCCACATATATTTTTCTTACAAATTCCGATTTGTGTTTTACATATAATATGATATTTTAGACAAATACACAAAGTTATAACACATTTAGAAAGAAATCAAACAGAATACAGTATCTGGAAACAGAAAATGGGTCAATTTTCAGCCGAGGAGCGTATGAAGGTTAAAACAAGACCAGAACTGTTTCTACTACCGAGCCACTACCAACTCGAAGCATACGTACGATCGACGTGACGTATTGTTTAATAATAATTTTCGTTAAACGAATTATTTTTGACGTTAACCGTTGAAGAGGCGTGTACTCACTTTTCTCATCGTCGAAATCTTCCCTGTAAAGTACCTGTCCGTCGCCAGGATCCCCATCGACGTCCTCCCTTATCACATACGGCCTCGCATTTTCCTTGTTCTCCAAAGTGCACGGCAGCGTGAGGCCAAATCTGACCGGTCGACTACTGAAATGATCGTCGAAGAAAAATGTCAGACGTTACTGCGAGTCTTGTGGGTATAGTTGGATCGATGGGAGAATCGACTCGGAGAGCCTTTCACTATATTTCGTAGAAAAATTCTTCCTTCTACGCTTCACAGAACGAACGTACGAAAAATTCTTTCGGCACCACCTCGGAAGACTTTAGAATAACAAAATTCACCGTGTTAACAAATGGCAATACTGTATTCATTAACCTTCGATTGCTCGCACTTCACTTTCTACGTAACTGGTTACATGGAACTTTACATCACTCCAACATAAATACATTTTTATTCAGTGAAATAACTACTTTAATACAAAATAGATGTTCGATAGTGTGGTCGACACCTCTGTTTATGCTTGAAACACTAAATTTAAAGTTTTGAGATTGTATGTGAGAGTAACTAAAAGGAAACTGTAGTAAAGGTGATCATTGGACTGCAGATACTTGTGCTAATGTCTGAGAAATTACGTCTATAATTTATTCAGATAGACAAACCACCCCTAACGAAAAGACTGTTTAACCTTCTCTCTGCGTACCGCTATTCTATATATTTTTGTAGCAAAATGGAAGAATGTTTTATTGATTTTTAAAAGACAAGTACACAATACTTCAAAAGCTTCAAACATATCACAGATAGGATTCCTAGAAAATCGTTGGAAATGTTCCATTCGTCAACGTTTTATTTCCGTTTTCGTCAGCCTGGGGTGGATTTACACCTCACACACAGAGAGAAGGTTAACATCAGTATTCAGCAGCCCAGTAATCGCCAGTTCACAAACACGGAGTCCCCGATTCATGCAAATTCAGCGAACTATAATTTTTCTGTGGAGGTTTGCATTTTCAACCCTCTATAGTTCCGTGTAACTTTGAAGTCGTACACTGATGTTATCAATACTGTCCAATCCAATTGTATTTGTAGGAAAAATGTAACAAAGCTATCTCGACCAGTTAGGTCTCCTACATAAACAAGGAAGGACATTGTCAATTATTCTTTCACACATCCGAGTGAATTAAATTTTTTTCCAAACTGCGAATTGTCCATTTGCATCTAAAGAACTTGCTGTTTTCAAGTTACATCGATATTTTCACAAAAATTTGAGGATAGTGGTGAAAGGGGGTAGTTACCCCTGAGTCGATTCTCCAGGTCGATCCAACGGTAGCCAGTCGACGCTACGTGATTTAATGTTCTACTCTACGACGTTTCAAGTACGAGATGCATATGTAGGGGATGAAACAACGCCAGTGACAAAGAGAAAGATAGAGATAGAGAGAAAGAGAGAGAGTGAGAGACAGAGAAAGGGGTGAGTAAAGGGAACAGAGGGGTTGGAGAATGCACGGTGTGACGTTGATGAAGATAACAGAAGCAACTTGCGGGGCTCTGAAACGGACTCCGACGTCGTTCCGAATTGGGTTATCAACGACGTCGACACAGATAACTGTTCCCTTCGCGACGTGAATCCTCTTCCCACCCCTCCCGCGTTTCTTTTTTTATCTCGTTTCACCCCCGCGTTCACAATTTGTCGGAGATCGCTTTGATAATACGCGCCCGGGAAAAAACTCGTTTCAGTTTCCCTTATTTGTTCCAATTTTCGTTCCGGCGTGCGGAAATTCAAACGAACGTTAACGGATTCTTTCTGGCGGTGCTCTCGAGATCTACGAGCGTGTTCCGGGGTTAATTAATGCACGGCGAAACGTTATATTCGCGGTGTTTTCTCGTTAAACGGGGAAACTTTGTCGTCCAGCGCGTGGAGATGCATTTAACGATATAATTAGCGATAATACGATATATCAATAATATCGATAACTATTTTGTTTAGAATTCTGTCGGGCAAGCTTCGTTCTCGGTGTAAATGTCAATATTCAGGGTGATTGTGGGAACTGGAACAAGTTACTTCTCTTTTTTAACCTACCACAAGCGGTCAAAATGACCGGATTTTTTGTTTTACAATTATTGAAATAATAAAAGTGATTTCATAAGAAATGATTGTACAGGTATCTTTAGTAGAGCAAGCATTACAATAGGAGCCGCACAAAGTCTAAATTAAATCAATCTTGTCATTTTTAGAAGGGAACATGTGTGTGTTCCAGTTACTTTTAAGGCTCTGTAGGTTTAGTGTTAAGTAAAAATAGAAGAAAATGATAGTACTAACTTTCTACGACCTTATTTTTTATGTGGACGCACCGATGCACCCGCCAGGTGCAATTGAACTTTATTATTTAATGCAACCCAATTTTTTTGTTAAGCCAATCGATCCCTTTTATTATCCTACGTGTAAAAGTACTAACCTAAGGTCATCGAAATGTCAATACTTCACGAGAAGTCAGAAGTCAGAAACGTACTTTTTTTTACTCCAAAAAGTATCCAAACTCTCGATTGGTTTAACAAAAAAAATTGGGCTGCATTAAAGAATAAAGAGCTGCATTAAAAATCCACATAAAAAATAAGGTCGTAGGAAGTTAGGACGTACTATGACATACGATTATTTTCTATTTTTGCTTAAAAAAAGAGCACAAAGTTTGTCCGTTTAATTACGAAACACCCTGTAGGTCGGAGAGAATTGTTTAAGGAAGAGTATCGAGAGGGATGGGGGTGTGTTCGACGAATGTCACGTTTCTCGTCTCTAGAATACCAAGGATTGAAACATACATAAGCGAGAATAATCACAAACTGTAAAAGACCAAAACACAATAAACACTGACAGAATACGCTGTACGAAAAAAGTAGAATACAGAAAGGGTTTACGAATATTGCGGTAACGGAAAGGTACAAAACACCTCGTGCAGAAATCGTAGAAGTACAAAAGGATAATATAATTCGAGTATCGAGTGTTTCACAAAACTCGCATTATAGTCCAGTTAATGAATGCTCATAAAGGGGGTGTAGAGAGAAATGGAAGGAACACAATTTTTAACTTTGGGACTTTGTTTGGACTAGTTAGGAGGTAAACATACTAAAAGACCCCACTCCTGGGAGGTTTTTCGGTTTTCCGCTTATATCTCGGAAACTGTGCGTCCTAGCGATAAGATATACAAAATTAAAGGTGACGAAATGTGCCATAAGATTGACTGCATACAGTTCTTCGCTATCTCGCATAGTTTCCGAGATATCCGCGCTCAAAGTTCACTATTTTTGCCTCACGTTTTTTGCCTTATTTGACTAGCTAACTATTCAGCACAATTAGTGAACTTTGAGCGCGGATATCTCGGAAACTATGCGAGATAGCGAAGAACTGTATACAGTCAATCTTATGGCACATTTTGTCACCTTTAATTTTGTATACAATGATCTTATCGCTAGGACGCATAATTTCTGAGATATAAGCGGAAAACCGAGAAGGGGGACCTTCTACGTGCATTTGAAGTTGAAATTGAAAAATTGAAGTTGAAATTGAAAAATTGACATTGACAATGAAAAATAGAAGTTGAAAGTGAAGTTGAAGTTGAAATTGAAGTTTTAAAATTGAGATTGAAATTGGAAAATTGAAGTGGAACTTGAAAAATTGAAGTTGAAATTGAGTGATTGTTGTTTACCTCCTAACTAGTCCAAACAAAGACCCAAAGTTAAGAATTGCGTTCCTTCCATTTCCTTCTACAACTTTTCGTTGACTGGACTATTACGAAAACTCGAAATTAAAGGTCTGTTCGTTTCTCTTTCCTTTCGTTCTCCGAGCAGACGAGAGCTCGCGACGAAACGTAAATTAAATGATAGGGAAAGAAACGCGTCAGGATCCAGCTGACGTTTCTCTGGTATCTATGGCAGCCAGGTCGAAGCCAGTTACGCCAGTGCGAAACTCGTTTCGTGCCGTGGGCGAGGGTTCGAGAAACCTCGTTTTCGTCGATCGATGGTTCGAGGCTCTCGCGAGTGAAAGATCAATGGCACGTGTGAAGCGTAGGCGACAGTGTACAATGGCTTTCCCTACGGTCTTCTCATGCTTAAGGGCGCAAGTTTACCATGCTCACGGCTCTCGTCACGCGGAGAGAAACTAGAAAAACGGATGGGTGACGGGTACTGATGAATTAGCGGTCGAACATGTTCGGAGTCGGCGAAACTAATAGTCGATTGTTACGTTTCTCGAGAAAAGTTACTCGAAAAGTCTGACAGAGCTGGGCTCTGTTCGAAATTAAACATTAGCTACTAGTAGACTGCGGATCTTTATGCAAAATAAAAATGTTCTGCATTGATTGTGGGAAGCAGAAATAAAATAAAAATTGATTTCGTTCCTTAATACATTTTTTACATTGAAAAGATCATGACAATATCCTTAGATTTTTCTGATTTTTCATTGTTTTGTATTCGTCCAATATCTTAATAAATGCATAAAAATCTACAGTCTAGTTATTCGACAAAATTGAACAAAGTTTCGATACAACTTTTACCAAATTTTCGTTAAACTTCAGCAGAGGAAACCAAAAATTCTCAACCTTTTTTCACACAATCCTGTGGATTTCGGTGAGAAAATGCCGAAAATTCAAGTTTTAATGTTAGGAATACACTGGTTCGAAAGTTATCGTTGAAACAAGAGTTTTTAGCAGTTGTTTGTTTGTGTACACGAACAATCGCGTGAGTCTCCGCAGCTGCTGCCAATCCGCTATTTTACTGCTACAAGACTTCCCGTCTCTCGCTACACACATCGAACCCCGACGAAGTTCAAATTATAGCGAAAGTTGGAATTTCTCCTGAGAACACGCGAGTTTCCCGAAGTTCGAGGCGTTCCTTGAAATAATCGGAACTTTTCGTTACAGTAGTTGAGATATGCCCGAGCACGATTGGCCGCTGATCCATCGGTATATATAATGTTGTATAATAACAGGATGATGAAGGATTATTGGAAGGAGACAGAGAGACGTTGCCTCGTTCTCTGCGATCAACCGTCGTGGATGAATGACGAATATTTATAGAAATATATGTGGATGTATAATGTATATGTATTATATATAATAATATACGTATACGTGTGTATATACGTTAATATAATGCCGTGTCGGTTCGCGCATGCTTAGTTAGACCAATGCCCAATTACCATATTCTCATCCTAGGCCTCAACGGCCTTCTGGTTAAGCATAAGAAAAATACGACACTTTACTCGTGGGTGACTGATACATGATACGTGACGATAGTATACAGTAGACTGCCGTATAACCCGACCAGAAACTTGTTTAAAAAGACTGTGTATGCATATGTATCCTATGTTGCAATAAATGTGCAGTACATGTGCGAAACATTGCGTAAAACGACTGTACACTTACTGCCACAGAAGATATAAATACACAGTAGAGTAAAGGTACCAGTTACCGGATATTTAGTGACGACTTGGAAGTTTTTTACTAATTTGAAGGAATTCTGTAATTTATTTTGCATTGTTGTAGCTCGCGAGAGAATAATGTCGATAATGCAAACAGACGTCGATAATGTAAATTTCTATTGAAATATTGATTTAAAGCTGCGACGTTCGTTGCTTTGTTGTATTGAAATATAATTCTAAAAGCACTTTTAGTTTTTCCCGAATTTTCCATTTTTCCGTGATACTTTTCCAATTTTTCTTATCCTATAACCTAGTTCGGACTAAAACGAACATTTTAAAAAAAGAATTAGCCAAATCGGTCCAGCCGTTCTCAAGTGATGCGCTTATCAACGAGCAGCATTTGATTTTTATTTATATAGATAGATTATTTGTAATAACGATTGATTATCAACCTTTCTTCTATATCGTCAAATTTTTCTGGACGATTTTATTAAAAAGCAAACGAAATATTAAAGGAGTTTTAATCCGAACCGGACGCAAGAAATTTGTGATGACTAGACTGCGGATCTTGATGCAAAATAAAATTTTTATACATCAATTGCAAGCTATACGAGCTAAGTAAAAATTGATTTTCCTCATTAATGATTTTTATATGTTAAAAATAGTATATCTGCATTGTTAAACTTTTCTAATGGTTTTCCTGTTTTGAATTACACCTACTCATTTTTGTCATAAATGCATAAAATCCGCAGTCTAGTGATGACAAATTCATTGTTAAATTTTTTTTACGTTGTAGCACAATAATCGGATTATAATGGAAACGAAAAATTGCGTTGTCTCGCGGAATAAGGTTTTGTAACTGATGTTTTCTATATCCTAAACAAACATTATCGTATAATACTTTTGATTTGTATACGAAAAATGAAGTAATATGAGGTACTTCATGTTATTCTTATTAATATCTAAAAAGTTTGTTTTGTGTCCGATAAAAAACCGGGTGAGGCACGGTAACTGGTACGTTTATCCTAATTTTAAAGAATTTTTTCATCGCGTTATGTGAGAGTCTTACTGTACAAGGTTTACACGTGGAGCATCGTTCTCGATCCCTTCGATATCCGATCTAGATCGATCAGTTGCTCGTACGAGTCGAACCTTTCGTTCGATTGTGCAGAGTGTTCTCTGTGGTGTTTTATGCGTTTGCAAGAAATTACTGTACAGCTACGTCTGAACAGTTTTAACAAATTTTTAAGAAACAGAACGATCTTCTAGAATTTTAATACACACGATGAAACACACTGTACAACCTCCGAAGCAAAATACCGAACAGTCCATTATTTAACCCTCGTGCACTGTTCGATAATTTTAAATCTAATATTAGAAAGACTGACTTCTCTTCTTGAGGTATATCAATTAATTTAACATGAACAGTTTGCATCAGGGATCGAAAGAGTTATGGACAGACCGCGGATATTATACGAAATGAAAATTTTAATAGATCGAGAATAATATCGCTGCTCCGCAAGTATAATGACGCAAGTGTAAAATTTCGTGAAATTGACTTTATTGTGTTGGCGGGCTCAAAAATGCATTTACTAGATGTTTGTAAATCGACATAATGTAAATCGAGGCTGGTATTTATTATTTTATGAATTGAAATAACTTCAAAGTTGCAATAATAACCCACAATGTCTATAAACTCCTCTCGTAGAAGAATTAAACCGAATCTTCAATTTTTGCAGTTGTGTCATTATACTTCCGTTTAATCCCCCTGCTATTACCATAAGTGCATAAAATCCGCAGTCCAGTGCGTAAAATCCGAGACTTATAAATACGAAAATATATTCAGTTATTGCTACTACAGGAACAGATATTCTGTTCAGATATTAACCCTTATCGCTCGAGTGGTGACTCTGAGGCGCCACTAAAAATTGCTGCACCATTATTTCCAATATTTGTTGCCATTGTTAAATTTGTATTCAATAAATTACTAAACGTATTCAATATTCAATAAATTACAAAACGTATTTAATATTCTGCTAAACCACTATGTCATTTCGATCCCTGTGCTTGTACACATTGCACGCCGGTTAACAAACCAGATCTTGTCCACAATCGAATACCAACGGTGATCCAATTAATCTCTCAAAATATAGACGTCCCAATTTCGCGAAGAGTGCACAGGGGTTGAAGCGGACTCGATTGAATTAGGGGCGCTCGTCGGGAGGATTAAACCGGAAGTGATGCAGCGACCGAGGTGAATAATGATCGTCGGGAGTAGCGAAAGAGAAAGAAAGAAAGAAATAAAGAAAGAAAAGAGAAATTGCGAGAATGGAGGGCGCGTGAAAAGAAATGGCGAGGTTAGAAGGTGAAGAACGATGTTCCAGACGAGCCGGCCGGCCTCCTCATGGTTCCGGGAACGTTTTCATTAAAGCCCGCGGTAATTAAACCGTTAGAGACCGGTCACCGGTTCTCCGGTTCCTTTCACCATTCGCCATTAAACCCGTCCGAGAAGCTGGGGCACGATTGAGAAAAAAATATAAGAAAAACGAATTGTAAAATGGCGAATGATCTCTCTATCGGCTTCGAACCTTGAAGGGAGGCATTTCCGCGACGAATGTATCTTGTTTACGACGAAGAAAAGACTCGTTGACGAGCAGTCGCGACAACTGACGAGAGAGACTTCGAGAGATTTGTTTGGTTTGAGATCGGTCACCGAGTCTTTCGAGAATGGAGGAGATCATCGGGATTGAGTCGAGAATCATTCAATGGGGACGGTGTTCCACTAACTTGAAGGAGGCGTGCAGCTCCTGACGAAGCGTCAACGGCCTGTTCTCTTGTGTCGGAGTGTTCTGCGGCGTTCCGGGTCCGCTTCCGGATCCTCTTTTCTTCAGCACGCTCTTCAGGGGCACCGCGTGAAACTTAGGCTCCTTCGCTGGGATCTCCTCGACCCGCGACGTGTCGATCGCTGGATCCGGCTGCGACATCCTGAACACGAACATGTTGTCCTCCTCCTCCACGTCGAAGTCCTCTTCGTCCTCTGAAATCAAGAGAAACGGGGTTCGATCAGCTTCTTCTCTTCGGCATTCGTGGTAACAGTGACTCGACGAAATAAAGTATGTTGTGATCATTACACAGTTCAACAAAATTTAAGGATGTTCTGCAGGTATATAAAAACGCAACAAAATTTTTGAAAATTTGACAAGATATAATTCTTACTAAATTAATGCAATTACCGAAGTTTGCGTTCGATTCACTGCACCGTTTGAGAATTATAGCAACTTAAAGTTTGCACATTTTAACACGTCTTTAAAATTCCACTTCAAACCCTATTTAAACCTAAAACGCAACTAGAAACTCCAGTTTGTTTATATATATATAGTAAAAATTATGTAATTAATTATGTTCAAAATTTATTAGGATTCACTAAACAGTTACAGAGGTGCAGAAACATCGCGACATATTAATAATTTTGAGACACCCTGTACAGTGTTATCGTTAATCATACATTGTTTTACTAAAAGCTTCTTTCGGCTTCCGAGGAAGAAAATGTTTACAAGACGGATTATTTACTGGAGACAGATTGAAGCACAATTAGAAGCGAGATGAGCAGCACACGAGATGCCGCTACATACTCTGATTCACGACGACTAACTTTCCTGATTGTACGCCTACATGTACGGAGACAATTGACGGGAGACTATCAGAATTAGCGACGCAGCGATGGCATCCTGAAATTGGCCATTTGTTTACAGCCTTAATAGACTACACGGAATACATATCATGAAACGCAATAGCTCGAACAGAAGGAATGCCGTAGAATTCGCATGTAGAATGCATGGATTGTACTACTGTACGAGGAACGTTTTACAGGATTACATCCACGGAATACGAAGGCTATATCTACGTGTACGTATAGCTGGGTGCGAGTGTAGAACACGGGGAACGTATTCTGGACTAGTATCGTAGAATAGGAGGATTATATTGTAGTCTACGAGAGTAGAATGCACGGATCATTATTATAGTCTACGGTTGTAGAATATGAAGAGAAGTAATACAATATACAGATGCGAGTCTCGTAACGTGAACCATCTGAATAATTCCTGCAGGCTTTGGAGATGGAAAATGTTTTGAACGAAAGTTTCGAAGGTAGAAATTCATTTATACATATAACTGTGTTCGAAAAATGTTGTACTTCTTTGAAAGGGGCGATCCTTGATGTGATCCGAAGCAGAGGTGGGTATTATTTGGCCAAACAAATATTTCAAATACTATTTAATATTTTAGATTTTATTTTGCTTAAAGAAAATAGTATTTTAAATGAGATACACGATTCAGAAAATAAAATATTTCTATTTTAATAATCTGAACCTCAAATTAAAATATTTTTATTCCAGCAATTTGATCCAGAAAATAAAATATTTCTGTTTCAACGATCTGAACCTCAAAATAAAATATTTATATTTCAACAATTTGATCCAGAAAATAAAATATTTCTATTTCAACATTCCGAAAAACAAAATAAAATATTTTACTTTTTGCATTGTTATAATACTCTGAGAAACCGCTTAAACATATGCGGTTTATGTCTATCTTAACGTTAAGAAACGATTTACACGCATAAATGTACTGAATCCGAACCATTACTTTCAGCAATAATATTCAAAATTAAAAATAAAGACAAAATACAAATATTTGCAATGTATTCTTCAAATAAAATACTGCTTTCAAAAATTACTGCCTCTCTTAAATAAATTATTTTATTTTCAAAAATTAATTAAATATTAATTAATTATAAAATTAATAAAATATTTTATTTTCAAAGTTGTACCATAAAATAAATAGGATTATATATATTTATTATTTACTATTGAAAATACTATTTTCCCAGCTCTGATCCTAAGTCACTTTTTTGTTACGGAGTTATTAACGGAAAACTAGGACCAATCAGAGCGCCGCTACCGCGGACGGATTCCGGCTCGGTCAATGTTAACGTCGCGCTCAGCGGATCTTTATGCGAAATAAAAATTTTCTTCCTGAATTGCAACAAACTGGAGTGAAGTTGAATCCTCTGTTGAAAAGAATGTAACAGTATTTTTAAATTTTGCTGATGGCTTTTTGTTACTTTTTTAAATTACACCTAGGGTAAAGGTATCAATTACCGTGCCCCACCCGGTTATCGGACACAAAATAAACTTTTTAGAAATTAATAAAGGAATACTCTGAGCCACTCTGAGGTATCAAGAAAGTATTTTTAGGAAATCCTTGCTACTTTTCGGTAGGTTCAGTATTGAGGGTTGACTATGATGAAGTGCGACTATGATAGTGAATATGATAGCATACCTTCGTCCTCGTAATCCGACGCTAACGTGTTCCGTATGTACTTTTGTTTGGCCAACAATAAGGTAGGACTCGAAGAGCTGAACATCGGCGGAGGCGGAATCGGTCCGATCTCGCTCAGCGGAATCGGCGGTTCCGGAAGCTCCGACAGCATCAACGGATTCTGAGGTGGAAGAGGGTAACACCTCTCGATCACCTGCTGGCTCTCGCTGCTCTGGTCTAGGACCCCCTTCTCCACTGCAAAAAAATTGTAAACAATCGTATCAATACCCCTTTGTTTCATCAAAATAATCGTATGAATTTTCTGACAGGCTTCTTCAAAGATCATAATCACTTTTCAGTGGACTTACAATATCTTAGAAGAATGTAGCTTATAATTCTTTTTGTGGTAGACATATAGAAATAGTGGTAGACCTTGTGAAAGCTCCACAATTCTCCACGCAATTTTCAAAAATTTGTATACAGTTACAATAGCTTACACACGTATTGAATTTCAAATATTCCATACAGAGTCGCAGAACTTCCAAAAATACAAGCTGGTATTTTTTTTACATTCGTGAATTGTATAAATAAACTGAAACTACAGAAACGAGCGAAAACTTTGCGGGCAGTTGTCGACAATATGTATATTGAAATGCATGTTTGTTGCTAAATTAATCATAGTAGTCATGAAAACAAATTGTGCACTCTATAATACAATTCTGGCAACTGTGTTCCTCATGACTTGGCGTTTCCAATTTATTTATGGTCGTTGGTAAATAACTGAAAAGAATTGTCACATTTTCAGAATCTGTCCAATTTGAAATGACGAATGGACTGATATCCACAGAACGTCTAAAATACATAGTTTCTTTTTCAATATTTTACACTTGACAGAGTTGTATTTAGACTATAAAGTCTGTAAGTCGAATTATACAGATACATTTTATAGACACATATCAGTACAATAAAAACTAAATTTCTATTCTTCTATATAATCGAGAAACAATAAATTATTGGGAGACATAGTTAATTGAACACGAAGAGTCTCCTTCGCATACACGTTTCGATGCCAGTGCTTGTTGGCAAGCGGCCTATTAAAGCTTGTTTGAACGAGGATTAGAGACATTGTTCCGCCAGACAATTTCCATCCACATTACAAACCCCTCCTAAAAGAATTGAAGACAAAACTGTGAATAAAGTGATCGAAAAATGTGGAAGTACATAAAAATACAGTAAAACATTACAATTTCGATAAATAAATATAAGATTTTATTATTAATGTTTTCAAAAGACATAATTTCACGTGTAAAACAAAATGGTTGAATATCTCTTATTTACAAATTGTCAGAAGGTATGTAACCCCAATTTACTCAACTTAATTTGTTGATTGTCGTGTTCAGCTTTTTAAAACCTTTCAGTATTGGGATCTGACATTTTGAGTGGTGATATGTGCAGAAATGGACTATAATTACAATAAGAAAACGGTTAAATGGACCAAAACATAAAAATTAGTGGTTTAAAAGAACAATTACACTGAAGTAATTGTTAGACTCAATTACAATACTGTAATCGTGTTAAATAATTGCAATTATTCCTTTCACAATTACTGTAATTGTAATTGTGGTCCGCAATTACAACTACTGGTTGAGCCAAAGTTATTGCAATTACCAATTACAAGTAATTGTAATTTTATTTCTGCAATTTCAAGTAATTTTAATGTAATCACAAGTAATTGTAATTGGCAGTTGCAATTACTTAACGCCAAAATGGCACTAAAAGAAAGTAACTAGACATCTACCCAATGGAAATGTCTAAATAGGACAAACAAAAAGCATATGTTGTATATTATCCGACTCCAACTTTGAAATGAGGGTCATTTTGAAAAGTAATGGTAATCGTTTTTGTGAAATATCAAATAATTAGCTACAAATAAATATTTAGTGAATAATAAATATTTCGTAACATATGCTTTTCGTTTGTTCTTTTCAGACATTTCCATTGAGTAGGTGTCTAATTAATGTTGTAATAGCAACTACCAATTACAATTACTTGTAATTGCAACTACCAATTACAATTATTTGTAATTGCAGAAATAAAATTACAATTACATGCAATTGTAATTGGTAATTGGAATTACTTTGGTTCAACCAGTAATTGTAATTGCGGACCTCAATTACAAATACAGTGATTCGTCAAGTATTTTTGCAATTTCAAATTACAGTAATTGGTAAGTAATTGCAATTGTAATTGAAATTACATTTTGCCCAACTCTGTGTCGCCCTAATGCGTCACGCGCAGTTCATATGGTGCGGGCCTGAGGTGGCTCAAGAACTAGGAAAAGTTAGTTCTCGAAAATCGGCTGAAACGAGCACTTCTTGCCGACCTCTGTTCCAGGGAACGGCACGAGCGGAGCAGGAAAATACGCCCAAGGTCTCGATCACGCCCTCGTTGCATCGATCCTGCCAACTCGGCCGATTCCCTCGATTTCTGGAACGATCGTCGAGTGTCTTGTTATTACGGGTTTCGTGCTACACCGCGAGTGTCACAATCGGCGGACAGCCGTGTTATTCATAGACACGCGCCGTTGGAGAAGAAGCGCGTGCCAATCTTTTCGAGAAACATGATTCACCGAGTACTATAGCCGTGAACGGGAAGCTTGGCAAGCGTGCGCCGGCATATCGTTTCCTCTTGCCTCCGGTTGTCGTCGCGAATTACGAAATTCCAACCTGAAAAGTTCCGCAGCCCGTATTTCCGTTCCCTCGCCCTTTTCGCATTTCTGTGTTTCTGTTCGCGTGACGCGCTGTCCGCGCGCCGCAAACTATAATGAATGGAGCACGGCCGTTCGTGTCACCGTATACAGATTCCTCCAAAAATTCCGCTTTTAAATTGAAATTCCTGCAGTTCAATTAACGTGCACCAACGCTCGCTCCTTTTACGATTGTATTCCGTTGCGGGAAACCGGGAGAGAGAGCAACACCAACGTTCTACAGCGAAGTAACAGTTTGTATACCAGAAAATGGAAAACGAAATACTAAGTATTTTTAAAGAGAAGATAAATGCGGATTGTGATCTTCTTTTTACAGTAAAGTCGCGTTTACTGTCCGCGATCGGGTACGCGATCACTGTCCAGTGCAGAACACAGGCTGTTGGACAGTAAACGCGAGTTTACTGTACTCAATAATGTTCTTTTTTTGCACTTTATAGGTGCAATCATTGTTCTAGCTACGAGTAAAACAAGATAGCGTGAACTTTCGGTTTAGCAACACGAACATTCTTTAAAACAATCTGCGTGCATTTAAAAATTATTCGCTTTACAGTACTTACGTCCTATTAGAATTAATTGCTAAAATACTACGTCCCAGAACTTCTCTCCAAAATAGTTCTTCGGAATTCGAAAAATTGAGGAAACTATAAATACTTTTGTTATCAACGATCTTTTTATGAATTGTCTACCGTACAAGATATTCGTGGTATCTTCCTGATTAAAACGACTCCAAACACGATACAACCACAGACATATTCTACAACACTTATACTTAAAGAAAATCGAACATTTTTGAAGATGAAGCTCGCAGCTCCTAGAACAGTTTCGCTGGAGTTTTTCGTATTTGCGAGACTGTTAAGCACGGTTAAAGTAAAAGTCCTTACGCGACCAAACACTCGTGTGGTTTATGCTACAGTCCATCCCCATAAAATATAGCTAGCTTGAGTTGATTGAAATACACCAGTAAAATCATCGCTGTTGCATTTTCGAATTGCATGGAAAATAAGAGGGAACAGAGCCTGTTTACTGTAAAATTGTTTGCACCATTCGTAAAGAATAAACCGACGCGCAATATAGAGGATACTCGTGTGTTTTACGCCCAGCGCTATCATACCGGAGAATTTGCCACCGAACAAACAAACAAACAAACAAGAAAGCGAGCTAATAAAAACGTGGTAAAAACATGAAACCGACACGAGGGATGAGAATACGAGTTGCCGCACGAGGCTGTTGGAAAACTGCATCGAACACCACGAGTTTCAAGATCGCGAGGAACAAAATACCTCTGGTTTCCCGTCGCGGGAGTGACCGTAAATCTCGCTCGCAGCATCTTTCGGCGATTCTGTATCAAGTAGCGCCCGGATTGTAAATTCCCGGGAAATTTACGATCACCCCTCCCGTCGTCCCGAAGAAATAAATTTTTATATACAGGTGGGGGAACGATTCGATCGAACCGGACACGAGGAGGCGACGGTTTACGATAAGTGGCCGTGCGATCGATATTAACTACCGCGACGAGTTGGAAATTGGTTCACGGGCCGGTGACTGTTCGATAGCGGGGAACGCTTGGAATTTCACCGTCTCCCCCCCCCCCCCACCCCGAAACTATTCTCGAAGTTGTACCTTGGCGAAATTTCGAGCGACGGACTTGCGGTTAGGTGTTGCTTCTCCCCGCGGAACTTGCGAGGAATTCCGCGAAATGCGCGCAGGAATTTGCACAGCAGCTCGTTTCTTCGCGGACAACGCGCGTTGTCGTCGAACTTGCGACCCGAGCGAGCTCCCTAGCTTGGCTGTTTCGTCTTTTTACTCGTGATCGGCAAACTAGCTCGTTAACGGAATACGCTAACTCATTTCTCGATAAGCAAAGATAAGGTTTTACAGTAGTCGTAAAAGATCAATCTTGGCCGCAGATGTTCAATATCATCTCTGGCAGGAACCATCCTAGATAAACAAACTGAGCTACCCTAGATAAATCTACATAGTTGTTTAGTTTAGTTTAGGGCTCAAACATACGCACGATTAACTGGACGTTGACAAAATACGAATGTTCACTCAAAGGGTACTGACGAGTACCAGCCGTCATTGCAGGGGTATTAAGCCCTTGCATTTCTGCCTTTGGGGGCTGGTACTATCGTAGTCAGGAACAGGCTTGCCATATTTCGCGCGGTACCAGGCCCCTTACCGCTGCGCCCGCCCCACTCTTCTCACTACACTGACGCGTACCGCGTGGAGCAAGCTAAGTTAGCGGTACGCGTCAGTGTTAGTGGGAAGAGTGGGGCGGGCTCAGCCTAGTACCATGGCGAGGGGCGCAGCGGTAAGGGGCCTGGTACCGCGCGGAATATGGCAAGCCTGCTCTTCAGGGCGAGTGCAGTCTAGATTGATCTTCTATTTAGCGCTTTTGATTATCGAAAAACCTCATCTTTGCATTATGGAGAAATGAGAAGGCGCATCCCGCACCCTTGCAATCCTGGAAACGAGAGTCTACTCTTTAAGGACACCTGAACCTGGCAACGTGGACCGCAGCGCTGAGGAGGTCCCCTCCAGAACCTTAATAATAACACCTATAGCTGTGTAGTGTCGGAGCTACAGAGCCGAAGCAAAGCAAAAAGCCCGAGTGGCCATTAGCGCAAAACTCGGGGTAGAGGGTCCAATTGTTTGGGAAACCCAGGAATTGGGGATCTCGTCGCCTCAAAGAGGTATTGACTCAAAGCTCTGCCAAGCGGCGATTATCTCTCAATTAAACAAAAGAGGAAAAGGGCAGCGGTGAATTCGTTGGACAGGTTGCCGGGAAATCTTGTTATCGAGTCGTCGGACGAAACGTTTTACGGTCTGGCAAGGGGGGGACAACAGTTTGCCAGCGGTTGGCATTTAAAATCTACAAGAGTCTGTTTTCCAGAGATCGAGTTTCGTAATGGCGGTGGCGTGTACGAGAGAAGATTTTGTTGGAAAGTAAATTCGACAGAGAAAAAGAGAGAGAATGGCGGGCGAAGAAGCGGGGACAAGTGGAAGATAAAAGGGAACTTTGAAGTTCGTAAGGTAAACGAGAGTTTTAAGGGCGATCCGCGACGGAACCGGCGCGGTGAGGATGTAAAAGTTTATCGCTGCGAGAGCTCGACGGGGTGACGTGTTCCCCTCCCACGGAATCGATGCAAAACTTTCCCCAAGTTCGAGTTGAGGACGCGGATGTTGAGTGTTTTTATCGTCTGTTTGCGAACGGCTCTTTGACAGGGCACGGCATGTTCCGGGAGAACCCAGTGATTTTTCAGATCCGCGTTCCAACCCTTTGTTCCGCGCACACCGATTCGCAGAAATATTTGATCGTTTCCGCGATAAACAACTCGGATTTCACTGCGCCGAATGCTCCAGGTTTTATTTCGCGGAAGCTGCGACGAGGTGCTCCGCGAGGAAATGGCGGTGAACGAGTCGCGATACTGTTTCTGTTTTCTTAGATCGAACAGTTACTGTATATTCACCATTGGGTACCGCAAAATTTTTAATTTCCTTCTCTGTTTGTATTTTCATATGTATTCCTCTAAACTGTGAAGTCATGAGCGAAACACTGTTAAGCTGAAGCATAAAGCATATTTGATCTTATAATTCTAGCATGTTTCGTGCAACTACTTATAATTGTGAACAGCGCAGGCAATCAAGTAATTTTCTCCGTCTTTATAAAGTTTCTCTAATTTTCACCACGGGGGATTTTCTATAAATCGTGTACCGTGGAGAAAATTTAAAAGACTATCGTGTTACATCTATTGATTCAGATCACAGAATTTAGGATCAGCTAATGACCCGAGTCTAAATATCTCATCTCGTCGACGACTATTTTTATTCCCGGACAGGCGGGGAACAAATTCCGGATTGTAGAGGACCGATAGAAGAGCCGGTCACTGGAATTTAATAGCTCATCTGGGAAAAAGGGCGAGCGCTATATTAAATTGGCTCGAAGTTTCCGGATAATAGTAATATCGCGGTTTCACCATGGGTGTAATACCGACACGTCTCTTCTACAATATCCGTGTTTTCCAACTTTATTTCCTTCCATTTTCCTTGGCTTGTTGTTTTCCGAAGGATGTTCGAAACTTTGAGCAACTGAGAATGAGACTGGCTTTGATGTTATGGACTAATGAATGAATGAACTAATTTTTTAATATCTGTATTTGTTCGAAAGATACTGTAGAGGTTCCGCAGGAGAATGTTTCTTCAGAAATGATTTTCTAAGAATTTGAAGGGAGCCATTACATGTTTTTTAAGGGTGAGTAGTTAACAATAAGTGTCTGGTAATTTTTCAGATGCTATTTTTAATATAATATATTATATCCTTTAAATCCTTTGAGTTCTGCGTTGAGTTCTAGTCAATTTATATAATTATGTAATGGATTGGAACGAAAGTTCGTAGCGTTTGTAAATCAAAATTGAAAGCTAAAATTCAGATATTTATTCATAGATTTATTCAATAACATATTTTCCATTCTGTTCTACTACTTTCTGCCATTTTCGAGGTAACTTTTCATGTTATTGAACAAACATATGAATAAATACCTTAGTTTTATCTTCGATTCTTAATTTGAAAACGCTACTAACTTTCCATCCAACCCAATATACACGGAATTTGAATTAAATATTGCTGCGAGTATCTCAAAAACATAGCCTCAAATCCCAAACTGGCAAATATAATTTTCTGACTTGTATCTTGACTTGTGTATCTCCAGGTCCCACGTATTTGAAATATTTAGTTTGTATTAAAAACTGACAGTTTCCAAAGTTTGCATTCCCTCTCCCCTCGGGGAGAAGAAGATGGCGAAGGCAAGCGATTGCGCGTATCGCTCGCGGATCTACATACTACAAGCTCGATCTGTCGATCGTGGTGCACGCAGTCGACGCCAACGTATTTGCCGGTGAAAGTGTTAGAGAGACAGAAAGAGAGCCCGTCACCTGGTGAGTCTACTGGTGTTAAGTGTATACCACAGCCGTCTACGGATCAAACAGTACTCACTGTCGAACAAGATCAGTCTCCTGGTTACCACCCTGGCTTCCAGGGTGTTTGGCCTACACGGCTTTTGCTGGTCCCCCGAATTCGGGGCTGCGGCCGTGACCGGCACGCTACCGGTCGTAGCCGTGCCCTGATTCGCTTGCGGCTCACCGCTCGGCGATACCGCGCCATTTGCACTCTGTTCAGTCTTTTCCTTCTTCGGCTCTGTAACAGAAAAAAAAAATGTCCAGACCGTCAGACCGATGAGCACACGATCTACGGAACGCGCGCGCGGATCTCAACTACACCGTTCAACAACAGGCGCCACTATGGGCCAAACCGACGAAATCTGTGGCAAAATCAAAGAACTTCCGATAGAAATGAGATAGAGCGATGAAATTTATTTTAAATGAAAGCTGAAACTCTGCAGAATATGGGATAATTATGGAGATTGTGGCGCGAACGTTTTTTAACCTTGAAAGAATTCGTTAAACTTGCACAGTTTCAAGAAAATTGTGGTTTTTCCAATAGCACGAGCGGAAAAAATTTTCTTTTAACGTGCGACACATCATTTCTTGTAGATTTCTTCACGCTGATTTCAAATCTGATTTCAAAATTTGTCCACGACCTCAGGATTTTGCGAGAAATCGATTTTTGCGAACACAAATTATGAAATCATCTTTTCGTTGAAATGATTTGGTAACCCACTAGTTTGAAGGGATATTGTATTCTCATATATAAAACACATTAAAAATAATCATAATGAAGTGTTTGAACGTTTACTTAAAATTAGCGTGATGAAATTTACGGGAAATGATGTGTAGTATGTTGAAAGAAACTATTTTCCGCGCGTGGTATTGGAAAAACCAGAATTTTCTTGAAATTGTGCAAGTTTAACGAATTCTTTCAAGGTTAAAAAACGTTCGTACCATAATCTCCATAAGTATCCTATATTCTGCGAAGTTTCAGCTTTCATTTAAAAAAAATTTCATCGCTCTATCTCATTTCTATCGAAAGTTCTTTGATTTTGACACAGATTTCGTCGGTTTGGCCCATAGTGAGGCGTCGACGAAAACCGTCATCATTCCGCAACGAACAGTCGCACCACGCCGAACCTGGGTTAAACTGTAACTTGGTAACCAGAAAATTTTGCCTTTTTCCTATGTGATCCAGTAGATTTGAACGAGAAAATGCCAAAAATCCACGTTACACGCAGATCTTTATGCAAAATAAAAAATATCTGCATTGATTGCAAGACGCAGGAGCCAAATATAAATTGCTTTCTGTTTCTAATTATCTTATTAAGGTAAAACTAATACACTGCTGGCCTTCAATCTTTTCAATATGTCCACTGTTTTAAATTGTACGTATCCATTTTTGTAAAAAATGCATAAAATCCGCAGTTTAGTTATGAGTTCACTTGGATTTTTGATATTTTCTCGACAAAATCTACTGCATTACATAGGAAAAAGGCAAAAATTTCTGGTTACCCAAGTTACAGAGCAGCCCAAACCTGCGCTCCTTTCAAAGCTTGAACCCTCTACTCCTGCACCCCATTGTTCATTTCCTTCTCAGATTTTTTTCACGTGACGCAGCGAATGCGAAACTACAAGAACGCGGTTTCTTCTCCAAAATTTTACACATTCAAACATCGTCGGACACGTCGTAAAATTTTTATTCTTGACTAAATCCACCACAGATTCGATGGCCGAAGCTTCCTCTTTACAACGACACCCTGGAACTTGATCTACCATTTTGTTTAGCCGTGCGAGGCTGTTTTTCTACGAGCTTGGTCCTCTTCTTTATGAAACAGATAACAAAATCAAGTTTCAGCGACTCATTAAAAAAGGGGAAGCTTCGATCTACAAATCTGTTAGTTCAACGTGTATCGACGCGAGAATAAGTTGATAAAAAAGAATAGATGAAACATCTTAGAGGCTTCAAGCTCGAAATTCGACGGAGATTTATTGTACGATTCGTTTTCACGAAATTAGAACAGTTCAAGCATCGACGATCGTTCGAAAACCGGAAATTTAGTGTGGCAATTATGCTTCTCGAAGCCACTGCAGCTCCAATCTTAATTAAAAACGTCCTTTCGTTCAATGTCCTCTCTTGTGTACACCGTTTTCTTTGTGCGTTTCATTTGTCGAAGACGATTTCTCTATCCGGGAGAGCTCGAACAATATCGCGGAGGCGTGGTTACACGACGAGCGGGAAGCCGCAGGTATTCCGCCCTTGTTATTGGGACGAATCAGAGCGAATCGATGGATCTCTGCCCATCTCGTAATCTCTTTCTGTCGAGCTCTTCAAGGGCGGCTAGTCTGCTGGTTCGATCATCTCGGTGTATTCCCACGGGAAACGTGAGGTGCGGAGACCGAGAGAAATATGCGAGTTTTGAAGCTTTTTTTGTTGAAAAATCGAACCAGGAGCCTGAAATATGGCGATAGTATCTTACGCCGGAAGACTTATGCTACCATTCCTACACATCAAACTTGTAGTTTCTGGAATTTATTCACGGCGGGTTGGAGAGGTAGTGGGACTCACGATTTATTCAAGCGGTTATCGTATTTGTAGAAATTGTATACCTACTAGAAAGCATAAAACAGTCGATGTTTTTGTAGGTTTTCTTTCGAAGTACAGTCAAATCTTGATCTTAGACGGGAACTGTACGATCTAAGAAAATTGCCTATCCCCTCCACACATATATTTCATTTAAATATGGATTATTTCATTTAAGTGTGAATGATATACAATATTCAAACTTGTTTTAATTTTAATGTTACGCCGGTATTTTTAAAGATTTTAATTCGTACGTATGTAACATGTTTAATACAAGGTTTAATAAATGTGCAGCAGTATTACATTTGTGACACTTTTAGGTTCTCTTTGGATTCACAGTACAATTGTCATTCGTATTAAAATTCCTTCATTTAAAGGATTCATTTTTAAATTACTCTTTTCAGATTATTACAGGCACGAGCCCTTAAATCGTTAAAGCTGGTCTCCGTGTTTCTTTTTGCGAGTCGTTTCCCCTTTTATATCATTCATAACAGATTTTCATCGCGTGTTCGCGAATCACGTTCACAGGATTGCGATTTCTCTGCGAGGTATATGTGTGAGGATAATAAAGCACCGCGTTTAGGGTTTTCGCGTAAACCGTGATTTACCGAGCGTTGGTGTCCTTGCGGTAAGCTTTATTGGCGAGACAAAAAGCGTGTCGCGGTGTTCAGTACATTAGTTTGAATTAGGCTTGGCCGCGACGTGAGTTTGTCATCGTTTCCGGTTTAAAAACCCGGCCGCGGAAGTCGTTCGTTCGAATCCACTTTGTCCCGGAAATTATCTTCGCTTTATGACGTCCGAGGCAGCGGAGAATCATTTTTACTTTGCGCGAGTAAAAATTTGCGGAAAATGCTCGGGGAAGGTTAATCTTTTACAGTGACACACGGAAATGGGATTAACTCTCTGGGATTTACAATAATTATAGAGCAACGCGTATGCTTTGCGCGAGCACTTCGCTAATGAAGAATTATGCGCTTTTGGATGGCGCGAATTTTCTGTTCGCTGTTTCTATGGATTAGATTCTGTAAAGGTTTCATTTGGTTAAAAGTTGTTTAAAGAAAATGGGGACGACAGATTTTATAAAAAGGTTGTTTTTTGTGATTTTAAAGTGACGGACTGTGAATGCTCTTGTTTGAATGTTTAATTATTGTTGCTTCCTTTCGGTAACTGGTGCGAGCATTTTACGTTGCGAAGCTTTTACACGGACAGTCGACGGCAAAAGCGAAAAACAAACATGCAAATAAGGTTGACATTAATTAATGTATAGACAAGTTAACAATAAGAGGTTGTAAGGTAATTTCTACACTTAATTGTTACTGGGAAAGCGAGAAAGTGTATCGGAGAAGGGAATTCGAAAAATATGTTAAACAGCAACACGAACGTGTGTACAAATGTTATTAATGTTGTCGTACATGTTTCTTGTATTTCATATTTACATAAATGCATAACGATCCGCAGTCTGCTTATAAATATTGTATTTATCGCAGATGCTATGTTTCAACATATGTATAAGGAACAGATAATATTTGTATAATGACGATGATAATAATTGTTGCGATCCAGGTAGAAAGTCTTGCATAAAGATCCGCTGTTTAGTTATAATATGTGAAATATCATAATTAGACGGCGGATCTTTATGCAATTATAGCAAAATTGAGTAGACGAAATTGAAAATTGTAGGAAAATTTTAAAAATCGAAGATGTCGATACATGATTTCTCATCTATTAAAATTATTGAGGGAAAAAATAACATTCTATTTGGTTTCTATTCCTTGCAATCGACACAGACAATTTCTATTTTGCATAAAGATCCGCAGTCTAATCATCATGTTATTAAATATTATATTTATCGCAGAAACCACATATATTTGAACATATAAGGAACAGACAATATTGTTATAAATGGACAAAATAATTAATTACGTATTTATTGATACCGTAAACCTAGTTTGGTTTATATAGCATACATTATTATAACACTTTACAAAAAAATAGAGAAGTATATAACATAATATGTACAAAGTGGTGGACAAAATAATTTTTTTAATGGACAAAAAAACATTACAAGAATTTCAAAACACTTTCATATTATTTTCAACCTATGAAACATATTACCAAAGAAAATACACTTCTGTTTCACTCCAATTTGATGCGATTCAAGTAGAAAATTTTGATTTTGCATGGAGGTCTGCTGTCTACAAAAATTACCCACGAGAATTCCAGTAAATTTTTACCGAATTTTTAGGGAGACCACAGTGCGAGACTTCACAGTTTGACGAAAGAGGATAGCCCATTTGAGGATGAGCGAAAGTTGCAAAATACGAGTGGCCTCGTCGAAATTTCGAAGAGGGCGCGCGGAAGCCGATTTTACTTTTTCAGGGGTTGGCGATCGCATATTTCGAAATCCAAAAAAGGTGGATGCGCGGCTGCGAGTGGAATGGATTCGTCAGCCGGTACGAAATCGTCCGGATAGAAATAAATTCACGGATCACGACTGGTGCAGATGCGGGGTCCGGATCGTTGACCATGCCTCCGGCTCTGTTTTCGTCATTCCTCACGTGTCGGTGGAACGTGTATCAAGCGTCACCGGTGACTAACTCCTCTGTTTTTGCACCCGAGGGAATTTCGCCTGCGAAACTGCGAACGTAAACACCGGCCGCCACCATTCGTTTCCTCCCGAATTGTACTATTCCGTCCCGGCGGGAAACCACGACAAAATCCTCTCAACAAACTCTCTCATTCGCCATCATGAGAGAAGAATGTCGCGAAATCGGATCGACCTTGACGCTCGAAACAATTTAGGCGACGCGACGAGCGGAAGCTTGCGCTCTCGTTCGCTTGTTAGCGGGCAACAACTTTTTCCACGAAGGAAAACATCGGGAAAAAGTGCTCGCGAATATTCGCACAAAACATCGAACTATCCTAGCCAAATATTTAATTAATTTTACAGTTTTGATACAATCATTAAGTTACTCTATATAAAATTTCAATTAAGTCTTATTCTTTCCTTATAAATTCTATGAAATCTTATTTAATTCATCGTACAAGGATGTTTAATATAAATGAAATCAGTTCAATCAATTTAACGAACGTCAATCAAATCAGTTTGATGAAAGTTCAAAATATCCTTCTGGTCAGATCGTGTTAATTTATAACTTGTTAATCATGATGTCAGCTGAGTACAATTTCAAAATGTCGTTTCGGTCAGACTGTGTTAATTTATAGGAGTTCAATCATTTTGATAGACTGTAGCAACATTAAAGAACATTAAAGAAGTGAAATAATCACTTTCTGACACGAACGTCGAGAGGTACAGTAAATCGAGCTCCCAACGAACATAAATTATAGTGACACCGAGCCGTTGGGTCGGGAAAAAAAGAAGCTAGAAATTCGAACTATTGGCTCCGCGCAAAATATCCACGTGGAAATTCTTCCGCATACTTCTCTCGAGAATATCTCGGGCGACGATTTCCGTCAGGCTGGCCGACCTTCGGTCCCTCTACATTGTTGTCGTTATTAGTAACGTCGACTTTCGGAATTCCATTGGCGCTTTTCCAAATCGCCGCCGAGGAACCCCGAGGAGAGAAGCCAGAGTGTATCACGGGCTATTCACGAGAGCCGACGGAAATCTCATTTCGTACGGTGATCCGTCAGCCCGACGACGGATTCCCTCGTCGCATATCCGAGCGTCACTGACAATCCGTAAAATTTACTCGTCATCTTGGTATTTCTTCATTTAAATGCCTCGCCCTCGGAATACCGATCCAGCCGACTACCATTCGATCCAATTTTAGCAGACACGTGTATTAAGTATTTGTTTCTTGCACGCTCGAAAGTATCGGCAGCGGCGCGATGTTATTTGTCCAGTTGTACTAAAATGTCGTTTGTTACCTGTCTATATTATCTGTTCCTCATATGTTCAAATCTAGCATCTGCGATAATAGATTATTTAATAACGTGAAGATACATCACTAGACCGCGGATCTTTACGCAGAATAAAAATATTCTGCATCGATTGTGCGAAGCAGGAATAAAATATATAAATTGATTTCATCCCTTAAAATGACTTTGTTACCGTAAGAACAATAAGGTTTTCATCTTAAAGATAGAATACTAATCCTCTGGGAGACCACGGTATTCCGATACAATGAAATACCACGAATTCCTACCTAATTACGAGACCCCATAAAGTCAACCCTTTCCAACATTCAAGAGGAAGCCAATAAAAATGTAAAGCTTGCGAGTAAAGCGTTTCAAAGATCACGGACGATGGATTCTCACCTCGAAAGCTCCTATGTTTCACTTCTATTTATAAGGCAGAAGCTCAACTATCCAAAATGAAATTATTAGATCAATTTATACCATTCACTTGATTCGCATTCTTAACTTCTTTCGAACATTCCGATTATTTAGTTTGATATTATGTTCTTAAAGGTACCCGAGAAAGCCTGTATGCCAAACACTATCTCTTTGAAGATCTCAAAATCACCCGATCTCCCATAGTAGATCTAATTAAAGAAATTGAACGAAGGGTCATGGCTGCTTGGAATGCGAAATGGATTAGCACTCCTCTCAATAAAATATTCAATATTCGACAAGACATTTATAAAAACAATTGTCCACCACTCAAAAATAGAAAAGATCAAGTTGTTTCTACACATTACACACATCTATAAAATTTTAAAAGAACCCCAACATTTTGTAAATCTTACAATGTCCCATTATCCACCGAACATATGTATATTACTTGAATGTCCAACTTTTCGCTCGAAATTTTTCTCCGGGAGGCCAGAAAATTGCGTTCGAAATGAGACAGGGAAAATTCCTCGGTCGCGAAACCGCCCTATAAAGCGTCCCTTCAGCACCCAAGGGAGAAACCAATAAAAATGTAAAGCTCGCGGGGGTAAAGGCGTTTCAAAGATCACGGACGATGGGTTCTCACCTCGAAAGCCAACGCTTCGGTTCTATTTATAAGACAGAAGGTCCACACCTCCTTCGTGCAGAACGAGACGCGTTAGATTTATCACCGGCGAAACGGATCGATCCTTGACTCGCGATCACCGCCAAAGATCGCTCTTTTCTCTCGGGAAAGAGATCTCGATCTTATC
Source organism: Lasioglossum baleicum (assembly GCF_051020765.1). NCBI lineage: Eukaryota > Metazoa > Arthropoda > Insecta > Hymenoptera > Halictidae > Lasioglossum > Lasioglossum baleicum. Next base: position 9,493,037 of record NC_134929.1, read on the forward strand.
GGACAGTTCCCCTGAAAACCGTGTGCGTCGTTCCGCGTTGACGGGACGCGCGGACCAGACTGTCAGAAGCTAGAAACGCGACCGTGCTCGAAATAGTTTCGCAGAGAAACGCGTCGGCCGACGGATTGCGCGACGGACACCGACGCCGACCTTCTCGACGAGCGTGCCTCGTTACCCCAGATTCCTCCTCGTTGTCGTTGTCATTAGCTGTCGCGCGAGACAACGACGCGCCGCGATCTCGTCGAGCGTTCTACTCGATTTCACCGGGGACACGCGTGTGCTCGATCCCTTTCAATCCTCCTCGCATGGAGGATTGTGGCACAGTGGGCCAAACGGCAATTTTAACGAGGAATAATGCAAAAATTAACCCATGGCAGTCAAATGGTGACTGTGGTTAGATTTACAAAATAAACAATTGAAATTTTTATTACAGGTACAGATGAACAATTTAAAAATCGTCATCTTTACTTTTTCCTTCGCTATTGTGACCAATAACATATCCATATATCCATAAAATTTAACCCTTAGCACTCGAATGGTGACTCTGAGGCACTACTAAAAATTGCTGTACGATTATTCAAAATATTGTTTACATTATTGAATATGTATATCGGTATCTAATCAATTACTACACATTTAGGTATTTTGTAGGAGGTATTATACCAATTTCATATCCATAACATTTCAAAAATCATAGGGGATGGAAATATTCTAGGTCGGAAGAAATGTTTAATTTTCGTGTTAAAATAATTCCGTGTGCAAAGGGTTAATATTATACAGTGAGTATAAAAAGTATTCGCGTACGCTCTTCAAAAAAAGAATAACTTTTTTTTATAGTTGTACCAAACGACCTGATTTTTCAGCATGTGTGTAACTACTCTATGCAGATCTACAAAACATATATTTTAGATTTTATTTAAGGGCCCAAAATAAAAAAGTTTTAAAAGATGCCGCTTCTATTTTTGCATGTGCACCTTGTAAATGATAATTTTTGGAAAATGTTTTTTGCATATTATTTCGTAAATCAATGTTTCTAATTGATTATAAAAAATCAGGTCGTTTGGTACAATTATGAAGTACGAAAACTTTTTACACTCACTGTATGAACGTTTGTTTAATACATTCATGTTCCACTTTGATGTTGAAACAAATGTGCGTAGATAGACAAACGTTTGTATTCATATATAAATATAAAAAATTAATTTTTTAATAAAAGCAATTCGGAAGATTGTGCGACACCCTGTATACTTTGCCTAAAAACCCGGAATCTACCAACGAATCTCTCTATCGCATCCACACCCGATACACAAGGATCACGATACGAATCCAAGAGCACGACCTGAAAAACCTCCCCAAAGATCGACACGCGGTATTTTCCCTGCGGTCGTCATCCACCGTCACTTTTTTCATCCCCCGTTATCAGAAAATCCCCGTGTCACGATGATGAGGGCGAAGATCGGCGAGAAATAGTCGCGACGTGTCATTCGCACGGAAACACGACAATAACTGGGGGATGGAACGTTATCGATCGTTCCATCCCCGCCGCTTCTCGTGTCTGAAGCGTCCTATCCGAACGATAATACTAAACTGCAGATTCGCATCATTGGGCCGGCAACGCGTGCAATAAAGGCCAACGTTATCCGACGGTGGCATTGTTTACGGGCCGCTCGAGTTTCGAGGATGCTTCGACGATTTTTAGCCCCCACCATCAACCCCCCTCCGATCCAGCAGAAGTGCACAGTTGAGGGTTGAAGCTTCGGGACCGTTTAACGGCGGTTTCCCAACCCCCGAAAACCCGGAAGTTCTCGTGATTGCACTCGGAGAACGGGCTAACCTGGCCTTCGACTACCATGATTTCTTTTATTACACTGAAACTCTCTCTGCCATGATTCCTCTCATTATACCATGGCTTTACCGAGTACACTCCTCCACAAAATTCAAGGAACACGCGTGTTCTACTTGCGATCGTTTCAACCCTTCTATCAATTACCAACATTTTGGTTTTCCAGTTGAAATTTTATAAATTCATACGACTCTGTAGCGTCTAAATAATTTTGTCTTTAATCTTAATGCAAAATAAAAATTGTCTGCATCGATTGCAAGAAATAGAAACTAAATTAGATGTGTTATTTCTTTTCTTAACACTAAACCTACCGAGCACTAAAAGCGACTAAAATGTTCTACCTTACAAAAATGACAAGGCTCTATTTATTTAGATTTCGTGCAATTTTTATTACAATATGTGCTTGGATAAAGAAGTTTATCGAATCAATTTCCATGAAAGCAACTTCATAGTTTCAATAATTCTAAGATGAAAAATATAAAACCGGTCATTTGATCGGCAGTGGTAGGTTTAGTGTTAATGATTTTAATAGAGAAGAAATCATATATTGACATCTTCAATTTTTGAAATCTCACAACAATTTTGAATGTGATTTTGTTATCTTATCTAACTAGGAATATTTTCATAAACTTTTGAGGAGTCCTTATAAAATGATTTCACCCTGCCATGGTTTCTTTCATTATACAGTTTATCTTCAATGGTGATTTTCGTTCGAGTATTGCAAAAATAATAACAACTATAAAATTCCTTCCACTTCGGTCGAACTTTTGAGGCTAACTTGAAGTTATTTTTCAGACTATTGCGCTGCATATTGGTGTCGTTAAACTTGTGGAGCAGAAACGTTTCCCTTGCTAAAAGTATTAAAGATATTTTTATGCTGGAAACAGTATTTCAGAAAGTGAAGGGAGCGATGGAGTGGCACGTGCACGGACCATTAGTATTTTGTCGTGGCGCTTGCATGAACTATTATGCTCGTAAGAGAAAGGTGTTTCCCGAGAACGCAAAGCTGCAAAAAGTTTCTCAAATACCCAGCACTAAAATAGTAACGTAAAACACATTTCTCCTATCAAGGGCTGAGAGGACTGCGAGCGCTGAACTTGATGGCATTTGTGTGCACCTGGAGTCCTGCATTCATTTGCTCGGGAAAAACAGGTTCATGGAAACTGTACCTTCTGTGTTAGATACTCTGTGACTGATACTCGCCATCAATTTCTTCAATGTCCTAGATTAAGTAATTTTTGAACGAAAAATATGTTTAATAAATCTTTTCATAGAATGACAAGTATTTCATCGACTAAAATCGTATAAAATAAGGATTATAAGTAACCAAAAATTTTTTCTCTTGTTGGTAAATGTTAATAATTTTGTTCGCCGAATTTTGTTTCTTTATATTTTGTGTACATTATGTTAAATTTCAATAATGATCACCTTTTTATAGAAAATTTTAGAAAACTGTTATCTATTTTTTATGGAAAAAGTAGAATATTTTAGAATAACTGTTATGTTTGGTCCCCGCATAAAACTGTCGAAAAGATTCGTTCGTTTATACTGAAACAATTTGGATGTTTCAAGAGTATTAAAACGATACAGGACTTGCGACCCTTTTATGATTGTATTTGTCGGACTCCCTATGAAGAAGCTGAACCGTGGTAATTCTCATAAAAAAATAGAATAAAGAGGTGCACTGTTGAGAAGAAAAAAGAAAAACTCCGTTCATTTACGTTGAAATAATGGGGTACTTCGAGAGGATTAAGTTTATTCAGCGCAGAACAATTTGTATAAAAATGTGGGCCGAATTTGAAAGTCGGCTTGCATTGAAGATCGAAAACGCGAAGCTTTTGTGAGCGCTCCCATTATCCCCACGAAATTATTCCACGCACAGTCAGATAAAATGGCGGTCCATTCGAACAAATTTTCTCGAAACAATTCTCGCGCGCGGCCTAGTTCTCCTCCTTTTTTTTCCATCGACCTCGTTCGCGGAATGCCCTTTGAAGACGAAAAACGATGGCTCACGGCAATCCGGCACGTTGAAAAGAACATAATCGATTTATACGGGGGCGTTTCCATTTTTTTCCGAAATCGTCGGACAAACCTGTTACGTTGTCTCTCTCTCTCCCTTTCCGGCTTTGATAAGTCGATCGCGAAGTCATTCGTCGACGGAAAGAGCAAACCAGCTCGAAACAACGGTCGAGATATTGCTTTTAGCGGAATGTTCGAAGGAATGAATTCCAGGAAGGAATGAAGCACAGAGCGCTCTTCGATAAATCAATTATAACTTTGACGAGTTTCGCTTGTTTCTCTTTGTCTTCCAGGTGTGCGGGAGTTTTCCGCTCGTCCGGGATCAAGAATATCAAATTAATATTACATCTGCAAAGATGGAACAATTCAGTGAAGTCTTGAAGAAAACGGGAACTGCACGATCTTTAAAAAAAAACGAATATCGCGAGGTCACAAAGAAATAGAGTAGAAGTACGGGGTTGTTCGTAACTATGTCGTACCCTTTTTTTTCAAAGTTATAACAAGAGATTGGCATTATATTCATAGAACTACTAGAATTACTAGATATCTTATCTCAGCAAGAATAAAAGATCTGCGAGCATATAAAAACATATACGGCGCACTCAAGTGCTTTCGGAAGCGACTGTACACGCCAGGTGAGAATACGGACGCAGTAGAACAGACATAATCGCGGGTTGTAACAAGGAAAACGTACACGACTGAAACTTGCTGGATAAATTGAATCGTTCTGGAGAACTTGCAGTGATGTTCGCGCTCGGCTAATTCGCGCAGTATTCCCGCAACGAGACTTAAGTTTTAGCAGACGGCCGTGTTTATTAGCTTGCACGCCGTAACAACGGCTGTAACAAATTTAGTGATTCTGTCCAGTGGTCTGACACGGGAAGAAACTTCGCGAATAAACAACGACTACGTCTTCGTCCCTCGTGTGCATCATCGGCAGTCCATTAAACGCTGCTCCGTTTTAGTTAGTCGATACATAAACCACTTCCACTGTACTAAACCAAACAGAACCCTTCGTGTACACGAAACTTAACACCAGTTTCATAAACTATATTATTGTGTACTATTTTCGAGAAGTATACGGGTTGCACCAAACACGCACTGGTCACTCATAAAAAAATCGACTGATGAATCGACTTGATTATAAAACAAAAGCGACCACAATTACGATTATGAAATTTCGCGCTCGCGAAAGAACTGCGTTTACGGAACCTTTAAATGTACACAAAATAAATGACCCCCGCCGATTGTGAATACGAAATTTCGAAAAAAAAATTTTTTCTGTAAATGATACGCGTTACACTTGTGTTATATGATTACGAAATATTGCAACAAATCGATTGTTACGATAAAATTTTGGTAACAAAGGCGATCCAGATTGGGCGCCGAAAAAAGAAGGTTCGAGAAGAAGTATCAAAAGCTCTCGTGATTTATTTAAACATATTGCAACGAATTGCAGCAATTTATTACGTCATTTGTAATGAAAGATTATTTGATGTTACAGGATCGGATTTTTCCAAGATCCCTGTTTTATCACGGACACTATGTTAAACTGAAGCACTTCAATTTAACATGCACTATTTCATATATTGGATGATTGCAAAAATAGACAGCGTATTTTATGCATTTCTGACAGAAATGAGTGCAATTTGGAACAGTGAAACTATTAGGAAAATTTAAAAACACTGCTATTTTATTTTCAACCTATTAAACGTATTAAGAACGAAAATAAGTTTTTATTTCACTCCGGTTTGTTGCAATTCAGGCAGAACGTTTCTATTTTGCATAAAAATCCGCTGTCTACTTATACAAAAAAATGCGATTATAAAACGACACTGACAATATTTACGACTACGTGATTAACCCTCGCAAGGTAATAGTCTCGTTTTTAATAAATTTGGGATACAGAATAACAGGATAAAAAGTAAGCAAACAGATTTAATTTTATCCTTTGGGACAATTGGGGTCTCTGAGACCCCACATCACCTTGCGAAGGTTAAATACACTGATTCATAATTAGACAGCAGATCTTTATGCGAAATAAAGATTTTCCAGCAGAATTGCAACAAATCGGAGCGACATCGAAATTTATTTTCTCTCTTAATATGCTTAACAGGTTGAAAATGATATAAACGGTATTTTTAAATTACACCTACACATTTCTGTGATAAATGCATAAAAGTCCGCTGTCTACTTATACAAAAAAATGCGATTATAAAACGACACTGACAATATTTACGACTACGTGATTAACCCTCGCAAGGTAATAGTCTCGTTTTTAATAAATTTGAGATACGGAATAACAGGATAAAAAGTAAACAAATAGATTTAATTCTATTCTTTATGACAATTGGGGTCTCTGAGACCCCACATTACCTTGCGCAGGTTAAATACACTGATTCATAATTAGACAGCAGATCTTTATGCGAAATAAAGATTTTCCAGCAGAATTGCAACAAATCGGAGCGACATAGAAATTTATTTTCTCCCTTAATATGCTCAATAGGTTGAAAATGATATAAAAGTCTTTTTTACACCTACACATTTCTGTGATAAATGCATAAAATCCGCTGTCCACTTACAATAAATACAACGATGCAGTGTTGAGCACGTTTTGTGGTCGGATATTGTGTACATTTGTCGTTGTTCGATCCGATTCGCAGCACGTGCGACTCGTGTCGGCGGACAGAGTGCACGTTTTCCGAAAATTTTCCGTCGAGCACGCGCGGCCCGAAGAACATTTCCATCGTTCCAAATACGAACTTCTTCGACCGCGATTCAGACACTGGTATCTTTGTGACGTTCGTTGGTCGCTTCCGCTGAAAATAAACGAGCGTCAGCGCTGCTGGTGATTTCAATTTCCCACCGTGGCCCGCCGAAACACAGAGGATACCATTGTAGCCGGGTACGTGTTTCCAATCCGTAACACGCGTCGCGATTCCAAGCTTGGACGCGACGAGGAAACGAGAATTCGCATGCGTGTACCGCGGCAATGCGAAATGATGCACTTTCTGGCCGGGTGTGTCAGTTGCTTGTTTCGAGGAACTGACTGCGACCGATGACGCGATACATGCAGGAATAGACCGAATGTACAATCACAAGGCATAATATTAACTCTACATAAATTTACTTAAATTTTATAAATAATATTATTTCCTCTCAGTAATATTGATTTTATATAAATTTAATTTTTTAATTAATATTATTCCTCTCAATTTTATAGATAATATTATTCCTCTTAAATAATATTAATTCTATATAAATTTACTTAAATTTTATAAATAATATTATTTCTTCTCAGTAATATTGATTTTATATAAATTTAATTTTTTAAATAATATTATTCTTCTCAAATAATATATTAATTCTATATAATTTACTTAAATTTTATAAATAATATCAAAAATTCATTTAATTGTTAATAAATTTATTTCTCAATAAAATTTTTATAGAAAATTAATTTTTAATTCTAAAAAAGCTTCCTCATTTTTTTATTATTTAGTGTTTTTAATGCACAAATCAAGTTATTATGATTAATTTGGTAGATAATTTTTACCTGAGCAAAAATCAGAAAAGAGAGAAAATTACAGCTCAAGTGTTCCCACGGAGGAAGAAAGTTCAAGCTATCATCCCAGTGTCCCCGTAGTAGGGCAGGTTCATTGTCCCGATACCGACACGAAAAAGAGGCTCCATTCACCGAAAGAGCAAGAGCCGCCGCCTGCTGTTGCACTGGGCTATCAAACTATTCGCGGAAGCTCGAAACCGTGAAAGAAATTACGTGTTCCGACGAAGCCGGATGAAGCAGGAGGAAGAGTTCCGTGGTTATATGGATCGCGTTCCCGGGGCAAGAAAAATTGAAAGAGTCTCGGGGACAATTTTTATTGGCGGTACACGGGGAAACATGCGTGGGTGGGTGGAATCACTTTTTCGCGAGAGATGAGAACCCTGGGCCCGGGGCTGCGTCTTTTACGACGAGATTACTCGGCTCTTGCGCCTTCATCCGACCTGGTGGTATCAGCAAAACCCGCGGCGGGCAAAACTGATGGCCGCTGAATCATCCCGTGGGGGATCCGCGCTGCGCTTGTTCTCGCTAGACCGTGATGAAGAAGCGTTATCGCGCCTCCCCCGCACTTGATTATTCTCCAGCCGTCTCCTCCGTCTCCTCTCTCTCTCTCATTACCCTCCCACCTTATCGTTCCGCCTTGTGCCCCCATTGCTACCAGCCAAGGAAGAACGTTCTTCATGCTCGAACGGTATTTAAAGTTTGCTCTTAATTAGAGACGCTACCACTCGATAGTCGGGACGCGACAACCTCTTCTCTGCTATCCACCTACCCTTTCTCTTCTTCTCTATTTATTTCGCCTCCCTGTTGACTGCTGAAACGAGTTTTAATCAATTTCGACTTTGATTAGGTCGCCTCCCCTGAACTTGGGTTCGGTAGTTCCAGAAACAGACCTCGTGGCAAACCTGACGCTACCAAATAATTTGCTTGTGCAGTATGTCCTCGACTTACGCGGCTAAGGATGTTCTGGAGGTACAATGGGAGACAAAAGTACAAGAAATTCGAAATCCATCAATACATGGCAACGAAAGCCATCGATGAGTATATTTCGCATTAAACTTTTGCGAATACTGTACCCTCTGTAGCTATATTCAGTGGTCTACACTTGTCACGTTTCCATGCTAGTGAGAGACAACACGATAAATTTGACGTTTTGTAACAGTTTATAATTTTTTTGCTCTGTAACTGTTTTAGTGAATCCTAATAAATTTTGAACATAATTAATTACATAATTTTTACTACATGTAAAAAAACACTGGAGTTTCTAGTTGCGGTTTTTTTCAAGGTTTAAATAGGGTTTGAAGTGGAATTTTATGAATTCTCCATAAGAAGACGTGTTAAAATGTGCAAACTTTAAGTTGCCACAATTCTTAAACGGTGCAGTGAATCGAACCCAAACTTTGTCAAATTTCTTTGTCAGTATCTTGTCAAATTTTCAAAAATTTTGTTGCGTTTTTATATACCTTCAGAACATCCTTAATTCGTTCCAGCAAGGTTATTATGTAATACGATCTGCTTTGTACATACTACAGGGTAAATAACTCGTAAGTTATTTGTTGTACGAAAAATATTTCGAACAAAAGCTGCATGGTATCCTGGGGGACATACAGTGCTCTAATCTGTTCTTTATTACTTTGCTTTTTTAGCGAGATATGAGGGTCGCCTTCAGTTTTATAAATGGAATGTCTACTATTTTTTCTCGAATTCGGATGAATTACGAAATTCTGCGTAAAAAGGTATCATACAAAATGCACTTTGTGTAATATACAGTAATGTGTAGACTGCGGATATTTATGCAATTATGTAGAAATTGGTTGGGTGAGATATGAAACGGTAAAAGATCTAAAAAATTCAAGAATCTTCTAATGTTGCTTTTAATGTAACAAAGTAGTTAAGGGATGAAATCAGTTTTTATGTTACTCGTGTTTCCCACAATCAATGCGAAACATTTTTATTTTGCATGAAGATCCGCAGTCTAGTAATCTATATAAATAAAAATGTAAATGTACGTTTGTTTGTAATCGAACATCTCCGTAACGGATCAACGTAGAAAGCTGGGATTTCAGCCATTAGACGCAGCGTTTCTTCGCGAAGGCTTATGAGAAATCAGCATGCGAAAAAGTCCGTTCGATCAAGAGTTTTGACGACTTTTTCCATCGGCTACAACGCTAACTGCTTAATTCAAGTTGTGTTAATGTGGCGCGCGTTTGCGAAAACATTTGATATGGTTTCAATGCGTCACGACGAGAATCTTCTCAGTGGTCTTCTGCTTCAAATTATATCGTGAAATATATGTATATAAATAGAAAGATTGACCTATTCGGAGTGATTCGTTCCGTAAGTTTCTCATTGCATTGGAATTCAGCTGAGTAGATTGATCTGCGTTTGAATTGAAATATTTGGTTAGTATTTTTAAATTACTAAGTTCCTTTTTAGTTCGTGTTTTTTCCTTATTTAATGTTTAGCAATTTTACATCTGTGACAGGTAAAAACATGCTTTTAAAAAATACCGAGCCACAGCAACGCGTGGCGGAGGAAAGCTAGTGTGTGATAATAACTTTGCGGAAACAATCGACTGCTAAAATGATACTTTATTTGTTAAAAAATAACATGTAATTCAAATATCTTTTCAAAAATACCATAAGCTTGAAGATTGAGACCTCCGCTTTACAACGACACCACGTAAATTGATATTATTAGCCGCGTCTGATGTGTAAGATTTTTTCCACCTAGATTGGGCATTCGGTACACTGTGCGGTGGCAGCGAGAGATCGATCGAGCAATGGAGGCTGCCATGGCGAAATTACCGAGCCTGTGTGCCGTTGCACTGACAGGCCTGGTGCAATGTTATCGTTCGCTGCCGGTTCGCGAGAGAGATAGAGAGAGAGAGAGAGGAGATGCCATCGGTGCACGCTGCGGCGCATCGCGTTTGCACTCCGATCGATCCTACGTGTTAAGGGCCTGCTAAGCTTGATTCACGTTACAACCGTTACCGCCGACGTCCTCCAGTCCCACGGAAAAAGTTATTACGTTGATCTAACCCTTTAAGCCCTCACCGGTACTTCGCTGCACTTATCTGACCCCCATTTGTTACATCTTTCTGGTTCTCCTGACGTGGAATTTCATTTAGCTGACTATAAATGTTGTCCTTCTATTAAGCGCGCCAACCCACGGGGGAGAACATTTTTCAGATTACGTCGGAAATTATTCATGACAATTTATCGTCCGGTACATTAATTTTTTGGAAAATGCGCAAGCACTGTGGACATTTTTAGAGTTTTTCTTTGACACTCGGTATGCTAGCATGCATATTAATCTTCTTGCTTGATTATACATTTCTATTTTCTAGAAATAAAATTTTTAGACTGTTACTTGAATGTACATGTTAAGAGAATTGCAGAAAATTGGGTTCAGAACCAGCTTCTCAAAAAAAAAATCCAAGTCTCCAGGTCCGATATTAAAATAGTTATAATCTTTTTTAAAGTGTCCCGACATTGATGAATAAATCTGGTGAAACACACCGTTTCGGAGACGTATTTGTGTGTCGATGGAAAGCCGAAGACAGTTGGCGGGTTTCGTTTAATCGGCCGAGGTTTCCGTCGATCTCGAGAACTTTTCAATCGCGGCGAACGGAAACGTTTGACTCGGCAGTAGTTTCGGTCGGTGTAAGGTCAGACGCGCCGTAATGCGGCTTCCAGCGGTTCTGCTGCGCGAACGCCAGATGAAAGGCAAACGTTGCCCGTGTTTCAGCAACTCTGATCACACCGCCGCGCCGCATTGGTCGGATCAGAATTAGCTAACCGCTGTTCCGTCGCACCTTGGATGAGTTCCCGACTACACCACGACGATCGAATGCCGTCGGAGTTCAGATTTCGAACGACAATGCTGAAACGTTCTATTGTCGCGAACTGCCAGTGTACTCAAAGTTCTGGGACTTTCCTGATTTAGCCAGGCTTCTTTCAAAATGCTCCCCCTTTTCATCAATTTAATCTGTCAACTGTTCTTGAATTCACGCGATATACCAATTAGTCGTCCCATTTATTATGAGACTATGGATTTTGTACATTTATAGTCAACAATAGTGTCTGATTTTGCAAAAAGAATAAAACAAGATGAATGGCCTGCCAATAGCGGAGGAGACCCGCGTAAATAGGTTTGCCGGATGAAAGATTGCGGTCTTGAGACGGTTTTAATTGGCCCGAGAGAAGAGGAACGATCGATAAAGGCCCGAGGCCAGCGAACTCGGAGATTCGTAGCGAAATCACTGGCAAACAGTGGTCGAAACGCCGCAGAGCGATTCTGCGGCACGAGCTGGCGGATTTCGAGCGGTGGGGTGGCATATCTGTGTGCGTCACGACGGGGTCGTCGACACCGGCGCGTTTTCCTCCTGGCATCGATCGCTCTCTTCCTTTTCGCGAAAGGGTGAGAACCGAGAGAGAGCTACCCGGCCGGCTACACGCTGCGCCGGAATTCCCGATCGATAACGAATCGGCGAGATAACGGAGAATTTTCGTCCCGTCGCAAAATCCGTCGGAATGCCCGTCTTGTGAAGAAAATTCCACATCATAAAAACTATAAGTGGTGCAAAGAAATGTATCAAATAAAAGTTGTAAGGTATAGAGAGCAGCATACGATGATTATATTTGTTTAATATTGTAGTGACCTTGAGAATCTCCGTGGTTCAATCAAAAATTTATATTTTTGATTACGTACTCGGGGTTAAGACACTTTCGAAACACTACAAAAATTTTTGCCCTCTTGGACGACGCACTGTGCGTCGTTTCCATTTTTAAAACAGAACCTCTCGCATCTGCGATGTTGCAATTTCTTTATTTTCAATTTTAAATTCAATACAACAAGTGTATTCAAAAGTAACAAAGAAACTTTGCAAGAGAGGCAAGATTGTTGGTAATTAAGTCGATTTGTCGGGAAACAGAGCGAATCCGAGTAGGAAACAAAACTGCGAGAGAAGTGGGACCGTCGTCGGAGCTGTGTTCCAGCGCAGCACTTGCACGTCTGTTGAGAACGACGGGCGTAGAATTAGTTCGTCGGACGGACAAAGAAGAAGATCATTTAATAAAACAACAGGGGGTTTCCCAGGGAACACAGTGCTAACTAAGTTGAACGCTGTTTCGCTGCTCTCTCACTTATTTCGGGGCGGATCCGCCGGGATTTGAACGTGCTAATAAGGAGAAATGAATTTCGTACGTTCGGGCGTCTCTTTACCTCTTTCACAACTTTCTCCGTCTGAAAAAACAAGTGGCGCACAGTGTGACATTTCGATCGTGTGGAGGAATTTAATTCCGAAATTGAAAATTTTTTAACAATTGCGTATTTACTCTTACCTTGAAAGCAATACCTCCGTAAACCAGAATCACTATTGTTCTTTAACTTTTCAGCGCATTCAGATAAGAGGAATAAGCCTCAAGTGCAACTTCTGCCTACACAAATGATGAAATAAAAGTGTGTGTAAAAATGTGTGTATTTGAACTTCAATTGTTATTGTATTTATTTTAGTGATTATTCAATCTTTTGTTGTGTGTTTCCAATATTTTTAGTTTCTAAATGTTATACATATAATTTATCATGGTTAATAATCGTACAACATCGAAGAACTTTCCAGTATTTACCAATGTTCTACGGAGTAAAACTTTATTACATGGGCGAATATGGACTTTAAACTTTAAACTACGCTGAATGTATACATTGAATGTATACGACAATTACGTCGTAACTGAATTACATAATTCAAACCTTTCAATTAATTCAATTACTAAGTATTTCAATCAGATGTGTAATTGAAATACAATATAATTAAAATACAGATCTCCAAATTATAGCCCAGAACTTTGAAGATGTGCGATATATTTTTATGTTTTTCTTTCATATACTTGTTTGCTGTCTGTGCGGCGTAGTTTCTATTCCTCGTCCTGCTTCATACAATACAATAAAATACAATAAAAGTCATGTTAAAATAATTAGAAATCATCATGTTTTGAGTAGTTTTAACAAAGTACATGTCAAAAAAAAAAAAAAAGAAACATCATCATTAATAATTTAATGCCCTAAATGAGATCAAAATGTCACACTGTGTAGCGTCGCTAAAATTGAATATAATATAATAATTGCCCCATTATACCGTGCGCGATAGAAACGCGTGAAATTCGTTTCCGTAACACTTCGCCGCCGAAAATCTATTCGTATACTTTACGATGGTCCTTCGGGCGAGAAGATCATTAACTGTCATTTACCACTAACTTTAGCTTTAAACGGCAGTTATATCTTTCAGCGGGGTATATATTACGAAACTCGTTAAATAAATTCTAGTAAGTGAATTAATTCGATGTGATCCTCTTTTGGATCGTTCTCTACGGTGGAATCTCTCCGTCCGTAATTTTCCTCGTCAGACACGGAACGAGGGACATTAATTAATTAATTGGGATCGAGCGGGGACCTTCGCGAAATTTCACGGCGCCGTGGAGACAGATCGGTCCCCTGAATTAAGGACGTCGAGTAATTTCGTGCGGGAATGAAAATAAAGTGATCTTTCGCACGCGATACCGGACCTATCCTGTATACAATAAACATTAATTAATCCGTCTATCTGCCATCCAACTTCCTAATAAACGCTGGTGTGCTTAGCCAGTTATGTCTTGTACTACTTGCAACACTAGTTCGCCTGTCTGACTATTGCCTGTTGTTTCTACTTGTTTTAGAAAGTACTAATTATCTCGTATGCTATTTATTACTCGCTATTTCTGCCCGTCTCGTAAACGTGTCTGACCTATACTGTCTTGCTCCACTTGGAAATCAGATGGATAATTGATATCGCATTCTAGTTGTTTTAATTTGTCTACTGTTTCGCTTCATTTCTGGAAACGTGCATTACTAGACTGCGGATCTTCATGCATTTATTGCAAAATTGGGAAAGATGAAATTGAATATCGTTGAAAAATTTTAACAATTGAAGATGTCAATATATGATTTCTCCTTTATTAACACTTTACCTACCGGAAGCCTATTGATATAATAAGATTTTCGATAACTGTGCTGTACCAAAAGACAGCATAGAAATTTTCTTTTACATTGCAATCTTAAATGAAACTGTTAGATGACGTTATTGAGGATGACTTGTTAGTTCACAACGAAAATTGCTGTTGCTATTGAAATGTTTCAATAAAAAGTGTTTAGCCATGTGCCATAGATTTTTCAAAATTACGCAATAATCACCGGTCGGTAATGTGTTAAAATCATTAAGGGAAGAAATAACATTCAATTTAGTTTCTATTTCTTACAGTCGACGCAGACAAGTTTTATTTTGCACAAAAATCGGCAGTCTAGTCATTGCGATATAAACAATTGACAGGTTAAAAAGTTTCCAATGTTAAACAGATCCTCTTTGTTGACGGCAAACGTTAGCTAACCGATTGGTCTTTTATTCATTATTCGTACTCGTATCGATGCCTGACCTGTACTGTTCTCTTTCACTTATAATTGAGATTGGTATGTCTGAGCATGCCAGACTGATTCCAGTTCTATCAAAGGTTAATTAACGTGTCTATTATTGTCTCGCACGTTTTCTGTCCACGCGAAACAGTAGTAATGTGTCTGTGTACGGTCGATACCGACAATAAAGTCTTATTAATACGGCCGTCCGCCGCCAACTGTGCTGCTAAATATGCGCTAATAAATATGGTCCAACGTGTCTATCAATTGCCATCTATTTCTGCTGGCAATAAACTCCGAATAATGTGTCTGTCCATTACCGTTACTTCTACTTGCAGCGAGCACTGGTTCAACGTGTCTGTCTATCGCCGACTACTTCTACTTGTAATCTACATCGACGACTGCGTTTACTTTTTCACAATTCGTACGAAACAATTATGTGAACCCTTGGCACTCGGAGAGTCACCACTAGAAATTGCTGTACCATTATTAAAAATATTGTTTACATTATTAACACTTAACCTACCGAGCCTCGAAAGTAACTGGACCATGCTCTCTTATAAAAATGACAAGATTATTTCTTTCTTTCAAGTGAAACTTCTTTGCTGAGGGGGCTACAATTTTCTAGCGTTTCGGAAGCGACGAAATTTGGCGAATAACCTCGAATAGATGGACAAGTAACATTTTCATAATTAATTTACCAACTTTAAAGACTTCATTGGTGAATTTTTAAGATTGTAGAATGTAAAATGAAGCCTTGGCTACATTCTCATTTCAGTTTTATGCAGGTTTGATGCTTAAATTGTTAGTTATTAACAAATTTTGGAGAAGTGGTGTGTTACGTATGTCTGTCCTTGTCGCACAGTTCGACCCTCCTTGTCTTACGCATTATGGGAACTTCCGAGACAATCAGCCCGCGCAACAATTGTTAATAACCAATTAACCAGAGTTGATTTGTGAACATTTGCAATTGGATAACATAGAATTAACCTCCAGCTACTTTCACATGCAGTTTCTCGTCGGATTTGGTTCCGACTGAAAGATTTATAAACAATTATCCAAACCCTTGTTCTAAACTGACCTGAAAAATTTTGACAGGTGTCAGGTAAGTAAAAAAACATACGCGTGGAAAATTACGCGCGGCAGAAGTAAAACTTCGTACAGTCTAGTAGTGTTTAGAAGTAAACTAAGATTGGAAATGGTAAATAATCCTAATGAAGCGACAACAAGATCGGGAACAACTCTTGATGCAGTATTTGCAAGACATTTAGAGAAAATTGGATCAAGAATATTTATATTATATTTAGCTATCAGAAGCCAATTGTTTCAATGATAGAATCATAGAAAATCATAGAAAAAATAATGAACAATCAGCGACGCAAAGAAGGTGAGCATATGGGAAAGAAAGAGACATAGTTCATAGCATTTCCCATACGCTCTCCTTCTTTACGTCGCTGATCGTTCATTATTTTTTCTATGATTTTCTATGATTCTATCATTGAAACAATTGGCTTGTGATAGCTAAAATATGATATAAATACCTATTCTTGATCCAATTTTCTCTTTATTGAATGCAATTTGAATCTCCAGGTAGAGATTATTTTGCCGTACATTAATTTTCAATACATATTGCGATACTTTACATAATACAATACAAATTATAAATAAAGGTAGGTCAATACACAAGCAGTTTTAAAGATGTACCGTTTTGTTAAACCTTTAAAGCACAGGGATTCGGAAACGAGTAAGTTATTTTGCATATTTCCACTAGTAGGTCTGGAAAATAGAACATTGAAGAACAAGATTACTTTGATTTAGACTTCGTGCGGCTCCTATTGTAATACGTGCTCTATTAAAGACATCTATACTATAATTTCTTATCAAATAATTGTTATTATTTCAATAAGTGTAAAATAAAAGATCTGGAATCGGTCACTTTGACCGGTGATGGCAGGTTTAGTGTTAAATATGTTCGGATCTAACCAATTACTAACCATTTCAGTATTGAATGCAGTAGTTCCTCACAATTGCCACGACTTTTTGCACGAACTGCAATCGAATTTCGTGTTAGAATTGGTAAAGTGGCTGCAACAACATTCCGAATGACTTGATAAACGGACTTGACGTCCGCTGACCTGCTTCCAATCCTCTTAGCAAGAAGTAGCTACGACAAGGAGCTGATTTGATGACGCGGAATCGATTCAGAGCAACGCGACAGCAATTCTAAACAAGATTCTAAAGAAACCGTATTTCCACGTCTTCGAAAGGCTGTGGAAAGTGTTTCAAAGTCAACCTCAATTTCATTTCGTATTAATCTAGATACTCTTCGAGCACTAATTGTGACACTGATTTATTACTCGACGAATTGTTGAGTTTGTTGAATCTCGTACTAATGTTTAGAAACGTTGTTTCGAAGTGCTCGAATGTTTTAATCCTTTGTACTCGGAGCTGTTTCAACTCGAAAATTAAATACTTCTTCCGGACCAAGGATAATTTCATTATATATGATTTTGATCACTTTATACACAATTAGGAATACTGTAAGCAACATTGTTCTGTCGTTTTTCAGATTGTAGCTTTGATAATTCGATCGCTGTTCATCCATTTATCAAACAATGTTTAATTCACGATCATCCTCAGCCTCCATAAACAACGAGCGAGCGCACGAGCTCCATCGAATTCGAAATAAACAGGAGTTTTATTAAATTACGTGATAGGATTTTACAATATTCGCGGCGGAATTAATGATCGTTGCCAATGTTATTTTATATGTTTAATCGATCATACGAAGCGTCGCTCTCTCTCTCCTTATTTGCGAATTAAACACGGAGGCGGAAAAATATGGAGAACGGCGATCAATGTAAACATTGTAAATGAAACGAGAGCTCGACCGGGATCAAACCAGATCGAGGAACGGTCCTGGATTTATCATTTGTCGACGATTCCATAAACTGGCCGTGCAAAATGGAATTTCCATCGAACGGCAACGTAACCGCCGACAACATTATCGTGACCGCGCTCGCCGCAAATACGTACCTGCAACAACGTATCACTGCTAGCTCGATTACTCTGCTGAAAGCTTAATGTGATCTGACGTCATGCCGTCGAAGTCATTATTTATGAACGCAGAACTAGCCAACGGGCGAAGGAAATTCTATTTCCGAGACACAATTGTATCAATTCCAATGACGACAAATAGAAATTCTATTTCTTGTTACCGTGTAGACTTTCATGCAGGCTTTGTGTCATCTGTGCTCGCACAGTTTAATCAAACATTATTTCTATCGTTTCCGAGCGGAACAGTTTTCCCTTCGGGATAAGGGAACTGGAAACAGAGTTGGGCATTGATCAATTAAAATTTTAAGAAAGATTGATTGATGTGTACGATTAGAAAAGGTAATCATTGAAGAATCGACGATTGATTCAATCAATTGTTGAAGTTAATCGCTACACGGTCTACCCATAAATTGTAATAAGGAGAATTGACAGAAATATATCTCAACAAAAACTCAGTTTACTTTTTTTCCAGTATGCATACAGTTTTGATTCCGTATTTCATTTCGAATTTCGGCAGTTAATCATTAATCACTCATCCGATTGACGATTACAATTGAAAAGACAGCAATTAGCAACTAAAGTAGGAGTTAAATTGTTAATTGTGATTAACGATTGAAGTAGAAATTTATTCGTCAATCGTTGATTAAGTTTAGGCCCAACTCTGACTGGAAACAAGCGAAGGAGTTTCTGTTCCAGTTGCAGAATACCTTCTAAACTAATGTATAAATATTTTTCGCCATTAGGTCAGCGGTTTCCAACCTTTATGCTACTACGACTCCCCGACAAAAATTTTTCCGTGCCTCCCTACCATTTATTTTCTTAATAGATATAATAATATAGACAAGTTTCAAAAACTGCTAAGTTTTATTTACTTGTAGATATTATGATATGAAAATTAACTTTTCATTTAAAAATTTTGTACCAGCATCGACTAGTGCATTAAAAAATATGCGCTTCTATAAAAAAAAAAGACAAAGTGTGCCCCCTGATACCGTTTAACTTTTGTTTGAAACATTTTTGAGTGTCGTCAACGGTCCCGAAGATATTCGATTGGATCGATTTACATAGGACACCCTGTATAAAAAAATATACAAATCACGTAATTTCGATTCTTTGTACTTGAAAGAAAATCATAAGCGTACTTCGATTACCAGTCAAAAATCTCAATGCAAAGGGTTCGATAATTTGTCAGAAATAAGTTCGTAAAATTCGGTGGAGGTGGGGGAACGGCTTCGGAAATGAGAATGCTCCGCTTAACCGACGATTCCAGGTCGCTTAAATTTAAGTAACTCGAGCGCGGCGGTGCTTTAAGATTCCAGAGGGCTCCCGATGATATTCATTTTCCGTCGACATGGCTCGCGGGCCCTTTCATAAAAATTCCAAGTTCATTTCGCGTTTCTTCCGGCGCTCCAATTCCGCGTATCGAGGCCCGGAAGTCCGTGAAAAGGAGCCAGCCGCGGAAGGATTCTATTTTCGTGAGTAAACTGCTCCTCTCCGGGAGCAGTCGATCCCGCATTTATGAATTTTTATCCGGTGGAGCCAGGCAGGCGTCCTTTCGCGAGACGTCTCGAGATCCTGCGAGATGCTCCGCGGCGCGCTTCAATTAAGGGACGGTGTACGTGTTCTTTTATTGGAAGTCGACTCTCTCTCTCTCTCTCTCTCTCTCTCTCTCACTTTTTTCTCTCTTTAACTTCGGTTTCTCTCGTCTCAAACGGTCCGCCCCTCCCGGAAGCTCAAAGAGCCGTTCATTGAGAAGTTGTAGGGTAATGGAAATATTTAAATTGACCGGCACGAGCCAGGGAACATTTAAATTGACCCGAATCGACTTCATTGTTGAACGAGACGTCGGAGCTCACGACGAGAAACGAGAATTTTTCCTCCGTTAATAAAACGACTGTTTCATATTCTTACTCCTTCGTTGACGACAGAGAGCGGCGTGCAAAAGTTCCCGAAGACGGATACATTTTTCATCCCGTGTGCCCGGACCGATGTCTCGAACAGCTTTAACTAATGTCGAGCCTGAGAAGTCTGACGCTGTTTGGAATAATGATTTAGTGAATTTTATATTATAATTAATCGATGTGTCAGCAGTGGAATGAGAAGTGGAATGATCAACAAGACTATCGTCGTTATTTTTATTAATTATTTTTATATTTCCAATTTGATGGGTAATATTTTTTCTCAAATTCGGATAAATTATGAAATTCTGCGTCAAAATGTATTAGATGATTGCACAAGTTCTTGCCCGATTTGAAAATCAAATTCAATGGTTAAATTTGAAAGATTTGGTAAAAAAGATTGGTTAAATTAAAATTAAATTTTCTTACAATTAGAAAAGAATGGCGACTATATGTATACTCGATTAATAAAGTTGTATTCTTTAAAATTTAACCATTGAACTTTATTCTCAAATCGGGCACGAACTTATGCAATCATTATGTTATTATACAAAGTGGGATTCTGTTTGAAATTTTAACGACTTCATTAAAAACTTTATCTGAGGTTTACGTAATTTTTAATTTTCCGAAGAAAGTGGGAACAAATAAAATCTTATTTTCAGTGGTGGTAGCCTTTATAGATCCAAAAGAATTAAAAATCGTATTAAATTCCGTGGAATTTTATGTTCGAGCATTTCTTGAACATTTTTCGAAGTCATAAGTGCATAAAGATCCGCTCGACACGAAAAGCGAAATTACTTTCCGAACGAGCTAATATGCCGGAACTAAGTAGAAGCAATTTTCTGTAGCAATTCTTCTAGAAAACGATGCTACACGAAAAAATCGATTTTTCGAAATGCTGTGATATTTCCGATATTCCACACGGTCCAGCGGGATCTATAATACATTTACTTTTTTTATCAGGTGAGCAAAGCTGGTGGAATCACGAGCGACGTAAAAATATCGGTACACCACCCTATTTGAAACGCCCTGCTCATTTCCTGCAGTAGCGGAAACCGATCGGTTCGGCTGACCGGGGGGGAAAGTCGATCTCCAGATAAAACCGAGGTCCATAGAACTGGGTCAACAGTGGCGAGGAGAGTTCTGTCCTCGGAAATCTGCGCAGCCCGCTCGTAAAAAACATCGCCGGCCACGATCAAACCGAGGTTCGAGCTTTTCGGCCTCTGTCTTCCCGCCGGTTTAACGTCTGATTAATGGCCCGTAGGGTTTTCGCGATCTACCAGCTCTCGTAATCTCACCCTCTATCCCTCGGGTCCGGCACCGGCAAGCTTGGATTATCACTGTTCAACAAATTCTGTCTCTTCTCGGTCCTTTTTCAATAACCATCCCTCGGACTTCCGAACGAACAATGCGCGTCTATGAATTTTAATTTTATCTGACTCGTGCAATCAATTTTTCACGTTGAACGTGTCTTGTGAGTTAATGACAAGAGTTTTGAAATTATTTTTTCGTTGGAATTGTTCTTTGAACTCTCCTGAACAAAATCACATAATTTCTTGTTGCATCATCAACAGGTCATTATGTTTAAACAACGCCATCAATACCTAACACACTTTCTTCAATTTTGAAAATGTCTTGTGAATTAATAGTAACTATTATGTAATTGTTTTTTACATAGAATTGTTTTACGAACCCTCCTGAATAGCGTGGGACAGTTGAATGTTGCATTGCAGAGTTGGGCATTAATCGATTAAAATGTTAATCAAGATTGATTGATTAATGTGTACGATTAAAGAAAGTAATCATCGACGATTGATTCAATCGATTGATGAAGTTACTCGTCAATCCTTGATTAAAAAAAGCGTTGATAAATAAGAACATCGAAAAATCGGAGACTGATTCAATCGATTGATGAAGTTAATCGTCAATCATTGATTAAAACAAGAAATCATCGAAAAAACATAAAAGCACGTAAACAGAGTTTGTGTTATAGAACAAATGATAATACGCCTAAACTCAGTTTACATATTTTTCAGTATTCCTATAGTTTTGATTCCGTATTTCATCTCGAAATTTCAGCACAGTTAATCATTAATCAATTATGCGATTGACGATTACAATTGAAAGGAATGTTTGACTGCAACTTTGTCTAATTTTCACGGAAGTCAGTCTCAACGAAAACCTATTTAATTTCTATCTTCCAGAATTATTTCAAAGTATAAAAATTTCGCAGTTCGCTTACCAGCATAATCGAAAATGCATGAAACGCGTTGATAAATTGAACGACTAGTAATAATCGAATTAAAAATGAAAATAGAGCGTAAATGTTTGTTTATAGTTTTTAATAACGGGACCGGTGCAACCGGTAATCGGAACACGGTCGGGAATGAGGACGTTAACCTCTCTCTGCGTAAGTTCGAACTGGGGCAGAGCGTAATAAATAAATTAAAATAGAAAGTTCTCTGCCGCGCGTCTCACGTCTTCTCCCATGTCTGTCATTTTTCTTAAATATTTAAACCGTCCTCCCGAGTCCGACTTTGTTGTAAAAGTGTGTTACAACACCAGCAGACTTGTTTCATTTATTTCCAGAGGGTTGCGCCTGCCTTGCGGTTATTAACTGTATTTACGAACAGCTGTGTATACAATGTGGAAAATATAATTGAGTAATCGTGTATTATTAATTACGATGAATAATAAACTCGACCAACAATTTCCTCTTCAATTTTAACTACTGTTTACCGTTACCGTTGTATCAATTTATTCGCTTGAGATCGAGCACTTTATCATTTACCTCATAGACTTAACAAAACGTCTTAAGTATGTGTTCAAAAATTTTCGAACCAGTATCTTAATGTTGTTAATCGACACAAAAAGTAGTAGACGGATAAAAATGTCTTGTTTACAAATTTTTCAACAATGTCTGACTGAATACGATCTTGTCATAATTATGGAACAGCACGGATAAATCTATAATTTACTGTCCGGTAATTCGAATGTTAAATATACCATGAATTTTCAATGTTTCGCTAAACAAGCGGTCCTCAAAAACAAGCATGTACACGTAATGTTACGATTATTATACTCTCCATCATCCTGGCAATCGAATAATCAATAGCACAGCTCGAACGTTCTCGTGTTCCATTATCCCCGACATTACGAAGAAACAATCGGAGCGCCGCGCCGCGCCGTTCAAAATTCACAATTGAATTATTAATAGACCGCGGATTTCATGCGTCCACCGTACAATATAATTATCTAAATCCAACGGTAAATGAAAAGTTTAATCAACTCCCGCTGTGTATCGCGTGGGTGGCCCGATAAAGCCAGGCTTTTCCAAACAGCTTAAACAGATTCCGGATCGTTTCAAGTTTCTACGAGTCGGCCCGTGCGAGTATTTGCACGAGCATCTACAACCTAATTATTAATAACTCGCGAATAATCGTGCACGCGTTCCGCCGCGGGTATGGTACGACTATTGTTAATCAATAGTTGCTCTGTGCTTGCTTATCGCTAGGAACACATACAGACTCCCTCACTCTCTCCCTCTCACCCTCTGTCTTGTTCTCTCCAGGAATTCGAGTTTTCAATTAAACGGTCCCAGTTTTCGGTGAAAGGGGGGGAAAACGGGCAAACCGAGGTTGCGGAAAATATTATACAATAACCTGTTCGGCGATTCGTAATTGGAAACACGTTGGCAAACGAAACCCTACACAACAGCGCTGCGGTTTGCCCCTATTTTATAAATGATCGCTCGACCCTGGGAAACTCCCTGGACGATTTCCCGAGCACCCGTGCGTCCCTTTGTCGACCAACCTGTATTTGATTTGCAACCCCCTCGTTCACCACCGGTCGATTGCCATTCAATTAACCTTCTTGTTTGCCAGTTGATCAATTGTTTGCAATTAAATAGCTCGAGACGTCCGCCTAAAGGAAAGCGAGCGGGAAACTGTAATTGGTAAGACGCGAGTACAAGATTTCGTATTACCTCCTGCGCTATTCTTGCGGGTTGCCATTTTGTTGTTTGCTCAACGCGGCTATCAATGGTACTCGGATAACAGTTCGTTCATTTTCTGCTTTATAAACTGGATAATATTGGATAGTATATTTTTTATCGGAATTCTTTTTTTACGAAGAGAGTAATGAAAATGGATGATCGTTGAATTAAAAATTACGTGTAAATGCGTGTGTTTTTTTTGTTTCAGTTTTTCACAGAAATGTGACCGTTGCAACAATGGATTTTCGTTATAACAAAAGTTAAGAGCAACAGCAAAAAAGAATACTGAAAATAAAATTAACAAACGGATGATCCCCGAAATGCGTCGATGAATAAAAATAAACTCAATACCAAATATGTATATCTTGAATACATTTTTCACTTGCATTACGTTCTGCAGAGGCGAGGTATTTCCGTGGCAAAATAAAAAAAGCGTTCAATTATATTCATAAGCTTCGTTATCCACGGTTAACGATCCAGAAAATAAATATAAAAATACGTAATTAAATGGCCCATAGCTGGAGCGCGTTCTTTGAAATATTTTCGCAAAAATGTCGAAAGCTTTTCCGGCGCGGCAAACGCATATTTTCGTGAAAAATACTAGATTTTCCGGTTCGTCAGAGCCGTGAAATGACCGCGTCCATGGTATCGAATCGAATTATCGTTCGCGCGGAATGCCCGCGAGTTTTCGAGTCCGGAACACGATGGAATGCGTCGGTGTGCGCGATATTCAGTTTAATATGGCGGCACAGCGGTGCTTTTTATCGGCCCGTTGGACACAGCTGCGAGAGCCGAGGCACGGTGCAGCTGCAGCTGCAACCGGAAAAACGTTTAATGCGATTTGCGACCGCGTTCCGACGGAAAAACAACAGGGATCGCTCAATTCCTGATTTTCTTATCGAGTCCGTGCAATCTGCTTCCATTCGTCATCTTCGTCGTATAGACTACGGGCGAGAACTTCGGTCATTATTCCTTCCTATTCCATTAGAACCGTACTCTATTAACATTGAAACAACGTGTAGATATTATTCTTTCATACTCATCGCCTCAAAATTGCAAGCGTAACAGCACGAACTTCAAAATAATCGAAACGTTACGCGAATAAATCAAACGGTGATTTATTGTAGACATTTTAATTGAAAGTAAATATTTCTCAATAGTTTCAAAACACAACGAAGCAACAGTCAATTAAACTTCCCAATATGTGTGTGATGATTGTCTCCCCACTCTACAATCAGGCAGGGTAGCTTTTTTCCATCGATTCGAATCAATTCCCCTGATAAAAATTGTTTTGCCCGCGGTAGATCCGATGATCTTTCGGACTTCGAATGTTTCTGCACCGAGTGTGCCGACTAATAACAAGATTTGTCGAACGACCACCTTCCAACTTGCAAGGAAACAAAAACAAGGCAAGGAGTATACTATTGAACACTATACTGAACTATGTACAGAAGATCGAGAGCGAGGGTGCCACTCTTGATCTTTATTTATAAAATAAAGGAATGCACGTTACGTGTCGAAGTTCCCAAGCTTCTTCAAACGAACGGAAATTGCTTGTTGAGTTACATCAAGTTCCTCAGCAAGACTCTGCTGTGTTTGACAAGGATTTTCATTCAATAATTGCTCTAATTGCTCGTCCTGCACTTCTTCCGACATTCCACTGCGTTCTCCATCACTGAGATCATAATTTCCACTACGAAACCATTGGAACCATTTCTTGCATGCTTCATAGGTTACACCATTTACACCTAACGCGGAACAGATCATTTTCGTAGCCTCAGTAGTATTTTTCTTTGACTCAAATGCAAAAATACAGTGTCGAATGTGCTGTTTCTTAAACGCCATGCTGCAAAGTATTGGTTTTTCAGGTTATCTACCAATTGGCGTATATTTATGTAGTGCGTTTAGTAGGGTAAGTGTGGATTTATAGTGGAGCAGCGAGGTGAGCTCTGTGTGGTGAAAAAAGAAAGAAAAACAAAGTAAATACATATGTACTTTTTCATTAGTATGTGTCCCAATGTTGTCACGAATGTTGGTTTCTTTTCACCGCGCCGCTATCATCGATGCTCGCAGCTCCACCATAAATCCACCCTAAGGTTCATGCTTTAAAACACCAAAGCGGCGGGAGAAAATTTTCATTTGAAATGCAATCACAATTGAATATATGTAAAGGCACCGAACTTATTTGTACACCTAATATATATATATATATATATATATATATATATATACATTATATATATAATTCCTTAAAAATTAAAAGGAATGTTTAATCGGCAGCATTCCATTCATCGAGGAATTCCGAGAGCGCCAGAGTGCTAGCATTTAATATAAATATTATCGGCCGTCGTTCGCGTCCCGAAATCTATTTCTTGGATGAATAAAATCGAGGGGAACCTCGAATTCCGAGAGAATTATGCGGGCCTGTTTCGATCGCGAAATCAGTGCCGTGTCCGACGAAAACGCGACACTAATTAGCCGTCAAACGTCGCCGCGAATGATCCCGGGCTCGCTTGTCGCCCGGCACCCGATAATTATCCACAATTTCAATTTCATGAAACGATTCCCGTATCGGAGTATTGGCACCCCCGTCGATTCCCGACGAGGTGAGCCACGCTCCTCTAAAAGCTAATTACCAGCCAATACTTTAATATTAATCTGTCGATATTATTATGATCTTGTTTCTCCAATGCTTGCACTCCCGCACGGTAACGGGACTCCACTCTTCTTTTGCCACCGAGCGATCATTTTCCGCGATCGATCCTGTGACGTATTTTTACAGCATATTGTTACAGTATTATTGATAACATTGTCGGGGATTATTTAAACAAGGGTATTTTTAGTTGTCTCCAGGGTGCTTCGAAGACCATTTTTATGAACAATATAATTAGACTGGTATGATAAATATAATATGCATGTTTGTATAATTAAATCATAAGCTGATTGCAGATTATTTACTTTTACTCATTGTTATATTTAATGACGTATGTGGACATACAGTGGGTGTAAAGAGTATTCGTATGCCCTTTAAAATAGGATCACTTTTTTATAATTGTACCAAACGACCTGATTTTTTCTAATCGATTAGAAGCATTCGTTTACGAAATGATATGCAAAAAAGATTTTCTAAAAATTATAATTTACAAGGTCACATGCAAAAATAAAATGCATTTTTTGAAACTTTTTTATTTGGGCCCTCAAAGAAAATTAAAAATAAATATATGTGTATAACTAACATAGATCTACAAAAAATATAAATTTTTTAAAATTTTCATTAAGGGCCCGAATAAAAAAGTTTTGAAAAATGCTTCTTTTATTCTAGCATGTAACCTTGCAAATTATAATTTCTGGGAAAACTTTTTTCATGTCAATTCGTAAACCAATGCTTCCAATTGATTATAAAAAATCAGGTCGTTTGGTACAACTATAAAAAAAGGTTATTCTTTTTTTGAAGGGCGTACGAATACTTTTTACACTCACTGTACATAAAAAAAAAGTTTATATTCTTATAATAGTAAGGTGTATAAGATGCCGCTTTCGCAGCAAGTTCGCGATCCATATGGAAAAACCAATATGTCTATTCATTATTTTATGATAGGTAGATAGTCACAGATTACCTGGGACGCAGGTAGAATTTTCTAAGGGTGTTTAACCCTTTGCACTCGGAGTTTTTATTATCGAGGAATAATTAATTTCATTATGAACGAACCGGATGAAAACAGTAGAACGATGGTTGATGTGACTTCAAACGATAGAGAAATAAAAAAACAAGGTTACCTTCTATCGGCTGATATAATGCAAAACAAAAATGCGAGCGGATTTGCCGCTCGACCGACAAGGAACGATAAAAGCCGTGAAAGTAATATCGCAAAATGGCAAATCACCGCTGTGGTCAAGATTATTATAACCGAACAGGGTAAAAGAAATGGCGCCCACGTGTGGTCGGCATGGCGTCACGACGCTCTCGGAGCTCTCCCTGCGGGCTTCGTTAACGTGCGTCATAAAACACCGCCAGAGGAAACGTTTTTCCCTTTGCCGCTGCAAATCGCTGCGGAAAATTCTTGTCGCATGTTGTTTCGCAGCCGAGATTTTGCGGATTGTTCAATCATCGAACGTTGCGCCCCTCGAAACTCTCTAACTCGCGCCAGCGACATCGCTCTCGATATGTTCATAAATAATATTTTCATTGCCCACTGCAGGAAGAAATTCATTCTTGTTTCAATTAATTAGTCTTCTTAGCAGACTGCGGCTGCATTTCTAGAAAAGAGACTCTTTAATTCAATAATCAAAAACATTCTGGCTTTGATAAAAAGATAGGAATAAAAAAAAACCACGACAACAATGAATATTAAAGATATTCGATAACTCCCTTTGTTGAAAGAATGAAAAATATTCTGTCCATGATATCTTCGATAAAGGGATGAGAATGTGTTAGAAAAGATAATAAAAGATCGCGACGTACTCGAGGAAAATATTAAAGAGGCAGAAATGCTTTCCATTCTGGTGCGAGTAACTTTTTTTCGGAACAACGTTGACAATTTTGATCGAACAGTTTTTTGCGGGGGGGGGGGGGAGTAGAGCTTTCGTTTCAACCGCGAGTCTGTGCAGCCAGTGTTCCTGTTCTCTGGTTACGTGAATGGCGGGCTACGTTTCGTGATTATATACAAACGGAGACGCGTAATAACGCGTCTCGTCGCGTTCTCGTTAATGCCCATTGAAAAAGCGACAGTACGGGTTTCGTGTTTCCGCGTGCATGTGCCCGAACCGTAATTGGCGACGAGCATTTTCATTCCGAGTGCAACGACACCGACGACAGCCATTGTCGCGTATCCTGTACACGGTTTTTTCCCCAACGTTTTTCAAGATGAGCTTCTTCGCTTTACAATTTTTCGCGAGCCACGCGAATTTCAAATTCGCTTAAGCTGGCATTCTGTTTTCCGCGGCCGTGTTCTCACCAATTTTTACGAATTTTCTTTCAGAGGAACTGTTAAACTTTTTCTATTACGATTTTACACACATACGTTTTAAGTGTAAATTATACTAGTCATGGATAAACCGTGAATTTAAAAATCAAAGACGTGGTGCAAGAACGTGTTGCAACGAGAAATTGCATAATTAGTTATAATTGCAAAAGCGCTTCGCTGAAAAATGCAAGCGTGAATAATCGATGAAATAATTATTAAATACTGAATGCACCAAAGTGCCTGTAGAACACTGCGACTATATTGTGCTCTAAATTGCGGAAGTAGACGTCCACATTTAATCTGTCTTCCGCGTTTAACCGAAAATAATTACAGCGTGATTCAGCACCGTAAAAATTGGGAGAACGATTTTCCTCCATTTGCACCGGAAACGCTTCCCGTTCCGCAATCCTAGGTTTCCCGTTCCTCTCATTCCATTCTCTCACTCTTTCTCCTCCGAACTGTATTATCTCGTGAATAATAATCGATCGCGCGATAAATACATCGGCTCGGCAAT
Source organism: Lasioglossum baleicum (assembly GCF_051020765.1). Lineage (NCBI taxonomy): Eukaryota > Metazoa > Arthropoda > Insecta > Hymenoptera > Halictidae > Lasioglossum > Lasioglossum baleicum. The sequence continues at coordinate 9,522,334 of NC_134929.1, forward strand.
TAAAATTCTTATTAAACGTCGAACTGTCGCGGAACGATTGGCAAAAACAATTCCACTCGAACTGAAAACACACGACGAAAAGAAAGAAGTCGATTACACTCGCGGAGGAGAGGAAGTCGATTAATTTGCGGTGGAGACGCGTTATTTCGATTTCTCGATGCTCTAACTCGATCCTACGCTAATTGAGACCACAAATTGCGCTTAATCAGTGCTCTCGAGAGGTTCGCGACCATTATTCGCGATCCGATTACGAGCGTACATGAATTCTGAGTCCGTCAGATTTCAATTCTTTTGATCAATTCAGAGCTTTCGAAACCCTGGCCGTGGTTCGATCATCAAGGAGCACCGTGTTTATTAAATGAAAAATAGATTTGTCTCTGAATCTCGATTCATTTCTTTGATAAACTATTTTACCATAATGTGAGCATGAAGTCTTGACGTTCGCAGATTACAAATGTACATTTTATGTTATTTACAAGGTTTAATAAAAATGTAGCAGTATTACATGTGACATTTTTAGGTTCTCTTTGGATTCATAGTACAATTGTCATTCGTGTGACTGCTCCAGAATTATTTCTTTCGAAAATTCCTTTATTTAACACTAAACCTACCATCATCGGTCAAAACAACCGGTTCCAGATTTTTTATTTCACGATTATTGATATAATAAAAATAATTTCATAAGAAATGATTATGTAGATATCTTCAGTGGAGCATATATTACAATAGGAGCTCTGCACAAAGTCTAAATAAAATCAATCTTGTCATTTTTATAAGGGAACATGTGTAAAAAGACAAATTGCCGCTCCTTAAGAATATATATGTATATATATATTTTTTAAATGAAGGTACATATTTTTTATCTTCAATAAAAAATCAAATCATTTGATTTAAATTTTAATAAAAGCAAATTTTTTATTAATTGGGTATTCAACACATCAATATTTTTCTCACAGTTACAGCCAAAATGGCGCCCCTAAATTTTCGCGCCCCGGACAAATGTCCGGGTTGCCCCACCCCCCTAGACCGGGCCCTGCAGCCATCTTTAAGGCTCGGTAGATTTAGTATTAAAGGATAGATTTTTAAATGACGTTTTTTCCAGATTGCTACATGTCGTTACAGATTGTTACGATTACCAACGTGAATCATCGCAGAATATCGAAAATGAATTTTTCAGTGCATCGGCACTAATAATTCGAATTTTCGGTGTAAATAAATCGTTTCGATCCGCAATTTTTATGGTCGCTGGCCCGGCAGCGAACGTATCGAAGCTGCCGCGGATAAGTTGCAAATTTCCAGAAGGGTATCGGAGTGCTGATTCTCTACCGGTCTGGAACGTTGCCAGCAACGTTTTTTCCGCCGCTTTGTAATTACTCGAGGTTCTTCGTCGGGGCCACGGCACCCGATTAAATATCATTTAGTGTAAACTCGGGGAACAGAAGCGAATCGAGGCATCGATCGAACCCGGGCCCGGTGAACCGAACATTGTGAGGACTCACGGAATCGGTGATCAAACGAGCCGGAGCCGGGCCATTAGCACGAATAGAATTGAAACGCGGTAAATAAGCGAATCGGTAACGACTCCGCTGCGAAATCGGACCGCGAAAATTAAACGGCGGCCAGCACTGGGATTCCAGTCGAACCAGACAATTATTATCGGACGTATTCACGCATTCGTGTCGCTTGCAAGTTCATCAAATATACAGGGTGTCTCAGCTGAAGGAGGCCACGTAAATATCTCCTTTATTTTTAATGGCACAAAAGATATTTATGGTATAATTTAAATGGCATCGAAGGAGGAATATCGTAGAAGAACAATTTCTTTTGTCCGGTTATTTTTTCATAGTTCTTTCATGGTCATCGTTATTTTTTTATCGGGGAAACCTATTTTTATTATTTCATGGTATAGATGCTGAAAAACTACATTTGAATATGCTTAAGTAATTAACAAGATGTGACCTTGAAAAAACTGAAAAAATAACTGGACATATAAAAATTGTTCTTCTATGATATTCCTCCTTCGATACCATTTAAATTATGCCGTAAATATTCTTTTTGTGCCATCAAAAGTAAAGGAGATATTTAGGTGGCCTCCTTCAGTTAAGACACCCTGTATAAGGGAACGTGGGAGCTATTATAATACTTGTATGAAATGTATAAAATCGTCTAAACCGACTTGCTTGATTCTTGACGGGCTCGCCCGATTTTTAATGAGTTTATTCTTTAACAAATTATGTTGCATTTGTAAAATGTCAGATTTTAAAGAAATTCTATTTCCAGCATCTGAAAGAAGAAAATGTGTGAATGTTATTATAATATTTATTTAAAGACAGCGGTTCTCCTTATGGAAAATAAAAATTTTCTACCTGATTTGCAACAAACTGGGGCGAAATAGAAATTGATTTTCTTCCTGAATATGTTTAATATGTTGAGAATAATATAACAGTATTTTTAATTTCCATTAATATTTTCACTGTTTTAATTCTTTTTTGTCATAAATGCGTAAAATTCGCTGTCTATTTAACTAATTCAAATAAATCAAATCTAAATAGTAGACTGCGGATCTTTATGCAAAATAAAAATTGTCTGCATCGATTGCAAGAAATAGAAACCAAATCGAATGTTATTTTTTCCCTTAATGATTTTAATAAAGGAGAAATTATTTATTGGTATTTTCAATTTTTTTAATTTTCCAACAATTTCGAATTGCACTTACTCAATTTTGTTATAAATATTAGGTTGTCCCAAAAGTTCCTTCCGGAATGTGTTCCTTTAATGTTGCTAAATAAATACAAACAATGCGATAATCTTTATGTTGATGTTTTAGTACTTCCTAACATGAATTTGCATTATGTGCATGAATCGAAAACCAACTTTTGGGACAACATAATATTTATTTAGCAATATTAAAAGAATACATTCCGGAAGGAACTTTTGGGACAACCTAATACATAAAGATCCGCAGTCTACTAATTAGGGCTTGTAGAATGTAATGTCGACGATTCTTATACTTGATTTACCAGTTAAAATAGCTTGGAGTGCGAAGGGTTAACAAATCATGACTTATTTTAATGTTTTGTTTGGTTCAAGGTGTTGAAGACGGACGAAGAATGGTGTCACCCACATATAGAAACGACAGCGAACGTGTTAATACTCTGTTTACCGGAATGTGCCAGGTGTCCGAATACTTACGGACGATATAGCTTGTGTTTCAGCGTCGCGTCGCGTCGGCGGAGACGATGATCGGCCGAAAGAGAGCAGAAAGAGAACACGAGGACAGAACTGGGCCACGGGAGCCCCGAAAATTCGTGCACGGCGCCTCGTGATTCATCAATGAACAATTCGACCCAGTTGTCACGCCGCGCCGGCATTAATACGCTCGCGGACCCGGCGCGCTACCCGAGGAACTCGACCTCGACCCGATCGTCGAGTCGCGGCGGCCAAATCGACTCTCGGTTTCGTTCCCGAAACCAGAAAAGAACCGATGACAACAGACCGAAAACCCCTCTATCATCCCGTGATTCTCTCTCTCCAATTCTTCTGCGAGAACAAAAGACGCTCGGGGACACATCACGATTGCGTTTTTACTCCCGAGAATCGCTTGTCCGACGCGTGTGCCAACTATTTCGCGTAATTGGCGTACTGAGAATCGTTTGGAATGCTGCGGATATTTTCTCCGATACGACGCGCTGCCGAGAACCGCGATAATCATGGATTCATTCGTTGAAAGTGACTCGTTCGAAAATTTCGTTGCTCGAACTGCTTACACACAACATAACACATCACTCAATAAGTTCCCGGGCCTGACACATGTATGGCAACATTGTTGACAGACCCACGTGATTTCCGGATAGTACTAATCTTCAAACTGTACGTGTCAATATTTCATGGCATTCTGACCGTTAGTTTAGGGGTTACAGTCGTTTTAGTGATCCCAGTTTTGTAATTTTCAAGACAATGGATAGAAAGGAATTTCGTGTGTTGATTAAACACTGTTTTTTGATGGGGAGAAATACTGTTGAAGCCAAACAGTGGCTTGATAAGCATTATGGGGACTCTGCACCAGGGAAATCAACTATCATTGACTGGTATGCTGAATTTAAACGCGGTCGTACAAGCACCGATGATGCTGAACGCTCTGGTCGCCCAAAATCGGCAGTTATTCCGGTAAACATAAATAATGTCCACAAAATAGTTTTAAAAGACTGTAATATGAAGTTGCGTGAGATAGCTGACACCTTGAAGATATCAGAAGGCAGTGTCTTTACAATTTTACATGAAAATTTGGGCATGCGCAAGTTGCTTTCGAAGTGGGTGCCGCGTTTGCTCACATCGGACCAGAAACAACAACGCGTCGACGATTCAGAGCGCGATGAAAACAATGGTTAAATTGGACGAATTACGCTTTGAATTGCTTCCCCACCCACCGTACTCTCCAGATTTGGCCCACAGCGACTACTGGCTTTTTGCAGACATGGGAAAGATGCTACAGGGAAAGAAATTTGGCTCAAATGAAGAAGTGATTGCCGAAACGGAGGCTTATTTTGAGAGAAAAAGGCAAATCGTTTTACATAAAGGGCATCGAAAAGTTAGAGGAGCGTTGGAATGAATGCATCACTCTTGAAGGAGAGTATGTTGATGAATAAAGTGGAATTTCTAAAAAAAAATTTGTTTTTCTTAGTTAGACCGGACACTTTATGTGTTACTATTGATCACACACGCACACTTTAAGTCGGAATCACTTTTTTACACATAGAGTCTGGTATGTTCTGGCATATTCTGGTAACTTCAATTTTTCTGTAAAGCTGGAACGATTAATTCAGTGGATGACATGCAATAAATTTCTAGCTTCGCAACGAAAATTGAAGTCGTCTGGTTCATTTGTCAAAACAGTGATTCTAGCGTGAAGTGTGTGTACGATCAACACACTGCGGATCTTTATGTATTTATAGCAAAATTGAGTAGGTGAAAGTGAATAAACAGCAATCAAGCGATCAATTATAGAAGATTTGTTAAAATGTATGTATTTATTTCATGAAATTCATTCCATATTCATAGAAAGCATTGATTTTGGAAAGAAAGAATAGCAGATCTGCATAAATTTTCACAATGAACGTATCAGGCAAAGATTTCAGCAACGTTAATATTTTAGTAAAATATCGCCGGTGTCCCGGAAAGTGTACAATAACTCTCGAGATGAAGAGTACAACTGTTTACCCATGGTCCGCAAATGTTTACCCGCGGTGTAACCACGGAAAATCTGTTAAAGTAGACACGCGAATATCGTATAAAACAAGTATGTACTTAACTTGAAGCATCATAAAATTTGTAGGGAAATCGCAGGGAAACTGTAAGTAGAAAATTCACCGTAGAAATATATAGTGCCATTTTCCAGAAAAGAAGGAGACTCAAGGTCGGCAGAGGTCCGCAGGGATGAAACAAAGAGATTGCGCGAGAAACATTCCGCCAATAAAACCGTAGTTTTTTAAAAATCATGGGAATGTTCTCAGGTGAGAGGCGAAGTTGAAATCGCGGAAAAGGTCAGACCTTTCCAGAAGGTTTCTTTGGAGTCGGGGGCGGTACGCTCGAGGAGGTTGGACGATGTTTGAGATCAGATTTCCGTCTGCGCCACCCCCTTGCCAGGGTGGAAATGCGATTGGAAATTTTCTGGACCAGTGAACGATCGGCTGGAAACGGTTTTCGACGCGACACGACGATGAACATGCTGTTGACCCTGCGGAAACAGTCGATCCGCGAGTCAAGTTCAAGGGGTTTGCCAGATTATTTCCATTTGCCAGTAGAAAGCCGTACACTGTAGATCTCGACGTAATTTTCCATTTTCGTAGAATATTTCTTCAAAATTGTATTCAAGAACAAATCCCTTTCGTTGGTTAAACATTTTTTGCGGGGAAACTAGACCAAAAATGCTTCATTACTTTTTTAATATTAATGCATTCTGCTGTTTCATAAATTTCCATGTATTTTAAATGCACAGATATCTATCCTTGGTCCAGTGATAAATACTTTTCCAAACATTTTCGTTAAACGTAAATAATCAATTCAACGTCATGTTTAACGAAGTCTGTATGAGCATTAATACAACTCGGAAAGTTATCGAATGCATCATATTTGTTTCTCGAAATCGAACAGTTGAATCGCCTATAAACATTCAGGAGTCTTCTTTCGCGGAACATTCCACAGTAAACATTTTATAGGCTGATTGTCCGCCGAAAATAACGGAGTTGTTCCCCGAATGAAAATGTATAAGCAATTCGTTAGCGCATGAAAATGTAATCCCCATGAATTCCTCTTAAAATGTTTATTTGACGTTATGATTGCATTCCGCGCTCCGAATGTGCAAATGTTCTCCGCTGCGAAGGAATTAAACGAATGATTGCCAGAGTGAAGCAAAATTGCAGCTTATGGGTAGGATAATATTATAAATTTCGCATCGCCGTTATATTTCTTTCTGTGTCGTTTCCGAACAAACGGTTCGTTTGATTTATTTCTTTTTTTTCCGCGTTTCGGGACATTTATTTAGACTGACCATTCATCCGCAGTTTCCGATAATATCTGCCGCTTTATCAACGCGAAGCGAAACGTTCTCGAATTAATTCCGTGTCCGGGGATGGTTCTCAACAAAACCGTCCACGCAATTTTATCACGTTCGCAAACACGAGCCGTCGACTCTCTCGGATTTCCGCGTGTGTCATCGCCACGATCAAACAAAAAAAAAAAAGATTGAAATCACGCACCATTTTTGCCTAATTTCACTTTCGCGCGTGGAAAACGACACCGACGGAATCAACGACCGGCTTCATTAACCTCGGAATTCGTGACTGGAGAACAGTTCCTGAATTTTACCAATTACCGCGCCATTAGCGGACGAGCATTCGAAATCATTTCGCCGAAGCAAATCTCTGAAATATAGCGCTGACTTAATGTTCCGATAAATTCCATTTACTTATTCATTTTAAATGAAATTTAAGACGACGTAATCGACATTTCGCACAGTGGAGCGGAGTTGCATTAAACTGGATGCTTTTAATGTTAATCATGCATTAATTAATATGGTATTTGATATAATGAGAAACTGCCTTTATAAAATTACCCTTATAGGGGGTGTTTCAATGTAAGAAACTTTGCGTATACCCTGAAAAACTGACTGATAAATTGCTTCAAAAGACTTGAACTTCCTGTTGAAGTCCTGTTCAGTTTACTTTAATGAAATATTAGCTTTCGAGAAGACCTAGTTTGCACCGATTTCACGAACATTCTCGAACATTTTTTAATCAATTTCATTTATTTTGTAGAAACGGTGCGAAAAAAATCCACCGTGCTAGATAAATACACCACCGGCGTTCGCTAAGTAATGAAAAACGCCGAGGAATATCGATATTTGTTCGGTGTACGCCGGCAACGATCCGTTTTATTTCCTCTCGTCGATCGTTGGACCTCCTGAGAACGAAAAATGACTGTTACTTTTTTGTTTTGTTAACCGTTGAATCGCCGCGAACAGCCAACCCGGAGATACAGTAGACCGGTAACGCGACGTGCGAACAAACAAAATGTGCTGTAAACGCACTAGACCGCGTTTTATTTGACGTGAACTGCCGAAGCCTATCACTCGATAAAAGTGAAATACGATCGACGCGCGAGACATACAAAATAGTCCGCGAAGGTTTACAGTTATACGGAATAGTCCATTTATCATTCGTAAATGAAAAAATTGTTTAACACGTTCGCTAGCAGCATTTGTTTCGTTGTTTACCTTCCTTGTTTGAAAGTTTTATTAAACGCAACGTACTCAGTTTTGAATGATCAAAACAGTTTAGCAGAAGGAAGTCACGGATTCTCTGAAAATTATGCATTCTGCTATGACTTTAAACAACGAAGAGAGAGTGCATAAAATTAATTTGACTGTTTTTAAGCGAACTAGCAGATTATGGATGCCGCATATTTGTGACGGTGGTAGTGAAGATATTAATAAGAAGGCCTTGTGATTTTTCAATTGGATGACCAAAGACGAACGAATTTAATATTTCTCTCCTAAAGCCACAGCTGTTCGATAGGGTCTGAGTCTCCGGGAAAAAGTTATAGGTAGTTTAACCAAGAATCAATTTCAGATTACACAGAAATAGAACCTTCTTGAAGGCTAGACCTGGGCAAGGCTTGAAAGAATCCTAAATCAAGTCATATTCAGGTGAAATGACTTCGCTGACTCACATCCAAGTCTAGAGTCTATGACTAGACAAAGTCTAGTTTAAGTCTTAGATCTAGCTAAGGCCAATTAAATTCACTTTGAGTCTAGATCAACTCTAGCTCCATACAGAGTTAAGACCTTATTGTGTCTAAGGCAGACGAGTGTTACTTCCGGCTTCGGTCTCTCTTGAAGCCGCAGCTGTTCAATAGGGTATACGTAATCAAGAATCAATTTTAGATTACACAGAAACAGAACCTTCTTTAAGGCTAGACCTGGACAAGGCTTGGACGAATCCTAAATCAAGTTATATTCAGGTGAAATGATTTTGCTGACTCACATCCAGGACTAGAGTCAACTCTGTGGCTGAACCTAGTTTAAGACCAGTTAAATTCTGGGTGAAGTCTAAGACCAAGCTAAAGCCAAATTCAATTCACTTTGAGTCTAGATCAACTCTAGCTCCATACAGAGTTAAGACCTTATTGTGTCTAAGGCAGACGAATGTTACTTCCAGTTTAGGTCTCTTTTGAAGCCGCAGCTGTTCAATAGGGTATGCGTAATCAAGAATCAATTTCAGATTACACAGAAACAAAACCTTTTTTAAGGCTAGACTTGGACGAGGCTTGAAAGAATCCTAAATCAAGTCATATTCAGGTGAAATGACTTCGCTGACTCACATCCAAGTCTAGAGTCTATGACTAGACAAAGTCTAGTTTAAGTCTTAGATCTAGCTAAGGCCAATTAAATTCACTTTGAGTCTACATCAACTCTAGCTCCATACAGAGTTAAGACCTCGTCGCGTCCGAGGTAGACGAGGGATGCTTCTGGCTTAGGTCTCTCTTGAAGCTGTTGAATAGGGTACGAGTTCTGCCGAAAGAACGAGCATAAATGTGAAACCTCGTCTCTCACCTGGGAACCCCTTCTTGTATCCAGGAGGTAGAAACGCCGCCGGCGGCGTGATCGGTGGGGCAGCGTCCCAGCATGGCACGACATCCGGTTGCATCGCGTACCCGGTCGGAAGCTCGAGCACTTTCTGCTGCTTCTCGCAGCGTCGACGTCGACGACCGCCCGGCGCGAACGTTTTCACGGCCGCGAGAAAACCGACGCCGCTCATCTCTTCCTTCTGGGATTTCGTGTCTGGCGCGATGCTTCGTCGTCCGTGCCGCCCGGGGCTGGACACCGTGATCCAAGATGGCGGACGGGACCCCGGGGAACCTTTCTGCGTAGCTTCCCTGGATCAGGATTCGGTTTTTTGCGCACGCGATCAATCTAAGCGAGTGGATCGATTCAGACACGACTCGAGAACACCCCCCCTCGCCCCGCCGTGATCCGGGTATGATCTCGACTCACTGCCGGATGATTTCGATGATTTCTGCGCGGTTCATGGCGGATGAATGGCGTCCGGCTGTTGGAACCATGCCGGAAATGAGTTAGGGACGGCCTCTTTGCTCCCGGTGGCCGTTTTGCGCTCGATTCAGCACTTACTGAATTGTCTCACGAAATTTTTAATTTGCTCCATTCGTCGGACAACCGCGGTCATTTTCTTTTAGACGAGATCCAACTTAGAGAGGTTCACTCGGAAATATTTTTTGAATTCGTTACATTGATCGGATAGTCGACGGTGATCTCTTATAGAAATTTTTTATTCTCGAACGGTAAAAGTAGATCGGGTCTCGTAAATATTTCGTTAATTTGCACATTCGTCGGACAATCTTTCACGAAATTTTTAGGTTCCGGATAAGTAGAACATCCAAGAAAAAAATCTGCTTCGCTCTCGTGAATAAATTATTACGATCACTGGAGTTTATGCTACTGTTTACTTGGACGTCTCCCAATCGGCTGATTTATAGAGACACTATGCAAATCGAGAGAATAGAGTTTATTGCACAACGGTAAAATCTTTCTGCGCTTCAAGTTTGTGGTATATGTTTCATTCGTATCGTTCATTGATATTCACTTTAGCGGCTGCGTTCATTTGTCTCATTTGTTTCACGCGATGACAAATACAGGACAGCACTAAATTCTTGATAGCTCCATTCTTCTGTCTTCACGTGATATATTTTGTCGCATAATGGGAATTTATTCCGCTCGCCGGTGCGGAAACGACACAATATATTGTATAATTTATCAAGAAAATTATGCAGAGTCGCCTCGAGTAGAACTATTAATAACTCGGAGACAATTAAGCTGACACATCGGGCGCAAAGGGCTACGCAAGGGCTCCGTTAGATGCGAGTCTGGTGGTGAACTGGGCTTTGAAACTATTACTGATCGTATGAATGTTGCATGCTCACGGAGAATTGTTTAACAATCGCGAAGTGCGTTGCTCGAGGGCAAAAATGAACTGTCTCGAGCCTCGAAACAATTATTTCGTTGCAGCGTCAACGAAAATACAAGAATTTCACATGATAAATTTACAAAAATAAACTGATTAAGTCATCTATTTTATTCGTGAATGCATAGAAACGATTGTGAAAAGTATGCTTTCATTTTTGTTCACGAAGTTGTCCACTTTCACAGGATAAATTTAACAAATCAACGGATCGAGATGTGGTCATCTATTTTATTCGTAAATTGATAGAAATGATTGGAAAGTATGCTTTCATTTTTGTTCACAAAATTGTTCACTTTCGCATGATAAATTTAACAAATCAACGGATCGAGATGTAGTCATCTATTTTATTCGTAAATTGATAGAAATGATTGGAAAGTATGCTTCCATTTTTGTTCACGAAGTTGTTCACTTTCACGTGATAAATTTAACAAATCAACGGATCGAGATGTGGTCATCTATTTTATTCGTAAATTGATAGAAATGATTGGAAAGTATGCTTCCATTTTTCTACACGAAGTTGTTCACTTTCACCCTCCTCGCAGCGACCGAAAGACAACTCGAGGAACGGGTTGAACTTGAATAGAAATGGTGCTCTCGAATAGACGGTACATTGATACGATCAACGCGATACGTTTCAACAATAGCGTTCTGGAAACTGACTGGGTGTCCGTCGCGAATTGCCCGGCTGTTATTTTCGCGACGAGCCGCTCGCTCCAGCCGAACAATCGAGGCTATTATGTTTTTAACACCAGTTGCGTCCGCGAATCGAACCGCGAACGGTGGAAACTTTTAATTAGCAGCCGTTAAAACGTCGCTTCGAAGTTCTCCCGGAATCGTTCCGAGCTGTGAAAAAAAACCACTTGATTCACGACGTCGATCCCGGTTACGAGAAATAAAATCGAGGAATCCCCCGAGGAGATGATTCCTTTCGATATCCGTTTTGCGCTTAGAAGAGCAGCTGGCTTGCTTGAGAAAATTGATTTCGGTCTTGGTCACTTTGCGGCAATCTTTATTCATACAAATACTTCCGACTGGAATACTTGACCAGTTTGAAAAATCTCTAATCATCGGTATCGATCATTTTCTATCCGACACGAAGATTTAACTTTTTAAAATTTTTCTATTGCGAAACCGACTTTCCGTAATAAAAAGGCAAAACTCGTTATTATCCCCCCGCAATTTCTACCTTCGAGTGAAACAGTTTCGCGAGTGAAGAGTAGAGCTCTTAACTTTTGTATTCTGAACTTTACTTGTGGCTTATAAATGTGATTAACCGTGATTATAAGGATTTAAAAGAACTTCCATTTCCGAAGCAATTACTTCATCCCCGAAACAACCCCTATGTTCCCCACTACTAACAGTTGCAAAAAACTTTGACCGAAGTGTAAGAAATGCTGGATATAATCGATGTTATTTCTATTAGAATTCAATATCTAGAGATGTCATTTTCCGATAACTGGGAGATAACGTTCCACTCGACAATTCAAAGAGCCGGACACTATAGATCTAACGATTCCAAACAAATCTCGATCAACCTCTGCAGTCGTTGAAGAAGCAACCGGAAAACTCACCCCTCGGTTCACTCGAAAAGAAAATAAAAATGTGAATCTTAGATCCCGTTAAGTGGAATAGCTCGCGATTGTTTATAGGTTGAAATTGAATTGATGTCGGACGTGAAGAATCGATTGTGGAGTTGAAGGGAGCGACGATTTCCGGTGAACCGAGCACGCGGACACCCAGTCGACGTATGCGTGCACCTGCTGCGAGGGAGTCGGGTTGTCAACGGGTGACCTTGACAGATCCTGGACAGTTCGGAGGTGGCGACCGGTGGCGGAAACGAGAATCGATCACCAGTTGCGCGCGCGACGACCGACACCGATAAATCCACACTTGGTTGAAGGTGCGCTCCGGCGAAGAGCGTCCACCGTACTGACGGCGAACGGTTCTCCGTCTTTCTTTGCCGCGGCTCCGTCGAGCCCGGCCGAAGATCGCCGAGCGTCGGGACCGAGGGGTGTCGGAGGCGGCCGATTCTCGGGGGTTGGTTGCGTGCGCAAACCGGGAATACTTCTCGGCGGCCAGCGAGCGCGAGATCGCCGCTGCGAGACGCGTGGGCGACCGAGGGCTGCGTTCGTGCCGGGGATTCATGCAGGACCGGGCAAACGCTGCAAGGTAGAAGGCCCTATCTCTACTCATCTCCTCCTTTCTACTATATTTTCTTTGATTCTACATATTTAGCAAACATTCATGGGTTTGCACCCCCAAGTTCACCCTGTTGCAAATCAATTTCACCTTTTTGCAAATCAATTTCACCTTTTTGTAAATCTATTTCACCTTTTTGTAAATCAATTTCACCTTTTTGTAAATCAATTTCACCTTTTTGCAAATCAAACTCAACCATTTGCAAATCAATTTCACCCATTAAGAATATTTCAAATTAATTACATTTGAAAGCATCTCCCTTGAGTTCAGAAAAAGTCACCAAGGACAGGAGCGTACAGCGAAGTGCTGTGTGACGTTGGACATTAGACACACGCAGAGTTGAGCAAAAATTTTATCTCTACATAAAAATTTCGAATAAACTGGGTTTAAAACCCACTTGGAATAAACTCACTTCATTCGAAATTTTTCTTACATAAAATTTTTGTCCAACCCTGGACACTGTCATTACTGTGATGTAAACCTAAGCCTCAATACTCAATGCTGTAAGAACTAGGTAACTTACAATTCCTTATTTTAGGGAAATTGATGAAAAAGTATTTTAAGGTTTTAAGATTATGGTAGGGTAGATATCGTTATTTTAAATATAATGCCAATATCTGCTTATATTTCTTTATTTTAAGTAGAACAATATATAAAAAAAACATCATTTTGGATTAAAAAAAATTTATAAAAGTCGAGTTGCCCATTTATAACATAAATAGAAATCTGTATTTATTTTTTATCTACTTTGAACACTGCTCACTAAATGTCGTAGATTACTTTGACAGTTTGCCCAGTTTTTACATTAAATTCTACTTAATTTCTTCTTTAATACGAAGCAGATAACACAAAATGTCCAAATTTCAAGTTACCTAGTTCTTACATTCAGACGGCGATATGTACTTTCATTTCTAAAATTTATCAATCGGAAAAAATGGCTACAATGAATATACATGTTATACTTGTAAATAAGTATTTGATGTACATCTTTGCGATAAATAAAATTTTCAATTTCTTAACGATAAATTTACATTTGATTTGATTTTTTTTCACAAAAACTTACTTAAACATACTTTATTTGTTAAAGGTTCACTTTTGATTTGCAAAAGAGTAAAATTAATTTGCAGAAGGGTGAAATTGACTTGCAAAAGGGTGAATTTGGAGTGCAAAACCTGTAACAACGAATGGTCACTTCACCTGCATGATCTGAGTGCTATTTCTTCAAGGAGGTTGTATGTCATTGTTAAGCTCTTACATCCCACAACGCAATTCTAACAATATTTCATGGTTGTAGCTTTCAACTTCTGTAAGACACACTTATATACCGTATACTAATCATAGATCAAGCTAGGATAAATCATCCAAACGTCAGGGTAATATTCGAATGGAAAAACCTCTTGGCTACTACACGAAATGACTCTTCTAGAACCATCGAAAAACTTTTTATCGTTAATGATGGCACGTTTCAGGAACAAAGCAGAAGTGTTCGAGTTTGTAGTTATTCAATTAAGCCGGGAGCACAACTCCGAAAACAAACCATTTTGTTTGGCGTTAAAAGCTCTTGAAACATTGATTGGAAAATGTTTCAGTTTTTGTTGAAAAAATATTGATGGCAGAGGATTGGAAGCTGCGAATGGGTTTGTAAAGTGGTTTTGTCGATTATTTTGGAAATGAAGATTCATAATTAAGTTTCGAATATATGTTTTTTACACAAATTGAAGATATTTTGTTTTATATATCATCACTGTTAGTCATTTATTATTCCGAATTGTTTTATATAGTTTTTACTAGATTTTAGCCGTCAGTATTCGCGAAAAGGTTATCTCGATTCTTCATTCCTTCACGATCATTTATTTCCTACTGCTGAATTTTTCAAGAGACGAGGGATGATTGGGCCGAGCATCGGTTCACGATGTCCAGTGATATATACTATGAAAATTGAGTTCTGTTTTTCGGGTTATTTATCATTGTGAGGGGAGCTTTTTCATTTATTCTTCGCAACGGAAGACTATTGATGGGCTGCGGATTTTGAATGCGGAAGTAGCGTTTTAATGGACTGGTTTTCTGAAGAATGATATTAATTATCACCGAGAGAGTAGCGAGTAATAAATGGTCTGCAATGACTTGTCAAAATTACGAGAACGTTTTCATTAAAATCTTCTCTTGGTGAAATTTATTTAACGATTTCACACGACAACGTATTTAAAGATTATCAAATTTGTTATTCTGTTTTTAGTTTGCCTTGCTTGAAAAGAAATTACTAAGCAGCGAAAATGACTGTTCCTGTTTGTGTTCCGGTCGCAGGAAATAAAAACATGGAATAAAAGTCTCTTCTAGCCACCGTTGAGCAAACACATTTTTATTTTACTCTGCATGCTCGTTTACGCTCACGAGTGCGTAAAACCATAGCAAATAGTTTAAATATGTTCCTTCTGTTTATTCATCATTATTGTTTAAAACATTCCTCGAGAACAGTCTGCTTTTTCACTAAGGGTATGCACACTTTGATGCTCGATGTTCGCGTTACGCGAGTATGGAGAAACGTCCAGCTTGCATAACGAATGCAGACAGATATCATTGTGCATTTTCGTATAACGCTGCACACCGTTGGTCATCTTCATTTTCTCCAAGGACGGGGCAGTTATAAATGAAAGAACTTCGTTTCACGTCGTACACGTGCCGTGATTCTGTCATAAATGTGTTAGACTATCTAAAATAAAATGAATTGGCTCGAGATACTCGTGCACTTCGAAAATAATTTGATCAGGTCTACGAAGAAATTATTTTATGACTTCTTTACGTAGGACTCGGCTTATTAGAAATTGTGTGCAGCTCACAACTATTAGAGAATTATTCTCTGGTTTTACTTATTTAGGAATGTATTGAAAATTGAAAAATTCTACAGCTTTGATAAATTTAATAATCACTGACCACAAATGCTTAGAAGTCGATTTATTAGAAATTGTGCAGCTCAACTATTAAAGAATTATTCTCTGGTTTTACTTATTTAGGAATGTATTGGAAATTGAGAGATCCTACACAGCTTTGATAAATTTAATAATCACTGACCGAAAATGCTTAGAAGCCGATTTATTAGAAATTGTGCAGCTCAACTATTAAAGAATTATTCTCTGGTTTTACTTATTTAGGAATGTGTTGGAAATTGAGAGATCCTACAGCTTTGATAAATTTAATAATCACTGACCGAAAATGCTTAGAAGTCGATTTATTAGAAATTGTGCAGCTCACAACTATTAGAGAATTATTCTCTGGTTTTACTTATTTAGGAATGTGTTGGAAATTGAGAGATCCTACAGCTTTGATAAATTTAATAATCACTGACCAAAAATGCTTAGAAATCGATTTATTAGCAATTGTGCAGCTCTCAACTATTAAAGAATTATTCTCTGGTTTTACTTATTTAGGAATGTATTGGAAATTGAGAGATCCTACACAGCTTTGATAAATTTAATAATCACTGACCGAAAATGCTTAGAAGCCGATTTATTAGAAATTGTGCAGCTCTCAACTATTAAAGAATTATTCTCTGGTTTTACTTATTTAGGAATGTGTTGGAGATTTAGAAATTCTACAGCTTTGATATTTAATAGTCACTGATCGAAAATACAATTAGAAAAATTCTCAGTGAAAAATAATGTTCTCGCATTTCCGGAATCCTTAAAAATGCGTTGTATGTTCTACGAATTTTTACGATCCAATCGATTTTTAGGAGGGCGCGTACGTCGATGATTATTTATTTCGTACACGTTTGCAAGCATTTAAAAGCGATCCGAATTCCCATGCAAGTCGAGTTTACAGCGACACCGATCACATATCCGACGGCACACGTTTATGAAAGGAGGAAACGCCTCTTCGGTCATCCTCCCACGCATAAATGCAAAAACTGTATTCACGGATACGTATGTTTCTCGATCATCGTCATCGAGAATTCCGTAGGGGTATTTTCAATTGCGAGAGGCGCAATTCGTGGGAATGGCGTCGGCGATAAAAACATTATCGATGAATTCTTCCGTAAATAAATGATCTACAATGGTTGATCTCCAACCTCGTTTAATAAAAGAATATTTTTTAGAAGGATATTTAACCATTGTTTAACCGCAAAACCCCCACGTGTGTTCTCCACATTTTCGCCTGAGATTAATTTTTTATAGTATCATTTTTAGTCAACGTTTTTGTGCCATTTCAAATGTGTATTAAACACTCGCAACACGTTACAGTGGGGCACGTACAGCAAACGAAGAATAACCTTTCTCTTTATAGATCCCGACATTTAGCGATTATTGAAACAGTAAATGTTAGATCCGCGAAACGCTCACGGCTACCATGGAGGCTGCAATTTATACGGGTCAGTGGTGCAATTCAATTCCACCGGGTGCAACAAAAAGTCACGAAACGGTGGAAATAAATATTTCGCAGCTAATACATTCGCACCTTTTGCCGCCGTGAATTTTCGATTCGTTCCGATTGTACCGACGCTGTTCAATGAAAATTTATTCCCTCTATCGAAGGCTTTCAAAGATTATAACGTGGAAATACGTCGATCAATATCGCGCGAACACGGAACATTTTATAATTTTAATTATCACGTTTAAAAACGAGGAAAATTCATGTTCGTTGAATAAACATCCTCGGTTGCCCTATAAAATCACGCGGATATTTCAAGGAAAACATATAGTCGGTTGCGGTACACGATATTTTGCTGAACTTTGCATTAAAACGATCCAGAGTTAAATATAAAATTCAAGAACAAAGCTTTGTATCGAACCAGTCATTTGTTATCTCTCGTACGGTTTAATTTTCCCGCGATCCGAGTAGTAGAAGCAAAACTGCCGGAAAAATGTCGTAATCAATGCCGAATAAAATTTCTTTGCGAAGTTCTCGTCGCAGTTCAAAGAGACCGAGGTTCCATTGAACAGGACACGGCTAAAGAATCCACTCATTATTTAACTTCTCCACTCATTGTAAGAACGAACGCATACATGACGTTTATATGTGCACGGTATAGTGATCGGATCGAGGCAGCGTACCCTCGAGCAACGTATTTCAATGCCGAGGTTGAACAACGCTAGGTGTGCGGTTGTAGCAATCTAGCTCCACCAGGATAACAATGTGAGATAATGATGTTTTTCTTTCTCCTGCGAGTCGAATAAAGAAATATTTCGAAACGCGTAGCGTGTACATCATTTCTACATTGAATTCTACATCGAAATAAATCTACTTTTACTATGGAAAAGAGATTAACGTGCCAGTTATTAAAAGAGAACAAAATTGAAACGCTTTTGTCCTTCGGATAGCTGTCGAGTTAGACAAAATCAGATAAAAATCGACAATACAGAGGATTAATCCTTAGCACTCGAAAGAGGATTAAATGGCTGACTACTACTACTAATCAAGCTTTAATATCTCAAAAACTAATACAGCTATTGAAATTTTATATTCAGGATGCTCTCCTCGTTCTCCTGCTTAAAATCTCAGCTGATAATTTTAGGTCAGTCACACTACATCCGAGTGTTGTCCAGAAGACGGACTTCTCAACGCACTATTTTTCCCATGCACTGCAATATTTCCTCTTTAATTTAAAAAAAAAATCATCGCCCTAGGGTAACTGCACCAGTGAATAAACGGGCACCAGTAAATGAACGCTTTTGTATATTTCAACAAATTTTAAGCCGCACGGCATACTAGCGATAACGACTCTTGGGCCAATGGAATATATGAGTCTTTTTCGTAGCTGTATTCCTATTGGTACAATAGAAAGAATATAGTAAGAATATATTGGTACTAGAGAGAGAATGTAGTGTTCATTGACTGGTATTTTTTATATTTTTTATTTAACGTTTGATAAAGAAAAGTAATAATCATTTCATTTTATTTGTGTTCATTTATTTTTGACAAATGAAGTATGGGGAGCCATTTGGCATATATGAGATTCCTTTAATACAGATATTTTTTTAAAAATAAAATATCTTCCTGAATAATTTCTTAAATGTTCATACACTGGTGCAGCTATCCTACCTCATTTCTATCGAAAGTTCTTCGATTTTGACACAAAATTCATCGTTTTACGCTCATTGCGCGTCGCTCGGAGTGGACGGCCGAGAGCTAATTAATTTTCCGAGGTGTCTACAAGTTTTTTTCATCGGAACGTAACATTCTATATGGTGGTTCGGAAGTCGCGGGGGATGGCAGGATGGGGTGGTGCGAGGAAACTCCGCGATTCGCAGCATCTGATCGTGTGGCGAGAGGGTGCCGCGCGAGGCCGTTCCGAGCCTGAGAACGAAAGAGAGGGTGGCTCGGTGAGTAGAGAGAAGAGCGGCAACAAGAGAGAGGGACTGAGAGAAGAGGGCTGGCAGAGGGGCGACCGCGTTGTACCGCGCTACTCCGTACCCCGGGCAAGGGAACCGATCGTTACTGGAAAACTCGAGCGGTGGAGAGGGGCCTTTTCATTTTCCAAGGGGGCGCGCAGCCGGCTGGGCGACTGGAGAGCGCGGGAGAGGCTGCCGATGTGCGGAGATGGAAGGAGGAAACACGAGGAGAAACACGAAAATTCGCCCTTCACCGTTCTGTGTCGCCGTGACACAACCGACCGCCACGAGGGAGGAGGGTTACCGGCACATGATCGGGATCCGGTGTATATCGTTCGCAGTATCGATCATTACTTGGCCACCTCTTTCTCGCTGCCATCCCCCTTTCCCTTTCTCTCTCTCTCTCTCTCCGTGCTAAGCGTGGCCAGCTTCTCAGCGTGGGCGTCGGTGCAGCCCTCCGTAGACACGCCGGCCTCGAGGCCCGTCGACCTTGAGATTCGCAAAAAGGAAGACGAGACACTGACGAGACTACCCGCGCCGAAATTCGCTTCGTGACACAGCATCATCGTCGATCTACTTGGACGATAGTGTTTGTGTGTGTAACCCGTTGACTTGTCCAGCTCGTGGTCTAGGTTAGAATAGATCCAGTCTGACCCTTAGTGTGTGAACACTTTGAACAGAAGAATCTAGTTAAGTGTTTATGTTACTCTTTTTGGTTTGAAATCGAGATATATTTTAATTGTTCGCGGTAGATCCGGCGATCTTTCGGACTTTGAATGTTTTTGCACTGGGTGTGCCGAATAAAACCAAATTTCTCAGGACGATATTCCCAACTCGGAAGAAAACAGAAATCAAGGAATACTATTATTAATATTGAGCACTGCATTTTTAAAACTGTATACAAAGTTTAGAAACAAAAGTGGTATTTACTAAGTCTAGGTGTGTAGTCACGGTGCGTTCTAGGTGCAGTCTAACTGGAGGACCGAGAGCTAGCAAACTCAACGTCCTTCCTACCTCTACGGGGTTTCATCCCAACTTCTTCAGCGATTTGGGGGTGGGCGGAACTAAAAGTAGGTGCTTCAAGCGGGCCCAATGAGCCGAGAACATGAGTGGGTGGCGCTCGTGATAAATACACAGACGGGGGAAATACGAATAATGGGCCCTCGTCTGTTGTATGGGCTGAAAGATGGAGGGAGAATAGGGCCTCGGTCCTAGATGTGTGGGTTTTGTAGGGGTCCCATGGAAATCACCGACACAGATTTCTCCGACTCCAGATTTGTCCGACGACGCCTTTAACCGACAACGACTTTGTGCGACATTGAATTTGTCCGACAACAAATTGAAACGACCACAGTAATAACCAACAGTAACATTGTTTGACAACAACGTTAGCCAGCTCTGCGTATTTCTCCTACAAATATTACCTCAGTTAGCGTATTGCTAAGATCCGAGACGCATCGTACGTATTCGTTAGAACTACAATTCTTATTGTGAAATAATTATATTTTTACGTAAAAGTAAAAGTGTTAGTGCACTGAATAGTTAAAGAAGAAAATGTCAGCATCATCTGTGTAGCATTATCGAGAACGTTTGGGGAAGACTGTCAAGCATATTATACGAAGGTGGAAAACAGTACAGTACAGTATCCGAATTGAAATCAGCAATTTTAGAAGCTTGGGAAAGCATACATCAAAATGATATAAAAAATCTGTATAGAAGTTTACCAAGAAGAGAATGATTGAAGAGGTACAGCGTAAAGGGCAGTCCACGCATTACTAAAACTGCCAAAAATTGTGTATATAATTTTGTTGAATTCTAATTTTTGTATTTTATATTCAAAGTGCCTTATCATTTTGCCCACACTAAAAAACAATTTCTGTAGAAATAATAAATGGTTTGAACGAGTTATCTAATTGTTAGTATATTATATAAAAGGTAGTACCTTATTTTGTTGTGTATTCACTTTCTACGCGTCTATATACGTACAAATGAATGTTCATTGCTAAAAACCTTGAGGTGCCTTACCATTTTGACCACCAGTGTACATAAGTGGCTATGACAGGCCCAACGCCGTAACCTAACTACAAAAAGTCACGTACTGGGCCCAATGCACCCTAGCGATGTCCCTTCCATAAAACGTCGCTCAACGCAAGCCTCTAAACCATAATTTGGGAATGTTTTGTGACTTTTCAATCACGAGCTTTTTATCCGATGAAAGAAATTGTACCATGTATAAAAATGATTATGATATAGTATTTATAAAATTGTTACACATTCCGGATTCGGTTCAGCTAGATCGGTAATCCCCGGCACGTTCAGGGGTCGGTCCGGTTACAAGAGAGAATTAAACGTTCGACGGATTCCGTCGGTTGTATGATTTCCGTGGGATTATTTTTGGGTGAACAGGCGGAGGGATGGGGTTTGTTTAGGCGACGTTGTTTGTGCTGGACAAATATCTGCCGACGCGTGCGGTGCGGAACTCTGATGTATTATGTACGTGGATTTCGTTGGATGTGGTGCTGTTTGCAAATGCGGCCTTTGTATCGTATGGTTTCGCTTTAACACGGTTTGAGGCTCGGGGACGCATAAGATAGGATTTAGAAGAGGTGACACATTTGGAAAAGAATTTTTCGCGAGGCTATACTTCTGAGCTGTATATGTATACTGTTCAAGACTTTTCTAGAAAATGTGAACCAATCGAATTTTTAGTATCTAACCGTGTTATAACACAGCTTTTTACAACGATGCTTGCAGAACTAGCCGTGGCAGTCGGACAAAGGAGAACGTTTCGAAAAATAATCAATATGTAGCACGATAAGGAATCTAATTAAGTGGCAGAACAAGAAGTCGGGACTAAACAGAAAGGGAAGTTCAGCTCTGGCTAATTGTAAGTAGAACAAGAAGTTTCCTTTCTCCTTGAAGCAGAACAGGAATTTTGATGGAGATGTACACTGAAAGGAGAGTTCAAGTTTGGCTGGAAGTGAAATAGAAGCTGCGAATGAAATACAAATTTAAATAGGAGAATTCAAAGCCAGACACCAGTCGTACCAGGAACTGGTAAATAGATTCAAGTGGGATTGAAGAATTCATAATCAGACGTGAATAGAATGTGAATCAATAATGAAATACAAGTCGAACAGGATTAAAATCGTAAATCGTACGTGGAATAAAACTTCTTAAAGTTTGTCTTTAGTTTGTCTTTAAAGTTTGTAAATTAAAGTCTGACTTTAGTCGGACATCAGTGAAGTTGAACTTTCCAGCTATAGACCCAAGTAGAATGAGACTTCAAAGCCAGACCTAAAGAGAACAGTACTTCACAGCTACAGCAAAGTGGAATGAAACTTTAAAGTCAGACCACAATGGAATGGGGCTCCGCAGCTTGAATAAGTCATCAAAATCAGATCTAAACAGAATTCACAGCTAGACCTAAGTGGAATGAGACTTCAAAGTCAGACCTAAATAGAGTACGCCTTCATAGTTTGACTTAACTGGAACAAGTCGTCAAAGTCAGACCTAAGTGGAATGAGATTCCAAAGTCAGAGACCGAAATACAATACAATTTCGACGTTACACCTAGTACAATCACCGAATTTTCTACAAGTCACTGTGTTTTGTGCCCGTGCGAAATTAAGACGGGCCCGTTTATGTACTTCTTTAAGGCCTGGTTGGCGTTGCATTTTTGTCCAGAAGAATTTAAGAGTTGTTGCACACGTCTTGTTGTTACTGGGAGCTCCAATTCAGCTCGAAATTGTGCTGCATTTTTCCTTTCCTTAGCCGCAGACTTCATTGATAATGAATGTTGTCTCTGTGACCATTTTTTATTACCACCTTTCAAATGATTTTTTCCGTAATTTTCACGTAAATTGATATAATTATTAATTTTCTGTATAAGCATCGATTGATGCTTTTTCTTCACTCGTTACTACTTTTCCTCTCGGCGTTCTAATACGCGTGAATCAAATTATAACAAACAGGATTTCTATGAGTTCTAAAACTAATACTTTTGGAATATTTGCAATTTTCCGTTGTTCTCTGCTCAGAATACAGAGAAACACTAAGTGACTTTGTAGAAACTTCGCACTTGCGTTCTGTACCACACAGAAAAAAAATGAAAACAAACGTAAATAGTAAACATAGCGGTCTAGAGTGCGCAGTCCCTCTATCCGAGTGTCAACAAGGCACACGACCAGATATGATAAATCAACAAAAATGGTGGTATTTTTAAAATATCTATGAAAATGAGAAGATGACTTTACAGAAATTTCGGCCACTGTAGAATCTTTGAGTCTTTGAAGCGAAACATGGAACAGCACTTTCAATCAGGGTTGCCAGAAATGTTTTATCCAAATATAGAAGAAGTAGTGGAAGCTGCAATTATATATACAGGGTGTCCCGAATTTAAATGGCAAAACTTAAGGAGCGTGTAGAGGACCGAAAAACTAATTTTAGAGATTTGCTCGTTTTTGCTTCGTGTTGGAGAAAATCGCAAAAATTCAATATCTCGTTGTCAGTTGCTCTCTTGGCCACCCCGATCACCTGATATGACACCCATGGATTTCTTCGTATGGGGAACCTTGAAGCAGGAAGTTTATTCGGTGCCAATCAATTCATGAGAGCAATTAAGAGATCGAATCATAGATGTAGTGCACCAAATATCACCAGAACAATGTTTAGCTGCAATTTATCAAGTTAGTGCTAGATGTAATGCTTGCAGTGCTGCAGGAGGGCAACATTTTGAATTTGAACATTTTGAAAAATGAAAACTTGTTTTGTTTCTTTTTTTGCGATTTTCTCCAAAACGAAGCAAAAACGAGCAAATCTCTAAAAGACTTTTTGTCTCAGTTTTTCGGTCCCCTACACGCTCCTGAAGTTTTGCCATTTAAATTCGGGACACCCTGTACATGAGATAGGCTCAAAATATAGGAGTTCAAGTAAAAGAGGTACACAGCACATTTTAAACTTTTTTATTCAAACAAAGAATTTGAAAATTCCTGTAGGTACGTAAAGATCAAGTTCAAATACAGAAGACTCATATCAAATATAGAAGATCTGGCAACCCTACTTCCAATTGATAATCAAGTGAAATCGAAATGTACAGTCCGAATGGAATAAGATTTCAATGCGAGACCGAATCATTGTAAAATTAAAGACATGCAAAAATGCGTACCTTGTCCTAAGCAGAATAAGGATTCCTAATCAGATTTCAACAGAATACGAGTTCTAAATCATTTATGGTCGTACCTCAGTAGAATAAGAATGCATGATCAGACGTAACTAGAACAAAAGAGCTCAGTCCTCGGTGTAGAAGCACAACATTGGCAACATGAAAAATTGGATAATGTAGTCCGCAGCTGAAAGCTTTCGCTACATAAGTAACATGTGAGAGAGAGCCAATACGAATCGGTGGGAGGATGATAGAACATATTTTACTGTCGAGTCTGTAACACAAGTTTCCATGCATCATGCCCGAGATATTGCCGCGCGGAAGCTGCTCCCTAATATTTACGGATCGATCAAACGAGACTACAAATGTACATTTTCATGGACGCGGGGTCCCGAGAGAGAAAACAGCAGAAATTTTTCAGCGATACTTCGATCGCGATTCGGGAACAAGAGACCGCCGCGACGCGTCCTCGGTGGCAGGACAACTGTCGACGACCGTGAAGTATTTTCGGAATGTTTATTTAAACAGAGGTGAATTTCATATGTACACTTCACGGCAGCTTGTTCGCAACGTCGTCGTACACGGTGCGTGGGCGAGTCGAGTTTTTATGAAGACGTTGTCCTGGTTTTTCCACGAGTTTCCATTGCTCTCTCGAACGGCAATAAATCCTTTTGCCGCTTTTAAACAGAACATTTTTCGCCCGGCAAAGCTTTGTGGAATTTGTCGTTGCTATTTTCTCCGCGTGGGAGGATTACCGAAGGATCGATGTGTGTCGGTAACGTTCACAAACGGTTCGTTTGCAGCACGTGGGGAAAATATTGTCGCCGGATGAGTTATCAGAACAATTGGAAATCAGTATTTTGGTACGCGCAGGTTCTGGTAACGACAGAAAATTGCTTCGCCGAGCTGTGTATGCGGTATTACAAATGTTTCGCAATAAAGCGAAACCACTCGGATCAACATCCATACAGTAATAATAATAATAATTAGTGTTCATTGCATTGGAGACTAGTAATTGTGAAAATACCATTCCGCCGACTGAAATTAAAAATATTCACCGGGGAAACCAAAAATTTGTATTCACGTCTCGCGGATCGCGTCCCATAGATGGACAACCTGTTAATCAAATAATTTCTCGAGCGTGCACACGCGTGAGATATTAATTCCGATGTATCGGTATCAGTGAATAAATTATTGCCGATTATAATTGAGCCGCGATCAATAATAAACGCAACACGATTTGTACAGCTATCGAGAACACGATAACACGATTAAACGGGACAGTTGAATAGCAAAGGAAATAAAGGGTTATCGAGTAGCGGAGCCGAAGACGATCGATTCGATTGAGTAGCCGGAAGCAGCTTAGCAGCGTCGTTATCGAAACTCGCATCAAGTTCGCGCTCGGACGGCGTCGAACGCGACAATAAACCGAATTAACGGACTCGTTGATGGCGCGGAGAGGCTTATCATCGCGGCCGATTGAACCCGATTCCAATTTACTACCGTTAAGTGGTCTAGACTAATTTGGAGCTGGAATTTCACCGCGCCGAGAAGAATTCCGAAGGACGCGTGCCCGTCTCGCACAATAGAAGACGGGGTACGGGGGATGATGGTTGACGAAAAAATCGGGGCTAAGCAGGCATTCGCAGAAGCACCCTTCAATTAGAATGCGAGAGGCATCGGGCTCTGAATGACCCATTCACGGATCACTTACGAGCACGATGTCGTTCGGATTCCCGTGCGAGCACTGCTCCTAGCCGCATACGACTCGATTTGTCTCGGGAATTCAAGCTTGATGGGCAAACATTTTTGCATACATCGGCGCACCACTATCTCTTACTTAGCATCGAGAAGTTTTATTTTCTACAGTTCAGTAGAACTACAAGAAAATCATACTTTTGTAGAGTGATTTTACAGATACTTCAAGTGTTCATGTTCCTCTCTACTGCTATATCAAGCACGAATAGTATTGAATAAATTTAAGCATCAGTTCTGAAAGTGGAGGCTTCAAGCTTTACAATGAGCCCAGATACAGTGACTCGGAAAAATATTCCAACGCTCTGAAAAAGACAATAACTTTTTTAATATTGTATTATACGATTTAAACTTTTTTGGGGAGCTAGGGCAATTAGTTTACTGCAGGATGAGAAAAAACTTTTTTCAAAAATAGCAACTGATCGGAAAAAATACTAAACGTTGTATTTTACAACTTCTCTATGTGGGCCTATATTGAAATATATCCTGAAAATTTCTTTCTTTTAAAGATGGTAAAAACTGCAGAGTTTCACGATTTTCGGCCTACATCTAAGAATTCTTACATCTTTCACAATGCATATTATCGACACAGATCTACAAAACGTATTTTTAAATTTTCAATATAGGCAATATAAAAAAGTTGTAAAATGCAACTTCTAGTATCTTTTTCTACAATTCCGATCAGTTGCTATTTTTGAAAAAAGTTTTCTTCTCATCCTGTAGTAAACTAATTGCTCTAGCTTCCCAAAAAAATTCAAGTAGTATAGTATTATACAATATTAAAAAAGTTATCGTCTCTTTTAGAGCGTCCGAATATTTTTCCGAGTCACTGTATATCGTTGAACGATTTTTTTTCCACGATGTAATAATTGTTAGAATACCAGACATTTTCAGGTGAGATTTTTCGATGGGATTCCGGTTGCACTGAATGTTAATATCAAATCGTTAGTTATATACAGATGATGTTAACCTGTCGATTAGATCAGCAGTATCGATTTTCTTTCGATTTTTCCGAAGAATCGGCTCTTGTCACGCCTCCCACGCGTTCTGTTCAGCCGCGAGGACGTTCTCTGCGCGTGAACGAACCTCGAAAGAGGCTTTCGCTCGACTACCACCCGCGCCAGACAAAAGTGGCTTTGTTATCGAAAATCCTGGCCGCTTTTGTGCCGGCCATCGCCGCTTCAGACATGGCTTCTCACCGCGGAACGGCTACTTTTGCGACAGTGTGGACGTGTTACGATTTTTAAGGGCTTTTATATCCCGCAGAGCTTTCCGAGCGATTCGAATTATTGGCCAGACCCAATAGGTCTGATGGGTTTTTAAACCTCTGTGACATCGCGCGATACTCTTCAAACATTATCCGATTTTCCCACCAAACCCAGCATTTCTATTGTTGCGCCTTTGCAAACGAGGAGTTCTTAACCATTAGCACTCGAGTGGTGACTCTGAGACGCCATTAAAAATTGTTCGATAGTTTTACCTAAAATTACATAATTTCAAACAACGAAATACAAATCCTCATATGGAGTAATGAATCCATTAAATCGCATTATTGCTAGCTCTAACATATTTTACAGCAATATTGATTTTTTTTTAATGGCATTCAACAACAGTTACAGGCATTCAAAACAAAATTGTTTAGTTTAGTTTCGAGCGGTCCATTCTTATGCCAATTTTAGGTTAAGACTTTTTTTTTGTTATGTCTTCTTTTTGTTTTTATCAGTTATACTGTAAAAACTGTATAAATTTGTATAAAAGGACCTCGGTCCGTATATAATAATTAGAATAACCGTTTTACCTAGGGTTAAAAGTTGTCGCCCCTCTGAAAAAAACAACGAGCTCGAATTTATTTAAAGCTAGCACAATTTTTCGTATAATACAGCAACGAGAAATTTGATGAATAGAAGCGTCTGTATCGTTTCACTAACTGTTAAATAAAAAATCTGAAGTCGACCGTGGTTTAGCGCTAAGAGGGTTGTTCTCCGTTCTCCGGTTTACATTTTCACGCGAGAATTTCACTTTTCTCGGCTGCTTTTCCCTCGAGAACGGGCCAACGATCGGACTGCAAGTGTTTGATGGACAGTTTCGGCGTGGTTAATCGAGGGGTGTAAAATCAGACACGGGAACGAACGAACGTTGATCGCGGCGGGTTGAAAGTCCGGACGTTCCGTGGCCGCGTTTATTTTGCTACCTGTTTTTTTACGAGCGAGGGTAAACCGGCATCTTTACGACACGCCTACTTTTACGAGATTTCGCTGGGGGAAAATTGATTATGCAGCCAGCCGCGATAAGGTGTATCGCCTCGCGGTCGCAATGCTCGGGGTGTAATTAATAGCGGGGCGTCTCTTTTAATTACAACCGAGAAATTACAATTTTTCATCCATCCGACCCGCTTAACCTACCCCCGGAGATTTACATCTCTCTGGTGGAAACTGTGTTCCCGTAACGCCTACATTTTATATTATGTTCGGTAGAACTGCGCGATCTAAGAAATAACACGGACTCGATGGCTTTTCTTATGAGGTATTCTTATACCAGAGGCTAAGAGAGGAATCTGTATGCGGCTCTTTGTATCTTGCAAAGAAGAGATACAATTTTTATTCTGCGCAACAGTTCGAAGTTTAATTACAATTCTACTTTACTTCGATCTTCCCGGAATCGAATTTGATCGTGGCCAGCAACGACTCGAAGTAGTTTTGCCTCATCCAGCCGGCATGCAGCGAGATTTTTACTGAAACGGAAAACTTTTATTAGTTCTCCGACGCGGGGGCGGTGGGAACCTTGAAGGAATTGTAAACCACGGAGTCGGAGTACCAATAACACCAGTCGCAAACAGTCTGAATGAAGAACGTTATTCGCGGCGACCCTTTTAAGGCCGCTATTCGACGAGGATCCGTGCCAGCGTTTTTCTCCCATCTGTAACTGATTACGTCCAATATTCCTCTCTCGTTAAAAAGCCGAATTCACCGTCGACGAGATTCATCTCGAACGCGCTGCATCGTTATGGGGATTACTCATCGATCGCTATCGAAATTATTCCGCGAATGGGAAACGTTTCTACTTCGGAAACGTCCGGTACTCGAAAGCATTTGGTCTAGGATTTACCAAAATTCCTAATAGAAACCAATTTTTAAATATGTTTCTTCTATCGATCGTATTTGCTGATAATAAATCTTTAAATGTTTTCGGCGCAACGGTTCGATCGTTTATTACGAATTATATAAAGCAACTTTGCTAATTGTCAAACAAAATCAACAACATATTTAATTTACAGACGCGATTCAAATAAACCTTGAAAAAGATCCAAACTGGGATCGAAACGTTGGTTTTCTTTGACAATTAGCAAAGTTGCTTTATAATTCGTAATAAACGATCGAACCGTTGCGCCGAAAACATTTATTTATTATTAGAAACCAATGTAATTGAAACTGCACCCTCAACGTGTAAAATCAATACAATTTTCAGGAGATATCTGCCTTTTATAGATTGGCAATTTTCTTTCTGAACGAACTAAATAAAATACATCGTTTCCAAACTCTGTATACTTATTGACACATACCTAAGCAACATTCGTGAATTTTTATGCATCGCTATTGCGAAAATTATGGCAATTTAGAGCACATTTTGAGGATATTGAAACCAATAATTTGATCCCTAGAATGATTACCGAAATAAAATTGACAAAACAGGTGGAAACTTACGTTTGAGATATTTTCTGTATTAAAATTTCTTGATTAAATTTCTAAGACACTGTCATGTCGCCGTCGGCGCGACGCTCTCGCGCACTAAATTCGGAAATATCCGGTTCCGTTCCAATACGCGATCATTTTCGCAGGAGACAGCGATTTATAAATAACCGTCAGAAAAATGACCCGCCCCGGGAAAGTGACAAACGACACGCGACCGGATAGGATCCAATTCGGCGGAAGAGCGTTCTCGCCGCGACCTGACACGCCGGGGATGACGAATATTCCTCGATACATCACGGATTGGAGAACGTAATCGCGAGAGAATTCGGCCGACAATACAATAAGGATGTTCCGTGACGTCTCCCGTTCGTTATGGCGCCTATCGATCGCCGATGACGTCTCGCGATAGATCAAGAACGAGGCATCAATCTCTGTTCTTTGGAGCTGCGGTGATTTCTTTTTTATAAATCGACCTAAATCTGTGCGACATTAACTAGGAAAAATTTTTATTCTAACGCGTCATGTTAAACTAAGAGTGGTTGCAAGGAATATATACACGATATTTTTCATAAATGATCAAATTTTTAATTTGCAATGATAGATCAAGATTGATCACGTGAAAACGAATATTTTCTTAAAAGAAAAAGCTTTATAACTACACCCAAAGTATATAAAAGATATTTAGACGATATTGAAAGGTTGTGTAGAGTTTCGGAAAAAAATATTTCAGCGTGACGTAGGAAACTCTCTTTGATTTTCGTTCGAAATTTTTTGCGTAAAATTATTTTCTCTGGAAGTATAATATTCGACGTATGAAGCAAAGCTCGATAAAGGCAGCAACAACAAAACATCGCCCTCGGTAAAACATGTCCCGTTGTTCGAAATTTTGTTGGAGAATTCAGGTTTTTAAAAGCGAGCCGAGAGAATAATTTCGAAAGCGCTTGTTATGGATGGACCGAGCATTTTCGTGTAAATATCGATCGTTGTTTCGTAACAGGTGCGCTATATCATCGTCAACCACAGCCCCGGCCTCGGTTTTTCAATCATGTAAATTAATACAACGTCGGCCAGGGGATCCGCGCGTCACGCTAACGACGACGAATCGTGACTTCGTTCATAAACGTCACTCTTGTGCACGTGTCACCGGCGCGGGCGCGGGCGCGGCGGCGACGACTCCATCGCCGGCACTTTTGTGAAATTTCCCGGTGACAGGTGATGAAGCGGTCGACGTCGGAACGCGGTGGTCATCGATGAAGCAAAGTGGCTGCGAGAGCCAGTATCAATAATTTACTGTCGACACAAATGTTTCGCGGCAACAGGCAATTTCGATCCGCCGGACTGCAACGGACCCGCGCTTAAGTAGATCGAGAATTCATGATCAGACTTGAGTGGACACGAATTATTATTGTGGACTCCAGGCGTCTCTTAATAATGTGTCTTTCAAATCACACAATTCGAATAACCTACTTCCGACATACCAATTTTATTTATTTCATTTTTCTGCGTGGAATGTCATCACTGTTTTCTTGCTATTTCAGAGAAACAATAGACTGTTCGTATTAAATTAACGTAATTGAAATTATTTATTTTTGGTGTAGGCTTCAATGTCTGTGGGATATGTTATTAATACTAGGTTTACGGAGCTCTAGAAATAACTGTTTTACATGATTTTATAAACATAACAAGAATGTGTCTGTCCAAATTACTTGCCATTTTCCAATAGTTTATACACAAAGAGATAAATTTGCATCCTTACAATCTTAATAATCGCAAATTAAGGATGGAGCTAGTGTTAAAGACTATGATCGTAACCTTCATTATTATTAGTTTATGTACTAGAATAAACCGACCTTTATATAAATTAAATCAACGCAATTTATTCAGAAGCAAGAAAGGTACAAGTAAAACACGTAATTGCGGTTTGAAAGGAACTCGTCAAGTGAGGATCACTCGGGCCAGAAAATTGGATGTTTCCATGAACAAACAAAACAACGGTTTAATAAACGAACTGAAATTGAACCGATCCTTGCGTGGGATAGTAGATTCATTTTGTTTCTCGCGTACGACGCGTACACTTAAACAATTATTTATTCTTTATCTACGTACAAGAAAATAACATTCGCCATGTATTTTTCTACGTCGACCATTGCAGCAGTGAAAATAGTGCCTGAAAATTCATTGTTTACTTCAGAAATATACAAGTTACCTCTGACTACACTTTACTTTTAATAACGCGTAAAATACCAGTAGAGTCATTCGATTCGATGTTATCAAGATCGTTGAAATGTTTTAAACCTTTCGGAAGTGCACCGCAAACAGCGAAACAGTAGAAACCAAGGATCTCGCAGCAAGTGGAAACAGTGAATAATGATCAGACGCAGAGAACACCTGCTCTCGTCGTCCGCAAATACGATCTCCATTTCTTTTGCAAAGGAGCGTTCCGCTGAAAAAGTTTATTTACACTTCAGTCACCTTTCGCCGTATCAGAATCGCTTCGCAATTTTACGTGTTTTGAAAGGTTTCCCCGTAACGTCTGTTACGGGAAAATAAATGGGCCAAGTCAATTATGTATATCTGAATTAAAACGTGTCAGGCGCAAGAACGCTGATCGGCCATTTGTTTCCCGCCTACGTAACTTCCTCAGGGTGACTCTCTCCGTTCGCCATTAACCATTCGCGGTGGCTGGAGCCCGTGATTCTCTGGGCAACGCCGATAAAACCGTTATTAAAAATTGAACGGCACGTGTCGCTGACGCGCGCGATTACCGTGGCCAGGGCCGATATCTCGCGTTTTCCGTTCTGCGACGTTTTACAAGCTACCCGTTTACAACGCGGCTCTTGCTACTTGGTCAGAACTCGGTCAGGGCTTCCTGCTTCCGCAGTTGAGAGCCGCGTTTATCGGCCCTTCAAACTTTAATCGCATTCGGTACTCTCTCTCTCTCTCGCTCTCTCTCTCTCTGTCCTCTGCATAAGTTCGAACACTTCCCCTTAACACGTTTGCCAGCGTTACGGCGTCGACAAACACTTCCGTCCCGGAGTCGAAACCATTGCCCAACGAAATGGAAACCGTGAGAACTCGAACTAACACCTTCGAGAGAGACGTCGACGTCCCAGTCGACTCGAGAAACTGTCTCCAGAAATTGCATTTCATTTCCAATAGAGATACTTACAAGCGACTCCGTCCGACTACGAGATTGTACCGAAACTTGGCGAGCATGCACCGCATCGAAGCACCGGATCACGTCGAAATCATGGCGCGAGGTGGCGATTCTACGTGGGAAAATAAAGGGACGACAGAAGTTTTGTTTTTGTTTCACCGTTCACTCGAGGGCCGTTCTCACCCTTTGAACATGAACATTTTTATATGTGGCTACTGTAAACATGTTCAATATCTTTCAAAAAAGAGTGTTGCAAGAATTAACAGCAATCTTCATATTTTAGTAAGTGTCTGACCGAATCGTTCCTTTTCTACTTACAGAGACACCTTCATTTCAGCGTACGAAGCTTTTATGAATCAAGTAAACAACACTTCGTTATGAAACTTTGTTGACTTATCGGCACATGTTTCGTGAAATACTGACTATTAAAATCGTGGTAATTATTCATTTAAAAAGCAGTTAAACAACCATCACAAAAATAGTCCAAGAAATCATAAAACGATTTCTATAACTCCTACAATAATGTACAAAAATGATCACTGATCAGGGCTCGTTTAAGGGCAAAGCCTTCCTCAAGCGCTTTTGTATATTTTATATCTTTGAAAGTCTTAATGCATCTCTCCCTGGACGATACAGACGGAGCTATCCAGGCAAAAGCAGCGTCTTACATTTCCGCGAGAGGATCTCCTGCTCGCTCCAGCGGAACAAGCGTCCGATAAAGATGCCCAGCGGGTTTAAATCGCGAAAAAGTTCTCGCGACGGTGTCGACGCTCGACTCGCTCGCTCGCTCGCGAATAATTCGTCGGACTCGGTCAAGGTCCGTCCGGAACCACTTCCGGTGGAGAGACACCACTGTCACAGTAAACTCCTTTGTTCACGGACGATCACGTTTAGTAACAATTTATCGTTCTCACGGGAGTGGAAAGTCGATCCAGAGCTACGTGGGCGACGACTGGTTCGTTCAGCGCGGTGCTCGCCACTTTGAAACTGTAATTAACGCCGATTAGCGAACCGTGATCACATTACACGCTTTTTATTCGATCGGTCTTTCATTCGCAGATTTTTAAACCAGTAAATAACATAGCTTGTTATGGGTGAATATGAAGGCGAAAAAGATACAGTTTGCAGAGGTGGAAGATTTCTACGGGCAATTAAACTGTACGTCCTCGTTGATAACGGTTAAACGGTGCTTCGCTCTGTTTGTGTTAAGCGTGAGAATCTTTTAAAATTTTAGTTTAAAATTTTGCAGTTTAGGGTTTAGGGTTAAGAAGTGTCGGTAAATCAGCTGGGACATGCAAAATGATATGGGCGGATGAAGTATCGGAGTTATTGAGTTTTGTAGATAAGGATTCTTGATTTCTTGTGACAGTTAACGATTTTCGCGCAGCACGTCATCAAAGTATACACGTTCGCGAACATTTAAAAAAAAATTCCAATTGAATCGATGAAAAACTGAGTTGTCGGCCGATTTTTGTCCAAAAAGATCGGTTTCGCGTCCACTGTGCGACGGTTCCAGTTGGTATGACAAACAATGCCTACACGGAAGAACGAGGCGGCCAAGTTGTAGTGATTGGCCCTGAAACGATTACCAGTAGTAACAAACTCCCTCTTAAAGTCTGCGGAGTACTACTTCGACCGAATGAAATGTGGGCAAGCTGCTTTATTCCCTTCCGCGCCCTTGACACGTTTTATTATGATGGTAACACGTGGCTGACACTGGTCACCGTTTCGCAGAAATGTTCCGACGAGACGCAAATTTTTCCAAATAATTGAGTTACGGCATACTTCGAATCTCCGGAAAAACTCGGCCGCGTGTGCGGCACACGGAACGCACACGTCTACCGTTGTCAATTTCGTTCCGCTGACTTTTAATTGCAGTTTTTAATTGTATTTCTGCTATCGAGGGCGCGGCCGCTTAACCAGTGGGAAATATTAAAACGGAACATACGTCATCAAATAAAAATACCGTCGCTTTTGTTTGCGGAAATTGCAAATTTTGACCAAAATGTGCGAGTTACCTACCGATTACCAACTATTAGGTCGTTCGGAAAGTCATTTCGTTTTCACAATGGGAAATGAAAGCCAATTTTTCTGACCATTTAGAATAAGTTTTATGACAGTTTGTTCTATGATCTTTTGCAATTTCTCAGGCAACTTAGTGGCCCCATGCTCGTAGAATTTCTGTTTTTTGTTAGCAAACATTGAGTTATATGACTTTATTCGAAGTAAAATTTGCATCGCATAAGAAAATGTTGAAAAAATCCTCTCCTGAAACAGGAGTTCTCCGAGCACTTGCCACGATTTTGCGATTTAAAATAAGTTTGAATAATAACAAATGAAAGCAATGCCATCTCTACGCGAAAAACGAAATTATCAGGTTGTCCCAAAAGTTTCTTCCGGAATGTGATCCTTTAATATTGCTAAATAAATATTAGGTTGTCCCAAAAGTTGGTTTTCGATGCATGCACATAATGCAAATTCACATTAAGAAGTACTGAAATATTGACATAAGCATTATCGTATTGTTTGTATTTATTTAGCGACATTAAAGGAACACATTGCGGAAGAAACTTTTGGGACAACCTAATACTTTCCGAAAGACCTAATAATTGACCCTTGACGGTGTATTAAACATTATATTTTTCGCGGAAAAGGGGCATGGTGAGTAAGCGTGCCAGTCTTGTGGACAGAGCAGTAAAATGAGTCAGACAGCGCACCAACAGATTTGATTTATCCAACCAGGATCTGGAGTGCCAAAAACTGTTCCGTAGGAGAAGCGGTTCGTCGAAAGCGCTTTCGTTTTTGTCGATTTCAATTTCCCCACCGGCAATAAAATTTCTTTCGCCCGATAAAGATGCGGGTGCGACAGGAGATGTTCGAAGGGATGCGATCAAGACAAGAAAGGGCGCTGCCAGTGTTGTTTGGTGTCTAGAAACGTGTGCGTGAACATTTTCTCGATAGAGGATCGTACTCGTAGATCCCGAAGGTTCCCACGAGGCCTTGACCTCGTTTTGGACACGGCGTTGCTTTTCGGGCGTTTCACGATAGTCCTTGCATCGATTGCAACGGATGGAACCCCACACTCTTCCACGTCAGTTTACTGGGAACGGCTGCCGAAAGGAGACAGGGTCCGTTGCCAGCGAAACTGGCTTCTGCTATTCACAGGCTGTAGCCAAACACCGATAGTGCCCGTAAAATATTCATCAAACCATCGGGAGGAGAACACGAAACAAAATCGGTCTTCGAAGTCGTCGCTATAGGGCCCCTTTCAATTTTTCAGCGTTGGAGAGGACTCCTAAATCACGGTCTAATCGTAGAAGGTACATTTGCACAATATCTTTCGAATTTTGCAGTGACTGTCACGAAGTTTATATTTTATCTGACGAATTTATTCCGTTATTGCGGATTTGCTTGAGTAATAATTAGGGATGGGATCAAGCACCTCGCAAACGGGTTCGAACTTTGATTGATTGAATTCGGACTCTCTATAAATACTTCGAAAAACGAATACTCCTAAGTATACTCGAACCTATGCCAGACGGTTTCGAAACTTTTACAAGTACTTTGGTAAACGGAAATAATACTTGCAAGTATATTCGAATCTTGGTCGAACAGATTCGAAACTTTTATGAATATCGTATCGGAAATTCTGTGAATACCTAGTTCATCGTCTGCTGTGCTAGAAGCGGAAAATGATCTAAAATCACAATATTTGGAATGCAAAGAAGACCCAAAAATTCAACGAAGTACCCCATTTTATCAAAAATTGCACGTGATTATCTTTGTACAATGGCCACTTCTGTACCTTCAGAAAGAGTGTTCTCAAAAGCAGGAAATATCATGGATAAAAAAAGAAATAGGATAAAACCAAGTATTGTAAATGAAATATTACTCTTAAATAGTTACGAATTTAATCAAGAAAGTGCTTAAAACCTACTACGCTGATAGTTCTGATTTCCAAGATTCGAGTACATACTGCTTGTGAAACAGTCGATTCCTTCCAACCTCGAAGTATCTTTTCGAAACTTGTAAGTACTCATTCCGAGGTGCGATATCAGTTTGTATAAAATGAATGCTTTTCAAATATAATCATTGAAACATTATTGCTTTTAAGTAGTAATCGAAAACCATGAAATGAAACTTGCTTATTAAAATTTACTCGGATTCGTGAGTACATATGGAACTTGATCCCATCGCTAGTAATAACGAGCTTGAGAAGATTCGCCTGACCAGTGCGTTCCTTCTCTACTTGCGAGAACAATTTATTGTATGATATTTAAATTGTTGTAGTTACACACGACAAATTTTATTTTCTGTCATAATTGTTTTTAACCATTTCTATTAACCTAGCACGATTTATTGAGTCTCGAACAGCTTTTCTAACCTGTAAATATTTGCATTCCAAATCCAATAAGTTATCCACCGTTAGAATTCTGTTCCCACTAAACGAAATTCTTAAATTCTCCACACATACGGAAAGGTAATTCGTCTACTTGTGAAACAACCATCGTACCCTGACAATTTGCGGAATGGAGAGTAGAACTGACACGCCGGTAGCACAACAGACACCCTCTGGAAGAGCTGACGTAACGGCGTGCACCAGCGGGAGCATCGATACTGACAGGAGGATTTGGTTCACTTAGGATTCATGCTCCAATTCATGGTTCCTATTGTCGGCGAAACGAGATGGCAACTTGCTAGCGCGCTCTAATAGCGAGTACCTCGTGATCTGATGGGATTCTACCGATTGAATCCCGACGGGACTCCGTCGTCGTTGCTCGCCACCACGTCGGGGCTCGCTTTCAATAAAAACTCGTCCGACCCGACGAGAACGACTTTCTATTAAGGATCGCTCGGGCTGGTATCCTTCGTGAAATTAGGACAAGCGAGTAGTTTGTTATTGGAATCAGTCTCGGAGAAATGAAGGCTCTTCAGTATCGATTGCCAGCCTCCTCTGCGTTCCTCATTTTTCTTTTTTTTTTTGTTTCCAGCGTGCCTCGTATGCCGCAGGAAACAGACATAGTCACGCAATAATGGGAACTTATCTGACGTTTATCTCGATTTCTCTTCGACGTACTGCGATCAAAACAAAATGAAAATCAAGGCTGAACATCTGCGACTTTCACCCTTAAGCGCTCATCTTTAAACGCATCTTTAAATGCATATAAGTTACCGAAATCTATAAAACGCATTTTTTAAATTATCGTTACAGATAAAAAAGTTGACAGAACATCATTTTCTAAAATTTTGTATAATTTCTACCAATTGTAATCGTAACAGATTTTTGTTTACTTATTATCTAGCGAACTGGTCGGTCTAACGTCTTTAAAAAATTCAAGTCCTTTGTACCAATTTCTAAAAAGTTCTAAGATTTTTAAGCGTGTCCACTTATTATTGCCGCTGACTGTATAAGTGTTGTTTGTGAAATTTTGAATTTTCTTCCCTTACGAAAGACGATGTACACAGTGGTCTGACCAATACCATCCACTGTCATGACCACGACCTTCATTTTTGATAATCATATGACTTCCTTGAAAATACAATGAAAATTATATTGAGACCATTATCATCGTTACTTGCCAGTTCTCTACGATTCTATTAGGTCCAACGTAATTAAGGAGTAAAATCCAGGAGCGGTGTCGGTAAGGTAGAGAATGACGTTAAAATGATAAAAAAAATTTTCGAGACGCCAAAAATCCTTTTGACAATCATCATTTTAGTCAAAAAGGAACCTATTCTAAAAATTTTATTCAATTCCGAGTATGGACGTAATTGGAAGTTGCGGAAAATGCATATAGTACCTCTGAACATCCTAAATTAATAATAAGCTGTTCGAAATCATCCAGACACGAACGACCCCCTTCTAAGAGGGTTGAAATGTTCCCTGATTTTCATCAAGATATTTATCGTCGACGTCCATAGACCCTCGGGAATCTTTTCTCTGATTTATGATTTGGAGCAATGGACTTTTTGACAGCCGAAATGAATTATTCGCGATCATGCACACACAGTATAGGCGGAAAAGCTCCGCCTAGAATGCTCGCGGTCTCCCGTTTCGCACACATAACGCGGCCGGAATTTGCGCGGCGACGAATATCCGCGTGCAGTCATCGATTCCCGAGATTGCCCGGGCAAGCTTTGCGGTTGCCCGCTCGGATCCGCTTCGAACACGCGTGCTTATCGCTGCTTGAACAACCTGCTCAACGGTCAGTTTTCGAGTGGAACGCCGATCGAACGAGGACCGAACGTTCGAGAGGGGCCAAGGGCTGCTCTGTGGACTGTAGAAACAATTTAATGAAATCTTGTGCTCCATGGCCCGACAAGGGCCCCCGAATCGATTCCCGAGAGGTTGTACTTTCGCATGGAACACGTGCTACCTGCTCAAAGTTGTTACTTGAAACTCAGTAATTTAATAATCCTTTTTGTTCCACGGAATCGTTTCCGGGAGAACGCGACTTCTAGGAGCTGCTTCCGCTCGAATAATTGATTCACCCCGTTGTTTTATAGTTGGGCGGGTTGTTTACACGCTTCTAGGAAATTTAAAGGTGCGCGGGACGGTAACTTGACTATCCCGAACAACATTAATCTCGCATTTTTAATCAAACGCAAACTTGTAGGTAGAAGAATCTCATTCGAACATGTTACGACTAAACTACTAATTTTTATGCGTCTATTAGCATAACTCGATGCAAGAGATTCTGTTTGTTTTCAGATTTTTGTAAAATAATGAACGAAAACGTGCCCTCAAAATTTTGATAGAGTTTAAAATAGATGATTGATAACATAATTTTAATGTAATTATAGGACAGAATTGAAAAGAGCACTTTTCTGGCAGGTTCGCAGAAAACTGATCGAAATTACATGACCGTGTAACTTTATTATTTATATTCAAGTTAGGTATACTTATATACACGTGTACACGTATAGCTCACTGCTGAAACACGAAGGTAAATGGCAGCGGGAGTTCCAAGAAGAAATTGAATTCCTCCGACAACCGAGTTTAAATCTAGAAGGTAGCAGCTGTTTAATTGCGACTCGCAGTGGAAGAGGAACGCTTTGGTCAGACCGAGAGACGTTTCTAATGAAACTGCCGCAAAAACAATTATTATTCTCTGGAGATCGCGTCCCTTTTACACTGGCGCCTTTCCTGGCCGTGCAAAAAAACGTGATAATGTTGGAAACGAGTGCAAAAATCAAATTACATCGCATCTTCGCCCTTCGCCCGACCGTCAAAGAGAAAACCCTGTAAGGGCCACATCGGAAATTCAATGAGAAGGTACTGTCTATACCGGGCAGAGTTGGGCATTAGTCGATTAAAATTTTAATCACGATTGATTCATTAATGTGTACGATTAAAATAGAAATCGTCGAAAAATTCAATCGACTGATGAAGTTAAAAACATAACAGCACGTAAACAAATTCAAGTTTACATTTTTGTCGGTATTCATATGTAGTCTTGATTTCGCATTTCATTTCGAATTTCATTAATCAATTATCCGATTGACGATTACAATGGAAAGGAATCGCAATTAACACGTTCGCTGCCGAGCGACATTTTCAAAAACGATTTCACCACGCCAACAAATTTTAATTAATTGTAAAATAAAAATACAAAGCATGTATTTATGGGAAAGATATTGAATTTAGATAATTTTTAATTGCTTTATTAATTGTACGAGTTATATCGTGGTCGGTTTTTGCGATAAAATGTTCTATGACTAAACTAGGAGATTAATTGTTAATTGCGATTAACGATTGAAGTAGAAATTTAGTCGTCAATCGTTGATAACATGACGATGAAAATATTCAAACAGATGTTGCATGGTTCCTAGGGGGACATACAGTCCTACAATCAGATTTTTCTTACTCTGCTTTTTAACCAGGTGTGAAGGTCACCTTCAGTTTTTTAAATAGTATGCCCAATATTTTTGTTCGAACTCGGATAAAGCGGAATTAATTGTATCCTAAATATAATAGTTAACGAGATATTATCGATATAATTTTCCATGTGTAGCTCCTACCTGAAAGCTAGTTCCAACTTGAATATAGTAAGTACATATGGAAAATTATTTCGATAATATCTCGTTAACTATAAGATTTATAATATATGGATGTTACTATTTTATCCTATTCATAAATAATGATGAATTTCGAAGAAAGAGAATATTCAATAACGACTAAACACGCGAACAGTTGAGATTAAACCGAATGCCGTTTCCCGCTAGAGCACCATATCCATCCAGCAATTACATCGCCATTATCGACCATCGGGAGCGAGGAAAAAAAGCATTTTCTAATTAGTTACGCTGTCAAAGCAAGCGTCGACCGGATCGACGTTAATTCGCAGCCAGACGTCGGAAAGCTATTTAAAACAGCTCTTCTGGCTCATTGATTCGAGCCGAGCCGTGGCTCGGACTTCTTCGACCCTCTTCCCCAACCCTCTTTCCAACCCCCGCTGACACCCCTTCAGGAATCTTTCCACAGTATCCAAGACCCTCCGAATCGAGGGTCCGTCGGACTGGAACATCGCGTAGAACGCCGTGGAATTGGAATTACAAGGGCAAAAACTTGCCGCAGGAGCTCGACCTCGGCCAGGATAGGTTCAAAGCACTCGTAACAGCGTAACTATAGCAACCTGTTTTACGAGTACGGACGCGACATGTCCCACGAGTGCACCTGACGAATCACAGAAATATATTTCGGAATGACGCACAGGGTGTAACGCGCGCGCCTTCAACATTTTCAGTAGTTACGAGTCTCTCCGAAACGTATCTTCAAAGGGAACCTGAGTTTGATCTACCTTTGAATTTATATTTATGTGAACATTTCATGAATTTGTATTTTGTGTCTCTCAAAAAAGAAATATTCGGCTGCTCTTTACTCTTTACCGGACCTTTCTCCTACGAATTATGATGTATTTGGTATGTAATCCAGTAGATTTGTACCCGGCGCGGATGCAGATCGAAGTTTCGAACCTGTAGGATCAATAGTTGAGGAGTTATGGTCGCTTAAAGTTGAACATATTTCCAGTTTCTTGACAGGTAACGGCGCCGCCATATTGGTTTGTAGGAGTTCGTTAGGATTAGGTCGAGGGAGGGGTGGGGCGGCGAGGTAAGCGGCTAGCTGTCAAAAATGCTCAACTTTAAGCAACCATAGCTCCTCAACTATTAATTCTACAGGATCGAAACTTCAATCTGCATCCGCGCCGGGTACAAATCTGCTGGATCACATACCAAATTCACCATAATTCGTAGGAGAAAGGTACTAATTTTGAGTCCGGTAAAGTAAAGATTACCCAAATATTCTTTTTGTAAAAGAAACACCTTGCGCTATTATGTATCCACCATATTTCGTCACAGGACAAACAGCTGATCAACGACGACTCGCGCTCTGAGGCCAAATATATAAAAACCGCGGACAACCAGGCCTTCGTTCGAATAATCCGTTTTGGGGAATAGTTAACGTTCGCACTCGACGGAGAACAGTCAATGAAGCATTTCTTAATTTCGATCTCTCCTGAGAAAACCTTTTCAGTCTACATTTTCTGTTCATATCTTATTTATACTTTATTGTACAAGGGTTTTCTGGTGGGTAGGTTCATCTCTATAGGACAATAGAGAAGTAAACGATGAGCAAAGAAGTAGAAATAGAAATAGTTCGAAGTAGAAATGGACAGTACTGGTCAGACAGGCAAGGGAAACATAATGGAGAGCATTGGTATCGATTTAATAATACCGTGAGTGAATGTTTAAATTTATTAATGGTTGAAATTGTTATTTCATTCGTACTCTGTTGTGTAAGAGTTCCGTGGCTGTCAGTTTCATTCGAATAGAAAGATGGATACAGGAAAGAAAAGATCTGCAACGTGCACTTGTGAACTGAAGTAGAAATATCAGGTAATGGTCGGACGAGCTCAGGAAATGATACTGCCAGTTTTTATTTTATTCGTTTTCCTTCAAACTTAAATTTACTAAAGATTCTACTATACTCTTATTTCATTTATACGAGAGTTGTAAATATTTTATATGCATTTAATTTTGTATAATAATTCTTTGGTCACCACGTTTATCGGAATGAAAATTTCACAAATGAAACGAACGAGGGATGGACGTTTCCTTGCGAGACACAGTAGAAATGGCAAATAATGGTCGGACGGATAGCTAAATTGAAACTAATGGCACCGATACCGATTACGAATGGGAACTGTGTTTTATCGCGTCCGTTTCAGTGTATCGTTGCAGCACTTCGTCGAACGTATCGCTAATAACGAGACACCTTGTACATTCGAACGCAGGAACCCGATTCGATACACGGTTCACGGACGAACATTTACGAGCCAGTCAGACGGTTATTTTTCCACGTGGCCGGCTGATTCACGATCATCGCCTGTAGAGCCGGGGGTAAACAGTATCGATCCCGTCACGGGAAATAAGAAGTCGAAGGGGAACTTTCTCGCAGACGAATCTTCCTTTTTCCTTCGCATTTTCAACGTTAGGTTGCTCCTTTCGAAACTTCTCTACCGTTAAATGTTTGTTTAATGGAGCTCCGTCACGGGAACTTAATTCTTTTTAGTATCGCAAACATAATATACATTAAAACAGTAATAGACATTTATGTATGTAGAAACTGATATAAATAAGGAAGAATAACGTAAGGA
Organism: Lasioglossum baleicum; assembly: GCF_051020765.1. Taxonomy (NCBI): domain Eukaryota; kingdom Metazoa; phylum Arthropoda; class Insecta; order Hymenoptera; family Halictidae; genus Lasioglossum; species Lasioglossum baleicum. The sequence continues at coordinate 9,565,817 of NC_134929.1, forward strand.
GTTCTTTTCATTAGCCAATGGACCCGGGGTAAATCCATTTAAAAAATTAATCTGATATTATAGGGCAATTTCAGTGACAGTCAGGACATTCGAAAAAATGTCTTGGAATTCGTTCTATTACGTTCATGTCGTATTTTATGTCTTCTGAAATTTTCTCCGATCTCGACTAACAATCTTGTTTGGTTATGAACGTTTACCACATTTTCCACGTACTCACAGGGTTCGAGGGCTAAGGTCCGAGGGCCGGGATCCGAGAACATTGAACAACAATTTTTGTACTTGTTTGTAGCCTTACCTGGAACAGAAAAGAGAAAAATACAGTGTTAGAAAACTTTCTTGTAACTCGTTTAATTCTATTTTTAAAGAAGTCATTCTCCGTTGATCGATGTACCGAGACTTTTCGAGCTGTGCACACTGTTACATAGAAACATGTTCATATATATTGGGTTGGAACGAAAGTTCGTAGCGTTTGTAAATGAAAATCGTAGGCTAAAATTCAGATATTTATTCATAGATTTATTCAGTAACATATTTTCCATTCTGTTCTATTATGATACTTTTTGCCATTTTCGAGGTAACCAGTTAATTTGAAAACGCTACGAACTTTCTCTCCAACCCAATATCTGCATCTAAAAAGAAAATTGTACAGCGTTCTACAGCCGCATCGCGCAGAATGTCCGAGTTTTTAGAATTCAGTCTTGAATTTCAGTTGTCGAAGAGAAATGCTTTCAGGTTCGGCAAAAATCGGCCACGACTCGTATCGCAAGACAAAATACGTGTCGGACAGGGAGCAGGGGTAAGATACAGGGAGAAAATATTTTCGAGGAGATCAATCAGCAACGTCACCGCTCTCCGTCTTTCCATCGGTATTCGGGGAAGGCTCGGTAGGATGAGGAACGTCCGTTTCTGTATCAAATTAACCTGGGAGCGAGTACGGACTCGGGGAGAGCCTCCGACTTCCGGATACGTGAGGAAGAATTTCCCCGGGCCGGTATTTCCTACCCCATCGTCCTTCGGGTTCAGAAATAGCTCGACAGTGGGAGAGAAAGAGAGAACTTTCACGAGTGAATGCTTTCAGGGAATGGTACGTGACGACGCGGACCGCCACGGAACAATGTTTTCTTTCTCGCCGTTGCGGAAAGATCATCCATGCGGGCGAGCGAACACCCTATCCACGCTGTCATGGCACAGGAAGCTTGGTGACGCTCTCAGCACGCCATTCGGACGATTTATCACGCGTATGTGTTAGTCGCGATTTTATTTTTGCACACTCCCATCGCGATTATCGCGCTGAAGTTAAGAATTAACGCGACCAATCGCAACTGGCGAATGGGAGGGGGATCGGTGCTTATGGCAAAGACGGCTTAGTGACGCTTTTCAGAATTATCACGCGTCTGTGTTAGTCGCGATTTTATTTTGCAGACTTTCACTGCCGTAAAAAATCGGAAAAATCAACAAGGCCGTCACTCAGCCATTTTCTAGCAAATCACAACAGGACAATGACTACAAGTGGTCTAAGTGAAAATTGAAATAAAAGATGAGTTTATCACTTATTTCACGTCACATTATTTTAAGCTAAATTAATTGAATGTAATTTTTACGGTGTTGTGAAAAATGAACCGTTAGATAGTGCCTGTTATCTCAATATTAAATTCATCCTGGAAAAGTTGTTCGATGTATGTACACTCAGTAGAATATGTTTCCGTACGCCCTTTAAAATAGAATAACTTTTTTATAATTATACCAAATGTGTGACCTGATGTTTTGTAAGCAATTAGAAGCATTGGTGTACTGAATGATGTGCAAGAAATATTTTCTAAATATTACAATTAACGAGGTTGCATGCAAGAATAAAAAAGGCACTTTTTAAAACTTTTATTTGGGCCCTTAATGAAAATTTAAAATATAAGTTTTGTAGAGCTATAGTAGTTACACACCTGCTGAAAATTTCATCGAAATCGACACGAGCTACAAACGGTTAAAAATTGTGAAAATACAACTTTTGATCAGTTTCTGCATAAATTCCACAAAATCGTACATCTTTCGATGCGTGTCGTTTTTTCCTGCGTCAACCGATTTCGATGAAATGTTCAGCATGTGTATAACTAGTAACATAGATCTACAAAACATATTTTAAATCTTCATTAGGAACCCAAATAAAAAAGTTTTAAAAAATGCTTTTTTTATTTTTGCATGTAACCTGATCAATTGTAATTTTTGGAAAACCTTTTCTGCACATCATCTAGGAAACCAATGCTTCTAATTGCTTACAAATAATCAGGTCGTTTGGTACAATTATAAAAAAGTTATTCTGTTTTAAAGGGTGTACAGAGGCGTGTTTTACTGAGTTTACTTCCAAGAGGTCCAATGGAAATCACCGACACAGATTTCTCCGACACGGTTTTCACCGATAACATTTCATTAATTTTTTATTTGTTAATTAATTAATGTGGATTGAATGAAAATCAGTGGAAAAACGAAATATGAAACCGAGTGTTCTTGAATTAATTAATTAATAAATAAAAAATTAATGAAATGTTGTCGGTGAAAACCGTGTCGGAGAAATCTGTGTCGATGATTTCCACGGGACCCATTTCCACGTAGGGTACTCGTTTTAACGGGAAGTCCATCAATTCTTTCCGAAAAAATGTCCAAATATCATGATTTTTTTCAATTGCGGACTATATGAAATGTGTGAGATAGTTCGGTGAAGGATTGTACTGTAATATTTTTGGCACGATTGTTTCCAAGAGGGGTTAAGCACAAACACAACCTGTAGACGACTCAATAATGCCTCTAATAGGGGCAATAAGTTCCGCGCCACGTCGTCAGGTTGGGAACTCGAGAACACGGCCGACAGTCACCAATTAATTACCGTAGTGCTGCGGTCGAATTCGGTGATTTAGGTGACACGGTGTCCGGTGTCGGGGCAGACGTCTCCGCGCGAAACATTTGCATTGGTCACCCTTAAATTTTAATAGGATCACACGGGCCGCCGGCTGCTGGTACGTGGTTAATTGGAATTCGTCGACGGAACGCCGCTGAATAATGTAGGTCGCGTGTTTTGTTTAATTGCGCGCGCGCGCGCGCGCTCGAGTCGTCGCGTCGTTCGCATAAACGATCGTGTTCCGCGCGTCGGAAGTATCCTCGCGTTCGAGTCTCGTTAGCACTTTATTTTCGAGTGCTCTATAAAAGTGAGCGCTCCTCGCGATCTACGAAAAAGAGACTTACCGAAAACCTGATTGTAATTAGACACCTCTAATCGTGCGCGTCTATGCGAACTCAAAGCCAACATAATTTCTAGCGGCGCGAACTAATTGGACCATTTGCACGGCTGCTCGCGTGCTTTGCGAACGCCCATTAAGCTTCGAAATGATAGTCATGGCAATTTGGTAGTTATCGAAGCGGGGAAGAGTCGGTCTTTGAATGTCGGAGTTCACTTTCTGAAACATTGTTTCGTTTGTTATATTTACAATTTCGAATTGAGCCTTGTTCCGATTTCATTCCAGCGGGACGAGTAATAATGAATATTTATTAAATTCAGCAAACTGTACAATAACATTGTACAATCAAAATTAATGAAACGCAGCGATGGATATGTGGGGACAATGTTAATTAACAACGGAAATTCATATTTTTAATATAGATGTCTTCATGCTTCAATCATTTTCTAGAAGGGAATATTTCTCTTGGACTTGAACAATATCATTCCGACTAACATATCAAGCAACATGTTCGGAGCACACGTGTCCGAATTCCTAATGATACAGCTAATTGCGGATGGCTCTGGAAAGCTGAGAGAGATTATTCGAAACGTCGCGGTTCCCTTCCCAGATGCAGGCTTTGTAGATTCGTAACTTTAATCTGGGTGCGGAGTAGTTAGCACAAAGGAGCGGTTTAAGTGAATTTCTTCCTGACTTGCCTTTGTTCGTAATTTCGAATTAAAGATGGAGCATAAAGTCGGGCAACTGTTTCGCTCGGAGTACTCCCCTCCTCTCTCTCTCTCTCTCTTTCTCTCTCACCGTTTCTCAGTTAGAGCTTCTTTAGAAAGTCAATGAGGCTGCCTTTCGGCTGCCGGAGTGCTTTCCACGGTTTTCCGAATATAAATATATTTTCATTCACAGTTTCGCGTACGAAGCTCTTTCAATTATAGAACGTAACCGGGAATTCGTTGTCGCGATGCAAATCAGCCACGGAAATAACATGAAAGCTTTGTCAGGCTGTGAACCGAATACTCGCATTTATCAAGTCTGAGAGCAGCGTGCTTTTTCACAAAGGAATCGTACTCTTATAACGACGAGTATTATATTATAGACGGCAAAAGAACTTACAGAATTCACGAATTGATGCTAAAAGTACCGAACAGATTAACATTTATTCTATTGAAAATAACGCGTCTATATTTTAATAATAAAAGATATAGTTTATGTTCCCGCTTTACAAAAAGTGTATGTTAAATAGAATAGCAAAACGAACACGTTGTGTCGGTTGCCTGGTCAGAGTTTAAACTGAGCATCGGTGGCATCGCAAAAACAAAACCGTAACGAAGAGGGCACAGCCGATTAATCAAATCGGTGGGCGCCTTCTCATTGGCTATTGTCATGGCATAGAGTATGAAAAGCTCATATTCCAACATATTCAACAACGGTTATTCAAATTATAGAAATAATTTCATTTCAATTGAAATTTACAACGCAGAACCTCTCAAGTATATTAAGAGAAGCTGCGAACATAACAGATACTCGGTTTTCTTAGATATCGTATTTACAAAAAATAACGTTCATGTAACAACGAATATAGTGGAAACCATGAAAGCTCGGTTTGTGAATGAATTCGACTTTTACTTGTCAATAGAATCCAGCAGATTTTCTGTGGACAAAAGCTGACCAAAAATTGTAATTTACATTGTATTATATTATCCTGGTTCCCAACAATACGGCGCCAATGCACAAAGATTCGGACAGTGAAGTTGCCTCGCAAGCTTCTGGTGTTCAGAGGAGCTATCAGTGAGCTTGCGTAAATCTTCCTGGCTCCGCTCTATCTTCTGCAACCAGAGATAACCGTAGTTCCCGAGCCACATTACGAAAAACATTGAATTATCGTTGCCAGAGCTTTGGGAACGGTGGCGTTGTCCCTGCTGGTTGCGGAGATTGCCCGCATCTGCCCAGTGATTCACGGGATGTTTGCGCTCGATGAGATTAGCGAATCCAAATGCGCCCGCATCCGATCGTCATCATCGTCATCGTGTTGACGGCTGTCGTTAAATTCATCAAAAACGATCCACTGCAATTTGTCCGAATTGGAAACACACTAAGAATCCTCCGTCCCTCTTTACAGTGATTCTAATGAATATTATTACTAGACTGCGGATCTTTATGCATTTATACGAAAATGGAGTAGACGAAATTCAAAATTGTCCTGCTACTATATTATATTACATTTTAAAAGTTTAATATACTTCATAAATTCTTGGATAATTTTCTGTGAACATGTTTAGTGTAGACCAGATGTCATTTTTATTGCATAAACCATTACGTTTAATAAATTGCAACATTTTATACAACAAGAAGAGAACTTTCAATCTCTGTAAATAAATAAATCGAGATATTAAAGCGACTGGAAAGAGAGTCATTCGAGGCAGCTGCTATACAGCACTGCAAACATTTCCAGACAGCGTCCGCTCGCAATTTGCCGGTTTATTCGAATTCAACAGAAACTCTTGAATTAAACATCAACCGAATCGCGTTCTCATTTGTTATATTACATTTTAATTCACATGATCCGCGTCTGGGAAATTCCGCGCGAGAAAATAATACATTTACATGTGGTCGAGTTCTCTGAGCATGATATACAATGTTTATGTCGCTTCGCGTGCAGTCGGACGACCGAATGGCGCGAACGTGCGAACTTTTGGCACGAGCGGGACCGCAAACGACCCGAAAACGCAGTTACCACGTTGATATAATTGCGACGAATAAATCAAACGCGGCGTTAAACTTCTCCGGGCCGCGTGCTGCTTCACGGTCAATTTTTCCGACGAATGTACAACCTGTTTCATCGATATTACCGTCATTAATATCGCCACTGCTTGTCGCGAGAATACGTACGAACATTTCCCAGTGCCTTAACTAATGCAGTTACCGAATTTATGAAAATGGTGTCTCGTTCATTCAGTTCCGTACACGAAATGCTCAAGAAAATAATTTGCTTTTGCATTCTTCATCATGCATTTGTACATTATACACTTTATAATTATATTTATAATATATAATGATATTATCCATTTTACATTTTTTCCTCATTTTACAACCTGCAGAACGATACATAAGAAATCATTTGGTTATTCATACATGACATGCTGAACAAGAAAATATTCTTGCACATTGTTAAAAGATGAAACTACATGTTGAAATATGTCAAAATGAATCTATTGTTTCACTCAAAGAACGATCGATTTAATATTTGTATAGTTCAGTTTATTTATAAACCCGTTAGTTATTTGTTCGATGTATCGTTCAATGCTTCTAGCGTGAATGATTCTCAATTGACGTGTGATATTTAAATCGAATAGACGTGTTTTCTGTGTGCTCATAGTTGTGTTAATAAAACTTCAATAAGTTAATTTGTTTGATTAAATACACATAATCTAATACTACACATTGTTAAAAGATGAAATTGCAAGAACATAACTCATATACCATATAAATCCTTGCAAAAACATGTCCTCTATATCCAGTAAATAAACTCGAACTAAAAATAGACAGTATTCAGCCACGAACGAGCCCTTCTTCGTTAAACAAAATTAGCAAACTCCGAAGAAATTGCAAGTTTAAAAAGCTAAACGAAGCCCTGATAATGCCAGCGGATAAAGGGAAAAGGTTTCCCGGTAAAGAAATTATGGCGGATGTCTTGTAGGCGGCGCAAGATTGCTCCGAGTTCGTCTCGCAATAATTGATGAAGTTCTGTTCAAGTATTTTCAAAAGACTTTTCCGAATGTTTAACTCGGTCCCGGGACTCTCTCTCTCTGCTACGGAGACGCGGAGAGAAACAGACTGAGATGAGACGGAACGTTTCGCAGTGTCTCATCTAACTCCGGCCAACTTGTAATAGACCTAAGTAGTTTAGCCCCGCTATCTAACTCCTCGGATAACTCCGTTAACCACGGCGTCTGGCCCGGTTGCCTGGAATCCTCTCGGCGAAATATTGCATTTTCTTCCATCCGAATTATGCCCGACGACTCCGGGCGAGGCACAATCCCCGAAAATCGCACCGCAGAATTCAGTGCTCCGGCCTGGCAGCTGTTTCTTTGCGCTGTATCCCGGATTTCATCATTTCATTAATTTATTCATTCATTTAATCGGGCTCTTGATATCGAATGAACACGATGGTAAAGAATCAACGCGATGGACGAACGAATAATAATTCTCTCTCTATTCTCTACGTAACTGTCGTAGCTTAGGGAGCGCCGAGCGACAGTTATAGAAGAGGTACTAGAGTAAATCATCTATGGTCGCAAAAAGATTGTACATGACGAATGCAAAAAGAATATCCCTTCCACTGCAGTAACCACTATTAACGCGATGCTGAGAGTCGTCGTTGCCGCCATAGTTCAAAGACCCGTGCGTCCTCACAATGTTATACCAATATAAAAACTTTTTTATTATTATTGTACTTGTTTTTTTCATGAAACTTTCACCAATATATTTGTGGCATTTTTCTGATTAAAATAATACCAAACACGATATAATTTTAACTGTATTTGGTGGTTTAATTGACGATGAAAGTATCGGGCGCCAGAAAGGACAGCGTAAGGGAAAGAAAGAGACGCGGAGAGTCGCAGTCGCTTCGGCCCACACAGAGCTGGGGAAAATAGTATTTTAAATAGTAAATAGTAAATATAATCCCATTTAATTTACAGTGTCTGTACAGCTTTGAAAATAAAATATTTTATTTGATGTAGTAATTTTTGAAAATAAAATATTTTATTTGATGCAGTAATTTTTGAAAATAAAACATTTTATTTGTTGCAGTAATTTTTCAAAATAGTATTTTATATTTTAAGAATATTGAAAATATTTAGACTTTGTCTTTATTTTCAATTTCAATTTTAAATATTATTGCTCAAAATAATGGTTTGCATTCAATAGATTTCCATCAGAAACAAAAAAATAAAACGAAAATGTGGCAAATGATATAGTTTCTTATATCAAGTACCATTTCTTCTTTAAATTATTGCTAAAATGAGAAATATTAAATAAGTAATGCGATTTCTGGAAGTATTGGGTATAACGACGCAAAAAATAAAATATTCTATTTTGTGTTTCAGATTATTAAAATAGAAATATTTTACTTTGTGTTTCAGATTATTAAAATAGAAATATTTTATTTTATGGATGAAATGGTTAAAATAGAAGTATTTTACTTCGAGGTTCACATAGCTCAAATAAAATACTATTTTCTTCAAGCAAAATAGAAACCAAACTATTAAATAATATTTCAAATATTTTTTTCGCCAAATAATGTCCACCTTTGCTTCGGCCGCGCGCGGTCTCTTTACACGCGCTGTCTTTCTCTATGTTCGGCTCGGTCTTTGAAGCTCAAAAAAATAGTGTCCGTGTACGAACTGTGCAAACGAACCTCCCCGAGGCTTTTGCAATTAAAGAGGATTTACTGTACATTCTTTGTAATGTGTCGAACGTAGAGAAGAATAGCGACTGAAAAAGAAAGAGGACAAACTTCAAAGGTGCCATTTAACTTTTCACAAATTCAAAAATCAAAATTCTCTATTTTTGATTTTCCTCGATGAAACTTTCATGTTTTCTACTGTTTCAAATTACGCCTACTCATTTTTGTCATAAATGCATCAAATCCGCTGTCTAATTATGATCGTAATTATATAGTGTTTCATGTAATTTCAGTTTTGTCGAACACGTTACATCGGAAAACTCGTTTAAATGAAATTAATAAGACACAGTGGGGGTAACTGGAACGATATACGATTCAAGCGAACGAAATTGCCGGACCTTATGCAGTAGCCTAATACATCGAACGCTGCCAGGTATTCCGGGCCGGGGAAACGTGGCTTGGTAAATATTTGTCGATGAATTTTTCATTACAGCCCCCAGTTGCCCGCCGTTCGCCTGATGAAAGAGCGTCGTCGTCGGTGCCTCGGTGGAAAAAGGAAAACATGGGATAGCATTCGGTAATTTTGCTATGCGAAAAATATATTTCGCTCCCGCGGAGTGGATCGGAGGTCAAGGACTGGGCGAGCCAATTGCATAACGCGCTTTGACGAACTCGCCGAACGAGAGGAATTGATTGTTTTACATATATATTCCGGAGACCCGGCCGCCGGATAGTATTCGACGGCGATTTAATAGCGTCGTTGGTCGGGAATTAATGATCGGAGTCGAATCAAATCGGAAAATCAAGTTTACATCCCTCGGAACCCTTCGATCAATCAGTCAGGGTTCGTTGATACTCGGTTTCGCCGCTTTTTGATCGCTCCCCTTTCGCTTTTATGTTAACGCGTGCGATTCTTCGAGAGTAATTGAAATTATTTAGACGAATTTGAAGAATGTGGTGCTAGATCAAATCCTATTTTCATTGGTAATAACTAGGCTGCGGATATTCATACATTTATGAAAAAAATTGGTTGGATGAAATATAAAACAGGAGAAGATTAGAAAAATTTAGAAACATTGTAATATTGTTTTTAATATAACCAAGTCATGGGTAAAATCAATTTTTGTTTTACTTCTGCTTCCGACCATCAATGCAGAACATTTTTATTTTGCATAAAGATCTGCAGTCTAGTAATAACATTTGTACTAAATTCTGTCGAATTTGATACTCCAGCATTTTTAATTATTCACTTTATTACTTTCACTTTATTGTTCATTAAACCATGGAGATCCGCAGTCATAAATGTATATGCATGAAATACGATCTCTGGCGAATTCGGGAATAATAAATATTATTCTCTTACTATTGTTCTCCAAAAATTTTGTGAAAATTCTGTTATATTATAAATTTATTCCAAGATAAGAAGAGAGAAATTTATGCCTTCCTTTCTTCATGAATTTTTCTGTGTTCTTATTAACGTGATCGACTTCGTTCTCATCATCCAGGCTCGATTTTATTATACTCAGTATAATTCTTGACGTGATATTAAAGAAAATAAAGCACCAATTTACTATTCGAGACAGTATTTCCTGCATTCCAGTCGATCTTTATCTTTTTCTTTTGTGTAGCCCCTTGTTCCCTGGGCCGTCAGCTTTTTTTATTCCCTGCGAGAGCTGAGAGGAGAAATTTAATTAAATTCATTTAAATTTACTGCAATTTGAAATTTAAATAAATGTAATTAGATCCACTGAGGGGCTGGCCACACTCCTTACGAGCGATGCATAGAGCTTAAATATTTCATTCGAAGAAATATTTTAAATTCACAGATAGATATAAACAGTAATTGCAAAGCTTGTAAACGTTAAAATTCGGTAACAAATTATTTCGATCTGTCCTTAATTTGTTAAATATTTTCTCCACAGATTCTCGAAACTGCGTTGTATACTAATCTTGACAGTGAAACACACGGGACTAGGAAAAGCGAATTAAAGTCGTGAAAGTGCTCTACGATGTAACGAACAGGTCGCCTAAGGGTTCGAAACTTTGCAGTGGGAACTTGGATAAGTCGTGAGAGAAATAGCTCTCTTTTATTAGGTACAATGTTGAAGTGAAAGGTGAACGCGCAGACTGCTCAGCAAATTTTCTATTCCATTGCTTTGCAACCGTCGCTTTTCGAAACTTACGAATTCCTTTTGCACCGCGGTGCATGTGCAACGTAAGAGCGAAGGTAGAAACGAATTAAAAATAAATAAGACTGTGGCCGACTGAACGTGCAATTTGTAGCTGCAAAATTCACCGCTTATCCATACTGTGTACCGAATAATAAATAATTGGAAGACCCGGAGAGAAAATAAAGGAGAAGAAAATTTTACGATTTTTCGCATGATCACGTTCCTTTACTTTCGTAAGTACTGTAAATACTCGACCTGAGAAAACAGGAAAACATGTCACTTTTTAACGAGAACATTTCCCCCTACACATTATTTCCATGCCCGATTCAATTGCCAAGTTCTTTCACCTCGGCTGGACACATTCCATTCGAAATCGTCCCCGTATTCTCAATCGCGACAGACGCGTGCAGTTTCTAAAGCTCCGCGGGAGCGGAAGCTCTATCTGGAAGGTGGAAGAGAGGCTTCGCAGATCCGTTATAATTGTTCCCTTTCAGGCGATTATTTAACCGGTAATTCAAAGCGTTAACGAGCACGCGCGGGCATGTGCATAAGAGAGCGAGTTCGCGGTTTATCGCGCTTTTCCACGGAATCTTTTTACCGCCGGTAAATTAGACCACGGCGTCCGTTCACGAAGCATTTATTCCAGTCCCTACCGTGGCACTCTTTCGAGAAACGGCGCGAAGAATCGGCGCACGTGTCGCTACGGTGCACGCGCGCCCCAAAAACACCCATGAAGACCAGCGTCCTTGAACGGGACGCGGCCCTGACACTCGCAGCTCGATCCCCAGCGCTTCGTTCCGGGGCAATTTGTCCGGAGCCCCATCGGAAACCCGGGAATTAACCCTACAACCACCGAGGGCGGGTCTCCTTAAACCCACTAGACGGAAAATGACCAAGCGTCCAAGAAACAGTTCTCTTGCTTCACTAAATTATATATTGTCCCTCGTTATTCTACAGGCTTCGAACTAACACGTTGAGGACCTGGAGGAATGTGTACAAACCTTGCTGGAATGTTTTTTCAATTTTATAATCAATCATTTAACCTTTGACTTACTGTTATTTTCGACTTGGTTAAAATTATTAAGAAAAGGAATCGACAGGGACGAAGCTCCTATTAATTTTTCTTTAGCGGAAAAAATCCGCAGTTCCGTAATAAATTGTGAAAAATTCGTTTCTCTTTTTTCACTGCGTTCAGAGCGATTAAGCAGCGGCCAACTCGAGAAATCGCATGCGACATCCTGCAACTACGGTTTCCAGCCCACGCCGCCATCTTGGCTGATCGATGAATGTTTTATTCAACGGGGAATCTCATTATCCGCCCCGAGAGACGTGTTTTGGTCGCGCGATGCGCTGATTTGCCGCCGCTTTATTTTATTACCGCGCGCACAATTAGCGGTGCGATTGTTCAAAATATTTTGTCCGAGTGTAAAACGCGTACCGGGCATTCAGAATAAAATTCTGTTACGGCGGGAAACGATTTCGACGGGGGCGGGAATCAGTTCACAAGGTTCTCCGCGAATGTAAAATTCATATTTGTGTGTGCCGTTTCCTCGATGTATAAATTCATGCCGATGCGAACGCTCTGTGTCGTCCTGTTGCGTAACGTGTTGCCGCGTTAAATAACCCCGCATAGTGACAGACAAATTGTAAGGGGATAGTTCTTGTCCTGGAAGCTTCTTTTTTTTCTCTCTCTCTCTCTCTCTCTCTCTCTCTCCGCGCTGACCGTAAAACTGACATAAATCTCCGAGGAATCTTATAAAACTGAAAATTGGATGCTTCATTCTCTTCGCCGACGCTTTCAGCGAATTAAAGTTTCAACTGGAAGTGGATCAAACTTCCATCAAGTTCGCATTTTACAAAATTCTGCGGAGAGTGTGCGTGCCGCGGACGCGCGGATAAACTATGAATTTTGCGGTTTTATGATAAAAACGAACAGCCGAAGTATGAGATAGTGAAAATGTCCGAGAAACTGTCAAGGTGTTAAACTAAGCTGACATATAGTAATGCTACTATGCAAAGGATGCAGGAAAACATGCATTATTACAATAATAACAATTATAGCGTGAACTGCCCAAATATGATATTTTTGTTGATGTCATTTTTTGATTATTTTAGAATGCTCTTTTTCGTCCAAAAAATTACCAGTTGTAGATCCATATCCTCCCTATAAGATTCTGGGGTCAAGTTTGTTAAAAAATTAATACTGCTTGGAAAAAATATTTTTTTTTGTGGTGTATCATTTGCAGGTTCCAGCCAAAGGGGTTCTTAATATGGTACACCTTGAGTCCGTAATATGACACCTAGTGCTATAATGTTAATAGGGAATCCTTGGTAGTGCTATATTGGGAACTCCACGTGGACTGATAATACTAGTTACTGACAAAGAGAAAATGAATTTCAGCCCAAACCAACAGTTGGCAAACATTAATACAAATAAACTGACACTACAGATATGTTCAAATATTTGAACAACATACAATCGAGAATCTAACCGCAAAAATATTCAACACGTGGAGACACAACTGGCAAAGGATCGATACTAAAATCTATAGAATGGTGCGATTGCACTGCACACTGTTGAGTAAACATCGTAAACTATTGTTCGAGGATTTTCTCACTAGAATGCGACTTCTCCTTTACAAGATATAAGGTAGTGCCATAATAGGCGACTATACCACATTTGTGCACTTTACCCTGATCGTGTCACATAAGAACTTTGAAAGAAAAGGAAATCTGTGTCATATAAAATAATAATTAGACACAGCAGATCTATATTCTATTCTATCTTGAATAATCCTAACACGTTGAAAACACTTGCGTGTTCAAAGAAACGAATGAAATAATTCCTCACGAATGTATCCTCGGAATATCAATGAAAATAAACGAAAAAATGAGGAACCCGGTATTTTGGCAGAACCTGTAGTTCCAGCGTGAAAATAAGAGAACGATCGAAGGTTCCGACGATGTCACAGCAATAACGGAGGGTGTCCTATCGACAAAGGGGCGTAGAAAAAACACGCAGCATCTCCTCCTTAGGATAAAATGTCCCATCAGGACCAGGCGAATCGTGGAAAGATCTCATCGATTCACCACGAAAGCGTAGAACGACCTTGCTCGATTTAATTTTCATTCTTTCGGCGGAACGATACCAATCGATAGCGGACCGTTCAGATTAATCGAGGATTCGATCGATCAATTACAGTACCCGGTCCCCGTGCCTCGGCTCATTCAATTTCCATCCCACTTTTTCGCGCCGATAGATTCTACCTCGAGACTTTCTTCGATTAGATCCCGCGATTCTATTCAATCGTTTCAAGCAGCTGCCAGTTTCCCGCCCGAACATCGGGGAAGGGATTTTTGTTCGGCCAGGAAATTAAAGATCCGGGTCCCAGGCTCGTCCGACTGTGTTCAACACCGGTGAAAGATTGCTCACTGTTATTTAGAATCGATCGCTGCCGCCGCTGCATTTCCCTTGCAATCGTGTGTGTAGGAACACGATTATTCATAATGTATCAACCTTTTTTTCTGTAGGTGGAGGCGAAGGTCATATAAAGCTCATCAATTTCCTTTTTGTCAATCAGTATTACACAATTTACATCGTAATATTAAAACTCCTTTTCTCTATTTAACGATCTTAACACATTACCGACCGGTGGTTATTGTATAATTTTGAAAAATTTGCAATTTATTGCTTCAATAGTAACAGCAATTTTCGTTGTGAACTAACGAGTCATCCTCAATAATGTCATCTAACAGTTTCATTTAAGATTGCAATGTAAAAGGAAATTTCTATGATTTCTTTTGGTACAGCACAACTATTTCAAAGCCTATCAATCCGGCTTCCGGTAGGTAAAGTGTTAATAAATTGACAATAATGCGTCGGCGTCTCCAGACTGTCTTAGTTTCTTTACTAAATTGTTTATTAATAAGTTAAGGAGAAATAGGTTCGCGACGCCGCGCCGTCCAATGAATGCAAGACTATTTTTCACCGGGGATCATGCGTACAATTTCCGTCGGAACATGTCCCGCCGACTAATAGAAAGTCTAAGATAGAAAGAGGCGAATGGTTTCATTTTGGTTCACTCGAGCCAGCGGCTCGCGGACGTTTTCAGGCAACAGCGAACAAATATCGCAAATGAAATACTTCCGGGCGACGAGATTTTATTGTAGGATCACAGACACACACCGCATCCGTGCACTCACTGCAGAGGCACATTAATCGAAGCCACTCCGCCGCTAGGTAGAACCAGCCCAAGAAATATCTACTGGGTGGCTAAGGAAGCAAAATCGTTAAAAATTATTTTTCCTCGCAGCTCCCATCGTCCTATAACATTTTTCCGTAAAAGCTTTGTTAATAAATTCATTTACGCTTCGACCAATTACGATCTGGGAACAAGTTACCTTTACGGTGTTCTCTTCTCCCATAATAATAATCATTAGACTGCGAATCTTTATGCAAAATAAAGATTGCTTCATTTTTAGCCTCTCGGCCATAAAAAGGGACTCGGTTTACAATTCATACATATCTCATACACTTTGCTTTCAGCTATGTTTTTCCTATCTTTCTCTCGACTCTTCTCTTTCCTTTTTCTTCCCAACATCTTCCTAACTTACTCAATATTTCCTCTATGCACATACCACTCTCAAGTTCCCTTTCGTCCCCTAATGATTTTAACAGAAGAGAAATCACATATTGGCATCTTCAGTTTTTAAAATTTTTCTAACAATTTTCAGTTTCATGTACTCAATTTTGCTATAAATGTATACAGATCCGCAATCATGATTCCTCCACAATATTAGACTTAAAAAGATTGCAATTAAAAAGATTTTAGTAATTTGAATGCAAAAGGTACAATGTTCTCATTGCATATAATATAATCTTCCAGCGAGATGAAATGTGTGTTACTGCACTCGTTTCCTGCCAACCGGATAATTCAGCATCGACGTTCGCCGGGTACCAATTCGCAAGCAAATTGCTTTGGACAGTATTCCGACGGGGATACGAGGTATCAAAGGAGCGTCGTTTTAATAGGACACCCAGTATACGAACTTCCCATTTCCCGGGAACCGCTATGCGACTCGGTGCACGTCTCCCGAATAGATAATGCTTAACAGGAATATACGTCGACGACCTGGATCCTGCGGGCACGCGTGAAAGGCGGCTCGTACTTTTCGTTTTGATACGAGATTACTAAATCACACACCTACCCCCCCCCCCCCCATTGTAATCATAGATCGATGGTAATTAATGTAAGGCCCGATCGTCGCAGGACTTATTCGATTCGGATTTTACCCCACTGCCAGAGGACGATAATTAATTTTAATTCTTCATTATTCCGTGGCTCTGATTCGAGTTATTAGCTATTGATAGAGGGAATATTTAAGGGGCGACCAGATCGTAAAATGTTGAGCTGATCAGTATCAATTTGTCATCCGACACTGTCGCTGATTTGCATGAATTATTCCGTATCATTTTCGTTTCGTTCTATTCATCCTGATCCCTTGAATAGGTGCTTATCAGGTGGATTTTATCATTCTCATTTTATTTTTTGTTTTTAGTCACTTTGGAAACACAGCGTTTACGCGGGGTCCCATGGAAATCACCGACACACATTTCCCCGACACGGTTTTCACCGACTCCAGATTTGGCCGACAACAACTTTGGCCGACAACGCCTTTAATCGAAAACGATTTTGATCGACAACGACTTGAAACGACCACAGTAGAGAATATAATAAATTTTATGATTTCGGCGCAGCGTTCGATCATTTATCGAAACCAGCAATTGTGCAATTAATTAAACATGTTTCTCGACGTTTCGATCCTTACGTGGATCATTCTCAAAGAGACATTTTTTGCGTCTGAAAACTAATATATGTGTAATATATTTTGAACAAAAATGTAACACAGCCGTGTAAATCCAATCGGGAGAAAAGAAAAATATAAAAACACATACTTGCTGTGACAACAAAGAACATTTAAACAAATATTAGCAAGTTACAAATAACTGGACTTTGTTCGATGGTGGCAAATGTGTAACTGAACCATGTGTTAGACAAACGCAAGGAGGAATATGTCCTGTAGGACAACTAGTCCAATGATTGGTTGGTCGCAATCATATTTTTGTTACAGTAGATAATATTGTGTGATAATTAGATTGCGGATCTTTATGCAAAATAAAAAATGTTTGCATTGATTGCAAGACACAGGAGCCAAATAAAAATTTCATTCTTCTTTTGATGATGTTGTTAAGGTGAAACTAATACACTGGTGGCCCTAAATCTTTTTAATACCTCTACTCTTTTAAATTGTACGTACCCATTTTTGTCATAAATGCATAAAATCCGCAGTCTAGTGATAATACATATGATAATACATACTGTGGTCATCTCATATCATTGTGAATCAAATTCGTTGTCGATTAAATTTGATATATTCCTTTTCAAAAATGTTCTCCGCTGCTTTGTTGAGGAGTTATTAGCGAAAAGCGCGGACCAATCAGAGCGCGACTACTATGGACGGTGCTCAGCGAGACCTTCGCTCGGATTGGCCCGTGGTTTTCGTTAATAACTCCTAAACAAGGCCGCAGATAACATTTTTGCAAAGGAAAATGTCGCTTGAAATGGTCTCAGGAACCACCCCGTTTCGGGATTTTCACGAATTTTGGGACACCCTGTATAGTATGGCGGCCTTGGCGCTGCCTTAAGCTACTGTTGATTTTAGAAAGTTCTCTATTTTCTCTCCGTATTCCATTTCCATTCTTTTGTATTTCCGCTCCGCGCGAGTGTGTTCAGTCCTGGTACACATCTGGTGACCAAACCAGATCTTCAAGGTCACGGTCAGGCCCTTGCGAACCTTCGCGCTTTCTCCGGGTTTAATCTCATCCTTCCGCCATTGCCTTTTTCCGCAAGTCCTTACTTTCCTCACCTTATTCGGTTTTCTCCTACTCTTCTATCTTTGCTTTTTGTTTTTGAGAAGTGGGGAGCTAGTGACGAGTGCCCACGAGACAACTAGTCTCCCTTTTACACCGATCACTTTTCAATAAACTTGCGTTGAGTAAAGCTACTTCACAGAGTCCGATCATTTATTTACCAGTTCCTCCACAATAGATATTCGGCATTATACTGCAAACTCTTTGCGGAAAAGCTGGAGGATTAGCCGAGAGTATTTCTCAAATATTTATTTTCTAATGGCGACGCTATCGTTCTGTTCGTTTTAAAAATACTGGAGCTAAATATGAATATTTTCGAATGTAAGATCACAAGCGGATAAAAAGCTGGAAATTTCGAGTTACGTTGTAAATTCTTCCGGAAAGAGCCGGGGTATTATGCGAGAAAATTTCTAAGAAAGTGCACCGCGGCTCATAAATATTTGATCATTCCCTCAGCGTAGGGACTTTTTCATGAAAAAGAATACGACCGAATAGTGAAGTATCTACACACTGAAATGTGACCCATATCTGTACACGATATCGAAACGTGAAGACTGCGAAAAGTTCAACTCTGCGGTGTGCTTCAAATTAATTAATTCATTCAATAACGAAATAATTTTCCAACTTCACTCCCCCGACCAATACGAATGAAGAATTTAGTTCTTCGGTTTATATTCCTCGGAATTCGTATAACCGATAAAAACGTTTCCAAGTAGTAATGTGTGCCGAGAGCAGATTTTGTATTTTCTTGGATTTCCATCGAGGTTATCGCGTACGCAACAGCCTAGATGAAAAAAGCCCCGGCGAGGTTGTGGGTTTCGAAATCCGCAGAGAATCGAGGCCCTTCGTTGTTCGTCGGGTATTAGAGGGCTTTTTTTGTCCGTCGTGCTACGTGATTCTTCAGCTTGGTTTTAATTTTACAGCATGGTTCGAGCTACCCCCAGCGGAAAAGGTGAAGGTTAACACCGAGAAATCGTGGGTGGTGAAACTTCCCTCCCCTCGCCGCGGGGAAGAGTAATTTGGAAAGGGTTTTCTTTGCATCAAGAATGGGAATAAATGAAATTTGTAACGGGTGTAAGACTAGCTCTCACGTATAATCCACTGTTCCAACCGAAATTCAACCTTCTTTACGATGCGGATCTGCGAACGACAAAAGGCGACGCTGCAGTCTATCAAATTTCGATGAGAACGCATTTGTGGTAGACACATGAAATTACAGTTGGAAAATTCTCTATGAAAATATAATCCGCTTCCTCCATTATTTTATGCATCTGAAATCATCTTAAATGAACTTCTCTACGTGCTTGACACAGGGATCTGTTCTAGCAGAAAAAAAGTTAATTAGACACATGCTGTTGATTATTAGTGTTTGTGCAAACAAACTTATTCTTTCCGGAACACATCTCTCGATCAGACCTAATTCGAACCTTCGAACAATGTAACACATGCTGCAAGGTACTAACACCTTTAAATGTAAACCTACCACAACCCTCTAAATATTATTAATAATATAAAGAAAACTTCTAACTGTTCAAAATACTTTATCGTCTATTTCCGAGCCTGAAACCACTACACACACACTCGAACCTAG
Source organism: Lasioglossum baleicum (assembly GCF_051020765.1). Classification (NCBI taxonomy): domain Eukaryota; kingdom Metazoa; phylum Arthropoda; class Insecta; order Hymenoptera; family Halictidae; genus Lasioglossum; species Lasioglossum baleicum. Next base: position 9,585,135 of record NC_134929.1, read on the forward strand.
TCAAACCTTGCACAACCAAACGATTCAATTTTAACTACTTTCTGGTATGATGAAAAAATTAAACCGACTTCGAAAAAACGAACTAAAAAGTATGAAATAATTTCCATTTAATTTATGTGAATACACACGAACTTAAATACAATACAATCTTTTCGGAGGCGGCGCAAAATTGAAAATCCTTAAATTCTTCTGCATACTTTTACATATTAATGTATCTTCTCTTCCCACCTACTGATTACCAAGGAATATTTTCAATTTTGCGTCGCCTCCGAAAAGATTGTATTGTATTTAAGTTCGTGTGTATATTCACATAAATTAAATGGAAATTATTTCATACTATTTGCGCATTTATTTAGTGCGTTTCAAAGTCGGTTTAATTCTTTTTTATAACATTTTTTTATTTCACACTTTTTAGCGAAACGAGCAGAATTTGTAGAAGACCGCAGGATGGTCTTTTGGTCTTATTGGTTATTTGCAATAAAAACTGCAAAGAATGAAAAAATGCAAAATTTGTTTTCAAGGGACCAATCGGGATATATACTCTACAAAATGCAAAAAATTTCGTTCCGATTGGTCCATCCGTCTCGGCGTAATCGGTGAACATACATAGAAAAAATCGAAAAAAAGGTCGAATTGAGTAACCTCCTCCTTTTTCGAAGTCTGTTAAAAATGAAAGATTTGCTAGGATAATGTACGTAAAATTATTCAGATCTTGTCAAGACATATATGTATTTCAAGATCACCGTTCTGCAAGCATTGAACCATTACGTTTCAAAATTATGCTCGACCGCAATAGTTTCGTTGTAGCGAACGGCCGTGCAAATAGTAGACCAAGCAAATCCAAAGCATTCATAGCCCTGTGATCAAACAATTTGGTATCGTTTCGTGAACAAGACTCCATGCTAGAGCTTGCATGCATGTATATTAACAGCCGAAAGAAATCGTTGACCTGGATTCGCGGCTCGCCTTTCATTATCCAGGGTTCAGAGGGAGCTGGCCTCTCTTGCCCTCTCCCACTGGCGCAAAGGATCTTCTACGAGGATACACGCGCACGTGGATTTCCGGGTTATCTCTATCGACTCCCGTAATATACACTTTCGGCCGACTTTCGGGCTGAGAAACTCTCGCGCCGTGTCCAGACCAGTCGGCTCTGCCGAAATGCCTTCGATTATCGCAGCTCTGCAGAATGCACCGTGCAACCTGCAGCTGCAACGGCCCACACCACCCCCGCATGCTGCACTTTGCTCTCTCTCTCTCTCTCCTCTTCGTCTTCTTACCCCTTTTCACTCTGTTTCCAACCCTCTATGAGCCGGCGCATTTTCACCTGGATCCAGGATTTTTACCAGAAACCTGTCCTGTGTGTGTGCTCCTCTTTCATCCTTTGTGCCCCGAATTATGTTTTATTTTCATACCTCCGCTTTAGTTACTACACAAGTTTTTTTCATTTTTTCACCTCTCCACCTCTCGCTTTAAGTGCTCGCCACTTTTGCTTTAATTTACCCTCTGGCACACATTTGCGCATCTCCATATTTCCTTGCATTTGTGTATTTAATTTTTTCGTCCAGCGCACTTGCCTTCAGTTTTTCTTCGTCATGCAAACGTGTAGATTCGTTTTATTTATTTTTGTGTTAAACATACAGATATATGTATGTACCTCGTTTTCAGATTCTTGGTAAACAAACAAATTTTCTACTTTCTACACCGTGAATCCGCAAGTGTACATGAAAATTTCTTTCTCGTTCATACCATTTTAAGCATCATGGAATTATCCTTTAGTTTTATGGCTCGATATTAGTCGCTTTGTTACAAATGATTGAAAATGCAATATCTGTACTTCATACTACGTGATCTATATAAAACAATGATCAAACGATGATGTTTTTTCATAATGTTTTATAGTTACGTTATTCGTATGATTTTCAACAAATATTGAAATACAATTGGCATTACTTTATTCTCCCTTTATTTCGTAATATGCTCCTTTTTGAATTTTGTGTCATTCTCGTATTGCTTTTTACGAGCTTTTTCCCAAACCTTAGGTCGGCACTAAAAGGATTAATATTTTGACCTTGGCATTCAATGTTAAGGTGAATTTTGCGATACATTTTTGTAACAGATCTCCACCTACAGTTACTCGAATTAATATTCGGACGCTCTAAAAAAGACGATAACTTTTTTAATATTGTACTGTACGATTTGAACTTTTTTGGGAAGCTAGAGCAATTAGTTTACTACAGGATGTGAAAAGAAATTTTTTCAAAAATTGCAATTGATGGGAATTGTAGAAAAAATACTAAAAGTTGCATTTCACAACTGTTTTATGTGGGCCTATATTGAAAATTTAGAAAATACGTTTTGAAGATCTGTGTGCAATGAGCTACAAACGTTTCAAGACAGTAAAAATTGCAGATTTTCACGATTTTCGGCCTATATCTAAGAATTCTTATATCTTTCAATGCCTGTCGTTTTTTCCCGCATCAACCGATTTCGATGAAACTTTCACAGTGCATATAATTGACACAGACCTACAAAACGTACTTTTTAAATTTTCAATATAGGCCCACATAAAATATTGCAAAATGCAACTTTTAATATTTTTTCTACAATTCCGATGAATCGCTATTTTTGAAAAAAATTTCACATCCTGTAGTAGTAAACTAATTGCTCTAGTTTCCCAAAAAAAGTTCAAATCGTATACTCCAATACTTAAAAAGTTATCGTCTTTTTTAGAGCGTCCGAATATTAATTCGAGTAACTGTATCTAGAGGAGCAGAATCACGCTATAGTGGTCGCGACATATAATTGTGAAACACCCTTACAGCGCGAACCTTTCGCGTTCCACACTTCAACAGTCCTGTTTCGACCCTCTTCAGCCCTTACGCAACATTCTGCGAGTACATACCGCATGATCGAGCGGCGGTCGAGCGCAATTCCGCAGCGTCGTAACTCTGTCAAGCCAAACGACAGTCCCGTTCCCCTGTTCCCGTGTCGGACAAGGAACATTCTGGGCAACGTGCCCCGACGTTATTTCGAGGGCCAGCCCCGGCGATCCACGATGCCCAAGCCGAGGGAATAGTTGCAGCCTTAACGAGCTATTTAGTGTTTTCCGCTGGGACACGGATCGCGTTATCTTCCAGCCTCCGGACCTCCGAGTAATCCACTCGTACTCGCCGCCATTCTCTGCCAGGCAATTCCAAATTTTTTAACAATCTTGTAATATCCTCTGATAACACGCTATTCGTCCATTTTGCAAAAGTTCTCGTCCAAACGGCACGGGCAACTGGGCACTGTTTCTCCTATCTACGTCCATAGCATATTTTCGTACATCTCTGCAAACAAGGACACTATTTTCATATTTACTTCGTGCCTAATTTTATTGGGTTGTGTAACAAATTCCTGCGTTTTTTGCATTTTATTTTTTTCCCGTAATTTTCGGTTTTGTTAGGTAAAGTATATGCATGCATTCGCAAGTCTTTCTCTTGCTCTACAAACCTATCTGCTTGAATTTTTCAAATTGATTAATTTTAATCAATTTTCAAGCTTTCTCAATGGAAGAAAGAGGCAGAAAAATTCATTGTCGACATCTCGCTCAAGTTGTGTGGCACCCAAGCTCCAAGTTTTCGAGTAAAGCGCATGCAGTGAAGATGGTTAGCGACGGTAAGTGATAGAAATGATAATAAATTATCTGCCATAAAAAATATATATCAACGAAAAGAAGAATTTTTTAAAAAGAATATTACATCGACAAAGAAATCTATACACGAAGACTAGAAGAGCAGAAATACTGACAGCAGACGTTTGCAATCGAAGAAATTCCAATTAATTATTCCCACGCGTAAAACGGAATAATTTCATTTATCGCATTAACGGAAGCACCAGAAGCGACCTCGCAATCAAGCAAAGAGAATTACCTAGCAGAAGATAACAATTTCCCCAGTAAAAAATAGCACCGTTAATAATTCAGTGGTGCCAGAGAGACTATTTTCAGGCGCGACAAACACGAAGCATAAAACGATGAATAAAAGTGCGAATAAAAGTGCTGTGAAACCAGCGGAATAAGGAAGATTACTTCTACCACAAAGGAAACTTTACAGCCACAAAGAGAAAGGATAATTACAGGTAATATCGTTGTATGATACTCGTCGGCGAAACTGTAGACTCGTACTACTGAATTCCGTTAGTTCGCAGAGTTCAGCGAAGAGTCGACGCATAAATTGAATTTCGTTCATAAGAGTGGTGTCGTTTGAAGAACACAACGGGGTGCGCGTGTTCGGAATGACAAAGACAAGGGACAAACAAATGGGGGAAACAGGAGGAAAGAAAAGGGAATGCTCGGTGTCGCGTAATGTTTCGATAACATTCTCTTGATTCTTTGTCCCTTCTGTTTCTATAAGCCCGTTGTCCTTGAACTCCGCAACTCGCCGCACGATATCCTTTGAACGAGATCAAAGTGTCGCCGCGAGAATGGAAAATATGGAATTTCATCGACATGACGGAAATTCCTCGCGTGCACCACGATCGGGATTTTCGGGCATTTCCGACGATCGCTCGGTTCCTCGGCCCTTCACGCACTCCGAATTCTCTTCGTTGTTTGTGCTCGACGCATTCGGGACCGGTGACGCGACTGTTGCGTCATAGAATGCTCCTACGGGCTTGCTTGGAGGCAACGTGTGCGTCATTGACGATTCAAAAATAATTCATTTTCGAAGTTAAGCTGGAAATTTAGAATAACTTTCGATACTGTACATACTGGAGCAAAATTGTTTAATAATACTAATATTACCAACAACATGTGCAAAGCTGTTTCGAATTTATACAGTAATTTTTGCAACGATAAGTTCAATAATAAATGGTGCTTCCGGTTAGTAGAATTTTATTTCTCTCCAAAATTATTTCCGAACGAAGGTAAATGAATTGTTATATTAATCCTTTCTTGCATTCTGCGATTACCGACAGACTGGTACATTCCTTAATTATTTTTTCACCTTGGATGCTGCTTCCCAGAGTACAATGGGAGCGTGAAATAATGGAACAAGTCTAGAAAGCTTCCAGGCACTCCGAGTTTGCAGAAAATTTCTTTGGCATGAGTAATGATTTTCTTTGGGGGAAACGAGACTTATCGAAGTTCTCCTCGACTCATTTATTTCGAGAGTCGAGATCCCGAGAAGGATCTTTTTTCAAAGAGAATCCTTCGAGGACGGCTGTTGCGTCTCGCGAGACCGTTCGCTCATTATTTTGTCGCGCGTATTCGCTCGTCGTTGGTTTGTTCCCCGAGAGAAATAGGAACACTACCGTCCAAAAGTTTTCGAACTAATCCATGTAATTTTATAAGTCGACAATACAATTTCAAATCATAGAAGAAATTATGTGAATTACATGTGTAGCTTGAGCGTAAATTCCTAGCACAAGAAAATTTTGTAATGTCACAGCTATTGTACGGTATCCGCCCACATCTGTTAGGTGTTCGGATGCTTGTGAACAGCATTGTACGTACGCTCAGGAGAGACAGCAAGCCGAGCGCGAGAAAAATGGTTCTCCGTGACCTTGCGGGTCGAAGACAATTTCCAGAATGCTCGAAAACGCCGCCGCCACTCGTTTCCGCGGCTTGAATATAAATGCGAAATTTTCCTGGTGAAAATAGGGGAGGGGACGAGGCCAAGAGAGAGACAGCCGCGATTTACATTCCTTTGTGCGAGCCCGTCCTCGCGCTTGACCCGTTCGCCCACTGATACATCCACCTGTCCCTCCGCTTCCGTGAGAAAGATCCCCGATATGGGTGAATTTCGAGATGGATTATAACCATCACGCCCCGACTCCCTTCCGGCGACCTATTTTTCGACGGACCCTTTGTGCGCCGTTCGATTCTCCCACGCGCGGATGCATTTATTCGCCGGCGATAATAAATCCTGCCCGAAATTAACTCCTCCATTCGGCTCGTTACAGTTTCGAAACAATGTTGTTGGAAGCACGCACGAACGCGGAAACAATGAAATCACGGTGCTTCTACTGTAGCTCTTCAGGATAATTTTCGCCAAGTTCTGGTTCGCGCGACGCCTCTTGTCTCGGAGTAGTTCGAGCAAGCGAAGGATCTTGTCAATAAAATTCTGGTCAATTGGATTTCTACTAAACTCAGCTTTTTAGCCTGCGCCAAAATTAACTCCTCCGTTCGGCTCGTTCACGGTTTCAAACCAATGTTGTTGGAAGCACGCACGAATGCGGAAACAATGAAATCACGGTGCTTCTACTGTAGCTCGTGGGGTGATTTTCTTGTCTCGGAGTAGTTCGAGCAAGCGAGAGATCTAGTCAATAAATTTCTGGTCAATTGGATTTCTACTCAACTGAGCTTTTTAGCCTGCGCCAAAATTAACTCCTCCGTTCGGCTCGTTTACAGTTTCGAAACAATGTTGTTGGAAGCACGCACGAACGCGGAAACAATGAAACCACGGTGCTTCTACTGTAGCTCTTCAGGATAATTTTCGCCAAGTTCTGGTTCGCGCGACGCCTCCTGTCTCGGAGTAGTTCGAGCAAGCGAGAGATCTAGTCAATAAATTTCTGGTCAATTGGATTTCTACTCAACCGAGCTTTTTAGCCTGCGCCAAAATTAACTCCTCCGTTCGGCTCGTTTACAGTTTCGAAACAATGTTGTTGGAAGCACGCACGAACGCGGAAACAATGAAACCACGGTGCTTCTACTGTAGCTCTTCAGGATAATTTTCGCCAAGTTCTGGTTCGCGCGACGCCTCCTGTCTCGTAGTAGTTCGAGCAAGCGAAAGATCTTGTCAATACCTTTCTGGTCTATTGGAATTTATACTCAACTCAGCTTTTTAGCCTGCGCCAAAATTAACTCCTGCGTTCGGCTCGTTTACAGTTTCGAAACAATGTTGTTGGAAGCACGCACGAACGCGGAATCAATGAAATCACGATGCTTCTACTGTAGCTCTTCAGGATGATTTTCGCCAAGTCCTGGTTCCCGCGACGCCTCCTGTCTCGGAGTAGTTCGAGCAAGCGAAAGATCTTGTCAATAATTTTCTGGTCTATTGGAATTTATACTAAATTCAGTTTTAGCTTGAGCCAAAATTAGCTCCAGCTTGTTTACGGTTTCGAAACAATGTTGTTGGAAGCACACGCGAACGCGGAAGCTTCTATCGTGGCTCTTTAGGATAATTTTCACGCCTAGGAGGAGTTCTGGCTCGCGCGGCGCTGTTGTCTCGAGTAGTTAGTGCAATTAACCTGTTAACTGTTTCGCTTTATTAGGCGAACGTGCACCTGCGTGCTTAATTATTTTTAATCATTTTCGCGGTTTCATTCGTACCACACCGCGCACTCTCTTAAATTTTATATACAGTGACTCCCACTAATATTCGTACACTCTTAAAAACACCGTAACTTTGAAAATATTGGTCTTGTAGAGGAAATACTAAATGTTGCATTTTACAACTTTTTTATGCGGGCTTATATTGAAATTTTGAAAAATATGTTTTGCAGATCTGTGCGGGTTATATGCATTGTGAAAGTTTCATCGAAATCGGTTGATGCGGGGAAAAATGACAGTCATTGAAAGATGTAAGAATTCTTAGATTTACTACTGTCATAGGTTGAAAATCGTGAAAATCTGCAATTTTTACCATCTTTAAACGCTTGTAGCTCATTGCAACATCGACCGATTTTCAATATAGGCTCACATAAAAAAGTTGTAAAATGGATCTTTTAGTATTTTCTCTACAATTCCGACCAATTACAATTTTCAAAAAAATTTCTTTTCACATTCTGTAGTGAACTAAGTGCTCTAGCTTTCGAAAAAAGTTGGAATCGTATAGTCGAATATTAAAAAGATTATCGCGTTTTTTAGAGCGTCCGAATATTAATGGGAGTCACTGTAATAGCAGATAATTACTTATATGTATAACTTTTTGGTATCGTGCGAAAAATTAAACTCGAGCGAGAAACGCTGATGAAAATTTAGAAAATTTTGCCGAATAAAAACTAAAATCCCTATCGAAAATCTCCGCGTACAAACTACTCTCTAACTCCGAAATTCCAATAAATGTTCCTAATGCAATTAACACGGACTTCCAGCCGCATTGTTCGTGCGGAATCGAACGCTACTGATACGGGACGATCTGCACATAATTCTCCAAATATAATTACAGCGTAGGGTCGCGTCGAGAGCGTTGTAATTGGCTTTTAATTACAGAGAGGATGATATCGAATGGACCCTCGAGAACGGAGTTTCGCGACGTGGTTCGTGAAGTTCACGCCCGCGTAATCAGATTTTTAAGACAACGTTAGCTAGGTGTACATATATCTACCGGGTAGAGCGCGGCGAACGAGATTAGACACCGGGATTTCCATACATTAAAATTCGCCAAGTGGCTGAATAATTACTCGGGGCGCATAAATCCGGGCCGGATAGACAGGAAAAGCCAGGAACCGGCTGGAGTCCCCGTAGCGTATCGCGAACAGACACCGCTGTGTATCCATCGGATCCCTAAATACCCTAACACGTAATGGAATTCGAGCCGATTAGCGACTAACAATTAACCTTGACATCAATCCCTACGTTGGACGTCCGTTCTCTGCCGACGTGGATCGCTGGACCCTTCGCTGCCTCAGCGAACAAATACACCGACGTCCCTTTCACCGAATCCTCTCGAATCCCTTGTGCAACACTTTCGCTAGGTACACGCTGAAATTCCCGAACTCGAGAGATTTCGCTGAAAAATATCGGATCCACTAATCCGAAGAGGATACGATATGAACAAAATGAATTTATTTACTCAAGCCTGGCTGTGTGAAATTGCATTATTTTAAACAGAACAGAAATACATATCATGCTCTCTGATAAATGTTTTGAATAATCGTATTACATTTATTGAAACTTGATCACCTGGAAATATTTTATACATGAAATCTTAGCTTCAAATTCTGCACGTACAACATTCTGTGCATTCAATTTGCATTTATATCAATTTTATCACCTTCGGAAAATCATTTGTCTTTATTAAAATGATGCATAATATAAAAATATTTTTTAACTCATTCAAATTGTGATCCTTTAAATGATTTCAGCGCACTGGTTTGATCAATTGTTATACATATAACACTATTTGCAAATTTTCACGATATCTTTATTTCAACGTTTCGACCTTCTTTTAGATCATTCTCAAGAAAATTTTTAAGAATCGCGTCTGTAAATTAGTAATAAATGGTATATTTCAAATTGTGTGAGTTTAAAACAAGAGGAACAAATGTTAGTTACTTGCTTGGAGAAATGGAGAATAATTTTTCATAATATAAACTTTAGTGAAACACGTGTTGATGCTAAGGCAGTATATATGGTAATGGTGTAACGTGAAGACATATGGAAACGTAGCTAACCTCTTATCGATCGCTCTTAGCAAGAATCTACGATCGACATAAGGAAACATTTAATCCTTTAAATATCTCGAAACAAGAGATATACGACTTACAATTAGTGCAAGACCCTTTGATAAGTGAAAGCTCGCGTTAGCCGAAAGAACACAATAATATCGATACGTTCTATCCCGAGAATTGCCGACGTATCGCAGCTCGTTCCTTTTAACAGAATCGTTTTTTCCCAGCGAGTCTATCGAACATTCCTTCCCGCCAGCCAGGCTGAATAAAACTACTGATATCCACGTTTGTCAAGGCGAGTTTCCGTCAAACAATGCCTCCCTATCAACCCGCCACGCGGAACGAGAATTATTGTTTCCAGGGCGTGTTATTTCTCGTCCCCCCGCAACTTTCTCACGATAAGCATTTTTCACAACGCACAATGGAAGAGCCTTGACGTTTCAATGTTGCTTGCGAGTTTGAAACGAAGATCGCCCGATGGCATGATCGAAGTTGAGCAAGTCTGGCGTCGTTGCAGGTAACAATCTTTTATCCTTGACTGGTCTAGGAGGACCAGATTTCAACAGAGCAAACGGCAAAATGGACTGCTGCGGGATTATTGATAACTCGGATTATTAGAGCGTGAACTGATAATTCCGAAAGCGCCCGATTTTTCCGACGGAACGTCAGACACACTGCGCTCACGTTCCCATGCACAATCTCGGCCAATGGCCACCCTTAATTCCGCATGCGAGGGGATTATTGATGTTACCTGCGCGTCACTGTCGTCCCACGGAATTGCCGAGACATTTTTCACCCCTGCGTTATTACCGGAGTGCACCTCGCGTTGACCTATCACCGACGTTCCATCCAAAATTCATATATTCATTCCAAAACGTGTGTCTCAGTCTAAAAAGCAAGGATTTCTAATCCTTTAGATGTGCAGTCAACATTTTATGTCGCAAATATCTCCAAACATTCTATCGATCACTTTTCTCAACATTTCTTTATGCGGTGCAAATTCCATTTGAAATAAACTCGTACAAAGTCTAGGCAAAAGATCATGGAACAAAATGTCATAAAACGTATTCTAAATGGCAAAAACCAGGCTTTCATTTCCCTTTGAGAAAACGAAATGACTTTCCGAACGACCTAATACGTCGTTCAAGTCGACATAGTGAACAACTTTTTCCTTTGCAGAAAACGTCGATCGGCTTACATTTCGTTTTTCGATAACAAAAATAATAAACATTTATTCGAATAATAAACGTAACGTTAGCTTGGAACGCGAGTGCAGGAACAGGACAGAGTTTCGCGTGGAGCCAATAAAGGCTCAAGTCGAAACAATTCAAATAAAATGGTGAACGAGCGAGGGTCCGATGGATCCATCGCAATCTCGGCGACAAAAGCCCGAAAAACCTGTACCTAGAAATACGGGACAGAGGCTGTAAAGCCGGACGAGTGCCCGTTCACTCGGAATATCATTCGAATTCACCGACGCCGGCAATTAATACGAAGGACGGCGGCGCAGTCCTGTCGGCTGCTGGTCGGGCAACACATTCCCTTCGGTCAAGGCCGGGAGAACAGTGAAAACGCTAGGCGAAACACTGCGGGAGATTCGCTCGCGCGGAAGTTCGACGCGGTTAGTGCCTCCTCTAGCCTTTATGCTACCACGTCCCGGAAAACTGTGTCGGCGTGGGACGTCGGGAATCGGTCAACGGGAACACGGTGTACGCCGGCTAATGTAATATCCCGCGCAATTTCGGGCATTAATATTCAGCGTTTGGCTGGTAGGCTGCTAGGATCCAGCCTGCCTGCTTAAATCCGACCGGACCGCCGCGAAATCAATATGGCGATGCTGCAGCCCGACCGCGGCCTTTGTGCTCATTATTAAATCCGCCGCAGCGTCGGGAATCTAGCCCGACGCCTATGCAACGTCTCCACGAGGCTCCGATATCCTGGAACAATTTTTCTTTCGCTTCGAGACCCGACACGTTCGACACTTTCGCGAATGTAGTAAATGTATGTACTCCCACTAGTATTCGGACACCCTTAGCGGCAATAATAAGTGGACACCCTTAAAAATCGCATAACTTTTTAGAAATTGGTCCAAAGGACTTGAAGTTTTTTTAAGATGTTAGATCGGCTAAGTTCGCTAGAGAATAAGTAAACAAAAATTTATTACGATTGCAATTGGTAGGGGAATTATATAAAATTTTTAAAAATGATGTTTTGTCAACTTTTTTATCTGGGCCTGTAACGATAATTTAAAAAATGCGTTTTATAGATTTCGCTAACTTATAGGCATGCTGAAAATTTCATCGAAATCGGTCAACATTGCAATCAGCTACATACGTTTAAAGATGAGAGCTTAAGGGTGAAAGTCGCAGATTTTCAGCCTTGCCAGGGCATTTCGCCCTTACGTGATTTCGATGAAATTTTCAGTATGCATATAAGTTAGCGAAATCTATAAAACGCATTTTTTAAATTATCGTTACAGGCCCAGATAAAAAAGTTGACGAAACATCATTTTTTAAAATTTTGTATAATTCCCACCAATTGCAATCGTAATAAATTTTTGTTTACTTATTCTCTAGCGAACTGGCCGGTCTAAAAAAATTCAAGTCCTTTGGACCAATTTCTAAAAAGTTGTGCGATTTCTAAGGGTGTCCACTTATTATTGCCGCTGACTGTACCATTTTCTTTACAGTTACAGTAATTGGAACGTCTTTATCCTGAAGAATGTCGTAGACGAGAGAAGAAAATTTATATATTTTGTATGGCCACATTTATTTGAATGCTTAAATATTGATTACAAACGAATCAAATTTGATTTCATCTAAAAAGAAAGGCATAATCTAAAAAGGAATGCAAGGGGTTAAAAACAGGATAACTTTTTAAATATTGGACTATATAGTTTGGACTTTTCTGGGGATTTAAACAATTTAATTTAATTTAAACGATTCAAGCAATTTAAACAGCAGGATTTAAACAATTAGTTTACTGCACGGTGGGAAAGTAATTTTTTGAAGAATTGCTATTGGTTCGAATTGCAGAGAAAATGCTAAAAGAAGTACTGAAGTGGAATACGAACCTTTTAGTCGGACTAGCACAAACTATACATTCCACTATTCACATCAATACGCCTGTCCTTACAATTCTGTAATAGCTGTAAATAGATACAGCGTATACCGTGAAGATCGATAAAGAAGTCATTGATATTGTCCGAAGTAGAAGGCGATTGTCTCCATCAGACCAGAATAGATATCCATAGTTGAATATTCAAATTGGAACATTCGCTTAATAATTCCGTAATGCGGAATAAGCTGAAATCATTTCTAAATTGCTACAAATGTAATAATCAAATGTACAATAATAATAACAAATACATATAGAACAAGTGTAACAAACAAGTACAGAATAAAAGTACTAAATTCGAATATCGAGAATAAAGTAATTTGCAGCGTTCTAAAGTGATACATCCACTTCAATCAGACCGTCAAAGGGTCAATCCATTCAGCCAGACAATTTCCAAAAACCGCAGAAACAATGAAAAGATTTAATTCCGCAAAATGAATTCTGCAACAAGCGAAATACTCTCGAGGACGGCCGAAGGTTCCCGTTTCGCAATTTTCAAAAACTTCCCCTCTCGAAATCCGTCAATTGTTAAAACGCAACCGGAGGAATGAACATCAAACTGCAATCCCGTAAACGAACGCAGTTGCAGTTTAATCTGATCCCTCGTTTGTTCCAACGCGCTGACGAGTGGGCGTACACATGCATCGTTTTTCGGCCATCAAAAATTATTTAACAATTCGCAGTGTCACGTACGTGCACGCGTCGACGAGTACACTGGTTATTCGTCGATTGTTTTCATTTCTGTTTTTCTTTTTCGTCTATCCGGCGTCACTTTTTTCTTTTTACCGTTTTCAAAAACGTCACACACTTGTTCCTGAATTCTGTCACTGTCGCTGCTGCGTTCCGCGGCGTTTGTTTATGGGAATGGAAATTCCTCGGCAGTTTCGGTGTTAATGGCTCGAACAGTGCTCCGCCTTTTAGTCTAATGGGTTTTTCGGCTCGCTGTAACTTTCCCCGGGAATTCCTGCGCTCGGCCTATAGAAACAACGGATTTACAACTGTACGCCTTTGTTTCCCGATTTTCGAAACGCATTCCGATTTTCCAGCCTGGATGAACATTGTACGGCGGAGCAGCAAGATGGTCAATAGTTACTAACTAGTTATTCGAACTTCTTGTCAAAATCAATTTTCCTTCAATCCTTCTGTCATAATTACATTTTATAATTCCTTCATAAAGCCTTCCAAAGCTCCTAAAGTAAATAATGTTTTGTTTAAAAACAATCAAATTATGCAGAGCACCCTGTATAATTAATCATGTCTGCATTGCAAGGATTGTTGATCGAGTAGTCAATCGCTGGCTGACGTATATTCCCGTTTATGGTTGTGTCAATGTGTCGAGCGCAGTTGGGCAATGCTAATTGCGAATTAATGATCGACGACGCAATTCAAGTATTTGATTATCAATTCCAACTGACGATGAAATTTTTCGTTTCACTGACGTGCAATCGCAGTTAATCGTAAATATTTGCTCGCCGATCTGATTGACGATTAAATTAGTCGAACGAATTACTGGAATGAACAATGTACTGTGAAAATTCTCTGCTCGCGATATTTGATCGCGTGGCTCTCGGAAAGCTTTGCGAAAGCGTAAAAATGGTTACGTGACTCTTGTTCATTTATCCGGCTTGAATAAACAAATAAAACATCCCATCTGCGAGCAACAAACACGTACATTCTTCTGTGTAAATATTAGGCCACTGTTATAAGTATTTGTATTGCAGTCGATTTTAGTTGTTCGTTTATTACCTGGCGAGCCTGATAAAAGATTTATATGATCATATACGAGATAAGATTTGTTCCGGAACGTTTACAATGAAATTCGCTGAATTTTTAATCAGCAGTCACCATCTCCTTCGGTTAGATAAAGAAGGAACGACGGCGCCAGAGAACTATTTATTCCAGAAACGTTTCGGGGAATAGAACGATGCTCAGCGTGTTACGGAATACTGTACGGAGGTGAGGGAGACAAGTCGGTTAATACGATTCCGCGAAAAATGCTCCCCGGAGGCCAGTCACAATTATTAAATGACAAAACGTCGCAGACAGCGGTCCTCAACAATGAAAACACATCTCGAGACACGGTCTCTCGCGGAGCTCGTCGGCCGTCGGAGCGCGAGTAGTAGAAGCATCGAATTAGTCAGACTGTCGCTTTGAAGTGGAGCTCGGCGTCGTCCCATTAAAAATTCCACGAATTTCAAAAGTTGCGCGGCAGAGGCTCTCCAAATTAGAAAACTTCGCTCGTTAACGTCTCCCCCCGCAGCTATCAGACAGACTTCCGTTTGAAATGATAATTATTTATTTACGGGGGCAGGGAAAAAAGAAGAAGATTAATCTCTAGGCGCCGCACGGACGAGCAAGTGACGCGAGCGAAGCTTTGATCGGACGGAAGAACGCTCCGAGGTATCTTTCACGATCGATGAAAAAGTTGTTTATTCTTTCCGTATAACCGAAGAAAATATTCCCCGTGGCTCAAAGAGGGAACCGTTATTCCAACCTGTAAACGTTTATCTCGGAAAACGCACAAGCATGATTTCGAAGGGCCATTTACTCTCGAACGTTTCGGCGAAAAAATAAAGACAAGTTCCGAATTTATGCTCTTTCGGATAATTCTCCGGAGAGCAGTTTTCTTTTCGGATCAGCAGCGTCGGCAACCTTTTAGTCGGACTACACGCTCGAAAACGTTTACGACGGACTCTCCCCGCAGCGGAGTTATTGGAATTTCGAAATTCTCGCCGAGGAGAGGTCTCACGTTTATCCGAAGTTTCGCGTCGTTAGTGTCGTCGTTAGCGTCTTCGCGAAAGAATACACCGTTCGGACGATAAATATTTATAACCGGAGACGTGACTTTGTTCTTTCCACGGTCCTCGAATTACTCGGCGTGGCTGCCGCTGCTGGATGGAAAGGAAACTTTCCTCTCGAACCACTCACGCAGCCACCCTGCATTCTCTCTTGACGAAACTACGCTGACACTCGGCAAACCCTGGAAATCTCTCGAACCCCCTCTCCTCCCCTTCCCCCTGTTTTCCGTGACCCATTTCGCCGCTGCGCGATCTAACTCGCATCGTTTCGTTCTAAATTAGTTTAACTTTGTGGGCGTCGCGAAACATTTGATCGCTTACGGCTTACAAGACTCACCGAATGGAAGTCAACACTGCGTCTTCGTTAGTCGACACACTCGCAGATACAATGGCTGTACAAAGTTTCGTACACCTTTCGAAAACGAATAACTATTTCCAAAATTGGACCCGACAGGTTGAATTTTTTTTTAGACGTTAGAAGAGTTAGTTTACTAGCTGATGTGCAAATAATTTGGTAATTCTAAACAACTTTTTCCTGTACCTATAGACCAGTGGTGACGAACCTATGGGTCAGATACTGACCCACGAAGGCTTTGTAAGTGGTCCACGCGTTTATCGTAATATTGACCTGCAAAAGTTAAAGTTATAAATCAAAAAGGAAACTAAAACCTTTTTCTGATTATTTCAAAAGTGAGAACCGAAAAGATTCAACTGTCAACTTTATCTTTTAACAGAATGTGTTTGATGTTTCCAAATAATTGGCACCCTTCCCCTCTTCCAATTAAAGCCACTGACTTATGACCCACAAGCTGGTATTTAAAAAAGGAATAAAAATAATTGACCTCCTCTTCAAAAAGGTTCGCCATCACTGATAAAGATGGTCTCTTTTAGCTTTTTACATATTCGCAAAAATATTTTCAAAGTTCGAGTTAGGTCTGAATAATTACATATTATCCTCAATTATGTGTAAGTTCTTTAGTGACGTCTAATTTCTCAATTACTCCGCGAAACAATGATCCAAAGTTGCTCGATCTGGTTACGCCGGCCGAAGAGTACTTTAAAAGCCACAATAGCCCATTAAAAGTGGCGGGCGCGGTTGCGGATTAATTAAAGAACAACCGACAGGAGCCACAAGTGTCAGCTACGAGATTACCCGAATTAATACAGGGACGTCCGAGCACACACGATCCGTTTCCCGCGTTTTCGGGCCGGCCATGACACCACCTCGTTACGAAACTACAAGATTTCGTTCGCCGTTAACCCAGATTCTACGCGGATACACGCGAAACAATTTGGCAAACGGAATTTGCTTCTAAACACCGAATCAGTATTCGTTGAACAACCACAGAACGCCAAAGAATGTATAGTTGTATGTACAACTTGTATTTCTCGTGCGTTAGTATTTACAAGTAGAATAGTCAGGTCATGATCAGACAAATCGTGCGGACCCTATTCTACCTTATTTTTTAATTAAACATTTGCATCAATGAATAAATTGCAAAACGCGTTAAGACCTGTTCGATGAGCTGTGTTCCATAAACATTTATACAAGGGTAGTTAATGCATATTATGTAGTGAAAAAAATTCGTAAGCCAGCGAACGCCAGAGAATGTTTAATTATATGTACAACTTGTAATTCTCGTGCGTTAGTGTTTACAAGTAGAATAATCAGGTCATGATCAGACAAATCGTGCGGACCCTATTCTAACTTATTTTTAATTAAACATTTGCATCAATGAATAAATTGCGAAACCTGTTAAGAACTATCCGATGAGCTGTGCTCTATAACAATTTATACAAGGGTAGTTAATGCATATTATGTAGTGAAAAAAATTCGTAAGCCAGTGAACGCCAGAGAATGTTTAATTGTATGTACAACTTGTAATTCTCGTGCGTTAGTGTTTACAAGTAGAATAATCAGGTCATGATCAGACAAATCGTGCGGACCCTGTTCTAACTTATTTTTCATTAAACATTTGCATCAATGAATAACAACAACAACAACAACATACACAACATGTATTTCTTGTGCGTTAGTATTTACTAGAAAAATTGTTTATCGACAATGAAAAATGAAGAGATCGTGCTGCGTCGATTCATAGAGAATCTAGATCGTGTCTCTTGTGTCTCAAATCGAACTAAGAGCTTTCTAAAAGAAACAAAGAAAAATGTGGCGATCAAATTGATAGGTGGGAGGAACGGCTAATGTGCGTTCGATATGAACTTTGCGAATTCTAAATGAGGTTCTGGAAGGTTAATACCAGAAATGAGAAAAGAGTGGCCCGATATTGACAGAAATCGTGAGTTATGTCAGCGTACGGGCCGTCGCGGCTCGTACGTGGAATTGGATACACCGCCACGAATGGAAAGAGAATGAAACAGAGATCGCCGGGGACCTTGGATCCTCTGGGATCGGGTAGGTACGAGCGATGAACGGGCTCGGAAATTGGCGGTCAGCCTGGACTGTGTGTCGTGGTCGGACTGATGACGAAAACCTCTTGTCTGAGCGTAATCAGCAGCCGGCGCGCGATTACTATGGCGGTCGTCGCCGCAATTTAAGAAATTTTCGGTGGCTGTGGTGACCCTTGTCACGATAAAGGATCAAAGTGTCCTTGATTGGCTCTTGTTACGGACACCGGAATATTTTTTGGAAAACGTTGGGATGACCGGACACTCTGTTCAACACGGACAAGAACGACGACGTTTCTCAGTTTTGAACGACCCTGTCGGCTCTTTGAAACGATTCCCTCGGGGGATGTTTAACCCCTTGCCTCGTAACATCAGGGTCACGCCTGACACAGTTCTCAAGTGGACTCAACATAATCTTTTTCAGTGAAAACGAATTTTACGTCGCCAATAAATACTCTTTACAGACAGTGTAAGCCCATAATGCACAGGGAGTTACATTTTCTCGGAGAAAATCAATTTGGAGAATAAAGTAGTTACAAGCGGAGTAGGGCAATAATCAAATAATATTTAAAAATGATTAACAGTGTTTTTGAATGTTAGTCATAACAAAATAGTCAGTAGACAAAACTTTTTGAGTAGTTAGTGATAACTGAATGGCAAATAGTTAGTCACAGCTCTAAGTAATCGTTAGCTATTGCTTATTAGTGAATTGGTAGTTGATTCATCAGTCAGTATTGTGCGATTAACATACACTAACATTATTAATTAGTTATTAATATATTAATATTATATTATTATATTATTATTATATATATTATATTAATATATTAATCACTATCTAATCAAAAAGTTTTGACTGATGACTATTTTGCTATGACTAACATTCAAGAAGACTATTAGTCATTTTTAAATATTAGTTGATTATTGCCCTACTTTGGTTACAAGACATCAGAAATAGAGTAAGATATTGTCTTGGTGAATTTAAGTCTGATAAACCTGTTGTATTTTAAAGATGTTTTACAATTTTTAGAAGAATAATCGACTTTACGATATTGTAGGAAATGTAAAATTAAGCGTATGTGTGTAAAATAAGTACCCAAAGCTGATTATCTCACTTCAAACTAGCACAAAAGCAGCGCTGAGAATATTTAACAGCACGAACATGAATTTTGTCCGAAATTCAGGTTCCAGGACGACAATTCCAGTATTTATGAATTATGTATTTTACATTCGTGCAGGGATTGAATGTAATTTAATGTAGTCCTCATATAATGGGACCTTTGTTAACGGGAGAGAGATGTGAGGTAAAAGAAAATAATCTGCTCTCCATGCGTATTAAAATTACAAAGTGTAAAATTTAATAGAAAAAATTCAGCTCGAGGATACAAAGCTGGATCGAGAACGGCAGAAATTATATGAAACTTTTAGCTACCTCTGTTCGCGAAATGCAAACTCATTTTCTCGACAAAAGAGACCCGCGTCGGAGAACGACATTTTACATTTTCGAACTATTCGATAATTTGTTGCACCGAATGCTTCGATGGTTCAACGTAAAAGTGTGAAGTTGGGCCAAAGATACGTCGAAGCATCCTCACCTTCATCGATACTATCCACGTCGACAGTGTTCTCGAGAATTTAGAATCCCGAACGTTTTAACCGTAGCCAATCCCATTTATACGATTCGATTCCTCCGGGCTGAACGAGCGGATTCACTTAAACGAACCGAACTTTCCCTGATAAAACAAACGATGAACGCTCCTCCAGGATTAAATGAACTGAAGCGCCGAGCACGGTTTATGGTTTCTGCCGCGAGGAGGATTAACCCGCAAGAAATTTTACATAACAGAGAGATAGAGAGAGGAAATATAGGTCTTCTTCTCCGAAAAGCGAAAATATTGAAGGGATCCTTCATCTCCGCGGGAGGTGGAAAGAAAAATGACAGATCTCTATTGCACATCTTGACAAAAGATCTTCAGCATTGCTTTGAAATCGCGTGTGTATGGCCTGTAGAGAGCGGTACGGAGTACCAAAATATTATTCCAGTTTCGCAAGTAGATTGCCACTGTATTGTAGAATCCATTTTAAAAATAGAACCAGTAGCTTGTCCACCATAAAGTTTGTATTTTGTATTTTCTACTTTTTGAGTATTTCGTGTGGCACCGATGGGTATCTGGCTTTCTCACGATTAAAACGACTCCAAGCACGACGTAGATTAAACAAATTTTTTAAATGTTTTTACAGAGGTATCGATCTTCAGTTTTTCATCTGCTACATCGCATAAATGGATAATAAACTTCGAGAGAAATGGATAATGGTGCGCAGAAGTAGAATCTCCTAGCTTGTGAAATGAGTCCAAGTTTATTGCTGTAGGATTGTTTTTTACGAAATTACAACAGGTTAACCCTTTGCACTCGGTTGTCCCCTCTGAGGCACCACTAAAAATTGCTGCACCATTATTCAAAATATTGTTTACACTATTAAATATATCGGTATCTAATCAATTATTAAACATTTAGTTATTGCACGGGGTACTACACCAATTTCATATCTACAAAATGTTAAAAAAATCACAAGCAATGGAAATATTCTAGATCGGAAAGAAAGTTTAATTTTGCAGTTAAAATAGCTCCGAGTGCAAACGGTTAAATGTACCAGAATTTGCAATTTGGGGTTGCAAAATGGACACATTTTTGCAATTGGCTCGTCAGGAGGCGAAACAGCTGTGCGAAAACGGGTTGCACAGGTATTGCGCTATTTGGGAATAACGAGGGATCTCGGTGTTCGACGTGGTGCATTAGCAGGGCATTATTAGGATTTACGGTACATTCGGAGCGGATCAGCCCCATCGGAACGCGGTTAAGATCGATAACCAAAGTTTGCTGAGATAACAGAGGCAGTCAAGGGCTCCATCGTGTGCTATTTAACGTTGCTATTATGTAAGGACCACGTGCTCAGCTCGATTCCCAACAGCGACGGACGTGACCCGCGAAACTGATGTATTACTTCCGAAAGAAGCTTCCTGCCCATCTGCGGACTACGAAGTCTCGTTATTGAAATGCTCACCCATTGTGCACTCCTGATGTTTACTAACCACAGATCAAAATATCTCAACACAATTCAACTTTGCACACGATCTATTCTGAAAATTCTTTAAATAAATCTACTACTAGAACGAAGATTGTTCAACATTAAACGCGATCAAAATGACAAGGCTCTATTTAGATCGATTTTGTGCAATTTTTATCACAATGTGTGCTTGGATAAAGAAATTCATCGACTCAATTTCCAGCAACTTCATCATTTCAATAATTGTAAGAAGGAAAAATATAAAACCGGTCAGTTGACCGGTTGTGGTAGGTTTAGTGTTAACCCTTTGCACTGGAAGCTATTTTAACTCGGAAATGAAACAATTCTTCCGACATAGAATATTTCTATTCCCTACGATTTTTGAAATTTCATGGATATGAAATTGATATTACACCTCATAAAATACCGAAACGTTTAGTAATTGTTTAGATACCGATATATTTAATGGTACAGCAATTTTGAATGGCGCCTCAGAGTCGCCAATCGAGTGTTAAGGGTTAAATGATCGCGCAATAAATCAATAGCTGCTTGCTCAAACCGGGAAGATTGCAAGGGGTGCGTGCGTGGGTGCAGGCGATGCACACTTACACCAATATATCCGGAGCTCGTTTGTTTCTGTCAGGAATGGCTAATCTCCAGCAACTCGCGCGTCCTGAGACATTATGAATTTATGTCGTTCAGGGAGAATCTCGTTAGAATCCTCAGGCTCGCGTATTATTTCGATCATTTAGGGGAATTGAATTCTTAACGATGTTCTTCCTTTTTTTATATACTGGAAAATAATGCAGAAAAGATTGGAACTCAAAGGGTTAAAGAATTAAAAATCATTTAGAAAAATTGAGATTACGAGAGTATTAAAATGTAAGAGGAGAAGCGGAGTAATGAACAACTAGACCGCTAATTTTTATGAATATTCATGCTTTCGACAATGTGGTGCCGTGAAATATGCATTCAAGAGAAAATTGTTTTAACCGCGCCAGGATTTTTTTATACGAAACACGATTTATTTTAATTCTACCCGATCCATGTTAATGCAACCTGCCGCGTAAAAGATTATAACTCTTGTAATTTTTATTATTTTCATTTTTAAAAAATCACACGCGTACTTCGAATACCAACAAATGTGTGCGCAAAATGCCGATGTAAAAGATTCGGTAATTTCGGGCAGAAAAAATCCGAAAAAACCGTCTCTAAGAATAGCCCCGAATGGTATTTTAATTTTACCCGATCCGCGTTAATGCAACCTGCCGCGTAAAAAATTATAACTCTTGCAATTTTTATTATTTTTATTCTAAAAAAATCACACATGTACTTCGAATATCAACAAATGTGTGCGCAAAATGCCGATGTAAAAGATTCGTTAATCTCGGGCAGAAAAAATCCGGAAAAACCGTCTCTAAGAATAGCCCCGAATGGTATTTTAATTTTACCCGATCCGCGTTAATGCAACCTGCCGCGTAAAAAATGATAACTCTTGTAATTTTTATTATTTTTATTCTAAAAAAATCACACACGTACTTCGAATACCAACAAATGTGTGCGCAAAATGCCGATGTAAAAGATTCGGTAATTTCGAGCAGAAAAAAATCCGAAAAATTCCTGAAAAAACCGTCTCTAAGAATAGCCCCGAATGGTAACTTCATCCTGTTTCTTGCAGTCCGCTAATGGAAGTTACAACGCCGGCTCTGTGTCTGGAGTGAAAAGATCACTCGAAAACAGGTTTCACGCAGACCTTTCGCGGGGGCGTGGACGCCCACGGGGCAGTTTCGCTTGCAAAGACCGCAAAGTTCACGGGAACCTTTTCTATCCGGGAGCGTAACGAAAATTAGTCTTCCGTTTTTGCGGCAGTTCAATTCTCGTTACTCTTTTTATCCGGTGCTCATCGATCCCGGAAAAGAGCGTGCCAGTTTTCCGAAACAGGCGGTGAGCGAACGAGATTTCCCGGCGATGTTCTGCAGCGTTCTCTCTCGCGGTGCTCGCGTCTCGCACACCACCGTGGGAAACAGAGTATACCCTGGTATGCAGCTTACCCCTCGCTTTGCATATTATTATCCTATTCCCCCGACTCGCGCGTTTATACCGTTCCTCGTTCTCGGCGTGTTTCGTTGTTCACGCCGGATCCAAGGAAATCTTGGCTGGAACGATGTCGGCGGTGAATTGTCTACTTTCTCTGTAGAACTCGTCTGTCCTCCCCCACTCTCTCTCTCTCTTTCTCTCTGCCGGTTGATCCCGCACCCTTTTATCTCGCCGGTATACCACCCGCCGTGCATCATCCTTGATCTTTATGGCGTCGTTTATATTTCACATTCATTCCCTTCGTCGACTCGCCGCTTTTTCCCGGGATTCCATCTCGTTTCTCTCTCGAGCCATGCTCCTGACAAATCTCGCCCGATTGCCGACGCTCTTTTGTTGTAAACGGTGCACGCTGACTCGTGGACAATTGGTGGAATTGATTAACAAAATGTTCATGTCATGAAACAAGCTAAAACGATTCGGATAAACTGAAAAGGGCACATACCTGATTTCATTAGATGAATGAATAATAGTCCAAGCGAATGTTTTCGTGCCAATGAAGAAAGGATTTTTATTGTTTATCTACACGATCTAAGAAACGTCAGTACAAGGCTAGAAAGAAGCTCGAAGAGTGTCAATGCACAATTACCAATTTTTTGAGGCTATTAAAGAAGGAAAGAAATGTCTGCAAGATTTATTTTGCACGAAGATCCGCAATTACTAATTTTGTACAGCGACATTTTCTAGTTGCTTTTTTATGTACTTAATATATAAAGTCAGTGTTCAATTTCCTGATCAAATATTTATCTTCTGGATCCAGAAAATCTCGCAAAGCTTTTTCTACAATATTTACCAATTTCCGCCCGCAAACCTAATTCTAGGTCGAAGGGCCGACTGAAACAGCCACGACCGACCCGGTAGGAGCACGATTCACGGAACGGAACAGTTTTCGGGGAAAAATTCGCGGGCGAAGGTCAATCCAGTAAATTGAAATCGATTTCGCGTCGGTGGACGGTCGAATGCCGGTTTTTGATCGCCGCGAAATAGTTGTTAGCTCTTTATCCGGGGTTCCTCGTTTTTCCATCGTTCCATCACGTTTTCCCGTCCGCGCAATTTTCCCGGAGCACAAGGCCACTTCTCCCTTTACCTCTCTCGCCGACTCGTTTCCCGTGTATTTGCACGAGACTCGCGCCCGTGCGGAAAACCGGCGTCGAAAAAGAAGGATTAGACGAAGAAAGAATCGTTAATTCCAGCGAGTCTCGCCGGACCATGCCGCGCCGGGTGGACTACGTAATCTCATTTTGACGAGCACGGAAACACAAACAGGAGCTAAACCGCACCAGAAGATATTCGAGTTAGACGGAAATCGGCGAACGTCTTGCAACGGCGCGCACAGTGGGACCTTTCGTCCAAATCGGAGACAAAATCAAAGAACTTTCGATAGAAATGAGGTAGAGCGATGAAATTTTTTAAAAATTAGAACTGAAGCTTTGCAGAATATGGGAAAAATAGGGAGATTATCGTAAGAACGTTTTTTAACATTGAGAAAATTCGTTAAACTTGCACAATTTCAAGAAAGTTGTGGTTTTTCCAATACCACGCGCGGAAAAATTTTTTTTTGAACATTCTGTACTTCATTTCCCGTAGATTTTTTCACGTCGATTTCAAATCTGGTCACAAAATTTTTCTACGAACTCCGGATATTGCAAAATCGTTTTCTTGAAATTCTACATGTTTAACGAATTTTCTCAACGTTAAAAAACGTTCTTACGATAATCTCCCTATTTTCCCCATATTCTGCAAAGTTTCAGCTTTAATTTAAAAAAAATTTCATCGCTCTACCTCATTTCTATCGAAAGTTCTTTGATTTTGACACAGATTTGGATGTATGTGGACAACACGTTTAATTTTTATATGAATCTTTGAGGAGTTTTGTTCACTTTTATGCGATCTAGTTTATACAGTTAAATTAGCAAAAACGGTTCACACAACAGTTAAATTAATAATAATTATTATTGTCTTGAAAAGACAGCAGACTACGCTAATGGATCATCGATTAAATATTGTACGATCTGGTACTATCAGAATAAATTATATTGGGTTGGCAAATAAGTTCGTTCGGTTTTTTGATTTTGTCTCCGATTTGGACGAAAGTGATGCATTTTGTGTCAAAATTAAAGAACTTCCGATAGAAACGAGATAGAGCGATGATTTTTGTTTTTAAGTTAAAACTAAACTATTGCAGAATATGGGAAAAATAGAGAGATTATGGTACGAACGTTTTTTAACCTCGAAAATCTGTGTTAAACTTGCCGAATTTCGAGAAAATTGTGCTTTATCCAATACCATGTACGGATAGATTTTTTTCTTGACATGCTACACATCATTTCCCGTACATTTACCACCTGAGGATTTTGAAAAATATTAAATTTTGAAGGTATATAATATAGAATATAAAATGAAAATAATGAGGTATTTGAACGTTCTTCGAATTTGGCACAAAATTCATCACGTCGTCCCACTGTGCGGCGTTCCCGCCGCATCCGGTAATTGACGGCGGCGCTAATTATGTCTCGCGTGATCTTCATTTACGAAGGTACCGGGCCTGGAGTGCGCAATTCGCGTTCAATCCATTTCCACCAGATCCACTCTAGACTCCTGCTATTACGGGGTCTCTTCGATTGAAATAATGGCGGGCTGTTTCGCCCCTATTTTCGGAACTCGTTGCTCCGGCAATTCCATGGAAACTACAAATAAAGGTCTGTATACTCATTATTTTACACGATAATAAAACAATCAAAACAATTATCTAGCCTCGATAAAACATATAGTACAAAAATAATCCTGGTCACATTTTAATCGTGGGAACGGAGTTCCCAACGTTTCCTTAAATTCTAGCTGGGCGAATTCGTTCGCACGATCTTTCCAAATCCCGTCCGTCGAGTGTAGATTTAAATCTGGATCCCGAAATTTCGAAAAAAGTTTGGCCCGCGAGAATTATGGCCCGTCACGAACTCGGAACTATTTCATTCGCCGGAGCTCGACTAACTGCGGCAATTAATCGGGAACGGGGCGCGGCGTGCATTTCTATTGAAAGTTTTGTCTAATACGCGTCAACCTCAGGATCGACCATGTTCCCGGCGACGTTGACCGATGAACTTTTTCCCGTGGCCTACTCGAGCTCATATTTTACAGTTTTTTCGCGGCGGCGGCGGCGATCGACTTGGCGATCTCGGCCCGGGTACAGGCCACTCTCCTCGCTCTGCGGAGAACCCGGAAAAAACCCTCCGCAGACCCTGGAACGCTTAGGCGATCTGTCTTATCGCGGACTCGCCGCAAAAACCAGGAAATCCTACGATAGCTCGAACCTTCGCCCACAAATTCCAGCACTCGCGGATGCTCGTTAGACTGAACAAATTTTTCGTAAGTGCTTGCAGATCATATTTGTTTGATTCTTTCTTGTTCTTCGAATGAAAAGCGTACAACCAAATTTACAATAACACAAGGAAGATCGTGAAAGTCAAACTTATTCTTCGGTTTTCGTCCCATAAAATCGTAAGAAACAACCGTGCATCAAGTTTTCAGATCTCGTTGTAAAGGGGAAGTGTAAATCTTCAAATCCGATGGAGATCTACTCCGGCATAATTTTTTTAAATATGCTTTTACAGACGTTTGAATTTGTACCATTTTCGAGAAGAAGTCTTCAAGTTTTTCACCTTCAGCCATCGATAATAATTGATATAATCAATCATGTATAACATATACTTTTTGAATTTCTTTTTATGCTTGCTCTAATAATGTTGTACGAGAAATTAAACATTAAATACTATTGTTGACAATTAATATTGAACTGTCGTATATTATATCATATTTCGAGCGGCAGAATCAATAGAATGAATCAATAGAGCGACGGATTGTGAAAATGGAGGCTCCAAGCTTTAGAATGAGTCCAAGTTTATTGTTCTGCTATCATGTTTCACAAAATTATTGCTGTTCTGTTTCGTCCTACCTCTTCGAAATTTTGCGTGCATCATTTTCTCACAATTTAGGTGGGTCAGACAAAATGGAAAGTCGGAAAATAAAGATCATCTTATAGCGCACACATCCGAGACGAATCGTCTGAGCGATCCCGAATCACGGAGGCGGAACGCCTCTGTTTTCGTTGGCACGAGAAGGCAACGTCTCTCCTCCTGGGGACTAGTCGAAGGAGCTTCTTCCCTCGACCTTGAAACGAAGGATTACCTCCGTTCCGCAAGCAGGAGCAACGGTTATTTTAACGTTGGAAACTCCGCTCCCGGCGGTTCTCATCATCCGTCACTGGGTTCGATTAAAACGAGGAACGTCGACGAGTAATCTCGTCGTGGAAGATCTGGCTGCCGGAACTATCAACCGAAATTGTGCCTCACCCCTGAAGGCCAAGGATTCTCGGATCTGACCTTCCTCCGAATGGTAGGTCACCGTAGAACCTCGTGAAACAAAAAATTCGACTACCCCTTCACGTACACTGTGTGTTTAAACAGTTCCTCTGATTTCTTTCGTAAACATACTACACGCCGATATTAATGACATTTTATTTTTATATTTAATAATATAATTTATTTGAACAATTAAATAAGCATTTTCTATTCGAAAGGATCCATTTTCCTACAGAAAAAGACACAACACGAACGTAAACAAAGCGGAACAAGCGAAACGCAGTTAAAAACGCAGAACTTTCTTTGGCAGGCTGATCAACTTAGAGTTAACTTTCTTCAGCGAAAACCGCTTTGTACGCGTGAAAAAAGGTCGGAGCAGCACGGGGATCTAATTGAAACTGGTTAAATAACACCGTGTAGTGTTTCGCCGAGAGAGGAAAAGTCTTCGCAAGCTTAAATATCCAGTGGACACGTTAAAATCCACACGAGGAATATTTCATTTCCGCGCGGCGCACAGTGCGTCGTTCAAGAGAGGAAAAATAAAAAAATGTGTATCTGTTTACATGAACTTATTTTACGAAACACCATTTATTCGCGAACAATCGCCATAAAAATAAATAACCGAGCATCAACCGAAAAACAAAACAGTTTCCTTTCATTATAATCTGACACGACAGTTTTTTTTTTTGATGACCTGACGTACGCATGTATAATAAAAGAAACACTTTTACAACGTATTGTAAAGTGAAATATTAAACCATTTGCTGTGGATGATTTAGTTAAAGATGTGTACTCGTTATTTTGGCTGCCAGGCGGTCATTACACAATTATTATTGGAAATTTTAAAACCGACCTTCACATAGGCTCTCAAGGTCATCGCAATATTTTAAAAAATACACCCTCTGTCCCATAATAATAGCAGCAAAAGAAAATGAATATAGAACGCAACATTTATTATCGACAAACTAGATTGAATTAAACGATAAATTAAAAGTATTACTCCTAATTTTTATTTTGAGTGTTCAGATAGTTTCTGGATTTTTCAATAATTTCGTTACTGCATTTTAAACTTGCAGTTAACGTAATTGCACCTTTCTGCAACTTTTCGTTTTCCTTTTAATGCATCAAGAACTGAACTGAAGTTGATATTCAACTGAAATAAAACAATTGGTTTCGATCGGCGGATGAAATTAGGAAAATAAATTATAAGTTATAAATCGTAATAATTAGGTTAACCTAACAATTGAAAGACGTGTCAAAACAAATGACAGATGTCATGAAACATTAATTTTGATTGAAAGCTTCGCAATTTTGCGCTACAACATAACTTACGTCTGCATTCGCCAATAATTCCCGTTTAAATATTCACTTGCTACTATTATTATGGGACAGAGGGAGTATATATAATCATCCTCTTCTCTATACCTTACTACTTCTATCTGAAACATTTTTTATACCGCTTATAATTTGTACGATATGGAATTTTTGTCCATAAAACAGGCATTCCGAGGCACTGTGGCGGCACGACGCGAGGCGTCTGAGGGTCTGTACGCCTGCAATTAAAATCGCGTATCCATTTTCTGGATTTTCCTTGCCGATGAACAGTCGCCGGAGAAGGAGCAGCTGCGACGAAACGGTCGAGGATAGTTTCCGGTTGAGTTCGCAGGCAGCAGACATTGAATTTTATTCGATCGCGAGGGGTAGGTACATTCGGGGAAGAAACGGGAGACAGCGTTATTGAAAAGCGAAGTCGGGCACGCGCATCTGAAATAATAACAGCCGTCGCTCCCTAATGGGAAATAAGAGCACGACCGAGGGGATCCAACGTGCGAGCGAACGTGTTATTAAATTGGAAAACAATTAATTCGCGTCGCAACGCGATCCGGCAATAAACGGTTCCTGCGTTGAGAGAGTACGAAAAGTAAATTCCACTTTCACCGGGTTGATGGAAAATCGCTGAGGAAGAAACTGTTACCGGACGTTTGCTTTGCAGAGCATTGTTTAATCGTTAACTAAAAATTAACGACGACGTTGATAGGATCTTGAACGTTCTCCAAGCCGCGAGTGAAACAATTTAAGTTTCCAGCATCGGGAACGACCGGCATAAACGACTTTTATCGTTCCATAAAAGTCGATTGGAATTACAGGGCTGTTTATTAGACTCTTATCAAGAGCCGTGCCTTTGGCAACGAGATTAGTATGAAGTCCTCTTAATCCGCGCTTCTGTGGATTATTCAGACCCGGAATGCTCCTACTCGATGGGAAAGATTAAGATATTTATAATTCAGAGTCTATAATTGAATACTCGTTTGAAATTGCTTTTAGTCGAAGATGAATTACTTTTATAGGAAATTGTGTAGACTGGTTGGTATTCGCGTTGATTAAAATATTAAACCATTGGATTTTTAATGGAACTCGTTCGAATTCGAAATAGCATCGTCAGAAGTATGAGTTTCGAACTTTATAATTAGTACAACGTAGACTTTGTGCATTAATAGTTTACAAGATTATGTAGAACTCGAGCTTGTAATTGGTTTAAGAAAGTTTGATGAGAGACTGCTATTTTATTCTGAACCCGCTACATGCTTTGATATAATGGAGAAATTATCGCTCAATTCCATTTTTTGTAAAGTACTCGATGAGAATTCATAACTGTATAAAGATCCACAGTCCAAGAAGAACTTTTCGAGGAAAGGATCTTGATTTGTGAAAAGGTCTTGATAAATGCTTAGAACCATTGAAAATTACGGTGCTCTTGAATTCCTTTAATATTTCCCGCAGTCTAATGAAGCAGCTTCAGTGTAGAAAGTTTTTCAAAAATCAAAAATTTAGTGTGCAGATACTTTTTGGCTCCACGGTGGCAGTTTCTACGAAGAAATGTGTCAGAGGCGACCCGGACACGGTGCATATGAACTCGAGGATTCAAAGAGGAGTCAAAAGTGACCTAGTACAGGGCGAGCAAGGGTTAAGGGTCGTATATTGAGAAGATTCGGCGAACCAATGGCGGACAACTGTTATCCAACAATCAGAAAGTCAATGTTCAAATATTTTTCGGCGCCAGAGTGACAGTCTCCACGAAGAAATGCGTCAGACGCGGCTCGAGTACGGCGCCCTATGGGCCAAACCGACGAAATTTGTGTCAAAATCGAAGAACTTTCGATAGAAATGAGATAGAGCGATGAAATTTTTTTTAAATGAAAGCTGAAACTTTGCAGAATATGAGATAATTATGAAGATTGTGGTACGAACGTTTCCTAACCTTGAAAGAATTCGTTAAACTTGCACAATTTCAAGAAAATTGTGGTTCTTCCAATACCACGCGCGGAAAAAATTTTTTTTTAACATGCGACACATCATTTCCCCTAGATTTTTTCACGCTGATTTTAAGTAAACGTTCAAATACTTCATTATGATTATTTTTAATGTGTTTTATATATGAGAATACAATATTCCTTCAAACTAGTGGGTTACCAAATCATTCCAACGAAAAAATGATTTCATAAGTTGTGTTCACAAAAATCGATTTCTTGCAAAATCCTGAGGTAGTAGACAAATTTTGAAACCAGATTTGAAATCAGCGTTGAAAAATGTACGGGAAACGATGTGTCGCATGTTAAAAAAAAATTTTTTCCGCGCGTGGTATTGGAGTAACCACAATTTTCTTGAAATTGTGCAAGTTTAACGAATTCTTCCAAGGTTAAAAAACGTTCGTACCACAATCTCCATAATTATCCCATGTTCTGCAGAGTTTCAGCTTTCATTAAAAAAAAATTTCATCGCTCTATCTCATTGATATCGAAAGTTCTTTGATTTTGACACAGATTTGGATGTATGTGGACAACACGTTTAATTTTTATATGAATCTTTGAGGAGTTTTGTTCACTTTCATGCGATCTAGTTTATACAGTTAAATTAGCAAAAACGGTTCACACAACAGTTAAATTAACAATAATTATTATTGTCTTGAAAAGACAGCAGACTACGCTAATGGATCATCGATTAAATATTGTACGATCTGGTACTATCAGAATAAATTATATTGGGTTGGCAAATAAGTTCGTTCGGTTTTTTACATTGGAATAAATCACAAAAATCGGACGAACTTATTTGCCAACCCAATACTTGCAACAAAGTGTCCACATACTTTTGAGCGGGAGTGTACATGTGAAGCTGAGGGCTCGGAGACGAGTCAAAAGTGACCCAGTACAGGGCGGGCAAGGGTTAAGGGTCGTGGATAGAGAGGATTCGGCGAGCCAATGGCAGCCGGCTACCGAATATCCCCCGGTGGAAACGCGGCGACCTGCAGCGAATGGCACAGGGCCAGGGTCGCGGGCGGAACGTGCCAACGATACGACGAACTATCGCGTTTCTTGCCACCTCGGCTCCACGTGCCAATCCGGCATCGAGCTATCGATCCGTCGGCGGCACCTTCGCTCCACTTTTCGCGAACTCCCCTTTCGCGTTGGCCATGGCTTCCGGTTCCTCCGCGTCGCCCGCAGCTTCCGGTTCCAACGCGGCCGAAAAGTTCAACTTTCCCCCGGCACTCGACCTCGTCGAGAGCCTTTTCCACCGCGGGAAATTAACGTGTTTTTCACCGGAGAATTGCAGCCTCCATCTTCCCCTCCGCCGCGCCCGCCCCCAGCTTTCATTTCGCATTGCTACCGGCCGATTGTTACGACTTCCGACGCGATTATGCTCGCAGCGTACCAGAGATATCGCCGCGGAAGATTCAGTGTTTGCGTCGTGTATATGTAGAACTCTTGGGGATTTCCGGCGACGGAGTTTGAATTTTTATGAACGAATTCTTCACGACGCTGCGACGGTTCCTCGAAGCGGTACGGGGATATTTATTTTGTAATAATTGTACTGGGGATTGTTTCATTGAATTTCAGAGGTTTAGATAGGAGGTTTTATGTCTGGAAAGTGTATTATGTACTTTCACTTTTAAATAAAGATGATGCTGTAAACTGTAACGTATCGAGAATAACAAGTCCCTTCAAGATCCGAATTTTATGATTTTTCTTCTTTTATTATTTTTTGGACAAGTGTACTTAGAATACGCGAGGTACACCGTTCGACGTATACGACAAAAGAAGTTCGCAACTTTCAGAGTTCTCATCGCTGTAAAAGATTTTGACGACATTCCAAAAGCCATAAAAATTCCGCATTATGCATTAGACCGATCCAAATGCCGAGTCCCTTGCGATAATACCGAATCCAATAATGCTAGATGTACGAACGATGTAAACGTAAGACATAATTTCATATTGGCTCAATTTTCTGCAGCCGACCGGAATGATGATGCACGCGTTGGAAACGCGGCGCACGTGCCAACACTTCAACAATCAACTTTCACATTTTGAACAATTCACTTAAGGAAATGAATAAAAACGGTTAAACAAATGTGAAATATATTAAGTTACAAATCATTGAGAAGTTTTTTAATTTTTTTAAATATTCAGTTGAAATTTCATTGCAATATCTGTAATGGTTTAAGAGTTATTCAAACATAACGTGTCGTTGCGAATTCTTGGGATAACGCGAAGTCAGTGAACATATCGGAGATGTGTCACCGAAATCGCTACTATTTGAACCACTTATTATAAAGTCGGACTAGTCGGAACATGAAACTATTTTCCTGTGACTGTGAATTTTATTGATCGAACAAAAATTCGTTCGGGACTGCAGAAGCTGCGGAAGGATTCGCACGACGAAAACATGCTGGAAAATCGCATTGGCAAATATTTAGCCGTGCTCCGTCGCGAGCGTTGATTTCGCTTAAGGTTCAGCGGAGAACAAACGGTCCTTGAATTTAAAGGGAGATAAAAATGTCGAGACAATCGATTCCAGTTCAAAGAAAACGTATCTCGAATTCAACGCGGAAACTTCCAGCTGTGTGGTACACATCCGATTGAATAACATTCAATCGCGATTGAGTGGGTTATTTAAGCCGCAGTGTAGCAACGTGGGTGTGTATTGTCCATTACTGGGCGTGAAAGTTCAGTTATTATATTATTTTCTATTCCCAGTGTAACCCATTTCACATTTAAATAGTGCACGCGCGACTACTCTTGTATATTTATAACTGGACAGCGGATTTTATGCATTTACGTAAAAAAAGTAAGTGAAACTTAAAACAGTAAAAACATTAAGAGGATTTAAACATGTTTTTATATTATTTGCAATCTATTAAACATTTTAAGAATGAAAATAATTTTATTAAAGAACCGCTGTCTATTTATAACGGTTCGCCGAAA
This sequence comes from Lasioglossum baleicum, assembly GCF_051020765.1. Lineage (NCBI taxonomy): Eukaryota > Metazoa > Arthropoda > Insecta > Hymenoptera > Halictidae > Lasioglossum > Lasioglossum baleicum. Next base: position 9,618,606 of record NC_134929.1, read on the forward strand.
AGAGCGCTGAACAAACAAAATTTGAAATGGTGGCTGCAAGCTGTGTACGCTTCAGACTTTCGAACTTGAGTCGCTTGAATTCTACAAAATCGAGGTAATTTGTTTATCGCGGCTGGAAACTCAAGATTTGTGTTTGCCAGAGTGTAGAAGCAGGCTGCACAAATTTACACCTTGATCCGAGAATTTCAAGAAACGAAAATCCTGTAAAATTATATTTTCTTCTCAAAAAAAAATACAAGATCGTATTAAACTACAAAAAATCCGTACATTAGAGGAAGAATATAAGATCGTATTAATTTGTGTATGAGATTTTGTGAATAATTAATTTAGGAAATTTTCGAAAATATTTCGAAGTCAGTCGAATTACAAATCTGACGAAAATAATTTTTGTATGAAGATTCTTGTTAAAGATATCGGATGTTTCGTGGGTGGAAAATTCAGTTCGAAATGAAAAGCCAACAATTTTTCCAATTTATAGAAAGGTATAGTTCCCGGCGTGAATGTCGACAGAGTACACAATGCCGAATATAAACCGTCGGTTTTATTCGAGGTGGCCAGTCTAGATTGAGTTTCGGACAGCTAGAAAGGCCGCTGCGCCGGAAAAGCATTCGTTTACCTAAGCTCCGAGAAATCCGGAAGAGCTAGCAAGATTCGACCTTGACATTTTATCCCTGCTCTACCCTCCTTAGGCGTCTTGCGCATCGATTTGTCCTTGCGACACTTGCGACCCTTGCCTCCACGTGCTTGCGCTAGTAATTATTCAATAATCATAACACTAACATCCAACTTCATTTAAAAAAGGAAAATAAAAATGTCGTACGTTGATTTTAACACTTTGCAAATGTTCTTTTTACGCTAGAATTTTCGCTAGAAGACGCTCGAGCCTCGTTATTTACAGCTCGCGAAATTCTGTGAAATTACATATTCGCAACCGGCTTCAGAGTCCTTTTGCTTTCTAAAATTCAACGAAACTAACAGTGTGCGTTTTTATTTAAAAAAAGAAAAAAATGACGCCGAAAAAATGAGAAGAAAATCATAAAGGGAGCTTTTAATCACATTCTGCGAGTTCCGTTTTCGCGAAACGAACGTTGATTTGTTTGCTCTAATTCGTTTCAACCACGAAACGAACGTTGATTTGTTTGCTCTAATTCGTTTCAACCGCGAACGAAAAATACTTTCGTAGAACGAGTTTCATATATGTTTCGTTGAAACCAGCTTTTCTCAAATTCTTGCTATAACTTTTTAGGAAAACACTGTCGCTCCACTTTCAATCTAATCTTGCATCTAGTCTTGCAACTGATTCAGGCAAATATCCATTTCGCGGAAATATTTTCAGTCGATTCGAGAATACATAAGCGTAATAACTAGACTAAGTGTAATTTAAAGCAGTGGAGATATTAAATATATTCATAACAATATTAATATGTTAGTGTCAGCTTATTAAATTCACTGAAAAAGAAAGAATAACATCAAATTTTACTTTATCCAATAAAGTACCTTTGACGAGCATAGTCGCGAAGAAAGTTATCAGTACAGTGCAGATGTTTTGCATTCCTGACAAAAATGATTCAAACTCGAAAGTCGAAAAATACTCGATCAATTTAAAAATACTGTTAAATTGTTTCTTATTAAAATACTGAACAAAAGAAATAAATGTGTACATTACTGCTGGATCTTGCAATGAATGCAGATAACTTTTAATTTCCATAAAGATCACGCTGTAGATCGTAGCCCTGCATTCATGAGTGACGAGCATAGTCGCGCAGAAAGTAATTAGTACAGTGCAGATGTTTTGCATTCCTGACAAAAATGATTCAAACTCGAAAGTCGGAAAATACTCGATCAATTTAAAAACACTGTTAAATTGTTTCTTATTAAAATACCGAATAAAATAAATAAATGTGTACATTGCTGCTGGATCTTACAATGAATGCAGACAACTTTTAATTTCCATAAAAATCACGCTATAGATCGTAGCGCTGCATTCATGAGCGACGAGCATAGTCGCGAAGAAAGTAATTAGTACAGTGCAGATGCTTTGCATTCCTGACAAAAATGATTCAGACTCGAAAGTCGAAAAATACTGGATCAATTTAAAAACACTGTTAACTTATTTCTTATTAAAATACTGAACAAAAGAAATAAATGTGTACATTGCTGCTGGATCTTGCAATGAATGCAGACAACTTTTAATTTCCATGAAAATCACGCTATAGATCGTAGCCCTGCATTCATGAGTGACGAGCATAGTCGCGAAGAAAGTAATTAGTACAGTGCAGATGTTTTGCATTCCTGACAAAAATGATTCAAACTCGAAAGTCGAAAAATACTCGATCAATTTAAAAATACTGTTAAATTGTTTCTTATTAAAATACCGAATAAAATAAATAAATGTGTACATTGCTGCTGGATCTTGCAATGAATGCAGACAACTTTTAATTTCCATAAAGATCACGCTGTAGATCGTAGCCCTGCATTCATGAGTGACGAGCACAGTCGCGAAGAAAGTAATTAGTACAGTGCAGATGCTTTGCATTCCTGACAAAAATGATTCAAACTCGAAAATCGAAAAATACTCGATCAATTTCAAAACACTGTTAAATTGTTTCTTATTAAAATACTGAACAAAAGAAATAAATGTGTACATTTCTCATGGATCTTGCAATTAATGCAGACAACTTTTAATTTCCATAAAGATCACGCTGTAGATCGTAGCCCTGCATTCATGAGTGATCCTGTAGCGCTCCTAACCCGATGAGAGCACGCTATTAACATGTTCATCAGCGGCGTGTGGGTGGACAAACGTTCATTCCGTAATATCGACGACGGCGGGCGGTAGAGGGTGCAAACAAGCTGCGCGCTGGTGCACCCTCGCTGCAACCGGTGCACCGTGGCGGTGCGCCTGGGGCTGCATCGGTTGCGACCGGTTCCCGGGGATCGTGAGCGACTACGGTGCACACAAGTTATCCCGGCGTAGTTAGACAAATTGCATCGTGGTTCCCTAACAACCTTCATTTTCCGCGATTCACGTACACCTCAGAAACGGTGCCGAGCAAAAATCTGTTTCGCTTAACTTCCCCGCGTTTCGACTCCGATTAATTCCGCGGCGCGGGACACAAGCTTTTCGAGGGCTTTCCAATTGACGGACCGACCTTCGTACTTTTCATTTCGAAATTTTCCGCCAACCACAACCAGGCACTTCAGCTACCCAGCACAAAATACATAAAAGCGAAACGCTTTATAGCAGCGAAATGATTGAATTCACTTAAACGGATTCCATCGTAATACGTGCTTAAAGAAAGATTTCAATTCTGTCACTGTGAAAGCGACTTTATAATTCCAGTAATTGCGAAATAGAAAACCGGTCATTTGACAGTAGCATGTTTAAAGATGATCTTACAATTGTTTTTAAAATTTGAAGATATCCAATATTAGTAAGTTTATCATCGTAAGTTTACTTCGGCGAAATCCTCTTAAACAAAATTTGCGAATTACTTAAAGGTCCTCGATATATTTTTCCAGAATGTCTCGGATGATTTTTCGTTGGAGAAATATGATTCGAAACTGTGAAACAAGACGATCGGGGTCACGCACATCGACTCGCCATTTCGCGACGCGAAGTCGACTATGTGGCAGTTTTATTTCGCTCAAGTTGCTGGTAAGCGGATTCTGGAGCTGTTCGAACGGTTGTCGGTCGATTCGTAGTAGGTGGAATTATGTTTAACAATTCAATAGTTGACGGACTTAGTTGTTCACCGCCGCCGGCATTATTTACAATCAACAGCGACGGAGCTGCCGCGCTCGCGTTTAAAACGGATATCCGCGGATCTCAAAGGGGTTGAACAACATCTAGATATCAAAGATTTATTGCTTAAACGTTGACTGTTAATCCTGCGAAAGCAACAGGGTAAAACACGTGAAGCAAACTTCCCGTCTTCAGTCCCGCTAATTTATTAAACGCGTCTTCCTCCTTGAAAATCTACTTGGTCGGTCTGCAAACAATTTATCAAGAAACCACCCATTTTTCAAACATTTATTTTCGCTTTATACGTGCCCGCAGTTTGTTAGAGTCATTCCTCTGTGATGTTTTAAATAACATTTTAAATGCTCAAGCTTCATTTATTGATCTTGATTTGGTACTCACTTTTAGATTCACCACACTTCGTTAACGTTATTCCTGTTGTTTCATATCGCATTTTAATTTCGAATTATACAGCTTCGTTTATTGATCGTGGAGCTGCAGTCAAGCTCACGGTCGCTCCTGGAACATTATACTGATTTGATTCTGTTCTCACTTTATATTATATTCTTGTTGTTTCATATCGCTTTTTAATTTCGAATTATAAAGCTTCGTTTATTGATCGTGGAGCTGCAGTCAAGCTCACGGTCGCTTCCGGAACATTATATTAAATCTATTGTACCCATTTGATTCTGTTCTCACTTTATATAAACCACCCTTCATTAACGTTATTCCTGTTGTTCCATATCGTATTTTCATTTGGAATTTTACAGTTCAGCGATCGCAGAGCTGAAGTCAAGCTCACGGTCTCTTCCGGAACATTATATCAAATCTATTGTACTGATTTGATTCAGTTCTCACTTTATATTATTCTTGTTGTTTCACATCGCTTTTTAATTTCGAATTATAAAGCTTTGTTTATTGATCGCAGAGCTGAAGTCAAACTCACGGTCTCTTCCGGAACATTATATTAAATCTATTGTACCGATTTGATTCTGTTCTCACTTTATATAAACCACCCTTCGTTAACGTTATTCCTGTTGTTCTATATCACATTTTAATTTGACATTTTCCAGCTTAGCTATCGCAAAGTTGAAGTCAAGCTCACGGTCGCTTCCGGTAGGTTATGCAGATCAGACTGTATGGATCTCGATCGAATTGCCTGACTGAATTACTACTTCGAGCTGCTACCGAGTCCATGAATAATAAACGTCGAAACACCTATAAATTTCCGCATCGGAGCGTACAGAACGTTACCCGCGAAACCATATAAACTCTGTTTGATTTCGCGAGACCGCTCAGTCTCTCCCGCCGCGGAAACATAATCCGGCCGATTCTGGAACTGCGTGCTCGATTTCACGGGAATTTAATGACTCGCAATAAGCTAAGAAAGGCTGCATTGAAACGTCCACAGCATCCGCGGCCGATATTTCCTTCCCGACGCGACGGTAGTAAAGGAACGACTCCGGCTGCTCGTTAACGGAAAAACCGGGCTCGTTCGCCGGCGAATTAACGCTGATTTAGAATTCGCTCGCGAGAATTTCGCATTCGCGGCGACGTCCCCGTGGCCGGCCGTGAAATTGGCAGCGAAACGTTCGCGTACTAATAAGCCGGGCACAGGAGCCAGCCGGCTAATTATTTCCCGGCCGTGCAATAATTTTCAACCGGTGCACACGTGTCCCAAATACGGAATTCGGCGTCCTATACACGGGCGACGCGGGAATTAGGCTTTCCGCAGATGATTCTGCACTCTTAGACCGGCAGAGACGTGCTGAAAGGAGCATTGCACATGTTGATCCGTAGCTTGACATTTTTTTCTCATCTGGCTTTATGATTACAGTCTGAAAAATGAAATCGTTTGGAGTTTACGCTTCCCGAAATAAATTTTGTCCGATTGTATGGTTATCCTTCGTTCAATAAAAATTAACATATTATTTGTAACGATTTCATTGACTGTCTAAAGACGCCCGCGCGGTCGTGGATTAATTATTATTTTTTACCGAAAGTTATTACGTGGAAAAATTAATTTGTTTCTGTACTCTCTGGATTGAAGATAATCCAGCTGAACCTTTCACGTGACGAATAATTATGGTAATTAAATGTTTTCAACGAGAGACACGGTAAAACCGCGTTTAAAAAATTCGTTCGAACACAGTTTATTATTTAATCTTTCGAAAACATGTAAAAAGAATCACATAACATACGAAACAGCTTGACAAAGAGATCACACCAACCTGAGATCCCAAGCAGACGTTTTCAGCAACTAAAGTTCAAGAACTCGAAGGAGTAGCAGTCCTTGAGTTGAAGTTTCCGCTTTGACGATCCGCTACTTCTTATATTACGCTGTTTTACAAGTCCCCAAAGATTCCAGAGGAATCGAGACCAAGGCGAACACATGTGCTTCATACACACGTGCACACGTCCACATACAGTGGTACAATTTGCTCGAATTTCCTCAACGACTGTTCGGAAACGTTAATACCATTGTAACGATCGTCGTCGAACGGCGACTTCGTTTTTGTAAAAGCCGCAGCGGAGCAATTTTCGGGAGGTTCGACATCGCGACGGAATAACGGACGTTGAGCGGTCCTCGTCCGTGGAATTCCATTCCGAAGGTAACACGTTCAAGGTCCCGCGATCGTTCGTCAGTCGATACACCACTCGTGCATCGATTTCAGCACCCGTGACAGGAGACAACAGAGGAGAGAGAGAGAGCTCTTTGCTCGCGTCGATGCGACCCGATTCCTTTATGTCAGGATAGATGGCATGTAACCCGGTAAACGAGTGAAATTAGATCTTCGCGCGTTACAACAGACCCTGAAGACACCCCCGAAAACGCCCCCGCGTCGCTGGATTATCCTTCGACACAGCTAAGCGCACCTAACGAGCGGATCCTTGCGAACTTTGGCAATTAAACAACGGTTTTCTAAAATCCACAGAATCAGTAATGAGTAGACTACGGATTTCATGCATTTATGACAAAAGTGAGTAGTTGCAATTTAAAATAATGGACAAATGAAAAACATTTAAGAACATTAATGTATTAGTTGCAGCTTAAGAACATTATTGAAGAATGAAAGAAATTATTACTCGGCTCTTGTTTGTTGCAGTTGATGCAAACAATTTTTATTTTGCATAAAGATCCGCAATCTAGTCATTAGCGACGGGACCTACAGTTTATTAAGGCAGTACACTCGTTTCCAGGATTGCAAGGGTGCGGGATTCGCCTTCTCATTTCTCGATAATACGAACGCGGGGTTTTTCAGTAGTCAAAAACGCTAGATAAAAGATCGACCTAGGGCGCTATCTCCCTCAAAAGTCCTATTGTTTCGTTTACGAGGTGTAATTTGCATTATTCGGCAGCATGTAGCTATAAAAATAGCTAACCTTAAGGTGGAATCCGAACCACCTTCGGCACCACAGTTTTCGTTATCACAAACGATGGTCTTGACGCGCGTTGTCCAGGAAAACCGCAATTTTCGTAAACATTCGCGTCGGATAATTGACAATCGCGACAATGAGAGGGTGGAGGACGTATTATAGCGGGAAGCTCCGTTCGTTTCCCGAGATTCTTCCTCGGAGACAAAGGACTGTTCCTTTGACTTCTCGTCGCTTTTGCCGGGTCCTAGCCCCAGGCGAGTTCTCGGCCCGAATACGATTCAGCGGCGCGACATCTGCGCTGGACAGGGTCCGTGTATTCGTGACCCCGATCCATTCATCAGAAACGGTGATATCTTCTCGGGTGCTCGGCCGAATCTCGCGATCGCCGACGCCTCCGGGCTCATCTGCATTTTCCTGCGTTCATTCACCGTTGATCTCCGATCATTTGAAAACTCGCGCGGAGAGAATCGGCGTTTTGATGGCTCGGGGACAAAAACCCGCCGCCATTATCGCGCGGAATGCTTTAAATACCTTGAATGCAAGAGCCGGCACCTGTGAAAGTCTCGCACAATCGCGGCCGGGCACTGAACAGTCAAGATTTGCGATGAGATACTTCGACGTTTCTAGGCTTCGCAGATTCTAGAAAATTTTCACTGGTTTTTGACATTTCTTGTCGCGGAATCATCGATCCTCTCATTACGAAATTTTGTGATGATGTTCATTCGTGCCTCAGTGACATGCTCGATGTTTTTTTAGTAAAGCCTTGATCCAAGAAACACATAGGAAAGATATAATAGAACTGTACGATCTAAGAAACAGCACCGACCCGAGGGTTTTCTTTCAATCAAGGCTTTCCTGTACTACATTGAATTCACTTTGATTGTCTGGTGTCGCAGTTTTCGCTACAATGGCGAGTTTCCAGCGGAAAATTCTTGCGAATTCCTCGAAAATGGCGAGGGCACGTCGGTGGAACGTCTCCGCGACTTCCGGCGTGCTTCCATCCCGCGGACAACAATGCCCGGTTTCGCCCCTTCGGAGCCTATTATGACGCGTTCAATTCAGAGGTTAGACTCTCAGGCCGAGAGGCCGATTCATACGTCACCGTGATATGGGTTAAGGACAGGCTTGGCAGGATATCTGGCTGCCGCGAGGCATTTCAGAAAATTACGATACGGCTGCTTTTGAAGCATCCGTCCGCCCGCGAGATAGACGGGAAATACGGCCGGGTGACGTGTAATCGCGGCGTAATCGGGCCGAGGCTGCCCTTGGACAACCCGCGGAGCTCTGGAAAAAACTTCGGACCCTGGAAAAGCTCGCGAGCTGGTGCTCTTTACGTGCGCCGAACGCTTAAAGCTCCGGGAATCTCAGTACGGTAGTGATGGTGTTTGTGGAAGTTCAACATATTTCCCTCAATGTTCGCTCAATGTATCAAGTGGTAAAACTTCCGGATTAAATCGACCTGAGAAGACAACTCCCTAAGAACACTCCCACCCCACAGAAAATTGTACAACAGTTCATCAATCCCTGTGACTTCAATTTTTTGTTTTACTTTGCCTTTTGTTTTTAATGAACCTACATGATTATATGCAACTATGTAAATAAAAAGCTTACCTTAATGTTATTAGTATGCGTAATAACATACAAGAAGATAATAAAGATAATAAATAAATAATAACCTATGTAACCTAAATACATGGACCACATCGAAGAGTGCAATGCACTCAAACTACAAAAAATAATGGCCAAATCATTTAAATGACATGAACTGCACAAACTTACCTCCATGAGTCGCGCGAATCGTACGATCCACGCGATTTTCCAACTTCGCTTCCGATCGCGCGCGATTAGAATCGCGGCGATTTCAGTATGCGGCTCCCCATTCATTTGCATTGGAAGTCACGCGGAGGGGGAATCGCATGCGACTGGAATCGCGTCGACTCGAATCGACGATCGACCCGTGTGTGGACGGCATAAAGTTGAAATTAAGGTGTAACCGCGGTATAACTGTTCCCCATAAGAAACCCTAACAAGATAACTGTCCAAATTTTATCCCCACTACGAAGAATGTAACAACTCGTGATGAAGATATGAGCAAAGTCTAACAAATCTGAATGTTATACCTTTCCTTTCAGATGAAATAAAATTTGACTCGTTTGTAATCAATATTTAAGCATTCAAATAAATGTAGCCATACAAAAAATATAAATTTCCTTTTATCTTCTACGATTTTTTTCGGGATAAACACGTTCTAAGTATCTGTAAAATGAAATGGTTTCACAGTTCTGTGTTCCCCCTATTAATATTTCTCATAAAACCGCAAAATCCGCAGTCTAGTTGTCATCAATGAAATAGTGTTCCTTGCAAGTGGCAGGGGATGGCTCGTGCAAATTTAAGCGTAACAGATTTAGCAAATATTCAAGCTTGCACCACCGTAGATCCAGCTGCGGGAAGGAAACGAGCCGAAGCGGCTCGAAGGGGAGACTCGTCCGCAGAGTATCAGCGGCTGCTAAACCGATTGTGCCGGCCGCTCGCTGATAAATAATTCGAAGCCGAGCGAGACAGGGGAGAACCGAAGGGAATCTGCAGGGAATTGGGTCAACGGCGCATCCCCGCGGGATGGAAGTCAATACGGAAAGTCGTCCGCAGAATCTACGCGGGCAGACGGGCAGAGATTCGCGAGGAAAACTTCCCTGAAAGTGGATTCCGCAGAGAGCCGTGTCGCCGAAATCACGGGCCCGGCGAAACCGACCACGCGGCCGAACGAGTTTCAACGCTTTGAATCCAGGTGTAGGTAGGTCGTTTCTTCGAGAATGCTCGCCCGGAAACCTATGCGGCAAAAACCGACTCTTCCCGTGCGATCTTTCTGGTTTACTTTTCCCCGGAACGTCTCCTCTCCCTTTCTCCCTCTATCCCCCCCGAGGGATTTTACGTATTCAAATTCGAAACTTGATTCTCTGATGACGCCGGGGATGTTCGTAAATATTCAGATACCTGGGCGGATCCATTGGGTCGGTCTGAAGGTTGTACTATTTACGTCAGTCATACATTGAAGAATTAGAATGAAAAATCGCATGTACACTTGAAATTTTTCTTGCGAAAGTCATCAGAAATGCTCTAATTACAACCAATAAGTAATTCAATGTTCGAAACCTTGGATTTTCTCAAAGAGAATTGAGATTACCAAAAATGCAGAGAATCTAAGTAATCATGAGAGTCATGACAATGTTTCTCAATAAGACAGTGTGCATTTCCGTGAGCAAGCACCGTGAAATAATTAACAATCCATAAATAATCGTAACAAATACTAACAATACTCGAAAACTTTTAGGCGTCCAATAGAAACTGCACTTCGCAGCTTAGTAACAAGCAGTATCTAACGGTTCATTTTTCACAACATTGTGAAGATTAATTGAATTAATTTCGTTGGAAATAATGTGACGTGAAATAACTGATAAACTCAGTTTTTTTTAATGATACTACTTTCATAATTATGGGCACGATGGTTGATCGATCGATCGATCGATCGGCGCTGTCAATTGCCGAAAGACGAGCCTAACCAACCTCTTGTGGGTAATCGCTCGAACTCTAGAGCGCTCGGCGAAGGATACGCGGACGAAGAGGATGAAATTAATTAGATTAATTGGCGAACAGATCGCTGCAATCCGTAGCGTATCGCCGGAGACAGACGGTGTTAAACAGCTGTCCGAATCTCGGCAGAAAATTTGTTGGGAAACCGCCGAAGCTCGATCTCCATTGAACGCAACATCCGGCTCGCGGTACATTTGTTTAATTTAACGCCGGCTTTCGGCTCGCGGAATTAAAGCTGCCCGGGGCTAGAGCCGAGGCTGTTCTCGCTGAACAAACTCCGACTTAATTGCAATCTGTCTCGCGTAGCGACTGGATTCGTTTGTCTTGTCGGGTTTCCCCGGATTTCGGACGGCGCGGCGCTGATTTACACGGCAACACAAGAAAGGGAGAGAGAGAGGGAGGGAGGGGAAGATAGTACCGCGGACTCTCTGTCCCGGTCGTCGCTTCTGACGGCAATAACGGAAGAATAATGAGACTTCGTTAGAACGCGAGGCGACGACGCGACGTTCCGACGGTGCGCGAAACAAAAACGGTGAATTATTAACGCGACCGCGCTGGATTCGCGAAGTATCCTTGGAGATTCCACGTGGAGCCGATCGATCATCGACAAAAGCCCTGCGCAACTTAGGGTTCAGGTTACAGCTGCCGTAAACGAGCACAGCGACGATCAGACCGTATCAACGAATATTCTATGGTTTTTCTTAAGACGTCACGCATTTGCCAGAAAGTTTCAGCGAATATTTAGTCCCTTCAGTTTTTCAGTCAGCGCCCACATCACTTCCAATATGTATTTGTGTTTATAGGAAATTCCAACTAGGTATAAAGTTAAAGAAAATGTCCGATTTGTATTCGAGTGAGGCTTGCTTCAGGCGTGCCTTTCGTAGAGGAATTAATAAGGGAATGAAACTGCACAATAATGTTACTGTTCCACTATACATCAAAGAAAGATATTATATGAAGCACCCTTTAGCGCTTCTAGGGCAACTCCAACACAAACGAACTCACGAGTTCGTTAATTCGATAATGATCTAACGCTGGCAACTTCGCCGGAGAACTCTTTGAGCGCATTACAGCCACGGTACTACTTTACTGACGAAAGTTAGGTAAAATTCAACGTGTGTTCTGGTGACAATTAGAGATAGGATGCTTTAATCCTTGTGTAGACAAGCAAAGGGTGTAAATCTCTGGTGGCCGAGTTAAAGAGTATAAGTCAGAGCTATTAGTCGCGCAGAGGAACACATATAAAATGAATTGTAAGAGCAGGTGTTGGGTTTTGCCTCGCTAGATTTATAAAATGTACACCGCGTTCCATTCAGAATTCTTCTTTGTTTGAGGATGATGACTTGTACATTATTGTGACAAAAATTTGTCTTATACTCATTTACCGCTAGAGAATTATTAGACCAAAATTATTAGACTGGTCAGTGAATAGTCCGTGAATGGTCACTGGTCAGACAATGGTCATGATTCATTTCTCCCCGACGAGAACACGATATACATGGTCTGTCCGGAAAGTAATGCGACCATATATATATTTTTTTAATCTATTGAATATATGAGTACAAACCTTTAAAATTCTTCAAAGTAGGATCCTTGGGCGTCGACACATTTTTTCCAGCGCGATTTCCATGCTTCGTATGCTCCCTGGAAGGAGTTATCTGGAGCCTCTCGTAGTACCCTCGTCGCAGCCTCGTCGAGCACTTCCAACCAAAACTTTTCCGTAGATTACGGGAATAAACAGTAAACGGTAATTCTTAGTTGGATCACAACACTTCTTCAACCCCCGTAAAAGTCCTGACTCGTCTCCCGCCGACTTCTTCTTGTTTCCAAAAATTAAAAATGTGCTAACAGGATGCCATTTTGAAAGCGTGGAACGCGTCAAAGAGGCTGTGACGAGGATACTACGAGAGGTTCCAAAAAACGCCTTCCAGGGAGCATACGAAGCATGGAAATCGCGGTGGAAAAAATTTGTCGACGCCCAAGGATCCTACTTTGAAGAAATTTAAAGGTTTGTACCCATATGTTTAATAGATTTAAAAAAAAATAAATGTGGTCGTATTACTTTCCGGACAGACCCTGTATATCCTAGAGGGCGTAAGAAAGCACTGAATTATTCTAGCGACATGATTTCCCGTAAAGCTGGCAGTCTTTACCAGTATCTCGTCGGTGACGAAGTCCTAACAGTGCCGGGTAACTATTTCACCGATGGCGGGTGACCGTGCCTGGTTTTTCTCATTCCTGGGGATTTTTTCGGTCTAGTGAAACTGTCTGATCGCGCGATGGTAATAAAGGTTTCTGCTAGATCTCATTCAACCAGCAACGAAGGAAGTAGCCAGTAGATGTCGAGTCAATTTCTTTGCTCCCCATGCAGAGAATTCTCCGTTCGTCGGCGTAGGGGGCGTAAGAAATCCAGTTGTTGTTGACGATGTCGGTATTTCAGATCGTGGGACACGAAACCGCATTTGTCGGTGTATGTGTCTGTGGTTGCAAGTTGCAACCTCATGTGGTTCACTAGCTGACCGTTCCATTTCGGTAGAGTCCGCTATCGTGCTACAGCATTTTCTAACAGAGTCGGTAATTCAGAACTGTAGACAGAAAAAAAGCATTGCTTGCGATGTCTGCACTGATCGTAAGTCTATGGCCGGCGCAGATGGATTTTTACATCTAGGGGAAAATGTTTTACCGACCATCGGTACGGGATTACCAACCGTGCCTTGGTTCGCATAATTTTAAACAAGGTTGTGAGACATAAGGGAAGATGGTACCATCATCCTCTGAATAAGCTTCAATCATTTTTTAATCAAATGCGTAACTTGATTTAAATCGATTCTGGATATTCATTAGTAGACTGAGGATCTTTATGGAAAATAAAATGTTGTGCATCGATTGTGAGCAGCAGGAGTAAAATCAAAATTGATTTCATCCCTTAATGATTTCGTTGTTAATAAAAACAACGTTATAATATTCTTAAATTTTCTAATCTTTTATTGTTTTATATCTCGCCCAGTCAATGTCTTCATAAATGTATATAGATCCGCAGTCTATTCATCAATTTCGTGCGCGTTAGTATTCGCGAGAAGTAGATCCAGCCGGTCATGATCAGACACGTCAGACAGACGAAATGCTATCCTACAATTTCGAATTAGATTTCCATGCAGATTCACTCCCCTTCCAGTTCTACCACCATAGTATCGGAAACACTCCTTTAATCTAAAGTTTAAGGGGACAGACTCGTTTCTAAGATTGCAATACAGTGGCCGAAATTTCTATAAAGTCACTGTGTTTTGTGCCCGTGCGAAATCAATACGGGCCGGTTTATGTACTTCTTTAAGGCCTGGTTTACGTTGTATTATTTGTCCAGAAGAATTTAAAAGTTGTTGCCACACGTCTTGTTGTTACTGGGAGCTCGAATTCAGCTCGAAATTGTGCTGCATTTTTCCTTTCCTTAGCTGCAAACCTCATTAATATTGAATGTTGTCTCTTTGACTATTTTTTATTACTACCTTTAAGATGATTTTTCCCGTAATTTTCACGTAAATTGATATAATTATTAATCACAGTATATGACCGATTAATTTTCTTTATAAGCATCGATTCATGCTTTTTCTTCACTTGTTAGTACTTTTTCTCGCGGCATTCTCATACACGTGAATCAAATGATAACAAACAGGATTTCTGTGAGTTCTAAAACTAATACTTTTAAAATATTCGCAGTTTTCCGTAGTTCTCTGCGCAGAATACAGAGAAACACTAAGTGACTTTATAGAAACTTCGCACTTGTGTTCTGCACCACACAGAAAAAAATTTTTAAAAACGTAAATAGTAAACATAGCGGTCTAGAGTACGCAGTCCCTCTATCCGAGTGTCTACAAGGCACAAGACCAGATACGATAAATCAACAAAAATGGTGATATTTTTAAAATGTCTATGAAAAAGAAGATGACTTTATAGAAATTTCGGCCACTGTAGTGCGGGATGCGCCTTCTCATTTCTCGGTAACGCAAAGTTGGGGTTTTCCAGTTGTTTCGCAGTCGTCCTCAAAGGTCCTATTTTTACGTTTACGAGGCGTAATTTGCATTATTCGCGAGCATGTAGCTGTCGCAGCTTTATGAAAATAGCTCCACGCGCAGCTTTATGCTTCCGAATAATGCAAATTACGCTGCCAAACAATGCAAATTGCGCCTCATAAACGTAAAAATAGGACTTTTGAGGGCGACTGCCCTCGATTGCCCTAGATTGATCTTTCATCTAGCGCTTTTGACTACGGAAAAACCCCATCTTTGCGTTGCCGAGAAATAAGAAAGCGCATCCCGCACTATTGCAATGCTGGAAACGAGTCTACCCCCTCAAGAATAATGGCTAAAAATTCGTTGTTTATCTCGATAGATACTGCACGCTCAAGCAAACCGCCATCGATCGCAAAGCAGAGACTGCAACGAAATTCGAAGCTACATCCGCCAGATGGCTGTGATGCAGTCTGACAAAAGGAACGAGGAAAAAAACACACTAGACCGGATCGATGTCGCGAGATAGGCTTTTACGAGACCCCGAGTAAATGGCTGCGTGATTTTTACGTCGAACATAAAAGCCCTTGTATACTCCATGCTCGCGTACGGTTTATTTGTTGAGGATGCCATAAAATCAAAGAAAAAAGACGAGAGAATCGGGGGTGAGGAGGGAAAGTTCACGATCCTCGTAAAACTGTCTCGCGGCGGGACGTCTTGTGATTAGGTCGAATTTTAGGAGAATTATTGTCACACGGCGTCTCATAGCCGCCGCAAACACTCGCTTACGAAACCTTGACGACTCACCGGGAAAACATGAGCTTCTTAAAGAGGGTGTCCGAACGATTCCCAGCGAGTCAATATGGCGACCGAAACCGAGACTTGACACGTTCCCTGGCAATTTTCCACGTTTCGCCAAATGTTCTTTGTTTTATCCACAGCGGGGATAAATGCAACCAGTAAAAATCGTTCGTTCGACAATAAATAAAACTAATTTCGAGAAGAAAATTGTGGATGTTTAGTTGCCTTCTGCCCCCCTTTGAAAGAAATTTTTTATAATTTAAGTTAGGCGTGCTACTGCTTTTACATCCTTTGTGGTGGCAAGCTTCCCCTATTTTGAGGAAACACCTTATTAAAATTACAAAATAAAATAAATTTTGTTAAAAAGATGAGTAAATGGTTAGTCTCTTTCCAAAGAAAATTGAATTATTACGCACATGTTAATAGAAATACCAAACCAGGCGTATTAGAGAGGTAACTGAAGAGACACCGCGCTCTGTTTGTGTTACTTTTACATAAATCTTGAACGAATTCAAACATTTCTATCGATAATCTAGCTCGCTCAGTACACTCGACCGCTCAAACGCGAGGGGAAAGAACGTCGGCGACGTTGAGCAGAATTGGCAAAGGTTAAACGCGCAATTAACAATTGTTCCGCTTAATCAGCCGTTTCCAGAACACCGTTTCTCTCTCTCTCTCCCTCTCTTTCTCTCGGAATAGGCACAGCAGCCACGAGATCTAAACTTTCTCCGGACTGGGAACAACGAAGAATCTTATCTCCCATCGCGATAATTAATTGCGACACCGTTCGGTCCCGCTGATACGAGCGGTCGTAAACGCGCCGTTTGAACGCTGAGAAGTATAAACGATGGTAATTAACGTGACGGTAACGATACCGATATTTTGATAGCGAACCTTCTTGTTCTGTACTGTCGGGAGTCGCGACTAATTCGAAATTAACATCGAGGCGACATCGCGACGCAGAGAACTTTAATCGTCACTTTCATCGAGCGGACTACAGCAATTTAGAGAATCGCGATAGTTAACGAAGCAGGGAAAAGTTTAATGAACTTTTTATTCTGTTTGATCTTCGCTGGCATCTTTGAGGTCGGTGACGAATTTCTTTCTTGCTAAGTTGATGCTCATGTAAGAATACGTACTTCTCGATACATATGAATTAGAAACAGTGGAGGGGATAGTCGTTTTGCTTAGATCGTACAGTTCCCTTTTCCTTGGATCGAATAGTTACTGCATTCGCAATATTTGTGTCTCCCAAATACTATCTCTAATATATTACTATATCAGATCGCACAGTTGCCGTTTACTTAGATCGAATAGTTACTCTATTCGCAATATGTACGTTTTCCAAATGCAATCTGTACTATATGGAAATTGTTGTATCAATAATTGTTTAGTTCCACAAACGTAAATGCTGTAGAAGATTTAAGAGAATAATCTTGTAGTCACTAAAATGTACCAGAATCAATTCCTCGGATATTTGTTGTATTTTCAGTATACAAAGCACTCGTAGCTTCTTCACGACCACTCTTGAAACGTGAAACGCAACAAATATTGATCTTCCCGAACCGATTATAAGAATCGTTAAATCCGCAAACGAAACTACTTTTACTCACAGATACGGCTCCGAGCGATGTTTCCGATGAAAAATGGTTACATACCTGGAACAGAAAACGAGGACTACGGTTAGAAATCCGAGATTCAGGAAATGACCATGAAAACGAAGAGGATTTTCCCGGATTATTCGGCCGCCTCCACGAGGAACCCGAGATCACCGCGTTTTATTTCCATGGAAACGACTTCTGCTTAAGGTAACGCGAGTTTTCCGGCAGAATCTCGGCTCTCGGGGAAACGTTTAAAAAGTGTAATGCGAGGAAATATGAATGGAACCGGCAAAGAATCCCGGATCCCCTTTAAAATTTCAATTAACGACGCGACATTATCCGCCGGCGATTATTATCGACGAGCCGCGCGCCGGGAGGAGAATTAATTATCGGCCACGAATATTCCGTTAATGAGTGTCGGGGTCGGGGGTGGTGCACACAGGCTCTCTTTGTCGGGGTTTTCGAGTAACGAGCAGGAATGCTCGAGGAAAAGGATGCGGGAGGAGAACCGACCGAGTTACACGATTCCAAACGCGCGCCTTTCGCGACTTCGCCAATTGTTGTGACCTCCGTTTGCCACCGTTTTGTTCGCTGCTCTGAAATTAGACGACTGCCGTGCGCACCACCCCCGACACTTCCTTTTTTCCACGGACGAAAGTGTAATTACAGACACGTCGATACCGACTTTCGCGCGAGCGGGTCTCCAGTGGCAAGTTCAGATTCGAACAATAGGAACGCGTCGCCAGAATTTCGCTCTCTTTTTTGCCGGTGGTGGTTGCTCGTTAGATTTCAGACATTTCGTTTGATCCCATTTGCATGCAGAGTTTACAACATTTTGTGAAATGATTCAGTGGAGTTCAATCCACCGCGAAGAATGCGCGCTTTGTACGATTCAAATTGTTAGTACACAGTGTTAATCTCGCTCGAGAGTGTTCAGCGAATCGATGCATTTTTGTCCATTCTTTCGAGTTTATTACTTACGGTGATTCACGTATTTCAGGAAATGTGTCGTAAAAGAATTTCAGAACCGGAGATAACTGAAGAATCGAAGTCATAATGTGACTCGTTACAATTTGTAATAGTTTATATTATAATATATGGCCGAACTGTAGTAGTATATAATCTATGGCTGTTTGCCAAGACATTCAAGACAAGGCATGTTACCAAACAGAAGACAGTACCTCCCTACAAAAGAAAGCCCTACAAATTATCATTTCACATTTCACACATTACTACACACTAAAGTCATAGAAAAATTCATAGTAACGAAACTAGAGTAGAAGTGCTATTAATCGCTGGTAATACGAATGCTTCCTTGTATTTCATATTTCTTGAAAAACAGAATGGCCGGAAATTTCGTGCAGCTGTGTATTTTTAACAAAGCAAAATTCATAGATGTCCCTAAATCTTCGAGGACATAGAATAAATGGATGTCCTGAAGAATAATACTCCCTCTGTCCCATAATAATAGTAGCAAGTGAATATTTAAACGGGAATTAATTCAATCAAAATCAATGTTTCATGACATCTTTTCATTTTTAGGTTAACCTAATTATTACGAATTATAACTATTTTTCTATTTTCATCCGCTGATGGAAATCAATTGTTTCATTTCAGCTGAACATCAACCCATTGTAACAATAAGATGAAAAAAAAGACAATTTTCAAGCAAATATCGAGTTACGATTGTCCAGTTCTTGATGCATCAAAATAAAAACGAAAAGTTGCAGAAAGGTGCAATTACGTTAGCTGCAAGTTTAAAATGCAGTAACGAAATTATTGAAAAATCCAGAAACTATCTGCACACTCTCAAAATAAAGATTGGGAGTAATATTTTTAATTAATTGTTTAATTTAATCTAGTTTTTTGATCACAAATGTTGCGTTCTATATTTATTTTCTTTTGCTACTATTATTACAGGACAAATGAAATTCATCAACTGCTACTATTATCATGGTACAGAGAGAGTAAATATTTTTCCAAGTTCCTTTTACTTTCATTATCTACCAGTACAAACAAAGAATAATAGACCGTGTATACACAAGATAAGCGCAACCAAAGTGTATTTCTCGATCCACAGAACGAATCTGTAAAATCATCATGGCTCTCGACGGATGGATCACGTGGACTGGCTGGCTAATCCAAAAAATTCCAAATGGAAAGTGCATTCGATTGCACTCTGTATTCCCGGATTTACATAGATCCATCGACGAGCATGAAATCAAGCTAGCAGAGATTTTCATTGGCTGAGCGGCTCGTCTCGCAGCAAAGCAGATAGTTCTGTAGGATGGTGTTAGTGTGCGCACGTGTGTGGGTCAATGTGTTCGAGCGTGGTTACCGTGTCGTGCATGGCAAACAGTCACGGATTAGTCTAACCGCGATGCTTCTCTTTGTAAGCAAATTAGGCGCGACTGCGCCTCTGGAATAATGATCCAGCTCGCGCGCGGTCTTAGACAGTCGACGAGATAAGAAATTAAATAACGAGATAAGCAGTTCAGATAAGTGAATCTTATATGATAATGGTATCTTCTGTTCGCGTACATAGACGCCTTCTAGCTGCGAATTCCGTCGCTCTTAAATATTAATGTTACTGCGGATCTTTATGCAAAATAAAAATGTTCTACATTTATTGCGGGAAGCAGGAATAAAATAAAGATTGATTTCATCACTTAATGGCTTTGTTACATTAAAAACTACATCACAATATTCTGACATTTTTCTGTTTCATATTTCACCCAACGAATTTCTTCGTAAATGCATAAAAATCCGCAGTCTAGTCATAATTTAATGTCACTGTGGATAATTATACCTTCTGTCAAAATAGACGAAGAAAAATTATTCTGACACTGTTCAGTTTTATTTTAATGAAGTAAGCGCTTCAAATCGCGCTTCTTCTGATAGGAGGATCTGAAAGTCTTTTACTAATTTGAAGGTATTCTGTAATTTATTATGCAGTATTTGTGATAAACGATTATCAATCCTTTTTCGGTATCGTCAAATTTTTCAGGACGATTTTGTGAAAAAGCAAAAGAAATATTAACGAAGTTTTAATCGGAAGATTTGATTTATGTACGAAGGGGAAACATCAATTTTATTTTTAATTATAAAGTAATGCTAGGTACTTCATGTTGTTTTTATTAATTTCTAAAAAGTTTGTTTTGTGTTCGATAAGTGGGTGGGGCACGGTAACCGGTACCTTTACCCTAATTGAGCTGTAGAACGTTCAAATATTTTTGTTGGAATTAAGGAAAAAACACGACGGACGAAGCTGCGTTGCGAATTTTTTCAGCGCTGGCGCAAGAGTTCAACGAACGAGTTCACTTTCTTCAATTTTCGAAAGTACGTTGAAAAACGTGCTATCAAGTAACTGCCAGCAGAAATAATAAATTGCTGCTGGATAAAGATCTGGTTATTAGTTGAAAATGACCGGGCTGCGGATTGTGTGAGCTTGTAAGAGAAATGGGCTGGCGAAATACAAAATAGAGCAAAACCGGTAGAAGAATTTCAGAATATCATGATTTAAGACTATTGTTACGTTATGTCAGACAGACTAGAAAATGATCGAGAATGCTGTAACAAGTGCAGAGAATGATTTTGCACGAAGAGCCGCAGTCGAATCGCGACGCGATTGGTTACGTACCGCGAATCGAGCGGTGCGTACAATTTCATGAATGCTCGGCGCAGTTAGCGTGTCGGTAAAAGGGCCAAATTATCCTCGTGTAATGTATTAGTCGACCGATCGCGTGCTCCTCGGAATTCCGTTGTCCGATTCGTCTGTTTCTGTCCTGTTTCGGCGCACGTTACGTTCGCGTTGCGTGCTGTTTCGCGCTGGAAACGCGCAACACCCGCTGGAAAACACCGTTTTCTTGTCGCGAGCCCACTCCACGCGGCTCTCGTGCTGGCTCCCTTGGTCACGAAGTAGGTAATTAGAGTTTCACGTTAATTTATGCTCCCGTATTTCTGGCCCAGCGCGGACTTCACCGAATATCTCGCGACTCTTTTCTACCAATTCCCGCGTGTTACGAAAATTCTTCGTGTTCGTCATAAGAAAAATCGAAATCAAGTTCGGACAAAGGACTATATAACGAAAGTTATTACAGCAAACTCAAATTCTACCTTTGAGAAAGGTTCAAAACGGAACCGAAACATTAGGAAAGAACAAAAGTTTTTTGCAAAATTGCTATATTTATTAATTGATCGAAACGGTAGCGCCGAAAGCATCTTTAGATTAGATATTCAACATTTACCATCGATAATTAGGGATTATTTTATAAAGGACTATATCTTTGAAAGGACACAAAAATAGTCCATACATTTTAACACTAAACCTACCGAGATTTCAAAGTAACTGGTACATGTTCCCTTATAAAAATTACAAGATTGATTTTATTTAGTGCACTACTAAAGATATCTATGCAATCGTTTCTTATGAAATCAGTTTTATTACTTTCCTAATTGTAAAATAAAAACCTGGAACCGGTCATTTTGACCGGTGTTGGTAGGTTTAGTTTAAGAAATAAAAATCGAAATAAAGCTCCGATAAACAACGGCTATAAGAACGACATTATTTAAGAAACAATGCCTAAATATTTTGAAGGATAAAAGTCAAAATGAAGCTGAAGTAAAGAATGACAAGTTTTCAGGAAGATCACAGCAGCGACGACAGTACTATTTAAGAAACAAAAATAGAAATAATAAAGCACCAATGAACGTTTCATTAACGCTTGAATTAACGCATGGGCTAAAGTGGCAGGAAGCTGGAGCTGCAATTGTTGGAGAATGATCCAGTCAACAGGATCATCTCGTTAGACAAGTCGCAGTCGCAGGCAACTCGAAGTCAGGAAGGAACAGCGAAAACGAACCAAAGGGTTGTTAGTTCTCGGAGCGACGTGTATCGAGTGCACTCGCGGAATTGATACGTGGCGTTATCGATCACCTCCCCCCCGAGTCGCTCGCGAGAAAACGAACTTCGCAAACTCGAAGAGATCGGGCTGGGAGAAAGTTTCACTGGAAGTGGTTGGTTTCAGCCAGACCGGCAGCTTTAAATTTCAAATCGAGCCCAGTAAAATAATGTTCGCCGCGCGAACTTCTCGAATAAACTGCGCGCGGATTAATTCTCGAGCGGCGCAGGAATGGGGGTGTTAATTAGCATTTCCGATCGGCGACGGATCACGTTATAATGAGAATCGGCCCACGTAATTTCCGGGACATCGTGAGCGAAGATATCGTTCGCCGATATTCTTCGACGTGACCGCTAATTTCTGGCCGGACGACGAAACGGAAATGCGACGCTCTAAATTGCACTCTCGGAACCGAAGTGTCGGGGAATCCATTTATCGGCGACCGAGATGCAACGGCGCACACGTGACCGCTCTCGGTTTCGCGAAAATCGCATTTCACACCGTTCCTGGTGATTCTGCAGGTGAGAGGTTAATCGTTCGCTGATCGAGGAGTCGACAAGTTTACAGAACACCGAGGTGTTGTTTCTCTGTGCTGCGAGTACAGTGCGTATCAGAAGTTTAGACGCATCCTATTACTAGGTCAACATGTTTACCATTGATTGTGGAGAAAGCAGGAATAACATAAAAATTTATTTCATCCCTTAACGACTTTGTTACATTAAAAGCAACATTGCAACATTCTTGAATTTTTTACTGTTTTATATTCCACCCAACCAATTTCTTCATGAAGATGCATAAAGATATCTCTTTGTCGAAATCGTTAGGAACGTTTCAATTAGTCGAAGAAGGTGTACACTGTTTTTTAAAAGCGTACATTGAATTTCGAAGCCGGTGAACGTTTCATTTCAAGAATAGAGAGCGGTAAGCTCTTCAATTGGTACATAAATTTCATCAACACACACGCAAATGGAATAATCGAATTTCACACGCATTTAATCGAAACCCTAACCGCTTCGGAATATATACATATGTATTCATGATATCGTGATCCACTCTGCCAGTTCTAGCTTATGGATCTCAAAGGAATCGAGACTAAAATAAATTTCAATGTCTTAGCAATTATGTATCGTATGCTTGTGTGATTATAAGCGCGAATAAAACATTGAATAAATAATATAATATAAATACAAATTATACATTCTCCGTTCAAAGACGATCTTGGAATCGCTATTCACGATAGTAATTCTGAACGTTTAATTTCCCCGACGTGTAACGTGCTAAACAACTATGCACACAGTGCAGAGTGTCATGTGCCAGTCGCAGTGAATCATCTAAAAATAAAGTGAACTTATCTTGTATCAACAGATAACAAACATTGTAGGGAATGAACTGTCAGCAAACAGATATTACAGTGCACTGTAGCACAGTGATGTTTTGCTAAAAACTCTTCGATACAGTATTTATCGAACTTTTATCGAGTAACAATGAAGCTTCAGATTCTAAGATCCTGTACGAACGTCTCGCGAGACAAATAACGATTTGTTCCGATACATCTCCAATCGCATCCAATCATGTACCTCACAATAGATGCACGAGTTACGAATTTAAATTCGAAGATATCGATAGCGTGTCGAACAAGCTTCGCCTCGCAGAGCGTCAAGGTGTAGAAATTGCTTTTGGAGTGGCGCCAGTTACACGTTCTAGCATAAACATATTGTTACAGGTCTCTTCGGCATGGTGCTCCATTTCTGAGAGATTCAACCCATTTTACATTATCGTACTACCCATTTTCATTTTCTCACAGGTTGTTACAAAGTTTCACTTATTTTCTAACAATAAGGAATGCGTTTAAGTCAATATTATCAACGGATCTCTATCCATTTATATTTTCAATATATTTCAAAATTCTTAGTTTCTATTTCTTGCAATCGATGCAGTCAGTTTTATTTTGCACTAGCTGTACCCGGCCACGCGTTGCTGTGGCTCAGTCTGCTAGCTACAGCTGTTTAAAAAGTCGGTAAACAAAGAAGTTTAAGAAAAACGCACACTTTTTGTGTTATAAC
Organism: Lasioglossum baleicum; assembly: GCF_051020765.1. Classification (NCBI taxonomy): domain Eukaryota; kingdom Metazoa; phylum Arthropoda; class Insecta; order Hymenoptera; family Halictidae; genus Lasioglossum; species Lasioglossum baleicum. The sequence goes on from NC_134929.1 coordinate 9,642,684, forward strand.
TCCTGAACTATGCAACCTACAGAATCGGATCAGTGGTCATTTGAAAGAACTCGGCGAGCTGAATCCAACGAGTACCTCAAATTGAATATTGGTGCTACCAGTAAAAAGTTCTAAGCAGAAACGTGCCCAAAAGAGGGCGAAAGAGTCGTCTCTAATTACGTCACAACTTTTAAACGAATGGACTTTTTCGAATGCGGATTGTCCTAAAACCTTCCCGACGAAACGCTTCATCTAATGGCTCAAACCCCAGCTTTCTACGTTCAGCCGTTTCGGAGATCTTGGATTATGAACAAACAAACATTTACATTTTTATTTATATAGATAGATAGATAAAGATCCGCAGTCTAATGATTATAATTGTCTCATGACTTTCTTTCTAATTTATACCAGAATACATTTTAGACAAGCAAACGTCAAACTCGAACGAGTCCGCAAGAAATATGTTCGGAAAGGTGTGAACGGTCTTGAGCAACGTGGATTTTATAGTTGTGAGAAAAATCCCTCTCTGAGGGTTAAGCGTGCACAAAAAGAACTTTCGGGACAACCTGATCGAAGTTGTAAGCTAGTTACAACAATCTCGCAGTATACTCGATCTCGTAAATTTCCAGGATCCCACAAGAACTCCGAAAAAAAGCGCTCCGCATCGCGAACAATTCGAGAGTTTCACAACAACAAGCTACAACGCGAAAACAGCGGCGTCGAGGCGTCGCACAGTGGGACCTTTCGTCCAAATCGGAGACAAAATCAAAGAACTTTCGATAGAAATGAGGTAGAGCGATTAAATTTTTTAAAAATTAAGAACGTAGTTTTAAAGCGAGAACGTTTTTTAACGTTGAGAAAATTCGTTGAACTTGCACAATTTCAAGAAAATTGTGGTTTTTCCAATACCACGCGCGGAAAAAATTGTTTTTGAACATGCTGTACTTCATTTCCCGTAGATTTTGTCACGCTGATTTCAAATCCGGTCTCAAAATTTGTTTACCACCTCGGGATATTGCAAAATCGATTTCTTGAAATTCTACATGTTTAAGGATGTTCTGGAGGTACAATGGGAGACAAAAGTACAAGAAATTCGAAATCCATCAATATACTGGCAATGAAAACTATTCACGAGTATATTTTCAATTCAACTTTTGCGAATACTGTACCCTCTGTAGCTATATTCAGTGGTCTACGCTTGTCGCGTTTCCATGCTACTGAGAGACAACACGATAAATTTGACGTTTTGTAACAGTTTATAATTTTTTTGTTCTGTAACTGTTTAGTGAATCCTAATAAATTTTGAACATAATTAATTACATAATTTTTACTGCGTATGAAAAAAAAACTGGAGTTTCTAGTTGCGTTTTATCAAGGTTTAAATAAGGTTTGAAGTGGAATCTTATGAATTCTCCATAAGAAGACGTGTCAAAATATGCAAACTTTAAGTTGCTATAATTCTTAAACGGTGCTGTGAATCGAACCCAAACTTTGGTAATTGCATTAATTTAGTAAGAATTATATCTTGTCAAATTTTCCAAAATTTTGTTGCGTTTTCATATACCTCCAGAACATCCTTAACGAATTTTCTCAAGGTTAAAAAACGTTCGTACCATAATCTCCCTCTATTTTTCCCATATTCTGCAAAGTTTCAGCTTTAATTTTTAAAAAATGTCATCGCTCTACCTCATTTCTATCGAAAGTTCTTTGATTTTGTCTCAGATTTGGACGAAAGGTCCCACAGTGCGCCGCGTCAGTGTCTGATGAATCGCGTGTGTAAGACCGGTGTCCCTAATCGCGGTTAGAGAAATGTCAGTGTGAGGTGTACGAACCTTGGAACAGGTGAGACAGGAGGGTACCTTTGAAACACGTGCAGCCCATAATATATCCCATCATCGGTGCAGCGAGTAGTCAGCGGACGAGAGCGGAGGATCGAGCGTCACGCGTTGTCGAGCAACGATCGTGTAGATCGCCGGGACCGGAAGCGTGGCCACATCGCGAACCAAACCCGCACCGCACCGCACCGCACCGCAGCACACACCGCACCGGGTCGGATCCGCGTCGCGAACTGTCCTCGGCCGGTTCGGGACTGTCGGTGAACGCGCCTATTTGGTCACGGTAGGCTAACGGTGCGACGTGCACAAGTTCCACGGGCTGGCATCAGCCGATCGTCGATCGCCGGCCACGATCGCCGGAACTCGTTGTCCAATCGTTGCCGGTATCATATTGTACTCTTTTTTTCTCTCTCTCTCTCTTTCTCTCTCTATCTCTGTTTCTCGTTGCGTACATACGCGCGCCCGCGCCGTTTGTTCACGGGAACGCTCTGACGTCCGGCGTTCCAGGTGAGTCGATTGTTCTCGTGTTGTCCCTGGAGAGCGGGGCAAAGAGGGTTTTATCGTCGAGTGGTCAAGGTTCCCGGCTACGAGAACCCACCCGGTGAACAGCGCGAAGGGTGAGAGTGAGAACAAGCTTTCCAGAATTTCAGCGAACGGTTCTCTCCGAACCGTACGCATCGTTTAGTTAGCCGTCACTTGACCATCACGGGTCAATCTTTATGATCAGAGATCGAAACAAGGTGATGAATAGGACAGTCTTCGTGTACGGTCGCTGAAGGGTGAACGTAAATAGTTTGCAGAAATTTAGCGAACGGTTTTGTCTCAACCCCACGGTTCACCGTTGTGCTTGGGATCAGGAGCAAAGTGTACAAGTTCGTCTTTGGAACCAGGGGCTAGACAGGTACAGTAATGTCTTCGTGTAGGGCAGGCCTGAGCGAAGTTGGCTCGCGAAACAGATGTGGCTGCTTCTCTCCTTCTCTTGCGGAGAAGGTTGCTTCTCTTCCTCCCGAAGAAGAGTAGCAGCAACATCTGTTCCGCGAGCCAGCGTCGCCCAGGCCTGGTGTAGGGTAATAACCGGCTTAGTGTACAGGGTGGACGAAGGTCCAGGGTTTAGCGAATAGTTCTGTCTCAACCGCACCGGGTCAACATTTTGGGATCGGAGACGAATTGCAAGTCAATCCTTAGGATCAGAGATCGGAATGAGCAGTTATGTCTTGATTATTGTGACAACCTACCAGGTGAACAGGGTGATAGTGAATGCGGTTTGCTGACTTTTAGCGAATAGTTCTGTCTCAACCGCACCGGGTCATCATTTTGGGATCTCGGAGGCGAATTACGAGTCAATCCTTAGGATCTGAGATCGGAATGGGCAGTTATATCTTGATGTAGACGTTATTGTGACAACCTACCAGGTGAACAGGGTGAGAGTGAATGCGGTTTGCTGATTTTTAGCGAATAGTTCTGTCTCAACCGCACTGGGTCATCATTTTGGGATCCGAGACAAATTACGAGGCAATCCTTACGATCAGAGATCGGAATGAGCAGCTATATCTTGATGTAGACGTTATTGTGACAACCTACCAGGTGAACAGGATGAGAGTGAATGCGGTTTGCTGAATTTTAGCGGATAGCTTCAAGTTCAACCCCACCGGCTCACCATCTTGCTTTTGATTGAGGCGAATTGCGGGTTGACCCAGAGTCGCCCGATCAGGGGAATTGACTCGAATTGAAGGGAAAAAGGAACCCTCTCTTTGCCAGTACCATGGAACAGAAGCGTGGGGAATGGCATCGTAGAAGGAGAAGGTAGAGTCGGGATACAAGTCTTACTCTTGTGTCTCTGGATTGACCTTTAGAGTCAGAGATCAGACATTTCAGTAACTTCTCTATGTACATATGTACAAAAGCAGAATAACTATCAAACCACAGAAAAGAAAATACCTAGAATTTAAAGAAAGTAAAAAATGACGCGAATAGGGGCGCTTTCGAGCGTAATACTGATTCATTTGAATCAGCGGAGCGTAGCGTTTATTTTCGAGAGATTACTTGACTTTCCCGAACGGAATGGACGATTGCGAGACGCGTCTAAGGGCTTCGATAAATGTTCACAGTCGATCGAACTCAGTCCGACGATGATAGTAATCACAATAAGCACGAAGTTTTGCTTTCGCGAAGAATATAAAAGTTTCACTCTGCTCAGACCCGGTGCAATAAAATCCAATTAAACTTTTATTCAAAGATAACGTTGTCCAAGTGCTGTTTTAATTTTTCTATGAAGATCCTCGGCTCCCGGAACGGGGATTAGGCTAGGTAGCGAGACTGGGTTAAATACGAATTTTCTGTTTTTTATTTCTCGAACAGGACGAAAGCTAATAAACTTGGAATAATGTTTTCGGCGCAACGGTTCGATCAAATTCTACATTATATAGCTATTCTTTCTCGCAAGTTACTGAACTGTCACCAATTAGTATATTAATAACTTTCCGCTAGAAAGGGCCCGCTAGATAGCCTTACTGATGAGTCCTATCTAGCGGGTTTAGGACGAAACACCTTTCTTTTCCTCTAATAGAATACAATTCTATAGCAAACGTGGTCTTAGGACGTTAACAGATTCACATCCGAATATAATGTAGAATTTGATCGAACCGTTGCACCGATAACATTATTCCAAGTTTATTCAAACAATTTACGCGCGATCGATAAGAATCCCTCCTTTAGGACAAAGCTAATCTTGAAATGGTGCGGAGATGAATCCCCAGACAGCGCGAATCAAGACCGGAACCATTAATTTCAAGTATCCCCGGGTCCCAGGGCATATCGAGCAATTCCTCTTTCGCGGATGTGCACAAGTTCCTTTTTTTTTTCGTCCTCGTTCCGCCTCCGGGAACTTTTATCTGTCCCAGAACAAGGCCGCTGTGATTTAATAGGTCAATATCAAGCCGGAGCCGATTTATGGGATGACTAAGTGCTGCGCTCGCTGATACGACAAACCAGTTACGCGAGTACCACCGACACACATAAGCGCACGATCGGAGATAATGCTTCTCGATAAACAATGCATCGACGCTCGAGCATGTCCGACTTTTCACTTACCGACACTAGCCTCTTGTGCCGAAGCTTCTGCTTCGATACTTCGGGGACACGGTTTTATATGTACATGTAACCGATGGAAATGCTTCATCGTTTGATTCAGCAACAAGCTCTTCCATTTGTACAGTGAAAAACATGTATATTGGCAAGAAAAGAAATAGTAGTGGCTGTTTATTAATAGCGGATTTTATGCATTTATACGATACTGTATTTTCAACTTATTGACCGCCAGCACTCCAGTGGAAACTCTGAGTCAGCACTACAGATTGCTGTACCATTATTCAAAATATTATGTGCGAGGTATTTATATCAATTTCATCGCCATGAAAATATAAAAATCATCATGTAAAATCGAATTATTCTAGGTCGGAAGAAATGGCCAATTTTCCGAGTGCAAACGGTTAAAAATGATTGAAACCACGATTTTTATTTGGTTCTTGAAAAATTCTGCAGTCTGTTTAGTAGATTTTGGATATTATCGAATTACAGCTGAGGATTTTCTAATTAGGTTCTTCGTAACAATAGCAGTTGCAATCGTGAAGCAACAGGTAATTTTTAGAAAGGTGATTTTAGAACTTCTTTTGAGATTATTATTGAAGTTATTAAAAATTTTTTATCAAGATCTGTTTCAATGTAACACAAGTCATTAAGAATTCAATTCATAGGATTCCAGTATGTGGAGTGTTAAAAATTACGTCTCCATTTGTGTAACATAACATTCGAAAGTACATTCCAACCAGGCTGAGAACTTTTTAATATTTAAACAGTACTCACTTGTGACGAGAAAGCATTACGAGTATGAAAGTAGTGTGGAACTTTTAAATTGAACGCTGAATAATTGAAGAATAACAAACTCTCTGACGAATTTCATTAAAGTTAACATTTAATCAGCCCTCCGCTCTGATTAATTTTTCAACCACGACCAATAAAAATAATTAACGACATTCTGTGTTAATACAAATCAGATTGAACTTTAACAAGAATTTGTCTAAGTTACTTTCTCCTTTAAAATATTTATAGTAGGACCTTTCAGTAATAATTCGACTAGTGATATTTCTTAATAAATAAAATGATTAAATCCTTAAATTTAAAAATATATTAACAACTTGATTATATTATTATACAATATATTAATCAACTTCTAAATCTATTAGGTCGTTCGCAAAGTCATTTCGTTTTCTCAAGGGAGATTGGAAGCCAACCTTTCACTATGCAAAATAAGTCTTATAACATTTTGTTCTATGATCTTTTTCGATTTTTCAGACAATTTAAAGATCTCATGGTCGTAGAATGAAAATTGACCTATTTACTATTTCCACGAAATTCCTTTCTGTGTTGTAAAACATTGATTTATATTAAAAACTACATGCTGCATCTTCCCAATGAAATTGTCACCGTAGACAAACGAAAGTTACAGAAATGAAAGAACTTTTTTAATCAATTCTCAAAGCGCTATTCCAACTGTACTTCCGTTCGTCTCGAAGGAGTGGAATAATATTCAGGTTAATTGAACTGTAGCCGAATAGCTCCGCATCAAAGTAACAGTAGGTCCAAAGATACAAGACGTGTCGCATCAATCGCGACCGAAGTTTCATTCCGGGCCGCATGAATTATTAAACAGCGACGATTAGGGAAGCGGCATGTAGAGATCCGGGCACGATTCAAACGGATCGCGGACGTGCCAGTGCACTCGCTCACGTGAAAGTGCAACGGAGGGATTCATTATTCACCGGGGCGGATCGATCGCAATAAAACTGTTACAACATTTAATAATCGTCTCGCGTTCGGCAGACCCGAGCACACACGTTCTCGCTCGTTCTGGACGGCCTGCAGTACAGCACCGTTACGCTGCCGCCGCGCGGATGGAAACTATGGTCTGTGGAACGCGCGGGAATCGATAAAGCCGAGTTCAGAATCGACTGCGAGGCACACGGAGACTGCCTTTAAACGTCCGCTGTTCGGATGTCGAAACAATAAGCTCCAACTTGCACGGAAAAAAAGTACAATGGCCTTTGTTACGGGGACCGTGCACACGGTCAAAAATCGATCTGACGCGTGTATTTTCGTGCAGAAGCAACCGCGTTTTCAAACGACTCCGCGCCACAACTATTTCTGTAACTTTGGAAATATTATCGGAGCCAGGTAAAGTTATTAATATACTAATCGGTGACAGTTTAGTAACTTGCGAGAAAGTTATTCGACAACGTTGTCCATCTTTCGGACGTAGTCGAAACTAGATATTCTCGAATTCTGTAAAGTTTTTTCGCCATCTATGATAAACTGAGGATTCTTTTCGATCGCAATGTTTGTAAACTTGGAAATAGTGCGATCGAAAAGAATCCTCAGTTTACTTCTGTAACAGTCGACAAAATTTTCATGCTTCTTTTCTACGCGAGGTCGTGGCATATTCGTATCGAAAAAACCTTCGAAAACATTTTGGTACACTTGTCGAAAAGTTACTTCCTCACGGATTTCGATGAAATTGAATTGTCTTATAAATATCGACGTTCTGAACAACTTTCTCCTACACAAATAATAGACGGTCTCCTTTAGTTCTTTTAAATATTTACAGAAAAAACTGTTAGTTCGTTTATAGCGAATTCCGCCATTTTAAAAGAAATTTGGTTAGGTCTGGGGTGGTGCAGCGGGAGCGGCACCGTCCCTCCCCCGCCCTAAATCACGTATTCCGTCAATTTGAATAGTCGAAATCGAAGGCCGAGCGGCTGAATTTTTATTTCGGCAACAATACAAGGACAGCTCGATTTTTCGACATAATGGCTGGTCCAGTTTCTCATTGTTGAATTTTTAAAAATTCCTGAGGAGAACAAAACCTTCAAATGAAGAGCTAAAGGTAATATCTTAAGAACATAGTCTTTAGATATAACTTTCTAGGGAAATAAAGCAGCAGTAGACACTTGTTGTCCTGCTAAAAGTATTCAATTTTGTTTTTTTAACCAGCTATAAAAATTGTACACATGAAAAAAGAAGAGTCTACATCTATTACACGATTCAAAGTACACAGGAATAGATATGAAATTGGAAAAGAAGTTTCTGAAATAAATAACTCGAGCTTTCTTATCGCGATATGATCGCAATCTGATCAAACTAGCCTGATAAACTATAATATTGTGCACCCGCGACTATCATCGATAAAAATGAAAAATTCTCACCCGCCGTTCGATGCGAACGAACGCGCGTTGCGAAAGTCATTTTAATCGATATCCGAGTCGACGAATGATAACCATCAACCATGGGGCCATCACGCGACGAGAAAAAAAGATTGCAGTTTACGGAATCGACCGAGCACGAACAATGTCGATACACGTTGCGTGTCCGACGTTCTAACGTTGTTGCAGCTGCATCCTTGTTCTAATTTGTTCGACATTGGACAGCGTAGATCAATCGACGTAAAAAATGTAGCTTGCTACAGCTGATTATAATAGTATATAGTAGTTCAACAAAATATTGTATCTCGTTTGTACGACAGGAAAAATATTTGTTAAACGTGCCGACATATCATTTTTATTCCTTCCGCAAACAGGAATTTCTAAATTTTCTGTAACCTTGCTGAGAATCGGAAGAACACCTGTAGAATAACCTGAATTCAATACATAAACAGAGAAACAGTTACAGTGTGCTCTAGTAGCGCTAAACGATAGTACTAAACAATCTAACAGCTAGTTCTAACGAGGATGATAATTGTAAGATGGAAGTAAAGAGTAATTCTCGTGTCATTGAGTTCTAGCATGATCGAACAATCTGACGAATATTTGTTAGTATGAATTGAAAAGCACACGTGGACGATTTGTTAGTACGAGTTGAAAAGCACACGTGGACGATGGTTCCTGTAAAAGCGAGACAGTTGATGACGCTTAGAAAGCAATTGATGATGCTTAGAATAAGAATATACCACAATATACTAGAATATACTACAATATACGAGAATATATCAGAATATACCACAATATACCAGATTACAATATGTACCACAATATGTATACTAGAATATACCAAAATATACTAGAATATACCAGAATATACTAGAATATACCAGAATGTACCACAATATGTATACTACAAAATACTATTAGGTGTGCAAATAAGTTCCTTCCCCTTTTTTCTACGATCATAACTTTTGACTGAGTTCGAATTACTTGCAGACTTTGGTGCCATCTTAAAGAGCGTTCTTTTAGTTTTAAGAAGAGTCATGATGAATGCTCTGAGAATTTCCAGTCCTATGCAACAATTTCAAGCAATATGGCGTGCGAGAAGCAGCATTTGCGTCACTGCTTACTATTCGCATTCCAGCGTAGGACATCAGCTGTTGAAGCTACAGAAATGATTTGTGCGGCACTGGGTGAGAACGCTGTATCTTATAGAACATGCAGAAACTGGTACCAAAGATTTAAAGCCGGAAATTTATATTTGAAAGACGACGATTGTTCAAGTGCACCGGGAAAGTTTGATGACGGTGAATTAGACGAATTGCTCAACGAAAATCCGACCCAGACGCGAGAATAATTGGCAGAAAGATTGGGAGTCATCAAACAAGGTTTTATTACATTTTATGTACATATGTAAAATTGAATTTGGAAAAAAGGGGGAAGAACTTATTTGCACACCTAATAGAATGTACCAGAAAATGAAAAAAACCCTGTCCATCATGTTCAACAGACAAACCAGTGAAAATATAGGAAAATCAGAGAATCCCTTGATCAAAAAGAAAGGAGGAAAAAGATGAGGAATTATCTGCACGCGATTACAGGTCGGCCAATGGCGGGCAGCGGATTAAACACGAGTTTGTAGCAGAGGGGAGGCATACACGGGAACAGAAACGGCGTCGATTAGAGACGCGTCGAGCAAACAAGATATCAACGAGCGTGCACGTTGCCCGGGATTACGCGACGACTCGCTCGTGTTTTACGGTGTCCCACGGTCCGTACGAGCGCCGGTTAATTATCTTGATTACCGGCAGCCATTTCTGCTTAGAATTATTCGTCACGGCGCGTTCGCGGGAAGGGAAGCGGATCAATGGAAGGATTGGACAGCGTGTGCGCTGCGTGTACGCGAGAGGAAATACGTGATCTCTCGTTCCCGGTCTTCGTTTACACGCTGTTAATTAATCTCGCGTAATTTATACGCGAGCAGACGAGTCCGCGACCACAACCCGTCGCACTGTAGGCTGCAATCCCATTTTTCGTAGCGAAAAGTCAATTTTTGACAATTGTGACAACCCTTTAACCTTTGCCACTCGATTGGTGACTCTGAGGCCCGAATAAAAATTGCTGTACCATTATTTAAAATATTGTTTACACTATTAGATATGTTGGTATCTAATCAAATGATTAAACATTTAGGTATTGTATGCGGTATTATATCAATTTCGTATTGACCTTTAATTGAGAATGGAAATATTCTAGGTCGGAAGAAATGTTTAATTTCCGGCAGCGTAATTTGTATTATCCGGAAGCATAAAGACTGATTTTTTATCTAGCGTTTTTGACTAGTGAAAAACCTCATCTTTGGTCACAAAAAGCGGATTCCCACGCCATAGTGCGTCGAGCTGGCTATAATCGCAAAGCGCCGAAAATTCCCTCGGACACGGCGAACCTCCTCTCTGAAAAACACTTGACCCGGCTCGCCTAAGCTATTTCCAGGGAATAGCTCCGGTTTCCGAGGACGCGACATCTGACGGATCATTCCGCACTCTGAAGCCAGTCGAAAATGTGCAGTGACATTTTCCCGTAGAACCAGCTAGAAAAAAATTCCAGCTTCTGTAGCTACGTCGGCGAGCGCCGGCGTCTGACCGTGACCCACTCATTCTACTTACAGCTAATACCGATGCCATTAATTGCGCTGCGTTTCTGTTACTATTCTTGGATCGTCGGTTTTGTTTCTATTCTCGTGAACGTGATGATTCGACTTGTGGATCTCCATGCATTTGTCGCTTGTGAACATTTTGAAAAAATACTGGAATATTAACCCTCCGACTGCTGTGCCGGAGTCATTTTTGACCAGGAACATCCAAATTGTTTTATTTAAGTACTCAATTTGTGCCAATTAAACTAACTGAATAGCTGTTTCATTGATGCATATCGGAAAAACTAATGTGTCTACACGAGTTATCTCATCGAAAGTAAATTTTTAAGAATTATTAATTAGAGCTGTGAACGGTCCTAAGCATTGCCAATTATACAGTGTGTGGCCGGAAGGGTGGTACAACCGAGCAGGGGGTAATACTACATTTCAAAATAAGTCGAAACAAATTAAACCGACTTCGAAAAAACGCACTAAAAAGTATAAAATAATTTCCATTTAATTTATGTGAATACACACGAACTTAGATACAATACAATCTTTTCGGAGGCGGTGCAAAATTGAAAAATGTCCAAATGACAGATGTGGCTGATTATGATTTCATTGGAATATGGTGGACTTGGGAAGAGAAAATAGATTAATATGTGAAAGCATGTAGAAGAATTTAAGGATTTTCGTTCCTTCCAGTGTCGAAAATTTTCAATTTTGCGCCGAAAAGATTGTATTGTATTTAAGTTCGTGTGTATTCGCATAAATTAAATGGAAATTATTTCATACCTTTTAGTGGACTTTTTCAGTTCGTCTTTTTTAATAAAATTTCTATAAAATTAGAAAATAAAATGTGGTGCATCGATCCCGAAATTACCCTATCTGCAAAGGCTATTAACACTGAAGATAATATTTTATTTTATTCCACTGTCTTTAAAATTCTTTACTTGGAAAAAATGGTTCTATGACCAGCGTTTTGGAACACTGTGTCGTCGTCGGTGATCGCCCGTCATCGGGCGATAATTCGCGTCAGAATCACGCGCGGCGCGGTAAATCGGTAGGAAAAATAAAAAATAATACGCATTCGACGTGGAGCAGAGTGACGGATCGAGTGACAGTTGTTAAATCGGCCGCAGCGATGATCGGGCTCGTCGAAATCGCTTTCCTCTCGTCTGTCCGACCCGGCGCGGACCTGTTTCACCAGCCATGTCGCGGCTGAGTTACGTTTCACTACTGGGACCGAAGCGAACCCCCACGAGCTTAGAATTATGGCTCCGGCCGGAACTTTCCCGCCATGAATCCTACCTTCTCGCTGGACCTGCCTGCGACGAGATTTACGAAAGGCCTGCTGGATATTATTTTCATTCTTCTGTGACAATGAGAAATCGTTATGAATGCCTACGTGCCCGCGACAGTTTTGACGTGTATTGCGGCGCTCCGTTTCCAAAACATTCCAACCTTCCGCGAAATAAAAATCATGGGACACAATGGACGCGGATCTTTGCTTTTGAACGCTGCGATTCCTGGATAGATCAGAGTGACCCACTTTTTAGCGAAAATTGTAAAGCTGTCTTGAAAGAATTTTTATTTTAATATGTACTTCAATGTTCATTCGATAATTTCTGATGAAAACAGTTTTATGATTTCAGTAATTGTGAGGAGAAAACATTTTTCTAACGTTGGTGTAAGTGGAATAGACCGATCTTGGTCAGCCACGACGGAAACATAATGTTGAAATTCCAGTTGACCAACTTTGTGAATTTTTCTGCATATTTTTAAACATTCGTGAGAAAACGAGATTTAGAGAAAACATGGAAGTTTAATATGCAACGGTGGAATTGATCTACATGACCGACTTCCGTTTGAAACCGTGAAGCTTCGGCAGAAAGTAATTAAATAAATTGATTCTCGTTGCGTACTGCGACGAGTCACGCTAAAAATCACAGAGAATATGCAGGCTGTACGATATGTATAAAATATAAGTGAATCACTTCGATTATCCGAAAGATACAAAGTAAATATTAAATTTTACGGAAGCGAAGTTAAATGGACACGGGAAACGCGAGATAAAATCTTATCGTGTTTGCTTTCTAGAAAATTTAGTTTGAGTTTGGCCGAGGTGCGCGTGCTATTGAATAGAACTTGGCTAACGATCTGATCGTTAATTACCGTTTCTACTCGCAGGTGTACACGCGCGTCAGAGGAATGCTCATCAGCGATTCATTCGAAAATGAAGCTGCGTCTGAAAAAATGCTGCTCCACATTTCCACTTGTTCTCTCATGTATAATTCAGTCGTTATATTAACTCCAGCAGCGAGGTTGGTATATCTAATTTTCTGGGAAATTAACGAGAGTGTAAGAGTAACGAGGTTTTCATTGTAATGTACGAATGAATGAATGTAATCAAGGATTTCCTGAGAATCGTCTTGTAAATCGTTTGGTATCACGTAATGTTTAGTTGGGAGAAAGGTCCAAGTTTTCCGACGATTTTCGGGTCCAGAGACCTCGTCGAACAAATGGTTATTTATAGACAATATACTGCAATCTGTTCATAGTTATCTGCTCCCACAATTTTCCTTAATGTCTTTACAACAAATTTCTTTGGATTATTAAGGATTATTGAGAAACCTAATCTTGTGTATATACTATTTCAATTTAGTTTATTTTATTTCTATGGAAGATTATTACTTAATTTCTGTATTTGTGTTTCTATTTGCTGTTCATATATTACGTTATATTATATGATATATATGTATATATATGTATTACGTTATATTGTATGTAGACTTCATGCAAAATAAAAATTCCCTGCATCGATTGCAAGAAATAGAAAATAAATTGAATGTTATTTCTTCCTTTAACGATTTTAGTAGAAGAGAAATCATATACATATTGACATCTGCAATTTCTAAAATTTCCCAACAATTTCGAATTTTATCTACTCAATTCTGCTATAAATGCATACAGATCCGCAGTCTAGTCATATGCTATACTATATATTACGTTATATGTATATTATTCATGTGCTACACTGTATATTACATTATATTACACTTTATAACCATGAGATTGATAATCTTAAATTTAATACTTGTTAACAAAACTTGTTAACCATGAGATTGCTAATCAGAGTTCCGACGAAAATGTACCAAATAATAAACAGGCACACGTTGGAATAATAGTGAACTACACAATGCAATAGTCAACTACGTGGTGGTAAACTGTACAACGTAAAAGTAAACTCGACCAGAGCTGCCAATAAAAGGAAACTTTACAGTCCCGGTTAATAAGCAGCGAGAATTCAATATTGGTGTAACTATAGCGATCGTTAGAAGTGCTGAGAAGGTTTCCGAGTAAATCTAAAAAAATTGCCACTCGAAGTGGGAACGGCTTTTAACGAAATGCACTTTGTTCGGGAAGGGTTTGAAACAAAGTTAATTGCGTTCCGTGAGTCGTGGCAAGAATTTTAACAAGAACCGCCGAAGGAATATTATTCCGGGCTCTCGCGCGAGACATATCGTCGCGGGCAACGCGACCGAATTCACGGAACTGCGAAAGAATTTACATCGGGCGCAGCAGCAGTCGGACAAAAGAGATTCTAATCGATAATCGATGGAGAGCCGTGCCGCGGGAGAATCGAATTGGGAAAACGAAGGGAACGCGGAGGAGTGATGAATGGCCTCGGCCGACAGATAAATCGGTGAAACTTTTCCTCGGACATTGCGCTCGCCTCCTCGAAAATCGTGTAGCGTACGTGGACCCGTCGACAAACAGGATCCCACGTTGGCCGCCATGTCCGTTCGATTCGTTGGCAATGCCAGACCTAATGAAATCCATTTTTCGGTCGCGAGTAATGGCTTCCCATCGGAAATCGATAGGCGAAATCGGGTCGCGGTTTTCATTCGGAAATTTTCCTAGGTGATTATAGAATGATTGCATTCATTAGGAACATTATCCCGCTGCCAGTGATTTTCGTGCCTTTAACGTGCTGCGAAACTTACTAGCACGTTTGACATCATCCCCTTTGATTAATCCGCTTCGGCGAATATTCCGGAAACCATTAGCGGCACACAGAAAATTCGAAATATGGTCCGTGATTTTGGAATGTAACATTTCACTGGTTCCAGTGAAAATTCATTTGAAAATTCTTTTCACAACATACACGTGTTTCCGTCAAAGTTTTAGACAGGTCAGAGTTAATTGGAATTTTTCGTTTCACATCCGATTTAGAAGAATTACACGTGAATTTTTGTACTTGTATCGGTGCAGACAAAAATGGAATCGATATCTTGTAAAACCAGTGTTAAAGATCGCACGATCAGTTAGTATGAATTTTAAATTACAATTACATTGGAACTCCTGTGAATATTACTTCCATACAAACAACGAAAAGGCTCTAGTTTTATTTGGACTATCCTGAGACATCGTACAGCTCTTTTATAAAGATTAAGTTTCTGAGAAACGCATTTAACATGTATGACTTACGGACACCACGTCATCCCTTTGATTAATCCGCTCCAGCGAATATTTCGGAAGCCGATGGGAGTTTACAGAAACTTCAAAATGTAGTCCATGTATATTAAAATGTGAAATTTGGCTGTACATACATGCAGCAAAAATCCTTTTAAAAATTCTGCTCACCAAATATTTGCATGTTCTCATCAAAATGTTAAAAAGGCACGAGAGCAAATTGGAATTTTCGTTTATCTTTCAATTTTGAATATTTTTCCATGTATCTTTTTACATTTATATCAGTGCGTACAATAGTGCAATCAATATCCGTAAAACTACTGTTTAAGTGTTTGGTTGAGGGGAAAGTTCTGTCGTATATTTTAAAGAAAACATTTCAATCAATTTATAAAACTTATGTTCAATGTTATTCAATTATTATTCAACGATATAATTTCCATTATTTGTAACAACTTGTTGCCATCTTTCAGATAACCTGTCAATTCCCTGTTTTATTCAAATACGACAGGACTTTCCCTGCAACAAATTCCCCCCCCCCTCCGACAAATTTTTGCATTTATTTACATTAGAACCGTGTTCCCTGTTTTCTTCTTAAAAAAACAAAGCCTCTGAATAAATTCAAGCAACATCCTATAGATCTTTTCTATCAAATAATTGAAAATGAATTTATCACGGGGGTTCGAGAGAAATTGTTTCTTGTCCACCCCGTGAGCAATCTGTTTGATCCAACTCGAGGCAGACCGACGAAACTCCTTGCTGAGAGACGAGAAATGAATTTTCGACAAGATTGAATAATTTTTCTCTCCCGCGTAGAAATCTCTATTCAGCGACACGCGCGGCAAATGAGTTTCGTTTCAGCGCCGCGGAACAAATGCATCAACGTCTGCGAGCCGGGGGATGAAAAAAAGAGACTGAGAGAGAAAGAGAGGGAAAGAGAAAAAAAAGGAAGCGTGTCGCGATGTTTATTAACGCTTAGCGCCCCGCTGAAAACCGGGTCAGAATGGGAGGCTGGCTCGTTCGAAGGCACATTTTTTTTCTTTCCACTTGTTGAAATCCAATAATTCTTAATTGGGTCGTAACACTAACGCACACCGGCGAACGTCATCGAGCACGTCGGGATCCTATTATTCTACCAATTGGCTTTGCTGTGGCGCAGCGGTCGCCGATCACTTCGGAAATTACAGAAGTTATGAGAGCCTGTTTGATAAACTAGTTACTTTGTGGTCCAATCGAACGTTCTGTATCCCTGTCTGCTCGTGTCTGCTAAAATTAGAATTTTAAAACGGTACAAACATTTAAAGAATTTGAAAAATTGAGAGAATACCGACTCACCGTTTTCATCGTAATCAAATAATCGATAGAACAAAAACAGGATTTATATTCAGCTCTTGTATCTTGTGTGTACACAATTGATTCCAATAATTAAAAAATATTACATCAATAAGAGACTTGAACAATTATGTGATTGATTATAACAACTTCTGATTCCTTTCTTATTCATTAATGAATGATTACCGATTATTTGGTAATCAGTACCCACGATTGATAATTGGACTCGATATTCAAACATTAATTCAATTACGTTTTGCCCAACTCTGATTTATAATCAAGCGATGTAACAAATACATCCATTACTTTTTCACATGGTTGATAATATGAGTTTTAAGAACATAGTGTCGGCAACGACATCGCAAGTTGGGGTTTCTTTGATGGTTTATTAATTGACGTTCATTCTTTTCGCGTCTTTTTCGTGTATAATATTCGCGTCTCGATTGCTTCCACGAGATTTCCTTTGCTTTTTCGTGCACGATCGCGTAAACGATGGTCCCCCAATTATTCTGTTCGGCTCGCGAAGCTTGGAACGAGCGCCAATTAATCGGTGAATAAAACCGGGGCCTGCTTTTTTCCACCGCGTATGCGATTCTCGTTTTTTTCCGTCGGTTCTCTACGTCAACGTAGGAGGTTGGACGTCCCGCGACGTCGGCGTTTCATGGAAACTGGCAAATTGCCGTCATTGCAGCCCTTCCCGTCCATACGAACGAACGAACACGAAACGCCCCTTTCCGTGTTTTCCTTTCACTTCATTCGCTGGCTAGCTCCCTCTTTTTTCAAACCCCGAATATTTTCTTCCTTTTTGCGAGCCCCGCGAGATACGCCGCGACGTTAAATTAATTTCCTGGCGACCAGGAAATTCATTTTACCCCAACACCACGTAGACCAAGACAGGTAGGGTCTATAGAAAAAATTGTCTAAATAACATTAATATACGGTTTAAATGAACACTGTTGTCGGGGTAAATATCAGATGATTGCATAAGTTCGTGCCCGATTTGAAAACAAAATTGAAAGAATACAGTTTTATTAATCAATTATATAGTCACCACTCTTCTCTACAAATATAAAAGAACAGTGACTATATAATTTTTTTCTTATTTAAAGAAAAGTGCAGTACAGTTTGCGACATCTATGAAAATCGCTTTGTTTAATTTATTTTGTAATTTATAACGCAGTTAATTATTATATTTAAAAGCAGTTCGCGGATACCATTAACTCATTTGTTTACATTTTACCGTCTCGCTGTTGTCATAAATACATAAAATCCGCAGTTTAATGTAATAATTGTATTTCATTGTAATTCGATGCATGAAGACAAATATTTGTAATGTATCAAATAGAATATAATATTGGAGGCACCATAATACATGAAAATTTAATTTCAGTGTATATAAGTACAATTATCTAATAAACGGCACTGTTTAAAATGTTAAAACAATATTTATATACGCTGAACAAAGTAGCTTCTCAATGAAATGCTATTTTTCTAGTAAATACCATCGGTAAATCCTATTCACAAATTCTATCAGTAAATACTGTCAGTAAATTCTGTGGAAAATCGATTGTTTATTGTAATTTAAAATGGTATTTAACCCACCCATCTGAACGGACGCAAAGGATTTTCTCTCTCCCTCTCTTCGTCAGTCGCGACAATCGAACGGGTTTCGTTTGTAAAATTTCAATTCCGCCCGCGAGACAATAAATTCTAATTAAGTTTTTGAATGCTCCGCTCACACTGGCCTTTTTTGCGCGCCGATAACGCGCGATTAAAAGAGCAATTCTCTCGCCAATCGAAATCGATTCTCTTTCGTTCCCGGGACAATCATTTTTTTTCTATTGTCAGATATAGTCTGCTGGATTATGGCCAGGAACCATTAATTCAGCAGGAACAATTTTCATTGGAATATCATTAATCTTGAATTAATGATCTGTACTTGTAATAGGCTCGGTGCCTTTTTCATGAAACATCTTACATATATTTTAGAGATCTATTATGGATGATTGCATAAGTTCGTGCCCGATTTGAAAATAAAATTCAATGGCTAAATTTTAAAGAATACAGCCTTATTAGTCGAAAGAAATCGAAAAAGGATAAAGATTAGACTGCGGATCTTTATGCATTTATAAGAAAATTGAGTAGATAAAATTCAAAATTGTAGGAAAATTTTGAGAATTGAAGATGCCAATATATGATCTCTTATGTATTAAATTTATTAAGGGAGGAAAGAGCAGTCTATTTGGTTTCTAATCATGACTATACATACAGTGACTCCCATTAATATCCGGACGCTCTAAAAACCGCGATAATCTTTTTAATATTGGACTATACGATTCAAACTTTTTTCGGAAGCTAGAGCACTTAGTTCACTACACAATGTGAAAAGACATTTTCTCGAAAATTGCAATTGATCGGAATTGTAGAGAAAATACTAAAAGGTCCATTTTACAACTTTTTTATGTGGGCTTATATTGAAAATTTAAAAACTACGTTTTGTAGATCTGTTTCAATGAAACATATCCTAAAAATTTCGTCAAAATCGGTCGACGTTGCAACGAGCTACAAGCGTTTAAAGATAACAGCAGTAAATCTAAGAATTCTTACATTTTCTAATGACTGTCATTTTTCCCCGCATCAACCGATTTCGATGAAACTTTCACAACGCATATAACCCACACAGATCTACAAAACGTATTTTTCAAAATTTCGATATAGGCCCGCATAAAAAAGTTGTAAAATGCAACATTTAGCATTTCCTCTACAATTCCGGTCAAATGCAATTTTTGAAAAAATTTATTTTCACATCCTGTAGTAAACTAATTGCTCTAGCTTTCCAAAAAAGTTCAAATCGCATAGTCCAATATTTGAAGAGTTACGGTGTTTTTAAGAGTGTCCGAATATTAATGGGAGTCACTGTATAACTGTTACGCATTCCCATCACCCTTTGTTTTTTTATTATCGCAAGGGTAAAAATCCAGTGCAACCAAAAAGAAATTGTGTGCTGTTTACGGAAAGGATATACCATCGAATTGCCATTTTTTCGCTTTTTTCAATATTTTTAATGCGGTGCAAATTTCATTTAAAATAAAGTCGTATAAAGTCATATAACTCAATCTGTTGCTAATAAAAAACAGAAATTCTACAAGCACGGGATCTTTAAGTTGCCGGAAAAATGGCAAAATATCATTTCCCCTGGAGAAAACGAAATAATTTTCCGACCACCCTAGTACATAAGAATATTTCGACGAATTCGGAGGTCGACCGAAAAATTCAGGAAAGCTGCGCGTGACAAATGATCGGCAATCGACGAATATCGGTGCAGATATCGTGGCCGGGGATCGATCGCGGCAGGCATGCGAGTTCGGCTAGTTCGTGGGACCGGGAACGAGATGCAATTTATGCGGCTGCCGTGCTGCATCCCTGAAAACCGGTCCACGGCACGCAATTTCGAAACCCTCGCAGGCCTCCTCGAGACTCATCGGGCCTTGCAACGTAATATCCAGCAGCGGCATATCTCGACTGCGTTTTATCAACTGGATATCCGCGAGACCGATGCGGATAGATGGTTACGCAACAAGCACGACGCGAGAAGTCGATCCACCTTCGTATAGATGCAATATGCAGATGCAATTCCGAGAGCGCGTCGCTTCTCGCTTTATGCGAGTGTCGCGCCGATTTAGAGTCGATCCGGTCGCGTGCGGTACATACGCCGAACAGTAAAACACCGGAACGAGCTTAAACGCGCGGTCGATGCACTAACTGCTCACTGAGAGCCGGTGCAGCGGGTCGATAATGTTGGTTTTTAATGGTTCCCTCCGGTGCAACATTTTATTCGAACGTTACTTTAATACTGAGGAGTACAGCGACTTATTAGAAGAATTTGCTTAGATCTTTCGAGAATGAGGAAATTCGATAATTTCTAAAGTAAAATTTCAAAGTACAAAATGTGGAACTGGTGGTGGTAGTAAATATTAAACTGAAACTGAATTAATGTTTTAAATAAAAATAAATTCTTAGAAAATACCACGTTTTCAAAGTGGACTAAAAAGTATAAAATAATTTTTCCTAGCCCCGTACGGATTCCTAACCACGTACAGTGATAATCCTACACATTTGCGATTGTGAATTTTTAACAGCTACGCAAAAACTTGTAAGTTTTAAAACGAACAACGTGGGGCGCAAGATAATAGTAAGGAGTGTAGAGAGTAGCAGCCGTTGAGAAATCTCACACAACAGTTCATATCATTTGCGAAGCAATAAAATTTTTAGTAATTTTGGTGAACTATTCATGCATCAATTATGTATCGCACGCGTCCCACGTTTTTCGTTTTAAATCTTACAAGTATTTGCGTAGCTGTTAAAAATTCATAATCACAAATTTTCAGGATTATCTGTACGTGGTTAGGAATTCGTACGGGGCTAGGAAAAATTATTTTATACTTTTTAGTTCATTTGAGAAACGTGGTATTTTTTAAAAATTTATTTTTATTTAAATAATTATTTTCTGCTTTTTCGTCTTGTGTGTGTGAAATTTTTGAATCGATTTGATAAACATTTTGATGAGATTATAACAGAGACATACAGTCAATTTCAGACGGTATTGCAACCGCGTCCTATCGAAAACAAACGCCGTGGTAAAATGTCAAAGAACGCGATGACGTAGGTTTTGCGGGGAGGTGACCAGGTAAATATTTAATTGTTATTTCTCCGAAACGGATAGACTTTTTACAACATTTTTTTTTTTGAATAATGCATTGTCATCCAGTTCTGAGCCATGTAACCGATTTCAAGTCTCTAGCTCATCAGGAAGTTAGTTTAAAATCAATTGCAAAATTTGCCACCGAACAAACAAACGAACAAACAAGAAAGCGAGCTAATAAAAACGCGGTAATAATAGCAAAACATTTATCATGTACGTCCTCGAGAAAATTGTTCAGGTCTGAAACGTTCATGCCATGAAACGACGGTCAGGAACGCTATCAGCAGCCACAAAATGAAACCAGACGGATTGTACGACTGTTACACGTGATCATGAATATTATTCAAGTCCGAGAGATTTTTCTATAGCCAGCAGGCACGAGAATTCGTATATAGGGTGCAATCGACTTCTAAATGAAATTTCATCTCAATTGCATCGCCACGAACATCGCATTACCGCGTTGAAGTAAGCAGCGCGAGGGTTCGTGTCGAAAAGTTAAACAGTCCACTAAGCGGTTTGTAGATTAGAATCGAAAGATAGAGAAGTTCGTAATGGCGGATTGTTGTAGTTCCTAAACGAACGCGGAGTATTCTCTCGTGGTATCATTGAAGAAGACACACATGCGGATAGAGGGAAAAATGCGAGGAGAGCACCTTCCACATGGCGCAGACTGTTCCGCCTAATGCATAAACGAGATTAAACCGCATCGAGATTGCATCTTGACGAGAACGAGCGGCAGCCGGCACAAAAGGGTTGAAATTTTGAGTCCGCTAATGGATAGCCCGGGCAAATTGTATTAGCGTCGGAAGTAACGTTAAAACCCTTATAAACTGTCTGCCGGATAACAGAGCTAGGCTCGGCACGGAGAAAAAAGCGAAACTATAATCGCCATTAAAACGCTTCCTGTCCAATTATCGAGTGTGAACTCGGTCAAAAAAGCTGACCGAAGCGATTTTTATAGCTGTTGAACCAAATACACTTGCGAATAGTTGCGATCACATAGATGCACTCAAAATGAAAATCTTTCGATTATTAATAATTATTACGGATAAGCAGATTGTGGCTCTTGATGCGTTAATGGGAAATTCAAATGGGTGAAACACAAGAAAGCAGTCGAAATTACCAAAAGACATTGTTGTTTTAGCTGAATTGAATTTAAAAAAAATAAATTGTGAATATAAGAGATCTAAACCAAAGAGAAACATAAAGATCTGCAGTCTATTGCTAACTCTTTTGACTTTTCTATGACACTCGATATGTAAAAGAAAAATCGTCATCTAAAATTTTCAACTTTCACGTAAAACTTATGCACGAAAAGATTATAAATAATTTTTAATTGTAAGCTTGTTAGCTGCTAGAAAATGGTTTAGAACCATTTCGGTAAATGAAGCCCGCTCGCAGAGAGTCGAATAATTTATTCCATAACGTTCCAAAGGTTTCTTCTTGCCAGCAGCACAATTGTTAGTGAAAACTTTCCGATGGTTTCCGATTCAAGTGCAAAATTCTCATTTAGAGGAAGTGAAGCGGCAAGAGGATAGAGCAAACAGAGTAACAGGAAAGCTCAACGAATTTCTGTTCCTTCAGGCTACCTTTCAGTAGTACGAGTCAAGGATTCACCACTTTCTCATTAGCAGATTGCGGATCTTTCGTCTGCAGCAGACGCGGCTCAATAATGTTCAATAAAATAAGAGACTCGGGGAAGTTCAACGCTGATTGGACGATCAGTCATTTATAAATGTACGTTCCAGGGAAGAACCACCCGTTCAATTTTCAATGTTATTAACATCAAAGGTCCTATAGAAAAATGGAATAAGCATTTTATATTGTAAATGATACACTGAATCATTTCCTTGCGACAGCAATCCACTTACAAAAACTCTTTGCAGACATAAGGGGTTGCAAAAGAGGTTTCAACCTTCATGCTAAAGATTTCACTACAAATTATAGTACCAATAACTGGTATTATATATGGAATCTTATTTGGATCCAGTTGTAAAACTTGCAAAAAATCTTACCCCACATAAGGGCAAGTGAAAAATGGTTTGCACCCCTTTATTGACTATTCCAACACAGGAAACAGCACGAAAATTAAGAAATGGTCATTAAACTACGATTTCCTCCAGAAAAGGATATGGAATCCCATTTGGTTCCAGTTGCGAAACTTTCTAAAATTCTTACCCCGCATAAGGGGCAGTGAAAAATAGTTTGCACCCCTTTATTGACTATTCCAACACAGGAAACAGCACAAAAATTAAAAAATGGTCAGTATAATACGATTTCCTCCGGAAAAGGATATGGAATCCCATTTGGTTCCAATTGCAAAACTTTCTAGAATTCTTACCCCGCATAAGGGGCAGTGAAAAATAGTTTGCACCCCTTTATTGAGTATTCCAACACAGGAAACAGCACAAAAATTAAAAAATGGTCAGTATAATACGATTTCCTCCGGAAAAGAATATGGAATCCCATTTGGTTCCAATTGCGAACACGTATACTCCGAAATATTGTGTCTTCATATAGGGGATTGCGAAAATCGGTTGCGACCCTTTTATTAACTATTTTGACAGAAGTTATACTGCAGTGGTAAGAACAATTTTTCAAAGAATGGTACTGTACAATTTTTCCCGGAAGGGCTATGGAATCAGGTTCCGCAGTCAACAGATTACACGAAGGGGTTAGCGAAACGACAAAGGAACGGGGCATGAGTTCTCATAAAATTCGAACGGCGCCGCCATCCCCGCGCGAACCTATTCGATATGCAACGCGGGGGCGCGTCCGGTTCATTCCTCGTGAAGAACTTCCGAGGAAGGAAACGGTGGTCTGGGGTGATTTACATCGTGAGAACGCAGTTCCCCGTGCGACTGGTTCGATTTACGTGGCTAAGGTCAGAGGTTTCCCTCTAGATATGTATATTCCTGGAATTTCTTTAACCTCTTACCTCGCGATTTCTTTCGCGTCTTGCTGCTCCGCTGTTAATAATTTTACAGAGGAAAAAGGAGATCTCTCTCTCTCCCTCTGCGAGAGGGAATAATTCTATGAACCTACCCCTTCAACCCCCTCGGAGGAAGTTCACTGTTCGGCTCACATTTGCGTCGAGAAGCTTTAAATATTGATCTCTCGAGAAATGCCGTTTCGGTAGGAGCCGGAACGGTTCGCCATTCATATTCACTAAATATCCAGCATGATATCTTCGCTTCTTCGAGTATGGCCCCGGTGTATTCTAAGGCCGGGGGAAAAGGAGGAAAACTTCCTTCCTGAAAGGAACAAACCCTCGCCGATCCGACTTTGAATATCGCTCGGGCTTCGCCGCACAAAGATCCGACCTTCTTACATTTATTTCTAAAGAGAAGTTACCGTAAATTGGTCGAATACATCCGTCCGCCGAGCCGGTGGAAACCGGCTTCTGCGATTTAGCGGGAGGGATGAAAAATCTGCTGAACCCGGAAAATAGTATCAACAAATATGTAACGGTACACCCAACTGAAATGTTTCGCTCGAACACGGTCTTCTTTAAAGCAACGTTCATGACCTCTCGCGTGTCTCCGTGACATAAGTACCAGCTCTCCAGCAAATTTCTGGCGAATGTGTGAAAACGCTTTAATCAAACTTTATCGGAGATTACACGGGGCACGAACCGCACGAGAAACGCCTTATTAAATAGACGAGTGTTCACAGAATATTTTCTTGAATTATCCTTAATTATTAACCAACTGCTTTCTTTTTTTTATTTTCATGTAACGTTCAAGAACTCTTGCGTGTTTCCATGTGTAGAATAAACACGCGCTGCCGAGGCTAACGAATTTGAAGTAAATTTGTGAGAACAGTTTAATCAAACTTGAATACTAAATAGAGGAGTGTCGAAAAGTATTTTATTTAAATTATTTTATAAAGAATTACTCTCTATAAAATGTGAGTTACTAACTGTGAATTACTCAATAATATGTGAGAACAAACACGCGCTGTCGAGGCTAACGAATTTGAAGTAAATATGTGAGAAACAGTTTAATCAAACTTGAATACTAAATAGAGGAGTGTTAGAAAATAGTTTTTTTAAATTATTTTAAAAAGAATTACTCTATAAAATGTGAGAGAGTTACTAATTGTGAATTACTCAATAATATGTGAGAAAAAACACGCGCTGCGAGGCTAACGAATTTGAAGTAAATTTGTGAGAACAGTTTAATCAAACTTGAATACTAAATAGAGGAGTGTTGAAAAATATTTTTTAAAAATTATTTTATAGAGAATTACTCTATAAAGTGTGAGAGAGTTACTAACTGTGCATTACTCTATAATATGTGAGAACAGTTTAATCAAACTTGATCAAAAATTACAAAGTGCACGCTCTAAGAACAAGAAACACCTGACTAAATAGAGGAGTGTTGAGAAATATTTTTTGAATTATTTTATAGAGAATTACTCTATATTTTCTAGTTGTGAATATTCGATCCGATAGGGATGTCGAGTTACCTGCGAACTATAACGCGAAAGTACAACGGGCACGGCTCGCAATAGAACGTCCCCGACACGATGTCATGTTTGAAAGGCGATTAAACGACCTAATCGTTCGCGGAACGAGAAACTCGCGTGTTTCGATGTAGATTGTAGTAGATCGAAACCGAGCGAGCCAATAAAGCTCCCGGTCGTTCGAATGGATTTAATATCGGGCGGTTGGGTTCCAGTGAAAAATTCGCGTAGCAGACGCTGCGATTCGTCGCCGGCCGTCTCGTAAAAGCGGAATTTATGAGCGGTCGATACCAGTCGACTTATCATTCGGTGATCAAAGGCGCCATTCGCGACTGAAGGAACAGCATAACTCAATCTCGCAACAAGATTAGCTTCATTCATCCGGCTGGCCACTTTACATCAAAGACACTGGCCTCTGCCCCGGGAGTGTCGTTATCGTCGTCTGGCAGGCGTTCTGCCAAATCAATTGATTCGCCGGGTTCGATTCGCGCGAACGAAAAACCGCGGGACCCATTAAAAACCGATTTCACTGTCCGATTGTCCCGATGAAATTCCAGATTGCTTGCCGCCCGCTCGAATTTATAGCCCGAAATTATACGTTCGATTGATCGGTGTGATACGCTCCCGAAAAATCAGACAAATTGTAAATAAAATCAATAAAAACGAAAAGCAATACGATTTTTCAAAAGCCTCTGTTTCTCATCGTCTATGACCAACAACATTCTATTATATTTTCTTGTTAATGATGAGGAGATTGCCGATTCTCTTGCACATACAGAACAAGAAGTGTTCGCACATGAAACTAGTATTTCATTTTAACAGTATACATTCGCACAATGCATTCCTTTCTGTGTTCAACCTCGATAAAATGATTAAGAAAAGAAATAGACGTCTGTGTAGGTACTACACCTTGCAAGTAATAAGTCCTTTCTGTGTTCACCTCGATAAAATGATTAAGAAAAGAAATAAACAATTTTTATTGTGTCAGTTATTTGCGATCCAGTGTTTAACCAGTTTATTCCAGTGTTTAGTGAAAATTAAACATTTCTTCCGACTTGGAATAATTCCGTTCTGTTATATGATTTTTTCTCTTGATGGATATGAAATCACCAACATATTTAATAATGTAAACAATGAGTGACCACTCGAGTGCTAAGGGTTAATATTTGAGTGAATCGTAAGAAACTTTCGGTAGCGACCACACCCACTTTCGAGTGGTATGATTATTAGAAGCGTCCGTGCGCGTTTCTGCCTCAAAGGGCAGCCATGATCGGGTCGGGATGAAAGAGACCCGCCCGCATGATCTACATTCGTGTCGACAGGTCGCGTCGCAGAAGTTTCTATTCATCGGCGAGTTACGTACGGCCGACTCATCGAGTCCCATTGAAAGGAGGCAAAAACCTCTGGCAAAGGAGACACACACCGAATCGGAGGAAAATAGCTTTTTCTCTCCGTTTGTGGACACGGTGGCTCTCTAAACATGGCCGCGGACACAGAGCGACCGACGCGACAGAGTTGAATCCGAGTTTTTTCGTTCGATCGTGCCGGAGTGGAACTTCGATTCGAAATGAACACAAAAGTCGAGCGCTCTTGGCCGCAATCAAAATTGAAATACGAGATATATGCCTGTCACTCGAGAGTCAAAATAAAAACGACCGCGATAAATATGGCGGTGTCAGTTATCGTTGTTGCCGCGGCGACGAGACTCTGGAGTATTCGGTCGAATAAACCGTTTGTCGTAATAATTATTCGAGTGTTGAAAATATTTTCCATCGCTATAAACGGAACGATTGCCGTGCGCGTAAATAAAAATATCGACGGTATGTAAAATAAATACGATTCGTGTTCAGCAACGAATACGGAAATGAAAGAAATCGTGGTCGAGGTGAACGGTGCGATGCGTAACATTTCATTGAATAATATTTTGTGGAAATAAAATTGACGAAACTAAATGAATAATACGTATGTACATATGTCTGAAATAGTAGACAGAATTTGTGCGAACATTTTCAGTCGATATAAATATTAGAAGTGCAACGAATGAATTCGGATTATGTACTTCCCGATTGTGGCGGCATCTGAAAGACCGTTCTTTTGGCTTTAAGTAAAGTCGCAATGAGCGCTCTAAGAGTTTCCAGTCCTATGCAACAATTTCAAGCAATGTGGCGTGCGTGGAGCATCATTTGCGTCACTGCTCACTCTTTGCATTCCAGTTCCGAAACTCTCGTGCCGCCCGATGTGTCATAAAGTATCAGACAGCCGAATCGAGCCCGCCCGACAGTCTGCGGCTCGGCCCGACGATTACACACCTATACCGAAAATGTATTGATGATTTAAAAACCAACAAGCAGCCGTCATTCTTCATGGATGGAATTTATAATTTACCCACCAGGTGGGAAAAGGTTATAGAGAATCAGGTTGATTACTTTGAGACGTAATCTTGTGCCTGATTTATGTAATACAATCTTAAATTTGGAAAAACAGGGGAAAGAACTTATTTGCACACCTAATAGCATAACAATAGTGTCCAATAGCTCTGCTAATTTTACGAACTCCGTTATAATAACTATGCAGAATTTTCCTGTACACCCTCAGGACCGCTACCAGAAGACAATGCAAAACACAGATCGATTGTCTGGTCTGTAAAACGGGAACGCCCTCGTAACCTCGCGGAAAGAGCACACGACCGGTAAAAAAAAAACCCGCTTCGGGAACTACAGACCGAAATCCGGGGATTCCCATCGAGACCCTTTCCCCATAGGATGATCCCAGGCGCGAGTCCAGCACTGTGCGACTCTCGTAAACGCGAAACTAGCGTGCTGAAGCAGCGGAATCGTCGGGAAGCCACTATATCGTCGCCGGAACGCGGCACGGTCCCCGGTGCGTTCAAGAGGCGAAAACACTTTTTCCCTCGAGCTAAAGCGCATTCCATTTTCCCCGGGCGAGTTCGGTTCAGGGAATCACGGCTTCGAACAAAGGGAAAGCGTGGCCGGGACGTGGGACGAAGAAAGAAGAGCCGGAGAGTCGCGCGCGTCCATTATTCGCGGCGACGCGACGCGACACGCGTCGAAACCGCGCTAGATCGGAACGCGTTTTCCTCCTCTCGTCCCCCTTTTTTCCCTCCTTTGCTTTGATCTATTTCGAGATCCGCGAGCACGATGCACCGATGCACCGCGTCACGATTCGCCGATCTGACTGGATGGAATTTTACCGCATTTTTTCATCGACGCGCCTCCCGGTAACACCCACGATTTATTATTATTGTCGCTAGACTGTGGATTCTCTTCACAGGGATTATTAAACGTACAGTGGCGTGCAAAAGTTCCCGGCCGGATGATTTTTGCGATTTTTCTTCCATAAGAAAAGCGTTAAAAAAAATTCTATTAGTTCATTTGTCAGGGCATATCACGTGAAAGGATGATCATGTATAGGGAAGTTTTAGAAACTCGTATATGCTACCATACTTTGAGAGAAAAATGCCAGAAAATTGGTTCTCTCAGCATGATAATGTCCCGAAACATGCATCGAAAATAGTAAAAACGTGGTTGTCCACAAATAAATTATAGGTTTTAGACTCGCTTTCTCAATCCGCGGACTTAATTCCAATGAAACGTCTGTGCGGAGAGATAAAAAGGTCGAATGATAAATCATAGCAGTTCTAATAAGACAGAATTTTTTCAAAATTTAATTGAAGAATGGAATAAAATACCACACGACTACATTACTCGGTTAAGTGAATCCATGCCTCGTTGCTGCAAAGTACATGGCTACAAAATATTAATTGTAATATGTTAAATAATATACCGCAAAATTGTAACACGATCAAAAGCAAACATAATTTTTTTGTTAAACACACTGGCCGGGAACTTTTGAACACGCTAATTTACTTATTCTGCAAATAAATACATAAGAGAAATAAATAGCATTGATTCTTTTTGTAGTATGCTTTCACGTAATATGCCCTACATATGATACTAATCAAAATTTCTTGACGCTTTTCTTTTGGAAGAAAAATCGCAAAAACCATCTGGTCGGGAATTTTTGCACGCCACTGTATGTTTTATCTGAATATTTAAGCATTAACGAGCGTGCAACGCTAAATACAAATTTTCTCTCTCGTCGAGGAAATCAATGGGGATTATTCGGATAACAGAGATCCCACTTTATCGTGGATTAAACGAGTACACACGATCGAAACTGCGTCGTGTCTCGGATCATTTTAAACAGTAGAGTGTCACGGATATGTTGGCAAGAGTTTCCTACAAATATTATTAGAAATAAAAAAGTTTAACGCGTTTGTACTGTTCAGTTTTAATGCAAGGGGCAAGAAAGGGATAATGTCTGGTCACGATACAAGTGACATAACAGTCACGCATGAAATTCAATTTCTCAAGTACTCTCGAATGGACACGCAAATTCAGAGTACACTCGAGACCAACTATCGACAGGAACTCTCAGATGGACACGCACCTTTATAATTTGCCTCTCAGCTCCCAGAGCGTATAGTAGTAAGTTTGGCCGAGTATTCGGAGATTTTACGACGGCCATGCTAATGACTTTAGTCCAGGCAGATTGGCGATTCATAGCGCTACGCGACGAGCGAGCGCGTGACAGCTCCCCGGAGCAGGCGCAAGCTCGCCAGAGCTTACGTACATTGAACTTTGACCCGGAAACGCCGGCAGGTTGGGAGAGCTTTGTGCTTGGCCTTCGACAACAGGTCGACGCGTTGCACGCTAGCTACTGGCTACGCTATCGAGCTGAAGAATGGAAAGCACGCATTTCTGGAACGCCGAGGACACACCGGGAGCGAGACGAGAGAGAGAAAGAGAGATATATAAGAGAGGGGTGGGGGAGAGTCCACCGCAAGCGAATGCTACGCGGCTATAATGACTCCCACCTTTTCTTCTCTCTTTGGAGAACGGGGAAGAAGAGGGTGGGTCCTCGAGAACCCGCGGTTTCCATCCGGACGGACGTGTTTTCACCGGCGAGTACCTGCATCGCGAGAATTTCCTTCTCTTTGAAGACTGTTACATGGTATTTACTTGCTCCCCAAGCTGGAAACAATCGCACTGTTCTACGACCCGGCGCGGTTAAGAGAATGTTATTTGGAAATTGTTGGAGCGAGCCTGACCCGAATACGGAATTACGAGGAACGCCTGCGTCAGCCGGTCGTTGGATATTTTTGGAAATTATCGGGTAATTTCGACACTTGATGGAACTCGCTGCTCGATGGGCTGGAATGATTATTCGCTTGATTGTAGTGTCCATGTTCTTGTATCGGTGCTTTGATTGCTGTACGCTGCAGAATTTGCTTGGCAGTAGTCACGATTGCTTAAGCGCCTCGTTTGTTCAATCTGCCAACTTTATTTCGGCCTTAATGCTAAAATATTAGGTGTGCAAATAAGTTCTTTCCCCTTTTTTTTTCAAATTCAAGATTTTATTACATTTTATGTAATCATTGTAATAATGTAATAATGTCTGGTGAATCCCAATCTGTCTGCCAATTCTTCTTGGTCGTCTTGGTTCTTCTTCCGGGTCGGATTTTCGTTGAGCAATTCATCTAACTGACCGTCATCAAACTTTCACGGTGCACCTGAACGATCGTCGTCTTTCAAATATTTTCCAGCTTTAAATCTTTGGTACCAGTTTCTACATGTTCTGTAAGATACAGCGTTCTCACCCAGTGTCGAACAAACCATTTCAGTAGCTTCAACAGTTGATTTCCTAAGCTGTTGACTTCTTGCACGCCATATTGTTTGAAATTGTTGCATGGGACTTCAAACTCCTAGAGCGCTCATCACGACTCTTCTTAAAACTAAAAGAACGCTCTTTCAGATGGCACCAAAACCGGGAAGTGATTCGAATTCAGTCAGAAGTTATAATCATAGAAAAAAGGGCAAGGAACTTATTTGCACACCTAATAATAGTACAAGACTGTTACGATGGAACGATAAGTCAAATTTATGAAGTAATTTCGCAGCTTCTTCGTAGCTTCTGCTCTTCAAAATGATATATTCAATTACGAAACTTTAAATTTAGCGTTCCAAGCATAAACAAAGGTGTCGGCTACACTGACAAATATGTATTTTGCATTGAAGTATTTATTTGATTCGATAAAAATTGCTCCATGGAACTCCGTGGAAACAGTTATGTAGAAAGTGCAGTGCGAGTAACTGAAGGTTAAGGCGAGCTGAATGAATTTATTATAATTTAAGCTGAGATCATTTGTGCGAGAGTGAGAAATATACAACAACTTGTCGAAATGTGCTTCGTAATTGAGAAACGAAATTAATCTATTACATATGTAGTTTGTTTAGAAAACCGTTGTTTGCTTATCCGTGGTATCGTTCAATTTTCTGGCCCGAGTGATCCTCACTTACCCTTCAACTGCGGGTACTTTTAGCACAGCCTATCGCTCTAATTTTAAATAATATTACTGAAGTGATATTCTATTTTAAATGATTTATTTTATTCTATTTATTTTATCTTTATTTCAGTGTTATAAAAAATGTATAAGCTGCAGAGCCGCTAGTTGATATCAGCAAAAATTAACATGTTGTTTATATACCACACCCTCCTCTGGCTATAATAAAAATAAAATAAAATAATTATAGTATGTGGTTTATAAATCACACTCGCAGTTAAAGAGTCAACGACTTCCCTTCAAACTATAAATTTCTCGCTTCTGAATAAACTGCGTTGATTCGTTTCTATAAAGCGCGATTAATGTAGTTGATAATCTAATACCATTTATTCAGAATCAGTGGAAAATGTGGCTTTAAACTAGTTGTATTTGAAAATCCGACGCAGGATCATTCCGCTGAATTATTCCGCGATGAATACACGGAAACATCGCACACGCCGGTGCTGGCGTTCGACCCCGGAAATTGTTGACCGAGAAATTCGATTTAATAGTTAATAAACGCAGACACGGTTAAGTTGCAGTTTGTCACGGGAACAGTCGCTGTCGATTGCATCGTTTCGGCTCGTTAATCTCCTTCGCGTTGGCTCGACGCGAATCGTCGAAATTTTCGTTTGTTTGAAATTCAGCCCCGCGGCCTTCTCTACATGTTCATAAACTGCGGGGCTTAATTAATATTCGGATCGGACCAGGCCTGAATCGAATCACCGTTTTACATGGTGCATCGATTAAACTCGATTATCGGACATCGTCCGCGGTATTTCCACTGGCGACTACGTTGAATTATTAAAACTGCTGGCAGGATTTCAAGATACTCGTTCGATCGAGCATCTTCGGCTCGTTTTTTGCATCGGCTGCTTATCGGGAGTTCATTCTACGATGGAACTTCTACGGAAGATCGGTAGATTAAATTTATTCCGATATAGTTACATGTGCGCCATTGATATGGCAGATATAGCGAATTTAATATTGGCACAGCAGTTCTATCGAAAGCTCGCTTTTTTAACACAGATATCCGGGCGTCATTTATATCTGGTATCTGTAAAGTAATTTAATATCAGTGATTTATGCGCATCGCGGTCAGTTCGCGGATATCGGTTCTTCATTAATTCAGTTTCAAATTAGTCTCGACCTGATTTAGAATTAGATTTAAAAGTCGCGCCATTAAAGCACGATAAATTACCTTCGTTAATACCACCGTTCTATTGCATTCGTAAAGATTAATCGGTCTGCATTGCTGTTTTCGTTTAATGGTGATTATGCAATGGAGAAGGTTATTTTCAATTTTGTACCCAATGTATTCTGTTTACAACTTTCAAGTTTCTTGATTGTATGTATTACGGTAAAAATAAGACATTATGGTCAATTACAAGATTGTTACCTTGATTTTGTAGTTCTTTTTTACCATCAAGGATTAGTAAGTTAATTAATCACCACATTTTCACCAATTATCACATAAAAGTTATTTTTCCAGACATATAAATGGAATGCACGACAGTCGCGTTGGTTGACGTTGAAATAAACTGAATTTAAAAGTAAAATTATACATCTAAATTAAAATTGAACATAGGATATTAACGCTAAATGAACCGAGCTATAAAAGCAACAGACACGTGGTTGCCTTATAAAAATGACAAGAATTAATTTATTTAGACTTTGCACGGTTCTTATTATAATATGTGCTGTAATAAAAATATTTATTGAGTCATTTCGAATGAAAGCATCTTCAGAATTTCATGAATTGTGAAATCAAAAAATCTGGAACCGGTCATCTGACCGGTCGTGGTACGTTTAGTGTTAACGATTAGCTTTGTACCTCAAAGTTTTATACATATGTATAATAGACCTACATATATGTAGACTGTAACAGCAGTGAAACGTTTCATAAGAGTCGCATTCTAAAATTGGACGTTTCATATGCAAGAACCTAACATAAGCAACGCACTCGAATCAACTCGGAAGGTGAAGTTACGGCGAATTTAAAAAACGTAACAATCACAGACACGAAGGCGTAAAAATTTTGATATTTCTATATTCTCTGGTGACAAAAAAATATTTTTTGCATTCTTCACACCCCTGGCAATATCTTTGTCCTCCACAATAAATTTTTTCTTATTTTCACGTCATACTTTTCGCTTCGATCGATTCTGTGGAGGATCGTTCTGTATAAGAACAGAAAATTACAGTTTCAGTTCGCACCCTACGCGTTCAATTACTGTTTTCTTAGTTTTCTTGCCGAGTCGTGCCGTTGCCTCTCAACGAACGCGTTAATTACGTTAACACGCCACGGGGATCGTTGGTACAGCGCCACGTGACTACTGTATAGTCGCTACAGTCCGCGGAACCATGGTCTGCGTTAGGTGTCTATGGTCGTCTCGTTCCTCCGCCATGGTTTTTCCGTTTCCTCGCGTCTCGCCGACCCTTTGTTCGACTTCCGCGCACTCGTCTGGGAACAGTCTCGGAAACGGCGGAATGTAAACCAACGCCACTCGTTGTCTTTCATCCCCCTGAATATACTCGCACCCTCCGCTACCCTGAAACGCGAGATACCCGCGACTCTGCCTCGCGAAAACTACGTTTTCTATTGTTGAAATGTCACCTAAATTAATGATTTTTCGACGTAAACGGGTTAATCATTTTCTGTAGGGGAACAATGAACTATTAGGTCGTTCGGAAAGTCATTTAATTTTCTGAAGGGAAAATAAAAGACAATCTTTCACAATTTAGAATAAGTTTTATAACATTTCGATCATATTTGCGATTTTTCAGGCAAGATAGACTTCATGCTCGTAGAATTTTTGTTTCTTATTAGCAAAAAATTGAGTTATACGATGTTTTACGACTTCATTTGAAATGAAATTTGCACCGTATAAAAAATGTCGAAAAAAGTGGAAACGATGGTAATCCGATGGTTTATCCTCTCCTTAAACAGCACACAATTTTTTCTTTCGTGCACTTTCGAGTGAATACCTCGAGTTTATAATTCTCTATGCATTTATGGCTTTCAAAAATTTAGTACGATTTCTATCTATTTCGGATGTACAAAAACTACTATCACTGAAAATAAGATTTTACATGATACCACGTTCTGAAAATTAGCCTACAAAAATTGAAAATTGCATAAACATCCGCAGTCTAGTAATCACAAATGGAAGCAATGCCATTTCTGCACGAGAAACGAAATTACTTTGCGAACGACCTAATATAAGGCGTATCCGAAACTACAGTAGGACCTCGATTAACCGCATCCCGATTATGAACAAATGTGCGTTTAAATATGATTATATTATGAAGGGAAATAAATTTTCAAAAATAAAAAATTTATTGTGGAATATAATGTACATTTCAATTATGTCCCTCGGGTCTCAATCATCCATCGGGCCTTAATTCATCCGCGCTGTTTGTCTCCCGATCAAGCCGATTAAACAAGGTCTAATTGTATATGGTTCTACAATTAAAATATAAATGTAAAATCATCCCGTTTTATATATAAGAGACACATAAATAATGATGTTCTGGACAAATGTTGTAATTGATTTAATTTTGCTCATCTCGCTGTGTACATTCGATCAAAAAGCCTGGCCGACGCTGAAGGACAACCATGAAGAAGACTCCATCACGTTCGTAGTCTTACAGCCTCGTATTCCACGAATTTCAGAGAAGACGAGGGGAGGTCGCGATGGAAGGGTTTAAGGAAACAAGGAACGGGCGGCAGCTCTAAGGAGGCGAGTGTTTTTCAACAGCATCTACGACAAACTCTTTTGTCGTGATTGCGGTTGTTTGCGGTCGCCTCCTGCAACCCTGCGACACCGGCAGCGAGCTACTCCACGAGCGGTGTGCTCGACGGTAATGCATAGCTTCCCGAGGGTGAGGTCTGGAAGCCATGAAAGGACCCACCCCCTGGATCTCAGACAGTCTCGAAAGTCTCCTCCTCAGGAGGATCACAGAGTGCAGTTTCCCGGGGAAACACACGGGACTCGGATGCGTTGATCCCTCCTCCGACTCGGTTACTTGAGAAACCGCGAAATATTTCATCTATTCCTCCTCGGGGAGAAAGCTCCCTTCGAGGACAAGAAATTTCCGCCGCCCCCACCCCCATGGGAGCCTCGAGACGCGATAAAGCGTCTCTCAGAAACGCCGATCAAGTTTTCTCGCCGCGAAACCGAACGACAGTCTTCTTGCTCCCCACGCACAGTGGGAGAAACGGCAATTCCAGCGACCAGCAATGCAAAAATTAAATGTCCTTAGAATAGGAAAGTGTTCGTTCCCTTAATTAATAGGATATGTATTAATTGTTAAAAAATACAAGATATAAGTAGCTTACCCCTCCATTCATTCGATCAATTTGAATTATTCGTCGCTAGAATTGACGTTTGGCTCACTGTGCCACGCAAAAAATAAAGAAACAGCTGAATTAGCTAGAGAAGAACCTGATTGGCTCACCAATCATATTGCCGGGAGATCGTGAACAAAAGATTCTTGAAATTTTTCTAGTCCG
This sequence comes from Lasioglossum baleicum, assembly GCF_051020765.1. Classification (NCBI taxonomy): domain Eukaryota; kingdom Metazoa; phylum Arthropoda; class Insecta; order Hymenoptera; family Halictidae; genus Lasioglossum; species Lasioglossum baleicum. The sequence goes on from NC_134929.1 coordinate 9,679,277, forward strand.
TGTAATCAAATTCGCCGGCACTTCAACTCACGTTGCTTGCTGAACGGGGCCAACTCAATTTAAACTGGATTTTAATTCCTCCGACTGGCAGACCCGATGGCTCGCGAACTAATTATCCGATCCGAGTCGAATCTGTCAAGCAGACGGAAACGTCCCTTTAGCATAGCATTTTCCAAATTCAAATTTCCCAGTCAATGGAACCAGTCTTTTCTCTCTTGCGTGTTTTAACCCCTAGCAGTGTAAGGGTGACTCAGAGCTACCACTAAAAATTGCTGTACCATTATTCACGATATTAAATATGCGTCTTCTATCGATCGTATTTGCTGATAATAATATTTCTGTTTTTTCAAAATTACTATAACATATTTAATTTACAAACGCGATTCAAATAAATCTTGGAAAAAGATCCAAACTAGGATCGAAATGTTGATTTTGTTCGACAATCAGCAAAGTTGCTTTATAATTCGTAATAAACGATCGAACCGTTACGCCGAAAACATTTAAAAATTTATTATTCACAATATTGTTTGCATTATTGAATATATCGGTATGTAATCAATTACTACGCATTTAGGTATTTTGTATGAGGTATTTGATATCAATTGTATATCCATAAAATGAAAAAATCGTATAAAATGGAATTATTGTAGGTCGGAAGAAATGTTTAATTTTCGAGTTAAAATCGCTCCGAGTGAAAAGGGTTAAAGTTCCGTCAACTTCTTCATTTTCAACGACGGTCTATCATGCCGTCCGTATCAATGATTTCGTTTCCCTTCAGAACTCTCTTAGCTAAAATCGAATTTCTTCGACATCCTGCTGTTTTCATTATTTTCATAATTTGACATTTAGTAGATTCCTTTTTCCGGGATTGCAAGGGTACAGGATTCGCGTTCTCAATTCTCGATAATACAAAAATGGGGTTTTTCAGTAGCCAAAAACGCTAGATAAAATGTAGCTTCATAGCTACATGCTGCCAAATAATGCAAATTACGCCTCGTAAACGAAAAAAATAGGACTTTAGAGAGCGGTAGTGCCCTAGATCGATCTTTTACCCAGCGTTTTTGACTACTGAAAACCCCCATTTTTGTATTATCGAGAAATGAGAACGCGAATCCCGCACCCTTGCAATCCAGTTCCACATTTTCCTTGCTATATTTTCGAATGCAACATACAAATATTTACATAAATCACTATACATTCTCGAAGCATAGACGTATAAACCAGCAAAGTTTGAGAACGATCCATTCAAAAGTTCATTTTTCGATCATCAAAGTTTGCGGGATATTTTGGCCGGTAAATTGCGCCGACTTCTCAAAACCGTCTGCTCTAACGGGGCCAATTTAATTTAAATCGTGCTCTAATTGATTGCATTGGAACGGATTTCATCTTTTAATCATTACAGTCTACGTACTCGTCCCCACAGGCTACCTCTCGATGGAATCAAACATCGGATTACATTAAATTCTGTAAGTGGTACCGTCGAGCAACGTCATTCCGCGATTTCCATACGGGAGCCGGTATCTATAATACAAATGTTTCCACGACACAGATTCGCTCGCGGAAATTGAATTATGCCGATAGCAAAGAGAGTATTCGCCATGGGAATTCGGTTTTTCCAACCTCAAAGGGAAGCAGGGACGAGAAATCTGAGGATGATGGACGTTCGCGAGATGAGAAACATCAAGGCAAAAATTTCTGGTTACCCAAGTTACAGAGCGGCCCTCAATTTTTTGATAATAAAAATGAAATGGCCGAGCATTGGCTGTCATTTTCCCTTGAGGAAACGTTATGACTTTCCGAACGACCTATAAAAATTGTCCGTCGTCCGAGGGGTCAAGAAAAAATGAAATAAATCACACTGTAAGCTTCCATCGTATGTGTCCTCAAGAGAATTGAATTATGAAGTCTGGGTAATCAGCACAGTGGGTTCGTTGGTACAACAGACATGCACCGAGGATTTCTGAAACGCGATGGGGGTTGTAAAACGGTGAGAATTGGGTCGCACAACGGCGCGATAAAAGTTAGAGGACGCAGCCAGCCCCTGGGCCGGTCCTCTAATTACTAGAAATTAAGTTAACGAGCAAAGGATGTCGACGTGAGAGCCACCGTCCGCGGGACGTCTTCCGAGCCGCCTTTGTCATTTCTGCACCACTTGTCAAGCGCTTTGTAGACCGCGCGGCTATGATTTCAATGGCATTAGCAAACACGGTTTAACCTTTCACCTAATCTCCGAGTCCGTCGGAGGAGTGGGTCGTTAAGTGGACTCCGTTCTGGAAAATCGATGGAGAAACACGCTCCGATTGTACGTCGTGTCTCGTGACCGATGCTGGCGAGAAGAAACAGCCGGTCTCGCGTGGAGAAATGAACAAGCGACTTTGTACAAAATGTGTTGAGCTGGGTAGTTCATAAAGGATAATGTTATAGATGTTTCCTGGCGACCTCTGAACTTTCTCTTAGCAGCACTACATGTTGCGAGTATGTAGTTTGTGTTTAAAGACTGAACGCGATTATTCGAGAGCTTTATATATTTCACGAAGCTTTCTCGTCTGGACTGATTTTGTTATGGAACATCTACAAACATATTTCTCACATTTCCCTGATTAAAACGAGATCGAACACGGTACAATTCGAAGAAGATCTAGTAGAACCTCGATCATCCGAACTCTCACGTGTTTCGTTGTACAAATCAATAAATATTTAATCTAACCCTGCAGCTAACTTTAGAGAAATGTTCTATGCACGCTCTACTTAAAAAATTCGTGTTTTTCGTAATTGCAGTGTGTATCCCCCTTAAAAGGGGATCAGGGAGGGAGTGGGGCACCAATTGTAGGCGTGCCGACGTTCTAGTGCACCGAAACGAGTCGGAGTCGGATCGACATGGTCCGGGGGGTGGCCCGTTTAATATTAATCGACGAAACACGCGTTAACGTAGGGGTTGCAGCCCCGTCGGGTTTCGAGGGTGACCCGTCGGCCTAAGTGGTCTCGTTCAGGACCATTGGCTGCATCGGTTTCCCGTGCCTACGACACCTCACTCGTGCTGACACTTCACCGGATGGTGAACGAGTAGGAGGAAAAGGGGGGAAGGAAGCAGAGGGATGAAGTACCCCATTCCACACCCTCCTTTCGATAAGCTCTCGAGATGGAAATCGATCGAGCCGACTCTCCCAGCCGGTCGAGGCCCGTCTCCTAACGTCGATTAAACCGGCCGACGATTTATTCGATTCGGGTCCCACTAATTAATGCAACCCGTTAACCCGTTTACCGACCCTGCGGAATATTCGAGGGTTCCGCACCACTCTCTCGCCCCCCCCCCCCCCCCCGCCTCTTTCTCACTATGCGTGCGAGCGCACAGTGTGTCGAGTATAAGGGGCAAAGTTACCAGTTACCGGATATTTGGCGACGATTTGCAAATTTTTTATTAATTTGAAGGCATTCTGTAATTTATTTTGCATTATTTCTGATAAACGATTGATTATCTACTTCTTTTCTGTATCGTCAAATTTTTCTGCACGATTTTGACAAAAAAACAAGTAGTTTTGGTCGCAGTACAATAACATGATTATTTTATTATCGTCTGGTGTATCACCGTTCCTTAGCATTTTCTAACGAAAGTTGCGTTGTCTCCGAGAATAAGGTTTTGTAACTAATGTTTTCTGTGAATATCTTAAACGAAAATGGTTGTAATACTTTTGATTTATACGCGAAGGGGAAACATCAGTTTTATTTTGGAAATAAAGTAACACTAGGTTCTTCATGTTATTTTTATTAATTTCTAAAGAGTTTGTTTTGTGTCCAATAACTGGTTAGGGCACGGTAACTGGTACCTTTACCCTACGTAGAGAAGAAGCTCACGTGATCACACATGAATGAAGGAAAACAAAAGGTATGCGAAACACAAACCCAACAAGCAACAAACACGATTCGGCCGACCAAAACGAAGCACCCGAGTTAACCGCAACAAGTACGACTTGCTGTTTAGCAGAACCTGAGAACATAGTCATTTTCTATTCCCGCGGCATCGACCGGGCCCCAGCTTTCTATAGGGTGTCTTTCCTAACTGTAAACTCAAGTTATTGTCCTCTATACCGTCCCAACTGTGCAGAATAAAAGGTATGAGGTGTAATAACAGTTTCCTGAACTCCTAAAACTGTGTCATCTTATTTATAATCTTTAATTACTCGCACCCCACTTTCCACGTAACTGCTACATACATGGAACTTTACGTAACTGCTACATGAAACTTTACGTCACTCCAACATAAATAAATATTTTTCCAATGAAATATCGAGTTTTACGCAAAATAAATATTTGCGCTAGTGCATTCGTCACCTATGTTTACGCTTGAAACACTAAATTTAAAGTTATTTTTATATTTTTATAGTTTATGTATATTTGTAAATAATGTGTATATGTATGATACACATTAATACTCGTAATACATATATTTGTCGCTGATTTTATTTGTGTACTGTTAACACGATTTTTAAGACATTTCCTTTGATCTATAAAACAAAATGTTTCCGAATGTCAATACATAACAATTTAAGAGAAAAATTTTTATACAAAAAACGGGGATTACCTCGATTTTTAAAATGTTACTACATATCTCTGACTTCATAATATTATAGTTGGCGTCGAGAAGAATTCAACGACGTAGCAGACTATAACCTTTAACTTTGCCAAAATACTTTTCGCCACAAAAAGCGGGTGTCCAGACCATAGTGGCGACGGTTTCGAAGGATAGACTATTGTGGAAGATTTTCGCACTCCGTCCAGTGAAAGCTGACACCTAGGGATGGGATCAAGTTCAATATTTACTCACGAATCCGAGTCAATTTCAATAACAAAGTTTCATTTCATGGATTTCGATTACTACTTAAAAACAATAATGTTTCAATGATTATATTCGAAAAGTATTCATTTTATGCAAACTGATATCGAACCACGGAATGAGTACTTACAAGTTTCGAGAAGATACTTATAAGTAGGGTTGCCAGAAATGTTTTATCCAAATACAAAAGAAATAGTGATAACTGCAATTATGTATATATGAGATAGGCTCAAAATATAGGAGTTCAAGTAAAAGAGGTACACAGCACATTTTAAACTTTTTTATTCAAACAAAGATTTTTGAAAATTCCTATAGGTACGTGAAGATCAAGTTCAAATATAGAAGATCTGGCAACCCTACTTATAAGTACTTCGATGTTGAAAGGAATCGAATCTTCCACAAGTAGCACTCGAATCTTCGAAATCAGAACTGCATAGTAGGTTTTAAGCACTTTCTTTATTAAATTCGTAACTATTTAAGAATAATATTTCCGATAGATTATGAAATTATAGTTACACATGTTGAATTAAATTATGCATTAGAGGACAACATAATTGATTTTAAAGGTAAAGAAAATAATGATTAGAAAAATCAGAGCATTTCCGGTACGATATTCATAAAACTTTCGAATCTGTTCGACCAAGATTCGAATATACTTGCCATTACTTGCAAGTATTAATTCCGTTTACAAAAGTACTTGTAAAAGGTTCGAAACTGTCTAGCATAAGTTCGAGTATACTTAGGAGTACTATTTCTATTTTTCGAAGTACGAGAGTTCGAATTCAATCAAAGTTCGAACCTGTTTGCTTGATCCCATCCCTACTGACACCCCATAGACCGCGAAATATCCCGCCGACATCGGAATCCGTAGCGGTTCGCTCGCAATGACCCGTTTCGTCTCGAAGTCCGTTGCCAAATCGCCACGGTTGCGGAAATCGCGACAGATCCCGGGTGAATGAAGCTGGAAAACGCGGAGGGAAGTGAACGTGGGTCACAGTGGGCGGGGATGCAGTGACTGCAGTCCGCTCAGAGCGTCGAGGAAAATTAGGTTAGTGGGCCGGAACGGTGTGTGGTCTACACGCCTCTGTCCGTCTGTGTAACGCGGATATACGTGTCCTGGATGTACGTGTGTATGTAGGATGTGTATGCTCGTGTATGTTCGAGGTCCGCGGATGCACACCTTTTCGACGTCGCCGCATAAAACACCACTGCAGCATCAAACATCACACTTTGGACTGTGATTGGGTGAGAGGTCAGTGACTCTCTGTACGGCTGCGTCGTCTGCTGCACCTGGCTGCACCCTGGAGCCCTGCATGCAGCTCTCGAGGTCCTCTTCCGTCAGCGAAAGTGGTTGTTCTTCGACGATCAAACTGACCCGATAACGACCCTCTTTGATCCCCGAGGATATATCTTACGTGTAACGCGACGCTAACAGGTTGTGTGCACCAGGCTCTGTCAGGCTGTCGGCTGCTCCCGACCCCGATCTACCCCGCAGATCGGTGAACACGCTCTTTGATCCTCGAGGTTCGGCGAACTCTTCACGAAACACGACTTCAGCCTTAGGTTTCGGGCCTATCAAGACGTTAGCTGTCAATGTCACCGACTCGCATCTCGCCGACACTTCGAAATCGGAGACTCTGCTCACTGATGACTAGACTCCGGATCTTTATGCATTTACGGTTTGCAAAATTTTTCGAAAAATGCTGGAGTACCAAATCCGGCAGAATTTAGAAAATTTGTCTGCAAAAATTGAAAATCGCATAAACATCCGCAGTCTTCTGGTGACAAAACCGTTCAACTCGAACTATAGCACTAGACACACGTTTTCAACAGGTTCTCAGACGTTCCCGGCGCGAGCCTCTGACGGACGGTGACGTAATCTTGTTCCAACACGAGGTTTCTGGTGCCAATTATTTAATTGCTTCCAGGTTGCCGCAGGCCCCTTTTTGGTAGACGATCGCGGGACTCGGAACCACTGCACTTTGTCCCGAGTTCACGAACCCGTCCGAGAATCTGCACTCTTCGGCAACACTTCCGGTTCGGCGAGAACTGTGATTATTCGCGGCGCGGCCTGGGGGTCCGTTTCTTCCGAGAAACTATTGTAAAGCTCTCCCCACCTAACTGCTGCGACTTTGGAGAATCGATGCTCTGCTGGAGGATCAGCCGACGCGGTATTTCCGTGACGCGCGGGAAATCGAATTTCCTTCCGAGTCGCCGGTTCTGCGGGGGAGGAAAAGATTAATCGGCGGGGTTCGATCGAAAGCACGCGTCCACGAGTCCTCGAGATCCCCCTCTTCCCCGATATTCCGTTTACCCGCCGTGTAAACAATGGCTTATCGACGGGTCGCAGCGGCGGCCATCGCTCGATAAGCGCCGCGAATCTATCGGAAACGGCTCGCCGAGAGAGAGTAGGCCGAGCCTTCCGATAACCAATTATCGCCGGGCCCGCTTAATTGTCGGATTAAACGGCGACGATCGCGGCCGATCCCCCGAGGATGCTGCCCGAGTCTCGGCAAGAGGATTGCGCCAGATGCTTCCGAACGAATGCGCGGGAGGAGGGTGCACAGCTGATGAAACGTTCGGGAACACGCTTAGGATACGTTGCCGAGGCAAAAAGGAGACACTAATGTCTTTCGTAATAGCTGTTTCTTCAACCCTTTGCGGTTCGAACTGTTTTCTGTGTTTTATTTCAGACCTTGAAGACGTTCAGGAGTTTTTCATGGTCACCTTGATCTTTTTTAATGGGGTGCTACAGGTTTTGCACGTCAAATACACCGTTTTGCAAATCAATTTCAACCATTCACAGATAAAGTATTTTTAATCCTTTCGGTAATGGCGTCCTCATATAAGAACATAAAAAAAAATCATAATGTAATTCAAAGAACTGCTTAGCAAAGCCATGACTTTTTTCCAGGAATAAATAATTCGTGACCGAAACGGTTAAGTTTTTGTAAAAGAAATCAAATCATGTGTAAATTAATTGCTAAGTAATTGAGAATTTTATTTATTGTACAGATGTACATGATATAGTTATTTAAAAGTAATTACTAGACTGCGGATCCTTATGCAAAATAAAAAATATTCGCATTGATTGCAGGACACAGGAGCGCAATAAAAATTGTGTTCTTCTTTTAATCATCCTACTGAGCTGAAAATAATACATTGATGTCCTTAAATATTTTTAACATGTCCACTGCTTTAAATTGTACGTGGCCATTTTTGTCATAAATGCATAAAATCCGCAGAGTCCAGTAATTACAAATTCAATTGACTTTGTAATGTATGAGAACCGTGTGTAGTGTATGTATATTCATCGTAGGCATTTTCTGATTAATAAATTTGAAAAGTGAAAGCACATACGTGTTTATTTAATCTAAGTAAACAAATAATTAATTTTAAATACTCTTAATGTCTTCTTAATCAATTAAATATTGATTTGCAGAAGGGTGAAATTGAGTTGCATAAAGTTGAATTTGACTTGCAAAAGGATGAATTTGCAGTGCAAAAACTATACATAAACAGCGAGGGTAACGAAGAGCATTGTAAAAGTTCCAAAGTCGTGTTAGTTTGGCTGCGCCGATGGATCGGCGCTATTAAGGATTTAAGGAGAGAAAGACGCTGATGACTCGAGAAAAACGATTCAGGAAAGAAAAGCGCTGATATTTTGAGAATGACAGCTCAAGAGGAAGAGTCTGATGGCTCTTTAAACTTTAAAGGATCTGAGAATGAGGAGAACGCTGATGGCTCGGAAAAGCTGTTCAGAAAAAGGAGGGCACTAATGGCTCCGGAAAATCGTCTGAAGGTGAAGAAGGCGCAGATGTTTCGCGAAAACGATCGAACAAGAAGCATTCTCCTACAATCTGCATAAACCTGCTGGAAAGATAACTCGCGGAAGACGTACCTGAGAAATAGGAACATCCTGATTTTTCTTATAATGACTGCTGAGTAAGGCTCTTCCTAAAATGAATGGGAGAATATGAAGAAAATCAACTGAACGCAGCTGGAGAAAGAAAGCTGCCACGATGGCATATTTTTTCGGAAATTCTAGCTTTTCTGGAGAGAATAAAGATAGTTCTAGAAAAATAGATGAAAAATGAAGAATGCCAACGCACACGAAGATTTTGGTCTTCCGTGCAGCGTCCAAGAAACAAGATTTTGATCGTCGTAAAAGAAAACTGCGGAAAATCGACTGTGGAACGTGAGAAAAAGGAGAATTTGCCAAGAGAGCAGATTCCACGGAAAATTCTGATCTTCCCTCGAGAACTCCAGATAGAAGATTTCGGTCTTCCAAACAATGGCGGCAGAGAGGAAAGTTTCCCGTTCCGCGACAGGAACGACTTTGAAAGGCAAAGAGGTCCCGCCGAAGCCGTCGAGGGAGTGGAAGACACTAATGCTCGTGGAGAAGCGACCGAGAAAAAGAAGACATCAATGTTTCCGGGGAAATTTATCGAATCAGCTTGCTTCCTCTTTAACCTTCGACGGGGTTCGTGAACCCGTGACACGGCCGGTTGTCGGTTTAGCGTTTTACAGTGCTTCACACCGCCGCCTGGGAATTCATTTTGCAAATTGAAACCTTGCCGCACGCGGCTGCGTCGACTGACCGCGATTCGCGTGATGAATAAATCGTGGGCTGTTGCGGGGCTTCGATTATCGGCGAAACTGCTGTTCGAGTGTTTTGAAGTGCGGTGTGACGCGTGGTGATTCGAATCGATTTAATAAGTCAACGTCCAATGGAAATTCGTTTAGGAGCAGTTCCTGACACCGGGGTATCTTCAACATTTCAAATCGTGTCAACTGTAGAGGAACAGAAACGAACGATAATCTCGTTTCCTCAGATTCCTGTTGTAAAAGTCGTTCTGCCCTAAATACTGTTTAATTAATTTTGCGAGCCTCTCTGATTCCAAAGAAGTGTTTCAAACAGCTTCAGGGTTCAATTGATTCCTCGTTCAAATTGTGCGAGTGCAACACATGTTGCTCGATCGCATGAAGATCAGTGAAATAAGCAGCAGGAAGGAGTTCTCGGCTGAAGCATCAAGAGAGCTCCGTAGAACACAGATGTCTTTGATTTGCCAGTGGAGAACGAACGTCCGCGGACAGGAAACGGAATGGAATTCCCGAAATTGGAAAGGAAGACGCGTTCACGGGAGTGTGAAACGACGGAGGAAAGGGGTGGCCGATAAGGGGTATCATTTAGCGTGCCGGCAGCGGAGGGGCAAATGATTTTGGAGCGTTTCCAAGTGACGTCGATAAGACGTCGCTCGAATATATCGGGCCGGAAGTTTAAATGGGCTTCGCGAGACGCACGGAGCGTCACCGATCTTCGATCCGTTCCCGATACCGCGTCGAATTCAATCGCGACGTGTCCTTTATGCGACCGGTTCGCAGAAACGTTGAGGAAGGATGCAAGAAGAAGAAGAAGAGTATCTCTTCACGGTCGAACAGGCTCGTTCGCGAAACTTTTTCGCGAGATCGCTGCTGCCCCCGGAATTTTTCGTTGCTCGTCCGGTTCCTAGGTGATGAAAATACCGCCTGGCAGAGAGTGTCGATTCGATTATCGATGGGACATTACGGGCGCAAAGTGGATTCGAGGAACAGAGACTTTCGCACTGTCGTCGTCGCGAAACGACGCGACGCCTCGCGCATCAATTCCGTTTAGTATGTTGCCCGGCCTGGGGAAGGTCAATACACTATATACCCTCGGCTACGTGTATAATATCAAAGCGGAACACTCGCCCGCTCAATGGAGCTGACACAAAGAATGCTTTTTAGTCGTTGGACCAGATCGGGACAGATTGCGCCGGTTTCTCTTTGGGAAAACTTTCTTCTTCTGCTTCCGAGTCCAGAGAGAATCAATTTTTATTTCTGTCTGCCGTTAATATATGTGCCCTACTTCGATTTGAGCCCTGTTTTGGCCTTTCACGATGGGAAACAAAATGGTACCACGAATGAAGAACACAGTTGCTCGTGTTTCCAAATTCTTCAGGATTTTGTGAAACATTCTGGACTACGTATAGATTTAGTAATGAACAGTCTGCGGATCTTTATTCAAAATAAGAATTGTCTGCATCGATTGCAAGAAGTAGAAACTAAATTGAATGTTGCTTCTGCCCTTAATAATTTTAATACAGGAGAAATCGTATATCGACATCTTCAATTTTTTAAATTGTCTGTAAACGCATCAAGATCAGCAGTGTAGTAATTCATTGTTAAGCAATCGGATGAATAAGAATTATTTTCCATTTACTGGGAATCCCTCCAGGCAAAAATCAGTGGACGAAGAGACTCCTGTTTCTTGCGATTGATTGTTACTTGGTACAACTTGTTCGGCAGGAACAGATACAGCAAAATGTTTATCTGGTGCTATAGAAACTTCGGAGCAGCTCAGCTGTCCGAAGCATCCCCAAAGTTTACAAGGCTTTTACCAGGCATTCACAGCGATTCGGCAAGTGATCGACCTCACGATTAAGAACTAAATAGCGGTAAGTTTAAAATGCGAGTTTAGGAAAGTTTAAAGTGCAGCAGCCTTAGTTAGGGAACAGCTAATAATAGTTGACGTTAAATAAGGACAGGTTACTTAACTCTTTCAGAACTTGGAAAGTCGATTAGCGAAGCCTGTTAATTTCATTATTATTCTTTTCAAATGAGAAAGTTACTTATTCGGTGTGAATGATATCGACATCCTTCTATCGATTTTGGTATGCATGCACTTGTGGAGGCACTGTGATGTACATCGTCGTCCTCAAGTATTAAAACATCTAGGGTGTTGTTAGGGAAAGCTGATGTTCGATCGATAATACCGGCTCGAACTGTCTTCGTTGTTCGAGAAATAAAAGGCACAAATTTTTATACATTTTACAATGTGCAAAAGCCTGGTACATTGAAATTTTCTATAATCCTCTAACACAAACTTACAGATTCATCTTCTCCAAAAATCTGAACGACCGAGAAGTTAGTTAATTTATTTTACTGCGGAAAATATTTGCGTCCGATAGAGTTTTGAATAGCTTCCCGGATATTGGCTGTAATCGCGGCGATTGTTATGATACAAATAACATAAAGAAATTGTAAAGCGGAGGGGTAGTCGTATCAAAGGAGAACGGATAACAATTACGCTGTGTCTCTATTCAACGTTCTGCTCCATTAAATCGAGTTATTGAAAAAGGGGAAAGTAGCCGGATACTTTCTTCCAGCAATATACATAGATAATAAGAAAGCCTGTGGAAAGGTATTTATTTTTAACCCACCTAATCCAGCTAATAATTTTCGGAAAGATCCGAGGAAGAGGAGGATGCTAATGGCTCCCGAGAAGCTGTTGAGAAAAAGGAGGGCACTAATGGCTTCGGAAAATCGTCTGGAGGTGAAGAAGATGCTTTATGAAAACGATCGAACAAGAAGTGTGATCACATCCTGTGAGCTGCATAAAGCTGCTGATACCTAGGCTTAGGGAGACTACTTATCGCCATGATTGTTCCTCCATTAAAGAATGGACTATAGCTAATAATATTCTGACGGTGGTTTAAGGCTCGCTTCATCGCTCTCGATCATGCTAATGCTAATGGGTGGGAGTAGGTACGCATCGGAGGAAGTAGTACGTACACTGAGAAAAAAGAAGTAGTTACTTCAATAACACGCGTGTTATTGTCATTTTTTTACTTCGATGAATATCAATGTATTCTTTTCAATAGTATGAAATTTAGAAGCAACTCGTGATGTATTTGAATTGTCTATCATGAAATGATTGAAAATATTATTCGATTCGATACCGTACATTATTATTCGTAATATTTCTCTTTTTCCTTCAATCAGATATGTTGTTAAAAAAATTTGAGAAATGTATTGATTTATACTGGAATTGGTTTGAGGCCATATCTTATTCTTTTGAAAACATTGATGGTCAAGCTATTCGCTTATATGATTGGCGGTAATGAGTTTTGCTATTGAAATTCAGTAGTATTAAATATTAAAATAAGTTCATATGATATCGGCACTATTCAATAGTACATCTTATTGAATCAACATACATTTTTTTTGTTTCGACAGGATTTTTTTCTCAGTGTAGAAGAAGAATGTGTATCCGGGCCGAATAAAAACGTAGAAACAGGACTTTTGAGGGCGAATGCGGCCTGGATTGATCTTTTATCCATTCTTTCTATAGCTAATAATATTCTGAGGATGGTCGAGGCTCGCTTCATCGCTCTCGGTCATCCTAATGCTAATGGACAGGAGTAGGTGCGTATCGGACGAAGTAGTAAGTAAAAGAAGTAAAAGAAGAAGAAGAAGAAGAAGAATGGTTAGTGTATCCGGGCGGGGTACCCAGTGACCCCAGCTCCGCTGGTGTACGTGGGTCGCCGGGTCACGCGGATACCCGGGTCGACGCATGGCGCTCGGTCAAGGGACTCTTCCGGAAAACATTGCCGTGAAAAGCGGTATCGAGCGGCGGCCGAAAATGTTCGCGATTGGATCGCACGCGGATCGGGACGAGCGAAGCCGGATGACCCAATTTCCCTCTGAAAAGCGTCTTGGTATCCAGGAGCGGCTAGGCTGCCGCGGTTCTCTCCGCATCCTATCGCGTTCCCTCCCTCCAACTCCCACTACCGAGGAAACCCCATAGAGAACATCCAGTGATCGCACTCGTGGATCATCGAAACGAACTACACGACGAGGACACGTGAACGCGCGAATACGACGCAGAAAGAGGACATCATCAGCAGCAGTTGGTCCCTACGACGAAGTACCACCGGTTGTCCTTGATCGAACCCTTGGATGGCGAACGATCTTCACGATTCGGATAGCATGCCAAATCCATTCAAATTTTTGCGTATAAATTTATTTATCGGGTACGTTTCCCGTCCACTTAAACATCAACGTTAACCTCTACGTCTTGGAATCGATAGAAACAGCTAACCGTTTAAAAGCTAGAATATGAACGGTACGTTTGAAACCGTGGGTCAGAATGGACCCAACTCCCGCTGTCCGAGGGTTAAACACCTTGTAACCGGTAAAGGGGGTCGCAAATCAGCTCCTCGTTCTCGAAGCACTCTCGATTCCCAGTCGTGGGACTCCCCCACGAGGACGGCGACTCGAGGAAGGTTCGATCTCCACGGTCTGCTCGATCGAACGGAAACCGAAAACGGAACGCGATTAGGATACTTCCGGTCCCGGCGAATTCACCACCGACTGCACGAAAACGAAGGGAAAAGGGACTGTTTTTTCGGGTACTCCTTGCGAACGGGCGAGCGAGGCTACGCGGCGCATTGAGGTCCGCTGGTGACTGACTCTCTCCGGGCGTCGCGACGCCGACGCCACCTTTGCGCGTTCGCCTCCCTCCTAAACCCCCCTTCGACCGACCCCCTCGACAAACCTATGCCACCCTCTACCCCACTCATTCTCCTCCCATTCCTCCTCTTCCTTCTGCCGCTGTTCCAACCCCCGCAAACCCCTTTCCGTTCCCTTGCGGCTGCGAGCATCGTGGTTTATACCTGCCGAGACTGTGCACCCATCCACTGACATGCACCTGGTACGAGCCAGCCGAAGGTTGCTGACCGGGTGCCTACCCCTACCCAGAGACATTCGATATTCCTTCCAGAATCGGCTTGACGGGGGTGGGTGTCGGAATTAGTTCCGTGTTCCATCGCGGAGACAAGGCTCGTGAAATATGGGGGTTGCGGGATTTACCGGGTGTTTTGGTGGCTACGCGCTTGGCCCAACCCTCGGTCAGGCTAGGTTTCGAACTTTGGCAGGGTGCTAACTGGTTAGAAACGGTGCTGGCCTTTTTTTCAATTGTTGGCTCGCGGTTAAGTTAACCCTAGGAATACTGCGGGGCTCCTCGCACCGACACACAGTGGCGAATTCGGCCGAGTTCGTGGACAAGATTCGAGAAAACTTGTTTCTGAAGTTTGAAAAATTTGTTTAGCATGCTTTACTTATAAACTAATAGGGCTTATGCAGAGATATGCCTGTCGAAAGTTGAGGTTTCTGTAAGAATGGCTTTTCCAATCATATGTTAAATAGCTGTGCAATTAGTTATCACTAGACTGCGGATCTTTATGCATTTATGAGAAAAATCGGTACGTACATTTTAAAACGATAGACATATTAAAAAGATTTGAGGCCACCAGTGCATTAGTTTTATCTTAATAGGATAATGAAAAGAAGAAAACAATTTATGTTTGACTCGTGCGTCTTGCAATCAATGCATATACTTTTTATTTAGCATAAAGATCCGCAGTCTAGTTATCAGGTATGTGGGTCTGCCTGGAATTGTTAATATTACTTAATTATGGTTTATGTTAATATTTATCTGGAATTTATTACTCTATTTCATTTGTCACAGCGGTGACAACTAAAAATACGACATGCATCTAAATTCTATGTCTTTTGATTTATTTATATTCGGTATAAAAATCTTGGAAAATTTTCTTTCCTTCAATATGCAAAAACGATAAGTAGTATTTCCTAGTTTAGCCAGGCTTGTCGAGCTTTGAGTATGAAACATGGGTTACAGACTGCACGTGACAGTATCATGTTACAGTTCGAGATGAACAGGATGGGGAAAAGTTAGCGACCACGTGAATTTAAATGACCACATTTGATAGTCGATGGAATGTATGGCGGCCAGCAGTCAGGCGGTAAATCCTAGTTTGTTTGCCGTGCAAACAGACGGAATCTCTAGTGTGCGATCGCCGATCGTTCCAGCATTTCCTAGTTTGTCATATCGGGTGTTCCATTTATCTTGGACTTGCTACGATGTTAACGGTGAATCTACAGACCATGATCAAAGAATGTTAATCTCAATGCAGGATTAAATGAAGTATTATGTATATTATTACTAGGGATGGGGCCAAGTTCGATATGTACTCATGAATCAGAGTCAATTTCAATAACCAAGTTTCATTTCATGAGTTTCGATTACTACTTAAAAGCAATAATGTTTCAATGATTATATTTGAAAAGCATTCATTTTATACAAACTGATATCGAACCTCGGAATGAGTACTTACAAGTTTCGAAAAGATACTTCGAGGTTGAAAGGAATCGAATCTTTCACAAGTAGTACTCGAATCTTGGAAATTAGAACTGCATTGTAGGTTTGAAGCACTTTCTTGATTAAATTCGTAACTATTTAACACTTTACCTACAGGAATTTACTTTTACTTTAGCTACAGAAATTTTCTTTTGCATTGCAATCTTAAATTAAATTATTAAATGACGTTGTTGAGGGTGACTTGTTAGATCACAATGAAAATTGCTGTTGCTATTGAAGGTTCCATTAAGAAATTATGCGGTAATCACCGGTCGGTAATGTGTTAAGAATAATATTTCCGATAGATTATGAAATTATAGTTGTACATTTCGAATTAAATTATGCATTAGAGGACAACATAATTGATTTTAAAGGTAAAAAAAATAATGATTAGAAAAATCAGAGCATTTCCGGTACGATATTCATAAAAGTTTCGAATCTGTTCGACCAAGATTCGAATATTGTACTTGCAAGGTATATATAAAGGTTCGAAACTATTATAGGTACTATTTCTGTTTTTCGAAGTACTTATAGAGAGTCCGAATTCAATCAATCAAAGTTCGAACCTGTTTGCGAGTTATTTGATCCCATCCCTAATTATTACTAGACAATTAAATAATTAATTGTTCACTTTATACAATACCGCTTGCTTTAAGTAAACAAGTATTCATGATTTAATGACAGTAAGAACTTTCCGAAAGACTGTAACGAGTACAGAGGGTAGATAATTTTCATTGTTCAAAAGGAAACTTGTTAGACTGAGCTTCGCGTGAGTCAGCGTGACAAAAAAAAAGGTACCGAGGGACGAGAGGATTTGTTAAATTTATTTTGCCCTTGTTTTATGAAATTTCAAGGGATGCCAGTTGTCGACGAAGGGGGCTCGTGTGCACGGTCTCTCGTCCCTCCCTGGTGTCTGGGAAGATTTCGCTGTCTACTGCACAAGCTTTGTCGCAGTTAATTGCAGCTTTCCTAATTGAGAGTTTAATGACGCCGCGAGGTTATCCCTCTACCCCGCGGGATTCTTTGATGTCGCCCCTGTTGTTCGCTCTTTTCTTCTCCCTCGGACGTTTTCGCGATTCCACCCCCTAGGATATGGCGTTTTACACGGGGGCGCGTTCCACCGGGTTCCGCTTTCTCGGATCTTTCGAATCCGCTCTACCTGAAGAACACGATTCCATCAAGCTTGTTCGCTTGCTTGCACCAATCGTTCAACCAAAGTTAAGAGCGTATTCTAGTTTTTCATTTTCAAAAAATCGATATTTACTGAAATACCAGAACTACACGATCTAAGAAACAGCACGGACCGGACGGTTTTTTTAGATCAAGACTTTACTGTATCGCGGTTCGTTCACTTCTTTCGAACATTTGAATTATTCAGTCTTAAATTACATGTTTTAAGGCAGGCGTGTCAAACACGCGGACCGTCGACAAGTAGTTTGCGGCCCGACCATAAACTTTGAAACTGTTGATGACAATTTATAGATTTTACAATACAAATTCACCCTTTTGCAAGTCAATTTCATGTTCCTGTAAATCAATTTCACCATTTTGCAAATCAATTTCACCTATTAAGAATATTTACAAATAATTATTTATTTATTTCGATTAAATTATATATTTGGTTGGCAAATAAGTCCGTTCGATTTTCTACAGTGGAATAAATCATAAAAACCGAACGAACTTATTTATTTAGACACACGTGAACGGTGTCATTACTGCGCGGGAAGACTCAATACTCATTACGCTTCAATAAATATGTATTTTCATTTTTAAAATTTATTAATCACAAAATGGCTACACTGAATATACATATGTACACTATTCAACACAGTTTACACATTACAAAGTTACATACGAACAATATATAAATACGATCGATATAAGGATATAATAATTACAAAGTTAATGAATTTGTAATTACTTTCAGGTAAGTATTTGATGTATACATCTTTGTAATAAATAAATTTGAATAAATTTGATCTGATTTTTTTACAAAAGATCGCTTAAAAATACTTTATTCGTCAAAGGTTGAATTTGATTTACAAAAAGGTGAAATTAATTTGCAAAAGGGTGAAATTGATTTGCAAACAGGTGAAATTGATGTAAAAACAGGTGAAATTGACTTGCAGAAGGGTGAATTTGGACTGTAAAACATGTACAACTGGAATTAATCGAAATGCAGTGTAATTCCGTATTGAAACAAACATATATGGATGTTGGGATTCCACATTATTACATTTATTTATCTGTCGACCGATTTCCCGATATGTTATGTGCAATTAGGCGTATTTCAGCTATGTTCGGTAGCAGTGGTACCACATACATATATGAGCAAACCACTATCTTCAACGTTAAAAATAATAAAACTGCGGAATGTTCAAAATGAACAGACCAGCGTGTGTACAATCAATTTCGAAAATAATTACAGTCCAACAAATTCAACCAAATTTTGAAAATTTCGTTACTGATAAACATTCCCAAGTTTCTTCGAAACAGAAACGAAATAGTTTTATTCAAATATAAAGTAAACTTGAACTTTTGTACGTCTGTTATATTTTGTATGTGTACCAGCAACGTTAATAGAAAACCGTGTTTCCTTTTTATTTCGAGTCTGCTTTTTTCTATTGCGGCCCTCAAATTAATTTATAATACATAATGAGGCCCTTGGTGGTGAAAGAGTTTGACATGCCTGCTTTAAGGTATCCGAGAAAATTTATACAGCATTTTAGAAAGGGTCTAGTATGATACTTTGTATAATCTGAGTGAACACTGTACCACTTAAGGTACGCTAAAGTGTTCATTCACTGGACAGGTCACCGTAAAAGAATAGGTAAATCGTAGCAGAGTCGCGTCCGTGTCAATCCCGTTTCTAATTGCATCCGTCGGGGCAGGGACGAGCTTACGAACGCAACGCCGTTAATTGTTTTAGCCTGTAATACCGACGGAAATTTTAATTGCTGTTGGCGGTGCGGTTTCCCGTGGCCGTGGTCCAGGTGAGCGATCGTTAAAAAAAGCTGCCGCGAACTGTATAATTGTCGGCGCCGTGTTGTGTCCGCGACAATTGAAACCGCGCAGCGATTCGAGTGGAATTATTCCCCACATGTTAACTTCGTCACGATTTAGAAGAGAGGAACACCGTGCCGGACAAAAATACTGGACAATCGAGGACCACTGACTGACTCGTTGAAGCCATTTTTTTTTTAGTTTCTCTTGTTCGCCTCGAAGCCCGAAAAGCTTCCATTGTAACCCCGCTGTGGCTTTTCTTCTCAGCGCTGTGAAACTGTCGATTCTTTCGACCCTTTCCACATTTTTTGACGGTGTTTAAAAAGCTATCTTCCTGATAATACATGCGTGAAACCGTCGATGTATATTTTCATATCACAGGTGAAATCATTTATTTATTTAACCGTTAACCATGTAAAAGAAAATGGTTTTAAACAGTTGATCCTGTAACCGGTCTGGGTTCTAACTTCTAACTGCAGTATTTTATCGATAAAAGTCCCCAACACGGGTCTGCCCAGGGTCATTTATACGCCAGGGATACTATTGTTTGAGTTTTATCGAACATAGAGAAGGACAGCCGAGCTCGAGAGGCTTCGGTCGCCGAGAAGTGTAAACATTACTAATCCGATGACAAACTCCTTTATTTTTCATTATCTTTTTATAGAACTTTCACCAACATATTCGTGACATTTTTTCAATGCAAAATGATACCAAACACGATATATTTCCGATGATATTTACTTCTGTAACGAAGGATGGAAGTTTTCGACGCAAGGAAGGACAGCGTATGGGAAAGAAAGAGACGCAGGGAGTCGCAGCGCGCCGGCACAGTTCAAAGGACTTTCCACACGCTGTTCCTCCTTGCGTTCGAAACTTTCTTTGTTCGAATCGTCAATCGTTGATTAAAAGAAGAAATCATTAAAAAAAAAAACATAAAAGCACGTACACAGAGTTTGTTATAGACCAAATGACAATACACCTAAACTGAGTTTACATTTTTCTCAGTATTTATACAGTTTTGATCCGTATTCCATTATGAAATTTCAGCACTTAATCATTAATCAATTATCCGATTGACGATTACAATTGAATGGAATGTTCGTTAACCGCAATTAACGATTAATAAGTATTTAATCGTTAACGACTTAACTAGGAGATTAATTGTTGATTACGAATAACGATTGGAGTAGAAATTTAGTCGTCAATCGTTGATTACATTTTTGCTCAACTCTGTTCTTAATACAAGCGTTTTTATGAAAATACCACCCCTTCGGATAGTAAAATCTCGCCATTTTGATGGTTCCCGACTACCTATGCCGTTCTGTCGACATCGCCGAAGTTATCAAGATTTTCTGTGAAACTTAGTACGCGATGAATGAAATCGAGTCCACGTGGAAATAATGAAATTTTAACAGCGACTCTGGGGCGACGACTGTAGCCACCTTTGGGGTGCAAGAAGCACTCAGCGGTGAGTGACTATAATCTACTTACCATTAGCGCAGAGTGAGACCTCGGCGACTATAATCGCTTTTAGTAGCGGAAGGGCTAAACGAACACCACTAAAATTTAATTTGCAACAAATATAGCCAAACTATTAGCTTCTTATGAAAATTTCTAAGGCCCTCCGCGTCATCGATTAGTCTTCGAACTACACTGATTTCGACGAAGATCGATCTCGGATATCGTTGCGTATCTTGGTAACAAACGAGGGATCCCGTTAATAAAGAATTATTATTTGCTGCCGCGAACCACTCGAAACTCGCAATTAAAACCCGAGGGAGTCACAATCTCGCACAGAAACGCTGTAACACGCACAGAGCCGAAAACACTTCAATTAGCAAGGTAATTAGCTCCTATAATTGAGCCGGGCCCCGAATAACCATTCCGCGCGTCGCTGCGAAACATTTCACCAATTATTCGAATTTCGTTCTGGAGACCAAAAAATCGTATCGTTCATCGTTTCACGCTCTGCTTCCGGCGACGCACGGATTGAATCGCGCGGGGTCGATCAGTACCGATAAATCGATCGAGCGTCTCGGACTTTCGTTCGACAATTAAACTGCGATTGGAGACGAATTTGATCACGTAATCTTCTGGTAGTAATACTGTTGTAAATTACCTGCGATATTAATAGTACGATGTGGTTTATATTTTTCATATACCGCAAGCGATTTCTTTGTTTCATATGAAGTTTGAATTCGAATAAAATCGTAGGGTACTCGAGAGACTGATTGGTTTCGTTTGTATACATAGATAGTTACGCGAAATTAAATCTACACAATTCGATTGCCCCTCGATTTACAGTAACGACGAAGTCGAAACAACGCTGAATCGGTACTTGACGTTTCACTGTACCACGGTTACAAATGAACATTCGCTCTTCGTGGTATTTGCTCCATGAATAAATTAATTTCACCGCTCCAATTGTCCGCAACGGAATTATTAAAATGTTTTCTTTCCGGCATTCGAACCTCCACCTGCATGCAGGTTAAATCGCGAAATATTAATGTCACTGTAATGCATAAATGGGAACTGTTTAATTCGGAACACATTCGCCAGGAAATCTGGAATGCTTTATAGGGAAGGATAAAGGATTCATTGCGCGAAGTCTGAGCTGAGATGAAATTCGTACGACCAATTATTTCACTCGTACTGACACGAATAAAAATAATTGATTGAAGCACTGACCGCTGTAACTGTTTCCATGGAGATTCGGCTGCACATACAACGTTTTAGTAATGTAACTTTAACAACGAGGTCTATTTTACGAGAGGAGGAACACAGCTCAATTATTAAGTTCGCGCGATTTCAACGAACTTTCGCTCGAGGCCTTCTGAATTATTCAATTTCTTCCCTTTTTATTCGAAATGTAATTGCAAAGCGCGCGTGTGGAATTCATACGCGAATACCGATGCGTTACGCTGTTTCTCTGGAACGTAAACGCTCCGCCTAACTGTTGCATTTAATTAAACACCCTTTTCGTTGTAACAACAGAACAACACTTTCAGCGTAACTTTTAATCGCTCGCGAAGCACTTTATTCATTCTAAATTCACAACATGTTTCAAACTGTTGAACGCGTGGTGCACAAATTGAGGATGTTTGAACAGAACAGCTGCTTCTGAAGCTTCGATGTAATATTCTAATCTTTCAGCCCTTTGCACTCGAAGCTGTTCTAATTCGAAAACCGAATTTTTCATTCGGACTGAAATATTTTCATTTTATATGATTTTCTTAATTCTGTCGATATAAAACTGATGTAATACCTCGTACAATACTTTTGGTAGTTTATTAAAATATTAAATACGTTTAATAATTTATGGAATACAAATTTAATAATGCAACAAATACAGTGTTCCCGCGATTGATGTGACTTTCGGGTATGCGGATGATGTGACTTTTTTATCCCCACCATTAGGGGGTTCCCCCTTGGGCGGTTGATCGCGCTACAAAGAAATTAAGGTATTAGGGTGTTTAAATTGGGGTTTTATGATACTCGATACAATACAACAATTTCCCGCTTAGCACCGTTGTTTATCCATGGTCGTCGTTTACACTTGGAAAAGTTATCCAACAAATCTATGTTCGGCACACGTAAAAAAACGCAGTACCATTTAGTTTCCTGAGACTCGATACCCCCGAGGTTCTCACAACAATCGCGGGAACACTGTATTCTGAATAATAAACTCGAGTGCAAAGAGTTAAATACGAAATTTGATACCGAGTCACGTGCGTGGCCGCCAGATCAGGGGAAGTGACTCGGATTCAGGGGAAAAAAGTCACGTGACCGGATCGTGGCAGAAAAGGAAGAAGACAGCGTACAAGGCCCAGATAAAGTGGGAACACAAATTTTTCAGTGAATGTGTACGAAAAAATATGGTATAAAAATAAATTATCGAAGATAGCACAGCGGCATTAATTATTGAAAAAAGGTGAACCGAATCGGAGGAGATAGAAAATCAATGATCTGTTGAAGAGATTAATATACATTAATCGGATAAATTGTCGGATGAATTAGAATCTGTTGATGTTTGGACTTAGAACATTTAGTACAGTAATCAGCGACACTTGTTTAACCATACGTTCTGGTGGGTCATGTATCCCGCGGCATATATTTGTAGTATCACACCGAGACCTAGTTGCCGGGCGGAGAAATTTAGGTCGTCTTTAAATTAGACTAAAATATATCCCTGTTTCCACGATAAAGTACTTAAACGGTCCAACTTAATCAATAAATAACGTCGTCTCGCACCTTTCCACCGTCATTAACCCTAAGTCGCGCGGATAATGAACCGTGCTCCACATTTCTCCTAATTGAACTTGTTCCGAACTACGTCAACGAATTTTTTCTCGCAGCACAGAAAAAAGCGTGCGTTAATTAAATACATATAATCTTTCGATAACCAGGCGACGATTTAATATGCTCCCCGTATTTATGCAAAGCAATCAATACTCTGTCGTCGAATTATTTGCTCGTTATTGTGCCATAATATTTGCGTTACGATAACAGGAACAATGTCCCGAGGAATATTAATTAATTACGCAGCAGAAGACACATCGGAATCCATGTGTTCCAGTTACAACTGTATTTGCACGATTATTTGTTACACAAAATTTATAACGAATTTAATACACTTCCAGTATTCAATGATTATATTAATATATGCAGAATAATCTGGTATTGCTGAAATAGGATTCTCACTGCTGCGTTATAAATAAATCTAGACATTGTATCTCTGTCAACTTGGATTCCGAACAAATACTGTTCTTTAAGCGAACAAACAATTCAGCTTCAAAAATAAAAAAGAAACATTTGCTGTTCTCTTGAAAGACCAAACCAAAGATGGACTTTTCATGAAACTTTTTCCACCGCAGTTTTTTTCGGCAAAAAATCGCGAACATTACGCATGCTTTCGGCGATCCGACCGGAAAGCACGCTTAAAAGCACCGGAACTTGCAAGACACTCGGCGCGAAAGCAAAGGACAGAAATAAACATCCTGACGGAGCAAAGTTTCCGGCGTCGATCCTTTTTGCGGCGCGAACCTTTTTTCGCACCGACTCCGCGAAACTTTGGCGAGTTCTTCGCCGTTCTTTAACGCCGTCGCTGCAGGTGTCATTGGCTTCTTTCCTGTCGACGCTAGATTCGGGTCATCGAGCATCGGGAGGTCCTCCGAGAATTTTATCGATCACGAACCAATAGGGTAAAGATACCAGTTAGCGGATATTTAGTGACGACTTCGAAGTATTTCATTAATTTGAAGGCATTCAGCAATTTATTTAGCATTATTTCTGATAAATTGATTACACTGTCCAACACCAAAAATGTTTCCAAATCGCTGTTGGGTGGATCTTATAGAGTTTTTTTTGCGCTGATTCCGAATCAGCTATTAATTTTTCTCCTACACGCACAGTTTTTGAGGAACATTACTTTGAAAAAAATGTATTTTTCAACTTTAAACAAATATTGTGATGTTATTATAAAAGGTATTGGATTGTTCTTTGCAGTGAAAGATTCTGTAGACTTTCCCGAATACAGTGATATCCAATACTAATACATTATGACTGTTTAAACACGTTTAAACAATCGTTAAAGACGGAGAGACACCACTTTTGCACCAATTTTTGATGACGTTTTTCAATTTATATAAAAAAATAAGGGTCCAGCGGAAAATCGAACTGTACCGCGCGATAGAGCAGACTTTTATCTTGAGAAACCACCCTTTGAAGTTTGCATGCTCGAAGTTTTTTCGATCCAGAAAGCAAAATAGAAAATGAAATATAAAGAAGAAAGAAAATTGTTTTGATAATATCTCGTTAACTATTAGGTTTAGGATATATGAAGGTCAACACTTTTACATTCAGAATTTGATACTCTATCGATCTATGGTATAAAAAATTGGACATTCCATTTAAAAAAATCAAGGTGACATTGAAATATCCTCCACCACTCCACCCATAAGAAAACAATTAATACTACGTAACGTAGCCCAACATACCAAACAACTTTTGTAGGAACACTTTTTTGATAACGACGTCTTCCGAGATATCTTGCTGATCTCATTTCAGCAGGACACCCTGTATATGTATTGAATTATGTACATTTTGAAAATTTTTCCATGTCTAAAATGAGAAATAAAAATGTTTTAAAATTTTTTCCATGTGTAATTTAATTATTTATTTTGTTTGGAAAGCACTTTCTCGCTATTTCGTAAAGCTTTGACATGTTTTCTAGGTGAGACTTTTTTTTATGCGGTCCCTCTCCACCGCATAAAAAGAATTTTTCTTTAATATATTGTGAAAAATTATTTGTTATAGCTATTTATGAAGTTTGTGAATATTTTTTTTGTGCGGTTTTTTTCTGTGGTACCTATCTAGCGCGCAAAAACAGGTTTGACTGTACTTGACACTCGTATTTTATAATGCAGGATTAATATTGTTATGTGTAAACAGTGGATATAAGGTATTCTTTCACATTTTGCAACTTCAAATTTACCATTCGAATGGACAGGGAAACGATCACTTTTAATGTACCTGTAAATTTCGTTTGGTTTGAGGCAAGCACACAATTATGTCCTATCTCATCGACACGGTCAGGTGGACTGTAGTAGTAGGCTTTTGTCTATAACTCCACACAATCAAATTTTGCAAAAACTTTAACAGCTTATATCTCAATAACTATTTGTTTGCGACATGTAACTTCTTTCAAACTTTTTCTCTTCTGGATGAGTGGAAGGTGTTGATGTAAAAAACAACTTCACCAACAATTTTCATTGTTATAAACAATTCTGCGGCATGTTTCTCTTACAAATATCCACCGATCCAGAGGTGTAGATTCACCCCTAGAACGGATTACTATTACTTTTATACACCCTATACTATTTGCTCTTCCTAATATTCGCTTACAGAATTCGTTTGCGATTAATTTTCTACGTCATTTTAAAAAATTTTCTATTTTTCTAGAAAATGATTATTTGGACATTTTAACGTAGTATGAACATAAGTTTTGAATCGATACGAAGCAGCGAGTTTTTCGATTTTCGTCCATGGTTCGCGACACTGTGCCCCAGTCCAATTTTGGCTAAGCTCACGCCCAACGTCGCTCGAAAATGAACGATGGCGATTTCCAGGGTCTGGCGCTATCATAGCAAGTTGGCAAGTGGCGTGCACGTTGGTAACCGCGTGTGCATCGGATCTTTTTCGTCGTGCATCGATCCGTCGCCGCGCCGGAGACCGGATCCGCCGGGCCCTTTTCGGCTCCGCTTCCTGGCTAAACACGGAGAAGACGTCGAGCAGAGGTGGACTGGGGTGAATTAAGCGGCCGTGATGGAGGCTGTGGAACGGAAAGGGTGCAAACAGAGGATAAAACGTCGTACAGACTCGGGGGTTGAGTTAGTGTATGCTCCTCGTCTGTTTCGTGGCAAGAACCACCAGAGCCAACGACGATCGATACGCTTCTCTGCGTGCATCGCCAGCTGAAGAGCCTACCAGCCGACTCTATCCCTCTCTCTTTTTCTCTCTTCTCCCTCTCTCCCATACCTCTCTTGCGTTTTCCCTTTTCTATATTTCCGTTACCCAGCCGTTCGTACCTACCACCAACTGAAAATCAGAGGTCGGAAGGATCGAACAACCTCGAATGCATTTCTAAATTAAATAAACCCGGAGTATATCGTTGTCTGATTAAGTCGGATTAGAAAATGTCACAGGGATGATCTCATTGGATTTAGGATAAAAGAACGACACATGGTTTCTTTGTCGTACAGCTGGATCTCCTCGACGACCTTCTTTTCGCTGTCGGTTGCGAAATTGTCGTATACATGTTCAAAGGAAGTCTTTATTCGTTGATGACGTAACTGGATCTGATCGAATTCCTTGTGTAGACATTTTCTTCTATGTTTTCTTGAACCTACTTCTTTCAGAGAAAGAGAGAGAGAGATCGATGGTGATCTTTTTCTTGGAGTTGAGATACATAGCTAATAACTCTTCAGTTGACTACTAAAAGGTTAGAATTTACATTTCTACAGGGTGTCCCAAAATTCCTTCAACAGCCGGAAATGGGAGGTTCCTGAGATCATTTGAAGCAATATTTTCCTTTGCAAAAATGTTATCCGCGGCTTTGTTTACGAGTTATTAACGAAAAACACGGACCAATCAGAGCGCGGCCTACACGCGAGTTGGCACAGTAGTCATGGCGCGCCAACTGTCTATTGGCCGCTGTGATTGGTCCGTGTTTTTCGTTAATAACTCCTAAACAAAGCCGCGTATAACATTTTTCCAAAGGAAAATATTGCTTCAAATGATCTCAGGAACCTCCCATTTCCGGCTGTTGAAGGAATTTTGGGACACCCTGTATCCACGTACAGACACCGAGTAAAATTAAGCAGTACAAGTGCTTCAGGAAATAAACTGAAACCAGGTGAAGTAAATTTCAGCGTAATTTTTCTGGGACGCGTGCATTAACCAGTGTAAGTACTTCAGCAAATAAACTGAAACGAAGTGAGGCATAATTTTTCTGGTGCTCTAAATCCCGACGAAGATTCGTAGCCCAAGTCTCCAGTGCAACAATTAAGATCTAAATATCAGGGAAGGTTTACGCGAAACGCGTTTGCATGGTTTACGAGATCTGGGTTGGTACATTCGCTGTTTGGAATAGAAAATTGTGTGCATAGACTCTCCAGGGGACGAGTTAGGTATTCGCGTGTAAATTCCGCTTTTACCTCTGCTCGGATAATGGAGACAGAAACTTCGGCGTCGAGGAGTATCAGGGTCACCATTAATTCAACACGATGTAGGCGTGTAGCTGATAAGTCTCGGGGTTAAAGAGATCGTTCGGATCCCACAAAGGGAGCACGGACTATCGGGTCAGAAGACGATTCTACTAACCGCCGAACGTGTTTATTACGTGGTTCGAGGAGATCGTTTGTCGTCTTGGCCAATCGGGTGTTCGCGCTGCTAAGAAATAGTTAGGACACGTGCCGCTGGCTACGAAATAATTCACCTGTCTTCCACCTATAAGTGCTCCTGCTGGCAAAGTGTGAACTAACTTTCTGCGAAACTACTGACAGACATAATAACGATATAGAGCGTGATTGTCGATTCTTCGATCGATAAGAATGACACAGCCGATGAACGAAATGAAACGTTCGGCTCTATAGAATGGACTGTTTACCTCAATCATTGTTTAAAACATTACCTACCGGTGATTATTCCATAATTGTTGATTGTCTATGGTTCGTGGCTGAGGATTTTTTAAAAGAATCCTTCAATAGCAACAGCAATTTTAATCATGAACGAACAACTCACCCCCAATAACAAAATCCAATCATTTTCTTCGGGATTATTGTGTAAAAGAAGATTTTCAAGCTTCCATTTCGTGCAGTACAATGATTGAAAAGCCTATTAATAGGCTACCGGTAGGGGAAAGTGTTAACATATATCCTTCATGTATAGAAACGATTAACGTTGTCAATAACAATTGTCAGTTATTCGACAATGAAGTTTTCACGTTAAATTGTGATCTATTAGATGATTGCACAAGCACGTGACCAATTTTCACAGATGTCGCAAACTGTACTACACGACAGAGTGTAAAAAAAGCTATATTCTTTAAAATTTAACCATTGAATTTTATTTTTAAATCGGGTACGAACTTATGAAATCATCTGATAGTGAATTTCAACATTAAATTAAAATTACCCCAATACACAATTACAGTCAATATTCGGTGTAAGGAAACATGAACTGCACGATCTAAGGAAAACGCAATAGTACGTACTGTACTATTGTGGATGGATTCTCAAGAATGTATAAATATGTATACGGAGTGTACTATTAATAAATAAATAGGCTATGGAAGTCATAGCACCCGCCACAGCTGGAATCGCTCGCTAATGGATGCGACTATCTTCAGCCCAGAAGTGGATGTCTCTGTTCAATGACGTATTAATGGCAGCAGGCCGCTAACGCGATTAAAATTGCATCGTCACTGACGCAAGAACAGCCGGAGATAATTTCAGTGGCACGAAGTCACGGAACCAGGGAATCTGAGAACACTTTGCTCAATAATCGGTATGTCAATACACGCCACCGTCTATGTTTGTTTCCCAATTCCGCGGCCCGATGCGTTTACCCGTTTCCCCGGTCGACAAGTTCAATTACGTCGGGGAAACAACCGGAGAAATACGGTATTCCACAATTCGTGCTACAGAAAAACAGAGGGAAGTTGAAAGTTCAATACCTTCATTACTTAAAATAGCTACATGCGTAGCTGTATGCTTCCGAATAATGCAGATTACGCCTCGTAAACTTAAAAATAGGACTTTTCAGGGCGATTGCGGCCTAGATTGATCTTTTATCTAGCGCTTTTGACTACTGAAAAAGCCCATCTTTGCATTATCGAGAAATGAGAAGGCGTATCCCACACCCTTGCAATCCCAGAAACGAGTCTACTTCCTTAAATATTGACAGGCAGAGTTGAAACTCGTTGTTTCTTATTTAAAGAAGCATTAATTATAGAGACTCGGGAAGAACGAAATAAAATAAAACTGCATACGCAAAAGAACAAACATTTGTCTCGAAGAATTATCAAGATTTTCTAGAACGAGATAAAATAAGCTGTCTCTATTTACGATTGTGTTTCAGAGACACGGCTCCCTTAAAAAATGCAGCCAGGTGCATTCTACGGGCAGGATGCAACAACGTGTCGAGATCCAGCGGATTCGCGGCCGAATCGTTCTCGCGTCACGTACCCGTGCATATTTCAGCGTGCCGGCACGTTGTTTTCTGGCGTGCGCGTGCACTTGGTTGCAGGGGTGCATCGGAGGGTGCAGCAGAGGGTGCAGCCGAGAGGACGAAAGGGTGCGCGTCGGAAAACCCGGGTCGATATTGACGTAGGCCCGTCGCGAAACCTTACGCCGTTGTCGACGACGAAATTCCGTCGATCCAGAAATTCGTGTGATCGTTCTCCTCCCTCGAGCATCCCCTGAATAATTTAAACAATCAGCTCGCCCTGCCACCCTTAACACAACGATCAATTTCCGGCAGGTTAATTGAATTCGAATTACGCGCCGCACCGGTTACCAGAGCGCTACGGGAGCCCATTAATTTTTCTTCCCCCCTCCAAATTATATTCTCCTTTTCTTTCTTCCACCGAGCTCGAAACAATTACCGTAATCACGCTCGTATATTTATATTATCTCTTTAGATACCATTCTTTCGGATTTTCTCACGTACTCGCTTCATTTATACGGTTTATCTGTAGTTGCGTTCCTTCGTACCGCATTTTTCTTGTGTACGTGATAGCAGTGTTTTTCAAACTTAAAAGATACTGCATGCGTGCTCGTTTAATCTTGGTTTTCTTTCAGAAATCGCTCGATGGCCGCGCATGTTGCTTTTATCTCTTCCTCGTGCGTTCAGGGTTATTGTAATTCAGTTTCGCTTTGTTCCGTTGCATTAATTCCTTGAAAAATGCCGCTCCGAGGGGTTGAACCCTCGTCCGTCCTCATTTCACATCAGAAAGTACACAGTAATTTTTAAAATATTAGAGAAACTCGTCTCTTATTACTTATTGTCTTAAATACATACGTCAGACCCCGTAATTCTTAAAAGTCAAGGCTACTTTGAAGCAGCGACGGAGTTGCACGACGCTTTTATTAACGTGTTTTCATTCGGTTACAGCATAACAAAGACGTTATCGCGACTAATATTATTATAGCTCTTGTTCACGTTTACTCGAGGACGTTCAACCCCCGCGCACCCTTGGGAACAGGCGGACGACGTCTACAGGGGTGGCGATGTGTAATCATTTAGATGTAATCTTGCGATGGTTGGAGCTTTCGGGTCGTCGCAGCTTGCTCCTAGGAACAGTTCTCCAGCTTTTGGGGATTCGATTAGACTAAAAGTGCGAGATGAAAAATTGCACCGCGACGCACACGTATAATTCATAGTGGTGGACTTTATGTATTTATGTGGTAACGCAGACCCATTCACTTCCGAGTGAAACGCACATTTTGTAAGAGACGAGTGCGTGCACCATTTATATTTCATCCTGAATATTTCGCTTAGCATCCCCGAACTGTGAACGCTATTTAAATTAATATGAAAATTCGACAATTTTCTACTTTATCTGTTTAAAATCTGACGACACGAATTAAACACAATTGCTTACATTTAAATTACAATTTAAATCACATTTAAATTTCATCCTAAATATTTCGCTTAGCATCCCCGAACTGTGAACGCTATTTAAATTAATATGAAAATTCGACAATTTTCTACTTTATCTGTTTAAAATATGACGACACGAATTAAACACAATTGCTTACATTTAAATTACAATTTAAATTACATTTAAATTTCATCTTGAATATTTCGTTTAGCATCCCCAAAGTGTGAACGCTACTTAAATTAATATGAAAATTCGACAATTATCTACTTTATCTGTTTAAAATCTGACGACACGAATTAAATACAATTGGTTACATTTAAATTACATATAAATTTCATCCTGAATATTTCGTTTAGCATCCCCAAACTGTGAACGCTACTTAAATTAATATGAAAATTCGGCAATTTTCTACTTTGTCTGTTTAAAATCTGACGACACGAATTAAATACAATTGGTTACATTTAAATTACATATAAATTTCATCCTGAATATTTCGTTTAGCATCCCCAAACTCTGAACGCTATTTAAATTAATATGAAAATTCGGCAATTTTCTACTTTATCTGTTTAAAATCTGACGACACGAATTAAACACAATTGGTTACATTTAAATTACATATAAATTTCATCGTGAATATTTCGTTTAGCATCCCAAAACTCTGAACGCTATTTAAATTAATATGAAAATTCGGCAATTTTCTACTTTGTCTGTTTAAAATCTGACGACACGAATTAAACACAATTGGTTACATTTAAATTACACTTTAAATTACATATAAATTTCATCGTGAATATTTCGTTTAGCATCCCAGAACTCTGAACGCTATTTAAATTAATATGAAAATTCGGCAATTTTCTACTTTGTCTGTTTAAAATCTGACGACACGAATTAAACACAATTGGTTACATTTAAATTACACTTTAAATTACATATAAATTTCATCGTGAATATTTCGTTTAGCATCCCAAAACTCTGAACGCTATTTAAATTAATATGAAAATTCGGCAATTTTCTACTTTATCTGTTTAAAATCTGCCGACACGAATTAAACACAATTGGTTACATTTAAATTACACTTTAAATTACATATAAATTTCATCCTGAATATTTCGTTTAGCATCCCAAAACTCTGAACGCTATTTAAATTAATATGAAAATTCGGCAATTTTCTACTTTATCTGTTTAAAATCTGACGACACGAATTAAACACAATTGGTTACATTTAAATTACAATTTAAATTACATTTAAATTTCATCCTGAATATTTCGTTTAGCATCCCAAAACTCTGAACGCTATTTAAATTAATATGAAAATTCGACAATTATCTACTTTATCTGTTTAAAATCTGCCGACGCGAATTAAACAATTGCTTAAATTTAAATGAAATTGAATGAAATGAAGAGTTCATGAGGTAACATTTTTTTTTTCTTTACACTTTTTTTTAATTTACACTCTGTTCGCTTTAAATGAATTTCTAGGTCCCTATAACAAGGAAAAATAAACACTAAAAATACAATTCTACTTCTGTGACAAAGGAATATGCACGACGAATTATACTAGCCTTCCACTCTATGCCGAAACGAATGAAACGTCCAATGCAGAAAACGACATTTTATTTAGTTCGCATTTCCACGAGTAACACCAGAAAAATATTTTTCCGACCGGAAACCCGTGTACCGAGTATTTCTGTTTCCTTTGTGGACTCCCGAGGGTGAAATCCGATCGGGGAACATCGAAGAAAATACCGTGAGTGAATTTTTAACAAAGAACAGTCCACGGTAGCTCGAACGAGCACCGCAAATATTTATCAGATTCGATATTGATACACAGCGGCAGTTTCGATACACCGGTCGAACGAATAACGCGATACTCGACGGATGAAGTGATTCGAGTCGGCCAGACAGTTTCGAAAACCGTATGTATATCGTCGCGGCTGATTTTACGCGGACGAGAGAACGCGATGAATTAGTAAAAACAAGCTAGTGAAAAATCGACGGGCTATGCATGATCAACGCCGACTCGAAACAAATTTGAGCTTTTACACGGGGAAACACGATCGAAGACTATCGATATAAATAACGGAGTCCGGCGTGCGAGAGGAAACGAGGAGAGCGAGCTTAATTGAATTTCAATATTTGTAGGCGGCGTGTTTGGTTTTCGAGAAACATTTCACGATGAATCTGGATAATTATTTCGTTACTGCGCGACGTTATGGTCAGCATAATTGAAATGTTTTCCGTTCCTCGGTGATAAAACCGTGCGGCGTCAGCGGAACGCTCTTTCTGCAGTCGCGCGTTATTCAGAATTGGATATTATTCTTTCGAAACGCTTGATATGTGACTAGTACAAACATTTCATGGGTTCAATAACTGCGAGTTCATTGTGGGGAAGCTTTACCTGTAACAAAATATCGTACGTTTACTGAAAGATACAGTGACTCCCACTAATATTCGGACACTCTTAAAAGCACCGTAACTTTTCAAATATTGGGCTATGAGATTTGAACTTTTTTGGAAAGCTAGAGCAATTTGTTTACTACAGGATGTGAAAAGAAATTTTTTCAAAAATTGCATTTCACCGGAATTGTAGAGGAAATGCTAAATGTTGCATTTCACAACTTTTTTATGCGGGCCTATATTGAAATTTTGAAAAATATATTTTGCAGATCTGTGTGGGTTATATGCATCGTGAAAGTTTCATCGAAATCGGTTGATGGGGGGGAAAAATGACAGTCACTGAAAGATGTAAGAATTCTTAGATTTACTGCTGTTATAGGCCGAAAATCGTGAAAATCTGCAATTTTTACCATCTTTAAATGCTTGTAGCTCATTGCAACGTCGACCGATTTTGACGAAATTTTCAGGATATGTTTAATTGAAACAGATCTACGAAACGTATTTTTAAAATTTTCAATATAGGCCCACATAAAAAAGTTGTAAAATGGATTTTTTAGTATTTTCTCTACAATTCCGATCAATTGCAATTTTCGAAAAATTTCTTTTCACATCCTGTAATGAACTAAGTGCTCTAGCTTCCGAAAAAGTTTGAATCGTATAGTTCAATATTAAAAAGATTATCGCGTTTTTTGGAGCGTCCGAATATTAATGGGAGTCACTGTATATTGGAGCGGAGAAAATTGTTTTTATTGCACTCGTTAATTGCAAACGGTTGATGCTTATGCAGGTCGCAAGGATCAATTTATGGATACAGAGATGAAACTCATTATTTTAATGAATAACAGAATCGATATAATTTCAATGAAAATGCTATTAGCTATTAGATTAACTCTTACAATTAGCACTCGAGTGCTGATGCGCCACTAAAATTGCTGTACCATTATTCAAAATATTTTTTATACGATAAATAACTTAAGAGTTATTTTAAGTCGTCATGTTACGAGACTCACCCTGTATAGAATTTAATTAAGGTGGAATTGGGCAAGTCCGTTAATTGATTATTTTTATTACAATATAAACGAAATTTCTCTAGCTTGTATTCATTAATGTAGTATAAGTTACTATGAACTATTCGACATAGATGTCGCCGAAGAATAAAGGTGTTTTCCTCGCTTAAATCAACCAATGCCAAACAGTCACGTGCTAGGTACACGTACAACTTTGAGGTTACCCTGAACGTGCAATAGTTTACAAGTTATTACTATATTCTGTTTGTTATTTTAGGTAAGTACAACGAATATTGATATAGGTTTACATTAAATAAACCGTTTTTATTGTATTTTTTAAAATTTATTCGAGAAAAACACTAAGATGATCTTGCCCCGTAAATAGTACTGCACGGGGCAAGTGCGTACTATCGCGGTGGGGTAAGTGCGTACTGTATGGAAAACTATAAAACTAAACAATATATTTAATGCAATAAAAAGCATTTTGTAGCAGGCTTGATAATAATTCTTTTCTTGCCCCGTAGCACTTGAAACAAGGTTCGAAAGCATTTTCAACTCTCAGAGACGGACTTGCCCCATTTTCGGGGCAAGTACGTCCTAGTTGACACTTTCTACAATATCCTATCAAAATGATAATTTTCAAGCAAAATTAGAATCCTACATAATACTAATTCATCAGTAATAACTGTGGCAAGAGTTTAATACCAAGAACGTTAAGTTTTTACATACCAGACTGAAAATACATCAGTTTAAAGTCCAACTTTGCAAAAACTAGGGCGGACTTACCCCACTCCACCTTATTCCAGTTCGGAAGAGATGTTTAATTTTCGAGTTAAAATAGCTCCGGTTGCAAAAGGGTTAACCTACGAAAGGGATAAACAGAGGTTCTTCCAACATTAATGCAAAGAGCTAATTACGGAGCCGCGGTAAAGTCGACGTAAATCTTTACTTTCGCATCGAAAAATAGAAACAAATGAAATGCACAGTCTAATCGCACGGAGAGTCGGCATGCGACCGAGCTGTATATTCTCAGCCACGTTCCAAAAATAAAAACAAAGGTAAATTCATAAAGTTCAAAGTACAGACATGCAAATTTTGCAAGGCCTCGTCGGGCGAGTCCCTCGGTGAATTAACGAGCTAACAGTGAGTTGGCGAGTCTCTATCGGCATTATTCGACGGCAGCACGCTCGCCTCCCGTTAATCTGGTGGCATAGCTCCGACGCCATTATCGAGCTCGACAATGTATTTTTACATAATAACCCGGCCGGCAGTCGTCGTGGCGAAACAACGCTCGAAACGGAATAAAACCGCGGCGAGGCAGAATCGATCCGGTTCGCGAAATTTCCGAATCACGGCGAATGAATTCGCGCGAAGCAACAGGTTGTTCGAAACAACGGGATTCGCCAGAATCAACGAAAATTCGCGCTCCGGTTACGTCGGCAACCGAAAAACGAATCGAGGAGAATTCGTTTTATGAATTTTTCGAACTCGATAGAGAAACAAAAACGCGAAACAGCTTCAGATTTTTTGGTAACTTCGCTTACCCGAAATTGTTTATAGTCTTCCAAAGCAACGAACGGTTTCTAAAAGTGGAGGGATACTCATTTTTCTTAGATCGTACAGTTCACGGTTTCTTAGATCGAATATTCATTATTCAAACATCCCCGACAGGTCAAATGTTCATTTTATTCGTTTATTTTGCAACGTTTCACACTCTTCGTACTTTACGAATGATTCTTAACCCCCCTACGAGTAGAATTGAATGATTGTGACGTAATCACTCGTTGTAAATGCACGTAACTATGATTGAAAGGGAGCCATTCACAGTCAGAAATTAGACAACTGATTGAATATAACTAGACTGCGAATTTTTATGCAAAAAAATGTTCTGCATTGGTTGTGGGAAGCAGGAATAAAATAAAAATTGATTTCGTCCCTCAATGACTTTGTTACATTAAAAACAACATTGCGATATTCTTAAATTTTTCTAATCTTGTACTGTTTTATATTTCACTCGACCAATTTCTTCATAAATGCATAAAGACCCACAGTCTAAATATAACTCTGTAGTTTATGAATAAATAAACAGCGATACTGAAGGTTGATGCCAAGGGGTTGAAAACAGGGAAATCGGGGTTGTAACTTGTCGAATCCGTTTTAAGCTATCGCGTTACTGGTCCGCATGATATATGTGATTTTACGGCTTCGCTTTGAACCGCAGAAGAAACCCGATAACCCTGCTTCTGGACGATGGTCGCGATACCGGGCACGAGAAAGGGGTGAAAAGGGGCCGGAAGGTCGAGGGTTGAGCTTCAAGTCTGAGAATTTGCGAACTCAACACCGGTCCGGGGTATCGTGTGACGGTTGTCGAAGAATTTCGACTGTGTATGGTGCAAACGGGGGTGGCAGGTGAGGGAATTGCGATCGAAGTTTATGAAGGAGCTTCTTCCACGAAGTAGGGATTATGGGAATTATCCGGAGAGCTCGCGGAAACAGGAAGTTGTAGAGAAAAGATTTTTCAGGAGACCACAACAGAATATTAACACTAGAACAATGGAGTCAGTGTTCACAGAAACATCTTCATCATTCTACCGTCAATGATATTCAAAAAAATGAAAGTAGCCCATTAATATCCTCGGCGAGTAGTCTGTTAACGCCGATGACCTGATCGTTCTCGATCCCCTAATTTCGCGAATGCAACGAATCTCGTGACGCTGCAACGGGCGAATGCGCCGCCGAAGAAGGCGAGCGTGACTGACGTTTGTTATTAATTGCACGGAAATGATTCAACGTTGACGGAATGGCGCATCGCGATCCGGATAGTAGAGACACGGGGATGCCATGTGAAATTTAAGCGGTCGTCGCATAGGCACGACATACCGCTGTCATACCCGATGGCCCGTTAGCGCTGCCTCCAACACGTGATTTCCGGTAATTAGGTCAACGCCTGTGCTCGCGCCATTGTGCGCAACGCTATTAGATACTCCAACGGCGGGGCTATGATTTCCTCGTAAGTCTTCCATCGCCACTTTCGGAACAAACATCACCCTGAAGCGCATGCTCGTCGAATTTAACGACGGTGTTCGATTCGGTACCAAAACTCTACGGAGTTTCATGGGATTACATAGCAGCCTCTGTACAAATTGGAAACTCCAGTACAAGGAATTCGAAGCAGCAGTGACAATCAGTCCCATGGAAATCACCGACTCCAGATTTGACCGACAATAACTTTAGTCGACGACAGTATTATTCGATATTCACTGTCGCCGACTAAAATCGTTGACGGCCAAAGTTATTGTCGGTCAAATCTGGAGAGCCGAATATAATATGTTGGAGTATACACCGAAATCCACGGTGCATGCAGAGAAGGAAAGGGCTTTTGGCCTGCGTCGCACGTCGAGTGCCGCCATTTCTCCGCACTCAAGGGCCTAAAGAGGAATAAGGGAGATATTCAAGTTCAGCCAGTCCTAGCTAGCCTACTACCGGGCTAGTCACAGCTCTCACACGGTTCGCTAAGCGTGTTAACATTAACAGGCAATCGCTAAGTATTTCAGACATTCGTATAAAGTTCCATTATATCGTGTTATATGCAAACACAAATTATTCACACCTGAGCAACGGTTATTCCACCTCCTAGTCTATAATCCCAACATAATAAATCTTGACTTCCCAGCTACTTCGATTCGAAACTCGATCATAACCCTCGACTTCGTTCGCGGAGCGCTATACGTCGAACGGTGAACCACTCCAAGCGACGCAAGCACCGCAACAACATCCGCGATCCACCTCCCTTAAAGCGGTCCCGTCAAAGTCGCAAAAGAAGACGCTGACTCGATCAAAGCCAGACGGGGGCAACCACCGGCAACACCTCGCTGCTCGAATCGACTTACAGAAATTTCAGCTATATCTCGGTCCGTATCGGAAAGCGGCCGTGTACGGTAGGAAGAGACGTTGTGTCGATCTTACTTGGATCGACCGTAGGCTGCGGGCGTACCAGGCTTATCAGAGAGCGCGGGTTCTACCGTGTACAGGCTCTATCGTATCGATGTTTGCATCTTACCTTGCGTGCTGCCGTTGGGTTGGCCGGGTTGCGGGATCTCTGGATAAAGGGGCGATAGATGCGGCGACGGCTGATTGTTGACCGGTCCTGTAGAATGCGGATTGGCTGTCGTCGGTGTCGGCGTCGAGGACAGCGGTTGCTGTGATTGTTGCGATTGCTGGACCGTGCCGGCGGACGTAGGTGTTGCAGCGGGGTTGCATCCGCCGGCCGGCTGCTGTTGTTGCTGCTGCTGTTGTTGTTGTTGCTGCTGTTGTTGCTGTTGCTGCTGCTGTTGCTGATGCTGGTGTTGGGTCTGCTGTTGCGGTGTCGGAGGTTTTTGGCCGTCCGTCGAGTCGCCGGGTGTCTCTGAAACCGGCCAACGCGGGTCAGCTCGGGTATTAATCCACGTAGACAGATGTCCGGGACTGTGTTCTACTCTGTCGCAGCAGCGAGTGTCTCTACATTGTTGCGCGAGGCCCGGTGCCCGGATAATCGGCTGGCGTTGCTGTGTGTTTCTGTCACTCTCTCTCACTCTCTCTCTCTCTCTCTCGCTCTCTCTCTCACACTCTCCGCTCGGCCGAGATCCCCTAAATCCCCTCGTTCGTTGCCGCGGATATCTTTCGAGTGGCATTTCGTGTATCTGTTTACATACTTTCTGTAAGTTAACTGCGTCACGGCGAAATCCGCGGGAGAAAGCACTCACTGTCTGTGTCTGTGCGCCCTTCGATCGGAGGCTGTTGCGCTACGCTTGATAAGCACCTTCTTCCGACACCCACCCGGTAAACCAAGCTTGTGTGCGTGTGTTCTACCACGGCGACTATTAATCAGCGGTGTCTTGTGGTGGTTCGGGATACACCATCTTTTGCTACATCAACCTCCCGGCCGCGGTCCCATACCCAAGCAAAACCAGTGTATGAATAATGAGGAGACACGGTATCTGCCCGAAGAGTTTCGGGACTCCCGGATATGCTAGCGAACTTCTTTGACGGAAGATCCGCCGCTGCGAACCGGAGCTATCGATCAACGAGCCTGCGTTCCACGGCTGCTACGAAAGGCGAACACTTTCCAGCACACTTCCGTAATTGCATTCCGCCGTTCTACGATCCGCGTTAATCTACGGCTACGGGCGGGAATTTTTAGCAGGAACGGTTAATGAAACGCCGATGCGGTGATTAATGCCGACCGATCGATTCGCGATGCTGTTCGGCCGGTGTTATTCGGGAGGTTTGTAGACTTGATTGGTTTAGTTTGTAGATTCTCTCGCCAAGTTTGCCTAGCGGTGTTAAGAGAGCGTTGTACAGTTTCAGTGGTCGGAGGAAGTAGAACCCGTCACACGAATTTTCTACCGGGAGTAAGAAGGGGGACAGCTTATTTCTAATGCATCTTGTTCCTTGCAGTGTTTCAATATTAGACGTTTGAGGAAGTAGAAACCATCACCAGACTTTTCTACTAGGACCAACGAGATGAGCAACTTGTTTCTCATGTGCCCTGCTCTTTGTATTAAGTCGCAAGCTCATTTCTTTCTTACAGTGTTAACAGGAAGCTAATATTGTACCACACAGTTCAAATATTTTAGTTTGGAGAAGTAGAACCCATACAAGATCTTTCTACTAGGACCAAGAGGATGAGCAGCTTATTTCTCATGGGCCCTGCTCTTTGTATTAAGTTGTAAGCGAACTTCTTTCTTGCAGTGTTAACAGGAAGCTAATATTGTACCACACAGTTCAAATATTGTAGTAATTCACACAGTCACAGTCATGATATTGTAGTTTGGGGAAGTAGAACCCATCACCAGATTTTTCTACTAGAACCAAGAGGACGAGCAGCTTATTTCTTATGTGCCCTGCTCTTTGTATATATTAAGTTGCGAGCTCATTCCTTTCTTGCAGTGTTAACAGGAAGCTAATATTGTCACACACAGTTCAAATATTGTGTTCGGGGAAGTAGAAACCATACAAGATCTTTCTACTAGGATCAAGAGGATGAGCAGCTTATTTCTCATGGGCCCTGCTCTTTGTATTAAGTTGCAAGCGAACTTCTTTCTTGCAGTGTTACCAGGAAGCTAATATTGTACCACACAGTTCAAATATATTAGTTTGGGAAAGTAGAACCCATACAAGATCTTTCTACTAGGACCAACAGGATGAGCAGCTTATTTCTCATGTGCCCTGCTCTTTGTACATATTAAGTTGCGAGCTAATTTCTTTCTTGCAGTGTTAACAGGAAGCTAATATTGTCACACACAGTTCAAATATTGTGTTCGGGGAAGTAGAACCCATACAAGATCTTTCTACTAGGATCAAGAGGATGAGCAGCTTATTTCTCATGTGCCCTGCTCTTTGTACATATTGAGTTGCAAGCTAATTTCTTTCTTGCAGTGTTAACAGGAAACTAATATTGTACCACACAGTTTAAATGTTTTAGTTTGAGGAAGTAGAAGCCATCACCAGATTTTTCGACTAGAACCAAGAGGACGAGCAGCTTATTTCTCATGTACCCAGCTCTTTGTATTACGTCGCAAGCTCATTTCTTTCTTGCAGTGTTAACAGGAAGTGAAATATTGTATTCGAGGAAGTAGAACTTATCACAAGATCTTTCTACCAGGACCAACAAGGAGTTCATTTCTAATGTACTCTGTCCTTTGTAATTACACCGCGTCTGCGCAATTGTTAAAAGAGTACATCGATCGTCTCGCAGAAGGTAGTATTAATACTCAGGACAGAGAGTTATACAATAATGTTTAGTAACGTTCAACCCTCTTGAGAAGAACTAAGAACTAGAGTTCCTCCGCATGCTTTCACCATTGGATCGCGGATTTTATGCAATTATAGCGCGACACGTGTGACAAACTCGAATTAATAATACTGTAGCCAGGTTTCTACATCCTTCAGAGTGTAGCGAAACTCTCAGACAAAATGCGATGAGAGAAACTCCGCCCCTGGGACCCAGAATACGCATAAACATCCGCAGTCCACTTATCTCGTCGGTAAAAGCGACGACCGCGTTATCGTCTCACGGTAAAAGAATTAGTAGACTGCGAACTGAAATTTTGCTAATTACCGAACTCCGGTTTGTTAATGCGACTATAAATTTTCGTTGGACCACGAGCGTCCAACCGTGATGGTTCTTAAAATTGAATTATGTAATTCTAGGTTGTCACTATAAATGCATAAACGTCCCCGTTTCATTCAGAGTTATGTTTCCACCGCAAGCTTTCCAAAATGTACCGCACGTTTTCACGTAATTCCGCCGTTTTAGTTTATCGGGGAGGTTGAACGATGGCATTTTTTCGGCAGATTTACAAGCTCTCCGCTATTCCGGAAATCAAGCTCACGTCTGCAGGCTAATCACCACGAAACCCAATTACATTTTTTGATTTTCAAAGCGCCGTCGTCCCCGTGCCTTTGCCCTTCCGCCTCGTTTCAAACCGGACACCGTGATCCCTTATTTCCTGACCAGTCGGAGTGGACAATTTCCACGCGTCCGCGCAAATTTGCAAATCCGAGGACCAGACTACGAGAGGGTGGAAAACCCTGATCGAAGTCGCGTCTGTCGGCGTCGAATGCGAATTCTCTGACGATTTTTGCGTGTGGACATTTTCAGCGAACACGTTCACTGCCGTTGTAAACTTTAAATAAATCAATACGTAAGTGAAAAATTCTTCGTTAACAATTACCGTCGTTCATCGTGAGATATTCAACAAAATGGATTTTCACCCTAACTTTGAGGGCTACTTTCACCCCCTTAACATGAATGTCGGTAGAAAATAAGTTTTTTAGTTCTATATCGTACAAAAATTTCATTAAAATCGGCGTGTTATGATTGGGTAACCTCCCTTGCGAGAAGTGCGAAGTTACTTTCAAACAAATCATATGAAAATCGTCGAACACATTTATTTTTAATGATTCTTTATTTAAGCAGAGATATTTCTAATTCGTGTAAAAAGAAAATCAGCTTTACCAGTAGAGAACCTTTGGCAGTGAACGTGTCAATTGATAAAATGTGACGACTATTGCTGGTTAGGTAGTTTTGGTGTTTTCAGATTGCAAAGTGATCAGGTTGAAATTAGGTGTTCATCAATTAGACTGCGGATATTTGTGTACATTAAGATTGTGCATATAATTTAGTAAATTGAATAAAATATTCGGTGTTCGTGACAACATTGATATCAGTGCTCTGAACGATTTGCAACTAAATATCATGAACGCACAAAGTCCACAGTCTGTGAAACGCAGGTGAATGTGAGGATCGAGTTTGGTGTAGAAAATTCTCTATACATGCGTGTGATAAAGAAACATGTATACAAAGAGATTATCGTACAAAATTCTTGGGACAACTAACGCAAGACTTCCATGAAAACAAGATGGAAGAAAAATGTAGCACATCTATAATTGGAAATATGCAAAAGCTCAAATTACCCATGAAAAGTCTCCGTTATCTCGCCTCGGAGAACAGATTCCAAAACCTTAAGCAACAGTGTATAAACACAACTGGTACACTGTAAATAAATCATTTGCCCGTACAACTAAAGTAAATCCACCGTCATTCCGTTAAACTAAAAATAAGAAAGCTCTACAACTCGGAAGCAGGTTATTTTGGACACCGAAAGTAATACCCCAGTTACCATTCTCTAATTACCATTCGCGACGGAAAAAGCATCTTAACCTTTTCGAATTGGAAAAGAATCGCCACTGCCGACATGTACTCGCAGATAGAGATCGAATATTCTCGGATGGAATCGCTGGCGTCATAAAATCGTAACTTCCATAAACGTGTTACCAACTTTGACCTATTAAGTCGTGTCACGAATAATTTACGAAACCGAGAGTTAAACAATTTATTAGCTGTACCAATCAATATTATTGACTCCCTCTTTACATATAAAATGACTGCCATTAATATTCGGAGGGTCTCAAACAAATTATCCGAGTAAATTATTTAATATATAAATAGCAAAGCACACATTTTAGTCACATTCTACTTCAGGCCATTATCAGTTATTTCTTTATTGATCTTCAGGGCTATATTTATCGTTATTATGCTTATTATTACACTATAATCGAATGAGCATTTCCTTCTTGTCTGACCAAGACAATCCTATTCCACTTGAAGATGTTAGAAACTATCCCCGTATCGATCTTTAGGTATTTTTACTTTTTCATAATAATAAACACAACAAAATTTTCCTGTGGTCTGACCAATGCGTGCATATTCTACTTCAAGACAGAATTACATCAGAATCAGGAATAAATAAATGCTCGAACGTAAATTCGTACGTACATTTAACCTGGTCTGACAAAAACGATCACA
This sequence comes from Lasioglossum baleicum, assembly GCF_051020765.1. Taxonomy (NCBI): domain Eukaryota; kingdom Metazoa; phylum Arthropoda; class Insecta; order Hymenoptera; family Halictidae; genus Lasioglossum; species Lasioglossum baleicum. The sequence goes on from NC_134929.1 coordinate 9,723,050, forward strand.
TTCCACGTAGAACACTTTCCTCAATCCAGCACTGAAGTCATTGAAAGTCAGATATTTAAAAAGTTATCGTCTTCTTAAGAGTGTCCGAATATTAGTGGGAGTCGCTGTATATAACATCTTTGAAAATAATCTCGAGCAGACCCACGTGTACGCCATCTTACGGGTAAAACCATTAAAATAGTTTTCTATATTTTCGGTAAATTAAAAAATTCGTTACGATTCAGGAACTTCCCATTAGACTGCTTAATAATTCCTTGAGCTACCGGTTAGATAATTGTCAAGCAAAAGCTCTGTTACAGTTCGATAAACGCTCTTATGTCGCAGAGGATTTCTATTTTATCCGTGGCACGACTTCGCAGGTTCTTATCGTCGGCAGGTCAGAATGGGTGGCACCATCTGATAAGAGGCATGAAAAACTCACCGTTTTCCGGAAACGACGTGGACCTTATCACTGGCAGCAGGATCCCTTTCTGTACCAGCTCGTCCCTGCTAGCTCGTACCGAGATTTTCCTCTCGAGCGCTGCAATCGCGAGAAAACAACCCCCGTTTAATCGGTAATCGGACCTCTACACAATTTTCACAGAATTTTCACACGATTATCCATGAAATTCCCCAAGAAAATCGCATACTCACACAAGGAGGCGGCCTCGAACTTGTCCGATTTCTTTTTCCGTTTCCACTTCCACGGTTTGAAGAGTCTACCGAGGGCTGAGAACTTGCTTTTCCTCTCCAAGGGTGGTGTTCTCGCACCCGAGCCCAAACTGTTCGTCCGTAGAGCCGCCCCATTTTGTTTCTTCGCTGTAACAGACAAATGGAACCAACGGTCAATCCCAGCGTCTCAAACCATTCCGATAAATGAACATCGTATTATCATCAACCGATTTTACCCGCGAAATTACCATTGCAATTTCCCAACGCGGTTGGTAACGCGAGCATTCGAGTTTATCGACTTGGGATAGCTTCCCGTGAAAGCAGCGCAAGCTTCAGACATCTACTATACCGACGAGGGATGAAACCACCCTCGACAGCAGCGTGTTACCACCCCCTGAATCGATCACCCCTTTTGGTTGAACGGCGCTAACGCTATCGGAAATATCGTTTATCGATGCCCGCGTGGGCTCGTTTCGAAGGGGATTTCATAAAGAGTTTCGCGAGAAAGTCGCATATCGAATCGTCCGTGGAAGCGAATGCATTCGACGAATTTCGATGTCAAACGAATTACCTGGGAGAAGAACCGCGATGGAAAGTTTTTTCCGTGCAGACTTTCGCTGGAAATCGATTGGAACGGATTATCGAAAGCTTCTGCAACCGTGCGAACAAGCACAGTTGTCGAACGTTCGCGATTGTTCAGAGGCTCCCCGAGGGGTTGCAGAAAAATCGGTTGTTGTTCTAACAGCGTCTTTCTCTTTTTTTCCGCGGTGGTTTATAGAATTTCTCCGCATTGTGTATCCCACAGGGGGGCACGCCACAGGACAGCTAGTAGAATATGACGTTAACGCCATGAAGAATGACGCGCACATGTCCTGAAAGTGGAACTTAGGCTATTGTGCTCGTAGCAGGCGAAAATATTCGCCGAACCGGCGAACCAGTATTTGCAGAAAACCGTATCGAACGCGTCCGGCGAGGTTCCGTGGCTCCGTTGCCTCCTCTTAACTCATTGTTAGACGGCCATGTCGATGTCACCATAAAATCAATACCCGACACCGTGGCCCCATAGATATTTAATGGCTCTCGTGTTTCGCCGCACGGATTTGTCTCGGTAACTCGAAACTCGACACGGCTGCCGGCGATCTATCTGTATCACCTGACCGAATAATAATGATTTCTATGAACAACGATTGTTTAAAGCGACTCGGGAAGTGGCACGGCCCGATAAGATCAAGATGTCGACCCTCGCAACACGTCACCAGCAATTTGAACCATCAGCAGTCCCAAAACTTTATGTCATCCATATGATTCAGCTGTCCTGAAACTTTGCACCCTCAAATCAGATCATCCATTAGTTGAAGATCCTCGTTTGTATTGGCAGTCAGTTGTCGAAAACCTCTGCTACGGCATGTTACTCTGGCTCAATAAAGTGTCGTTGCCCGTTCTCGATAAGTCGAAATCTGAGAATAGTCTATTGGGAAAGTCCCATTGAAAGAAATTTCATCCGGTTCAGCATTTTAGATTAGATAATCGAAGAGGAAAAGAGTCAACGAAACTGTGCGTGTCAAAATAAATAAGTTTCCTAAATATAACAATTTATGAAGCATCAGCGATGCTGTTTGCGCGAAGAATTTGCAAGACTCTCGACGGTTTAAACAGTTCATTTATTGTAACGAAGAAGTTGTAAGTTTCTTTACTACGTTGCAAACACAAACATTGTACAGGCGGTTGATTACGCGTGGTGCTCTCTTGGATGTATTAGACGATACTTGTTTTCTGGTAGACGCATTAGAACTGATCTTTCGGCGTGGCAACCGTTAACGAGTGATCGAGCGCCATAATCGTAACGGCCGAATTAGGAAGAGATAAGATTGATTAGATCCTTCCTAGATGGAGCGTCAAGTACGGATCGATACATTAATACATATATGTGCTTGAATTCGGAACGGATGCACAGGGTTAAATAATTGTTCACCCCTGAAGCTTTAAAGAACATATTCAGCAAATAATCCAACGTCTCAATTGAAATTCATTCATCTCAAAGTGCTTGCCTAAAGGTAGCAAAAGATTTTCTCACCCCCTAAGATTTAATATAATGTTTCCCCAATAAAGCAAATAAATCTTCCAAGCAAGTATTTCTAGCATTAATCTAGTCTGAATATTTCAATTGAAATTCATTCATCTCAAAGTGCTTGCCTAAAGGTAGCAAAAGATTTTCTCACCCCCTAAGATTTAATAATGTTTCCCCAATAAAGCAAATAAATCTTCCAAGCAAGTATTTCTAGCATTAATCTAGTCTGAATATTTCAATTGAAATGTTTTCATCCCCTAAGATGACATTATTTATTTTCGTAGAAACCGCGAAAAATTCCGAAAGTTGTACAATCTATAAGTAATAGTATAGCAAGGGGATGTTTCAGTGAAGCGTCCCAAATGGGCTAAAGAAAGTGTGACCCGCCCCCAAAGATTGAATAACGCATTTACCCCCGAGGAGATAGTCGAAGGTCGTAAAAACCCCTCAAGAGAAACGGTTTTAGTCACGACTCCGATACAAAACCTCCCCGAAAGAGGCTCCGCACCCCGGGTTCCGTCGCCTGCAGACGTATTTTGCTAAACATCGTGTGCACCCCAAGGCGAGAGACACATCAGCATCCGTCAGTGCAACGTGTGCAGGAGAGGTCGTGTGTCACTCGCGTTAAGGATCGTCTTTGATGGTGAGGAGAAGAAAGGGCAACGCGTAGGGCGTTGTCGAACGGCAATTTTGGGGGTGGCCCCGGTGGGGAATAACGGATGATAACGTGCGGTAGGGCAGTTTCGTCGGGAGCTACGATTATCGGCCTTGAGCATCCCTCCGGGACACTTTTCGAGGATCTTCCAGGCTGAATTCTTGGCACGACGCTCTGGGGTGGATTTAGTCCGACTGCCGCAGCACCTAGTTACGATAGGTCCTTACAGGACTAATTCGGGATGATTAATGAACGGGTGTAAGCAGCTATTGCCCTTCCCATTAATTCGCGATGGATTTTATGACTCGGCGACCTGGACCATTCGAGTCGAAATGCCATTGAATAATTTTGCTGGTTAAAACGATTTCTTGAAATTGGTAATCGAGCCGAGGGAATCGTTCGTAGGGTGGTTGTAGGATCGAGATCTGGGGACTTTATTTAAAATTAAAAAATGTCTGCGTCGATTCCAAGACAGCTATTGCCCTTCCCATTAATTCGCGATGGATTTTATGACTCGGTGACCTGGACCATTCGAATCGGAATGCCATTGTGGATGTTGAAAAATTTTGCTGATTAAAACAATTTCTTGAAATTGGTAATCGAGCCGAGGGAATCGTTCGTAGGGTGGTTGTAGGATCGAGATCTGCGGATCTTTATTTAAAATAAAAAAATGTCTGCGTCGATTCCAAGACACAGAGGTTAAATAAAAATTTCTCTCTGTTTTAATTATTTTATTAAACTAAAACTAATACGTTGATGTTCTTAAATTTTTTTTAATATATTCACTGATTTAAATTGTACGTATCATTTTTTGTTATAAATGCATAAAATCCACAGTCTAATAATTACACGTATCCGAACGAATCGATGTGAATTTTGAAAGAAATGAGATAGAGCAATGATTTTTATTTTAATTAAAGCTGAAATATTGCAGGATGTAGGAAAAATAAAGAGATTATGGTACGAACGTTTTCCTTAATTAAATGTTCATTTACACAGGAAGCAAGGCAAGTGTTCAATCTTTTTAACTTATTTCTCATCAACGAAACTTTTAACTGCTGCTGATACATTATTTCTTTTTGTACAATTTTAATCGATCTTTTAATCGAACTAATATGACTGAAATTTTCGGGTCGACTAAGTATACCGTTCGATTAAAAACTATTTTGGCGTGAATGCAGTATCATATTTTTTCTGTACAGTTTATGCCACGATTTATTTGCATCATCTGAATAGTAAGCCATAAAAAATCTATCCGTACACGGTATTGGATAAAAAACAATTTTCTTGAAATTCTAAAAGTGTAACAGAGATTTTCAAGGTTAAAAAATGTTCGTACCATAACCTCACTATTTTTCTCATATTCTGCAATATTTCAGCCTCAATTTTAAAAAAGAAATCATTGCTCTATCTCATTTCTTTGGAAAGTTCTTGGATCTTGACACAAAATTCATCACTTTGTCCCGCTGTGCGGAATCGGAGTTATATATATGCGGCTGCATTGTTACTCGAGTTGCAGTCCTAGAACTGCGAAAGACCGCGGAAACGATGTAACGGCATTGCACGCAGCGTCTCGAGAGCCGAGTGCAGCTCCGATCTCTGAGAGTTTTCTCGAGACTCAATGCCATCGGAGATGGCTCAGCGGGCGGACTGTTGGCACGGGATTCAACGGGGGAAGGCATTCCTTGGCAAGCATCGCCAAGATCGTGGGTCAAAATTACTTGAAGAACGCTCGATCGATCGAGCATGCGATATCCATTTCAAACCCGTTCGCCTAGACGATGGCCTTCGCTCCCGATGAATCCTATCGGCGAGTCAATGCTCGCCTACCCGAACCAACAGCGAACAGCGTCGTTATTTTCGAAGGGCTCGCGGACATTTCCTCGTTACGGCACTGCTCAGTGAAATTTCCGAAGTTTCAGATCCCGGAGAGTCAAGTCCTTGCGCCACAGTGTTTCTCTTCGAGGAATCGAAGCTCGTCGAAGCAAGAGAAAAGATATAGCAAGCAAAAGCGAGGTGGATGCAGTCATTGGAAAATTACAAATTCAGTCAATTTTATCTGTCCTCTCCAAATGTGATACCGGTGGATTGTTGAGATTCTTCCGATTAAAATCAGTCCAAACACGACGCGAATCGGTCCACTTTTGTGGAGTTGATTCTTCCTGCGTAGCAATCATACGCATGCCCCTAATCTTGCTATTCACGTCATGTTTGGACTGATTTTAATCAGTAAGTTCCCAACAATCCGCTGATACTACCGACTAGGTAACACAAGAATAAAATATTTCTCTCCATAACGCGAAACTCGAACGAACATAAAAGTACTAAAATAAATGAAGCAGCGTACTCGGAGAAAAAGCATAAATCCGAAGAAACGCGAATAAATCGTGTAGAAACAGCATTAAACTAAGGTAAAATGAAAAGAACACACGTTTAAGTGAAGCGAAAGAACTGGAAGTATCGTCGAGATAAAAACCAATGAAATTAAACGAGATGCACATAAAAAAGTTTATATCTGCTGAGCGAACGTCGAGAGCTTGGTGCTTATTAGAGTAAGTGCCATCAAAGAGGGACAAACTTTTTCATGTTAAGTAAAACAAATGACGATCATGTTTACCGTAGAGGCACAGATTTATGGAAATTTTTCATGTTCATTTAAGCGATGGCGTTCAGGATGGACCGAAACGGTCTATCGCGGCGAAGATTCGCCGAGAAACGGGAAGGAAAGCGGTATATCGGTGGCTCGAAGCGGAATAATTGACGCGACAAAGAGCTTCCGGTATCTGGGAGGCCTATTCACGCGCGTCAAAGCCCGTCGAGAGTCGTTGCACCGATGTGCATCGTCTACCGGTTCGCGGACAATGGCAATATTAACGCGACGATGGAGAGTGCAGTTCCCATTGTTCTACACGGCGATGCATCTTAACGTGACCCGCCCATTATCGCGTCAAGCCGCTGAAAAAACGGGAGACAAATCGGCGGTGACGGGATCACGTGGTTCCCGTGCAATGCACTTTCGACGAAATCGCTACGGAATCAGTGCGTCTTGCTGTTTAACCCGTTCGCCATTAATTTTAACACTTCTGGGAATTTTATGATAGTCTGTATTCATTAGAATTTTATTAATAAATTTTACAATAGCCAACTTGACACTTCTGGGAATTTTATGATAGTCTGTATTCATTAGAATTTTATTAATAAATTTTACAATAGCCAACTTGACACTTCTGGGAATTTTATGATAGTCTGTATTCATTAGAATTTTATTAATAAATTTTACAATAGCCAACTTGACACTTCTGGGAATTTTATGATAGTCTGTATTCATTAGAATTTTATTAATAAATTTTACAATAGCCAACTTGACACTTCTGGGAATTTTATGATAGTCTGTATTCATTAGAATTTTATTAATAAATTTTACAATAGCCAACTTGAGAAATGAACGTTTCAATGTACGCTCATTTTCAAAGGGTTAACCCTATGCACTCGGAGCTATTTTAACTAGAAAATTAAACATTTCTTCCTAGCCAGAACAATTTTTATTTTATGGGAACGAAATTGATATAATACCTCGTATAATATTTAAATGTTTAGTAATTGATTATGTAAACAATATTTTGAATAACGGTACAGCATTTTTCGTGGTGATTCAGAGTCACCACTCGAGTGCTAAGGGTTGAAACTGAGAATACTTCATCCCTGGTGAAAGGGTATTTCACTTTAAATCGTAGTGGCTGCTCAGGAAAGCTTATCGACGGGATGCACTCGTTTTCTCTGTTCTCCACGGAAATTCCATAGCCGTGGAAAATAAATTTTCCGCGTTCCCATTCTTGCTCCCGCGAGGAACGGCAGGAAATGGGAGGAAAGGGCGAGACTTTCTCTCTCGACGTCAATGTCTCAAGGACCAGTTAAAGCGGGGGTGGCCGTCCAGCTCAAGGAAACGATGACATTGTCCAGACGCGGCGTCCTTGCATCACGGAGAAGGACTGTGATCCTGCGAGAGCGGGACCCTTCGCGTATCGATCCCTTCGAGAGAGGTTTCAAAAGACATTCAAGTCAGAAACCGTGTTTACGAGTGGACGACATAAAACTGTACAAAACAGTGTAATAAATACACATTGACGATGAGCATTCTGCGGATCTTTATGCATTTATAGCATATGGAAATTTCTATAATACGAGAAAAACATTTGTATGAATTCATAATGCTCTTATTTCATTTTCACCAAAAGAAATCGATGGATGAAATGTTATCTTCATTTTAATTTTCATAAAATTATATACATAAAAATGAGAATTTGCATAAGGATCCTCAGGCTAGGGACGAGAGCGCTTGTAGTTTATCATTCGGCTGTGAATTTATACAGCAGTCATTTCATCCAGCCGTGTAAATTCTTACACCCTCTTCGAGGCACTTAAAAGTTTCGAGCATCTGTATATTTTCTCGCGAAGAGGCTAAGCGAAATGAATTATCGAGGCGCCCTGTGGACGTGTCTACTTGAGAGGATTTTTGTGGAAGGCTGTTTAAGGCGTGGGATAGTGAGCTGTGAGGCTGTTGGAGATTTGTGAAAAGATTTATCGTAGAAATGTACCCATCGTCGGTTATAATATTATAATTGTTGGAGAGAAATTTCTGTCGTATTTGAAATAAGCAGGTAATCTAGCTAATAAATGAAAAACACATGTTGCTGGTGAGTGATTGGGAAACAGGAATTGACATTTCACATCTAAAAGATAAAACATACAATATATTTTTATAAATTGATTCAAATGTTTTTGTTAACGCGAAGGCGTATCGTTATGTAATTTGTATTTCGCGCTATACTTGTTTTGTTTTCTCGTCACCTATGCTCGCTCTAATTTAAATGTATATGTCGATCTATATTTTGTACATTCTCGTTCTGTCTGTATTGCCCTTACTCGGGCAGTATAGTTCGCACCGTCATAATAAACGGATCTGTCTTCAAGTAATCGGTACATTCTCTTTGTCTGTCCACCTCGTAATAATCTCACGTTAATACTCTATATTCTTTTCACTATCGGGCTTCAAGATTAATTATTAACGAACCGCTCTCTACAGTTTTCTTTAAAATACGTCAGAACTTTCCCTCCAACCTAATTATATTGTTCCAGCATCATTTCTATCATTTCACTTGTGTTTGACGTACTTTTCAACAAGATTTTTAACCACCCAGGTCAATTTCCCTGAGCACCATGCACGATCGTGAAGCGCAGAGTCGGCGCGACGCGCGTCCACCGGTCGGCGTCGATCGAATTAAGGCGAATCAAGTGTTTTTCGAGCAGGCGTTCGCCTAAGTGAGTTGTCCCGGCTAAAGACGGGACAAAGGCTTCCGCGTATTCAGCCGGGCACAGCGTTATCGATCACCGCCTCGAGAGTTCTTGAACGCGTTATCGAATCACACGGCAATTTAATCCTCGGGACGGACGCGTGTCACATGGCAGCGGAGTCGATCGATCGATAACGAACTCTCCGGTACTTGTTACGCAGCTAGCTGGCCAACCGCACCCGCACCTATACATATACCCGAGAAGCACCAACGGCCACTTCGTGATTCCTAGTTACGGTTAGGAGATATGCAAATCGGAAGCCACGAGCCACCCCCGGCAGACACACTTGCGAACGTTTAATCCGGGCCCGATGCCGGCCCGGCAGGATCCATGGATCCGGTGAAATCCGCCTTCATGAACGCGTCCGCGAGGATTCCGTTCGACGTGTCAACAAACCAAATCCGCATTAGGACGCGATCCTGTGGGCAAATTTCGGGGAGATGATACCGGCTAAAGAGGGTTGCTGAACCCGGCCAGAGCTAAATTCTGGCAATGTGTTGTTCTGCCGAGTGATACCGTGTTCGTCGGCGTCACTGACTGCAGAAAGAGGACTCGTCCTTTGAAACGATGTTAGCTTATCTCTGCCCAACCTTTCCAGATCCTTGTATACCGCTTCCAAGTAACCGTTGCTTAATTATTCTCTGCACAACTAATTAGATGCCTCGGGGGGATGATGCAAGCTAACGAGGGAAGCTAAGCGCTGCGAGGCTAAATTCAAGCCATTTTTACACGGAACAGGAGGACGCGTGTTTATAAAATAGTAAGCACATTCTAAACATTATGCAAATCATTATTACAGCCGACGTTCTTTGCTAACTAACTGTTTCGGAGTAATTTTAGTTGAGTTATTTCTTCGTTGAAAGAAGGAAGAGCATTTACAGAATTATTCTGGGTGACGTGATGTCGTCAATTCATCTTGATCCACCCTCGCGAACTGTTCGAGCAAGCATTGAGTCAGTATTTTGTCTATTAGCTTCAGCTTTTAGGGGCACGATGCTGGTTGGAGAGGGTGGGGAAGCTTCGGGGAGTTAAATGCAGCCAATCCATTTTTTCGGTGAATAGGGGGATGCTTATGGGATGTAATGTATGGGGTGCGGCGAGATGAAACAGTCGCAAGGCTGAAAGCTGTAATCCAACCCTTGTTTGATGTTCCAGTAATAGTTTCCATACTCTGGTGATATATTCGCCACGTTCTGTTCGTCTATTTTGTTCCATTCGAAGTCGACATAAATTCAATCTTTTCCGTTTTATAAAAGCAGAACGTGCCAGTCACTTTGTAAAAGGTGTCACTGTATAAAAAGAACAAGCATTCGTAAGAACGACCCCGAACATTTCCACGGGTTCAGCAACCGGAAGTCCTGGCAGGGACTTAATTGTGCTAAAAGCCGGACGTCGATTAAACAAAAAAAAGAGAGTGGTCGCGAGGGTGGTTGGAATCGAAATTCCCACGCAATCGACCAAAGAACTCAATCAGACAGCACTCAGGGTCGGGCGTGGCCGCTCGAAATTTTCGTCGTTTGTGCTAACGAGAGGCCACGATGCGACGATTTCCGCGCGCGGGAACCGGCGCTCTGTCGTCGTGAGTCCGTGTAGGCAGAGATTAATTATTGTTGTTAGAACGATCGGGACAGAGGGGCGACGCGCGACGGTGACGCGACGCTTAACCAGGTTGCGGTTTCGATATTGCCGGAGCGAGCATATGTACCCGAATGTCAGTCGAACCACGGTAATATGTCGCCGTCCGGCGAGGCATAAGTGCTGGTCGGCCATTGGCGACGCTTTGATGCAACAGGCATGCCCGACGCAACAATGGACAAACGTTATTGTTCCAGGGATCTTCAACCGTGCCGAGCGCTCCCATAATCGGCCAGCGACCGCTGCTAGACGACACACTGTCCTGTGTTTTCTCGAAATTCCAACAGCTTTTTACATTGGTAACAGTATTCATAGTTATTAACGAGGATCTTAATGCAAAATAAAAATTGCGGACGGAGAATAGTGCAGTAGTGCTCGGTTAAATTTACATTCACAGTTCGGCTGCCAACAGCCTTCTCGACGCTTTAATAATTCCATGACCTTTTTTGTGCAGATGTATTCAAATCTTTAGTCTATATATATAAAAGCGAAGTCCTGACTCACTCACCTATCAACGCCCAGGCTAAACCCTTGGACCTAGAAAGCTGAAATTTTGTACAGAGGTTTCCTTCATGATCTGTACAAGGGATAAGAAAGGATATTTCGAAATTCAACCCCTATGGGGGTGAAAAGGAGTTGAAGCGTTTGTATGAGGAATATTTTGTTCGGATTTAGTTCATACTTGGTCTTAATGCTCTTTGATACACATAATCAAACACCTGTTTCGGCATTTCAAAAAATTGAACCACTAAGGGGGTGAAAAGGGGTTTCGAAATCTAAGATGGCGACATGACATAAAATTAAAACTCTACAGGGGTGGATAGGGGGTTAAAAGGTTTTATGGAGAAATAATAGCAATTTCCGCGGACATTAAACGGTTTCCTGTGCGAGCGAAGCCGCGGGCGAAAGCCAGTAATTTATTAAATACGAAGACATTGTGTAATATGAAGAATGTTTTTAGTGGCGCCTCGGAGCCGCCATTCGAGTGCCAAGGGTGAACATCGTACGGAGGCACTGACAAGCGAATTGTCAGGGAGGCTGACTCGTGTAAATTTAACCGAGCAGACTTCATGTCCCTGTATAGAATATGGATCTCGCTCTGAATGAAAAATTTTTATCTCTCACGCCCGGTGGATACAATCCGAAAGACACGTCGTCTACCAGGTTTCGGGAGGAAGGTTTTCGTTACGAACAATCAGCGTCCGCAGGACTGGGGTTGCAGTAGTAAATGCGGTTAAAATCCTGAGGGCGGTACGCAATAGAGACATCCTCCGCGGCGGCATTTCATCCTCCATTCACTCGGCCTCTGTCTGCGCTCGATTTCACCTGAACCATGATGGTGCTTCGTCGTCATCAGGATTTCGTGGGCGACAAGGAACCATCGCGGTGACCAATGTAAACGATTACAAACGGGACAAGGGGAGGGGGGTTGTTCTTTGTTGTCGAGGAGGGCCGGAATACTCCAGACGCTGAGTGTGTCTTGAGGCAGACCGGAACACCGAGTACACCTGTGTCACCTAGCCCCGGTAGCCGCTGGAATGTGTTTAGGGGTTCAAGTTGACAACCCGCGGCCAGGTAATTGGGGAACGGAAAACAGTGTGGCGTCTCCATAGCAACGCCCCAGCATCCCTTGCGAGGCGAGCCCTGCGCCGAGGGCTCCGGCAGCCATGTCCAGGGCAACGTTGCCCTAACCATTCGCTCGCTCGTTTTATCTTTGCACTTTTTCGCTCGTTCCCGAAGCCCGACTGCCTGCCCGAAAAACGTCTGGATGTCGTTATTCCATTAGATGTCTTCTGCCGAGGCTCAACCCCCCCTCGATCGTCCGAGATTATCCTTCGCCCGGTATTCAGGATGTCTCGCGCGCTTTCAATTATGTCAACCCCCCTCTCCACACCCTCACGTTCGCGACTCTGATTCCGGGAACGACAAACATTTAAGCTTTTCCTGTAAAGTTTAGGATAGCTGAACCGATGAAAGGAGTATTATGCTACGATCGTACTTCATTTGAAGGTTATTCCTCATTTTATGAATGATTGACAATTTTGCGTGCCTACCCAACGAGAATATACTCTCATTGAACTGTACAAATTTATTCAGGGCAAAATATTTATTTTTACGCATTTCAATTTCATTCGGGAAAAAATACCGCAGTAAACCTACCGCGATCGGTCCCAGATTTTTATTTTAGAACTAGTTTAGTTATAAAGCTGCTTCTTCGTTTTTCACGAAATCGTAAAACTGTAAGACAAAGCTGACTTGTGTTCTAACAAATAACCCTTTGCACTCGGAGCTATTTTAACTCGAAAATTAAACATTTCTACTAACTACCTAGAATAATTCCATGGTATATGATTTTTTTTCGTTTTGTCGATCATATAACACCTCATACAATACTTAAATGTGTAGTAATTGATTAGTAGACTGCGGATTTCATGCATTTATGAGAAAAATAGAAACGTACAATTTATTGGGTCGTCGGGAAAGTCATGACGGATTGGCCAATACATTATTCATTGAAAATTACCCAAAAATACGTCATGACTTCCCCGACAACCCAATAAAGCAGTAAACATATTAAAAAGATTTAAGGACGTCGGAGTTTCAGCTAAATAAGATAATTAATTAAAAGAAGAAAGAATTTATTTGGTTCCTTTGGCTTGTAACCGATGCAGACAATTTTCAATTTGCATAAAGATCCGCAGATTAGTTACCAACATATTAAAAAATCTCAACAAAATTTTAGTGGCGTCTCTGAGTCACCACTCGAGTGCCAAGGACTAAAGCCCCGAGTGAGCTGAAAACCGTGACAAAATAATTTCGTCCAGCTAACGCCAAGAGTAATCGAACCACTGCGGGGCGGGATCGATCGGGTATAATTTCCTGCGACGAGCCTGGAAACAAATACGCGGATGGTAAACAGCGGGGGTTGGATACGGGCCTGCCCATCGACTGGAATGCGCCCAGGAGCAGACAGCATTTCGTGGGCACAAAGCACGAGAAACCATAAAGCCACCCCTTGGCGGGTAGCCGTCCGCCTTTCGCGTTCGCCGGGGATCGAATCTCCATTATTCGCCTTTCCACCGGGGCTAAATGCTCGTTAATCCCTAATTGCATCCCCCTGCTCGCGCGAATGTGTCCTTACATGCCACCGGTGGCGGGGCGGTAAATCCTCCTCTTTTTTTTCCTTCCATTTTTCAGAGGCGTCCGACAAGCTTGTTTTATGCACCGCTCCCTGTGCAAACGTTACGGAAAAAATATGCCCGGCCGCAAAACGCGGTCGCGCATCAGGGGATTTATACGCGCCTGGATTTTTTATTCCCGTAATATTTTTGCGGACGAACACGCCCCGCACAGAGTTGCTGAATCCACGGAGGGGATTGAGGGTGGATAATTAATAGCATTAATTGGCCGAACGCAAATTTGATTTGTCATTAGGGAACTCGGGGTTTATCATACAATTTCGTTTACATGTCGGTGAATCTTGATGGTGTGTGTGTGTGTGGATTCAGGGAGGTTTGTGAGGATGTGACTTCTGCGATATTTTTGGAAGTTTTTAGTGGATGTTGTACGGTTCGGTTTTATTATTTTCATTTCCTGAAAGGAATAAGGACTTTGAGCTCTTCTTGCGGTTTGGCAACGGTGTATCATAAATCTTGCACTGTTACACGGTAAGTTTGCAAGCTGGTGTCGTCCTGGGTTATGCTGTAAATGTGTGCAAACCCTATACGACACTCCAGTAACTCTACGTTACACCCCCATGGCGGGCAAGTTGAGATGGACGGGCATAAATCGTGGATATCATCTTGAAGGCTGTCGTTGGTAATATTTCCCTTCTAGGCACTAACATCGCTCGGGGAAACTGCCAAATGTTTTTTTTATTTCTTGGCCGGTTTATCAAAATTCAAAGTTATATTTTTGAAAATACCAAGAACATTTTCCTCGGAAAACTAAATCACACGTTACAACGATAAATAATGGGGGGAAATGAGAAGTCTAAATAAACTCAGTTTCTTTTTAAATTATCACTTAGAAGACTCCTTAATAAATTATGCAGACGGAGATTTCAGCAGCTAAGTCGCAGGAACTGAATGCATGAAAGAACAGTACTTGGTGCGAGCTAGCTCCTCTCGAAAACGAGAAGGATTTTAATTACGGTAGAGTTTGCTGTTTCTTTTCTTGCTGCAGGAAAACCGTTCTCCGTGGGATACAATATGCGAAGGTTGTGGGAAAATGTCGAAGAGAGATCTGGATGTAGCAATCCTCGGACAGGATGCCGTCGAAGCGAATCAGATTTCCGGTAATTACTGGAATCTAGTTTCGCGGTGATCGGATTTGAAATTGATTCGAGACCTGGGAGACTAGACGCTGTCCTAGGCTATGAAATCTTGTTCACTCTGTAGAACCTAATCAGGAGTAGATAAGAAATCCTTTTTTAGAGTTAGGTAGACTTATCATTAGGCAACGGATTTTATTCATCTACGACAGAGAAGGCATTGATCAATCATTTTCAGAAAATGGATGAAAAATGCGGAAACTCAGAAACATGTATCTTTCTTTGATGAATACCCTAACAAGCTGAAATTAGTTTAAAGACATAAAAATCACTGCAGAACTAGAAGTATCTACCACAAACCGTTCCATCAACGAACACTCATCGAAGCAGGTCCGCTATTTCGTCCGAAAAGTGGGCATTTATCAACGACCTGCTTCAGCGGAGATACCGTTCAATTTCTATCGAGGTAGAATATAAAGGGAAGAATTCTCGATGGACCATGTTCGATCATGTTGCCCCAAGAAGCTCCGGCCACAAAGAGCTTCAAGCTCCATCGCCTTCGTCCCGATATTGTCTCGATGACACGCGAGGCGACACCCGCGGAACTTAATGAAACGCCACGCTCGAGTGACCCTCAAAGAACCAGCGAAAAAGTCCCGAAGCTGAAACACGTTTCGTTCGCGGGCGTCGATGGCGACGCTGTAATAAGAGAATGAACCAGTTACGCTCAACTCGAGAAACTCGTTAACTGGACTCTACAACGTACTCGCCTATTCGCAAACAACTACAGTAATCCATGGTTCAACTCTTAGACCATATACAGGGTGAGTTTCGTAACGTGACGATCTCAAATAACTCGGAAGTTAATTGTTGTACGAAAGAACGTTTCGAACGAAAGTTGCATGGTTTCCCGAGGGACATACAGTGCTCTAATCTATTTTTTTATCGAGATATGAGGGTCACAATCAGTTTTTTAAATGGAATATCTAATATTTTTTCTCAGATTCAGCGTAAAAAATTGTTATACACAGTGGGACTTTCAGCTGCTCGGAAATCTTCGAGAAGACTGAAGTAGCAGGAATGAAGGACGTTTTCCAAACCAACAAAGAGCAAACTGATATTCCCCAGTCTCTCAGTCCGCGAATGGCGCGACACTCTCCAATATCGCCGGTTTTATCGGCCGCGTATGTTTGGTATCGATAAATATGCAAATAATTGCGTCTGACCGAACGCCCGGATGCTTTCGAAGTCATCGATACCAGCGGTTCTCATCGCGGACGTACGCGGTAGATTTCGCACGAGCCATTATGAATCCCGGCGTGAGTCAGCGACCACCATTAAGCATACTCGTTGACCCGATTCACAAGGGACAAGCCCGACGATCCGAAGGAACGGGCCAGCCTTCATTCTTCTTCGCCTCTTCGATCCTGTTCCGCAGCTTTTCCCTTTTAGACCACTCGGTCAGTCTGGCTACAGGTGTCGACGCACTCGTCTTCGCGAATGCTTGCCGAGCCGGCCCGAGGTGCTTGCTTCTGCTGTTAACTACGGTAAACTTGCGCGAAACTCCCAGGTGTTGCCACCACGACACTGCTCTTTAATATTCAGTACAATCTCCATAGTCGAATTCTTGTTCATTGGCGATTCGTCCATGTGGTTGGACAATCAGGTCACACGTGAAACCCACACTTAACACATTGCCGACCGGTGACTATTGTCTAATTTTGAAAAATCTATGGTACATGGCTAAACACTTTTTAATGGAATCTTCAATAGCAACAGCAATTTTCATTGTGAACTAACAAGTCACCCTCAATAACGTCATCAGATACTTTCATCGAAGATTGCAATGTAAAAGAATATTTCTCGGCTTTCTTTTGGTACAGCACAATTATTGAAAATCCTATTTAGGCTTCCGGTAGGTAAAGTGTTAACACTAAACCTACCGAGCACTAAAAGCGATTAAAATGTTTTAGCTGACAAAAATAACAAGGCCTATGCAGTTCGATTTTGTGCAATTTTTATCACAATGTGTGCGTGAATAATGAAATTCATTGACTCAACTTCTATGTAAGCGACTTCATCATTTCAATAATTGTAAGATGAAAAATATAAAACCGGTCGTTTGGCCGATAGTGCTGGGTTTAGTGGTAATCCAATTTCTTCTACAGGGTGTCCCAAAATTCCTTCAACAGCCGGAAATGGGAGGTTCCTGAGATCATTCGAAGCAATATTTTCCTTTGCAGAAATGTTATACGCGGCTTTGTTTAGGAGTTATTAACGAAAAACACGGACCAATCACAGCGCGACCTAGACGCGAGTTGGCACAGTCGGCCAATAGACAGTTGGCGCGCCATGACTACTGTGCCAACTCGCGTCTAGGTCGCGCTCTGATTGGTCCGTGGTTTTTCGTTAATAATTCCTAAACAAAGCCGCGTATAACATTTTTGCAAAGGAAAATATTACTTCAAATGATCTCAGGAACCTCCCATTTCCGGCTGTTGAAGGAATTTTGGGACACCCTGTATATACGGTAGGACCTCGATTAACCGGATCCCGATTATAAACAAATATGCGTTTAAATATAATTATATTATAAAGGGAAATCAATTTTCAAAAGTAAAAAATTTATTTTTGTATATAATGTACATTTTAATTATTTAAAATGTACTCGAGTCTCGATTATCCATCGCCCCTTAATTTATCCGGGCTGTTTGTCTCCCGATCCAGCCTGCTAATCGAGGTCCTACTGTATATTACCTTTTCATAAGTTGTATGTACACAAATTCAGTATTTCATGACACGAAGTATTTTAAGATACGAATTTTGACCACGAATTCGGCCGAATTCGCCACTGCGCTTCGTTTCGGTGGGTCTGTCGCGCGTGTTTTCCATCTGTCAGAGTCGAAATTGTCGGAGCACGGTGGTTGTACACTAAATTATAGACGGTCAGTTCGCAGCCGATGCTCATGTGTTTCTTTGCCTGCTGAAACATCCTTTTCAGGTATGTCGCCTAATCCGCTGGAGGAATCATGAGCAAAGGGTTAAAATGAAAATATGTACTGCGCCATTGACACTTAAATAAATATATTAGGTTGGGGAAAAAGAAATCCATTATTTTCACATTATCTCAAGCGGAGAAATGATGAATTTCTTTTTCCCCAACCTAATATTACTCGATTGTAAATATCTCAAGAGGTAGTACTTCTAGAAAATAGCAAATACCAAGTGCATGGAGCGAAACCTCGCTGCTTGCACTCGAATACATGTTCGAGAGTCGGCATCGTTTCACGCAGTCTTGAAAGGAGTAGCAATCGCGAGTGCCGCGCGGGGGTCCAAGTACATATTTTCAGGGACGTTTTAAAACAAGTGGTGCTGCGGCGAGGGTTAAACCCACCCCTGCAGCGTTTCGCGCGTAGCACGGGATATCTTGTATACAAAAGAATATTTAAGCGAGAGCTTGGCGTGCTTTCGTCGACCGCAGCGCGCACAAAGCGCGCGGATATCGGTGCGCTCGTAACATTGAATTCGGAACAATCTGTCCGCGGAGTTGTCGGACGGATCCGAGGGTCTGATATCGAATATTCGAGGAGTCGAATTTCATTCTCGACGCCCGGGATAGCGGGTTTCGTGCCTCGATATTAAATTATTCGAGCGATCCGCGGTCTCGGGTGTTTCGGTGGATTCCAGGTGACGGTGAAATTTCCGCGAGCGGAACCGCGCGACTGCTCGAGTCGAAAGGGAACGTTGTGCAGTGCGGTGCAGTGTATGCGTGTGTGTGTGCAACGCGTTGCATCGGTTGCGTTACACCGATTCGATCACACGTTCCCCCGGCGTTGCGTGACTGCAGTGCGCGGGGCACACAGGTAACACACAGCTCGCGCTGCGCGCCAAGGTAAACGCATTGCACGCCGCGTAATATACTACGCGTAGTACGCGACCGTTCGAGTACGTTTACACCGAGCTAGGGTCGACCGGGTGGGGAATAACGGTGCTCGTTGTACGGCTGCGTTCACAACGCTATCGTCGCGCGCCATTGCTGCGCTCTCCCCGTCGCAATTCTGCGATATTTACTTGGTTGACTGACGCGGACAGTTTTTGGTTCTTCGTATCTTCACCTAGACGAACAGCATTTTTTTCAAGCTGTTCATCGGCAGAGGAAAGGTGCCATTTCATTTTTTGAATATTATTCTGTCTTATATCATATATTAATAGCAGAGGAGAGGTACCATTTTATTTTTAGAATGTTATTGTCGCTGAATATTTCCATGTTTAATCAGTACGAACATTTCACGGTTCTTTGTACCTTCGTGTCGATAAAGCAATATTTTCTACGATGAATAGTAGAGGAAAGTTGCCGTTTTCTTTTTAGACTGTCTTTCTTACTGTATGAGCTATTAACGTATGAAAATCGCACACGTTTCTGAAACACTGGAGATCTTTGTTAATACGTGCATTTTATAGTTCTTTTTGCAATGTTCAATGGCAGAGGACAGGTACCATTTTATTTTTAGAATATTATTGTCGCTGAATATTTCCATGTTCGATCAGTACGAACATTTCACGGTTCTTTGTACCTTCGTGTCGATAAAACAATATTTCCTGCGATGAATGGTAGAGGAAAGTTGCCGTTTTCTTTATAGACTGTCATTCTTACTGTATGAGCTATTAACGTATGAAAATCGCACACGTCTCTGCAACACTGGAGATTTTTGTTAATACGGGAATTTTGTGGTTCTTTATACAATGTTCAGTAGCAGAGAAGAGGTACCATTTTATTTTTAGAATGTTATTGTCGCTGAATATTTCCCTGGTTAATCAGTACCAACATTTTACGGTCCTTTTTATCTTCATGCTGGGAAAGCAATATTTCCTGCGGTGAATAGTAGAGAAAAGTTGCCGTTTTCTTTTTAGACTGTCATTCTTAATGTATGAGCTATTAACGTATGAAAATCGCACACGTCTCTGCAACACTGGCGATATTTGTTAATACGGGCATTTTGTGGTTCTTTTTACAATGTTCAGTAGCAGAGGACAGGTACCATTTTATTTTTAGAATAATATTGTCGCTGAACATTTCCTGGTTAGATCAGTACGAACATTTTACGGTCCTTTTTATCTTCATGCTGGAAAAGCAATATTTCCTGCGATGAATAGTAGAGAAAATTTGCCGTTTTCTTTTTAGACTGTCATTCTTACTGTATGAGCTATTAACGTATAAAATTCGCACACGTCTCTGAAACACTGGGGATTTAATAAACACACTCGCAAAGATCATTCAGCAGACAAAATCGGAACCAAGCCATTTTGATTACTCTGCCAGAGAGGATCGCATAGTGCAAATAGAGGAGCGACCCGGTGTGTTCCATGCGACATGGATGCGAGTACCGACGTTCCAGCTATTACCTTCGGATAACATGGTTACACGGCCGTTCAGGCATGTAAAGATGAAATTTTTATACTCGGTACGTACAGCGAGGGAAGGATCAAAACGTGACTTGGATTAAAGCTGGCTAGGCGAAACGGACTGCCGTATGAAAGGGCTGCGAATATTATACTCGAAGAAACGCAAAGGGAGGAACAAAGACGACCCTACACACTGCTACCGCGTTTAAGCTATTAATGCGCAGAAAGAACTGAGGAAATTTCAGTCCACCTGTAATTTTTCCTTCGTTCCCTGCATAATTCAAAGCAACCACTGTAACATCGAATTTGTAAAAAACATTTCGACACCGGATTAAAATAATGTTCATCGAGCTTGTTATCGAGTTGACTGCAAAAATTCGTTTAGCATATCCAGAGCTATTTTGCTGGACAAAATTGAAGTAACTTCGCGGCGAACTGAATATTATTCATTTTCCAGAATATAGAATTTGTTGCAGCGTTGAAAACGTAACCGATAAAATACCGCAATGATCGTCAATTCGAATATTTACTTTTGGTAGGCGTTTATTTCACGTTTCGAGCTGACAGGATTAACCCTCTGCACTCGGAGCTATTCTAATTCAAAAAACGAATATTTCTTCTGGCGAAATATTTACATTTTATATGATTTTATCGTTATAAAACTGATATGATACCTCGTACAATAGTTTCAGTAGTTTATTGAATAAGTTTAGTAATTTATTCAGTACAAATTTAATAAAGCACCAAATTTGAATAATGGTACAGCAATTTGCAGTGGCGACTCCGAGTCACCGTTCGAGTGCAAAGGGTTCAAAGAAGCTACGGGATGGTCGCTGTGAAAAAATAAGTTAGAATTTACAACGTTTGATAGAAAAGTCTGACGCGGGGAATTCTGCGACGCGCAGCAACGTTATGTCCGCTACACAGGGCATTAAAAGGTCCGTGTGAGCCGTAAATAAGCGACGGTTTCCGGTTCGCGGTACGTAACAGGGGAACACACACGGAACAAGCTTTTTTAGTCGTCGGTTAATGCAGACGCCTATAATAAATAGCCGAGTCGACCGGAAAAGTTCGCCTTTCAGCGACAACTTCCATTGGTAAACATCTTAATTTAACGTCGCTCAAAGTAAACACCGAAAACGTTCGACAAACACGTCTGTCCGCGACCACGATACAGCGTTGGTTAACACCTCGGCGACGGATGACGCACCGTTGCGTCGAATCGAGCACTTCGTCACGCGCAACAATACACGAATTACTATCGCTTCGATGAACTGAGACGCGCGTGCACGCGAATCAATCCATATCAAGGTTTAATCGCGTTTTGTGCACGGGAATACAAATCTGCGAATTTATAACTTCGACAATATTCTACATATATGAATGAATGACCACAGACTAATGTGCATTTAAGGCATACAAATATGCATGGTTCAAACTGTGAAGTACATCATTGAATACTGTAGAAAATGTTGGTTATTGACATAAGGGTTAAAGTGGAAAGATTAATTTCTTTCAAAAATTAAAGATATAGGAGCAAAATTTAATTATCCCACGTAATAGAATTCTGCACAAAAGGCTACTTCTATTTTTACATGAAATAATTAAATGTTATTAAAGTTATCGATCGTAATGATGTTTAAAAACAGACAAGAATTATAATCTCGGCGCAACGGTTCGATCAATTAAACAACTAAAGCAATTTTACAAATTAATTTTACACTTTCTACGTTTCGATCCTAATTTGGATCATCCTCAAGAAAAGCGGAAAAACTGCGTCTGGAAATATACCAATTGAAATAAAAACAGTTTTGATGTTGGGAAAAACATTGAAAGATTGACTCACTTGCTTTATGGAAATTTTAACATTGATATTTAATTTGGTGACACGTGTTACTCATATGTTGTTTCACAGGTTACTAAGGCACAGACACACGAGGCCCAAGAACCATAAATCTATCAGTGATCAATAGATCACCTAGCCAATCGATATCTGGCGGGATATTCAAATGATGAGAATCCACACTAACCGCCCTCTAACAGAATTTCTACACTCATTAGAGTATATAAAGGAAACAAACAATTTTTGACCAAGTCATACAGAGTTGTTTTGTAGTTGATAAACATAGGATAAAATTAAGTTAGAAATAATTAAAATTTCTCCTGCATTCTTAGTGGCTGAAGCAAACAGAAAAATATCCATAGAAATCGATTCTTTCTGGGTATCGTTCTAAATGCAATTACAAGGTATAAGTAGACCCTACAAGAAACGAGAATTAAAAGTTCGAAATCGAAATATATACAATGTGTTGCGGTGAACGTGATAAAAGTGAAACTGCTATTGCACGGCACTTAGAAATTCAGCGTGTCGTTCCATGCGATAAAACGACCGTGTAATCAACGAGACAAATTTTTCAATCGCGATTTCACACAGAAATTTGCATAAGCAGCCGCCAGCAACTAATAAAACAAAATCCATCTTCGCGCCGGAGGATTTGCATACGCTTTCACTACTCGCTGAAACGTTCCCCAATATTTTCTCGATTTCTCCGGGAGCAGCGTAAAAAGAGCGCGATGGCGGAAGGGATCGCGAAATTACGGGATCGAGACATTATTTCCACGTTTCCGTCGCGAATAAAACTTCCTCGGGAGCGGTTCGCAGCCGAGACGCATCGATATGCGCATTTTCCATTCGCCACGAAGAATTTCAATCGTCTGGGTCCGCCGAAGCCCGTTCGGAAATTAGATTCTTTCGGAGCTGCGAGTCCTGGATGAACTGGGAAAAGGTCTGGGACCAGGAAAAAGGTTCCGGGATTTTGTCAAAGCGAGTTCGAGTTATTAGAAACCTGGCGGCCGTCGTCTCGAGCTGTTATTACACGGCGCCTCGACCTTTTCTCTTATTCATGATAATCGTACGGCATTATTCTCGCACACAGAGGCGTACCCGGTCGTGGCCTTTCTTCCGTCGGTGTTCTGACACCTAATCGGCCATCGGTAACGCGTATCTGTAATTCTATTTGCGACGAGAAATCATTTTCCGCGCCCACGCGGCTGCGAAATGGCCGCGCGTGTGGCGCAATCACGGCACCCTGGAAAAAGCAACGGAACGGAAAGGTGAAGTGGGTCAATACACGCCTGCGATGGCCGAATTAGCCAATTTCTGAACCAGGAAATTAGCTGATTTTCTGAAAACTAGAGCACCCGTTCAAACGGCTCCTTTCGATGGCTTTTTCATCAAGCGCGAAACGAACGCGACGTGTTGCGAATCAGAATAATTACTTTTAGGCGATGCGAGAACGGTAATAGATTCTGCCTGAGTCGGTAATAGTTGCTAATTAATGCGCTGCTGAATGTAATACGGTGCGTTCCAATTATTACCACTTGGTTATGCATTGCTGCATTACTCGTTATCAGATGCAGTTTATTTGTATGAAAGTTTAGAGCAACATACTTTTCATCGTCTCAGAAAAACCCTCGGGTTAGTGCTGTTTTTCTTAGATCTGTAGTTCCAATTTCGAAGTACAACCCGTGGCAAAAAGTTTCCGATCGGAGGCATTGATACGGATTTTACAGAAAATATTCGTGTTTTAGAAGTATTAAATATTACTTTATGGAGTTAAGACTGGTGGGAAATTAAAAGGGGCTTTATTAAAGAATGACAAACAACAAAATAAGATAAGCTTCCATTTATTATAACAAAGAAACGAGAAAATAAACAAAATGTTACACGGAAATACGAGATACGGCCGCCCGGCGAACGGCCGTTCTAACACCTCATGTCGGGCGAAGTTGTTTTGCTTTCTGGTTCGAAAAAACGTCGACGTTGCAAACTTTAAAGTGTGGTTTCTCGAGATAAAAGATTTTACGCTGGACCCTTATTTTTTGAGATAAACTGAGAAATATCCTCAACAATCGGTGCAAAAGTGGTGCCTCTCCATCTTTAACGATTGTTTAAACATGTTTAATCATTCGTAATGTATTAATATTGGATATCACTGTATTCGGGAAAGTCTACAGAAGCTTCTGCTGCAAAGAACAATTCAGTACCTTTTAGAATAACATCACAATATTTGTTTAAAGTTGAAAAATATGTTTTTTTTTTCTAAAATCATGTTTTTTAAAAACCTGGCGTCTAGGAGAAAAATTAAGGATAAATTCGGAATCAGCGCAGAAAACTCTATCAGAATCATCCAACAGTAACTGTCGAACAAATTTGGTGTCGGACATTTCTTCCAGCAGTTCTATTAATCGAGAACTCTTTTCCGTCTAACATTTTGTTTATTTTCTTGTTTCTTTGTTATAATAAATGGAAGCTTATGTGATTTTGTTGTTTGTCATTCTTTAATAAGTCCCTTTTAATTTCCCATCAGTTCTCACTCCATAAAGTAATATTTTATGCTTCTAAAACATGAATGTTTTCTGTAAAATCCGTATCGATGCCACCGATCGGAAGCTTTTTGCCACGGGTTGTAGAAATGCAACGAAATATTGGTCGATACTTTTACGATTATTTTACACACGCTGTCGTTCGAAATCATAGCATATTCGGGGAGCTCATAAGTTTCCGTTGCGAAAAGCGTCGTAATATTTTACGAAAGAAGCGCGCTACATTCAACAAAACATTCCACCGGAAGATAAAAATACGTCGGGGCAGATCAATAAAAAGAGGAGCGATTCCGTGGGTTTTTCTTTCTCCGCGGGCAGTGTGCGACCGAGTTCTACAATTCCGCGAGGAACCATGCCAAACGGTGGTGGTGACGCGCGAGAAGACGAGATTCGATTTCTACGCGGGCCTCCGTTAATAACACGGAAAGGATTTCAATGGAACACTTTCTACTCTCCCACGGTGGATTCGTGACCGTTGTTGCAGCAAGTCTTCGCAGTTCGCAGACTTCATGCACCTGACGAGTTGAATGATTATCTGACAGATGGAAGAGGAAGTCTGAAGAGACGTGTCATTAGATTGTTTTTCGTCACAATCCTCGAATTAAAACTGAGCACGAAATACGAGAATGTGCAAGTTCAAACACCTTTGCGGCTGGAGGCTCTATTAGGCTCTTGAAATGATCGATGGACATGCGTTAAAATTACGTCGTCATTCGGGGACCATCTATCTCCATTCAGTAGAAGAGATGCGAGATATAAGAGTAGGGCTTGCAGTCCCGCAAAGTGGGACAGCAAATCCCGTAAATTTTGCGGACTATGGTTCAACAAAAAGATTGCATGAAACAATAAAATGCAATTGCACCTGGCGAGTGCGTCTATGTATCCACATAAAAAATGAGGTCATAAGAAGTTAGGACGTATTGTGACATGATTTTTTCCTCTATAATTGTTTCTAGTTTTACTTAAAAAATAGCAGTAACTTGTCCCAGTTCCCAGAATGACTGTATAGAATACAAAGGTCGAGATACTTTACGCAAAAGTATTAGAAGACCAAACGGTTTTGAATGGCTCGGTTGGAAGTACCCTTATTCTGGATAATTTAGAGGAATGGTTTCCCTGTCTAGCACTATGAAGAGCCGAAAATCCTCTAAGTGATACGTCTCAGAGGACTAGTTTCTTCATGTAGGATCACTCGGAGACTAAAGTCCTCTGTCTAGGATCATTCGCAGACCAAGTTTCTCCACAGACAATCGTTCAGAATCCAAGCACTCATACCTAGGATTATTCATAGACCAGAACACGTTCTCTAACACATGAAGAACCCCAAGATTCTCTCCTCTATCATTTTTTTCTAGTTTTACTTAAAAAGAGCAGTAACTTGTCCCAGTTCTCAGAATGACTCCGTATAGAATACAAAGATCGAGATACTTTACGCAAAAGTATTAGAAGACCAAACGGTTTTGAATGGCTCGGTTGGAAGTACCCTTATTCTGGATGATTTAGAGGAATGGCTTCCCTGTCTAGCACTATGAAGAGCCGAAAATCCTCTAAGTGATACGTCTCAGAGGACTAGTTTCTTCATGTAGAATCACTCGGAGACTAAAGTCCTCTGTCTAGGATCATTCGCAGACCAAGTTTCTCCACAGACAATCGTTCAGAATCCAAGCACTCATACCTAGGATTATTCATAGACCAGAACACGTTCTCTAACACATGAAGAACCCCAAGATCCTCGCCGCATCCTCTCGCATGACTAATTCCTTCACTTCGCACTAGAAACCAAGACCTCCAACTACAATCATCCGCAAACCAAGTTTTCCGTTCCCAAGCACTTCTGTTCGAAATGATTCTACGACAATGTCCTACGATTCCCTGCGTCTATCATACAGTTCCAACGACCGATGCGCATCGCTGTCTGTGAAAGACACGCGAAGACCTTGGGATCAAAGCCTAACTCCCTGGAGCGGGAATAGCTCGGAGACAAAGTCTCTCGCTGGTGCTTAAGATCACGTTGGACCGCAAACGCTCGAAGCATCCGAAGCACCGCGAGCTGACTAATCTAGAAAGGAAATCCGGTGTTAGAGGGGAAACGCACGTACGCGATGTTTGCTCGACCGACGCCTGTCGAACGGACGTACAAATAACGATTAATTTCCAATGTTGACGGAGACCGAGTCCACCGGCTACGGGTCCGCGAAGAGCCGACAAGCCCGATCGTCCAATAAAACGCGCGTCCTGATTTTTCGCGCGTTGCGTAAGCCGGTTCTGCGCTATGGTCACGCGACCATCGTCAATGGAAATTACATCCGAAACGGAGCGCATCCGCGACCAACGAGGTTTTTAGAGCGACCGAAACTAGCCGTCTGTTGCATAGATACCGCGGCGTTCACCTGGAACAATTTTACACCAGCCGCGTCGATTAACCCTTATCACTCGAGTGGTGACTGAGAGAGTCACCAATAAAAATTGCTGTACCAGTATTGAAAAATTAGTCGGTCTAACATCTTGGAAAGATTCAAGTCCACTGGACCAATTTTAAGGATGTTCTGGAGGTGCAACGGGAGACAAAAGTACAAGAAATTCGAAATGCATCAATATATTGGCAATGAAAGCCATTCATGAGTATATTTTTGTTTTTGCAGTTTCTAGTTGCGTTTTTTTAAGGTTTTCATGAATTCAAGGAATTCAAGGAATTTTATGAATTCTCCATAAGACGTGTTAAAATGTGCAAACTTTAAGTTCTTATAATTCTTAAATGGTGCAGCGAATCCAACCGAAACTTTGGTAATTGCATTAATTTAATAAGAATTATATCTTGTCAAATTTTCAAAAATTTTGTTGCGTTTTTATGTACCTCCAGAACATCCTTAAGACGAAGATATTTCTACCAAAACCAGTCAAAATGACTGCTCTTTAAAAAATATGTAATAATAGCATATTTTTATAGTTATTGATTTATTACTATTTTATACAAAAGGAATATGTCGCCGAATATGTATTTGAAAATATTATTTAGTGGTAATCTTCCAGGCTTAGACCCTGCTTTTATTTTTTCCCAACTGGTTCCGTCTGCGGCAATTTCATTTCTAACCGCGACTTCGAAAAAGGAGGAGGTTACTCAATTCGATCTGTATGTGCCTTTTTTCCCCTTTTTTTTCTATGTATGTTTACCGATTACGCCGAGATGGATGGTCCAATCGGAACGAAACCTCTTCCATCTTGTAGAGTACATATATCCCCGGGGTGTTCCAAAAAAATTTTGCATTTTTTTATTCCTTACGATTTTATTTGCGACAAATGAATTATTTCATGTATACGTTCACCGATTACTCCGAGATGGATGGACCAATCAGGACGAAACCTTCTGCATTTTGTAGGGTGTCTCCCGATTGGTCCTTTGAAAACTTTGTATTTTTTCAGTCTTTGCGATTTTTATTGCAAATAACCAATAAGACCGAAAAACCATCCTACGGTGTTCTACAAATTCTGCTGGTTCCACTAAAAAGTGTGAAATAAAAAAATTTTATAAAAAAAAATTAAACCGACTTCGAAAAATTGCACTAAAAAGTATGAAATAATTTCCAATTAATTTATGTGAATATACAAAAAGAACTTAAATAAAATACAATCTTTTCGAAAATTTTTCGCAATTACGAAAATCCTTAAATTCTTCTACATGCTGTCACATATTAATGTATCTTGAAAGCATTTCTCCACAAAACTTGCTTATCATGTACGGCCAGTATTCCATAATTTATGCCCATTCATCAGCCCGGCAGTTTGAACCACAAGTGCCTTCAAAGATCGCTTTGAAAACGCTTTTAACCTTCTCTCTGTGCACTGCTGTTCTAATGTTAACCGTATGTACAGTGGTGTAATTGGACTCCGTACATTTTTCGAGGAAAATGTAAAGAAAAAATTTTTCTACATAAGTATTTATGAGATTTTATTGATTTTTAAGAGATAAGTATACAATATTTGAAAATTTCGGAACATATCGCAGATGGGATTCCTAGAAAATCTTTGGAAATTTTCCATTTCCGTTTTTATCCGCCTGGGGTGCATTTGCACCCGACACACAGGGAGAAGGTTAAACAACGTTAAACAGAACCCGAAGGTGAATAGAATTTTTAAAAATTCCTTTCTTCGATCACCGGTTAGGACCTCATTAGAGGGGCGAGTCTTCCGGTTACAATCTCGGTCTGGAGCAGTTTCCGAACTATGTATACATATAATATGGGTCACCTAAACGCGTTCAGAGCCGAACTCCGACACGAACAGGACGAATCTCTCTTTCTCGCTTTTTATCTGTGAGAACATGAGGAGTGAATTATTCCCGGTTGAAAGGCCCTAACTTCGGGCTTACAGTCGCCAGTCTACGTTTACGCGAATACCGCTCTTCTCCATCTCCCTTTCTCTCTCTTTCGGATGGATTAATTATCCAGCGAAAGACGAAGGAAACAAAGTTTTCTTTGAAAGCTCGCCGGCTCCCCGCGGAACGCAACTGCCCTCGGGGGGAAGGATTCCCAGTCTCCGAGGCTTCAGAAGCGAATTAAATATGGCAGACCGGCACGAAAGGAAAGTTCGAGCAAACATTTGTGACAGCTCTTTTCCCGGAATAGTCGGCATGTTTTATTTGTGTGTTTGCTTTTGTATTTAAACACATGTTCGAGTTGTTTCCCGAGCCTTCTACATATCCTTCTTCGTCCTCCGCTGTCCACTAAACGTCGAATTACATATGTGTAAACAGTTCCTTCGCATTCTCGCGACTGTGGACTTGGTTTTAGGAACATATTACGATGGCGTGAATGTTGGTATGTTCGTTTTGCATAACGGAAGACATTCTAGACCACGAGAGAGTAAGGATCGTGTGTGACGGATTTGCGAGATATTTACGTGGCTCAAATAGACCATTATTTAGTTCGAGATTATTTTTAATAGTTCGTTAAGATCAATTCCATTATTAAATATATACACCAATTAAATATAAACATGTGTTATTGACTAACCACAGCGTGAATGTGTAATGCATCATTATTTTGGCCATAAATCCATTTAACGCACCGAGAAGAGAGATTTATTCCGTTAATTCAACGGCCGCGAATGTTGTATCGATTTCGAAAGGAACGGAAATTCGCAATATTTGACCGGCAAACAGCGCTTGTTACGCATACAGTGACTCGCATATTTATTTTTGCGAGTCCGTCGCTTTTATCCGAGTTATCCATAAATTTACAAATTTTAAAAGGTGGTAGAACCCGGCGCACGTATCAAGTTTCCCCCGTGTAATAATTCCTTGGAAAATATGTGAACGAGCATGTGCGAGTTGGTACGAATCAGCATCGCCGATATTGTATAGAGTATTCCGTTGACGCGGCGAGTTCATTTAATATAATAACGAGATCCTCGTCGAATTGAATTTCATCGGAAACACGAGTTTCGGGGATGGCGGCACGATTTGTTTTTGCTCGGCGATTTTTGCGAGTCTGGCGTCTCCTTGCTTCCTCGTTTCGTATTATTCGATTAAACTCGTCCGCGGTAATTGTTCGACAGCGTTCATTGGTAAATACAAGGACTGCCGCGCGCCGGTACGACGGGCAGAAATGTCGATCGGGTGGCAGATCGCCAAATCAGCACGACCCGTTACGTTTATCGCCGGTTTTATGTAACTATTGTCCGGTGTGTAACTGGGACGACTTCAATGGGAATATCTGTCAATGGGATTTCTCATTGCGTAAACGGCGACGCTCGTTTAATGACGAACCGCGCGCACCGTCGCTTTGATGTCCGCTTCAAAGGTCCGCCCCATCGTGGAATTATTTAAACATCGAAAGCACGTCGACCGTATCAGACAGGCGACTTGCGGACGGCGGATTCGCGAGCGTGATTTTTATCGGACAAAGAAAACTCGTTCCTTCGCAATTACCCGCGATAATAACTATTCTGCGCGTATCACTTATAATCTATTCACTTTATCGTTCATTTGACTCTTTCTGAACCGAGAGCACAAGAAATCCTGTGTTCCTTTGTAACGATCTGCACACAATGATTTATGCAATCACGTATACATATATTACTTATATGTAATTAGACTGTGGATGTAAATCGGTGGATGTAATTTAGTAAAAGCATTAAGACAATTTAATTTATTCTCGATTTAGTAAAATTGTTGAAAATAGAAAGAAACTTTTATATGGCTTCCGTGTCCTGCAATTGATGAAGACAATTTTTATTTTGCATAAAGATCCGCAGTCTACTTATAATGTGCGCAATCTGTACAGGGTGACTCCAATTTAAAGTAACATTTTCCTTTGCCTGTGTGCACAGCAAGGGGACAAGAGAATTTCTGATTCCTCTGGGAAATGGTTAGCGACCTATAAATAATTGAACCCAGGAGCAATTGATCCAATTAACCTATCCGAAAAATCATATCTTGGTAAGGGAGGAAGAGAATCGATGATTTATCCGAGTGTATCTCGTACAGTTTTTCCGACCTAAAATATGGACAGGGGACAAGAGGATTTATGATTTATCTGGGAACCGGTTAGCAACACGCGAGGTGAGTCACGTCCATTTTCCTCGGGTTATTCATGAGAATTGTTCCGACTTACGCAATCGAAGAGGCATTAAGTAGTTAGCAAGGCTCAGCCAGTTAGCAGAACAACCGCGCGCGTGATCCTCGTTCCCAGAGAATTTTTCTGCGGTTGAAAAGGAATCAACGCGACGACGGTGTCGCTGGCACATGCGAACCGAGCTTTAAGCTCGCTGTAACCACTAAACCGCTGGTATTTCACTCGACAGAGACGTGCATCCGTCGAGCACCACGCCACTTACGCGTGATGCTTGCACCTTGAACGAGCGTCTTCCTCAAGATTTTATTCTTGTCTGAATAGAAGCCTAATCGATGAGAGGAATTCCTAATTGGCTTGCCGTGAGGTAATGGAAAATCTGTAATCGCGTGGAGTTTCGCTGTCTGACGATCAATGCACATTCGTTGGCTTGGGATTTTTCGCGTTGTAAATAAACGTCTCTCACAATTTGTTCCTTATTCTCCTTGTTCTCTCCTCTCTCCTTTTGGATTCGTAATAGAATTGTTTTACTGTATCTCACGATTGACACAGTTTTAGTTTGCATAAAAACTCAGCGCGATCTGCTGATTATTCTTGTCACGCGCAACTAACAAGACAACGCGCAGTGGGGTATTTGGCCCGAAAAAGTGGAAAAAATTCGATTTCTAAATTTTTGCGTATGGCATAAAATTTTTGTTGTTCGTTGTAGTTAAAGGTCTGCAGAATAAGGCTGCAATATTATTTTTTCTATTTGTACACCCGTGAAGTAGTAAACTTCATCGAAAGTCGAGAGATTTTAAGGCGCGCTTGGCGTTCTTAAACAGTCTCTAAGACAGCGTATGTTCATTGGCGATTTTTTTTCAAGCGTTTGAAAGAAAATTCTGTAAATTCTTGTATTACAAAAGTTGTTCAGGTAGGTATACAGAACACTTTCGCATAGATTTTATTTTGTGTTATCATCTAAATTAGTATAGTTATTAATATTTGAATTTACCAATCATTCTGTATAAGCTTTTTAAAAATTATAAAACTTTATTGACAATTTGGTTATAGTATAAAGCGATATTGAGTGCTCTTTTTGGTGTCATTACATTCGGTATAGATTTGTAATTATAAGCCAACAAAGTTTGATTCCGGATATGTCCGGATTCAAATTTTATAGCTAATTTAGTATTAAGCGTTTAGTAGCGTTTCGCGTACGCCTGCATGTTCGCCTCAAATAAAGAAATATTATCCGAGGTAGAAATTTCTTATGTGTTTTTGGATGAAGATTAATGGTAATAATTTTAAAATGTTCTTATAATATACCGGGTGAGTCATTCAAAGTGAAACAGACGTATATCTTCGATATTAAGCATTTTGGTTAAAAA
The DNA here is from genome assembly GCF_051020765.1 of Lasioglossum baleicum. Classification (NCBI taxonomy): domain Eukaryota; kingdom Metazoa; phylum Arthropoda; class Insecta; order Hymenoptera; family Halictidae; genus Lasioglossum; species Lasioglossum baleicum. The sequence goes on from NC_134929.1 coordinate 9,755,412, forward strand.
ATGTTTCTGACAAAAGTTGTATGGTTTCGAGGGGGCCATAAAATGGCGTTATTGATTTGACCTTGGATAGTCGTTTGAAAATCACGCGAAGTTCATCTTCAATTTCTTACACAGAAAACCCTATTTTTTATTGCATATTCTTGTAGCTTGTTTTCAGAGCTTTCCAAAACGCTATAATAAAATATTTTTTTCTTAAATACTTTTCAAGTTATAATAGTGCGAATATTCCACTATCGCCTCGCTTTTTCAGGGGTTCTCGATAATCCGAGAAAAAAATGTTTCCAACAAAAGAGGAACAGTATTCAGTCGTCTACAAATTTCAATATATGAAAGTTAAAAAAAAAATTTTTTTTTCAAAAAATGGAGGTAAATTTGATTTTTCAAATACTAAAATGTATTTTGGATTTTATAATGTTGTAGCTGATCTTAAGGCGAATCCAACGATACATAATACTATAACCTTGAGCCTATAAATAACGCTACAATAGTTTTTTCCACTTTTTCAGGCCAAATACCCCACTGTGCAACGTGCAGAACATGCGGATTTTTTTCAAATCAGTCGAAAATTGTGCGAAAGTCGTCACGAGAGATGGAAAACGGTTAAAAATTCGCATCTCGAGCATCCGTCGCAAATCTCCCATCGAAATCCTCGCAGAAATAGCGTCCAGTTCGCGTGTTCGGCACAACGCCGTCTCGCCTAATCGTGTTTCGCGCTCGAATATTAAACGAGACCCGTCTAACTTGAGAGAAATCCGAAAGAACCTCTCCGCCCGCAAAAATATTCGTGTTCGGGCGGCTCGGGCCGCGCTTTCCCGGATTCTATTTTCGCCGGGCCGGACACACTTTATCTTGTCCCGTGCACACTTCGGTATTTTCGTTTCGTCACGCATTCCCGGCGCCTGAAGGAATCCCTTGTCCCGCGGGGGAGAAATAATAATGTCGCCGTTACGTTGTGTTCTTTAAGGCACCCGATAAAACCGAAAACACTACGTCCGACTCGCTCGAGCGGTCTTTTGTTCGCTGATAAATCTCGCGCCGGGATTACCGAAACTGTGCTGGAATGTAAATGTCGCTTGATCTTTAATGGTGGTCGAAATATGGCACACGGAATCGCTGAACTCGAAACGGGACGCGAGATATTTTTACTGTTATCATTAAGGGTAGCTACCCCTGCTGTATTTTCGACATTTCTGTAACTCAGACTGTCAATTATACTGACCATGTCAAGATTAATATTAGATGTCATTGGCGGATCTTAAATTTCAGCTATCTGTCATGATTTGAGAGACAATGACACATCGACATTTAGGCGCGAGGCAGATTGCACACGGCGAGAACCATAATTTCTCATCACAGGACGCGATTTTCGGGTCGATCGCGATCCCATTCAGCGGATCTGCCGGGGCGATTTATGCGGCCGTCCCGCGAAACAACCTGTCGCCAATTAATCTCTTCAGATGGCAAGACGAATTATCCCAGCTTTTGTCGGGAATATTCGCTGCGTGACGTTTTCGCGATCATCGGAATCATATTTCTCGCGGGGCCGCTCGATTAATCTGTCTCGTTAATGGATTTATAATTAAAACCTCTGGGAGCTCGGTCGAATTTCCGAAAACCGATAAATAATCTTCTCGAAGGATTTGCGAATTTGAAGAGACTTTGCGTGATTCGATTCGAACCGCGGCTTTCCCCTCGTTGATAGACGTCCCTCGTTAATATACCGCACAAAGGTATTGGACATATAAATTTACAGACTGCGAATGACATTTAACAAATTTCAATATTTCTTTTGCTGTTTAGCAAAATCGTCCAGGAAAATTGTACGATACAGGATGATGATCAATCGTTTATCAGAAATTATGCAAAATAAATTATAGAATGCCTTCGAATTAATAAAAAAACTTCCAAGTCGCCACTAAATATCCGGTAACTGGTACCTTTACCCTATGTATTATTATTTCCTCTGTATGTAACGTGATAGCGCACATTTCTGCAGATTGTTCTTTATTAATGTACATAACGACGACGAAAAGTAGAAAATGAAAATAATACTTTATAATTACATTGCACATTCTAATAGAGTCCTAAATTGCTTATCAAATTCACCATAAAAAATCAGCAGTTTGGTTAACAGTGCAGCGAGACTCGGTGAAAAGAAGATTATGAAACGCGACGTATAACTATACGGAGTCCCAGCTTCGAGAGATGAATCGATCCTATCGAAATCACAGCACGGCTTTTAAAAACCGCTATTCGCCGTGTCGATATCACGAAGTGATTTCATTAGCCCGAAAAGGGGGATGAAGGAGGCGAATATTGGAGGGTCTGTCAATGAAATATTGCCTTCGATAGACTGTCTCTCCGACAGCGTGTTCTTCATCGAAGTTCTCCGCTTTTCCACTTTGGGGTTCCCCAACCTATTCCTCCCATTTTTCCGGGTCTGTTCCGCGGCGCGGCTCTTCGTGGGAAGATCTGGCTTTCGAGACACGTAGCCATGCGTGTACTAACGATCAGGGTAGGATGGAATACCGACAGAGGGGTCGCGGCAAAGAGGAAATGAAGAGGAGGACAGTATTTTCTCGTGATCTCGACGAAGAGCCTTTGCTGCCTGATTGCTTCTCTGGCTGCACCGCCAGGAGACTTCTTTTTAAACTCTTTGTGAAAGACTGATGTCCGGATCTTGTTTTCCAACAAAATGCGCGGTTATTCGACCATGTGTGCTTCTCTCTTAACGTTTGCTTTATACTTTACACTTCGTACTATTTATTCTGTTTTTCATTGTTCTATGATTCGAGCATGACACTCGAGATTTTACTACAGTGCCGCCGTAGTAAAGTCAGAAACAGTTACTTCACCGGGAAAAGTTACTTTATCACCAGCCATTCGCAAGCATATTCATTTTTGATGTTTCAGCTCCCAAATCAATAGGGTCTGACTTGTCATGAAAGTTAGGACCCGATACAATAGTCAAGGGTCTACTAAAAACATGCGACCCCTTCAACCTAGTTCCCTTACAGTCACTGCCTAGGGAATTTACGATCCCATAAACCGTGCAAGGGACATATAAATGAATTTGTAACGTAACTACCCACAACACTCATCGTGATCTTTTATTCAACCACGTGTCCAACTACTTGAAACATTTTATCCACGCGTTCATTCGGAAAAGGGGGATGCAACGTTGAAAAATAAGAAAAAATTTAGAATAGCTCCTAGTTTACTTCAAATAACAAACAGTGAGTATAGAGTAGAGAAAGTGCATGTCTTATGCGAATAATCGATAATATTTCGAAGGATCATTTCTCGCCACTCTAATTTCCAGCGAATCGCGAATCGGCGGAATGGCGAACAGCGCGACGGTATAATTGGTTCACTTAAACCGTTTCGGCGGAAGGAAATCGAGGCAGGTGTTGCGATTCACTCGGCGCAGCCTCCTTTTCGCACCTACTTTCGCGCGGAACGCTCTCCAGAGCGTCGTTGAACACGGAACGCCAGGAACTTGGGAACGCCTCGTCCGCCGCGCGCAACAGACCCTTTTGTGTTTGCATTTGCATCGCTTCTAAATGCGGCGGCGCACTCGAAACGAATCGTTTTCGCTGTTGCACGCGCCGAGGAGGCCCGTCGACGTGACTTTTTCGCGATTCCGACGCGACGGTCCCGTTTCCACCGCACAATCTTCCCGCTCCTCGTTTCTGTTTTCCGAGCTCGTTCGACAATGTTGTCGGCAAAATTCGAGACCTGTGGATCGCGTTTCGCTCGTCGATGCTTCTTGATACTCGATCGCAAAGCTCCTCTCGCCTTCGGGGAACGGTCCCTAACCTTGGTCCCGTTCTGGAAAGCTCTTGGCATCGATTTACTGTTTCTTCTTGGCGCCGCGCCGCCGCCGCCGCCGCTTCGTTTCGACTGGATTAATAGCGCGACACGTTAATTCGTTCCTCGCCCCTCTGGCTGGATATCTCGCAAGTTTTTGCGCGCTCTTGGAAATTTCACTTTTTCACATCGTCGCAACCTTGCCTCGGCAAAATTAATGGCGCCACTCTGCGGAAGAACGCGTTTTTTTCCAGCGAGATTCCCAGATTCTTAACCGTTGTTCAGTGTCCAACTAATTGCCATGCTCGGGCTTTATGGATTACACAATTTTTGGCCCGTTAAAATTGATTCGTCGGGTAATCGGGTGGAGCGTAATCTATTCCTTAACAAAGTAATTCATGTATACTAAAGTACCGCAAGTTTAATTCGAACTGTTGTATGTTTCATTTAGTATACATTTATTCGTCGTACGTTCGCTTGTAATTCGAATCTGCAAGCTGCGCTGACTGTCGATTTCAAAATAATTTATACAAAGTGCAGAAGACTCTTGTTAAGGACTGATTGTTTATCGTATTTTAATGTTCATAAAAACAATGTTGTTGTAGTTTCTAATAATGACTTTAAATTTATGAACATTAAAATACGATAAACAATCAGTCCTTAACAACTCTGTTGTCTAGAAGTGTTTTATTACGACGTTTCCTTCCGTAACGTCGTGTCTAACCACGCCCCTAGCACCACCGTAGCAACCAATCGCGAGACAGTCGCAAGACGTCAGCCAATGACGACGATCTCACAGCTAAATAGTGGTTTCTTATGAATTATCAAAGTCTCTGAATTAACGAGTCTCGTACAAATTGTGTGTAGAGGTGTATAGTTGCTCTGTTAAATGAATATTATACATAGATGTTCGTTAACAAGGTTTCGAGTTGTCCCCATTGCGTCGAACTCGGCGGGACGATCAGGTTCCCAGTGTTCCTCGGTACGAGTCGAAACGGAAAGGTGGCTTCGCATCCTTCCTCTCCCCGCCGATGGGAAATGGTGTATTGCGTCGTTCCATTTAGACAATGAAGCATTTACTGCGAGATCTGCAGACCTCGTTATTCAACGCGACCGTGTCAGTCGCGCATTGTGCTTCCGCGAAATTCCCTATGCGCCGGTTTATGCAGCTCCGATGCATTGTCCCGATCGTATCGCGCCGGAGGATCGATGCGCACCGTCTTCCACAACGATTGATATGAGGGGGGTCAGTCAAATACAAATCAAAACTTTCCTACAATTCCATTGGAATTTTCTAAACGCACAAAAACATTTTTAGCGACTTCAAATTATGGGGGATTATCTTTGAATCTAAAAGCATGGTTTTGACCATTCTTAATACATATAAGAAGAAAATTGAAGATAAAACAGTTAGCATTCATTTTTGCCAACCGTCGCTCAGTGGTCTGGAGACTCTGTTTTTCGTTTCAACTTTAATATATTGAAAAAACTGTTTTTCCTATAGTGTAGCAATCCTTCAAAGCTCCCAAATCCAAAATATTATTTATTTTAGATAATTCTGGGATGAGATACAGCGTTCTAAAGACAAAGTTAGAAAATTCAAAGTAAAGGCAGCTCAAGCTTCTTGGCTCCTCGCGGGGTAAGGCCCCCAGTGGAAGGGGTAGGCGAATTGACTTAGATCGCAAAGCTCCGTCCCGCTTAGATCGCGGGATTACTGTAGTACGTGGTATAAATCGAATGTAAGACATTCCCACTTGAACTGCCACTCGGCCTCACGCAGATAAGAACAACCACCTCCACAATAAAATTTCTACAAGTCCGGCTAACATTCGGCTGACTCTCCTATTTTCGTGGACGAATCACCGACTCCTCCGCAGCGTCCAATCATCCAGACTTTTCAACCCTCTTAGTCCCGTTCACTACCTACCGCGAACTTCTGCAACGAAAGCTTTGAACTGCAATTTCATTCGAGAGAGAGAGACTTTTCAGTCGTTTAAAAGTTACGACGGACTTCGGCGTCGCCGTTCGAGAGGCTATTAAAGTATGGTTGCCCGTGATCATTCTGCCACGTAATCTTCTTCGATCTTAATGCATTTTTGCTGCTATCATATTCCGGCCTCTGCCCAGAAAATATTCTTTAGTCTAGGGGCAGGCTGTTGCTAATGTGTTTAGGGATTTGGCGATCCTCCAGGGATTCAACGATTGCCTCCTCTAAGGACTCGCCGGTAGTTAGTTTCACCTTTTCACATGTTACTTCAGTTTTTCGTCAGCTTCTTTGAAACGGATTTTTCAAGATCAGCATCTTTCAAGACCCCGTTTAAAAAAGATAAAATCTCCTCGGCAAGACATCTGTGATCTTACAATAGAATTACTGTGTAAACTCTAACGTAGAGGGCACCATAAATGTATTTTTGTTCGTTTAATTACAAGGTGTGATAAGAAAGAAATTTGTTTCTTTCATTTGTGACCTTATATGACCTTGAAGATGAATTCGTATTGGTACACGTTTTCAAAAATACATAGAATTCCACTAAAGAATTGAAGGTCACCTTCATTTCTAAAGAAATAATGCAGATAAACAAATTACAGACGTTAACCGAAGGGTTAAAGTGTTCAGTTCAAAGTGTGTCGCTGATCCAAAAATGTTGAGATGCGTCGATTCAGAGCACAAGCGAATCTTTGAGAGGAATTGCGGGTCCAGGGTCGATAGTAGCAATAACTTGATCAAAGTCTCATCTCGGGACCGGAAGTCCGGCGAATCTGTTCTCGAATCTTTGGCAGTCTTTCTGTCTCTGTCTCTCTCTCGGCCCCGTTGCTTCCGAGCCCGAGGAAATAAAGAAGCGCTGCCCCAAAACTTCATCCTAACGACCCCACTTCGCCGCTGTTTGTCATTCATCGTTGTCCCCGGCAGTGCCAAGGTCTCTCGGCTCGTTCCTCATCTTTTTCTTTCCCTGTGGCAACTTCTTGTCCGACGGCCCCTCCTTCCCTCGCCGCCCCCGCGCCACTTTCTGCACGCTACTCGGCTCGGGCTCGAGTTGTTCTCCGTCTTGGCACGTTTTCAGGGTTAAAAAAGAACCACCAGCGAGAGCCTGGAGAGAACGAGAGGAAATCTCCGCGTCCTCGACACTCTCGCGGCCGCGTTTGCGGTGGCGTCGAACAGAAAGAGGCCTCGACTTCCGCCGGAAGTCGAATCTCAGCCCGCCGGCTTTTTCCGATCGGTCCAACATGCCAATCGTGCGATCGACGAATCCCCGATAATTTTTGGCTAACTCGATATTTTCTTATTATTGAGCGGTCACTGAAACGGGCCCAGAAACAATACTTTAAACCATTTTTTTCTCCATAAAAAAATAATTTTATACAGATTTTGCAGTTTAAATTCACCCTTTTGCAAATCAAAAGTATTTTAAAGTAAGTTTTTGTAAGAAAAAATCAGATCACAAATGTAAATTGTGAAGAAATTGAAAATTTTGCATCTTTTGCATATGTCTCGAACACTGTTTCACGATAACAATGCCGTATGCAACTCGGATGAATAAATGCAAGATCTTTCCACGAACGAGAGAAGTCGCCGTGTACTCCGACTCAACTCGCACAATTTTTAATTCGAAGATTATAGTAATATTGACTGCATTCGACGCATTAATGCGAGCCACGTTCAGCCACGACTGCCAACCGATTCTTCCCCTTGAATGCTTCACAGAAAGCTATTCCCGTATTCCAATTACATACTTATGTTCACACAGACACATAGGTACGTGCGTATGCGTAAGCGTTCCCGATCGAGTCAATCAAATTATCCATCAACGATGCATTTCCCTTAATGCCCTAACCACTTCAGCGAACGCGATCGATAGCTTCCAGACGGGCGGAGGATCCATCAAGCGGAGCGAGGATTTCTCAAGCCGATCTCGGCAAAACCTGAGAGCGCTTGCAGACCGGGAAACCTTCTGAAAAATCGCTCGGCAATCGAATCGGCCATCTCATTTCTCCATACGTCAGCCAATGACTTCTTGCTTATAAAACTCCATTGTAAATATTCTTTTGTCGTGTTGAAATAAAGGTAGACATACAATATACATAAATTTTCTTTTTCCTTCTGTGAATTTATTCGAGATGAAGAAGTACCAATCATTATCAATCTCCTTTACTATTTCATCCAGAAACGAACCATTAAATCACAGAAGCAGCTATGAACGTCACAGTACAGCTGTAAATCTTCGTATCAACAGCTTCCTTCATACGATCAACAATTGCTCAGATATTCCATTGTTTGCAGTGAAACGCACAGTAGATTGGCCGGGTAAAGGCATGATCGGCGAACTCGCTTCTCCAATTGAAATTCCGAAATTGGCTGACCAACGAGCCTCGTTTCCTCGTCCACATTCCTGCGACATGTGAGTCAGCCTTAAGTCCCGACCCGTTTACATAGCATCACGATCCACACGCCTCCGCTGGTGGCACGCGCGCAGACCGGACGCAGCTCGGAGAAAACGAATGAGAGACCCGGGAGCTCTCTGTGTGTATGCGTGTCCAGCGTCTGCGCGCGCGCGCGTGTGTATGTATGTGTGTCTCGCTGCAACTGCAGTTTGCACCGGCGATATTCGCGCGTGGAAACTTACAGTTTGCGAGACACCGGCCGATTAACTGAGGATTAAACGCGAGCGTGTTCCAGAGAGCCGCGAGCGACAAACGAGCCACCGCAGGAGTGTTAAGTTGAGAACACAGTTGTTCAATTCGGGGCTACGTTGTTCGACACGCTCGCGCGGAATTGAGACGTTCAGCGCGTCTCCTGTTAACACTTTGCAGAACGTGTCTGCTGGCATTATCGCGAATCTGCGTCTGTAAAGGTACGTGACCATGTGAGAGTCTCTGTCGATAGTTGCTCTCGAGTGTATTCTCAATTTGCGTGTCCATTTCAGAGTACTTCAGAAATTTTGTCCTCTCGGAGATTGACGTGTGAGAGTCAACTCTCGGAGAGTCCTCTCGGGTATGTGGACATTCGAATTTCATGCGTGTAGCTCTCAGATGAATTTTGATAGTTGCAAGAATACTCGTGAAGAGGATAGATGCGCCCACAGTTTACTGCAGTTGTTGCGAGTACTTAACACTGAACCTACCGACCATCAAAAGTGACTAATGTGTATGGTATTATAAAAATAATAAGATGTTTATGTACAGTTTGTGCGATTTTTACTACAGTGGTCGAAATTTCTATAAATCTTCTCTATCTTCTTTTTCAAAGATATTTTAAAAATATCATCATTTTTGTTGATTTATCGTATCTGGTCTTGTGCCTTGTAGCCACTCGGATAGAGGGACTATTTACGTTTTTTTTAAATTTTTTTCTGTGTGGTGCAAAACACAAGTGCGAAGTTTCTACGAAGTCACTTAGTGTTTCTCTGTATTCTGAGCAGAGAAGTACGGAAAACTGCGAATATTCTAACAGTATTAGTTTTAGAACTCACAGAATTCCTGTTTGTTATCATTTGATTCACTGTATATGAGAATGCCGAGACGAAAAGTACTAACAAGTGAAGAAAAAGCATCAATCGATGCTTATAAAGATATGGGCTGCTCTAATCGCGCAATTGCTAAGAAAACCAATCGGTCATATACTGTGATTAATAATTATATCAATTTACGTGAGAATTACGGAAAAAATCATCTTAAAGGTAGTAATAAAAAATAGTCAAAGAGACAACATTCAATATTAATGAGGTCTGCAGCTAAAGAAAGGAAAAATGCAGCAGAATTTCGAGGTGAATTGGAGCTCCCAGTAACAACAAGACGTATGCAACAACTTTAAAATTCTTCTGGACAAAAATACAACGCAAACCAGGCCTTAAAGAAGTACATAAACCGGCCCGTATTGATTTCGCACGGGCACAAAACATAGTGACTTTATAGAAATTTCGGCCACTGAATAATACTGGAGTAAAAAAATGTATTCAACCAATTCCCGTGAAAACACCTTTGCAATCTCAATAATTGTCAGATAAAAAATCTGGGTCATTTGACTTCTCGTGGTACGTTTAGTGTAAATAAGGGAAAAGAAATGTTCCAAAAAGAGTTAGCGGAGCCGCGAGAAGCAATATGGCGGCGCAGCGAGTCCTAGCTGTCGAGTGATACATTTTCATAAAGCTACGATAACCACATGCTGCCGAATAATGCCAATTACGCCCCGAAAACGCAAAAGTAGGCCACTTTGGGATACTTGCGCGCTAGATAGACCTTTTCAGAATGGTTTGAGACCGCCCGGACCCTTGCAATCCTCGTGTACGTATATGTATCTAGCGGTGTGTGAGTGTATGTACAACGGCAGTCACGTGAAATACATCCACAAAGTTCCAAAAAGCCCGAATTTTAAGAGGTCGCTCCGAGTGCCGCAATTTGAAGGCAACCTCGTCGCAGAGAGCGTTCCACTGTTCCCAAAGTTGTTTACAGCTTCTTGCTCGTTAGCGTATGCGTTGTTAGATGAATAAATGACGCAGAGTTAAGTTGATTGCCGCCATATGGCTTCGGCTATCGTCGTGGGCCTTTGAAAGATTAACCAGACTTCTCGGCTGCGATGATGAGTACCCGAAGAGACGATAGACAGGGGTGAGTCGTCATAAAAGAATCATCGTCTTCGGGAGTCTCGCATAACACGGACAGAGAGAGAGAGAGAGAGAGAGAGCGACCACCCCGCGCAACTCTGAAACGGCCTCGCGAGAAAGCGGAAGAAGGTCAACAAGGCTCTGACTCCGGCGTTAAGAGATCTTTTGTATAAATTTTTGATGACACACATTCTCTCGTCGCCTCGTGGCCTCCGCCGTACGATATTCTACACGGTATTTACGAACTTCAACGATCGATCTCGTGAATCAGAATCAGCTATTATTGGCTCGCGGATGCATGAACGAAACTCTCGGCCACGAGGTAGCTAAACATATAGGAAAAGGTTCTGTGAATATACATACAGTGGGTGTAGAAAGTATTCGTACACCTTTTGAAAACTAATAACTTTTTTATAATCGTGCCAAACGACCTGCTTTTTTTATAATCAATTAGAAGCATTGGTTTACGAAGTGATATGCAAGAAAATTTTTCCAAAAATTATAATTTACAAGGTTACATGCAGAAATAAAAAAAAGGCAATTTTTAAAACTTTTTTCTTTGGGCCCTTAATGAAAATTTAAAATATGTGTTTTGTGGATCTATGTTAGTTATACACGCGCTTTAAATTTCATCGAAATCGATCAACATACATACGAGCTACAAGCGGTTAAAAATGGTGAAGATTGAAGTTTTACACACGATTTTTGATCAGTTTCTGCTTAAAATAAACGGAATCGTCTGTCTTTCGATGCGTGTCGTTTTTTCCTGCGTCATCCGATTTCGATGAAACTTTCAGTATGTGTATAACTAACATAGATCTGCAAAATATATATTTTAAATTTTCATTAAGGGCCCAAAGAACAAGGTTTTATTTGGAAAATCTTCTTCGCATATCATTTCGTAAACCAATGCTTCTAATTGCTTATAAAAAATCAGGTTGTTTGGTACAATTATAAAAAAGTTATTAGTTTTTAAAAGGTGTACGAATACTTTGCACACCCACTGTAGTCGCAAAACTGTAAATTACGCCTGGTGAACGTAAAAATAGGACTTTTGAGGGCGATTGCGGCCTAGATTGATGTTTTATCTAACGCTTTTGACTACTAAAAAACCGAATATTTGCTTCATCGAGGAATGAGAAGGCGTGTCCCGCACCCTTACAATCCTGAAAACGAGTCTACCCCGTTAATCCAGAGCGTCGTCGGAGCGATTTACGGGGTTTAACATCGCGCAAAAATATCTAGCGTGCCGTTTCACTCTCTCCAGCGACATTTGTTTTATCCTGTTTCCACGTGGTGATCCTCCTTCAGCCGGATGAACCGTTACCTTACTCAAACTGGACAGGAGAAGGGCAGGTGCCCGCTCGTGGACGGCAGGTGAGTGGGCAGACTGACAAGATATACGGGTAACCTTCCGATAAACGCGGACGTCTGATCCCCTGGACACCGTGGGCAGCAATCATGTTGACATTGTACCTAGCGATCTTGCCCGATGCGAGGAAACACCGTCAGAGATTCTCTCCTCTAGCTAGTCGATCGAATAAAACTCATGTGTTCCATGGTACGAGCACCATCAACCTAAACCGATTATTCGTTAAACGCCAGGATCAGATTATCCGAGATTAGACAACAGAGATTCGAGAAGCAAACCTCTGAGGGGTGCTGGTAAATGCTCGACAAACACACTGTGTATCCAGGAATTATCTTCGTCGATGGATGGATGAATTTTCGTATCAACCCCCGTATTGACTGTACACACAAGATTAAACGACGTGTTCTCTTTGTTGTCAAATTTTCAGTGTCTAACCCCTTCAATGTCTCGGATAAACTTCGGAATTTTGCGTAATGGAAATTCAAGTTTCCCATGGGGAAAATATGCCAGTCAAGCGACATTCTTCGGAACATTCTCAGTTTTCTACTGAAATGCATTCTAAATGTTTGAAATGTTCGAAGAATTTCACCGAAATTTCTTCTCATTGAAGAGTACAGATGGAAAAAGAAGAGGAACGGAATGAAATAGTTGCAGCAAGGTCGTGAAAAGCACTCGGCAGCAGCGGGAGACCGGTGTCCGAAAATTTTCGAGTTTCATTTCGAGATGTGTCCTTTTCCCGACAACGCGACATGGCACAGGACAGATCAGACAAGTGTACAATGAACGAGCGAACCGCAATCTTCACCGACTCTCTCTCTCTCTCTTTCAGCGCGTCCATTACCGTGGCCGATGTCTGCGGATGACGCTCGCGCGAGAGTCATGCGACCATCCATCACGAAGTGGCTTCCATTCGGCCCGGAAAGATACAAAAGCGGCTGCGGAACGATCGATCAAGTTATCAACTTATCGCCAGACGTACAACAGCTCGCGCGGAGACCTGACTCCCGGGGAAACGGACGCGGCGAGATGATTCGCGGGAAAAAATTGCTTATTTCCGCGGCGGACGGGAATCCACGCATCGCGACACTGCGGAGTAAGAAGAGAAAATTCTACATCTTGCGATTTTCTCGCAAATACTGGGAATTGAAGATGTAAGGAAGATAGAAGAAGACGTTGCTACCGTGGATGGGTAGCCGACAGTGGTTGATGATGTGCGGAGAACTTCGTAGTTCATAATCGCGAGATCTAAGCCACTATCGAGGGAGTATCTTCTTCTGGGATAAGTGAATCTTTTGTGCTTTTAACACGTTCCGCGCCACGTGACACCAAGTCCCAAAGACTTCGACCACCCGACTAGAGGAAATAAATTAGCCTAAGAGTCGAGGCTGTTGAACCCGAAGCGACGGGACTCGTCCGATTTTTTCTGCGTCTTTCCGGCGCCATAACGTTAAGAGTTTAAGACAGCGTCTGGACCAATTCTACAGCTCACCCCCAATTTTCTCCCATCATTCTCTGCCACCTCTGTTCTTCTTTAGTCTTCAGCCTGTTCTCACATAAGTCACAACTTTGTACAACCGTCCTACTTAAAATATAAGTTATAAGGTGGAGTGAGGTAAGTGCCTTAATTGCTTGTTTTCATTATAATATGAACGCCAGCTTGTATTTATTAATGTAATATAAGTTAGTATGAACTATTCGACACAGATGTCGCCCAAGAATAAAGGTGTTTTCCTTTTTCCTTTAAAAAAAACTAGTGCGCACTCACCCCACTTCACCTTACAGTTATTTCACCATTCATCAAAACACCTCACCCTTTAATAGCACGGTTTCAAGTAGCCAAGCCAGTAACCGTGACAGATGTGAGAAAAGTCGAGTTCACCGATCTTTTCCATCTGCGCACGTACACCGCGTGTACCACTCGTGATGCACGGTGACATATTTATTTAATCCGCTAAAAACATATACATTTTTCATAGCTAGTAAAGAAGGGGACATTATAAAAAATCCAGTATAAAACAAAGCACATAAGCTTGTTTAATTGTCGAGCAATAAAAAAAAGCTCGGCACGGAACGTGTTAATGTTCTTTCGTAAAATGGACCTAAAGCTACGTTCACATTGAAGCAACATCGAGCAACTCTATGTCGCCTTCGTCTTCGTGTTGCTTCAGTGTGGACATGGCTTAACAGACGAATGTTTAGAAACTTTTCCGGCCAATCACGAGTTGACAGGGTTCCGCGAAAATTCGTAACGATTTATTCTTGCGAACTTCAAGGAAAAGCGACGCGTCAGCTGTGGCATGCCGAGTTCCGGGAACGAGGCATAAGTAGAATCATCCGACGTACAGAAAGAATTGTACAGAAGTTAAGCGAAGTCGTTTCGTGTCTCGTATCCGGCCCGATGAACGTGTCCGATGATGTCACCTCGATAGTCCGCTCCTACGCCCTGTCCCTCTGCCGCCTCGTTGAATTCCTACGCGCAAATGCGGCCTGACGAAGTGTGTCGAGTCGTTTTTGGCGTACTTCCACCGGGAAAATAGACACGGGGCGCCTCGGTACCCCGAATCACTGCCAGGAGCAGCTCGTTCCGCGGCAGTTGAATCGTAATTTTCGGGGCCTGGTTGCTTCGGGTCATCGTGGATTCGTCCCCCTCCGCCTCGCTGGGCGAACGTTATCGCGACGGAATTAGGCGGAAAAAGAACTTTGGCCAGGCCTCGGTCGTTACGGTGTTACGTTCTTGGAACATATTTTTCGGGTGACGAGTTCATTCGGAAGGAAATTCGGTTATCCTGAATTGCCGCAGCGTCTACAGTCGCAGAATTAAGGCTTGTCTCCCCACTTTCCTCTTCAACGACGCTATTCCCCCACGCTTCCCCCACCGCCCGGTCATGTGACGTGCGCTTCGTCACGTGACTAATACGGTACTGGCAGAGAAAGGATATCTTTTGACAAAATCTCCCCTGACTGATAGAATAAAATAATAGAATATAAAACAATTTCATTTCATACGTTTATATTTATTTTGTAATTCATCAGCTGCATTTTTACCGGGCTTGGCGTGAAGCCACCAATGCAAAACAATTTTATCATCTGCATTTTGACCAGATTTGACAGGAAACCGCTAATATAAAACAATTTTATTTCATATATTTATTTTGCAATGCATCCGCTACATTTTTACCGTGCTTGACGCGAAGCCACTAATACGAAACAATTTTATTATTTCGAGAACTCAGTTGACAACCTAATAAAACAAATTTATTTCATGTATTTATTTTGTAATGCATCAGCTATTTTTTTTTTACCGTGCTTGACGCGAAGCCATTACTGCAAAACAATTTTATCAGCTGCATTTTTACCAGACTTGACACGCAGCCGCTAATATAAAAAACAATTTTATTTCATATATTTATTTCGCAATGCATCCGCTACATTTTTACCGTGGTTGACGTGAGGCCACTAGTGCAAAACAATTTTACGAGCTGCATTTTTACCAGATTTGACACGAAACCGCTAATATATTAGGTTGGCAATTAAATTCGCGACCTTTTGTTTCGTAATTCTTTTATTGTATCATTATAACCTCGTTCAGTGACCATTCCTTTTGAACTGTATATCATTGGAAAGCTCTGAATTTTTCGATTAATCTTCTTCTTCTATATAATAAAAATGAAATGCTGTTCGTTGGTCACGACATCACGGGAGAACGGCTGGACGGATTTGGCTTATTCTTTGTTTTAAATGTTCGTTGTAGTCCGAATCAGGTTTTTAGATTAAAAAAGATTGGAAAAGTATCACGGAGAAATGGAAAATTCGGGCAAAACTAAAAGTGCTTTTAGAATCATATTTCAATACAACAAAAAAACGAACGTCGCAGCTTTTAATCAATATTTCAATAGAAATTTACATTATCGACGTCTGTTTGCATTATCGAAATTATAAACATTCGCCAGTTAGTTAGTTTCGATTACAATTTATTTCGTTACACACCAAATAAAATGCGTACCACTGACCCTACTCGCGAAGCGAGCGAGCAACAACTCCCCTCTAGTTTGATATAAAATACTCGTACTTAAAAAATATATATAAATGACTTTGTTTGAGAAAATGTGGAGGTCGAGAACTTAGTTGCCAACCTAATAAAACAAATTTATAGCATACTCGATCCCATTATCGCGATCTTAATGGGACGTGAATGTAAGATCAATGAAGCAGTTGCGAAAGCTGCAAGTGTCCGAAAAGGTTCTCATCTAATTTTGGATCATCGGACTTCAGAGGTTCGTCGCTACAGAAGCGCATGGCACCGTTGTTTTTCGGTGCAACTTGGACGACAGAAGACGCGCACAATTTCGCCTAAGTTCCGAGAACCGCTCGGTTCTAGAAAAGACGCGCAGCGTCGAAGAGTGTGCCGGAGGTAACTCGCGTTCGGGGAAACGGGGGAGGCACGTGTACCCGGTTCCATTGAAAGGACGGTTGCCAAAAATCGGCGAGAGAGTGGCTCGCGTGAGCTCGCGGGCCACGCGCGACTAATATCTATTTGTAGCGATTGCATTTCGCCGGCGGTTTATCATCGTATCGCGCGAGTAATCGGGGATCTAGAATTACTCGCAGTCAGCGAGTCGTGTGTCAAGGAACGGCGCCACCGCCTTACAATTCCGCGAAATATTTTCGGAAGTATGTACGATAGGCCGATGGGAAACGAATAATAAAAGTATCGCATTCCACATGGAAAAAAAAATCACATGAAAGAAACGAGTAGAATTTACGGGGAACAAAAATAATAGAGGCGAAGGAATGAGAAATGGGAGAAATGAGATGGAAGCGCTGTTATTAAATCCGTTGTCGTAATTTGTCACGGGAAAAGAAAACAGGAAAATATGTGAGTTTAATGAAAATGCAGAATGGAATACGCGTTACCAGCTGCAGCAGCCACTTTCTCGAAATCGATCCAGGCGGCTCATTTGTCACCGCAATTTCGAAGCCCCTCGTCGGCCGAATTGGGAACATTAATATCCATTAAATTGTTCATTACCGTAGCGTACCGACAAAATTAATAACAATGGCGGCAGCATCGGGCAGTTTCTTTTAATTTGTTCCCATTAGTCTCACGCGAGCACGATTACGTTCCTCTGTTTGGACGGTTTTTGTCGGGCAGAGTACTTTCACTTAGCTAACTCTCCGGCTGTTAGACAGCACGAGAACAATGCGGGATTCCGCGAAACTTGTCGCGTTCGTTCTGTAATTATACGCGAACATGTATATCCCGCGCTGAAAGAAAAATCTTCATTTCGTTTTCACTGGCTCGAACAAAAATCTCGGATCCGTTCGATCACGAAGTGTCTGTTTTAATCACGGTACATTATGTACTTCTTGAATGGGAATGAAACGCTCTCTAGTCGCTGTATCTTTGTAACTTTAGCCATTAAGGCCACTGTTCTACTTCGATAACAGTTTCATTTCAATATTTGATCGCTCTCCAACTTTCCTACGCCGCGACTTCATGTAAGTATAATTTTCTTTTCTAATTAGCAATGATACGACGACCAGGATATCTCGAGATTAGAACGATCGATCGACCTCAAACTTGGCGTGCACTTTCAGTGCCCTTCTCGCTATAGCTCGTATGTCGTAACGAAGTTATAGCAACTTATTGTTCTAGTTTCGCTGATGGCGAGAGATTACGAAATCGCAGAGACGGAAGAGAACAATAAGGAGATTGGAAAAGCGAGGTAAAAATTTGAAACATGAACAATTCAGTTTTACATTTTCGATAAGAAATTACATACATTGGGATACTCTTTGTCTTGGATGCATGCGATTGCTTTCAACAAGCTCGCATTTGATCTTCGCTTGATCGAAACATTTCTAGACAATGTTGAAACACGAACAATAGCTATAACGAAAGGTATTGTAGTTTTATGGTCTTGAGGTAAAACGCTTCCTTCGGATGCTTTCTTCGCGATCGCGCTGGATCGCTTGTAACTAGAGCTCAGCTTTGATCTCTCAGTTATTAAAAAATTGCCAGACAATGTTGAAACACGAACAAAAACGTCCGGACAAATGCTGCAACGAAAGGTATTGTAGTTTTACGGTAAAAAAATCACAAAGTCGACCATCTTCTCATTAAAGAGAATAAGATTTCCTTTGGATGCTTTCTTCGCGGTTCCACTAAATTGCTTGTAACAAGCTCGCCTCTGATCTTTGCTTTATCAGACAATTGCTAGACATTGAAGCACGAACAAAAACCGTGCAGAGATCAGCTACCGCAGCTCTACGGTCTAGTCGGAAAGTTAGCTTGAATTTGCCGGTTCGGGGAGGGCAAAGTAGCCTCTTAAGTCACGGGGATCTCGGTGCATAACATTTCGGAGTCCTCGGGAGTATCGTCTCGCGCACAATAGAAGGTGTTGAACGCCGGAACTGAAAGGTTCCACGACCGCGAGATTACATCCAGTTCGCTGACCCTATACAACGAGCGTATCGATCATGGACAAGCCACTCCTAGCCGCGCTCTAAAGCGTGTTTATCTCCGGTTGCGGAACCGACGCGCCGCGGCATCGACAGTTCAATTATGCTACCCAGGCCCCCGTGTCTCGACACACGCTTGCCTACGTAGATACGCGCGTGTGTGTGTGTGCTCCCTTAAAAAACGCCGGTGTCGAAATGGAACGTTGAATAGCTTTAGAAATGATTGACTTTGTCGCGACGAAACTACGCGATATCTCCATTCGCGGGAAGAACGAAGGGAAATGGGCCACGCGTATTGTCCTTGGAGCCAGAGCTGGGACTATAATTTTTCATACTGAAGAAGGGGGGAAACGTTTCTCTTGTTTTTCTAGTAAAGCGTCGAAGTAGTTCCTTTTAATCTCTTTTCTCGGAATTTTTGAAGCGGTTGCTATCTTTGGTTTATTTTATCATGCTTGTGTTTTCATTCATGGTTCTCTCTTATCTTTCTCTCTTTCTCTCTCTGCTTTATTCCTGGCCCCCGGTGTGAAAAGACGCATGGTAAAAAGACAGCCGGAGGGAGGACAGAGGAACGTGCGTTTTAAAAAGTGTTGAGCTGATGAGATTTTGTTCGTTTCCAACGAGGATTTAATGGAGTGCTTGTAGACTGGGAATACATTTGAAACACTGCCATTTTTCCAGACACGGATCACAGACGATTAAATCTTGCGAACAGTATCCAATTTGCCCGGTCGTCAAAGACAGATCACAGAACAAACGTATCACCGGATCATCCCATTACTAGAATCTGTAATTACACTAATATCCTTTTTCACAAAATCGATTCCTTCTCGAAACCCGTTTAATTCATTAAAACGCCCCACTCCAACAACCACGAAACCCGCAGCTTTCTAAGTAATTGAGTCGTCTTGTCTTTCCTGTTCGACTCTGTTTTTATTTTATGTTGCCATTTCGCAATGAAACTTGTTAAAAACCAGTATGGGAGGAGAGGTAAATCACAAATTAGGACTTGCATCTATGTAGCTTCGGTGCAATATAACAAAGGTCTAAATATATTATAATGAGTCATTATTGGACTGAGGATCTTTATGCATTTATGAAGACATTGGCTAGGTGAAATAGAAAACAATGAAAAATTATAAAAATCTAAAAATAGTGTCATATTGTTTTCAAGTGCAAAAAACTATTAGGGGATGAAATGGATTTGTATTTAACTCCTGCTGCCCACAATCGTTGATGAACATTTTTATTTTGCATGAAGATCCGCAGTCTAGTCATTATTAATGACTGCTTTACACAACACGATATTCAAATGCATGACGTACACCTAAGTACATGTTTTTTGCTGTATATCAATTAAATAAATCGAAGCTGCACTAGTTTACTAATTACCAGCTGCGCAACTGCCATAATGCGGTAGACTCTAATTTGTCCGAATTATTAACCAATTAATATCCGAACCTGAAATTAACCGGAGTCCGCTGTATCTTTAGCGGGAAAAATGTTAGAAAATTCCGCGTACGAGTATGCAACGAATAAATAGAAAGTAACGAGCGCACTAATTCGATTTCAACAGGAGAAATTGAAAAATCACTCACGACTAAGATACACGGGGCCCCAATACTTTCAACCGCTGATTTCGGGTGGGGACATCGATAGAAAGTTAATCGAGTCGTGGGCTCGCGGAATCGATAGTTGCTTCAGCTGACGCGACCCGCCAGCCAATCGAGCACGGAAACCGGGACTAATGCGGCTATTTGCCGAATTTCTGGCGAATTAATGAACGACCGACCCAGTTCATTACTCTTCGTTTACGTTCATACGATATTTTCGGGCGTCGCCAAGCGCTAAATCGGCCCACTCCCGCCGACGTGAAAAATGAACAAATGCTGGACAACTCGATCGCCGTTCTGCGCGCCATACATCGCCGGACAACGATTCTCCCGGTTGAAGAATAGCGACTTTAATTGGAGCGAATTATTGTCTCTATTCGACGGCATGTCCCCTCGTCGACCGAGCTTCATCCTGGAAACATTAACCTACTACCGCGTAGATGCGATCACTCATTTCAAGACGCTTCGACAGTTAATGTCTTTGTCCAAGGAGAAATCAATCTCCGATCCTGAAGACCATAAATCAATTTATTTATAATACTCTTATCAAATTTACGGATTAAGTGTTCTTCCGCAAACGATTTTACGAAGGCGAATTTATCTGATCATCTTTCGTAAGTGGAAAAAGTAGTCTGGCTTTAGATAGAGTGTTAATAAAAATAATCTTCTTTGTTCGCTATACAGGATGAACCACGAATCGCGATCAGTAGAGTTTACGCTGTTATCAGCAGTCCGATCGAAAATGTCTTTGTCCGATATCCGCATGGTTACCAGAAAGCTTTCACGTGATTATAGCAAATTTTTTATCAACTCTTTTTCTCACGAGTTTTCAAGGTCATCTTCAATTTCTTGAAAATATACCTATAATATTTTTACAGCTATCTGTTAGAGGATTTCAAGGCGAATTCGGCAAGTAAGTAAAACACAAACAATTGCTACAATTACGTGAAAGCTCTCTTGAAACTATGTAAATAGGAATAAACGTCGGATTAAAACGTCGTTAATATTTCTTTTGCTTTTTAGCAAAGTCGTCTAGAAAACTTTGGCGATGCAGAAAAAAGGTTGGTAACCAATCGTTTATCTCGAATAATGCAAAATGAATTACAGAATGCGTTCAAATTAATGAAATGCATCCAAGTCGTCGCTAGAGGAAGTAACATCAGATAACTGGTACCTTTACCCTATTATCTGTTAAATTTGCAAAATGATGTTTCGATACGGAACGTCCCGCGGTCGCGATTTCCCGAGGGTGAAGTGGGAACCTTGGAACAGAAAGATAACGGTCAGATCCTACTGGTGAAGAATACACCTGAAAACAGGCCACTTGGCCCCGCAGCGTGTCATAGAGACGGGGAATTGCATCGGTTGCGGCCACGCGTGGTTTATCTCGATCGAATGACACCCGTCGGTTAATCCCACGGTCCATTCGAGTCACGAAACGCTGGAATGCATGATCGGCCTTCCTCTGACGCCCACCGGAGTCGCGGAGACACGATCTTTTGCCTCGTGATGCTGTCCCGACGACCCTGACCACTCTCTCCATCCTGCTCTACAAAACGATCTTTCGTCCAGATTTAACGCTAGAATCACCGAGCACTAAAAATCATTAGTCCGCACCGCCTTGTGAACAGAAGCCTCGTCAACGGGCCGCGTTTATTGAAATATCGCGCGTGTTTTATTCTAATATACGCTCTACTAAGTTAATTAATTCGGTTAGACTCGCGAGAAAGCACTTCTGCAATCTTGGCAATCCGTAGAATAGAAAATTAGAACTCCTCTCCGAAAGGAGAGCTAGAAATTTTTTAAGAAGTCGCGTCGAGCATTGTGGCATTGACGACGACATTCTACCACGAGTCTGTTTAAACTCGCATAAGTAGCAACGAACGTGTTTATTGTAGTTGGCGAGATCATTCACTAAAGTACCGCATTGAGAGCATCCAGAGTAAAGATGTATATAGAACGTACGAAAAATTCGAGTCTAAGTGGATCGTAGAGCTTCGGGAGAACGTAGCGAGTGTTCCTGCTGATTTCGTGCTCGGTCAGCTGCATTTAGCGAAACTGCATAAGGCCCGCAGTCTGCCGGCACCGAAACCGTTCGCGAGACATGTGGGTTCAACGGTGGCTGCGCATACGCGCGCCAGCCACCACGTACACTTACGCATTGTTGCTGGCTCCTCGGCAACAAGATCTCTCGCAGTAATCGAGACTGGCCTGGTTCTATTCTGGTGCATGGCTGACAGGGTAAACACTCGCGGTACCAACGACCCTGTCGCAACATGGCGCGGTCAAGGTTTGCCCAGACCTTTCCAAGGCTCTTTCGTCTGTTTCGAGACGCGCGGATCCAGCTGCGAGCGGATTCCTCGGATCGCTTCTTCTCTAGATCGTGCGTCAGCCTTTTCTGGACCAACGTCGCCACGTGAAAATCGTCTATTTAATTCCTCAATTTTCTAACAAAGCCTTAGCACTCGTATGGTCACTCTGAGGCGCCACTAGAAATTTACTGTACCATTATTCAAATGATTGTTTACATCATTAAATATGTATTGTATGAGGTATTATACCAGTTCTTTATATCCATAAAATTGGAAAAATCATAGGGAATGGAGTTAAAATAGCTCCGAGTGCAAAGGGTTCAAATTATCGCCGAACAATTTTCATCAAGGCTACAATGATCGGAACTTTTTCATCCTTAAGGGGACAGTACACCCTCGATTTGTAACTAGAATCTTACTAGAAAAATGGCTCGAAACAGGGGTTTGCGCGCTTCGGTTATTTGACCTTATTTAAGCAAATTATGGGCTGGGTGAGGGGTCATTCTAAAGAGGAAGGTTAGTTGCACAGCGCTCCAGTCATCTCATAAGTCAAAAAGGCTTTTAGAGACAGAAAAATGCATTGAAATCTGCGGGTTTTTCTCTAGATTTTTTCTCTACTTTGGGCCCTCATATTATTAGTTATAAACATAATCTCGTTAACCTCACGACTGGAGCGCTGTGCATCTAACCTTCCTCTTTAGAATGAAGAAGATTTGCTCCCTAAAATTTGCTCGAATAAGGTCAAACAACTTCTGGCCGCAAACCCATGTTTCGAGCCATTTTTCTAGTAAGATTCTAGTCCCTTTCTAGTTACAATCCAAAGGTATACCACCGCCTTAATTTGGAAATTCTAGGCGTGCGAGTTCTCTGTGTTCGCAATGGGAATGATACACTTTGATCGCGGCTGCGCGATGGGGGGATCCAAATCGTTGAAACGTGCTTCAATATTACAGCCGCGTTACCATTCCGCGATTCCCAGAAGCATCCGCGTTCCCGTGTTTCGAGATCATGTTCATCCGGTGCGTCATATTTTTTTGAACTCTTAGGTTGGTCTCGGAAATCCTCTTTCCCTCGGAAATTTCACTCTCTAGAGAGCGCGGCAGAAATTCCGTCCATGTTTCATACGGTTCACTATGGATTTGTTATCATATTGCATTTCTATATCTTAATGCGAGACCGCGGATTTTTATGTAAGATAAAAATTGAACAACATGTTTCGTTATTTTCATAATGCTTGCACCGATCCGCAAGGGATATACACTCGGGTTCTCTTGCATTCTTAATAAATGCATTCAGTTCGCAGACTAATTATTTATAATCGAACGTACACGTACGGATTAACGAGTTAAATCACTCGATGCTTGTATAGTTTGCTCTTTGTGCAAGACAATGGCGATCAATACTGCACGCGTCGACTTCTGGGATTAAGCATCGAACACACGGCCCGTTCCGCCGCGTACAATAGTGTTTGGTGGTTGCGTTGTTGCTGGAATTCGTTCTGGGATGTAGATTCGACGGGTTCGCAGAACTTCCACCTTTACATCGTTGCTTTCGTGTAAGAGTTAAGAGAAAAGTTCCACTTCGACGTGTACTACAGTATACATATTTCCTCCGTAGCGTCGCTGTTGGCCACGCCCATAGCTCCGCCTCCTCCTCCCCACCATCTGGTAACGCAATCACATGTGTTCGATTTCTAGTTTTGCACCAGGTAGTTTTCGAAGTGTACCAACAAATTTCCCAAGAAAATATTTCTCTAATTTCACGAATTGTTACAGACAAAGATCGGAAGTCGGGAACATTTCAGAGTCCCGTAGTTTGCCCAAATATCCACGATACTCCTTTGCTATCTGGCACCAGCACGGAGAGCAAAAGCAGCTTTAGGGGTTTGCTATCCCCGAAAACGACAAAGCCGTAAAAGACTGGGGGTTGTTTAGCTACTATGGTCGTAGGAGTCCGGTTAAATAGGTTTCGTGGGATTCGCGAGGCACGCTCGCAAATTACCGAGCCCCAGGTCTCTCGGTGGTGGAGGATCGCTCGGCCTTGTCGCTCTAGGCTCGCTCTCCTCTCCGAAACTGGCTCGCGTTGGGTTCGCTCTACTGTGCATGGACACTCGAATGCAGTTTCTCATAGATAAAGGCCCCGTACGCAGTCGGACGGCGATCGTTTCCCTCGCAGCCGGAAGACTGTTCGCGGCACATTCCAGCGCATTGTTCCCGGCGAGCCGGAGGGTAATTTAGAGCGGTCGTTGCTGTTGCTGGTTGCTTGCTGGTGTGCTCGTCTTCTTCGGTAATAGCTGCTCTTCCCTTTCCTCGTCTATTGTTGGCCACTTAATACCCAACCACGGTCAATTTCTCCGTTAGCTTCTCTACTGGCGAAGGACTACGGTCGCCAGCTTTTTCTGTCTACGAAACACCATGGAAATCTGGCAATTAGCGATGGACTCCTCGGATAAATACAGTTTTCCCGAAATACCCCTCCGTCTCCTCACTGCGGTCGCTGTCTTGACGTTCTCCGAGGTATTCGCATAGTTGTGATAGGTCAGCTTTGGTGGTTGGAAGCTGACGGTCCTTGCTTCGGGCTTTTTCTTGAAATTGTACACTAACGAGGATATATCGAAGCTACTGTTCATTTTGATGACATCTTAACGCGGAAGAAGAAAGGGAAAATCGATATCACGCCTAACTTTTCTGTAACTGCGATCAAAACTTCCACTTCTTCTCTGAGCGTAGCATGCAGAGACTGCCACGTAGAATCAGGGTGCCGAATGGCAGATACTCTCACCTCGCCGCTATCGTAAAACTTTTCCATGAAGCGCACGTATTTCGATTCCAGCGTTCAGTCGCCAAGACGGTCCATCGTTGCCAGGGTTAATATAAAAGAAAGCATCAACTTTGAGTGGCACTCCGCGAGGAACGTTCGTAACTCGATCATGTTTCCAAGGTAACTTCGTCCGTGCAGCTCGCTAATGGAATGCGGAATACACATTCCAGATTCGGTTACATAAGCGGGGACGAGCACAATACCTCGCTGCGACTGATCGATTCTTCTCAGGTGCTCTTTCCAGGACATGACCGCAGTCTGCAAAGAGGAATCCTCTGTCTCTGACGATCGGCTGGGATCCCTGTTGGCCTCCTCGGATTTTAATGAAACTCGGAGGAATCGCTACAAACTCCATTCTTAACATTATTTCGCTATTTTACATTACTTTAAAAAGAAATGACAAGAACATATTTATTTAAATTTTTAGCCATTCTTTTTTTATAATATACACGCCCGTACATAATGATCTTTTATCTACCTCTGTTTTCTGCTTTCGTTCCCCTAATTTTACAATTTCCCTTTCCCGATTGCGTACAGCCCCTTTGATCATCAATTCTACTTTTCTTAGCGTTCACACGTTAACTGCGAACATTTCTGTACGTTGTATTTTGCTTTGCGCTTTCATTATTCATAGTTCTTCGCTTATTTATGTGTTACTTTTTCATGTATGTTTATAATAAGTTCGTGGTACGATTAACGCTAAACCTACCACTGCCGGTCAAATAACCGGTGTTAGATTTTTAATTTTATAATTATTCAAACGGTGACGTTGCTTACATGGAAATTGATTCGATAAATGTCTTTATCCCAGCCCGTATTTCAATAAAAATTGCATAAAGTCTAAATAAATAGAGCCTTGTTTTCAGTGCTCGGTAGATTTAGTGTTAATATGCATTGCAGTTATTAACGTAGCGATATATTTTTCAGCTGCAAATTAAATGTGTTTTAATGTGCTACATAAAATGCAACAGCATAAAGCTGTGCATGTAGCTATTTTCATAAAGCTGCGACAAATTACGCTGCCGAATAATGCAAATTACGCCTCGCAAATGTAAAAACAGAACTTTTGTGGATGACTGCGATATAGACTGATCTTTTATCTAGAGCTTTCGACAACTGAAACACCCCATCGCATACAATATCGAGAAATGAGAAAAGGCGCATCCCGCACCCTTGCAATCCTGGAAACGAGACTACCCCCATAACTGCGAACGATCCGCCGTCGAATTTCTGGTTCGCTCTCTTCCCCGGGCGGCCGACTCATGAATCATTATGAGAAGTTTACGCGTGTCTCCTCCCGGCAAGACATGATAATGTCTGTGGCACTATAAACCGTCTTATTGCACCGATCCCGGAGTCTCGGTTGGTTAGCTGTCCGCTTCGCTATGAATCGTTGCACACCCGAGATCGTCGGAATAAACGCGTTATTGCTGGGAAACTCGATGAAACCGTCCGAACGCCGTGGAAAGGTAGACGGGAATTGCCACTTAGTATTCAAAATTGCCGATATATTCACTGCGAATGATAACGGATAGGCGTCCGCGCAACCGTATCAATTTTTGCACGCGATTCAATCCGACCGGTCCTCAACGATACTTGATTACTTTATCAGGTCTAGTTTCACTTGCAATTACACTTCCATTTATCCCGTCGTATATCCGTTAATTCAATTAGTGCGAAACGCTGCTCTTCAGGAGTAGATAGGACCTTTTCTTATTGCTAAAAAATTTTTGTATAGCTTCCTCGATGTCCGGTTGAAACGTATGAAATTTATCCGAAATTTCTGTACAGCTGTTCGATCGTCGGAAAATCCCAAAGTCAATGTCGGGAATGCAGTGTTCGAGTGGTCCGAAGTGTCTGTGGTTTTCAGACGTTGTTTGAAATCGAGAAGGAATTTCGCGAAGTTGTTCGCGCTGCGCGAAACATCGGGGCTCGGCCATCGATCCGATGTTTCGCAGCGACGCGAAGTAAGTGCAGCGGTGTGCAGAGATGCGGGGAAACGCCGACGAGCATTGTGCCCCGCTTATAATCCTCTCACCGTGATTCTTTCCTCTCGCGATCTCGGCGCGGATTCGGAAAAAATTGCAGACAGTTACCTACGCGAAGCGAAATAACGGCGCCACGGCCGACCAAATAACGCGCGGACCCGTTACCTTCGCAACGAACGCCACCGACCACCATAAAATCACAGTTCGACAACGGCGACCGATTTCGAAAGTTCATGGAAACGATGTCAGCCGCGCGGGGAACAGATCGCTCCGCGGCATGACAGTGATGACTAGCTTGTCACTGCTGTTCTAAATTCTGCTAAATCGATTGCTATTCCTGCGTCACACTGTGCTCGAAATTCCCTCGAATTCTTCTGACACGGCCGACTTCCATATCCAAACTCGTTGTCCATCGAATCAATTCGATTCCCAAAAATTCATTCCTGGAATCATTGAATCTTCCTACAAAAATATTTTTTTTATATCTTTTCTGGTGACATAATCGTCAAGATTTTTTATGTAGACTTATTGTAGGATGTGAGCGCGGGGTCGAAGACCCCCAAACTGTATGTTGTGTGTTGCGCGACGTATGAATGTGTGTGTGTGTGTATGTGCGAGCGACAACAAACAGTAAGGTTGTCGCTCGGTGTCGCGAAGGAGTTGTCGACGGCCGTTGCGGAGGCAAAAAAACGCCCGCGCCGCGTAACCGACAACAATTCGAAAACGGCGAGGCAGTCTGATGGAAAGAGTTGTACAGAGTAGTCGAGATAGGATTTGAACAGAGTAAACGAGAAGTGAAAGAATACGGTGTCATACGAGTTGTAAATTGTTAACGTCCTTCGTAATCGTAATAAATCGTATATTATCGTTCGCGTTGTCGAATCAATTTGTCTCGTCCGAAATCAACGAAACTCCATCCACGTTGACGAACAGATCCTACATTATTTCATGATTTCTTGAGTACATCCAACATAAAATTGAACACAAGAAGAAGCATTTCAAGCTGACGTTCGTGGATTGGCAAGATTAAACATGTCGTGCGAATTTATTTATGTTTGCACCTTCTCTATTTGGCTGCTTTGATCCCACAATAAATGAAGACAGCCTCACCGTCATTACCGCAAAGGATTAACGGTCTCGGAACTGCCCGGATGATTCCGAAGAAGTTAAACGATATCAACTAAAAAGATTTAACCAGTTATCGGCGAGCCGTAAGACCATTTCTCGGCGCTTCGAGCAGCACTCATTCAATTTTCTAGACCAACCATTCGTACAGGATCGCGGAGAGCTCATAACTGTTCTCGCGTAAAGAAAACGCGACGATACGGAGAGGGAGAGAGGACGCGTCGAACATTCGCAGCCTAGAAACGCGATTTTTCTGACCCGCCGCGTTGCTCTTACCGCAACACCGAGCAAGGAACCCGTGTTTCCAGGCTAATCATCCAGGATCATATTTTTACGGCTTGGTAAGGATCGATCCGGTAGCTGCTGGAAATAGAGGCGGACGGGGATCCAGCGATGTGAAAAGGATAGAAGAAACTGAAACGAACGTGTAGAAACTCGGCGTTTCCTTCCTGTGAACAAAGCGTAGAGTGATTTCTCTCTGTAGCCAATTTGGGCGATTTTGTAACGGACTTAACTGCGTGTAATTTCCCGAACGGAATAGATTAACCCTTTGCACTCGGAGCTATTTTAACTGGAAAATTAAACATTACTTCTGATCCAGAATATTTTCATTCTCTTTGATCTTTTAATTTGTAAATTGATATACAATACTGAAACGTTTAGTAATTAAAGTACAGCAATTTTTAGTGGCTCAGAATCACCACTCGAGTGCTAAGAGTTGAACGAGTAATTGCGGACCTCTTCACTTGCCTGCGAACGCGTTCATTTTCCTTTCTGTTTGAGAAATTGTCTAAAATTTGCATTCACGACAAAATTAAGATTAAAAGGATTCAACTATGTCAATTCACTATTTGCAATCCATTAAAATGATTAAACAAAGACAGAACTTCCTATTGGGATCGTATTTGTTGCAATCGACGAAGGAGGTTTTTGTTTTTAATAAAGATCCGCAGTTCTAACAGCAAATTCTAAGAATTTATGAATGCTTAAATTTAATTTCGATTCACCAGTCGATACGAACCACTCACCGCAGCGTTCCGAGGCTGCGCGTTTGAAAATAAAAAAATTCGACCAACCGCAGAAAGGGATAAAACTGTGTCCGCGTAGACTTGAGAATCCTCATTGGTCGAGCTGGTTTCAGACCCTAAGGTCAATATCACGAAACAGTTTCTCATGCGACGCACGAGCAGCATCTCGAAGATTAGTCGCCGCGGCCGGGGATTCCGGCTGCGTTCGTTTCCACTTCCGGAATTTCAAGGCGCCTATAAATATCCGGGTCGCAAGAATCACGGTGTCGAAAGAGCAAGAAAATGCAAGGAGAGGTCCGTAGAAATGTTCACCCGGTTCAGCTCACGTACAGGCGGACGACGGGGGCAGGGATGCCGAGTTCGCGAGACGGCACCGACTAATTAGTCATTACGACACGCGCCGCCATTCCGCGAGCCGGCTATCTGTCGCCCGGCGGGCCCCAGCCAGACGGGAAATTCCAGCTCGAACCGAGACAGGCACTATCCAGGTATTATTCAGCGAGAACCGACGCGACGGGATTTCTCCGACTACAGCGCGCGTTCGCACGTCGATTTTCGGAGCGTGTCGACTTCGAGATGGTAGAACACGGAAATTGTCATCGACGCGCTTGAATCGAGACTTCTTCGAAGAGCTGATCAGACCTAATTCTCTTTCCAAGATGTTGGTCATAAAATCATCATTTTGCCGGTTGGATTATTCAGTGAGAACCTTTCGCTACCACCCATATCAATTTCATCGATCTTCGTCAAGTCGTTTGTGAAATGAAATCATCCAAAAAGCATGAAACTGAATTGGGCCGGGTAAAATCGAGAGAATGAGGAGACATTCTGGAGAAGACACACCGCCAAGTAAAAACTGATCCACTTTCCGGGTTCTTTTGTAGGATCGAGCAGAATTAGGTTATAAAAGACTGTAGAAGTTTCACGAGATTTTTATCATCCTCGACCATTCTTGATAGAACTTCTCATCTCGTTCCCAACTCTTGTAAATTAGCCCGATCAAAATCTGTATCTCCTTCGGACCGTAATAGAATTTCTGATAAAGAAATCATTCTCACATTCCCATCTTTTAGAAATTACTCCACGAAAATCTCCACCCAGTCGAACGTTGTGATCGCGAGTTTCCCATGGAGGGGGTGCACGTTTTCTGGAACGGTTCGATAAATACTGGGAGGATGTGCGTCGAGGAGATTCTGGAGGTTCTGAACGACAATTCGAAGCGTGTTATCCGAGCAGGTTTCTGGCAACGGCCGCTCCAGCAGCTGCGAGCAGCGTTCGGATCGATCGGCGAAATCTCCCAGGAGCTGCAGAACCAGGAGGAACGTCGCCTCCGGGTTCCCGCGTTTCTATGGGGAATGCTGTCGATAAACCTCGGTGCCTCGTTCCTCCTTTCCGTGACACGTGCAACCGGTGCATCGCAATTTTCCGCCGTGAACGCGGACGACGCGCGTCACGCGACCATTAACGGGACAAGCAGGTAACGGAGGATCGCGAAACGCCATGCTTCGTCATCGACACCTTGCATCAATCCCTCCGCTCCAATTTCCCTCCCTGAAAATTATCCCAAGTCAGAAGGAACAAGAAGACATGCTGTTGAAGTTCTTCGTAATTCACTTTCGGATTCAGATGTTCAGCCGAACTTCTTGAAATCGTTCAGACTTGTAAAGCTGACTGTTCTGTATCACAGGATCACATTTTTTCGAGGTAATTTCTACTTGGAAGACGGTCACAGTGATCGATTCCTCGATTCTAGGTGGACAAAATTCAAATTTTTGTGTTCTCTTGTAGTAATAACGCTTTATTTCTCGGAAATCATGACAAGTGTATAAAAACTACATGAATTTAAATGAATTATATCATTTATTTAAAATGGACAAATATAACAATGAATTGTAACGTTTGTGAAAATAACATAAATTAAATATTTTATAGTTTTTGTTTAAATACGTGAATAAACAATACACAAAATGGAAAGAATTAATCTTAACTCATATTTAAAGATTAGATAAAGTTCTACAAAAATATAATACAAAATTACAAAATTATAATAAGGAATGTGCATGACAAAGGTGGATATTCTAAATTATTCTAAATTATAATTGTCATATGTATAATTCTCGCAGTCTGAAGTACATATGTATTCTGTAAACTTTCTATCGTCAATTTCAATACCACATGAAATAGTGGCATACTCCATGTCTTTTCTAAAAAATGATATAAATGACAAACGGGGCAAAACGGGTCAACGATATTTAGTATCATTGTTTTGAAATAAGTATTCTTCAAAACTATCGAAGAACCAAGTCCGGCCGAGTCCGGGAAAACTAAGTTATACTATTTGACCTCCTCTTAAATAATATTATTAGTTAACCTGTTGCATATGATTTACACGGCAAAATAAAATTATACCGATATGTAAAAATGAGATACTTACCTTCGCTTACGCGCTCCATTTTTTACATACTAATTTAAACAACAAACAAACAAGTTATACGATGAAGAAGAATTAGCTTATTTATAGTATTTTATTTATAGTAATATTACGTTATATATCGAATAAATTAATGTTCGTGAACAAAATAGAACGGCAGCGAAGATATCTGAAGTTAATCAAATTTACCATTTTGTCCACCTAGAATCGAGGAATCGATCACTGTGCGGTGGGAAGTCACAGACGCGATGTTATGTATTACGGAGGCACTTCTGTATCACTGTTTGAAGTCTTCATTCATTTTTAAAGAGACTTTATGTTATTTCTTCTGAAAACGAAGGTTTGCGTCAACATGAGTGCTCTACACGCTCTGAGATGATCAGACTGCAGTGTGGACTAACGTTGCCTACGAAAACGATTTCACTATGCTCTCGTTTGCTGCATCCGATATGAAAATTTGAATCATGCGAAAGGAAAGTAGGTTAATTTTGACTTCCTCCGGTACTGCGGCCATCAACCTTTATTAAGGTATTTACTCTGCGATCTTGCATATTGGGGGCTGCCAAAGTGCCTGAACGCACGCGCGCAACGCGACTGGTTCTGTTCGGGCATTCACGTGCAATTATCTCGCGAGCCAAATTCTAACGCCAGCTGAGCGAAGCTCGAAAGAAGCTGAAGCGATCGCGATCGCGCGATTCCGGTGAAATTGGAACCGCGCGGGGCCGAAAAATTTCCGCGTTTAACTCGAGAGTCCCGGAATGAATTCGCGAGATGCAGAACTGCCGTGACAAAGTGGTCTCATTTGTCCTCGGCGAGGGAAATGAATGCATGTTTTCCGGTGTTCAGCGGAACCGTGAATCCTTTGCAGGTTGTATCCGCTGGACACGTTACGGCAAGGACAAAAATTAGGGAAATAGTTAACGAGGCGTGAGCGCCGTGAAAGTCACGCTAGAGAAACTTCTCCGCGGGCAGGGCGATTACGGAGAAGCTGGCTCGCGGCGCGTGCAACTCTCGAAATACTGTTCGCTCCTAATTAGCGGGGCTTTATTAGCGTAATGGAGGCGTGGGCGAGAGCGCTCCTCGGGATGGCGTAACCCTCTCGACCAATGTCTTCTCATCGCGCGTGATCATTTCACGTGTCACGAGCTCCTTTCGGAAAGCGATCCGGAGCGTGATCGCATTCGATGATTATTATCTAAACGACCAGAATCGATCCACAGATATACGCGGCCCTTCACACAGTGTGAAACTTAATAGATTTTATAACGCAATCTACATACTCTTAATGCAATCTACTTAGATCGTGCACTTCCCGTTTTCTTGGATCGAATATTTACTTTACTTCTAGCGGATCTTTATGCGAAATAAAAATTTTCTTTCTTAATATGTTTAACGGTATTTTTAAATACTTCTTATGTTTTTACTGTTTTAATTATACCTATTCATTCATGTTATAAATGGCCAGCCGAGAGTTAGAAAACTGCGTTTGTAAAGGTACAGATATGTACAGTGGAATTTCAATTTTCAATCAGAATAATTCTGGTTTACAAAACGTTGAGAATCGTGATTGATGAAGCTTTGAATTGGTTTGCAGGCTCTCGAGGGCTCATTCGAAGCGAAATATTCGATGGATACGCATAAAACTGAAATTTATTTCGCTTTTCAGAGCGCACTGACGTAAATTGGCTTCGATTCCAAAAAGAAAGTGGCACTGTAACTTTCCGAATGGACGTGATTGAACGGAGAATCGATGTGCCGGCCGTTAATCGGCCGAATCCTTGCATCTCCAGGTACAAAATGGCCAATGGCGCGGCCCGAAACGGTTTAAATAAGTTTCCTAGAGAGGCGTATCCTATTTACGGTATCGGAGGAATTCTAAACTTCATTTCGCAAGTACGATAGGCATCCCGTGGACCGTGCTGCTCGAACGGATCGGAAGATATCGAATGGCGAGGGACGGAATATTGAATTTCCCGAGGAAGCGAGAGACAATCCGAGACGGTCCCTTGATTTGCCGGCTTCTTCGCCATTTTTTTGCAGTCCGTGCATCGGCGCGTCTCGCGACCAAGCGTCGGCTACAAATTGATTCCATCCATTCCCCAGAAAGAAATTACCCCCCACGTATTTCGTCCTTGACATTAATGAGCCGAATGTTAGCAGTTAAAATTGTTACTCCCCCGCTCTTGTTTCAAGTATTTCGCTATAGAAATTCATTTCCAATTCAAACATTTTTTTTGCGAAACGTGTAAAATCCATAGTTCGCGAACATTTCTGTAGCAGAGCGTGCCACGTTGGTAAAATAGTTTTCTCGTTCGTCGGCGAAATCCGGTCACTCGCACGCGTGATCGCGAAAAGCTTGTTTATTTTTACCATATGCCCAAAGTGAATAAATAAAATAACGAATTTCACGGCGGAGAATCGGTTCACAGTAGAAAGCTGTTACGTAAAATCAGCGACTGTTTCGTAAACCTTAATAATTGTGTCTATTTAATCTACCAAAAAAAAAATGCCACGTTTTAATTAGAGAACGAGTAGCGGAAGAAACCCGTTAAGGTGTAAGAAGAACAACAAGCGAGAGACCGGAAGCAAGAAGCTTCTTGCCGAAGTGGCAGTATGTTAATGAAACAGGTTCACGTCTCAACTCTCTCGATACCCATTACGTGGTCGAGTAGCATAATCACATAATTGTCGCCTAGTCGCACGAAACGGGACGAGCGAAAGTCGAGTATACAGAGAAAATCCCACGGATTCCGCCGTCAAAGGCAGCCACGCAGCAAATGTAGCTACGGCTTCGAGAAAAATAAACGTAGCTGCATTAATAAATTCCAAAAAGCAAAGAAAAATCAGCGCGACCTTTTACTTCTAGCTTCTTACAAAATTGATTAAGTACCTTCGGTTTTAACTGGAGTGTTTACGCAAATATTAAAAAAGCAAACTAGTAGAACGACATGAAAAGAAATTGAAATAAAACAATACAACCACTTATGTCAATGACCAGGTACCTTCAATTTCTTTGTAAAACTGGTTAACATTTCTGTTGACAAACAACACAATTAAATCACGTAAGGGTTAAATGAAACTTTAATGGAAAGTCAGGAAACATGAAACCTTTGGAAATACATCGGCAATTTTGTTACAATTAACGAGGTCAGCGTGTCAAAGGTCCCTCGCGAACGTTCAAATCTCGCGGAGAACAGTTTGTTTAGCCAACTGAAGCTAGTAGGGGGGGGGGATTATACGGAGGAATGATGCATATGCAGATTTTATGTGCTCGTAATCTTCATACCTTTTTTTAATTTGAAAAGGGGCCGGGCAGTTGAAAGAGCTGCGTTGTACTCGTCTCGAAAGAAAAAGTCCAGCTGGTGGCTTCGTGATCCGGCAATTAGGAGCGAGCTCAGCGAACAAAGATGATAAATAGGGGCTAACATCGGCGCTTTGCTCGTCGAAAACAGTAGCCCACGGAAAAACGAGAAGGAAAGAGGCCGAAGAGGGTGGAAACGAAACCTGGCGCAATTAGGACGCTCCCATCCGGAGAGATCTCTCTCGAGGGAGGAAGCAGATCTTCGTCGAGGACGAGATCGTATGGAAGAATTCACACCGATAGCTGCACCGGTTCCCTCGTAATTGCGCCACGAGAAAAACGAGCAGCCGATCTCAGCTAATTTCTTCGCGGGATATGAAGATCCAGCGAAACGGCAACGATCGATGAGACGAGTGCCTTCTGCCCGTGCTCTGCTTTCTATCGAACCTGTATTCCGACTCTTTTATCTCTGTTTTTTAATTTTATACGAGTTTCATCGGGCTCCTCAACTCTCCGACCCTTGTTCCGCTTTTCAATATTGCACCCCGGTTTTCTACTTTTGTCCCCCTAATTTTACAATTTCCCTTTCCCGATTGCGTACAGCCCCTTTGATTCATCAATTCTACGTTTCAGTACGTTGTTTTTCGTGCTTGCATTATTCACAATTCTTCGTTTATCTATGTATGTTTGTAATAAATTCGTACACTGAGAAAAAAATCCTGTCGAAATAAAAAAAATATATGTTCATTCAATAAGATGTACTATTGAATAGTGCCAATATCATATGAACTTATTTTACTATTTAACACTATTGAATTTCAATAGCAAAACTCATCTCCGCCAATCATATAAGCGAATAGCTTGACATCAATGTTTTCAAAAAAATAAGATATGGCCTCAAACCAATTCCAGTATAAATCAATACATTTCTCAAATTTTTTTAACAACATATCTGATTGAAGGAAAAAGAGAAATATGTATTACGAATAATAATGTACGGTATTGAATCGAATAATATTTTCAATCATTTCATGATAGACAATTCAAATACATCACGATTTGCTTCTAAATTTCATACTATTGAAAAGAATACATTGATATTCATCGAAGTAAAAAAATTACAATAACACGCGTGTTATTGAAGTAACTACTTTTTTTTTTCTCAGTGTAGTACGATTAATATGCATTGCAGTTATTAATGTAGCGATACATTTTTCACGTGCAGCTGCAAATGAAATGTGTTTGAATGTTATACACCAAGGAAACAATGGAGGTTATCTTTTGTAGAGAAACGATCTAGTAGCAGCGATAAACAATCGTCGTTGGTAAAAGATCGAGAACGCAGCGAGATCGCCGTGGTCCTCAATCTTGGTTCTCGCAGAGGTATCTTGTCGTCGGATCTGCATGCGTAACGCTGGTAATCGAGGACGGTCCATCATCTCTCCACTCTTCCGGTTCTGCGTGAAAGATGGCTGGCCGCGTGGTAGCTGCGAAGCAACGACCGGCCGCGCAAAGCCGGAGAAACACGGCTCATAGAAGATTCATCGGTTAATTTCGCGGGCTTGTGTGCCCGGGAAAGGTAGCCATTCCTCGGTCGTATAGAGGAAAAACCGCTCCGGCATTCGAGATCCTCGCGATCGTCAGCTTTTCACGTCGCCCCGGGCTTCGTTTAGTCTGCGGACACACCGGAAACAAACGAGCCCGAATCGCGAAAATCTTCCTCGGTGTACCCCGAGGGACACCCACCTTGAAAAGAATCCAAGATGTCGGCTGACCGATCGACCACTGTTCATGATTTCGTGAGAGAACCCCGGCTCATCGCATCGGTTCGCGGGAACAAGTTTACGGCCGACGTCCGCAACAATTCACAGGCTAGACTCTCTCTATATTTATGTCCGCTCCGATTTATTAAAGAATTTATCGCACAACAGTGATCGTATTCCTCGAGCACACTGTTCTCGCGATCTTAATATTCTAGTGGCGCTGCGAGAACTGCTGGTCCGTCTAGAGCTGTCCGAATACCACTTGTTTTTACTGCCAAACTGTTTTATCCGCTGTAAACGCGAGAAATCCGACGTTTTCTGGGACAATCAAAGTTTTATATATCGGAGGGAAAGATCTTTTCGAATTATAAAGAAAACATTTTACTTCGTAACAGCTTGTTGCCATGTTCCAGATAACCTGCCAATTCTTATTTCCCAGTCACTCACTAGCAACGTGTGTTTTTCATTTACGAACGAAATTACCTGCTTGAACTAAACTAATAGGAATTCTGCAGACCGTTCAATCGAAACACTGTGCCATCTCCATTGACTGAATTAATCAGAAACAAATAAGACGGTAAAAATACTAAATAAACAAGTACGCTGTCAAACAAATAAACGAATGTCTAGAAAACTTTAGACTCGAAAATTCGCAATGCACCGGAGCGGCGTACATTCTCAATGATTTATTGTCCAAGGCAGCAATTACCGCATACCAAAGCACTGTTTCGTATTTCTGCGAGTCTGTGAAGACTCGAAGATTCGCAGAAGCAGCTGTAGCCTAAATTCTCCTAAGTTCAAGGAGTCCGAGTGTACGGCGATTTCTTGGCGGAACGTTGCGAAGTTGTTCGAAATCAACGATTTGGGAAAGGTTAAGGATGCTCTGGAGGTATATAAAAACGCAACAAAATTTTTGAAAATTTGACGAGATATAATTCTTACTAAATTAATGCAATTACCAAAGTTTGGGTTCCATTCGCTGCACCGTTTAAGAATTATAACAACTTAAAGTTTGCACATTTTAACACGTCTTCTTATGGAGAATTCATAAAATTCCACTTCAAACCCTATTTAAACCTTGAAAAAACGCAACTAGAGACTCCAGTTTTTTTGTATAATATATGTAGTAAAAATTATGTAATTAATTATGTTCAAAATTTATTAGGATTCACTGAACAGTTACAGAGCAAAAAAATTATAAACTGTTACAAAACGTCAAATTTATCGTGTTGTCTCTCACTATCATGGAAACGCGACAAGCGTAGACCCCTGAATATAGCTACAGAGGATACAGTATTCGCAAAAGTTTAATGCAAAATTTACTCATGAATGGCTTTCATTGCCAATATATTGATGGATTTCGAATTTCTTGTACTTTTGTCTCCCATTGTACCTCCAGAACATCCTTAAGTTCGTATTCCGAGACGCTCAAAAATACTAAGTGTAAACGGAGATTCATGGGGATTGCCCGTGGGGGCACAACGGAGCAAATGAGCCGTATGAGATGCCCCAGAGTTTCCAGTTCCGTTCGAGATGTTTTTTGGCTAAATCTTTGGTCGAGTCCTTCATGGAACCGATTAATCGTCGTGGTTCTGCTGAACGGCGCAGAGCCACGTCTTTCCCGTGGAATGTCAAGGCTGTTTCTCCAGGCGAGCATAAATTTGTACGCGGAACGATAAACATATACAGTGTCTATTGTGGTGTATCAATGGAGGAGACGCATTTATAGGCGGATGAGATCATCAATCTAGTGATCATATTCGTCGTGCGATCTCCGATCTCGTTTTATTCTGTCCCCTTTCACTGACTCGCCAGACGTCTTGGTATACAGGGTGTCCCAACATTGTTGTGCTTCCTTGAAAGGGCTGATTCTCGAGATCGTTTCAAGTCATTTTAATCTCTATTGCGAAAATGTTGGCCGTGAATTTATTACGGAGTTATTAATGAAACACACGGATCAATTTTCGGACATCCTTCAGTCAGAATTTTTCTGCAAATTTGTTTTATTCTTGCTCTGCAGATATAAAAAGAGGAGTGGTTTATACGTGTGCATTTTTGTGCAAAATAAAAATTGTCTACATTCGTAGCAAAAACTACGCAACTTTCGAAATTAATGTTCGATCGTTATTCCATCAACGTGATTCCGTAAAAGAGATGAACGTTTTAAAGTTCCAGCTCTCTGTCGGCGAAACGATTACGCCGTTTCATGCATTAACGAACATCGTTTTAGCTTTTCAGGGAAGGAAATTGATTTTCGTAGTAAAATTTGCAACGCAATTTTTCATTATCGCTTCGGAAAAGCGATTTTCTAAAGCGATAGACTGCGACAACCTGCGCAATCACAGGACATTATTAATGTTAAATATCGAAAACATTATTTATTCATGCAGAACGATATTATTTATTTGACAACTAAAACATTAACGCTCTCGTTAATAAAATTTAATTAAACGCACTGGATAAAGCATTCGGGAAAGCACAACAAAGAGATCTCATCAAGTTCTCGGAGACTTTGTGCAACGGAGAAAATGAATTTCGATTTCGTAGGTAAATTAAATAAAATTTCATTGAATCGTTGCATTTTTTCTTCGCGATGGTTACAATTTTCGTAGTTTATTGAATGCAGAATTATAGAGAAATCTGTGCAGAGTAAATTGCCTTTGGCTTTGATTCCCGTTAATCATTGAATTTCCGAGATTACGAGGGTGAAAAGGCTTGCTTGCGAGTTAATATTTCAAACAGATCCCTGGCCTGCAAAGCTCGCCGCGAAATTCATGACCAAAGGAATTTATTTAGGACTGGTTTTCGGGTGACCGTAGCCCACAGATATTTGTGGGGGCGTTGCGCGAGCGATCCGCAGGGTGAATATCTTCGGCTGCTGCTATTTTCAACGGTGTTCGATATCGATCATCGGCCTCGTGCACATCGACAACTATACAGACAAACCCGCCCCCATGCTTTTCATGCACCCTTCGCCGGATCCGTGCGACGGCAAGCTGTTTCGGACAGGTGTCCCAAAGTGGCTGACTTCCGCCGCGAAATCTCGATCAAGAACCAATTGAATGAAACTTTAAACAAAATATTAGGTGGTCCGGTTATTTTCAAGGGCTACCTATTATAGAGCCTTTTATGAACGCTTTCCGGCCAGCCTTATACAGGTTTCGCACTCCCACTTCACCCTTGTTTAGTCAATTTCAATCTTCTACGAAGGAAGTATTTTTCAGTAAGTTTTTGTAAGGAAAATCAAATCAAATCTATAATAAATTAATCGTTAAGAAATTCAAAAGCTTATTTATTGCGAAGATGTACATCAAATACTTATTTAAAAGTACCAATTCAATTAACTTAGTAACGTATGTATATTCATTGCAGCCATTTTCTGATTAATAAATTTTAAACAGTAATAACTAGACTGCGGATCTTTATGCATTTTTGAAGATACTGCTTGGGTGAAATATAAAACAGTAATAGATTAGAAAAATGTAAGAACACTGTAACGTTGTTTTTAATGTAACAAAGTCATCAGAGGATGAAATTAATTTTTATTTTCTTTCTGCTTCTCACAATCAATGCAGAATATTTTTATTTTGCATAAAGATCTAGAGTCTAGTAATGACACCGTTCACGTGTTGTCTAACTGAACATATAATTTAATCTGAATACATAAATGATCAATTTTTAATATTTTTAATGGATGAAAATGATTTGAAAAAGGGTGAAATTGGAGTGCGAAATCTATAAAAGAAAAGCTTTAATATTTCGTTGACTGTATGACAATGAGAGTGGAATGGTTTTCTGAGGCGTCGGCGAAGCTCGTGCGCAACAAATGCGAGAAGTCGTCGTCACAATTGACTCCGTCCATTAATGTTTGTCCGATGACGTTAGTCATCCTCCGACAGTTCTTGACGCGCGGAGGAGAGTCATCGTTCACGCGATCCCCCGTGAAAATCGACAGAATCGACGTGCTCGCTTCGCAATTACGACGAAGGCGGGCTCGAATGTCCTGGGGTAGGAAATAAATTCCGCGAAGAACAGGTTTCAGAAACAGCTAACTTGCTGGCGCGCGACGAAGAATCCATAAATTCGAGCGATTATTCACTCGCGGGCTGTTTGTCAGTCGTATACGTCCGTGGAGGATTTATTTCGACCGTGTTTACCGTGTCGATCGGCGTTTTATTAAAACGTTTCGATTCCTCCGAGTGTTATGGACTTCCATGAAAGTGAGAACGCGGAGATCGATGACCCGAGCCGCGGGACAAGCGGTCTAACTCGTATACCATTCGTTGGCTCCGGGGAAATCATTTGGATTCGATTAGAATTACATTTTCGACGATCTCAATAAAATACGATATTTTCTTGCAGTCTAAAAAATTTGCACAGCAATCGTGAAACCTCTAAGTTGTGTTTAAACCTCTGACAAAGTGAACAAGTAGCTACCGTTAGCAACGAGATCTCTAAATTGCATTCAGCCGAGTATTTTCACTTAGAATTGATTAGAATCAATTTTTCAGCGGACAAAAAAAGAAATTGCAGTCCGAAGGATTTGTACAGCAATCGTGAAAGCACTAAAGTTGTATTTGAACCTCTGACGAAATGAACAAGTAGTTAGCGTTAGCAGCGAGATCTCTAAGTTGCATTTAGCCGAGTATTTTCACTTAGAATTGATTAGAATCAATTTTTCAGCGGACTAAAAAGATAAATTGCAGTCCGAAGAAATTGTACAACAATCGTGAAACCTCTAAGTTGTGTTTAAACCTCTGACAAAGTGAACAAGTAGCTACCGTTAGCAACGAGATCTCTAAATTGCATTTAGCCGA
The DNA here is from genome assembly GCF_051020765.1 of Lasioglossum baleicum. Taxonomy (NCBI): domain Eukaryota; kingdom Metazoa; phylum Arthropoda; class Insecta; order Hymenoptera; family Halictidae; genus Lasioglossum; species Lasioglossum baleicum. The sequence goes on from NC_134929.1 coordinate 9,796,850, forward strand.
GTATTTTCACTTAGAATTGATTAGAATCAATTTTTCAGCGGACTAAAAAAAGAAATTGCAGTCCGAAGGATTTGTACAGCAATCGTGAAAGCACTAAAGTTGTATTTGAACCTCTGACAAAGTGAACAAGTAGTTAGCGTTAGCAGCGAGATCTCTAAGTTGCATTTAGCCGAGTATTTTCACTTAGAATTGATTAGAATTAATTTTTCAGCGAACTAAAAAAAGAAATTGCAGTCCGAAGAAATTGTACAGCAATCGTGAAATCTCCAAGTCTTTTTTTGAACCTGTGACAAAATAGCAGTAATTAGCAGCGAGGTCTCTGAATTGTGTTTAGCTCCGAACATTTTCACTTAGAATTGATTAACCATAATGGCGAACGGTGCTCGAACCGAGACGATGGTTGCAGTTCTTCTCCCTTGTTCTCCGTATTAAATATTTACATTAGAGAAATGGGAAACGGATGGACGGAGAGGGGGGACGCTTTTAACAAATTAAAAGTTGCAGTTCGGTAGAAACAGGCTGATCGACATTCAGCGGCCGTGAGACATTCGTAGTTGCAAACAATTAGTCGAATTGAATTACACCGAACTAAGGGGGGGGGGAGAGAAGTTCAAGGCGTTCCACGGTCTTCCCTGGGTTTATCTCGCGTTCCGAACCTATTTCCGGTAATTGCGCTCATTAAGCGTGCATTAGTAGGTTCCGTTCGCTCGGACTGGAAAACTTTTCCGAGTTTCGCTCGCCGGAGATAAGAAGAAGTCGCATTCTTCCGCGTTCCCTCGTCGAGATGCCTCGGTCTAGCAGTTCGAGATACAAATTTTCCAGTGTTCCCCTGCGGAAGACGATCCATCGTCGGTGACTTCAACAATATTTCATTTCTCTATTTTCGTTTAAAACGAGGGAGCGGTTTTTTTTACGGGAACGCGCAGCACGAAATTCTTGCGTATCGGCTCAAAGGAACAGAATTCGCTTTACGGTAGACTCGGAGGTCTGGGTTCATATTTTCTCGACTGCTGAAAGACATGGGGCAAAACGGTTTTATAGAGGATTGCCTGCGTTCAAGAATGTTCTCTGCCTTTAGTCGGTCTCTCGTCTCGGAAGAAGAGCGGAAACATTTCGTCTTCAACTGTTTGTAAAAAATAGTTTACTGGATTACAGTAAGTCCTTGACTTACGCGGTTAATTCGTTCACAGACGCGGAACGTATCCGACCAGACAAATATTCTTCCATGCATTTGATTACAGTGGGTGTACAAAGTATTCGTACACCTTCTAAGAACTAATAACTTTTTTATAATTGTACCAAACGACCTGATTTTTGATAATCAATTAGAAGCATTGGTTTACGAAATGATATGCAAAAAAGATGTTCCAGAAATGTTTAATTTACAAGGTTACATGCAAAAATAAAAAAGGGATTTTTTAAAACTTCTTTATTGGGGCCCTTAAAGAAAATTTAAAATGTATGTTTTGTAGATCTATAATAGTTACAGACATGCTGAAAATTTCATCGAAATCGATTAACATACACGCGAGCTACGAGCGGTTAAAAATGGTGAAAATCGTAGTTTTACACGACTTTTGATCAATTTCTGCTTCAAATCCACAGAATCGTACATCTTTCGATGCGTGTCATTTTTTCCTACGTCAACCGATTTCGTTGAAATTTTCAGCATATGTACAACTATTATAGATCTACAAAACATATATTCTAATTTTTCATTAGGGACCGAAATAAAAGAGTTTCAAAAAATGCCTTTTTTATTTTTGCATGTAACCTTGTAAATGATAATTTTTGGAAAATCTTTTTTACAAATATCACTTCGTAAACCAATGCTTCTAATTGATTATAACAAAATGAGGTCGTTTGATACAATTATAAAGAAGTTATTAGTTTTTAAAAGGTGTACGAACACTTTGTACACCCACTGTAGAAGTGTCGGTACGTGGCTGTGCGGTTCCGCTACGGTAGGTATAAGCACTTCCATTCAAATGCATTGAAGAATATTTGTTCGGACACGTTCCGTGTCTGTGCGGATAGTATAAATCGACCTTGATATAAAATTATACGGTTTGAACGGGTTGCTGACACATTTCGGGATTCTCAAGAATTTTTGGGATTCGAAATTTTCGGGAGCCAGCCTGGCCCGGCCATTTTCGGGTATGTACCCGCACACCTCTGGTAAGATGCTATCGGTTTCCCTCGTGGAGGATGCAGAACGCTTCGCGCACACACGCCAGAGTTGATTTATCACGGCCGATTAACGCGTTACGCAATAACGAGGCGATTGCGCGAGCGCTTTAATTAGTCTCCGATCGCGAGGAACGAGTCGCGGCACAGCTTCGCTGTTGCGAAGGTGTTACCGGGACATCGAACAATGTAGCTCGTCAGGTGTTACGACGTATCGGTAACCGGGACGAAATGAAAGTCCGCAATTTCCATGGAATTTCGCTTGTTCATTGTTCGTAGGCGCGCGTCCGGTTCGATCAACTCTTCTCCGCGTCTATACACGTTATCCCAACTAACTTCGCAAATAATAACGATACTAATTTCGCAATTTATTCATCACCGTAAAACTACGAAAAGAAAAGTCACTTTGAAATGAACATTTCTCAGAAGAACGATCGCAAAGTGTGTCAGCGACAGATGTCAAGACACCTGTGCTGCGCCAATAAAAAAATAGTACAAAATCGATTTAGCACGACACGTGTCAGTTTTTACAACATTCCGTATGAATACAATTTGCATAATAATGCCTTCGCGTGATGTCAGAATTGCATAAGATTAATTTCTGGAATCCATTAAGTTCTCGCTGTTCCAGCGCAGACATTTTCTTGAAAAATTCTCTCCACAATCGGATCGGTAACATTTTTCTGTTCGAAAAGCAGTCGAACAGTAAAATGGACAACACGCGGTGCTCCGTAGGGCATTGCCCCGGCTCCGCCGCGATCGAGAGCACCGAAGCCACGCCCACTTAGGAGTTTCTGACATCATTTGCCCGGAACATTGCCCCCAGGGGCAACATACACAAAGCGATGCAGTTCTCACAAAGCAGAGAGTGTTCGTCGCACGTGTGTTTCGTGCGGGTGACTCGTGGCACATAATTTTTGCCGCAGCATCCCGTGCACACTCGCGGTGTATTTCGGCGCCGAGATTCGTTAATTGCGGCTGCTCGCGAGTCACGTAATTACACGTTCACGGATTCACATGGCCGAGCGGACTAAGTTTCTCCTCCGGCGCACCATCTGGCTCGGCCTTATCTTTTCTCCGGGGAAATTACGCGCAGGTTCGAGTAAAGAAAGTTCTAGCTCTTCCCATTTCGGGGCAAGTGGTTCTTGATGCTACCTACGCTCAGTGGCCCCCCGGAATCCTTGAATGCGACTGCGTTACAATGAACAGGTTGTTTATCGCGTTCCATCTTCTCTCCGCCTGTGCCGCTTGTATTTTCCGCGTGGAAAACGGTTTACGAGTGTCTGGCTGGATCCGTGTGGCAGAAGACCGAGAACGCCGAGTGCACGTGACTCCTGATGAAACATACATACCCGGATCCCTAATTCAGCGGAATCATACGTTTTATCGTTTCCGCGACGCTGCAGAACGACCAACTGCGCTTGTATCTCTTTCTACCAATTTCTGTTTCAACCACGGGCAACGCTTATCTTTCCGCAATGTGCGACACGAAATTTCCTTCGCGGTGTTCTTCAATTCCAACATTTATTTTGGATGCAAAATGTGTTTTTTACGAATTTTCGGACTGAATGAGAACTGCTTGCTGAACACTGATCTAATATAATACCTCGTAAAATATTTAAATGTTTAGTAATTGGTTAGATCGCAACATATTTAATAATGTAAACAATATTTCTAGTGCGATCTAACCAATTACAAATCAGTTAAATATTGTATGAAGTATTATATCAATTTCATATTCATAAAATGAAAAAATCGTATGGAATGAAATTATTCTAGGTCGGAAGAAATGTTAACATTTAATGTTAATGGAAAATTAAACATTTCTTCCGACCTAGAATAATTCCATTCTATTTCATTTTTTCATTTTATGGATATGAAATTGACATAATACCTCATACAATGTTTAAGTGTTTTGTAATTGGTATGTAAATTTTACATCTTAGGTTTTTCGGCCATGTGTCACATTAACTAAAAAAAAGTCACGAAGTTACGCGAAAATGGGTCTACAAATAACAGAACAGTATAACTCATTCCGGGGCAAAACGCGTCAAATTGACACGAGGGATGGAAGAGGGTTAAATATTTCTTAAAAGACATGAAATTGATTCGATATTAATTTTCCTGCGAGTTCCATCCTCGCGTTATTAATCAGAGCCGCCATATCCCGGCTACGACGGGTCGTGTAATATCAATAAATCCCCGTTTTAAATAACATCGAGCTCCGATAGGCCTATTAAAATATATTCCCCTGCGTCCTCGCCGGCTGACTGACGTCAGAAGCGATTACGGACCGTGACGTGTCCCTGCTCCGTTACGAGCACGACGACAATAAAATCCAGGTAAGTGTAGGTATCAAGTTCAAGGCCACCCCGGTGGAAGATAGAAGAGTACCTCAGGATCAATTCGGTAGATTTACGAGGCCGGGAGCCGGCGCCGTTAAATTGCCCGCCCGAAAACACCCATCCCTTTCGCGGTACCCTCGCCTAGGGATCCGGCGTTATTCCCTGCACGCAGTTCTACCGTTATTTCGATGACCTAGTTTCGCTGCTATGAGCACAAAGGATGGTGCACCTTTGAGGCGCACAGGACCTTTTGCAGGACACAGGTGCACGCGCGTTCACTTTGTTACATTCCTTGCCGATTCTTTCCTCGTCGATACAGGAGAACCTTTGACCAGATTCCTGGTCTATTGTACCTTCGATTCTCTTTTGCGTCAAACTCTTCGCGCGTGTCGTCTTTTATTGCAACTGTTCAAATTATCTCAGTGGAAGATTCGCGTATACAGGCTGAAAATAGTGTTTCCTACTAGTACAATTCCAAATCTGTAAAGATTTCATTTAGCAAAGTAGCTAGAGAACTGTTCTATTACTCATAAATTGTGAGATGGTTCGGATAAAAGAGGTTCTGTTAAATCGTGAATCACGCGAGCAAATAAGATGCAAACTGTCTCGTGTTCGGACTCGTTTGAATCGGAAAGAAATGACGAACACGTCGGTAGGAGTTTCGTTGAAAAATCTGTACAGTGATAGTCTGTAAAATGACAGATATGACGAGACATACTGTTCTTCTAAATACAGTTAACGTTTGATTTCGAGCTGGCAGGAAGGGATAGCGTTCGGATTAATTAAATTCGGTTTGAAATCTTCGCGGCGAGAGCCGGCCGAGGTTATAAGGGGTTAACGAGGCCAGTCGGCGGACAACGAGTGGCAACACGAATTCACGAAACGATCCTATTAATTCCTTTGGCTGCGGCGTCCACTCCCGAAGCCCTGAAGAAGCATCGCAGACGTCGAATTACACCCGCCCCGCCCTGGAGGAGCCCTCGATCTCCAAGTTCCGACGATGTTATCCAAGCTGGCCAGCCGGGAGCAACAGCAGCAGCAGCAACAGCCGACAAGCTGCCGGCTCAATGAATGATTTCCGCGCGGTGTTGCCACATTACGTCTGCATTCTGCACCCATTACTCGGTTCTACTGGCGTCGCGCGTTTTATCGTTTCCTGCGGCTTACTATTAAACATTGCGCAATTATGCCTTTACCGCTGACCTAACGCAGCCGCCACTGGCTACGTCATCGTTTGCTCGAATCCTCTCTCGTGCTCCTCCGTGCGGTATGCTGTAAAATTGTACGACTCTCGGGGGAGAATAGAAAGATATCGGGCCTTATCTCTCGCAGCCATGTGCGTCCCTCAAGCGTCTTACTCATTTATAGTTTATTTTAATGTGGTCGCATTAACGGCGTGCTTACTAGCGACCACATGGTTCAGAATTGATTAGAACTAGACAGCGGATCTTTATGCAAAGTATACATTTTCTACCTGAATTGCAACAAACTGGAGTGAACAAATTGATTTTCTCTTCCACTATGGTTAATAGGTTTAAAATAATGTAACGGTATTTCTAAATTCTTCTAATGTTTTCACTATTTTAAATTACACCTACTCATTCTTGTTATAAATGCATCAAATCTGCAGTCTAATTATAGACAAAGAGGGCTACGGTTCACGTTGACATTGGGATAAGAGACAACGACATAAATTTACATCAGTTCCTGTACAGGGCGGTTCTGGGAACTAAGACAAGTTCCTCCCCTTTTTTAAATGAAAATATGTAGAAAGAAATGATAGAGGAAAAAGTCATATGTCATAATACGTCCAACTTCCCATGACCTTATTTTTTATGTAGATGCACCGATGCACCCGTCAGGTGCAATCGCACCTTATTCTCTAATGCAATTATAAAAGTACATTACATTGTGCGTTACACGCTTGTATAAAAGTACTAACCCAAGGTCATCGAAATGTCAATACTTCACGAGATATTTGCACCTTTCTGTAGTTCAACGGGTGTATCCATACATTTTTGGAATATTTTTTGCAAAGGAAATTAAATGATGTACCCGTATAGAATTGTGCAGGTTTGTTTGTGAACCTCTAAAGTATGTTCAGGAATTTTTTACATCGTTGACTGTGAAATCGAGAGAATCGTTTAACAAGCAAGCTGCCCTAACTTTCGATGAGTAAACTCATTAACTTCAGACTCTGTGAGCGGTTCGAAGATAAGCATATTTATAAACGAACGATACTTCGACACCTTTCCGCAGAAATCATTATAAAAATTGCGTATAACTGTGTCGATACGATAACGATGTACACATTCGTGGAAATTGTTTTCGTGTGTGATAAACAACTCCGGGGAGCATTACAAAATTTTTAATTTCGAGAAATAGGCAGATTTGGATTATATTTCTTGTTGCTTCTTACTCCGTGTTGCTTTTATCGTTTATTACCGATCGAGAAATGAACGTACAAAGTTTGCGGAGAAATACTGGTGTCCGGAGAAGGAGGATACAAAATGGGTAATAAAGTAACAAACGGTGGAATGCAGGGCAAAAAGCGCATAAATAAGACCACGTGAACATGTCGTGCATTTAAATGTACACCAAAAGAATTGGTAAGCTATTCAATTGTATAATTCCGAGTCAGAAATGAAATAGCGTACAAACTTCCGAAACAATTTGTTTCACGTGCCCATAAATACCGCGTCGGTTACATTTACGTTCCATTTACCTTGGACAAATGAGAAACGCGAAGTGAACCTGGGAAAAACGTCCGACGTAATATGTATTACGAAGGTGGAGTTCGCAGTCGGAGCATTAAGAAGTCATTAAAAGGTTAATATATACAGGTCTATTAATAATATAAGCTATTAATAATATATATGCCATGCGTTACTTTCTGTTTGTATGCTCTTAAAGGGTAATTAGAGGTGACTGAAAATGGCTCGACTAATTTAGTCCCTCGACAAATGATGCAACGCGCGGTTCGACTTAATGTAAACGTCACCGTGTGGAATTAGATGTGGAAATGTTTCAGGAAAAAAAAAGATATATAAAATAATCCACAAACGATGCGGTGGAGATAACGAGGCCGGCTCTTGTTCTCTCGTGAACGAGATAATGTGTCGTGGGCCACATGTCTCGCTCATTTGCAGCGTTTAGAGCTATATTCCAGCCGTTTAGATGCTGATCCGACGAAACAGCGTATTGTCATGCTGCATCGCGTGTTTCCGATGGGGAGATACCAAATGAAAGAAAATCGTGTTAGATTTCAATTGTTTTATATTTGATGCGTTGTCGACAAGCCTTTCCCTGTTCGACAGAGTGTCGTGGCCACGTAGAATGGGTGACGTAGACCGAGTGGATACACGAGTCCGTTTTCCGCGTACATCTGTTGCACAATTCGACTAGCAAGTGCTAATGACGAATCGCGTGTACGAGATGATTGATCGTCGGCAGGGTCTGCCGCGAATGATCTCGCACGGCAACGTCGCGAAGGCTCGGGCCGCCATTAGGTTCCCAAGATCGCAGACGGGAGAGTTTTCCTCGCGGGAATTCTCGTGTTCTCGCGGATTCTCTGAAAAAGGAACACGCGTGTTCCCCGTAAAGACACTCGCCACGTGGCCAAACAGCGTGCTCTCGCCGACGAAGAGGAATTCCTCCTCGAAACGCGAAACGAGAGTCGCGACACGCCCTCGTTTAGTCCTTTCGCTGCTCGCGGTGTATACAGGGTGACTCGTATCGCCGGAACAGGCCATTTTATCGTTGCGACAAAACTGAGAAAATAATTAACTCTTTGCACTCGAAGCAATTTGAACTCCAAAATCAAGATATTTGTGTTTCAATCCAGATCAGTTTTGTTCTATGTAATCTCTTTTACATTGTGCACATGAAAATGAACCTGTTTTCTTATATAACAGTTGAGCTTTTTACGATTTATAGAATACAGACAAATTGAAGAATGTTAAAACTGTTTTGAATAATGGAATGGACAATTTTTAGTGGCGCCTCAGACTCGCCATTCGGGTGCAAAGGGTTAAAATACTAAAATCACAGTATGTATCCATAACGATGTTGGAATGTAAGCTTTTCACGGTCTGCGCCACGACAATGACTAACGAAGATTCGCCCTCAGATTTGCAAAATCGGCTGCGCCCTGTTCCTTAGTTCTTTTCTTTCCGCGATGCCACCGATAGTTAATTTGAGTTCTGACTAAACTGCTATAACTTATAATAAAATCAATGATATGATCAAATAATGATTTTATTATGCTACGGTATAAAAAAAAATTAATCCATTAATCTTAAACTTCGGATTAAACTTCGTTAATATTTCTTTTTAACAAATTCTTTTTAACAAGTGTTTGTAAAGTGGAAAATAAACTGTGTGTGTTATTTTCAATAAACGAAAAATCGAATGATTTTATCGTAAAATTCAGGATAACTGCCGACGAAGCTCCAACGACTTTGCAAAGGAGTAATATATCCATTCGGGAGGGATCTAATTGATGGAATAGCCGAAGTGAGCACGCGGGAAGGCATTCGCACAATTTGTTTTCGGAGAGGCTGGCCGTTTCACGGAATATTTATTTATCGTCGAGAGGCTTGACTCAATATCCGAAATATCCGTGCGGCTCGCCAGCGATCCGTGGGATCGATGAATCGTGAGCGATTGCTCATGAGCCGCGATGAATCCCGAGACCGTTGATATTTTGAACGGGCAGAATTTCCTATCTAGTGAGTTTCGAGTGCTTTTCATAGAGGCTATCGGCTTTTGATACATTCTGATCGAGTCATTATCGCGGCGATGTGTTTGCGTTCGTATTAAACGATTGATCTTTGATCGATTCCTCCTGTGTTAGACCGTGTCATCGCGGAGTAATTGGAAACACAGGAACAAAGATATCGTCGTGTGTATCAACGCGACGATTAAAACGAATTTATCAAGAAATTTTCTATTGAATATTCAGGTGATCGCGCACGTGAGATCGCATCGTTACCAATTATTACCATTATCATTTAGATGGATAGTTATTGCGAGCAGTCGTACTGCTTAACATTAATTACCGAGCGTCAAGATTGCGTGTGACCATTCTATTCAAACGAGTGATCACGTTATCGCTTGTTCAGGGAACGAGAAAAAGGAATATGTATAACCGATCTGCGCCTCGGGCGGAACTCCGAGCAATCATGAAATTATTTTTAGCGATATTATACGTTCTCGTTATTCAACAGTAATTAATTCAAGACCGATCCAAATATGCATACGCACAGTGGATTAATTAATCGGGTTACCATCGGATATATTCAATTTCGAAAGAGCAGATTCGCGGCGAAAATGAACGTCGATTCGGCCGTTTAAATATAACTTACAAAATATTGGGTTGGCAAATAAGTTCGTTCGATTTTTTACATTGGAATAAATCACAAAAACCGATCGAACTTATTTGCCAACCCAATATAATCACGTTATTAACGTTATCTCCCTGATCGTATTCGATCTACTACGAAACCCGCGAGATTATGGGACTCCGTGAACCATGGGCTCCCTTCTCGCACATATATCCTACATTTCTGTTTGAAGAAATTAGATTCAGTCTCGGCACGACGGTGCAATAAGAATGAAACGCGAGTGGCGAACAAGGCAGCAACGGTTACGCAAGCTGCGCTAGAAGACAGTGCGCGTCCAAGCACACCAAATTTTCGCGTCACGGCGCACCAGTAAATTGCAGCCTGTGCTGTGGCTGCCATTTTGCTCGTTCGAACAACTTCTCGGTAAATTACCCGACCGAAATAGAAAAATATCAAAACTGCACTATAGAGGGTACAACGGTGTACCACAAGCGACAATTATTTCAACAATTTCGGTAAAAAGCCCAAGTCGCTGGCAATACGAAGATTTTCATAGAAAGGAACATGAATTTTCATGTATTGGGTGTAGACCTTAAATGTTTCCATTTATTAGGTTGGAGGGAAAGTTCTGTAGTATTTTTAAAAAAGAAAACATTTGAATCAATTTATAAAAATATATGTTTGATATAATCTCTATCATTTGTAACAACTTGTTGCCATCTTTCGGATAACCTCTGTCAATTCCTGTTTCCCAATCACTCATTAGCAAAATGCGTTTCCGATTTACAGGCCAAATTACCTGCTTATTTAAAATAAGACAGAACGTTTGCTCCAACCTAATAAATATAAAATTAACAACGATGAAAACAGAATGCCTAACTTGTGTGTGTAAGAAGAGTCATTCGCATCAGCTGGTTCTAACTTGAATCAGAAGCCTGCCGGACGGATCTTCCGTGGCGACCTAATGTTAAAGCGCGACGGTTCCGCATGTTAATTCACGACGTTGGTACCACTTGCATCTCGTCCGCGATGCACGTGCAGTAAACTCGCCTAGATTTACACGCACCGCGAAAAACACGTAGGACATACGTGCCTCCGGAGCGATTCACCGTCCGGCTTGTTGGTTACTTTCGAGCGAACACGTGTTGCATGACCAAGCCGCGCAATTGAAAGTATCCTGCGACAGACACCAGCTGTGCGCTCAAGTAACGAGAACAATTTCGGGGCCCGGGTCGCCAATTTTCCTCGGGATCGAGCCAAAATGCTGTATACACCATGCCTTAAGGGGGTAGACTCGTTTCCAGGATTGCAAGGGTGCCGGATGCGCCTTCTCATTTCTCCATAATGCAAAGATGGGGTTTTTCAGTACTTAAAGCACTAGATAAAAGATTAATCCTGGCAGCATTCGCCCTTAAAAGTCCTATTTTTACGTTTACGAATTGTAGGAACTAGTGCCGTGTTTACTCTGACACAAACTGTCAAGTACTTCATGACGTATTGACATTTCGATTAACATGGGTTAGTATTTTTATACGTAGGAATATGAAAGGGATCGATTGTTTTAACAAAAAAATTGGGTTGCATTAAAGAATAAAGTGCGATTTCACCTGGCAGGTGCATCGGCGCATCTACATAAAAAATAAGATTGTTAGGACGCGTATTATCATTTGATATTATCATTTAAAAAGAGGAGTAACTTGTCCCAGTTTCCTAACTCACCCTGTACAGATATCCTTAAATTCTCTTTTAATATTTCCACTGTTTCAAATTCTATTCAGTCATTTTGATCATAAATACACAAAACCCACAGTGACAATCAAGTAGACTTTTTCTCGAATTTCTATGAAAATGGTACTTGGTACTTTATTGGTACTATATTGACTGCATTCTTGTGTTCAACGATAGATTAAACGTATAGTGTAGATGGACTTTATAAGGCTATCAAGAGGCCTGCTGCAACTTTCGGTGTTCGAAATCCTAGGACACACTCGACGATTGGGCTACCGAGAGCTGGTCCACGATCGTGTCTCGTTCGTGGTCCACTTATGACCTCAGTGGATACCTCGAACGAGACACTTCATCCAGAAATTCGAGAACAGTGATTCATTTGTTCGGTCCTGAGTCCTTTCCTCGAGGCTTTCTGGGAACAAGGGCGGACTGTTCCCGGAAACCACTTTCTAGGTGGCCGAGTGGTTATGCACAACAGCCTCCGGCTGAATCAGCGTAGTCTCGAGCGCTCTGGAGGACTTCGAGTATGGCAGTCGAGGCAAACATCATGCTATGGGTCTCCAGGGGAGGCGACAGAAGAAACTTTGATGGAATAAGAACCTGATCCGGTTTTCAGCGAGTTATTTGCAAACATTCAAGTTCGCTATTTCAAAATTCCAATCGCATTACCTTCTAGCAATTCTTTTTAGCTGATTCTGGAGTGCTTTGCAGCTGTTACTTGTTGAAAAAGATCAATCTCTTTGTCGATCAAGCAATTTGGCAATTGAACAAACCAAGTGAACCGACAGTGAAAGCTCGCAATGAAGGAAGAAACAGTCTCCTAAGGTTGCTGAAAATTTGGAGAATTGTTAAACCTGATCACAGTAGACTGCGGATGTTTATGCAAAATAACAAGCAGGAATAAAATAAAAATTGATTTCATCCCTTAATGATTTCATCCAACCAATTTCTTCATAAATGCATAAAGATCCGCGGTCTACAGATAAAATTTGAAGCGATGTATTTACAGACAATGATAACGGACACTTTGTAGCCGTGAACCATGAAAAAAGATTAGCTCCTCTGACCGGCCAATGTAAAAACAAAGGGTGGGAGCTTCCGCCAAGCTAGCAATTGAACAAGGCGACTGGACCGACTACGAAAGCGTTAATAAAGGGCGAAACAGTCTGATACGGTAGCGGAGGAGGTTACATAGGACTTCGGCTGACGGAAGGTAAGCCACGAGCGAGCGATCAAAGGCAACGAGGCCTAACGATCTATCAGAGGCCCGGAGCGTTCCTCGAAAACAAAAAGCCAGCCACGACAATGGCACAAACTTTTCGTGGGAGCGCGATAACAAAGCTCCCTTCGCGCGAACCGTCCCGTTAAAAGGGAAGACAAAGGAAGAAAACCCCGCGCAGAGGGAGCAAGAGAGAGCGAGAGATAGTCTCTTTACCTTCCCGATTCTCTCTTTCTCTGTTTCACATTTCCGTCTTCCTCTGTCCCGCCTTCCTTTGTCCCTTCCTCTCGCGGCACGGACCGATGACCCGGCGAGATAACGGCGGCTCGGAGGAAGTAAACGGAAGAGCATAAGGAAAAAATAAGGGGAAAAACCACGTGTAGGTAGCCGGTGCAGTGCACTCGCGGGGTTTGTTTACAAGTCTCCACGGAGAAGCAGCCTGTGCGCTCGAGTTCTTTGACTTCGCGCCGATCGAACCGATTCTCTTTTCTTCTGCTACGCGCTTCCCCTCCAAGCAGTTCTGCCGTGTCTTATAGCCCCTCCTTCTGTTCCTCTGCCTCTTTGTATCCCCATTCGCTAGCTAAACAGCCCTCTCTTCAGCGCACGCAACGCGACGCATTGCTGCACTATGATCTAGAAACCCGCTTTTCGTGGCCAGAAGTATTTTAGCGTTATTTCAAAGGTAAAATACACCTTCTGACACGTATAGAACTATCAGTATTTTTTGATAGTCTATAATAAGTATTTTAAACGGTTTATTTCATGTAAAATTTACGGAGTTTGTCTTTAGACCAGCATATCTCAATACAGAATAATCTGAAATGAATAATAATTTGGATTTTAAAGTTTTGTAGGGTTGTTACTCTGTTGCAAAAATAATTTCAATATCTTAATCTTGAAAAATTTACTTCTGGCTACAAAAAACGGGTTTCCAGACCATAGTATGCTGGAAGGAAGACTGGCGGAGCCTGATTGGTTATTGGGTACGCATAACTTCGCTACTGGGCGAAGCGACACTGACAGCGAATCAAATTACGAAGAGGTAAGGTCTCCCTTCGACCCTGTGCCGCGCCGTCCCACTAGTCATCTTTACAGCAACGGACAATACAGTATAACCTCGCTCATTGCGACCTCGTTTACCGCACGGAAGCCTCGATTGTTGCACTCTAGTGATTCCCATCACGAGTCGTTAGAAATTCTGCAAGTCGTAGTGGATACGTAGAAACGAAAGAAGATGGTTACACCTGGTACCTTCGTTTTCGGTCCCGTTTCATGCAACGAGCGAGGTTCTACCGTATTCGCGCAGTCGATCGTGCGCGCGGCTACCGAGCTCCGAAGGAATACGCTGATAACGGACGGCAATTGATATCGATCATTGTCGCGAAACCGAGAGAGCTCCGCTGCAATTACGCGATCTGTAAGATTGTGACGGAACTTGGGGGAATCCCTGGTTTGCCAGCTGCTCTTTAGGGTCTGTCGAGTGGCTCGTAACGAGGCCGGGTGTTTCTGTTCACTGAACGACAATGTTTAACGTAACCAACACTCGAATAACTCGAGTAATGAGATGTCGAGTACTACTACTGCAATCTTTGTACTTGGAGTCTGCCGTCTAGATTTCGGGATCAGCAAATCCAGATACGCGAAAACTGGCTACGTGGAAAGCTGTTTGACTGGAGTCTAGGTTATCCGGCAAGTTGCTTTGCCGATTCCACTTGGACGACTACACGAGGAAGACAATCTAGAGTTGCCTAAATGTAACGAACGATGTAGACGCTGTAGTAAGAGAACACTGCGATCCTTTTCTTGCGGAAAAAGATAGTCCGCGCGTGCTACCTCTTCGGAGTACTACGAAGAGTGCAGTTTCTCCAGGTCCAGAAACACCTGACGACTTGGATAGTCCCTAACCCCTCAACGCCGGGATACGTACGCGATACGGACCTTGTAATTTACACTGTTCGCCGGGCTCCATACGAAATATGAACGCAACTTTCTTCACACGTCGCCGGCGCAGCGCCCGTGCCTCTTAAAGACCACTTACGCTAACAAAGCCCTGTCTATGAATCTTAACCGATGCAAGTGTATGTAGTTTTTGGTGACCCAAGTGCTCCCGCGCGCGCCGGCTCGTCATGATGCCGTTTTTCGCACAGACCCCCCGTCGTTGAGGGGCTAACGATCCTCAACGAACGATTTATCCCGAAGAAAGGGTCGATCCTCAGCACTCACCAATGACGGTGTTAGCTGCCACTTCCTTCGCAGCAGCCGCAGCGGCCGCTGGTCCATGGGCCAAGAAATCGCTGAGGGACAAGGATGACGCGATGATCTGTCGTTTCTCCTCGAAGTTCAGGTAATCAAGGCTGTTGCTTCTCTGCGGGCCGGCCACGATGGTCACGGTCTTGGTCGCGTGGTGATGATGATGGTGATGCTGCTGGTGGAGATTGTTCTCCGTCGACAGGTTGTTAGGCTTCTCGTTGTTGCCCTCGTTGGCGCCCGGGCTGGGCACCAGGTAGACACCGCTGACCCTAATGGACATGGTCGACGAGCGATCCTTGAAGCGGCCGCGTTTCTTCCTCCTCCAGGGGCTGAGGATCGCGACGAGACCCGGCAACGAAGCTACCGGGTGCTGGTCGACTGGCACATCCTCACCACTGCCCGGTCGAGAGGTCGGCTCGCGTCGCTTGTTACCGCGAAGCAGCTCCACGGCTCAGGGTTTACTGCTCTCAGGCTCGCCGAGGAAATTTGATGGGTTCCCCTGGAAGCTCGGGGAACTTGGCTACCGCATGCGTGACCTTGATATCAGGGTCTACAACGCCGACCGTGCGTCTCCGTGGACCGAGGACTTTAGCATCGATCACACTGTGTGCGCGCCACCACGGAGTTGGAGGTCGCTAAGAGTTATTGTCTTCCAGCTGGCGAGCTGGTGTCTCGTAGAAAACGCGGGTACAAGTCTAAGATGGCAGGATATTGCGTGGAGCGGATTCTCATTATCGCATCGACGGATTATTCGCAGACTTCAACGGTGAGAGAGACCTTGACGGGCCGTCACATCGGCGGCGTTATTCCTCCTCCTGTTTCTCTTTTATGGCACTCGGTGTGTATGTATGCACGAAAGATCGTGGATCCAATGGCGGTTATTTACAGCTACGTTCACCGTGACTCTCTTCCACGTGACTTTTTTTTCGTCAGGGGTCACGGAAAGGTTGACGCTCGATGAACCGTCCTGCGCAATAGCAACCTGGTAAAGATAACCGACCAGAGCCGGGCATTGTTAACTTAGGGGACACGTCCGCAGACGATCATGCACTCGACCGGCGAAATTACTCTGCCAACCTCGCGGCCCACCGCTCCCCTAATTTCGGGATGCTTAATTGCAGGCATGCTGCAGACCGCGATACGCGCTGCGGAAGTCGCAGTCAAATCGAATAAGGTACCTGACTTTTGGTTGTCTGATATTTTATACTGTGCCCAATTTGAATTTTCGAGACCTAACAGGGGACGAGAGATTACAGTCAATTGTCTCAGTCAAGTGTGTACCCATAATTATGAAGGTGGTCTACGTCATATATTTCTTGTTTCGAGATATTTCAAGGAGAAGGATATCTAGTTTATAAAATAATGTGATGTGATATATCAGTTCTAACTAATAAACTCATTTCTTCATTTTCCAATTTTCACTAAATACATTAAACTGACATTGATCTGAAGTACATGGTTCTTGAAGCACGTGACGCAAGTCCAATTAAAAAGAATAAAAGTATTTCAAGAATTGAGGAACGTCGATGTGTTATTTGCAATTTATTAAAATTATGAAAGAAAGTGAAGAACTCTTCAATTGGTTACTATTTTTTGCAACTGATGTACATTTTACGTTGAATAAATATTTCTGTTTACTCATCAGCATGCCAAACGAACATTTGCACTCGAGCTTTTTTTGCTAATTGTAGAACCACGACCATACTCGTTCTATTACGTCAATACATACTACGTTGTCGATGAATCAGGTCGACCTGAACATGCTACTTAAATGCCCACGATTGGTTCGACTAGAAATTTCTGCAGCATGATAACCGGATAAAACAGTCGTAGAAGAGGCTTTAATTTTTCGTAACTAAATAATCCAATAATATTCGAGAAAACAATTTCAACTGACGAATAAAAAAATGTTTGAAATATTTGGTCGCATTACAAATTCGAAAATTTCATTTTCCAAAACTCCTAACGTAAACATACAGTAGGTGTACAAAGTATTCGTACACCTTTTAAAAACGAATAACTTTTTCAAAATTCGAGTCAACAGCTCGAGTTGTTTACAGACGTTCGAAGTTAACTAGCTAATGCGTAAATAATATTCTACTTTGAATTGTTATTGGTCGCAATTGCGAAGGAAATAGTGAAGGTCACGAATGTAAAATTTTTTATCTGTGCCTGTTTCATTGACAAGAAATAATGACACTACCGGAGATCTAATAATAGCAAGGCGACGCTTTAGAAAACACTAATAAACAAAGTCCAGCAAAATGAAATATCGTACTCGCGCCGAACGGAAGTGAGATTATAGGGTGGGCAATAATTACGATACTTCCCCGAAGGTTCCTAACCTAAGCTGAACACCCTACGAAAACCATTGGAGACGCCGAAAGTTAAACCAAGAGACCGTGCCAATTCTCGTTGCATAGCAGGGAAAATGTCGCGGAAGAAACAAAACATTACGTAAAATATAATAAACGTCGTCTAACAATAAGGCATGTGGATGGGAGGCGTCAAACACGAAGCCGGTTAATTGTCGTACGTAACCTCAAACGTCCGGTCACGATATGCGCGATAGCCAAGCGTAAAAATTCCGCAGGTATCTATCGTCAATTAACTACTCTGTTCTCTTATACAAATTAAAACGATTGAGGTCGCAACCAATTCTACTTATACTGAAAACGCGACTGAAACTGTGTAAGAGACCTAATTTCCTCATACGAGATAAAGAACGGAGTCATGTTTACACTCGTGGCATTATCATTCAACGACTAGGTACAATCTGAATGACGTAATTCAGAAATTAAATTGCTATCTCTTACGGAATTTTCAAGACAAATGAAATTCAACACTAAACTTATCGAGCTTTAAAAGTAGCTGGTGCATGTTCCTTATAAAAAAATAACAATTTTATGTAAACATCACGAGACAATTTCAACGACATGATCATTCAAGGTTTTTCAAAATCATTTAAGATCATAAACGTAGAAAACGATGAAAAATATAAACTCACTGTGAATGCTTACGTAATTGGATATTCTCAGCTTTATTCATGAAATCAAACTGTTTACTACTCACACAGTGACACTGAGTGAATGTAAACGTAAACAAACTTCGCAGAACCGCCTCAACCCTTAGCACTCGAAGACTATGAGAGGCGCCACTAAAATTTGCTGTGCCATTATTCAAAATATTGTTCACATTATTAAATATGTCGGTGTCAATTACTAAACATTTAGGTATAGGTCGGAAGAAATATTTCATTTTCGAGTTAAAATATCTCCGAGTGCAAAAGGGTTCCAAATAAAGGGTCTAGCAAGATCTAAACAGACATCTTTTAGGTTGAAAGATAATCCTTAACTTTATCATTTTTTTTTCTCGGTTGTTAATTAAGATATTATGATGAAAAAAAAAAACGAAAATACTCCAACTCAGCCCCTACATTCTATATATTTTTTCAGAGCCTTTTTCTAGAGGTGGGGGTTGCAAAGCAACCCTTCGAGTGATTTCATTAATAAAGCTGAGAACATCCGAGTGTTACAGCATATTTTAATCCGATATTTTAAGCCGATCGAAATCGGTGAGGTCCCACATGATAGCAGACATTTTCTAGACTAAAATAACGAGTTCAGAGTGCACAGGGAATATTGAAATTCCGGGGGGTTCGGAGTACAATAACGTTTCGAAGCAGGCATGGTGGGCCACGAGCCGGTACAGACGTATTTCGCGTTCGAAGGTGCGTCTGGCAATGAGGGGTTGTTGTCGACGTACTTGATGGTTCTCCTCGGAGGGCAGTGTATGGCTCGGTTTTTGGCAGGCCTCGGATCGTTCACCGAGTTGTATGTATCTGTTTAACGTCTCGTGGACGTGGTGGCAGACCGGGTGACGATACACGGCTGGCGACGCCACTCCTTCACGGGACACCTGTGTGCCTCTCGTAGCTGCAGGTGAGAGGAGAGCGAGACGGAGAGAGAAAGGACGCAACGATTATAAACACAGAAGCACATACTACTACGGCTGGTACGCACAGTACGATAGAGACAGCGATATATAGAGAGAGACACTGGGGTTGGAAGAGGGCTATTTCTCTTTTTAGCCAGGCACAAAACTGTGAAAAGGCACACGGGGAGCCGCCACCGTAAAAAAAGAACGGTTAAAACTGAACACGGTTGGAACGACGACGATCACGACACAACGGCACCGCGACGCCGACGTCGGTATATCGGCGACGGCGAAAACCACGCGCACACCGAGAAAACTTTTGACACACACGCTCTCTCGAGAAACAAGAGAGAGAAACAGAGATGGAGAGCGAGACCACGGAGAGAAACGCAAACGCGAGGAGAAGGCCGACGTCCCGCCAGCTCTCTTCGGCGAGAGAGAACAAACCGAAAAATAGGCTCGCGGAACGAGCACTAGCGCACGGATCGGGCCGGTTCGACCGGGGACGGATTCGCGACGGAATTAATTACGACTGCGCCCGATGCAACACGTAAAAAAGCAAACGGAGCCGAGCGAAACGGCCGATGAACGAGAACGACGACCGCGCCACGAAACACACACCGAGCGAGGCTCGTGAACACTGAGGGCGGCCATGCGATCGCAGCGCCGCCACGCGCCGACAAACGACACCACGCGCCGACACGAGACAACAAGCTGTGCCTGCCTGTCTCCTTGCCTCCTTGCCTGCCCCAGCCTGCCTGACTACCTGCCCGACGAATGGGGGAAAGTGAACCTGCTATAGTGAGTTCGTCGTAATTTTTCATCAATGAATTCTCCGACCCGGGCAACAGAGTACGCTCGATAGGGTACGTGTACATATTACTGCGAGTGGTACGTTTTACTGCCGTATTTCTTTCCACACAATGAGATTAAAATACGTAAAAATAAGTATTTTGCCCTGAATAAATGTGTACGGTTTTCAATGAGAATGTATTCTCGTTGGCAAGGCAAATAAAATTGTCGATCGTTCTGATAGTTTTATAATCTACGGATTAGAAAAAAACATTCTTCATAAACGGTGAAAATGAAGGAATGTTGTTCACATCAGTACGTTCTTTATATGTATTGCTTTAAGTTGCACACACAGGGGAAAGTTTTATTACTATTTAGATACCTAATTCTATACAATAAAAATTAGTATTGTATTATAGGATAATATGATGGCCTTGAGTTGCCCTTGAATAAACTTTTGGATATACTCAAGGTCACCTTGATGACTTAGAAAAAATGTGTTATATAAAAAACTCAAATTCTACTCTTTCGATGGACCCTTTAAGATGCTACATAATTCATTAAAGGCTTGTTAACAAAGGAAAAGGTCGATGATTTTTTTTTTGCATAAAACATAATCGTTACAATTCATTAAAAATATTGTTGTTAACACTACTACCGAGCCTTGAAAGTAACTGGCACATGTTCCCTTACAAAACTGACGAGATAGATGTTATTTAGACTTTGTGCGACTCCTATTGTGATACGTGCTCTGCTAAAGATAAGAACATATTCGAACACATTCGAAATGAAGTCTTTTACCAAATCAAGATCGCTTATACTAAATCCGACGAGCGCATGCTCGTTACTCGTAAACACACAGCTACTGGACACGCAGAATGAATAATTGGTATAAGACTAAATCGTCCCCACTTATATTGTCAAACAGTTTCGCTGTCGGCGACGACGCAGCAATACTACGGAAATGATGACATAACAGACACTTGGTCCCCATCGTGCACAATACGTGACTACATTCTCGAATCTTATCGCAACTCGCTCTACACACATCCGTGCATGTTCTTTTGTCCTGCTAATTGAAGAAAATTATAGATTTCATTGGCATGCCGTTCCCACTTTATATTGCACTCCAAAAAAATGCCAGCCGTGAGTCATACCCAGCCGCGATCTTTGAACGCATGCGACGATGATTGCAGACAGCAGTCACGCGAGCGCGCACAGCAGCACACCAGCAAATATGTGCACATGTACATATATATCCGAGAATAATATCTCGTTAACTGTTCTGTAGGTTTTTCCACGAGTATCGGTGGTCTAAAAGCCTCCGTTTAACTCCGGCCGTTTCAAGAAACCGTTTCGAACGAGCATTGCGATCGCTGTTCCCGGCTGACAAAGGTGCATACTTCCGGAGAACACCGAATTCGAGTGTTCACTCGATCCGGAAAGTGCTCAGCTTTAATTAGTCGCATTCATTCAGACCGGCTCGTTAATGAAATTCCGATGCGAGGAGCTAATTAAAAGTTTCGTGCAACCCGAGATACAACGATTCCCGGATTGTCGCCCACCGTTGTCTGCAGATCTTTATCACCTGCCCAAGACAATGGCAAAATATAATCCAATTATACCGTGTTATTCTTTTGACGAAGAGATTCTGCCGTTCTAAAGAATTCATTCATTTCCGAATTTATACATCACTCTCTGCTGCGAACTTTCTGTCAGTCCGGGAGCCAAATAAAATGAAGAATCGGGTGGCCTGACTGCTCGAATGGCGATCAAACCCCATCACAAAGGGATCGGACCTGTCCATTCGAAGATCGTCTCATTCGATGGATCGAATCAGTCGTCTAAGGGCGCAAACAGGCGCGAACATTCGAACTGGGTGCCGCAGGATGAACCATGACGCGGACCACGTGGTATTTCCGAGGCGTCTAGACTCCCTAATTTAAACCGACTCGCGGATCTACCGGGCGTTTCGTACCCGTCTAGCCGCTGTCACAACGAACGACTGAAATATGAGAAACACTTTAGCCTCAGGCCCGCTAACTCCCGGATGAGTAACGGATTTTTTTCACGGTTATCGTCCGCCGATCAGGAAACAAAGGAGCACTGAACGATCCTCGAGAACATGCTACATACAACGAAAATCAACCTCGTCGAGGCTTGAACCAATAGTCAACTCAAAATCAGCTGTTTCCTTTATGTTTGCTATGTTGTTGAAATCGTGGAAACTATCTGCTTGAAAATCGCACGATGTTTCGACGAAAACAGTTTTATCAGAAGTGGCTAGCCATTAACTGCTTGACACCTCTGATTCGTGTTGAGCCTTCATATAAAAGTGTTGGAAATGTCTTTATGTGAGTACGTTATTCTAATAAGCTATACTTTATACATTAATTAGTAGTACAAAGGTGTTGCTCTAAATAACGACACAGTGTTTCCAGGTATCTTGTATTTAATCGACGTGTAAATAGTACAAGTGAAAGCAGTACAATGTTACGATCTGCTCAGGCTAGCTGCTTCTACCAGACTGACGACGGTCTTGACTTTATGCCCCCGTTTGAGCCCTTCCGTCCTTGGGAAGAACCGCCCCTTACGACAAAACTGTTATATCTAAGACGCTATGGTAGCGTTGAATTCTAACAAAAAGTGTATTTCTAGTCTTAACCCTTATCACTCGATTGGTGACTCTGAGGCGCCACTAAAAATTGCTGTACTATTATTCAAAATACTGTTTACATCATTAAATGTCGGCATCTAATCAAGTACTAAACATTTAGGTATTGTATCAATTTAAAAAATGTCGGAAGAAATGTTCAATTTCCGAGTGCAAATGAGTTAACACTTACATCTTAGGTTTTTCAGTTGTGTTTAAAAAAAAATAAGTCGCGAAACTTCGGACAAATTTACCTACAAATAACAGACCAGTATAACTTATTTCAGGAAAACTGTGTCGAATTGACACGAGGGCCGGGTGAGGGTTAATAATTTGAACAAGTTAGGATTTCATGAATTTTTCTGACAATTCCATAAAATCGGCAGTCTAGTCATCGTACGAAATAAAGTAACGATACAAGTTCGAATGTCTATAAAACGTTGCGACAACGTTCCGCGAGAGAACGCTATTTGCGCAAACGAAGGGTAGCGATTAAAGCGGACCGCGCAGAAACTTTTACTGCCGCGTCGCCGGACAGCGTGTATTCGAATCGAATCGTTGGATTCGAAAATAGAACGGAAACGGCATTATGCTGTACGGTTTGCTAGCCGGGAGCTTCCATCCTTTATGCTCGATCATGGCTTAACCAACGCGCGTCTGCGTCGCGGAAAGTAGCGGAAACTACCGCCAAGAGATGCATTTATTGGCACCGGCCCAGTGGAGTGTCTTCTCCAGCCTGCATCTCGCCAAATGTAATTGTGTTCCGCGTGTGCACGGGGAAACAACACTCGGGAAACATGGCGGGCCACGGAGCCGAGGAATCTTGCGCGAAACACGGGGAAACATGGCGGTGCTTACGCTTCACATCAATGGTCAAAGCACTTCCGTCTATCGCCAGAACGCAAAGGCTCGATCGCAATATTAAGTCAGGTATGAACTACCCTCTGACCCGATCCATCGATCGCGACGAATTAAGGCCAATCCGCCGGATAAGATACCCACTTCAGCTCGGGGGATCGAGGGCTGCGAGATCCAGCTTGCGAATACGAAAAGTTTGCTTTCGTGGGATAGATGGTTCGATGCACTCCTCGGCTTTTAGGCTACCTTCGACGTTTCGGACACTTTTGAGCCAAGGGATTTTCGTGGTATCGCCAGACTCTTCATTGTTCTTGCCTTTGTAGACAGTTATCTGCTGTAATCGGAGTTCTTGTATAACGTTTCTTTCGTGTTCTGTGATTTTGCATTGATCTTTGTTAGGAGGATATTAGCGGCCACAATTATAAAAGTGGTCTAATGATCAGTTATTTCACATCACATTATTTGACACTGAATTAATTCAATGTAATTTTTACGATAGTGTGAAAAATGAACCGGTAGATAGTGCTTGTTAATTCAACATTCTATGGAATTCATTTAGTGTTCACATCCTTTTCCTTGAAATATCTCGAAACAAGAAATAGATCACTTAGACCACCTTCATAATGATGGGCACATTTGATGATACAATGACAGCCAGGGCTAGATTCATCCAAGTTCTTTTACATCAATTTTCTTTACATATTTTTGAACCATCCTTCCTGCAGATCAATGTTGATCCATCTATCGAATTGAATGAAATGAGGATCTTTATGTGAAATCGGCTGCGTCGATTGCAATCGATGCTTGAGGAATGGTTACAAGGAGATTTCATAATCGAAGCTTTGAATCAGCCCACAGTTCGCAATTCGTTCACCATAAACCGGTCTCGCAATTGTGATTTCGCTAGTTTATAGTTTAGAAGGCGAGGATCCATTGTGTGGGTGGAACACGAAGACTGTACTTTCCATCATCGTCGGCACAAAGCGACGTGTCCCCATGGGATCGTGTGCAAGCCGATCCAAACAGCAGGATCGCGTGATTTATTCGAATAGAAAATATATTCGAATGTGTCGGAACCGGCTTGGTTTCGCGCGGATGGTCTATAATTATCCGGCATGTTGTGACCGATTCCAGGAAGCGGTCGTGCCAAGCGAACACCGCCCACTTAACAGTATTATTAATTGCAATAAGGAGCAAGCGAGCAGTGTCTTCGCTGACCCGAATTATGGGACAATTTCCAATTAAGTGGCGGGGACGGCGTAATTAAGGCGAAGTGACGGTGCATCGCCGCGGCGGTGAACCGCGAGTCGTCTGCTGCGGCGGCCTGCTGTTTCAATTTACGTTTTCCCGTGCTTTCACGGCTGGCCAAATCCAATCTGGCTGCGATGAACAATCGCGAACCATCGAACCCGCGACCCTCCGGCGCCGGGAAATCATTTTCCCAAACATGAACGTGGGATCTCCTGTCAGAACTTAACGGACGCCACTTGTTGTCAGATGATGTTCTAACGTGCTCGGTCGCACGTCATTTTACCACGTTTTTTACACAAAACCCACAGTGACGGACAAGGCTTTTCCTAGAATTTTTATGAAAGTTCTCATTTTTGTCGATTATAGTATGAACGTCCGAAAAAGAGGAAATTTTATTGTACTTTGGCGATATGGTACTTTACCGCAGAGTTGGGCATTAATCGATTAAAATTTTAATCATGATTGATTGATTAATGTGTACGATTAAAAAAAGAAATTCGTCGAAAAATCGGCGATTGATTCAATCGATTGATGAAGTTAATCGTCAATCGGTGATTAAATGAAGAAATAGTCGAAAAATCGGCGATTGATTCAATCGATTGATGAAGCTAATCGTCAATCGGTGATTAAATGAAGAAATAGTCGAAAAATCGGCGATTGATTCAATCCATTGATGAAGTTAATCGTCAATCGTTGATTAAAAAAAGGAATCATCGAAAAATCTGATGATTTAATCAATTGTTGAAGTTAATCGTCAATCGTTGATTAAATGAAGAAATAGTCGAAAAATCGGCGATTGATTCAATCCATTGATGAAGTTAATCGTCAATCGTTGATTAAAAAAAGGAATCGTCGAAAAATCTGATGATTTAATCAATTGTTGAAGTTAATCGCCTCACGGTCTGTCCATAAATTCTAATAAGGAGGGAGAGAGGGAGACAAAGAGAGGGAGCAGAGAGCGGATAGAGAATTGACAGAAATAATAATATGTATATTTCAACAAAAACATGGTCGTAGCTTTCCAGGAATAATAACTTCAAACATAAAAGCACGTAAACAGAGTTTGTATTATAGACCAAATGACAATACACCTAAACTCAGTTTACATTTTTTTCAATTAACGATTAAAGTAGAAATTTAATAAGTATTTAATCGTTGACCGCAATTTTAACGATTAATAAGTATTTAATCGTTAAACCCAATTTTTTATCGACTAAACGAGGAGATTAATTGTTAATTGCGATTTAGTCGTCGATCGTTGATTAAATTTTTGCCCCACTCTGCTTTACCGACTGCATTTTTGTATTCATTGATTAAACATCTTTGCGTGAAAAAGATGGAAAAAAGTTGTTGGACACTCTTAGACCGGACGTTCGATCTGTACGAAAACTCCAGGTGGATATGTCGCAACACTCTACCTTTGCATCGAACCACTAATCTTTTTGTTCAGGAAAAGTGGTATGTGCATTTTGCAAAGGGTAACGAAGACGACATTGATTTTACCGTGGCGGAGAGAGGATGAATAAGGGGAAAGGATAGAGAGAACTACGAGGAAAAGATTCCCTGAAAAGGAAAGAGAGAGAAGAGGAATTGAAAAGGCAGACGGTCACCCATCCTTCTAGTGGACGCGACGGAACTTGTTTTACCTGGAAAGCGACGCGCTTGAGACGAAACCATACGACCAACTTCATCATCACTCTTCTTTCTGAGTATTCTGTATTTTCTGCAAATACATATAAACTGCACTCTCTTGTCAGCAGTATTAATACTATATTATTTAACATTTTACATGGATATTTTTACCGGTCACCAGCGCTGTTGATTTGCTTATAAACAATTGTCATAAAATTAATATAAGTATCGTATACACGTATTTATTCTTTTGCGAGTATTTATTATTATGCGTTCTACAGTCTATTAATAACACGAAGAGTTTGTCGAATAATAAAAAATTGTAAAAAAACACATAATAAACATATGACTTTCTAATTAGATGTAATTAGTAGAATGCGGTTGTTTATGGATTTTCCAATTTTTGTAGACGAATTTTAACAAAGTGGAATGAAATAAAATCGTACTTTTAATGGGAACAGCCTTTGTAGATTTAAACAAAGAAAAATTGTACAAAATTCTATCGAATTTTATGTTCTAGCCTTTTTTGGACATTTTCATAAGCTTGAATGCATGAAGCTCCGCTGTCTAGTAATAATTAGATGTAATTAAAATGTGTTCTAAATAGATCTGTTAATAGAAAACTGGCTGGTCTGTAATCTTGCAGAGTTGCATCGCGTATCAAAGGAAGAGTCGACGATTAACTTTAAGACGAGCGGAACACAGCTACGGCGATATCGCATGATATCGAACCATTGGCTAACTCGAGTGGATAAGACGTTCGACGCGATAATGGCAGGAAATTAATGGCGAGGTGATTAGGGATGTCGGACGACGTAATGAAGAGAACTCATCCTTCTTTAACATACCAACACTCGCCGATGAAAGTAACCGCATTTCCCTCGAGGATCACGAAACATCAAATATCTAATACGTCAAGACTGGAATAACAGATAAGTCGCATTATTACCGATACGGTGTTGGAAGTCAGTTTACCAAAACCCGATCCTACGTAAATGCATCATCGAACTTTTCCGGGTAGAAAAAGTGATCTTTAAGTGGCTTTAACGTTGAACAAATGGGTCGGATGATCGAAGACCTCGAAGAGAGTTCAATTGTGATTAATGGAAATTTGATACGAGGCCTGTTAACTACGCGCAAACAATTACTGTCAATTCCGTGTTATGAACGGGTAATTGAATTTAACGGCTTCATTACACAGATCACGACGAAACTATTCGCGTGGTTAATAAAAAAGAATAATATGTAATTATTTTTAATCGAGAAGCATTTTGGGTGGACCACCTTTATATTAAGAAATCTATTGATTGCTCTTCAGAATGTGCATCTTTATAATCAGTACATTCGTTGATTGCAGCTTCAGTATTGGGCAATAAATACATTTATTTAAATAAGTGATTATTTAAATAAAAATTTAAATAACAAGTTATTTCTTATTTGGATATTCAAATAAAAAGCAAACATAATTATTTATTATTTGTGCTAGTCGAAATAGAATTATTTAAAATAATAAAGTTAATTGTTATTTACAAATACAATTTCAATTGGTATTCGTATTGACAAATAATAAATTAATATATTGTATTTTTTTTATAGGCAGCTAGGCCCTCCGGACGGGTCCGACCACTATACCAGAAAAGGTTGCTATAGCAGACAAAAAACGCGCACGTGTTCATTGTATATACAAAATACAAGAAATAAGAGAAGACCAAAAACTATTTATTTGATTTCCACCTCAATCCAAATAATAAATAATCTTTTATTTGCAAATATAAGAAATAACAAATAGATCACTTTTAGAATTATTTAAATTACATTTATTTAAATGAAAAGTTTAGTTATTATTTGCAATTAAAATCACACGTTTATTATTTAATCTTGCACTGATTGCAACCGACGAATTCCTGTATTCCACCAAACAGAGAGTTAACAACACTTTTCCGTCCCCTTTGAACTCTCGAAACATTTTCCCGTTGGTCAGTCTGCTGCCGGTTCCTAATCCATTTCCGCAGCTCACATCCCAACGGCGAGGTCTAGCCGATAAATAAATAAAACGACGAGATACACGGAATCAACGGCAGAGCATGGATTCAGATTGGCCCAAGAAAGCGGTATTGCGAGCAGCGACGCGGAAACAATTTCGACGCAGCACAGTAGGACAAATTCCCGATCCAACTTAAATTTTTTCCTATTAAAATCAACAAAAAATGAAAGCTTGACGTCTCCCGTTTTCATTGACCGTATACAAGTTAGCGTAAATAGCTGTTTCCGATGAGTAGCACTTTTTTCCAGGTGGATCAGACATTTGTCCGACTGTGTCCGGGTTTCCTCGCGTATTTAATAAAGTCGTTGGCTGAAAATTGAATTTCTTTTCTCGTTACGGTTGCCGCGGACAAGCGAGTGGGGGGGGGGGGGGGAAAGTTTAATCCCTTTATTGTCGCGGTATTACCGGCGGCCTGGTAATCCCGATACAAAGCTGGCGCAATATAATCACGGGGGAGGGAGTGAAAAGGCTCGCCGGACATTAGTAACGGATAAAGGGTATATGTATATTCTAACATCCGTCGCACAATATCGTCACCGCTCGACGATTTCATAAATGTAAGTGGCAGTCTCCTCGGATTAACGTAATGGAATAAATTACTTGGAGCGACGGCGGCGTCCCGGCTCCAAGGAGTCTCCACAGTGACGACGATATCCGCGGACCCCGGACTGCTTGAATCTCATTATCTTCCGCTTTTTCACGACTGTCTCTTGGCTAACGAACGCTCCCGCGAATCCGTCTCGGGTCCCAAGCAGCTTCCCAAAGAGCCGGGCCACGACACTTAGCCGAGACTCCCCAGGGCCCGTCGAGCGGAAGACCAAAAGGCGAATTAAAGTTTCATCATCCGGATCAGGAAGTACTCCCGGGGAGATCACTCCTCGAGGATAACGCGTCCCCCAGGATCGTCCCTTCGACATTTTTCGAATGCCTGCGAAAAGTCCCTGGAAACTGGCAGTGTGCGTTACACGACTTCGGTTTTCGATTTTTCTTGCACCGACAATTTGCATGGGATTTTAATGGGCCGCGCGATAGCCATTGTTTCGCTCGCACAATCGGCAATCTTGTAAAAAAATTGGACGGTTCCAGTGGTACATTTTACGTTGAAAAGGAAATGAACATTGGTGAAACGATAGCACTGGGTATTGTTCGAGTAGCGAGCAAATGGTATTAAAAAATGGGTTACTCTACGATTGATTGAATCAATTAGTTTTTGTAAGCTAGTACAATGTAGTATTTATTAAAATGGAAAGCAATTAAATGAAAAACGAAAGGATATTCCGAACGACCTAATATAATCGAATTTTGAAGATCTTCTTCACTATTTAATCTTTCGCCTACTCATTGTAGTGATAAATTCATTGTTTCTCTATTTTACCACGTTTTTATAAGCTCGCTTTCTTGTTTGTTTGTCTGTTTGTTTGTCCGTTCGGTGGAAAATTTTTCATTATATATGTACGTGACCCAGGTCACCGGAAAGCATGACGTTACGTGTTCCCATGTCTCCTGTTCATTTTCTCGCGTGGAATCGTAGGTGTGCGACATTCAGAGGGATCGCAAGTAAAATTAGCGGGGACAGTGGAAACGCGATTGGAAAGTTCGACGGGAGGAACAGTTGTATACAAAACGGCTGTCGGCGACGCAATAGTCGCGTGGAACTCGTTACGCTCGCATTTCCTTTTATTAACCTGGGCCCGGTAGGGTATCGGCGTCCGATATTTTCTTGTAACGACCCGATCCGTCTTGCCGCCCGTCCACCGGAACCGCTATGTTTCATTGACATGCAAAGGGGGGAATTCGTGGTTTCTTTATTTCAGCCCGACCTAGAGTTGTTGCGAGACGCGAGATATTTCACAAACCGGTTGCCACATAACACGCTGTCGCGCTTCTTGTGCCGCATTCCACGATCGTTATGCACTCGTAACCTTCTGCACGGTCAGATCAGGCTGCACCCCATCGACAGATGTCCCCCGGATTTCGAATGTTTACTGTTTCTGCGGTCCAGCCCAGGTTTCAACAAATTAATGCAATAGTGCTCACTGAAATTTCCAAACTTTCGAATCCGGAAATGAAATTCTTGCGTTACAGCTCGACAAAGTATGTCACGTGGCAGCCATAGTGTTGAATGTTTTTTAAACGTTTGAAGTGTTAAATTGGAAACTTGAATGTGTCTATGTTCAATAGAAGGTCTTAATTGTATGCGTTGATCAGTTCTCTTTCGACATCATTCGAATGATTGCTGTTCGAACGAAGAATCGACTAGCATCAGACGATTCGATCTCTTTAGTGTTATCTAGGGACAAAGTCCCTAGGAACTTCATTGAAAAGCTTCAAGAGCACTTCTTCATTCTGATCCGCAATTATTCAGCGATCTCGTGGGAATTGCTATCTCATCGCTGGATAGCGTGTTCTAATAAAACCCGTCCACGCGATCCTTGCCGCGGACAAACTGCAGATCATCGCGGAAACATTCATTGAAGGAACAGTCATCGGTAGTTGAGCAGAGGACTCGAGGCTATAGAATAACAATGATACAAAAAGGAAACTCTTCTTGTTAATGTCAGAGAAATTTCTTTAACCCCTTGCCGTGTTTTAAGGAGTCGCACTCGTGATGAAGATTTTAAACGGAGTCTGACATATATGAATGTTACGCCTTTGATTCGTTTTTAATCAATATTTAAGCATTGAAATAAATGTAGCCATACAAAAACTATCTTTTCTCTTCTACGATACTTTTGGGGATAAAGACGTTTTAATTCCTGTAACTGTAAAGAAAATGATTGCTTACAATAAAGTCATAGTTAATAGCAGATGTTTCTGAACGTTCTGAACAGAACTGTCATACGCCATACGGTTTTAATTAGCACAGAATGTATTAATAGTATCATTCTTTAATTGTAGAGGAACAACGTTCTTATCGTTTTGTTTACGCCGCTTCTTTCGCTGGAGACGGTTTCTCCTTGATCTCCAATCAATCCATTTTGTTGTTTCTTCATCCTATGATTTATCACGTCAGTCAATGACAATTAAATCACTTTAGACTATCGACTTACATAAACACAGTCAATGCTCGAACGTCTTTCACATTTTCTTTAGCGAATCGTATGATATTTTATTAGGATTTGTAAATTTTAGCTTTCCAATTTCGGATCCATTTTCTCGAGGAGGAACATTTTAAAGCGAGATAGAAATAATTTAATTTTTCTTCTCATTATAATATAATCAGAGTTTCCACGCGACAAGTTTGTTTTAATTGCTAAACGATTCTGTAGTGGACAGTTCTCCAACAAATTTTAATTGCTGTTTTACTTGGAGCAAATTTAATTTAAAACGAAACTAAACTGTACAGACACATACGCACGCCTTGTCAGTGTTCCTGAAGAGATTAAGTGAAAACTTGTTAAATCAAATTGAAAATGACGCAAAAAATTGACAACATGAAAACTAGAGATCCCAGCTAAATAGTAGATTAATAAATTACATATTCCAACGCGTCGTAATTGACGATAATCAATAAACGCAATTGCTTATATCCAGTTTCGTCTCGCCGAAGAAAAAGCGGTGGCTGGTTGCCGTGCCGGAGAAAGGGTCGATCAAGATTCTAAACAAAGAACCATCGGAATTACCAGAATAAATGTCCCCTAATTAACAATTTCCCGCGAGGGCAGCGAGGGGGAAGAAACTGAAACACGGTTTCACGGGTGAAGGGCGGCGAGCACACACAAGAATGGGCAGGGTCGATACCGCGTATCCTCTTAGAGGCATAATGAACGGTTACAGCGTACGAAACTTTAACATTTAATAACGACCAGGCTCTCTCTCGCGTCCCGCAACCATTCTTCCCAGTTAACAAATCTCTACTGTGCCGAGATTCGACGAACTTCGGAAAATTTCAACCGGGAGTCTCTCGATGCAAAACGGAGCATGTAATCGCGACTATGTTCCCCGGGATCCGCGAAATTTATCATCGCAAGCTCGTTCGTTGTCGATCGTTATTGCTACCAGCTGCTCTGTGAGCTCGTAACCGACTCCTCTACACGCTCGCAAAGTTACTTATTGATGGAAAGCATCGCTCGCTGTCAAATCGAGCGTAAACAGTCGTCGCTTTCTAGCGGGTAATTATGGGCAACTTCGACGGTTTCTCTTTGACGTCTTTCTGCAACGTGACGACACGATCGGCGACCCGTTCATTTGATTCTGAAGTTGCGGTATCGTTTGCGCGAGGTGCCGTTTAGATTTTCAATCAATCCTTTTAAGCATCTACGAAACTGATGGCGATAAAAAACAAGTATATTAATGTCTTCAGATATGTAAACACTCGGGGACTAAAATCTTACTTATATCGTGTACAGAACACTATTCCTTGATCTCTTATCGCTAGCATGTAACGCCGTGAAGTATAGCGAGTGAACAGAACGTCAACACAACTGAGAAAACTATTTTAAAGAGATATTTCTTCTGCTGAGAAAAATTGTCACAGATATGTTGTCAGAAGTTTTATAAAAAAGTTTGTCAGTTTGATACATCCGGTGGCATTCACAATTTTGAAGAGATATTTGTAGAAGTTGTTATGAATATGTTGTCAAAAGTTTCATCAATTTTTCAAACAAGAATGTAAATAAATATCCTATATAAAACTACGGTGGAATTGACAGTGGGTATTTCTTCTGCAACGAATTGTTCAGCTTGTCACGAAGTGTAAAATTTGAAACGCATCAGCATCCTGCGAATTTATAGACAAATTTTTGTTTTTCGTATGGCAATCCTTGGCGACTAATTCAAACGGTTAGTTGTACATTTCCGCAGCCGTATCCCGTATGTCAACAGGAGTTTCACAGCACATTTGCACAGCAGTTTGTTGTCCATTTTGATTCTCGACCAGCACAGAGCATTTCTCTTTCGGGTTTAACGGTTGCAGCTTTGTTTTGACGCGTCGCAACGGTCTTCTCGATCCAGGGGGTTTAACCCTTTGCACTCGAATGGTGACACCGAGGCGCCAAGCAAAAATGGCCATACCATTATTTAAAACAGTTTATATCGTATCGAGCTCGTCTGTATTCTGTAAATTGTAAAAAGGTCAACTGTTGTGTATGGGAAAACAGGTTCAATTCGATGTGCACAATGTAAAAAGGATTACATACATAGAATAAAAATGGGGTTGAAAGAAATGTCTTGATTTTCGAATGAAAATTGCTTCGAATCGAAAGGGTTAACCCTTTGCACTCGAAGCTATTTTACCTTGAAAATTATATAAACATTTCTTCTGATGTAGAAGAATTCGATTCTCTGTGATTTTATAAATTTTATGGATATGAAATTGGTATAATAAATACCTCGTACAATAGCTGAATGTTTAGCAACTGATTAGATACCGATATATTTAATAATGTAAACACAGTTGGGCAAAAATGTAATCGCAATTAGCGATTAACGACTAAATACTATTAATCGTGCTTGTATGTTTTTTTCGATGATTTCTTTTTTTAATCAACGATTGACGATTAACTTCATCAATCGATCGAATCAACCGTCGATTTTTCAATGATTACCTTTTTCAATCGTACACATTAATCCATCAATCTTGATTAAAATGTTCATCGATTAATGCTCAACTCTGAATGTAAACAGTATTTTGAATAATGGTACAGCAAGTTTTCGTGGTGACTTTGACTCACAACTCGAGTGCTAAGGGTTAATAATTTCGGGATCAATTTCGGGAACGAAATTCCCACGCAACAGAGGGGAAAGAGTTTGCCGAACAATTCTACGGCAAATTACAGCGAGGATTAGACGAGTGTAATCTCCAGCGGGAGGGTATTCTATTTAATAGCCCGTTGCAGAATTCATTCGGCAAACGAAGTTTTCCGGTCGGCCATTATGAACCCGGGGGTCCGTGGAGTAGCCGTTCTTTGGACTCACCACCGCCGGTACTATTTACCTTCGGTGAGAATGAAACTAGTTTCGCGCACGCTATAATATCCTCCTGGAAAACTATTTCAATAACGGGCAAGGTTCGTCTGCGCCAAAAATGCCGGAACGTCCCATTTTTCGCAATCCCTTCTTCGCTGTATAGAAAAATCTCGTGTAATTGATGCATTCGAACGTCTCCAGCGAAATCTCAACCGAAGCAGATCGATTCGAGAGAAAATAAACAAAGTTCGAGGTTTACGGCTACCGCGAGCAATCCCGTCGCTCCATTCAGGCTCATTTCATGATCTATAGGTACAGAGTTTATGAAGAACCAGCATTCGCTCTTTACGACTCCGCTCTCTTTTTATTGGATCTCCGTTTTATCCCCAGGGTTATACTATCGTCTCCATAGAACAGATCCGATCGAGACAGCGGCTACTTAAATTAAATAGTGCTACCTTCAACATCTTGAACGTCTTGAGACGTTATTTAAACGCCTTTTTCGCGACGTTTTAGAGACGTCTTTAATTCATTAATACCCGATCCTATATTTCCTGTAAATAAACTTCATTGTATTGGTTTGGCAACTAATTTCGTTCGGTTTTTGTGATTTATTCCAATGTAAAAAACGGAACGAACTTATTTGCCAACCCAATATATGTGTGATTTGTAATGCGAAAAGGAAGTTGGACCGTTAATTAACATTTATGGACCTGTAAGACTTCTTATGGACGGCTTAAAAACGTGTTAGAGACATTTTACAGACATCTTTAGGACGTCTTTGAGCTATCTTTGTAATTCTTTAGCAGAAAAAATCCCATTTAACCATTTCCTTCGAAAGCCAATAATCTGAAGACAAACAGCATTCATATGAAATTGTTGCATACGAAATGCCTGATTTTTCAACAGTAACGTTGAACATCTTATGTTTGTTAGAAGTTAAACATGAAAGATCCTTGGAAAGAGATGCCTCGCCCAGGCACCGCGAAAGTTTTTAGCTGCCATCGTCCACAGAACCATGTGTCACTCATATTGAACGACGAACGAACGTTATCGGGGTGCAAGTAGCGGAAAAAACGGCAAGGAGGAGTCAGGGCATTGGGATGAGATAGTTGGAGGGGAGGAGCAGAGGCGTGTTCATATTGGATCCCGATGGAAAAGTTGCAGGTTTTTTGCAGCACACGGAAAGTCGGCGACGTACGGCTTCCCTTGCGCGGAAATTTCGTTATTGAATCTCGCTATCATCGTAAAAAAAGATGTGACCCAGGTTCGTTCGTTCCGTTGGATTCGGTTCAAATTGCGTCCATGTTTCGTCGCAGGAATTATATCCGACTGCGTTGTCTGTATACCGTGGAAGAGAAATGAACTGACGCTCGGCTCTTTAAATTGTTCTCCACGGAATTTTTGGAACCGTTTGCGTATGCTTCGTTAGCGGCGCCATTGCCAAACGAAATAATAATGTTACTGTACAGTGGCGTGGGTAACTGTGACCCACTTTGACGAAGAAGATTGTGCCATCAAATGAGATTCCTGAGTCGCAACTGAAAAATTGCGTTCGTCCTTAATTAAAAATGGAATAATGAAACTTTAGAGAAAATTTTAATGCAAAGTGGATCCACTGTAATTTTGTTCTTTTTGCAGATAGAAAGACATTGCAGAAGATAATTTTTCGGGTGTACAGACCAGGGATTTCCAACCTGGGAAGCGCCGGACTATTGTCAGGGGAGGCGCCAAAATTTGTTAATAAAAGATTTTTAAAACGCGTCTATGTTATTATATCTATTAATAATATCAAAGGTAGGGAGGCGTGAAAGTAAAAATTGTTTGCAGAAGCTTGGAAACCGCTGCGCTGGTATAGATTAAAAATGAGCAGAAAGGGGTATTTTACCGCATACATCGACCTAAAAAGATTCTAATCCCGTAAAGAGAGGAAGATTAACCCAATTGAGCCCGCAGCGCTGCGCTTAGGGTAATTAAAAGGCGCGGGATTAGTTTCTCGGTGACATTCGCGACCCATTGTTCTTACTTTTGAATAGCAACTAACAGTATCATTAAAATGCCACAAAGTTTCTCAGTTTACAACCCCTGTGGGATCGATTTTCGTCGAAGTCTGTCTTTAGCTGCAGTGAGTTGGTTCGTCAAGGGCGGAGACATCTGTCATTCACACTGGCCGTCGCGAACGAGGTTGCATAATCAGATGTCCCTTATCCGGCTCAACTGATCGCTGTATTACGTGCGTCCTCGATGTGACCTTGCATCGGTGTCTTTGATAAATGTTTGCACTGCTTTTTCTAATGATCTTTCTACTCGTGCAATCTACACTTACACGATGATAGATTAGATTAAAGAAATTTTTTGAATTGCCAGTCGGAAAACGTCTGGAAAAGAATGAAGATCACATTGAACACATTGTCCAATGCCGTACGATCGTAATTTTGGACTGTTCACGATAATTTGGCGATCCTCTGCGTAACTGCATTTCGCTTGACCCGCGGGTCGTCCGCCAGCTGAAACAGTATACGAGCAATGTTTCCTCTAAATTTCACGCAGCCCTGCCAATGTCACGCCTAATCCACGGCACTATAAAACCCATTGAAACACGCTCGTTGGAGCCGGTGGCTCGAAAGTCTACTCGAAGCCGACGAGGCGTGCGAGAACAGAGATAGATCGTTGTCGGGGCGGCACCAACGCCGCGACGCCTCATTGTTACGTAACCGTCGTCGTGACGCTCCATGGAAAATCGTAGTCATCCACCGACACTCTCGTTTTCCTTTTCAGTCGAGCTGGGCCGAGGCGAGCGGAGCCAGGCGCATTCACAACGGAAGTGCTTCTCACCTAGCCCGGGTATTGCGGTCCCGATGAGCACCGGCTCTCGGATAAAGGAAAAATACCGGCGAATGGAAAACGAACGGACGCGCCACTCTCCCCCTCGGCGTCACGACGCGACGCGACGCCAAGAACGAGGAGAGCCTCGAAATGTTTGTCCTTTAAAGTGCCTCTTCCGCGCGGCAGACAAATATAAAGCGGAACGGGCCGCGCGCGTATTGCCGGGCGCATTCGCCGCGGAAGTTTGCTTTTGCACGCGAACTTTCAGCCCTGGCGGCACAGAAAATCGCGACCCAACGGCGCGGCTCTCTCGCCGACGTAATAGGGATTCCCTGTAATCCTTTAAAATGTTTGGGACACTACCGAATCCGCGCTCCCCGCCGCCTCTATTTCGCAGCTGATCAACGCAAATCGTGTTTTCGCCGCGACGATTTTGTGTCAATAGGATTTTGTCGCTCGAAATCCGGCGCGGCGGGTTTTGTAAATTCGTTGCGGCGATTCCTATTCGCGTGCTCTTTAACTCTTATCCGACCCTCGGTTTTTCATCTTAATCCCCCCCCTTCCAGGAATTGTTGATGAATATTGAAAAAATTATTACACGTGGCGAAATGACTAGAGATAAACAGTGTTGAAATATGTTTTGAGAAACATAATTAATCTATTATTCCACACAAGGAACGAACGATTCAATATCAGTTTATATCAGTTTGTTTATGAAACCGTTGGCTGTTTGTTCATAGTATCGTTCAATTTTCTAGCCCGAATGATCCTCATTTGACGTGTTACATTGAAATCGGAACGACGTGGTTTGCTTGTGCTTTTCTCGTTATTGAATAAACTATTAGATTATGTAATTAAACAAATTGCATACTTTGTATCAATTGACTCAACGGAGTTTATTCGATAACGAGAATAGCACAAGCCAACCACGTCTTTACGATTCGAATGTAACACGTCAAGTAAGGATCATTCGAGCTAGAAAATGGAACGATACTATGAACAAACAACCAACGGTTTTATAAACAGGGGGCTTGTTGAAATATATTTTTAGAAACAAAATTAATCTATTATTTACTGATCCTTGTGTGGAATAATAGATTAATTTTGTTTCTTAAAATATATTTCAACAAACAGAATATCCAAGAAGAAACAAAAATTTCAATGAACAGAATATTTTTCTTTCAACGCTCGAACAAACTGAATATTTTCATCTCTCTTATCCGCGATGAATAAAATGCAATATTTTCATTCTATCACCCGGATGCATTCAATATTGTAATTTCGCCTCTGAGATGCGTATTCGAAATATTTCTTGGCAATATCAGCAAAGTGAAGAATGTAACGGTACATATTGAAGCTCGTGCAACCATAATATTTCGATTCAGATTACTTCCTCGACCACAGCAAATCTATCCAATAAACCCCGTACGGAAATATTTAAAAATTGAACGCTATTGTTACCAGCGTCTTTTACATGAAACATCGTTTCCTAAACATTTTACATACGGCTAAATGTTTCGGTTTTAAAGCTGCGTGCACGATTTAAAATGAAATAAGCTTTGAATGGTGTTTTATCCATTTCTCCTTTTTACTGGCAATCGCTGCAGAAAATGTTTATTTCGCGCAAAGAGATCCGAAGTCTGATATTAAATGTGTATAACTGCGTATAACTGTAAACTAATGCGGAGAACGTTGAAATGAACGAAAAGTTTGCGAAGAGTAAATAATAATCCAGCGAACGGAGTACAAGCAGGAAATATTGAAAAAATATTAAGAGCTCGATTCGTGACCAGCCATTGGCCATGTTATTTTATCGAATAACGAACGTCGTTCTGTAACGACCAAAGTTCTGACTGTTACTATAGCCACAGGGCAGCGTGATCCGCAATTTCATCCCTCTGTGCGAGCACGTCGAAAAATTTTGAAATTTTTCGTTGGTAGTGTGCAGGATATTGGCATACAGACAAATGCTTCATCAAAAAACATTGCAGTGGAAACTTCTGAATAAAATAACACTAATGTTCCATCATCCGAGCGGATTGCATACTGCGATATCATCCGACGAGCAGTTGTATCGTCGAAGAGAATCTCCGTCCCGGAAGAAAAAGACGAAAAAAGAAGACGGGTGTAGCCGAGTAAGAATGAAAAGTATCGTTCCAGCAAGTTCGAAAGAAGTTGCATCGCGGAAAGTTTTATGGACTATTAGAACTGTTCGGCATTTCGTTGGCCTTTCCTTTTTTTCCCCCGACGTCGCAAAATCGCCGACAGTTGTCCCGCGAATGCTGATTGCGGACTATTCAGGAGAGAAGTTCCGTCGCGGGATTCTTCGGGAACGCCGTCATCCCCATTTCCATGGATTTTTGAAGGTTACAGACATTACTCTGCTTCCGTTCTGCCGAATCGATGACCCAAATGCTTGCGGCAGGTCGCTGCCAAATCGATACACGAGAGACGTTCCACCCTGAAATAAAGTCACTCCTCGATCCTCTTGTGCGTTCAACGCTTTGACGAACATGGAATATATTGTCTGACACGCAAAACCGATTCGTTCCAGTGCCCTCGCACACGAAATTCATTTCGACTGCGATCAAGTGGTTCCGTGAAAACCTCGTTCGATTGGCAATCGAGAGAAGCGGATCCGTGTTGAATTTTATTTTAGAATTTCCAAAAATATTATCGGAAGAAAATCGTTTCGCAACGTTTTATACGGTTACTAACTACACAACGGATTTTTTATGCAAAATAAAAATGTTCTACCTACATTGCAACAGACTGGAGTGAAATAGAAATGCTTCTAATATTTTTACTGTCTTCATTTCTCTCATAAATGCATGTTGTATTCCGTTAATTAGTATTTCATTTATAAGATACAACGGAACTTGATCGAAAACACGTTGTACATGTATTGTAAACTTTGTGGCGGGAAATTCCAAAGTCAAATCAACTTTTTAAAGTGGAACCATATAGTTTTCGTCATAACACGATAGCATTTTTCGAGACAAATTCCACGACTTTGAAATTTCCTCCCCCACCATGCAAGTTCTGAAAAAAATTACACGATATGATTGTTCCCTTCATACCGAACAATTTCCGAGGTATTTCCATTTTCAGATAAATGAAACATCCTGCATATAAGTTATAACTTGAATGGTACCGGCTGGAATATGATAAGGTCAGAGTTTTGAAGTTGACGTGATCAGGCAAAGGTTCGACTATAATGCGGCGAGGACAGAGGTCGAGGATGAGGCAGAGTTTGAGGATGAGTGTCAAGGATGAAATCATGAGTGTGTATAGTATTTTAGGTGAAAAACTGGAAGCCGGGTATCTATGTAGAATGAAATGACGTTGGTACACAACATGCATAAAATCTGCTGTCTATTAATGCGAGGGTGTACAAAAAACGCGATCATCCTTAATCGAGAGTCGACGTACCGTCCTTGAAGGGGCCGAATCGCAGCAGGCTCATTTCAGGGTGCGGGCCCGGCGAAGCAACAGGAAAGACCGAGCCAAGTTAAATCTGCATGGGGCCGCGCGTCCTCGAAGGATAGCCGCGCAAGATCCGGTGTCCTTGTCCCGCGGGTCGTCCTCGGGCCGAGGATATTCGCGTGATCGTGTTCCGCGCGATATCACGCGGAATATTAAATCCCCGGCGAACCGTTCCACATTAATCCGTGCCTCATCGTTTCGCGATCGCGCGGCACATTCAATACGGAAGTCTCGCTTTGTCCAATCGGAGCCGGTCGCACGAATACCTCTCTGAATATTCACGAGGCGAGAAGTCCACTTTGTATTTCCATCGAGGCAATTTCGCTGGCCGACGTGTCCACGCGGCCCGACAGTTTCGAACTAGACGCAGTTTCTAGCCCAAGGATGCCGTCCAGAGGATGAAGAGATCCGCCGAAGGTTGCGATCGATCGATCCAGTTTCTTTTATCCTGCGATCCTCCTTCACGCTCGAGAGTTCTCGGAGCGACGACACAGAGATGCAAAGCTTTCACCGAGGGTTAACTATCGAAAACTATGGAACGATCCCGGAGAGCTTTGTCCCGCGCCGGGAAACCGGTTTTACGCGGAGGGCCATGCTGCCGATAGCTATTGTCTTTACAATTCGCTCGGAAGAGCGTGGCGCAATCCCGATGAGCGCGGAAGTTTGAACGATCGTTCGAGGATCAATCGTTCGTACAGTGAATCGATGACTCTTACCCTCGCAAGGACCACGCTCGAGTGGTAGTTAATGACTGGCCAGCACGTGAAAGACACACCCTGCTAGGTGGGCGCGACCCGCTGGTATTTATGCGAGCGAAACGAACGTTTCTTTAATCACCACCGCTTGCCCACAGGTGTCCGTCTTCGGCGATGGATCAACGATTGATCAACCTGCTCGTTCTCCAACGATCTCGCGGCCGTTTTGTAGCTCTGTCGGCGATTTACGCGAGGAATGTCGCGAAGAAGGCGGAACCGGCTGTTTGTTTTTCCCCGATGCACTTGAACCGTATCGCGTGACGCTGCACACAGTCAGCTGCGAGGCTTCCATCGATCTACGGCCTATCGGCTAATCCAATGTGTCCCGTCACTGACAACGATACCCCCGGACTGTCTGCGATTCGTAATCGCGACGAGCCGATAGTCCTCGTCGACGATAGAGAGTATGTCGCGCCGCTATGTTACGTCCGCTTAATCGATTTTCCGGCGAACAGCCGGCAACACGATCGCTGAAAAATGCTGACGACGACGGGAACCCTGCCACGCCTTTCCAACGATTATGGCAGTAACGAGAGAAAACCACTGGTTGTCGATCCGCGACCACCTAGCCGCACACTATCTTCTCGTACCATGGGACACACTGACGCACGATTCTACACGCTACACCCTCCGCTTCTGCGAACTATTAGGTCGGTGCCAGTGAGATTCATTGTTGCGTGCCGGTCTTCAGCGCGGCGGGCTAAATACCCAACCTTCGCGGATTGCCCGAAAATTCGGGGTATTTTTTCGGAAGGGTTTCGAGATGGGAAGAATCGGTACGTGCGAAAATTTTTCGATTTGTCTACCGTTTGGCGTTTAGGACATATTGGAGAGACTAGACTCGTTAAAGAAAGAAAAACGATCACCGTAGTTTAATTAAAGAGCCCGGCCCAGACCGGTCTAACAGCTTCGAACCCTAGAAAGAAATGTTCACCGCACGAAAGATCCACACATGTGGCCCGAAACGCGATCGCGCAAGACCTATGGCAGTCTCCGACGGCAAGCACGCGACGCAGCGTCCTTGGCGATTATGATACCGGCGACTGCACCAGAATGACACATCCTAACGTGCACCAATCTAATATCCACTCGGCAGAGTGCGGATTCCCATGTTCGGTCTCGAGAAACGGAAGCAAACGTCGCGCGATCTCCTCTTCTGTGGTTAAGGATGATCCAGTGTATCGAGGCAGCT
The DNA here is from genome assembly GCF_051020765.1 of Lasioglossum baleicum. Taxonomy (NCBI): domain Eukaryota; kingdom Metazoa; phylum Arthropoda; class Insecta; order Hymenoptera; family Halictidae; genus Lasioglossum; species Lasioglossum baleicum. Next base: position 9,839,256 of record NC_134929.1, read on the forward strand.
ACCTTGATAGCACCCTGGGGGAACAACGCGCTCGGGGGTCTACGTTGGTAGGGATCTACGTTGGCGGTGGTTCGAGGGGGATCTACGAGACTCTCGTTCGATGAACGATCGCGGAAGAAAGTCGTAAAAACTGGACGGCGAGTCGTGGAAACGCGCGCGGCCGTCTTCGTCAACGGTATCGGGTGCACTGGAGCTCGACCTGGCTGGCCTGTTTACATCGTGCAGGAACGTGCCTCGGCCACCACACCTTGCCGGGCTTCCGTCGCCTCGACACCAACACCGAGGCGCCGGTGAACTATCTCCTTCACAACAGAAAGAGAACAGCTTTGTGACCAGTCGACCGGCGGTTGATTGGACTGTGTGCTCGCTCGCGATGCGATGTGCTCGCCTCGCCTCGCCTCGCCACGTCGAAGCTACCAGCGTGACTCTGCCGTGCCTCCAAGAATAGGATCGATGCACACAGCCTATAACGACTGACGCAAATAGGCTGTGGGATTTTTAGCCCACGCAGGAAGGTCATGGGATCTCCGTGCAACGATCGATCGAGATCCGTTCGGTGCATTCTTCCGCGTAAATCGCCCGGCGAGGGATGCTCGCGTGCGAACACAAGGCTGCGATTATGATTGCCACGCACGGGATGAGACTCGTTCGAATGAGCTTCTTCTTCTTCTTCATGCTTCTCGTCGTCTCTCGCGACCATGGTTCTACCGGTTACCGGAATTTTGGCTTCGTTTAACTCTGGATACCTAATCATTAACCCTTTGCACTTGGAGCTATTCTAATTCGAAAACCGAAGTTTTCTTCCGGCCTGAGATATTTTCATTTTATTTGATTTTCTTAATTTTAGTGATATAAATCTAATATAATACCTCGTACAATACTCTCTCTTTCAGTAGTTTATTAACCCCTGTTTTCCTAAAATAAGTTACACTGTTCTGTTATTTGTAGGTTTGTTCGAAACTTGGTGACTTTTGTTTTTTTTAATGCGAAACATATAACTGCAAAAACCTAAAGATTTAAATATATTAACTCATCAATTTCAATGAAAAAAAAACTCGGAATGCAACTGTCTGACTTGATATTTTATCGATTTTTTTTATCACTGTGTCAATTTGACACCGAGGAACAGATTGAGTTCGTGAAATGAGGGACAGATGAGGGTTAAAGTGTTGAATACGTTTAGTAATTTGTTGAATATAAATTGAATAATGCAACAAATATTTTGAATAATGGTATAAGAATTATTAGTGGCGCCTCTCACTCCGAGTCACCACTCGAGTGCAAAGGGTTAGGAGGTTTCATCTCCCTTTCCTGACGTTCCCTAATTTGTTACGGCAACGAGATATACTACTCGATGAAAACCTGATTGGATCATCGTGCCGTAATGCCTTGCTACGAGAAACTATTAATATATTACTGTTCATGGATATTTCTTTATGAAAGCCAGGAAAAATTGATTCCACCGACTAAAAGATTCACTATCATGAAGATACAAATAAAACAAGCTTCTTCTAATATTTTATATAGATCGATAGACATCATGAATACGCCACGCGGTGTTTTCATTTTCCGGGGTTTAAAAAGATCGAGCCCGACGCACAGAGAGAAAATCGGTAGAATCTTGCCCGCTAATCAAACTTCTTTTTCCGTTTATTTTCCCCGATACCGTCGGCCCGGTTATGCCACCGTCAAGCCCTTCATTTCCCCGAGAACGTAAACACATTTATTAAAAATTCATCCGAGCGCCAGTTTAAAAACCGATAGAAATTTATGAAACGACCTAATGCGTCGAGCTCGGCTGCACGTTGGGATGCAGCAGCGTCCGCGTCAACCTCTCCACGTGGAAGCTTTTCCGCTCATGGTGTGTGATCGATCGAGGCTATTAATAATTCCGGTTGTGTCGGCGTATAAAAAGGAGTTAAGGACGTGGCTGGCCTCTTCAATTGAATTACGAATCAACCGGCCGGAAAAATGGATCGCGACGAAACGGAATCGCGGACCGAGATCTACCGGCAAAGAATTATTTACGGTGCGGATGCCATTCCGCAACGATGGAGAACGAGCTTAAGGGAAAGAACGATTGTCACTCGGGAGCAAATTGTTCACCGGGATAACAGATTTCACCGGGGTATGAAAAACCCGTGTCCGACTCCAGGATCAGTTATTTCCCGTGACGGGAAACCGGTTTCACCTGGAATTCTTAGATTCGATCGTGATACAGCGCCAGCGCACAGTGGGCCGGATCGAAGAATTTCGTGTGATTTTATTATACTAGACTGCGGATCTTTATGCATTCATATTGTATGAAAATTTTCGAAAAATATTAGAATACGAAATTCTGTATCTACAAAGGCCGTTGCCACTGAAAATAAGATTATATTTGATCCCACTTTCTTAAAATGTTATTAGAAAAATTGAAAATTGCATGAACATTCGCAGTCCAGTTATAACTTTTGAACTAGATAATTTTTACCTAGAGATAATAAAATATTTTTTGCATTTGTTAAACGACAATTTTTATCCACGCAGGAAAAGAAAATTGATATTTATTGCGTGCCTACATGTTCTCCGACATCACATTTTATCTCGATTTAATTAATGAGAATTAATTTGTCCATTTGCCGACACGTTTGGCGAAGTCCATATTGAGAATGGACGAAAATGGACATCGGTTCGAGGCGCAGCCAGTGGAGACCTTCGCCGCAGATAAATATGACATTTCGGTTAGGAGATCGCGTTCTGTTTATGTACACTAATGTACACGCGTCGCGTGCACCGGCGACCGAGCAAACATGTCCGGCGTTAATGAAGGTGCATTACATTCCTCCTAACTGCATGAACGTCGTCGTGAAGCGTTTCGGTATATCGAGCTATGAGCACGTAGGCAAAGTCGTCCTTCGTCGCAATTACAGGCGAGAGGAACGGCAAACAAATTCTTCTTCGCGTGCGTCGGGGAACCGGTCGCATAATGCCCATGCAAATGAGGAAGTCAATGCGCGAAGAAGCAAGAGCGTTTTGCTTTTGTTTGCTTCGGACTTATCCGAGGCGGACTCCTCGAGCACTTAGAACTAGATTGCGGCGTTCATTACAGTCGCAAAACAACGCACGGAACGGGACGAGCCGCCACGGAAACAGCAATAAAATGCTGATTTTATTTTTCGAACCGCACTCGGCAAACGTTCCCTCGGCAGCTGCGGATATCTATGCAATGGATCCGAACGGTGCGGCGCAGTGTTCAAACTCTTTTTTTAACACTCAAATCAAAGTTGATCGAAATTTAACATGAAAAATAGAGACAAATTCTGAATATTTCAGAAATATTGTTATTATTTGGAAAAATTAAATGAACCCAATAAACACTCAACATATAACACGTGTTTCCGAACAGCGCAGGCGCGGCGGTTAGATACGAATTTTACGAGGGAAATGAAAATCTCGTTTGACTCAACTCGAGTGCGCACTACAAATGTATAAACATCCGCATTTTCCTCGCAAGTGATGCAATCGCGGCGCTCGTCCATCTCGTTGACATTCACGGTGACCTTTAACTGTCGAGGCGGAGCTGCGGGGATCGTATGGAATTTCTTAAAGCAATGAGAATGCATACATTAATCGTTGAAACGAGTAAAGAATAAAATAATAAATGAATTAAATACGGTAATTTCGGGAGAGATGCACCAGTTTTTATTGTGGCAATAATCAACGATTTTTAACTGTTTTTCGCGTGTCATTTACCTCATTTCGAAGAACACGTGTATCACATCATTTACGTGTAACAGAAGCATGAGAACTTCTTAGTGCTCCGAACTCCTGACGAAATATTTTTGTAAATGGTAAGTACAAATGTTATTACGTTCTTATTGTATGGTTTTAACTATCAGCATCGACTTAAATAGGGACAATGGTTTCTCCTTTACGATTTTTCATCGTGTTATGATAAAATTTTTTGTGCAGGTTCTTGTTTTTGTATAGGTGCGTCTCTCCCTCAATTTAGGGATAGACGCAATAATTTATGTAAATATACAAGAGAGTCAGTCGTTTTCGTCTCAGGAGCATCCCTTTTTCAATTAATTACAAAACGATAAATTCAAACTGAGACTTGTTGTTTGTCACACTATTTGTTAACATCATACACTTTAATTAATTAATATTGGTAATCATTTAGAAAGAGGTACTCCTCTGCGATTTTGATTAAATTTAAAGTTATAGATTTTGACATTTTGAACAACTTTTTCCTGTTCATATACGAGGGGATCTCTTTTAGTTTTAAGATATTGGCAAAAAACTATTGCTGGTACTGAATTGAATTTTCCGTATTCGTGCACGCTTCATGAAACATGTACAATGTATACTACTTTATGTAGCATGTGTGGCAGAGAAAAAAAAGAATAGAAGTAGAGAGAAGAGGCTATAAATAAACGAGTGCGTCTATCCCCAATTAGAAGTGTATCTCACCCCAGGCCCTAGGGAGAGATACACTTTTTCGACATTTTTTAAACTGTATATTAATATATTAATATAAAAGTTTTACTCATGCAACGTTATATTTTATTGAAGAGATTTACATAAAGAATTCAACTATGCCTGTCTAGACTTTCAATTTTTTTTAATAAAATTTTTATAAGCAGAAAACAAAATGTGGTGCATCTCTCCCGAAATTATCTTTCGACCTTTTGTAAACAGTATATTAATATATTAATATAAAAGTTTTAGTCATGTGTAACGTTATATTTTATTGAAGAGATTTAAATAAAGAATTCAACTATGCCTGTCTAGACTTTCAATTCTTTTTAATAAAATTTTTATAAGCAGAAAAAATGTGGTATATCTCTCCCGAAATTATCTTATTTGAAGAAGCTAATGTAAACGGAATAATGTAGAAAACAAAGATTCGCTGTTGCAACTCTAGTGAAATAAAAAGAAACACGATGTACAAATAGGACCAACTAAATGCAAACATTTCGCCCGTGAATGCGCCTGCAGTTCCAGTAAATCGCCGAACTCCCGGAGTTCAGGATCAGGTTTACAGTACGCGGAATAAACACGAATCGTTTTTCAATTGTTCTAACGAAAAACTGACCCACCGACCTATTTGTAAAAGCTCCAATATCGGAGAGATTCAGAAGCCGTTTTCCCAGAGCAATCATACTACGGGATCGATGTTTGCGCACGGTCACGTCCTGCGGACGTCGATCCGCCGTTGAAAAGATCCTCGGAGGGGTTTCAGGCTCCTATCTCCGGCATCCCGTACTTCCTCATTACGTTCTAGCTCGATTCAGCCGCCAAAGAAATCCACTTCGTCAATATAAGGACGCCGAAAGGGGAACGGTATTACCGACTGAACCCACTCAGGGACTTCTCCTTCGGATTCCCAAAGTGCTCGTCGAATTGAAAGGCATTGAAGACCCGGAGACCTGAGATTTCGTCGCGAATCGCCGAAATCTTAAAAATTATCCATTTTAGTCTTCAATTTATCAAACTTGCTAACATAATACCTGTTGAAAGATCAACGGTTGGCTTATTTCTGGAGGTTACAACAACTTTAATGACTCGCTAGCATGATCTAACCTCTCAATTTCTATGATATTTAACACGCATATTATTTGAGGAACTTAAACTAATTTAATTTTTGGATAAAAACATACATGTTACATAAAATGGAAAAAAATGATGTGGGATGGAATTATTCTAGATGAATCTATTCTAGGATCCAAATAAATCCCGCGGGATTGCGAACCCTAGTCTTGCAGTCCAGCAATAAATACTCGTTCGATTTGAACTTTCGGGATTTTTCGGATTTCTGGCCATTGTGCGACGATCGAAGAGAAGAAGAGACTGTGCCATTGGAGAGCAGATCGAAACGACAGTGTCGGTACGAGGAATTACCAGCAGCGGGTCCGACAATGGCCGAGTACTCGCAAAGGATCAGCGCCGGAATCAATGGCTCGTGGACACGCGAACGAGAACGGGGAGATTTATTTGCGGGAGAGCTCCCTTCGGCCCACACACCCCCTTCTTCTTCCTCGTCTTCTCGTCCTGGGGTAATACCTCTCGTCGATGGTGTTCCTTGATAACGGGCTGGAAGACGAATCGGTCGATCGGCCGATGGAATTTCCAGCGACCGGTCTCTCTCTCTCCGACTTGCTAGCGCGGTAGCTAAGTATGGAGACCGTATGCACACGGAGACCTTCGGCGAAGAACGTTTCAGCGTATCGATCCATGGTTTATTGTTGACATTATGGATACCGCGGTGCCCGTGTCCCATTTCACAATGCAGACAATTGCGCTCCACTTTGTGTGTAATGGACACTCGCCCCCCGGTCTGTGGACTACCTGATTTATGTAGCAGGGGATTGTTTTGCTAAATGGATTGCTCACCACGTTTGCGAAGCTATATTCCAAGATGAAATGTTTCACGTTGCTTGTACACACGGATGAACAAGCATTCCGAATCCTGAAAGAGAATCGACGATCATTGTTTGGCAATGATCATTCGCGTTTAGACAGCCCTGTGAACTACAACGATCTAACATCAGCCAGCAGGAATAAAATCGATTGTAAGTGGTAATACGAACAGGAATATGTACCTATCTGCAAGTTTTTGTAGATAGCGATGCTATAGATCAGAGTTGGTGTAGGAATTAGAATTGGAGCATGCGCACGGATTAGCGGAAAGGTTTGAAATAGGGACACTCGGCCAGTAAACGCTCAGTCTCTGCCGGGCTCTCGGCTCGGGAGGGCTTCCAGGCCTCTGGAATGTCGGAATAAACTTCGAACTCCAGAGTAAACTGGGTCTTCTTGGGCAACTGTGGGTCCTATGGTATCCTGCGAAGTTGTAGGTTGTTCATGGTACTATGAAGATCCCTGAGAATACTTGTGAATCTTCTGTGAACCGGAGGGAACATTAAGGGGGTAGTCTTGTTTTCAGGATTGCGGGATGCGCCTTCTCATTCCTCGATAATACAGTAGTCAAAAGCGCTAGATAAAAGATCAATCTAGGCCGCAATCGCCCTCAAAAGTCTCGTTTTTACGTTTACGGGGCGTGATTTGCATTATTCGGCAGCATGTAACTGTCGCAGCTTTATAAAAATATCTAAACGCGCAGCTGTATGCTTCCGAATAATACAAATTACGCTTATTTGTTGAGTATTAAACAGTGATTTGTACCATCTCATTACATTCCATCTCGACTCAAGTAATCCGCGGTATACGAACGTTAGTGGACTTGAACCCAACAATTCGTCTGAGCTTTTTTAGAAGAGATGGACAGCTCATAAGCTGATGCACTTCGGAGCTAGTTTCCAATCGCACTTTATCTTAATAGACTCGGTAGTTACAAGTCCGAAATTACTGTGACTGTCATTAACAGTGCCGAATTAGGTGTCATTTATATCCAAGCGCACGCACTCCATTATCATCTTCGCTCGTCCAACCGATAACTAAGCCCGACACTTGGCGTGCCTTCCTGATAACGAGAACCGGCAATTAGTTTTGCAAATTACCCGTACGCTTCGCGAACTCGCTCCCGGCGTTAACGAATCCTAGCATCGATACGGTTAATAACGTTGTCGAAGAGTTTGCAAATTACAGTGACCCATGAAATCCGATATACTTATTTTTTAACACCCGGAGACAGTTTAAGTTATCAATGATAGCTGACTATCTCTCATTGTTCGACAAATTACTGTATTGTTAACCATTTGACCGAAAATTTAACATTTCCTCCGACCTAGAATAATTTCATTTTAATCACCTCATACATAAATGTTTAGTAATTGGTTAGATACTTATTTAACAATGTAAACTATATTTTGAATAATGGTACAACAATTTTTGCGTGGTGACTCTGAGTCACCTATTCGAGTGCTGAGGGTTTATACCGCTTTGAGAAGGAATGCTCGCGGTAAACGATAATATTGGTGTTTTATTCCTTTCGAGTTTCCAAGTTTAAGCAAATTTGCCTAAAGACTTTAGTTCATCGTTTTCAGCTAAGCGACGGTGATGTTAATTTCTCAACGGGGAAGTGAACTCGCCCGTCTCGACTAAACGCGCAGCCAACCCTCATGCTAATAACCCCATGGAAACTTGCGAGATAGGTACTCGTTCCATAAAGTCCGCCACGGTTGTTGTTGTTAAGTCGCACATCCGATTAGAATTGCAGTGGAGAGCTCTTGGAGCTTCGCGGTCCCTGTACTTTGAACTATCGGGACCTGGCTGTGCAGGAAGAACAAGGGGATCGGTTCAAACTTCCATATCCGATTGACGAGATGCTACTATTACTTCGAGTAACAGCTGCACCGTCGTACAGTCGGAATCGATACTCCACAACTCGCCGCAATTATTTGCACAATTCGCTCCTCCAGGTTTATCACTGGATCTATCAAATTACACTGACTGTTTATTGTGTTCCAATCGAAACACTTTTTAATGCAGCTCGTAGCAAAACCAAATGTTGAAGCTTGTCTTTGTATTTATTCTTTCCTCAAAAATTGTAATCTGCATATTTAGTGCTAACAGACATTGTTATTGTATGCACTTCTAGTTATTATTGTAAAGCAAAATAAACTTAGAAGAATTGGAAGTGCTTAAGAAATAAAAAAAACTTGTACATGAGTAGATGGATTAGACAGTACAAAACATCTGAAGAATTTCAAATGTATTTTCATAGAAAAGTCTGTAGTCCAATCACGACGATTTAGCTCGCCACGCTCGTCATATTTCATAAATAAATAACAATCCGACAGCTACACAATCGTCCCTCTAAACCTTCATTTTCAAGCCGGACAATTCCGCTATCGGCATCCCGCAGGAACACGAAAAAGCATCGCGAGCGAAGTGCATGAGTGAAATCAAGTTGTTATCGGTCCGATAACGCTATCAATCAGATAGTTTGACAATCTTGATGGAACAAAAAACAAAAAGTGAGTGTTCCTGTGAAACAAGCGGACTAGGGACGGCTCCTGACGGCGCGGCTCGGTGTAGACAGTTCGTTAAAATCGATTACCATTATCAGGTTAGCCGCTGGCAAGCGTTCCGGGCCCGCTTCGGCCCGCGTTCCGGCCCGATTTCGTGCAGAATCGATGGGAATGGTTTTCGCGGCGATTGTTCGAGCGTGTCCCGGCTGCGGCCAAAGCGGAAAACGCGGCGTCACGTGCCGGCAGCAGCGTCGTGAATGGACAAACGTTCATTGAATAGTTAAGATCTGCTGGCGCGCTTCCGCTGGAAAGAGCGAAGCGCGTTTTGTGTGTAGGCTTTGTTGTTTCGTCAGGTTTTCTCCTGCTCGACGCCCGACGCGTTTCAGAAACAAACGCCCCAGCCCGTCCGCAGTATTAACGCCCCGGCCAATGAGTCACGCGAACGTCGATCTGTGTTGCGCGAATGCAATATTCATTGTGCAAATAATCCGGAAATTTTTTTATATTTTTAGACGTGAGCGGCCCAGCTACCAACGCACAGTGCCACACTGGGCCGGGAACCCGTCTTTTGTGACCAAAACTATTGTAATGTTTTATTTCAAGATATAATGCTATATTTTTATTGGTCTTTGAATTCGTCTCAATACCAGTTAGAAGCGCTCAAGTACCTCAAACATCTATTTGTTAAACCTCGTGTACACGCGAAGGTTACAGCTAATTGTTTAAGCTTTTATATAAAAAAAAGTCCGATGCTTATCACTAGACTGCGGCTCTTTATGCATTTATAGGAAAATTGAGTAGACGAAATTGATAATTGAGGGAATAAATAACATTCAATTTAGTTTCTATTTCTTGCAATCTCGATGCAGACAATTTTTATTTTATTTTATTAATCATCTTTTTCAAACCCTTCTCAAAGCTTGAATTGTTATAAATTTGGAAACAGGATTATACATGAGGTGGAATTTTCTGAGATGGAATATTTGCTGTATGTAGTATGTTCTCGCTACTCCGTACTCGGTCTTTCATTAGCATTGTTGTAAATAAAATGGTACGATTTTCATTCAGGATAATGAGCTTTCAGGATTTCGTGGAGTAGTTGTCTCCCGCCTTTGTTTCGCGTTTGTCCAATGAAAAATGGTCGAGCCATCTTTCATCAGCATTTCTAATTTTCCCTCTGAACTAGTTTTTGCCAAAGTCTATCCTCCGGCCACGACAAAGGAACGAGATTTAATAAAAAGTTTGAATATTCATGATTCACATAGGTACTCGGCTTTATCAGTGGAGCGTCTTGCACGCCTCGGCTCTGCAAAACATAAACAACTGCATTTGAGTTTCCACTGTATAACTCCCGCTAATAAACGGCAAACAGTAAACGGCCTCCGCGAAAATATCGATAATATTAAACAAACCGAGAAAACTGTTTGACTGGGCATATATTTGTTCTGTACATTAAACACCAACCGCGCGAAGTAAACAAATGAACGGTGACACAGATGCGTACGCGGACCGCTTGTAAAATAATATTCAAAGCGCGCTAAACAAACCTACCTCTGTCCACCATAACATGCAATTTATGATAATAACTGTCAGTCGCGTCGCTGACATACACTTGTACCTTTGACAACCGATAAAGTGAACATACAGCGCGTATAATTCTTCAAATAGCTGAGTGTTTGCACTTTATTCCGTTTGAAAAAGTGCATAACTGTTCCGTGTTTTTGTCGGTTATCACTAGACTGCGGATTGTATGCATTTATGACGAAAATGAGCATGTACAATTTAATTCAGTGGACATATACAAAAGATTTGGGGACATCGGTGTATTAGTTTCAGCTTGATAACATAATTAAAAGAAGAATGAATTTGTTATTTGATTTCTGTGGTTTGTAATCGATGCAGACAATTTTTATTTTGCATCAAGATCCGCAGTCCAGTTATCACTGTTTACTAGAGCAATTTTTTCTTTTTCCGGTACGAGTTTAATCACACTCTTACACATAATGCGTATTTAAACTGCCTCTTGATATTTTCAGATTTTATTTTCTACAAAATTTTAGTCAAATCCTTGCTAAAATTACTCCAACAGGAATTAAAAGTTATGTAAGTTAGTAACCAGAGCTAAATAACTTTTCATGCAACATGGTTTTATTCTTTCAGACGTTTTAAGTCGTTCGAATTGCTGACTACATCAAAACGGGTTTTATATCCACAGTTTACCGTATCAGGGCCAATCATTATAATCTCGCTGCCTCTCTGTATCGAGTAAATACTGTTAATGATCCCAGTTGTAAGTGTAATTATAGTTCCGACGACTTACTTAGATCATGTTCTATGGCAGTGTCGTCTGTATGATTCCCAAAGAATTAAATTAGTAAATAAACTGCGCAAAATTAAGTATTTTCTACCATTAAAAGCGGACATTTTCTTTGCTGAACAAAATGTTAAAGCCTGCGAATTTATCTTCCAGTTTTTAAACGACTGCAATCTACATCTCTAGCGATTATTAACACTGTCATTGTACACTAACTGTAAGCCTAATATATAATTGTTAAAGCTGAAATAAACCTATAATAGGTTTCAGTGGCTCAATAAATAATTATGCGTGATACTGCGATACTAGGGCTCTCACAGAATGGATTCAATTGTTTTCAACGATAATAAAACTCTCTACATATCATTCTTGATACGCGCAAACTCTTATACCAATAATCAATATAAAATGACTAGAAAGCCTAAAAATAAAGTGACTGATCGAGGTACTAAAAAGAGAAGACGCTAATTCTCCGAGATTGAGTTACAAATTTTCGAGTACACATTGAATTATTATAGCCACTGGAATATAAATCACAATCGTCGTCAGCGGTAAAGCATAAAACTGTTTCGAGCTCGGCCGTGGCTTTTTCATTTGAATGCGAAAGAAGCGTGTTGCCGACAGCTTCCCGGTGATTGTCTTGTTCATTAGCGGCGTTCGTCATGCCCGTGTTTTTAAACGCGAGATGACAGACACTTTGTTGACGCGTCGCGACCAAGGAATCGACGAATCACAGTGCACATCGTGTTCCAGACTATATAAGCGTGAGATCGGGATCGTGTTAATCCAGAAGAAAATTGTATCCCGCGATTTCATCTCTGTTCTGAAAACCGTTGGACATGGCCAAAGGTTTTGTCGTGGTTTGCGCTGTTTTATTGGCGATAGTTCTCGTCGGTGCTAAGCCACTTCCCCAGTCGGATATCAGTGAGTGCTAGTTACAAACTATTGGTTTTTGCCGGATAAATTCGAAACCTCATCTGACAATCAGCGTTGATTGAGGGCTTCGCTTCTGACCACTGTGGTCGTCCATTTTGTACTTACGTCGCACAGTGGGGTATTTGGCCGAAAAGCCAGAGCTTAAAAGCTACAATTTCTTTTCAACAAAAAATAGAAATCATTAGCGTCGCTCCTAAAAGCGAAGTCGAAGGGACAAATCATTCGAACAATCGCCAATATGTATTTGGCAATTTAAATTGCTAGACTGTGAATCTTTGTGCAAAATAAAAATATCCAATCAAAATGTACTTTTCTAATTTTTCTGTAATATAGTCTGCGTTAACTGCACGATATGGGAGCTACATAGACGTTTAATTGATCTTCTATGGAGAATTGGTTATTTTTCAGCTACTAAACACGCAGTTTAAAACGAGCTTAAAATTTTCTGACGTCCAAACATCATTGAAGTTCTTCCGATTTTTTTTTTAATACACAGATGACTCGGAGACATTACAATCAGCGGATACTTTGCATAATGGTTACGCATTCTGGTTCGGCAGACCTTATTACGAAATGGACGACGACGCCGGCTATAATGGCGGCTTTGATTCGCTGGTGAAGCAACGAACATCCACCATGTCCTACGCTAATGTTGGGTAAGTGAGTAATAAATAATAATAATCGCGGTGCGCGCACATCCGCGTTTCAAGCCGCGCGCTACTGCAAGCGAAATGGAAACTTTGAAAACGACCTGTTCTTTCGGACCATTAACGCTGGAAATTTATAGAATCTCCGGGTAATAATCATTGTAATAGTAGAACTTGCAAAACTTTGCGTTACCTGCATTATTCGAACATTTCCTCGGTCGAACTTTCTTTGTCGGGATACCGTGTGCTGTCAGCAATGTTGTATAATCATTTTGTGTACAAACTCATTATTTCATCCACGACACATCCTTGCGCTTCGCTATTGAGTTTACGGATATACGATATTAATAATAATCGTTTAATACCAATATGTTCAGTGTACACCAATATTTAGCTATTTGCTATTCATATTTGAATTAATTACTAACATAATTAGCAGGATCACGTATCACTTGCAGTATCATGAACCATAATAGATAATATATCGATGATAATGGAACAATGTTGATGAAAATTGTAATTTGAATCTATCGAACGAATTTTCATTGTGATTTTTAATTTGTCTGTTGCAGGGGCGGATGGGGTCGTTAACCAGCATCATCGAATTTCTTCGACCAAAAATCATCCTCACTATACACACACTCGCATCATTTAATTGTTACAGAATCCAGTGCAATCAATTCTTTACCAGATTTGCAAACTTTCGTACTCTCGTGTGCCTCTATAAAATGTATCGGAATCGATATTTAATCGCTTAATGGACAGCCAATAGCACACGATACGCGACTCGCGCAACCACTGTTTCGAAAACGCGAGCGTTTTACAGCTCGTGGGGCACCGGTTCCGCGAATTTACTCGAATGTTGTCTCAGGGATCCGTTAACAAATTAGTCATACGCGATCTCCGCTAACCGAGGCGGAAGTTTGCTGATTATTAAAACGTTCGTTTTCGGGACAGTGACTGCGCGTATATAAGAGACCCTGAGATCTCCTAAACTATAGTGTGATCTATCACTTTGGAGACGAAGGATCGAGAAATGTGGAATTCGATCGCGATCTTAGCCTCGCTGGCTACATTGCGCGCAGGCGCTGCGTTGCTTGAGGACACGGAATCGGGCAAGTCGATATATTTCTTGGCAAAAACTCGGTAATATTCGTGTTAACCCTCACAGTTTGTAAATGAGAGCTTCTTATTATCGAACTGAAAGCTCTGTACAGGAAAATAAATTTTATCTTTTTAGAATCTTCATCTTTAATTCTCCAATTTAAATCGGTAATGTATAGACAACGGATTTTATGCATTTATGAGAGAAATGAGTAAGTATAATTGAAAACAGTAAGAACATTAGAATTAGTTTCAACCTATTGAATGTGTTAAGAGAGAACACGAAAGTCAATTTTTATTTTGCATAAAGATCCGCTGTCTAATAATATACATACATGTATTTGTGTTTCATCAGGTTGGCCAATGTAATTATTATTAGTGCAGATCCGTTTTCTTAGATCGAATTATTTACTGTACATTGAGTTGGTCATAAAAATTGCACTTTTATTTCTCACATATTGATCATATTATTTGCGAGAATAAATTAAAACAAAATAAAAGCACTACGATTTCATTAATTCCAATGAAACGAAAGACGATTCTCTTAGACGAATTAAATGTCTGTTGAAATTTGTGAGCTATCAAACGTTTAACTAAACGATCACGTGTAACGAACCAAATCCGCAGAGTGATTGTACGACGGTAAATTGCACGAGTCAGATGAAAATCGAATATCGAGCCCTCGGCTTAAAGGGTTTGAACCCTTCCACGAAGGATATTAAGAAAAACGCGGAACGTCGAGTCTCGTGCTGTAGAGGCCGAATTTACCGGGGAATTCATCTTGATCGTTCCAGACGGACTTAAACCAAACTACGACCCCGTGATGCATCGTTTCTACGGGCCATGGAACACTCTACATAAAAGAAACGGCGATTACGTCGACTACAACGATTATGGCGGCCGTATCCCGGGCTTTTCCCAGAGTTCATCGGATCTTCCGCGCAATGGTCCACCAGAATTCCAGCGGAATCTGGACGAAGCACCGGCGAATTATGGCGACCGTCTCGTGGCGTTCAACTCGGACTATAAATGGAAGCCGATGGGACTTGCAGATTTCCGTACCGGTATCCGCAGTAGCGGGTCTAAAGGGCTACAAAATTAGGCGAAACACCCTAACAGTTCATCGTTGTCCAAAGAAAATTCGAAAGTACCTTTGCAGATTTCTTATGAAGATTCTTAGAAAAAAGTCAAATTCGGCTGCAATGGAACACGTCAAAATCGGGCATTAGGAAAAATGATGATAGGAGTAGGAAAAACTTGAGGAGCGTGTGCTTAAACTTTTGTAGTCTTGATATACTTAAAAGGAACTATACAAATATGTAGTCGTTCAATCAGGATCGAACGTCGAGGCCAGATATAGAACAGCAAATGTTTGCGCAAGCATTCATCGCTGCGATAATAAACACGATCAAATGAGCATATTGTTTGCCTCGTGCGACTTAAAATAAACTTCCTAGTGTTTCATCACTGTTAAAGCGTGCAGCTAAAATAAAATAACGTTAAAATCGATGGGAGCAGAACGAAGAGGCAACAAAGTTAGTTCGAGAAGTTTGCCGTTTATAAAAGTGTTTAAACCGTCCATACGGGCTGTTTGCCTAAGTCTTATGTAACTCATGAATGATTAGTTTTATCTAGGTTTCCTGATCTAATAGTTTGTAATAGGAGGAAACGAGATGTACACAAACGGGAAAGTACGATCTAAGAAAAACGAATACCATTGTAAAAGAACGCAATCATGGATTTATAAAGAAATTGGTTGGGTGAAATATAGAACAGTGAAAGATTATAAAAAAAGAATGTTGTAATGTTGCTTTTAATGCAACAAAGTTGTTAAGGTATGAACTCAATTTTTATGTTATCCCTGCTTGCCACAATCAATGCACAACATTTTTATTTTGCATAAAGATCCGCAGTCTTGTAATGAGTAGACACACAACTTAAAGCAGTGGACATATTAAAAAGATTTAAAGACATCAGCGTATTGGTTACAGCTTAATCAGATAATTAAAAGAAGAAAGAAATTTTTGTTTTACTTCTGTGTCTTGCAATCAATGCAAACATTTTTTATTTTGCATAAAGATCCGCAGTCTAGTAATGAGCATTACCTTCCGGTTGATAAACTTGACAAGCAAAATACCGACTAATTAGTACACGATCATGTTCCCAAAAGTTTTGTACAAAGTTTCTCCGTGTGGAATGCTTTGTTTCTCTAGAACACGAGGAACGGCTGGAACGATCGGGGTAACATCGAGCAGATCGAATCGGCTGGCCCATCGAACTCGACTTCGGGGTCGCATAAACCGGCGGCTGACAGTTTAATGAAACCGAGTGGCCTGTTTAATCGGCTGCGTAGTAATTCCCCGAGAAGGAGAAATCTTAACGAGCCTTTTGTCCCGCGGTGGTTGGAGAAGGAAAACCCGGCCGGTTCTCGAGGGGCTTGTAACGCGAGGCGCCAGGGTGAACTCCGGGCCTCGGCGGTCCCGCAAGCTCGTTGGCTCGGTAACGCACGCTGAAACGAGGCTTCTCGTGAATATTTAACAGGCAACTAAGAGCACGGGCTTCTTCCTTGATGCCGGGACAGCCGACCCCGCTTGTCCCTCGCCCTTTCCTATTTCTTCACCGGTGTGCTCTCGCGAACGTCGAAACGAACGACCGGGCCCCGCTTTTCCCTTTTAAAGCCTCGCTGCGAAATTATAACTCCCCGGTTTTTCACCCCGCCGCGCGCCGTGCCGTCACACTTTTCACTGTTCCGCACTCTCATTCTCGTTTCGACGGAAATAACGGAGATCTGGACCAACCGTGTACCGAGTGTCCCCGGTGACCCGTATATCAGAGTCGTGATTCCGTGAACTGGTACAGAATCTTGCGAACGATGACGGCTGCACGAATTTCGCGAAGGAAATACAGCAACGATCGCAGCAAATAGAGTTTCTGCCATATTTTAAGTGATTCGCGAAAATCAAGAAAATGGTCGAGAAAGGATCTTCTATACAAAATAAAAATAGAAGCTAAATGGAACACTATTTCTCTTCGCTTAATGACTTTAATATAGAAATCATATATTTACATCGTCAATTTTTAAAATTTTCCGACAATTTCGTATTTCATCTACTCAATTTTCCTATAAATGCATAAAGAACCGCAGTCTAGTTATTACTGTTTTGCATTTGACCCGTCCCCATTTTTGTCACTAAAAACTATGTATGAAAAAGCATTATTAATTTTGTAAGATCATTCGAATTCATCCCCGAGTACGAGCACGCACAATTATCTGAACGGGACGTAAGACTACGATCTTGCATAACATTCGCGAAAGCATTCGTATAATAATACAATCTGGTACGATATGTTAAGCGTAACTATCACTTTTGACGAGGACATCTTGAATATTCATCGCCGACCTAATATTATCCTTCCATCTTGAAGGAATGAGAATTATGCGGAGATATGACGATTTTCAAGGGAGAAAGAGGAGTATTCGTGAGAAAAGTGGGTTCATTTGTATTCAACGAACATCTCAGATCTACATTCTGGTCGTCGTCGTCGATCTCTTCCACCATTTTTCACCGAGCGCCGCATGGGAAATCAATGTTCTAGACCCTCCTTGGTCCTGCTAATTAATCTAGTCCTGATTCTACGCGGAGTTTTCTACGAATCCAAACAAAACCAATCGAAAATCACGACTCCTCTTCCCCTTTTAGAAACCGGTAAAACTTCCGGGGCGTGAAGGAAATTCGCGAATGACAATGAGAATGTAAACTGCTTTTGTTTCCGGTGTGATCGATCGCGGCGCGTTGTTTGTAAGCCAGCCGAACACGAGCATTGCAGCTTTTCTCACGCTCTCCTCGATAAATCAGCCGATTCGAACAGATTTTTCTCCGACGGTGACAGCAGGCAATAGCGGCACCTCGAATATCTCGCAGAAATATTTCTTGCCGTTACGAGCGAGCGATAGAATCCGAGACACGGCGTTGCATAGTGTACCGAATGGCCATTTTAGTTAGAGAAAAGTTTATTCTTGTTTGGGAATGTTTACCGAGCCTAATTATACCCATAATAATTCATTTAACAGTAATACAATTGTATGAAAATTGAAGTTAGATATATTTGCAACATACGTGACTATACATTTGTACAGGATAAGGAATGTGATACAATAATATAAATGAAACGTTTCACAACGTCAAATACTGTTCCTACTTTTCCTTATTTTTGGATACTCGAGAGCACATTTTACAGAGTGTGCCACGTCAGGGAATAGAGTCGTGGCACAAGAGTTTCGGTACAATAAAAAGATATCGAAAAGACCAAGCCATCGAAGAGTTTCCCATCGATGCAGTCTCGTTTCCAAACGACTCGACTGTGAAAAAGAACAATGTTGAAAATAGCTGACCTCTTTATCGTGTTCAATTCCGAATACTTTCGAAAATTCGATAAAATCAGAACGAGTTATCGAATCCGAAACTGGAAAGCTAAACTTGTCCAGAGCGATTGCTGTTTTAATCTTTTTGGACTTTACACGGAAGAGTAATCGCTCAATCCGGTGAAAGAATAGTGTCGCACGTTGCCAGTAAACGTGGTAACAGGCCGAGATTAAACAATCTTTTTTTACGGTGTGATTCCGTTCGTTCCAAGGAGTCTGAAACTGGCAGTCGTTTATCCGAGTAAGCGAGGGAGTTAAACGCAACGAAATTGAACTCGAGTGTGGTTATTACTTATTCAATTGCTACTTCTCGCTCGAGTTTGCCGCGGACAATGGCTCATTGATGAAATAATTCAAGAGATTGCTCAAAGGATCGCGAAGAATACGACGGCGAAAGTGAAGAATTATGCTGAAACATTGAAAAGAATGCTGATGAAACATTGATACGTAGAGAAGAGTTTTCAGCTGGCGCCAAAAATTCGATTTTTCGGAACGACTCTTTTTTTTTAGAGATGGTCACCTGTTCCCAGACGGGACCAGTGATCCCGGGGCACCGCGCATAAATCGGAGCCCGATGGCCATTAAATCCAATTACCGAGCAGATTGTTCAGGCTGGTCGTGATTCACGGTTCTCTCATCTTTTCGGTTCAATAATTCGCGGAACGTTCCGATCGAATCGAAATTAGGCCAGCCGATGACCCGCAAACACGCTCGGCATTAATACAGATAAACTCATTAGGATCGGTATGACTGGCTGACCCGACACGCTAATGATGGAAATCCGGGGCGAGCCTGCGATCCGCGTCGAATTCTCGCGAGCTTGGGAATTAATTGAAAAGCGACCGGAGAAAAAGAAACGGGGAAAATTGTCGGTGAGAGATAACAGCCGCGGAAAGCGCGAGAGAGAGAGAGAGAGAGCGAGAGGAAGAGAGGAAAACAGAGAGACAGTCTCGTTGCAAGTCGAGAGACTGCCAAATTTGCTCCGCTCCAAAAAATGCGCGTGTAACGCTCGGTAGAGATCCAGGCAACGAGTATTTACGTCACCGCGAAGCGTACGCAACGATGCAACACGATTGCAGCAATCGTTTCCTGCATCCTCTGCCATCTTCCCAACGAGTCGCCGGTGGGGGAACCAGCAGAGGATGTAGCTGCGTAATCAACTTTTTCCACCAACAGAAAAACCCGCGGCTAATCGAGTGGCCGATCCTCCATCGATCGCGTCACGCGACCGCCAACGCGTTCTTATCAATCAGGATCGGCCCACTTCCGTCGAGCTTTTACCTTCCGCGGGAGGAAAAAGCGTGACGGATGGCAAACGAAGAAAGTCACCCTTCGATTGGCCGTTTTGCTGATCCCTGATGGGCTCGGAGACCTCTGATGGGCTAGGATGGTTTATTTAACCGGGAATACGCTAAATTGAGGATTCCTTGGAGACGGAGAAAGTTCGCGAGTGGGTATCGAATTGATTTGGACATTTTCGTTTGTCCCTGACCATCATGGTAAGTTTGGTTCTCTAAAGCAGGGAGTTCCAATTTGTTCCCCTCCGAGAACCTCAAGGTCACCACTATTAGTCAAACCTCTCCCTACTACATACATACTACGTAAAGCCGTAGAGTTAGTTTTGCGGCAACGATGAGGTCTAGGAGTGGGAGAAATACCTAATCGGGAAAGAAGCCGCGCATGGCTCGCGAGCTACTGCTCTAAAGGATAATGTGTAAATCTTACATTATCAGTTTACAGGCTGTTAATCAGCTATCGCCAGTCGATCGGACAGCGGCTTCTATTTCGCTCGCGGCTCGTTTCTTCGTCGGTTTTCCTATTTTCCCGACGTGTTTCTCGTCTTTTTTTACTCTCCATCTAATTTTCCGCTACAGGTAGAACCTTCCCTGTTAAAAATAGCCGGCGATCGCGTGCAGAGGGGACGGTAACGCACCCCACGGAACCCGATAACTCGGATAGCTCGAACTCACCCTGAGAATAAATCGGGAACTCGCCGTCGCTGTGGCTGTGCGTCAGCATCCCCGTCGAATAGAACTGCCACAGGGCTCTCTTCCGGTTTTCCTCGGACGTGCCGGCGAGGATCTCGTCTTCGTCGGCCAGGCCCAGCAAACTCACCACCTCGGACAGCGACAGGTTGGCTCTGGTATCTCTCCGCTTTTGTCCACCGACGAGAACAGGAGTTTTAGATGCTTCTTCGGCAACCAAGATCACCGTTCACTATACCATGAATTTTCGAAACCAAACGAGCACGTTCCACCGTCGTCGCGACGAGAGGATGCTCTATACTCCCGAGCACCCCGATCAATTCACAGACTCAAATCACTGGGAACATGTCGCCCGAACTAGCATCACTAACTTCTTCCTGCCCGAGGACATTCGCGAAGCCTCCGTCAGACGTCCTGGATGAACATCCTTGCCTCAACGCGCGAGGCTCGAACGCCGAGACATTGATCCTGCTTGGACATCCTCGAATTAGTCTTTATCCCATTGCCATTGCGATCCGAAACCCTGCTGCGATCCTCGAATTCAAGCCAGATACAGATTTTACCTTCGTCAAACCCATCTTTCACAAAATTATTTGGTCGGTCGGAAAGTAATTGCGTTTCTCGTGTCGAGATGGCATTGCTTCTGTTTATTGTTATTAATAATCATTTGTTCCTGGTATATATTGACAGCTGACAGCTGTAAAAAAGCAGTTCACGAAAGAAAAAATTGTGTACTACTTGAGGAGAGGATGTACGATCGGATTACCATTTTTTTCGTGTTTTCTTTCAACACTTTTTATGCGGTGCAAATTTTATTTCAAATAGAGACGTAAAACAGAAATTCTACGAGCGTGCGAGTCCCTAGCACCCGAATGGTGACTCTGAGAGAGACGCCACTCGCCAAAATTGCTGTACCATTATTCAAAATATTGTTTATATCATTACATATGTTGGTATCTAATCAATCACTAAACATTTAAAGATTGTGTGAGGTATTATATCAATTTCATATCTATCAAATTTCAAAAAAAATCAAAGGGAATGGAAATATTCTAGGTCGGAAGAAATGTTTTAATTTTAAGTTGCCTGAAAAATCGCAAAAGATCATAGAACAAAATGTCATAAAACTTACTCTAAACGGTAACAAAATTGGCTTTCATTTTCCCTTGAGAAAACGAAATGACTTTCCGAATGACCTAATATATCGATTACACAATCGCAATAACGTTAAAGAAAGAAACGCAGCAGGGCTAGTTAAGAAGTTCTCTTGAAATTCTTTGCGCAGCCAATTCAAAAAATACATTGGCTACTAAAAGCTAACGTTTAACGTCAGAAGTTCTAAGATTTTCCAGAAAAGGTCTGGGAAGAAAAGAACAAATTACTAAAAGGTCTGAAGCGTTAAAACGTCCTCGAAGAGTAAAGAGATATTAGGTTACGAATGGCGGTAAATCGATGGGACGGAATGATTTCACAGAGCTGTCCCCGATCGTCTAAGGTTGTTTCACGGCTGATCTGCACCGAAACGAAGGAGACCGTTATCTTCTAAGGCCAGAAACCAATTAAGCTTGTCTCGATTCACTTTCCAGGCGTTTCCCAGGGGGGAAACGTAGAGTCGCGGGCTCGATAATCCAGCGCGATTCCGCGTTCTCCGTTAGCGAGACGCGTACAAAGCGTCCTCGTAAAACATCGCTATTCTGGATGCCGCAATCTCTGTAACCTGGTAATCAGCAATTTATGTAAGCTGTTTTAATCGGGCCGGGCGACAAGCTGCGCCGAAATTACGCGCTCTGGGAATTCGATTTTCTGACACGCCTTGAATATTAATAATTATAATTAGACTGCGGATATTTATGCAACATAAAAATGTTTGGCATTGATTGTGGGAAGCAGGGATAACATAAAAATTGATTTCATCCCTTAACGACTTTGTTACATTTAACGCAACATTACAAAATTCTTGAATTTTTAAAATCTTTTACTGTTTTATATTTCAAAGATCCGCTGTCTAATACTAATTTATCAACGACTGCTAGAGGTCCGGGAAATTACCAACATTTTAATCCTTTCGCGGGTACAATGATTACAACTTCTACACGCTTCCTAAAACGAGCAAAATTATGTTACAAACCGCACTGAAATCGCCAGGCTGCTAGCCGGCGCATCGAATGTAATGCAACACTGCGGATGTTGATGCGGATGCAGATTTTCATGGGCTAGTCCATAGAAACTGAGACGAGAAGAACATTATTTCACGTTAGCCGCCATCGGCTCTCCGAATGAAACCTCATTGAAGCTACTTCGGAAACGCTAAACCGTTTGTTACGTGACTGCCACGAATGCATAGACATCCGCGCTCTACCTTATCGCAATCTCGAAACTTGTTCCGTTCGATCGAAGCTCGTTGAGATAGGTAGAAACCATTGTTTCGTTAAAAATCACCGATCAGAGTGTCCCGTCGAGATCGTAACCCCGATTTAACGATCGTGGTCGAGTCGATTCCAATTCTCTCGCGAGGTTACAAGAAAATCAGGCTGCGAACCGCAATTGCAGCCACTGTCGATCCAAAAGCGGATCTAGAGGACGAGAGAACCGAAAGAAGTGTATCCTGTGAATTATAATGAGCCGCTTCGAATCGATTGTTCGTGGACTGGTGTGACCTGTTACCTAAGCGCTCCAATTTTTTATCACATTTACACATGTGCCCATAATTAGGAAAATGGTCCAAGTCACATATTTCTTATTCCGAGATATTTCAAGGAAAAGGATATCGACACTGAATGAATTCTATGTACATAATGTTGAAATGACAAACACCTGCCAACCTAGGAGGCGCGGACTATTGCCAGAGGAGGTGTCAAAATTTTTTAAACAGAACTTCAAAATTAATTTGTAGTTTCCACGTTTTTGTACTAATTCCATGAAAATTGGGGAAGATCGGCTGGGCAAAACCCCCTGCGAGTAAACTTAGCGATTATACAATGTGGCAATCTGGTCCTCCATGGAGGAAAACGCAGGTCAATCTCTTGTTGGCCTCTTCCTTCCCTTCAGCAATCGATCAACCCGCGAGGTCCGACGTATTAATAGCCACGGTATAAATTTAGACACTCGCAGAAAAACGGACAAGCGTCGCGACGCCCCTCGATTTTTCCACCGCGGATTTTTCCGATGAATCGTCGCGACGGAGGATAATATACGTCTACACCCCGCTCGGCAACGGCTACCGCAGTTTGCACTCTGTTTCCTTGCTCGATTAATCATTTCGCTGGCAACTTAGCTACCGGCCTTTATTACTAAATCTCAATGACACCTAAACAATGAACTATTACCCATCTACGAGGAAGTCTCGTCTTTCAATTTTTCCTGGTACCGGAGACTTTGATATACGATTTAGTTGTCCGAGGAAAATAGTGTACAATATTTACGGTGGTCTCATTATTAGATCTTTATTATATCTGGACATTGAGATATTGTTCAAGAAACTTTTGCTCCGAGACAGCCATGTCTCGTAATAGATTTTTTAGATTTCCGTCGCGAATGGTTACAGTGAATAATCGTTCAGCTGCGAATTGACTTACTGGCGTTTGGTACTAAATCTTAATAATGATAGCTAAAGAATGAACAGTTATCTACGGAAAAGTGTGACACCGCGGAAGGAAGAAATGCAATTCACCTTTGCCTCGAGACAGCCATCTTTCATAACAGATTCTATTCCACCGCGAACGGTTAATCTCTTCGTTTCTGTGCAGACCCGTCACTCGGCAAATTGACTTCGCCTGACTGGAAAACTTGATTAAAAGAAGCTATTAATATTCCCTTAAATATGGATGAACATTTTAAACGAGAACTGCCACACCACATCACGTCCCCCTTACAGATCCGCGGAGCGATCGTTGTAAAGAGTCTCGAAACTGGAGACACGTTACTTACATAAAATAGCTTAGAAGCTTAAAAAAATTCGGGGAGGTTAAGCGAAGGGATCTAGAAGCTTGATGATGTGAATCCGCACAGAGAAGATGTGGAGGATCCTTCGAATCGTCCAAGACTCGGTGCGGATCGATGACTCGACGTTCACCAAACGGAAGGGGGGCCGAAGAACGCTTAGCTGCGGAGGATTCGTATGAACACGCACTGCCGGGATGTTCACGTTTTGCAGAGCACTGGGAACCTCGTAAACTGGCTCACTTCCGGTCCAGGGGCTATCGATCGCTCCTCTGGATCTCGCGTAAAACCGGGGAACACACACCGAGATCCACGCACGTCCGTCGATCCGGTCGCGAGAGTGTACACGCCGTGTTTTCCGCGGTAGTCACTCGCGACGAGTGCGTGTGCGATTTTGTGCGTGGGCGCGTTTGTCGCGATGCGTTTGCGTGCGACACACGCGAATCCTGCGTAGCTTTCGATCAGCGGATGGATCTCGGGGATGAAACGTGCGTCCTACGTGCGACGGAGCGGGAAGGACTTTCGTCCAGGACGGGTTCGATGCGCGCACTGGGGATGAGAGAGAACCAGGGAGCAACCCGGAGGATGGAGAACGCGCCAATGGAGCGAGAGAGAAGGGCGGGAAGGGTGTCAGAGTGAGGCAGACGCGACGCGGAGAAACAGAGAAAGAGGAAGGCCAAACGGCGCAAGCTTAAGCTCGCTACCGGGCTTCGAAATACGCATACGACATACTACCGCACACCAGCCAACCATGAACGAGGCCCGATTCTGGAATACGAATGTCCCAGTGGCACGTCGTCAGCTTGTCCGAATTTTCTTTGAATCTCCTGGCCGAAAAATTGTACTTGACCGGAAAATGTCAAGCCAATATCGTACTATAGAGAAATGCATATTTTGGGATATCGATTTTTGTATTCGAATTACAAGATTCTAGTAGGGCGACCTATACAGTGTATGTATCTATACAGTTAACCCTTTGAGGTCGAAGCAATTTTAACTCCAAAATCAAAACATTTCTTAAACCTAGATCATTTTTAGTTTGTGTAACCTTTTTTACATTGGGCACATAAAGGTGAACCTGTTTTCTCATACAACGGTGGAGAGCTTTTGCAATTCATAGAAGACAGCAGTCATTTTTACTGGCACCTCAGAGTTACCTACCACTAAAAATTGCTGTACCATTATTCAAAATATTATTTACTTTAGTATGAAGTATTATATCGATTTCATATTCATACAACGAAAAAAATTAATATATTGGGTTAGTAAGAAAGTAATTTCGGTATTTTAAGGTACAATAAAACCGAATTTATTTATTCAACGATGAACTTTAGTCAATAACATATTTTCTTATTTATTCTTTTTTGCAAAAGATCGAACAAAAAGGAAAATATCTTATTCATTAAAGTTCATTGTTTGAGTAAAAAATTGGGCTCTATTTCACCTTAAAATAGCGAAATTACTTTCAAGGCAAACCAATAGAATGGAATTATGTATTCCAGGTGAAAAGAAATGTATAATTTTCAAGTTAAAATAGCACCGGGCGCAAAGGGTTACGGAACCACACTCGGAAAAATTGAACTTGAGCTAAAGATGCCGAGCGAAAATGATACTCCTTATTTAGTGTACTAAAATCAGCCCACATCTTACGTGATAAAACTAATAAAAACTTCATGATCATGTTTAGACAAAACCCTGTAAAAACGATTTAAAACGACCAGAATAGAGGGATCAAGATTATGTAGACATTTTGTCTGCTTCGCGCACGATTTGATCCGCATTCGGAGAACAAAAAAAAATGGATAAAAGTTTTTCAACTTCTTATCCGGCCGATAAATTCGTTCGTCTATCACCGGGACAGGCTAGAATAGAAGAGGGATGGAGCGGAACTAAAGATAGGGGGTAAAACAGCGTGAAAGATGCACGTTAGATTGGATGAATGTTCGGCTATCGCGGCTCTAGAGATCTCGGGTAGGGAACATCAACGGTGCGTAACGAGTGTTTAGCGGTCGATTTTCAAAAGTGCCCTCCTCTCTCTGGCTACTAGAGTCGCCACCTGTCGTGACCCAGTTCCCGGAACGACCTTACAGCAGTTTGTCCTAATTTCGCGCGTTAACTGCTTCCTCAGCGTTTTTAATATTTATTTTGAGAAACACGGTGTGCGCGCGAGAACCACCCGTCCATCGGGGTTGAAGTCGAACAGAGCACTGAAATCCGAAGAAGGCGAAGTCTGATTTCTCTCCTGTCTAAAACATATCGTAGTCGAAGCGTTTCGACTTCCGGGAAACTTTAATTGCGTTCTCCTCGGAACAACTGCCTTCGCAGACGAAAAGTAAAAAGGCTACGAAACTTCTTTTTTAAATCGAACATTTCGTATACTTTTTAGTAACACTAAGAATTTTTATGAAATTGTTCATTCCAGTTTCACTAAACTTTGTACAGTCGAAAGATACGCTCAACAATTTTTCGATAATCATATTTCTCTAATTTATGAACCAGCAAGGATCAAACGAGAGCGAATTTCGAAGCTGTAAAACTTTCGATTATCCGCCTCGCACGAGGACAGTAAATTAGCAATCGTATATAATTTTCTCACTTCGCCGCTGTTAAATTTCTACGAACAAATTAATGAGACGTTTCGGAATGCAGCCAGATAAATGAAAACGCTTCGAGAATAATTTACATGCGCGCTTAGCTCAATATACATTTCAGTTGCTTAATAATACATGGTATCGTAATGAACCACCACGCAATACTTAATTGACGATTAATTAATCGTATCGAGAACGTTTGCGAGCAGCCGCGTCGATTAGCGCGATTCGCATTTCGATCCTCTGCGGCGCGGCGCGGCGCCGCGCGACCATTTCGGTCGGCAAGTGTTCCGAGCCACGTCACTTTTGATTACGCTTGTCAGGCTTTATGCGACGGTTTCGCGCGGAAACCTCACAGTTCGTTAAACCGCGCCGGAACTCGGGAAGAGTATTAGAAGTCACACTGTTTACTTCTATCGCGAAAACCCCCGGGGAGAAAACGAAGACGAGGAAAGAATTGCGAGAAATCGCAAGTGTCTGCGTCTGCGCGGGACGTTTGTAGTATAAATAACTTTATCATCTGTGGAAGATGTTATGCTGTGTATATAATATTCATCGGACATTGTTGTCAATCGTTGGAAATGCCATCAACCATCATTAACCAGCGTCAACCTGTTTTTCAAATAACTTCGGATTAAAACTTCGTTAATAATTCTTTTGCTTTCCAGCAAAATCGTCCAGAAAAAATTGACAACACAAGAAGAAAGGTTGATAAGCAATCGTTTATCACAAATAATGCAAAATAAATTACAGAATGGCTTCAAATTAATAAAAAAACTTCCACGTCGTTACTAAATATCCGGTAACTGATACCTTTACCCTAATCAATCAAGGTGCACGGTTAAATATCATGCGAATCATCGAGATTCCACCTGTTATACAACTGTTTAACCGCATGCGAAAAATACGCGTTTGTTGTTCACTTTCCAGTGCTACTTTAGTTAATCTCAAAAATAAACAGTTCTTTCTATGATCGTACTGCTCTTCGAAATTATTTCTAGCTCCTTTCCTTTAAAAAATAGCCAATAATATTTCTATCTGTGAAAAAGCAAGAAACAATATTATTTACAGGACGAATAATATTTTAGAAATATCTGAGAGTTGTAAATACAATTTCTGGAAGAAGAGTGAAGAAAATTTGAAGCTGCATCTTCCACGACCAAAGTAAAAATCTATTATACTGATTGTTGTGTTCTTTACCATTTAATATAAATATAAAATTGCACAAAAGTACAGTTAGGGAAGCATTATTACATGTGCATCAGAACAGAGATTTTGGTTTTCGTTTTACCCCAGTCAAATCGATAGACGCGCCTGGCGTGCTTCCATCTGACGTGCACAGCATAAGTGAAACTGCGAAACTTCGTCGGAAATCCTTGATTATCACTCACCGGTATTACCGTTGCTTTGCGTGTTGGTTTCTTCGGTCTCTACCTTTTCGCCGACCTCTATGGTCTTCGTGGTATCGTCCGCTAAAAAAGAAATTCGCAGCTTTTACTACAGACGAGATATGGGAATACATAGATAGTCAGGATAAACTTCCGAAAGTCGGTCAAATCGGATTGAGCTAAGATTTTACTATCACGCCCCACGTATGATAGAAAAATGCATTGACAGATTGTTCTACTGATTTACCTTGTCTGTGTGCACATCTACCTATTATACAACCTCAGACATAGTTGCGTAGCGACAGCTGTGGCGTTGCGGTACACACTATTTGAACGAGTACATAAAATTTATTTAATTCGCGTTTCTCGCGTACGCTCAAATAAATGCGCAAAAGTGCTCTCAGCTATGATCTAAAAGACGAAACAATAGTACCCGTGTTCTATTGCCATTTTTATTTACAAATTGATTGAAAATGTCATGAAACCAATTTTGTTTACATCCTGTGGCGCCCTCTCTCCAAAACCGCGTGAACTACGCGGGAAAGACAGGAGCGTATGAAAAAAAAATGCAACATTTCATCGTTAATAAACGAGTCGGCTTCGTACAGCTGACAAATGTACATACTTTCGACGAGTATTACATTCCGAAGTATATTTATAATATGGTTTTTAAATGG
This sequence comes from Lasioglossum baleicum, assembly GCF_051020765.1. Classification (NCBI taxonomy): domain Eukaryota; kingdom Metazoa; phylum Arthropoda; class Insecta; order Hymenoptera; family Halictidae; genus Lasioglossum; species Lasioglossum baleicum. The sequence goes on from NC_134929.1 coordinate 9,868,175, forward strand.
AAGAGTCGAGTAGATTGTACCAATGCACGATAAAGACAAATTGTAACCAGTTTGTCACAGCTACATGATCTTTATGGAAAATAAAAATTGTCTACATAGATCATTTCTTCCCTTAATGATTTTAAAGGAGGAGAAATCATATATTGACATCTTCAATTTTAACAATTTTTTAACAATTTCGAATTTCATTTACTCAATTTTGCTATAAATGCATAAAAATCCGCAGTCTATCTATCACGTTTGACAGATATCAAGGATTGACTAACGCGAAGAGATAATACGCGAGAGATGTGCACTGGCCCTATGGTTTTTACACTTATCGCGGTCGGCGCTTATCGTTGTGTAATTTTTCGTCGATAACCATACTTCCGCGAGCGTTAAAAGGGTGATAAATAAATCCACTTGTCGCCTATGCTTTTTTAATACTTCCCTCCTTCTCAGAAAACTTCGATACGTCGAATCCTAAAGTGGTTTCTTCTTTCATGAAATCGCGACGATAATTCGAACGGAAAAAACCTTGCGCAACTGCGAGTGAAACGATGATAATAAAATAAATACAATAAAACGGGTATAGGAGCCTGTCACACGTTCCCCTCGCGGGACTGTCTTCGCTTGTCCATCTGTAACGGTAATCGAAATTAATCGCAGAGAATGATCGGATCCGCGAGACCGAAACACTGAAAACAATCGAAAACCATGCTCTACTTGTGCAGATATACAATCCATTGCAACGTGCATATAATAACCCGATCAAGAAAGCCGTTCCCCGGTCCCTTATCCACCTGCCTAGGAATAATCCTTCTGCCAGGAACGTAATATGTATACGGAATTCATCAACCGGAACGATTCGTGTAAAACCAGGTTAGCACGATTTTTTTATAGAGATAAATACTAAATCTAAATACTAAACGTCTAAATACTAAATCTGTGCGTTGATTGTACATTCACGAGTCAAGATTAAAGGATCAGGGGACTACTGAGAATGAAATAATCTACATAAATCTTGATTGTGTAACGTATAGACTGCGGATCTTTACAGAAAATAAAGATCTTCTGTTTTGATTGTGGGAAGCAGTAGTTAAATAAACATGCATTCTATCTCTTAATAGTCTTCTCACGTTGAAAGCAACATAACACACAATATTCTTAGTTATTTTTATATCCTTCACTGCTTTATATTTCATAAATGCATAAAGATCCGCAGTTTAGTAACGTATTTTGACAGAACCAACTGTCCGATTTGCGGTTTGATTCGACCTTCGTAGAATGAGGATCATTCTGGTGAATTTTTTTTTTCTATGGACTGTTAGAATTTTGTGGTAGGGAAACGAAGGTCCGTCAACAGGACGACGAGAGTCACGTGACGTCGACGACATGTTAGAAAATAATCGGTGGGACGGGGCGAGGGCCTCGTGGATCAAACGTGACGGCCCTGTTCGGCATGCAAGAGCGCTCCGTGCCACTTGTTGCATGGCCGCGCTCGACCACTCGCGTTTGAATAAACTGGTTTGAAATAGCTACAGGATAATTTCGGGATGGGCTTACGTACCGGGGCATCCGGGTGTCTGAACGTTGGTCTCCTGGCACGGCGTTTCCGACGCTTTTGTTTGTCCATGGGACACAACACTGGTCACTGCACTTGACACCGACGGCTCGCACGATTCGGCCATTTTCAGGTTAACTCGCGTTTATCCGCACCGCGACTATATAGTTGCCTCGCTGCATTCGAATCCGAATTCCTTTTTCGAAACTTCCACGCACGCTTCGCGGTTCATAACGCGCGACTCTCGCGACAGATGGCAGCTCCCGAATGTCGAATCCGCTACCGCCACCTGCCAGCCCCCTCAACAAACCAATTTTTGATTTTCTTTACCGGCGCGCCGTTCTTTAACCCGGCCACCGACCAGATACACTATTAAAGACTGCCAGCCTTATGGGAGTTCGTGTCACTCGAATATTTCGGTGTTCTCTTACGCCCTCTAAGATATATTCTGACTGGAGTGAGAAACAGAAGGCCATCGACATGAACTCGTCGGTGCAGAAGGCTACTGAGGAGATTCTCGTCGGCGATAAGTATTTAATCGTTAACCACAATTAACGACTAAACGAGGAGATTAATTGTTAATTGCGATTGATGATTGAAATAGAAATTTAGTCGTCAATCGTTGATTAAATTTTTGCCCAACTCTGTTTCAGACGATGTTGGTTTCAATATGAAAAGTAAAACTCGAGGAAAAAAAATTCTTAGAAATATATTATTGAAGCATAATTTTAGGAAAATCAACAATTCCTATTCCAAATTTTATATGAGACACCTCAATTTGTAATTTCAAAATATTTCATAAACGAGAATTATTACCTTACACTTTTTTATACATAAATGTTCCAGGAATCGATCTGTGAGAACAGAAATATGTTGAAAAGACTTTACTGTAAAAAATTTAGATGGCAAGGTGGTCAAGGGAGTGCTCGTTAACATCGTTAGAAAAAGGAATTGTTATAAACATTAAACAGCCAGATATAATAAATTTATCTGTGAATTGTATCGAATAAATTAATGCGTGCGAATGTTCATGGTTTAAAAGTTATTACGTATCACGAAAACTATTAGCCACTTTGACTAACAAATTAGGTGGTCAGATAGCCAAGGGATTGCTTGTGGGCATCGCTGTCAAATAGAATTGTTATAACGATATAAACATTAACCAGCTGGAAATAATAAATTTTTCAATAATTGTCACGGCGATCGACATCGATCGATATTCGGCGGAGTGGGGGGCGCCGATCGAGCTCGGCAGATCGGCGAGAGCTCACCGGTGGTCAGTCAGTCGGGGCGGGGGAAGCGGGGTGAGCGGACGTGCTGCGTGACCAGGAGTGCCAGGAGAACCGGAGAGACCAGAGGTGGACCAGAGGTGGACTAGAGGTCATCTACAGTTACCCTGGCCTACCTTCAACTGTCAATTCAAGGAAAAACGGTAAGTTTGATTACTAATATTTTTCAAAACTTCTTTTGTCTTTTTAAACTCGTCCTTCATACTTTTGAAATGTTTATCGAGACTTTCAATGAAGACTATTGAGTCTTCTTCAAATTTATCAATTTTATTCTTTATAAAAATTACATTTTGAGCGTCCCACTCGTATGCAGGATTATAATTGCTCTTGTGAGCTGCTTCGTTGGTCGTTTTCGCACTCGTGTGCGGGGTTATAGTTATTTTCTTAAGATAAGAGTACTTGTCCACGTCGTTGGGAAAGGAATTATTATAAACATTAATTATGTAGCTAGAATTAATAAATCTCTCATGGCATTATCTTCTATATAATAAAAATCAATTTTGAATAAATTAATGCGTGCGAATGTTCATGGTTTAAAAGTTATTCTATATTTCGAGTTTTATTGTCTATTTTTACGAAAAATTTAGATGGGAAGGTGGTCAAGGGAGTGCTTGTTAACATCGTTAGAAAAAGGAATTGTTATAAACATTAAACGGCCAGATATAATAAATTTATACGTGAATTGTATCGAATAAATTAATGCGTGCGAATGTTCATGGTTTAAAAGTTATTCTATATTTCGAGTTTTATTGTCTATTTTTACGAAAAATTTAGATGGCAAGGTGGTCAAGGGAGTGCTCGTTAACATCGTTAGAAAAAGGAATTGTTATAAACATTAACCAGCTGGAAATAATAAATTTTTCAATAATTGTCACGGCGATCGACATCGATCGATATTCGGCGGAGTGGGGGGCGCCGTTCGAGCTCGGCAGATCGGCGAGAGCTCACCGGTGGTCAGTCAGTCGGGGCGGGGGTAGCGGGGTGAGCGGACGTGCTGCGTGACCAGGAGCGCCAGGAGAACCAGAGAGACCAGAGGTGGACCAGAGGTGGACTAGAGGTCATCAACAGTTACCCTGGCCTACCTTCAACTGTCAATTCAAGGAAAAACGGTAAGTTTGATTACTAATATTTTTCAAAACTTCTTTTGTCTTTTTAAACTCGTCCTTCATACTTTTGAAATGTTTATCGAGACTTTCAATGAAGACTATTGAGTCTTCTTCAAATTTATCAATTTTATTCTTTATAAAAATTACATTTTGAGCGTCCCACTCGTATGCAGGATTATAATTGCTCTTGTGAGCTGCTTCGTTGGTTGTTTTCGCACTCGTGTGCGGGGTTATAGTTATTTTCTTAAGATAAGAGTACTTGTCCACGTCGTTGGGAAAGGAATTATTATAAACATTAATTATGTAGCTAGAATTAATAAATCTCTCATGGCATTATCTTCTATATAATAAAAATCAATTTTGAATAAATTAATGCGTGCGAATGTTCATGGTTTAAAAGTTATTCTATATTTCGAGTTTTATTGTCTATTTTTACGAAAAATTTAGATGGGAAGGAGGTCAAGGGAGTGCTTGTTAACATCGTTAGAAAAAGGAATTGTTATAAACATTAAACGGCCAGATATAATAAATTTATACGTGAATTGTATCGAATAAATTAATGCGTGCGAATGTTCATGGTTTAAAAGTTATTCTATATTTCGAGTTTTATTGTCTATTTTTACGAAAAATTTAGATGGCAAGGTGGTCAAGGGAGTGCTCGTTAACATCGTTAGAAAAAGGAATTGTTATAAACATTAAACAGACAGATATAATAAATTTATCTGTGAATTGTATCGAATAAATTAATGCGTGCGAATGTTCATGGTTTAAAAGTTATTACGTATCACGAAAACTATTAGCCACTTTGACTAAAAAATTAGGTGGTCAGATAGCCAAGGGATTGCTTGTGGACATCGCTGTCAAATAGAATTGTTATAAACATTAACCAGCTGGAAATAATAAATTTTTCAATAATTGTCACGGCGATCGACATCGATCGATATTCGGCGGAGTGGGGGGTGCCGTTCGAGCTCGGCAGATCGGCGAGAGCTCACCGGTGGTCAGTCAGTCGGGGCGGGGGTAGCGGGGTGAGCGGACGTGCTGCGTGACCAGGAGCGCCAGGAGAACCAGAGAGACCAGAGGTGGACCAGAGGTGGACCAGAGGTCATCTACAGTTACCCTGGCCTACCTTCAACTGTCAATTCAAGGAACAACGGTAAGTTTGATTACTAATATTTTTCAAAACTTCTTTTGTCTTTTTAAACTCGTCCTTCATACTTTTGAAATTTTTATCGAGACTTTCAATGAAGACTATTGAGTCTTCTTCAAATTTACAAATTTTATTCTTTATAAAAATTACATTTTGAGCGTCCCACTCGTATGCAGGATTACAATTGCTCTCATGAGCTGGTTTTCTGGTTGTATTCGCACTCATGTGCAGAATTATGTTTGGTCTTCTGACTGTTGAATTGAATTTCCAATTGTTTGCATCGGAACTTTCACAAGTCCCGCTTCGAAACATTTTCATATCTTGTCTGAAATTGGTATTCCTCCGATCGGAGGTCCCCCAGGGGCTCACTCACGGATGGTGCCGTGAGTGAGTACGGGGTGTCGCGTCCCCGGGGTACCCGAATCGCCTATAGGCCGCACCCGTGTGCGGGGTTTGTTTGGCTCTCGTGAGCTGGTATTAGGTTGGCTCTCGTGAGCTGGTTAGATTCGCACTCGTGTGCGGGGTTTGTTTGGCTCTCGTGAGCTGGTATTAGGTTGGCTCTCGTGAGCTGGTTAGATTCGCACTCGTGTGCGGGGTTTGTTTGGCTCTCGTGAGCTGGTATTAGGTTGGCTCTCGTGAGCTGGTTAGATTCGCACTCGTGTGCGGGGTTTGTTTGGCTCTCGTGAGCTGGTATTAGGTTGGCTCTCGTGAGCTGGTTAGATTCGCACTCGTGTGCGGGGTTTGTTTGGCTCTCGTGAGCGGGTATTAGGTTTGCACTCGTGTGCAGGGTTATGTATTGTTATGTCTAACTATATTATTAGTCTGTTTCAGCTAGAATACACCAAGAAGAAGTCATACCAAGAAGAAGACACACCAAGAAGAGGACACACCAAGAAGAGGATACACCAAGAAGAGGACACAACAAGAAGAGGACGTACCACGAAGTTGTAGTTTTATTCGCCGAGGGAGGTCCCCCAGGGGCTCACTCACGGCCGCATCCGTGAGTGAGTACGGGGAGTCGCGTCCCCGGGGTACCCGAATCGCCGATAGGCCGCACCCGAGTAAGTCGAGTAATTATTGTCTTAAATTCACGTTACTCGTTTTCTTGATTCCGACACAGCCTTCTGCTGTGTCGGACCTTGCTTGTATGTACCAGACCGATTGGAGCCGGTATTCGGCGTCGATACATTGAGAGGGGTGGTTCATTGAGACCTGTTCACTCGTATTGCCATTCTCCCTGTTCGTAATCCTACCCACGTTACCTCAATGCTTTGCGTTGCCTGGTGGCAGGTAGTTGGCAGAGAAATTCTCTGTTCGTCATCCTACCCACGTCATCTCAATGGATTGCGTTGCCTGGTGGCAGGTAGTTGGCAGAGAGATGGTGTTACGTTTGAACACTTCTCACTGTCCATTCCTCTTGGTGAGGACACGTCAGGTATCGGCTCTGACCGGAGCTGCACTGCAAGCATTGTACGCGCCGCGTCACCTTCAAACCAGAGCCTTCTGCTCTGGTTCGCTCTTATTTTTTACTTTGAAAGAATCAGAGCCTTCTGCCTGATTCGCCTTCGATCCCCCCCCCCCCTGAATCGGAGACTTCTTCTCCGATTCACACCTTTTGCTCCGCGATAATTGCTCGACTTGCGTGCGTAATTTAGTATAATTCCATCGACCTGCGTGCGTTAGTTATTAAGATTGTATATCGTCGTTTTAAATATGTCGAGTAATTATTGCCTTAAATTCACTTTGCTCGTTTGCTTGATTCCGACACAGCAGAAGGCTGTGTCGGACCTTGCTTGTATGTACCAGACCGATTGGAGCCGGTATTCGGCGTCGATACATTGAGAGGGGTGGTTCATTGAGACCTGTTCACTCGTATTGCCATTCTCTCTGTTCGTAATCCTACCCACGTTACCTCAATGCTTTGCGTTGCCTGGTGGCAGGTAGTTGGCAGAGAAATTCTCTGTTCGTCATCCTACCCACGTCATCTCAATGCATTGCGTTGCCTGGTGGCAGGTAGTTGGCAGAGAGATGGTGTTACGTTTGAACACTTCTCACTGTCCATTGCTCTTGGTGAGGACACGTCGGGTATCGGCTCTGACCGGAGCTGCACTGCAAGCATTGTACGCGCCGCGTCACCTTCGAACCAGAGCCTTCTGCTCTGGTTCGCTCTTGTTTCTCACTTTGAAAGAATCAGAGCCTTCTGCCTGATTTGTCTTTAATCCCCCGTGGATCGGAGACTTCTTCTCCGATTCACACCTTTTGCTCCGCGATAATTGCTCGACTTGCGTGCGTAATTTAGTATAAGTGCGTCGCTGTAAGAAAGGGAGCCAGAAGGAATATTGCATTCGTTCTGACTCCTTTCCGGGTCTCTTGTGCAGCAACCTCCTCGTGGTGAGACCTGGGCAATCGGTATTATCCTTTATTTGTAAGAACTTTTAGTGTCTTATGAATAAAGGATAATATCGAGCTAATAGCTGCACATTTAATAAATATGTTGATTTTTCAATAAATTCTATTCCTATACCTATTGTGTTTCACAACATTTTGCAATTTTACCTTCCTTCAGATCAAAATATATGTATTATCCAAGCTGATTTGCCCCGGGCGTGAACAATGTCATATATCGTCTGGTTCTATTTAGGTAAAGAGACGAGATAGTATTTCGTCGGTGATAGTATTATAAGGCAATTACAGAATGGGTAATGTGAGCATTCTATACTATATCATTCTTCTTCTAATACTTGACGTGGTAGAACTTTTAGCGATGTGGTATTTCAGATCACTGTAAGTTCCACGTTATCCCCGCGCCCGGTCCCGCCCGCTTACTGATTCCGCTGAATAGCACAGGGGCGTCGGTGATTTGCTCCTTCATTCGTGAATTTGTTGATGAGGTAGTTTTCTTGAAACACGAAACTCCAAAGGGAGTTCAATCAATATACTCTCTGGTTCAATCTTACTCTTATACTTCGTTCGTAGTTTTACGTTCCGCCCATAGACATATAGAGATAGACTGCGCGGCCTGTACGAAGCGCTGAAGCCCACAATGGCGGCAAAAAACAAAAATAAAACATCAATAAATACATCAATTAGAAAGAGAGCGCTATGGACCCCGGCTAATGCTCTCTCTCTCACTCTTTGTACCGCGCGCCGCCATTGTGGGCTTCAACTCGCCCATAAGACGGCGCAGTCTATCTCTATATGTCTATGGTTCCGCCAGATTATATGTGTTTATGTAAATATGTTATATCACATTACAGTGTCACTGTCACACAGTGTAGAATGTGAGGTTAAGTTACTAACAGTTTAGACCAGTTTAGACCGATGCATCGCTATGTCATCCATGTCAGAGCCTATTTATGCGGAGGATAGTACAATTACAAAATTGGCACCGTCACTGCAGCAAATATTGAAGGATTTGAAAGGGAATGCCACACACCATGATTATTTAGTTGCTTTGCTGATAGTACTTTCAGCAGAGTGTGGATTTCGAGTGTCAACATCCGACACACATGATTCACAATGGTAAGCGTTGGTATTTGACGATGTTTCCTTCTTCTAATGATGTTTATTGCTTATGCACTACTCTATATGTATTGCAGTTCAAATCTGAAATCCTTGCGCATACCAGAAAACTGGAAGTTGGAGCACACAGAGATCTACGACATACGCTTTCAATTTATAGCTACTCCTAATATCGTATGCAGGCTGGTTGCAATTCCATCAGGAGACTTGTTGATTATTAATTTTGATCCTTTAATTGACCATAGGAAGACTTATTCCATTTGCGTACAGACTCTGAAGTATATTAATCCTTTCTCCGGCGATCTCTGCGATCGATATATAAATCTAAAAGAAATATCGCTCAGGTACGATAAGCTAACTCTAAGTTTATGTAAGCAGTGGGATAACACAGTTTGTTCACTAATTATATAATAGGTTTAAAGATTCTGTGATCATTCCACTGCGCGCAGATGTTGCAGCTAGAGAAGGAGTAGCTGTTCCCAGCTTACAGCACCTTCCGCTCGAGTTGAGGGAAAAGATCATGGGTATGCTAAATGTCCGTGATCGGACTAATTTGTTAGAGATCTTAGGATAATTCCTTTGGATTTGTTGAAACTCGACACAGAGGAGATCTAATGACTGATTTTGATGAACATCTGTTTTTCACTTATTCTATTCTATCTCCCTTTCGTGGAGCATAATAAATGAAAAAGGAATGTAAGGAGATATATTATAATATGTATGAGATAATTAAGCGATTGTACAATATAGGTACAGATTTCAGTGGCGAGCTTTGCAGTACGTAAAAATTACAGAACAGTTATAAGAGAATTAATAATAATTCTGAAGAATGTGAATTTTGACATCCATGTATAGAACTATTTTTTCTGTACAGATATTAAACGTCGTAACGTAATTTTTACGACTTGTAACTTATTTTTGTACTTTTTCGGTATGATTTCACGAGGGTGAATTCTTCTCCCTGTCTGTCATTCAGCGAAAGAATCGCACCAATGTTAAACTGAAGTCTATTCCTAAAGCTTTGGAGTGTTTCAAATGTTTTATTTGTATAAAATGTTGATTTATAGTTTATTTATATAAAAAATATTCGAGTAAAGCATCAGTATAAAATCGTACATATACTTCGTACAGAAAAGCGAATTATATTTTACAGTTACGAAAAAAAAACTCATATATAAATAACGGAAAATAAAGATTTAATACTTCAATCATTGAACGTAAACGAGTAACGTTTTCTCCACAATTGTCAATGGTCTATTAAGAGATTTGCCGGAGGTAAGGACACGGTCCCGTGACCGGAAACTGGCTGTGGCAGTGCAGAAACGCCCTTCATCCATTTCTCGATGTCGCAGCAGTAACACTCCACATTGTTTAGCGTTTTCAGGAATACTGTGGTCACACCGCCGATAATTAACAGCTGCTCACCTGAGAAATAATGCATCTCCAATTTACTTGACACAACTTTCAACCTATGTAATTTTTGTACGAGTATGGCCTTTTAATATCAATCTAATTGATGCCAAGATTGGGTTACTTTCAACCCATACCGGAACCTTTTGTAATATTTGCTCTAGACGAATAATTTATCCATCGTTAACTTAACACTATTTATTTTTTAGTTGTGTAGCTCTGGTTTACGAGTGATTTTGCATGTGTACAGGGTGATTCTGGGAACTGGGACAAGTTACTGCTCTTTTTCAAGTGATAGAGGAAAGAATCGTATGTAATAACACGTCCTAATAATCCATTAACGATTCAAGTGCAATTGCACCTGGCGGGTGCATCAGTGCATCCACATAAAAAATAAGGTTATAGGAAGTTAGGACGTATTTTATGACTAAACAGCGGATCTTTACGCAAAATACAGATCTTCTACCCGAATTGCGACAAACTGGAGCGAAATAGAAATTTATTTTCTTTCTTAATATGTTTAATAGCTAGAAAATAATATATAATTTCTACTCTTTTAAATTACACCTACTCATTTTGTCATAAATGCATCAAATCCGCTGTTTAATTACGATACAGTTTCCACAATAATTCAGTATAACTGCTGGTAGGTTTTGAGGTATGGTTCAAGAGTGATTCAAAATATCCGAGATTTCAAGTCGGAGAACCTATTGATCCGATGGAGTGTCCGTGTCTGGCGATGGACATTTTTGCTCGCTCCTTCCAGACGCATTCGTTCCCGTCCCAAACATCGATGTCGTCGATGCTTTGAGTGGTGATCTCGCTGGTCGAGGCTCCTCCGATCGCGTAAAGACAATCGGACATGACATAGAACGAAGCGAAGCACCTGGGCGACCTCAAAGGCACTGCTTTCAGCCACCTGGAACCGCGTTCAGATAACAGCCACCGGCGTTTAAAACGCGGACGCAAGTAAATCAAGCGTTTAATCTGGGTAATGGGCACTCGAGATAGAGAATATCGAGCTAACAAATTTTTGATCGGGTCGTAGCACTCGACGTCCTTAGAGAACATCTCTTTCTTCGATTTTGTCATCCCGCCAGCGACCCAGATAAGATCCCGATATTTCACGCTGGCAGGTCCCACCCTGGCGGTCTGCATCGGTTGCATCTCCCTCCACGTGGAATCCGTCGGATCGAAAGCCTCCATCGTCCTCAGAGTTCTGTAACGTGGAAATAACAATTGTTTGTTACGTGAATTGGGTACCTTATATCTTCCGGGATCTGCTTCTGCGAGGATTTTGCTCGCTAAAATGTGTAGAGATTCGATAATGTAAAGACGGGGTATTTCAGTAATCAAAAACGCTAGATAAAAGATAAATCAAGGGCGCAATCGCCCTCAAAGTCCTATTTTTACATCTCATTTTACATTGCAGCTTTATGCTTCGGAATAATGCAAATTACGCTGTCGAATAATGCGAATTACGTCTGAAATGTAAAAATAGGACTTTTGAGGGCGACTGCGGCCTAGCTTGATGTTTTATCTAGCGCTTTTGACTACTGAAAACCCCCTTGCAATCCTGGAAACGTTTAAAAAGTTTAAAACAGTCCTTTGTCCTTTTTGTTGTCCAGTACAATTTCGTCAAATACAGGCAGAATCCTCCTCCAGAGAGGATCGCCGCATCCACGGAACACCGTGTATAATGAAATCAGTTGCAGAAAATCAGCGATAATGAAATTATCCACGAGCGACCGGTTAGGTACGCGGTAATTGAATAAAACAGGTGGAAGTGCTCGTAATTAGCCGTAGACGGCGTGAAAATAAATAGCGAGAAAAATGAAAGGAAAGTCATGCCCGCGGACGTAATTATGCTCTCTGTAACAACTTACATCCCGTTCCTGCCTTGCCCTCCCATCGCGTACATTTTCCCGTGACTGACCACCAATCCGAAGTCCTTTCTGGCTGTCAGCATGCCAGGTTCATTGAACCAAGTCCTGGTAGTCGGGTCGTAGCTCCAGACGCTGCCGACCGCAGTGCTCTTTCTGTGCACTTTGTCTTCCAGGGGATCCGCTCCGCCTAACAATACGTTCTCTCCTTTATTTATATTTTAGCTCTAACGAGAAACGTTTTTCTCTCCGTTACACACGGGATGAGAGAATGGAGAACGTTGCGCGGGCAACTCCCACTAACGTTCGCTATTATTCTGCTACACCCCTGGCGGAAAACGTTCGATTAACATCGCGAATCATTTTGCCGTATATCATACACGAAAAATGGCATCATGTATTGGATTAACCCTTTGCACTCGGAGCTATTTTAACTTGAAAATTAAACATTTCTTTCAGTCTAGAATAGTTCCATTCTATATGCTTTTTTTCATTTTAGTATGGATATGAATTTAATATAATAGCTACTGCAGTAATTAAATGTTTAGTAATTGATTTAGTAATCGAAATGTATTGTATTGTATTTCAATTACATTTCATTTCAATTACATTGTATTTCGATTACACTCGTGATTCGCGTAATTAGCAATTAAATTAAGTGAAAGGTCCGAATTATGTAATGCAATTATAATGTAATTCAATTACAATGTATTTAAATTAGCACAACTCCGATTAGTAGACTGCATTAGATTAAAAAAGCGAACATATTTATTTTTATCATCGCAGTTTTCGTTATCGGTAATTTGTTTGATCGAATACTTCTAGCCAACGGTGGTACCATTTCTGCCATTTCTAATTGGAATTAGATTCTTACGTATCAAAGTAAATAGTTTTCGATGGGATCGAAAACTAATCGCTTTCCGATTACATGGGGATTACTCACCCACAACATAGATACGACCTCTTAGGTAAGCAACCGAATGATGATGTCGCGGCTGAGGAATTTCTCCAACGAATTCCCAAATGTTCTCGTCAGGCTCGAATCTGTAGATGGCTTTGCCGGTGTTTCCTCCGCGACCATACTCTTCGTGGGGGTCCACCCCGCCGAATACAAGGACTGACTCTCGATCAGGAAAGTATAGTGACTCGACGAAGAAATAGCTGTCGACTGCGGAGCCCAGCATGCTGTTGCTGATCCTTTGTGGCCTGTGAACGTTACCTTCCTTCAGAAAAGGAACTCGCTTCATAAAATTACGTTTGAATTTCGTATTCATCTTACGGAACAGAACGGGATAGAATAAGCAGAATATTTTAATAATTCTACCGAATTTGAATATCGTTCATTTGGCCATAGTTTTGTAAGCCATTCATTCTCGTACACATTTTTCATTCTCTTTACACTTCCCTTTATGTAATTTTCATGTTTCGTCGAGAAATTATAAGAAAGTGTGGGACCAAATAAAGTTGTTTAACCATGTCTTTTGTATAATCTGTACGATTTCTTCATTTCTACTCGTTTTACCAATCTTTAACGGCGCATAACAACCATGAAAATACTCACGGCGGTCGTGGGCAGTTCGAAGTTCGTATCTGCACAGTTGTCGGTTGCTGAACGTTGTCGCTGCCTTGATAATTCACCACCCTTTGTTCCTCTGACTTCGTATTGTTCCTCGCGTTGTTATCGACATCAGTTCCAGTCGATTTTCCGTCGGTCTGCGGAGACTGTGGTTCCTCCGAATCGGTATTATCCGAAGGAGAGCTGATTATCTCGCTCTGATTCGTGAAAAACCTTGGAGATTTGATGGTCCTGATAGTGTTCGCTGCATTTCTGGACATGCTCCTCGGCGTAGGTTGCGGTCTTTGCTCCCCGGATACGTAAGAAGCAACACGCTCGTCGTACTGCGATATAAAACGTGCAATTAATAAGACGAACGCTTTAATTAACCTGTTAAGCAAGAAAGTGATTAATCAGAAACGAGCTGAAGCATCTTGCCTCGCGAGAAACGCGATATTTCACAACTGGTTTTTTAATATGCAATTATTTTTCCTTATGAGAGTACTGATATTCTATGACCAGCCAATTAGTCTTGCTTACTAAGATTACTATATTAGGAGACGAGTTAATCAGTGATCCACGGTTGAAAAATCAACGCACGTTTTTCACTTGGTCCAATTTGTTCTCGACGGGCCGTTGGATTTGAGTCCACCATGGCTGTTCTCCCTTCTTGGCTTTCGGCGGCCATGCTGCTTCTTCCTTCCCGCTTCTGATTTGGTTTGCTGAACTGTTTGAGATTCCGACAGACTCCACCAAGGACTTGCGAGATGCCTCGCCCATCGGTATGGCCAATAGCTCCGCCACCTTCTTGATATTCCGCTTCACCTCTGACGTTGATGTCTTTATCTGCAGTTTCCAGAAACAACACGGTCAGCGCATGCTCTACGTTCTGTCTGCATATTAGCAACCTCGCCCACGATTAGTATGATCGACTCTATACTTCATCCACGTCTTTACTCAGTTTCCAACATTCTATCGATTCATGGTTGCAGGAACCTTAGCAATGAAACTTTTTCGTGAGAACGTAGAGGAGCAACACATTTCGCATAATTGGAAGAATTGAATGACTCCAAACTTCGTCCTCTTTCCAGGGGGTTCTCAAAATTCTATCAATTGATTTTAAGAGCCTTCACCCTAGCTCAACGGTGACTTCGGTCAAGCTACTGGTATAACGGACGGAGCGGTAAACTTTCGCGGCTTGTCCACTAACTTCGTGAAATCTCCTTCTGGCTTTATATCCTCTGTAGACGGCCTGTATCGTGGTGGCCGCCTCCTCCTCGGATTTGCCGGAGTCCGTGCGTTGCTCGCGGTCCCTCGGCATCTTACATCTCGTCTGCTGCATCCTCGCGGAAAATATCAGATTCGAGTCGTGCTGCTGGCACCGGCAAACATCCGACGTGTTCTGCTCCTGCCGGGTCTCGTAATCCAATTTGCCGGCGTTCTGGAAAAAAAACGAGACGACTCGCGGACTACGGGGACGAAAGTTTCTCACCGAGAGGCGTCTTTATCCATCCCGTTCATCCCGCTTTCTCTCCCTCAACCTCCCCTTCTCTCTCTCTTCTGTTACCGGCAGATTCTCGGACCGTCGAGCCTGTTCCTGCCTCTGTTTCTCGATGGCCGATGATTTATGGACAGCTTTCGCAGATTCCCCGCCGCCGCTGAACCTGGCGTCAAAGGCGACCATGTTCGAAGCTCTCTCCTTGTTCTGCGCAATAATTCATACCGATGTTTGTACAACGAGACGTCGCACTTCATTATTCGGGATTGATTCGACCGTCTTTCGATGCGCTCTCGAGACACTCGCAGTACAGTAGCGCACGATTTCGGGAACCAGCAGTTCAATTATTTTTCTTCTTTCTCTCTATGTTGTATTTATTCTGTATGTAAATTTAACCGAGCAGATTTTACGTTTTAATCGCGAACTACTGTACTGTAAATGACGGGGCAAGGTGTGTTCGGTCCGTTAGGAGATATTTTAAGGGAGTAGACTCGTTTCGGGATGCGCCTTCTCATTACTCGATAATGCAAAGATGGACTTTTTCAGTATTCAAAAGCGCTAGATAAAAGATTTTTATTATCCTTATTAGAGTTGCTATTTTCATAAAGCTGCGACAGCTACATGCTGCCGAATAATGGAAATTACGCTACGTAATCGTAAAAATAGGACTTTTGAGGGCGATCGCGGCCTGGATTGATCTTTCATCTAGTTCTTTTGACTTGAAAAACCCCATATTTGCATTATCGAGAAATGAGAAGGCCCATCCCGCACCCTTGCAATCCGGGAAACGAGTCTACCCTCTTAATATTGTATAATCGACTCTACAGGATTGTCGGCCAGATCGGTGTAATCTCAAGGTAAGAGCTTATACGCCGTAAGTGCAGTCACATTGTCAACAGTAAATTGCTTAGGCGGCGAGAAAATGGCGCACGGCGCCATTACGCGCACGGATTTCGAGCAGCATAAACTCTGACCTTTGACTACAGTTCCGTGACATTTGATAGGCGAGATTTATTGTTTCCACTTACGAGCAGGCCGCCGCTTACCTCGAGATTTCTTTGACGATAAACCCCCTCGTAATAATCCCTGAAAGCAGCAAAGCGGAACTTTGTGAAGCGTCGCGGCCATTTTCATCGCGGACTGTTTCGACGGACTCACCCGATGTTTTATCTGCTCGTATCCATCCATCCCATGCGAAGTTTATCGAACATATTTTCCAGAATCGCTTCCGGTGTTAATATCGTCTTCGATCTCCGCACATGCGCGTTTGTTTGTTTGTTTGTTTGCGAAATGAAAGATACACGCACGAGTGCTTTTTTTCTGATATAGTCTCGACGTTTAATGGGTACATGCGATATATACGATAGCTAAATACGATATACAAATGTTTAGGGGTTCGCGGGGTTTCTCGCGATTACGCGGTAGGAAGAGAAACGTAGTTCGTAGATAGTAAACCGTTTGTTTGTGGGGTATAAAAATGTTAGGGTATACGGCTGGGGATGTTCAATGGTTCCGTCTGTTTTGAGGCTTTTGGTACGGTCTTCGAGTGGGACACGGGCCAGGGTTACTCACCCCTCTGCTTCGCTGCAGGTGGCTCAGGTAATCATTCATAAATTTCGGCGGCATCGGAATCCCTGACATCTCCATCGGAGGGTGATTTAGAGGTGCATTCTTCGAGTGAAGTGTTGGGTCGTTTTGAATCGCCCCGTTGTCACCTATCGATTCAACTCTTAATTAGTTCGGAAAGTTATTTCGTTTTCCCAAGGGAAAATGAAAGCCAATTTTTTTACCATTTAGAATAAGTTTTGTACGCAACCAAGAGTTGGATAAAAATGGATAAATTCGAAAAGAAAGGCACAGATTGGAGGATCGAGAACATACCCGAGCTCTGAGGGAAATTATTAGCCCCTCTAGGAGGCAAAAACGGGTAATCATTAGGGGGCGAACTGGGTGGAGTGGGTTTCGCGCTTGCTTTTCGTCCTTTCAGTTCCGAGACCTTCGTTCTTTGATATTCCTCGAGGTACAACAGGAATTCCCGATAAGTCACGTAATTCTAGGTACGAAAATGATGCATTAACTTTTTCTTGTTAATCGGACTACGCTTACTGCTTAACAATTTCTACGAATCTAAAACAGTTTGTATACCTTATCCTCGCCAGCCCAATTTCGATTTGTAGGCTCGGCCAGTCCCAGCAAATCGATCCAGTGGTAGTAATCCTCCGTCTGACTGCCGTACCAATACTTGATAATAACGAAACTGAAAGAGAGCCGTGTTTGAATGAACTGGAACCGGAACGTTGATGGTTCGAAGCTTACGCTAAACCGTCGTCGACCATTTTCTGCACCTCCGGGTAGGACATCAGCTCCATGAACTCCGGGTTCTCCGGATTTCTTTTCACGTCCACCAATTGCCATGGAGCGATCAACCCGAACCGAACGCATCTCATCACCTCCAGCATGTGCTTCTTTCTATTTGCCCAGTCGTGCATCAGCCATCGAACCGCGGACATCAAGACCTCCATTTCGCTAATGAAGAGCAGAGAGGATCAGCGGAGGATGCGAGATGATAGACTGAAGAACGATACCTGTTCACGGAGATGTAGTTCGACCTCAGCAATAGGCACAGCTCCTCGGCTCTCAGCTCGAGGAAGTCCTTGGTGCTGACGAGCATTAGGAAGAACTTCATGATCCTCGGCACCATCAGCTCCATCACAGCTATGTTCTTGCTCTTCCTCGCCTCCAAGTATAGCAGGAACGCCGTGTCCTCGGTGAACAGCTCGTCGTTGTCTATGAAGGCCCAACATTGCTCCTCTAATTCTAAGGGACAAAGAGATTTACAACCCATCATTACATAGCAGGAACTGAAGAAGCAGGCAAGGCTGCTATATATACACCTAATAACGAATTCAGCACATCAACAACAAAAAGACGAAAGAGGTTATTTTGTAGCGGAAGATTTTTAAGTCCTCTTTTTATTCTACGAAGTCAAAGACGATCATAGTATGTAATAGGTTTCCGGGCACTCGGAGCCATTTGAACTCCTAACATCTATTCCAACCTAGAATATATCCATGATCTTTGTTTGTGCAGATGAAACGGATACAATTTATTCCTACAGTATTCAAATCTTTAGTAATTTATTGAATACGAAAAAATTTTGTATAATGGGAAGAATGTTTTTAATAATGGTGCAGCGCATTGTTTAGTGGCGCCTCAGAGTCGCCATTCGAGTGCTAAGGGTTAAGAATACGTTCAGAAGTCGGGAAAATGTTTCTTTCTGTCGAAACGGAAGTTAGATTCCATTCGCATCCCCATTTTTTCGGAGAACAGTCGTTTATTACGCGGCTCGGACGGACGCGGGAGATATAAATTCCGCGGATATAGTATTGCGCGGACCCGGTGTACAGAGGGATGCGATACATCCCTTATTTTCTTCGGGGCTCATATGGTTTATTGAAGTTTCGTGTTGGACAGTGACGTATTCAACGGAACTGAAGCGCGGCGCCATCGAGAGTTCCCCAGCGGAAGCTTATCGCGCCACGAAAAACTTTTCATTCTTTCCCCGGTAAAACGCGGTCGAACTTCTTTAGTGTGTGCTGGGAAAGGCGTGCGCTATATATTATGCAAGACAGTGCCGTTTCAGAAGATGGATGGGAATGGGAAACGGCACTGGAGGCACAATGTAAACAGGATCATCGGGCGTAAATCCTTCACATAAATAAAGACAAAGGAGGAGCAAGCCTCGCAGGATGTCCGACATTCTTGTTCGCCATCAATTCTCTCGTCATCTCCCAGAACAGTGCACGTGTCTTCGTTGAATCATGTTCATACAATTCCATAAATTTTAAGAAAATTTTAACCCTTATCATATTTTAAAGAAAGAACAAATTTCGCGGGATCTAAAACCATGAAAAAGGTGAATTTGCGTAAAATAACGTGATAATAGTTTTTTTGCAAATATCTCGGAAGCTAAGATCGAACGACGGGTATATGAATAGGAGAAAAGTCGTTCAGAATGTTGACCTTGACAACAGATTTGAAGGGCAACGCGATCGGAGCTGGGCCCCCTTTTGTCAATATTTACCATTATTTTTTACAATTAGATTCGGAGGGGAGAAGAATTAAAACTGTGTTACATACCTTTAATATCAAGATACTGAGCAGCAGTGAAGATGTCCAAGATGTTGTCCCTCTGCAGAAGGCGACAGCTCTCGTTTTGGGGGCTGATCATCCAATCGTAGATGATGGAGAACGCGTTCGAGGACACGCCGCTCTATATCGCATAGATTCGTGTTATCGGGAAAAGAAGTCACGAAATATTAGTTGGAAATTTCGGAGAGTGGCTCGTGACGCGAAACAGTAGCCGTTGCTATTTTTAATTAGCCGTTTCCTTGACACGTGGCGAGCAAGAGGGCGTCAGTGAACAGGAGGAACGAGGGTGGACTGAGAAAATGTCCGGCGCTTTTCGCAGCGACTTTTAAAGGGTGCGGAGTGCGGCGCCGTCATTCGAGTGCCGCTATTCACCCTTAACTAAAAAGTGAGTCAAATATAGCCGCTGGCAGGGAGGGTGGAAAGGAGTTCAAGGTCGCTTGGCTGCGAGCCCACCGAGCCACCGGTGGAGGAGGAGGAACAGAGGGAACCAGAAGAACAGGATGCTGACACAAGACATTGGGGATGCCTGCAACCCCCTAGCCGGTGCCTGGCTGGCGACACTAAAGCTTCATCATTGCCGATATCGATTTCTGTTTCTTCTACGAATCAAAATGTGGTACACATTCACGATGACGTTCTTTTAGCTGATTAAAAATCACCTAGCATAATACAATTCAAGGAGGTAGATCACCACCTTGACTATCTAAAAATCTGCTGTTTTTCGAGAATTTTTCTCGAGGATAATTAACAAGTGAAAAATTCCGGTTCACTACAGAACATAATAATTAATAAAATCAATAATATATTTTGTTTTTGGGATTTCGCTTTTTTTGTATTTTCTCCGTAGTGTTACACGGGAAATAAACATCAGATATTATAATTATTAAAACCAAATTGAGAGTACTCTCGAGAGCGACTATCGACGGAAACTCTCAAATTAACACGTACTTGAACACATGAAAAATTATCGGAGTGGACATTGCACTATCAGATTACGATTTATTTCGAAATTTCCAAAACTCTTTGAACGGTTAAACATTCACTAATGACGATGACCTGAAAGATGGCCAAAGATCAATGAACAAAATATAAATTATTTTATTTGATTATAGTTAACTGCTCGAATACAAAAAATTCGATTTTATTTCAGCTTAAAATACCGAAATTACTTTCTTGCCAACCCAATAGAATGTCCCGACCAAACTCGAGTCGTTTTGTGCTCTCGAAGAATTCCACGGGGCACGAGTATCGCGGAATGTTACTGGGTCGCAGAGCCGCAAGGGTGACACAATGTTCGAGGAATTCCGTCGGAGATCAAACGCGGGTCTCGCAGAATCTGATCAGATCGCCGCCCACTCTATCAGACAAATGGCTGGTCGGGAGAGGTAAGAGGAATCGAGCGGAAGAACTGGTCGAATCTAAGGGTTTGTCGGGGGATGAACGTTCGACGCTGGCTGATCGAACACGGACGCCGATGGATACACGGAACTGTGGAAGGAAAAGCGGCCAGAAAATCGGATCGCGCGAACAAAGGGACTGTATTCGGCGGACTGGAGGTTTCGCAGACCGATAACGCCGTAATAGATCTTGCGCACGAGTTGCATGGATCCACGGCGTCGCTCCTCTCCCGGGAAAAAACCCGGGAGACACGAGCATCGTTTCCCACTTTTCCCTGGTATAATAAATCGTTCGATACCAGTCCGCGGGAGCGACGCGGTTAAACTTATCGGCACGGCGGAAAGGAGAACCATGGTCACGACTCGTTTAACGGAGTTCGTTAAGGGATGAAGATCGATGGCGGACGAGTGCCGTTGAAGGGAAATCCGTTAATGCAACCCGGTTTGCTTTTCGAATAAACGATACGCCCGAAGAAATATCACGAGCTTTTCTCTCTATCGTCGTCGTGATCGTCTTCGTCGCCGTTCCAGGTCAGCCGGAACATGGAAATGGCAAATGATCGAAGTAATTACGCCATTTTTGTTAGCCTGATGGATGTTCTTCGACGCGGCCACGGGTAATCAAGGGAAAAGGGGTCGGTTTTGCAGCGACCTTCCGAAGATTAATTTCTTTCGAGCGGTTCTAAGGTTCCACGAACGATCCCCTTTTTCCCCGAGAATTAAAGTTTTACGTCGTCCCTTTCATGCTCGCCCGCGATTCTTTGGATAAATAATTAGGAGAACGTGGTAAAAAATACGTCAGGGTTTCTTGAAAAGATTCGCTTTTCATTCTTTCTCTCTTCCCTGGCTTTTAGTAGCTTTTATATGCGCTTCAGTCAAGATGCACAGATCAAGACGAAACAAACATGTATTAGAAACAATAGAAACTCTCAGTTTTTGTGAACGGTCCACGTCGCTGAGCCGTCATAGTCCTCCCGAGCTTTTCGAAGTGCTTTAGTTCACTTTTAATTACGCTTTTAAAACTTTCAATTTAGTATTTTAAACATAAACAAACGTGTCGACTATATACTAGCGAATACCTATTTTGCATTGAAGCAGTTATTTTATCGAATCAAAATTTATTTATGTTGGATTCCTAGAAAGTTCTATGTAACCCAGCGGTTTCCAACCTGAGAGGCGCGTTTTCCAGGCGAGGCGCGGATTATTGCCAGGGGAAGCACCAACATTTTTTAATAAAAAATTAATTTGTAGTTTTTATTATTTAAAACGTGTTTAAAATTTTTCGAGGAGGCGTAGTAGCATAAAGGTTGGAAACCGCTGATGTAACGACATAGTTATGTAGAAAATGTTGTGCGGGTAACTGAAGGTGAAAGTACTTTCGTGGACGAAGTAACCGCGTAAAAAATGGCCGTGCCAGTGGCTTTTTGACCCAGCAGATCTCGGAGGTGCGATTGCTCGCAGCGCAACGTTAACGGCCGATAACTCACCCCGGTCAAGTCGATCTCCTTGCAATTCTTCTCGTCGAAGAAGGCGCTGTAGCTCTGCAGCACGAGCAAGTGGCAATGGAACTCGTCCTGATCGATTCGCACAATACAATCGGCGTTCCTCGAAAGATCGATAGAGGAAATTTAGCCGGTGATCCTGTCTTCGGTGTCCCGCCCCGCCCCCAAACCCCCGTAACATTGTTTCATCGAGCGGACACGACTATAAGCTTACTTGTAATTTGTGATACGCCTGGCCAACTCCTGATACAAGTCGGTCTTCTCCGGGAGAATTATGTTATCCCAATCGATTGGCTGCTCACCCGTAAATCCGAGTCTGCTCGAAATTACGCCGATCAAACGTTATTGGGGGAAACACCGGTGGAAATCGCTCCGGCGAGCTAGTCGCTTTTCCTTTTATCGGCGGAGCGAACGACCCGGGTCGATACAATTTCATGGAGATCCGCGGCAGTAAATGTTTCGCGCCTGCCTCTCTTTTTTTCTCTCTCTCCGCGTCGTTCACGAGCGAAACTACATCGACCCGGTTTCTGGTGTTTTTACGGCGCGGATGGAGAACGATCGAAGGCGGAAAACTTACGCGGACAGCGGCACCTCTTGCAACAATGGCTCCTCGTAAGACGTTGACGGGGCCGTTTGCTGTTTTTGCTCGCCCTCCATCTGAGCCAGTTTCACTTTGAACTGATGCATCCTCTGTGTTTCTTCGTTCCCCGTCGGATTCTTTTGTCCCTGAAATTTTGCCGATGTACAGGGTGTTTCAAAATGGCCCGCAAAATTGACCTTAACATTGAATCCCAATGTGAAAATTCTTTTTTATTGCATCTTATACTACTCATCGCGACGGACAAAAGTCTCAAAGGAACTATAGGACTGAATTCAACCGTTCTCTTAAAAAGGTGAAAAATGTCTTCGCGAGGGAATAAATTGTTGAGAGAACAAAAGCAACGAGGCTGCGGAAGATCCGTTTCCTTCGGAAAGGAGGAGCTCCATGAGCCGGAGGAGTTGTTCGGTCTTCGATCAAAGGGTATGGCGGCTTTAAGGGGTCGGTCGATCAAGAGGTATTAGAAGACAGAACACCGTTGACCAGGACGTACGAGTTACCTGTGATTGATTGATCATCGACGACGGGACACCGGTGGGAAGATCGACGAGCCTGTGCCGTGTCGAGGACTCGGAAACGCGTCCGACAGCCTCGTTTCCGGTTCTATTCAGCTCGGCCTTGACGTTCACCTTGGTGTGCTGCGGATCAGCGACCAGTACGCTGACTTTCTTCGACTCGAATACCACCTAGAACGACTACGCGTCTGCCTCTTGAGGCCAACATTCCCGGGATTCGGTGAACCTGGTTCAGGGATCGGTCCGATCGTTTACCTGATTCGGGACGATCTTCAGGTTGCCGCTTGGCGTCGCCTGGAACGGGAATACTCGCTTAGAGTCGTCGTCCCCGTCGTTCACGCTGATGTATGCACGGTCGTCGCCTCGTTCGCAAGGACACGCGTGCATTTGGTGCATCAGGTAGGCCAAATTCGGGCACACTGTGTCGTTTCTACGCGGCTTGTCGTCACCCCTCCCTAAACTGCAAAGTTAACACGATTCGAGTACAGTTCTATACAGGGTTAGTCTCGTAACGTGACGATCTTAATTAACTCGTAAGTTATTTGTTGTTTCGAACAATGTTCTAATCTGTTTTTTCTTACTTTGCTTTTTTATCGAGATACGAGGGTCATCTTCAGTTTTTTAAATGGAATGTCTAATATTTTCTCTTAAATGCGGATAAATTATTAAATTTTTTGTAAAAAAGTACTATACTCCTGGACAAAATGGTAGCACGCGTGTGCCGTCTTTAATTTGTCGAACAACGCATAGAATTCAAAATGGATTTGTCAAAGCGCGTTCTTATTCGACAGTTATCGATGCAGTGTTTAATCTGCTAGTGATTAATTATCTATTTAAATCTCTGTTTAGTAGGACGATCGACATAAGATATAGCCGAACGCTATCGAGCCGAATTTAGAGCTCGTTACGCGCCCTAGGCAATAACTGATTAATGCCACTGCGCGGGAACTATCAAACGCGAGGGCTGATGACTATCAAGCGCTATAATTAACAGCTATCAAGCTCTCTAATTAAGGGCAGTTCAATTTTATGATGGGGCCTACGATTCGTCGGAAATAAGTGCCGTTTCACTCACAGTGATGTTAATGCCATTGCGGATAAGCCCTGTCGCTTAGGTTTTAATCAGAACTTTGAAACGTTTGATTGTTTTAATTTTACATAAAAGACACTTTTAGCCAATTTCAAAACTTCCAGACTTGTTTCAAAGGATAAAACGCGAGACTGTAAAACACTACACAGTCTTTCGTCAAGTTCCGCGGATGAAAATTGACTTGTCGGAATAGAAAGCGTGCACGTTGAAGTCAGTAAAAACGTTTCCTTCGCAAACGACAAAGCGTGTAACGAAGCTGGACATCTGTCCTCCTTTGAAAATAAAAATTCTCTTGTTAAAGTTCTCGGGCGGGTTACCTGAAGCGAGCCATTAGCTTCGAAGCGGTATTATTCGAGGGACGACATCGTTCCCTGCAAGTTTTATCGATCAGTCGGTGCTTATCCGATCTTCCGGCCTGATCAGGATCATCCGAGTCGTCCTCCTGACAAGAAGTGGAGCCCTCACTCGACCTAATCAAATTTTTCGCAGACTTGGCCAAATATCTCGCCGGATCGGATCTTTGTCCCGCTGGGTGCGCCTCTTTCTTCGCGACACGACGATCCTTGGACAAGGAAGCGACCTCCTTCGTCTTCTCCAGATAAATGTGTGCGAGTGGTCCTCGTCGCCTCGATAAACGTCGACGACGACGACGTCTCAAAGTAGCTTGGCCTCGGTCAATCGGATATACGGGGCCTTGATCAATCGGATATATGGGGCCTTGGCGCGCTGGACTCGTCCTGCGAGAAACGGTACACATCGGTGCTCATTTCAATTTACAAACTTCGGAATACGGAAGTCAAATTCTTGCCTTACAGGGTATCGTTTATACAGTTACTGCTCTTTCTTAAGTCAAAATAGGGAAGAATGATAGAGGAAAAAATCATATGTCGTAATTAGACAGCGGATTTTATGCATTTTTGTCAAAAACGAGTAGGTGAAATTTAAAAGAGTAAACATATTAGAAGAATTTAAACATACGTTAGGACGTAAAGAATTTAGTTAGTAAAGAACGGAAATTAAGACGTAGGTATAATGACATATGATTTTTTCCTCTATCATCTTTTTCTATTTTTACTTAAAAAATAGCAGTAACTTGTCCCAGTTTCCAGAATCACTCTGTATATTCAGTAATAGACTCAGTCCGTCGAGCAACAAAGAAAATTTCAAATTCAGTAGTGTTTGCTTTACCTTGTTGAGACTCTTCCTATTAAAATGAGTCCAAACACGGCGTAAATCGGTCTATTTTTATAAACCTCGTACGTAACATATACTTAATTATGCTACTAACATCAAATCTATAAAACTACTCCGATTTGCGTCGTGTTTGGACTCGTTTTAATCAGAAGAATCTCAACAATCCACTGGTACTACAAATGGAAAGATACGACAAAAATTTCTAAATTTGACATTTTTTTATTACATCATCTTGTACACTCGCGGTATCATTTTGAAGTACGTCTACCTCCTTTCTTCTACTAAGTTCTATTCTTTCCCTTAGTTACTGATATAAGGCTCTGCGGAGCGGTATTACGTGTTAGGGGAAGAGTGGAGATGGGTAGTGCAAATTTAACCACGATTTAGTCTTTAACCGAGCACTATTACTGTACCGGAATTTTTGCCGCAACAACAAAACTTCCGTTCCGTCTCGATCGATAATAGCTCCGCGAGAATGCCTCGGAACGCCCGATTTAATTGGTTTTAGGAATATAGATTCCTCGGGGAAAGGGCACGAGCTGGAAACTCGGCAGCGTTCCACGTTTTCCGTCTACTGGACAGAAACTTCCGAGCCGGGAAATATTGATTTTACTCGAAGAAAAGTACGAACTCTCGGAAACTCGAGCTACCAATCACGGGAACGTCGAAATCTCTGGTCCCGATCCGAATAAAGAATACAGAATTCGTTTGGGTAGTTAGTAGCTGTCTTGCTAATTGTAAGTTGCGTTCGACCGGTTAACTTGTTCTCATTCTATTAAGCTGTGTAGTATCGTTTCACGCTGTCTTGTAACTTGTTACTGGACTCGTTTACGAAACTTGGGAACAAATATTTTATGTATTAACTGTTGGTCCAGGTTCTAAATTGAGTGCGAAACTCGTTAAACTTTATGGTAGCTTTTGTCTTACCGACTTTAAGAGAATCTATTATTTCTAGATTCCCTTAAGAAACTATTATTTTATCATTACT
The DNA here is from genome assembly GCF_051020765.1 of Lasioglossum baleicum. NCBI lineage: Eukaryota > Metazoa > Arthropoda > Insecta > Hymenoptera > Halictidae > Lasioglossum > Lasioglossum baleicum. The sequence continues at coordinate 9,894,567 of NC_134929.1, forward strand.
TTTACTAAACTGGTAAATTCAACTTAAAGACCGACGTACAGTGGGGTATTTGGCTAGTTTAGCGCGCCGAAACTGTTGCAACGTTATTAATAGTGTCAAGATCATAATATTATATATCGTTAAATTCGTCTGAACACCAGCTACAACATTATCAAATCGAAAATACAATTTAAAGTTTAGAAAGACAGCTAAACGTTTGTTTGAAACATTTTTTCGTCAGATTAACGGAAATTACTATTGCAAGGAAATTCCACGCGTAGCTGTGATGAAGTCCCACTTTGTATAATACTTTTTTACGCAGAATTTAATAATTTCTCGAATTTTAAGAATTTGAGAAAAAGTATTAGACACTTCATTTAAAAAATTTAATCAACGATTGACGACTAAATTTCTACTTCAAGCGTTAATCGCAATTACCAATTAATCTTCTAGTTTAGTCGTTAATTGTGGTTAACGATTAAATACTTATAAATCGTTAAAATTGCGGTTATCGATTAAATACTTATTAATCGTTAATTGCGGTTAGCGATTAAATACTTATTAATCGTTAATTGCGGTTAACAATTAAATTTCTACTTTGGCCGTGAATTGCGATTAACGATTAATAATCTTCAATCGACTAATTGATTAATGATTAACTGCTGAAATTCCGAAATGAAATACGGAATCAAAACTGTATGAACACTGAAAAAAATGTAAACTGAATTTAGGTGTATTGTCATTTGGTCTATATAGATATAATAAAACTCTGTTTACGTGCTTTTATGTTCTTTTTCGATGATTTCTTCTTTTAATCAACGATTGTCGATTAACTTCATTGATTAACTTCATTGATTAACTTCACGATTTCTTTTTTCAATCGTACACATTAATCAATCATGATTAAAATTTTAATCGATTAATGCCCAACTCTGTGCCGAAGCCATGCAACTTCTGTACGAAACATTTTTTCGTACAACAAATAACTCACGAGTTATTCACTTGTAACTCACCCTGTATATCCAGGTACATGAGGAAGAAGTTATGGACGTTTCGAACAAACTAAAAATTTGTACTGGCCAAATACCTGACTGTGGCGACGCGAGCGGGGTCAAGGGGGCCACTACTTCAAAAAATGTCGAGATCGTCAGAAAAAGGGTGATCGGTTCGTCGAGGAATGGTTCGATTGCGATTAATGACCTAACAGAGGATCGATCGCGATTCACCTGTCTGGGTGCTTGGCTTGGGCGTTGTCAGTCAACGATTGGCAGGCACCGTGAGAGAGGCTTCGTTCCGATTGACAGTCTCGAAGGGCAGGCTCCGGGGATGCTGGTTTCCCGTGATAGAGAACGACCACGCTGCTTTTGCTGTTCCCGGGCCGTGGACGTTGCAGCGATTGCGATCGATCTTCAGGCCCGACTACGAACGTCCTGGGATTAGATCGGCGTTCCTCGCGTGTATGATGTTCGTCGAGCAGCCCGGCCCGACCCGCCCCCGTTCGTGCGCGAGCGGTGATCCTCCTTGTGGAGGAACAGATAGGCCAAGAGGAACACCGCGAAGAGGAGCAAATACATGGAATCACAGGCCAAATTTCGGGGACCCCTGGCCTCGGGGACGACCGGAATCACGGGCTAGCTATAAACGGGTCCCATGACAATCACCGACACAGGTTTCGTCGACAATACTTCACCGACTCCAGATTTGACCGACAACGACAAAGATTTTAGTCGACGACAGTATTATCCGATAGTAACATCGTTTCTATAGTGGGTGCTGACATTTTTTTCTTAAACTATTCTGCACTGACGCTTTTACTTCTGTATAAATATATAATTATTACACTATAAGAAGTTAGATGCAGTCGGTTACGTTGTAGTCAAATGATGTTAACATCGAATAATACTGTCGTCGTTTAAAGTCGTTCTCGTTCAAATTTGGAGTCGGTGAGATATTCTCGGTGAAAACTGTGTCTACGAAACCCGTGTCGGTGATTTTCATGGGACCCCTATAAACAGAGATGGGCAACAAATTACGAAAAGGCTCCACCTGTCTTTGTTTCACGGGCGGATTGTTCGTTAGGACAAATCTACACAGGACTTTCTACTTTATTCATTGCGTCCCGTTCGTTCCGCAGTTTGCTCATCTCTGGCTATGGAGCGGCCTTTGAGAGCCGTGTGTTAATAAAGAAGCAAAAACAAAAGGAAAATGTGTTCTAGTTACAATCAGGCTCCCACTGAGCCAAACTGTAGAGCCAGTTTGTGACACACTGTGTCTGTAATTAACCCTTCGAGGACGACGTAGTACGACAGGGAGTTGCAACTTGTATCCTGTCTGATAGTTTGGCCACGTGTGATCGATTTCGAAATATTCGCCAGAGTACCGTGTACCGATGTCGTGTCTGAAGGGTTCAATTGGCAAATCTTCGTCTAAAGATTTTGTGGTGGGACTTACTCTGCTTCTTGCTGTTTCGATGAATCGCGCGGACAATTCGGGGCGTGCTTTTCCTGTCGGCGCTGTCAATGAAGAACATTAACCGCCGTTAGAATGATAGTCCGGTCGGGAAAGGGCGCGTGACCTGATAAACTACTTAGGTAATTACCAAAGTTTCGGGATGGCTTTGCTACCGGGATTCCCGTCACCGCTCGAGGAATTCTGCGCGGCGAAAGTTACTTGGGGCTGGAAAAAGATAAAGGTGTGAGGATGTTGCCGGGCCGATATTCCCTCATCGATTCGCCATTGTCCCGCTTTTTCGTTTCCATTTCGCAAGCCCCGGTAGGATTGCTCGAAAGCCGGCGTCGCACAGTGGTCCGAAACCGTGAAAACACGAACCGAAGTCGAATTTTCGACGTCGTTGATATTTTTTAAATCTGAGCTATAAATTCTTATACAGGCTGGAAGCTTTTCGGAGATTTGAAGGTCGACTTTGTTTTTTTTAAATGGAATACTATATTTTTTAATATAGTAAAAATGTATTGACCTTCATTAGCCTTAAACCTAATAATTAACGAGTAAAGTTTTCAGGAAATCAAGTGAAATTACTCGTTAATTATTAGGTTTAGGGCTAACGAAGGTCAGTAGTTTTTTTACTCAGAATTCGACATTCTTCCATATTTTGGTATAAAAAATATAGTATTCCATTTAAAAAAACAAACTCGACCTTGATTCTTTCTTTCTCCAAAACCCTAATGTACCTCTTCAGACCATGCAACTTCTGTATAGAAAATTTTTTTCGTGCAACGCATACTTTGGAAGATATTGTATAGGTGTGCAAGTTGCGTGACCCACCCTGTATGTCCGAAGTAAGTTTTTACATGCATGTGGGTGGCTCTATGTCACTCATTGTCAGAATTTTTTCCAGACCGTCGAAAAGAGGGAAAAAAGAAGAATTATATGTCCAGCTGAAATTGGCGTAGTTGTCCTCACTATATTTTGCGATTGATTGGAAATAGTTTAAATCTGCTCGTGCAGTGTGAAAGAGCAGTATTTCAACTACACGTATCTAAAAGATGAAAGCAATAACAATAATTTTAACCCTTTGAACAATATCCTTTCCGGAACCACTATGCGTTGCGCGTCGTGGAAAACGACGCTCCCCGATGTTACAGAATTTCGACGGTTCGCCGTTGCCCGGCTGTTTCATTCCGGCCACTTTTCCTCGCAAAAATGTAACGTGTTACGCGGAGTGACGTAAATAGAGGCTTGCGAGCACAGTCACGCTACTATTGCACGCCCCACGTTGCCAATTCACGATGACAGGCCGCCGTTATTTCCCAACAAAAGACTCGCCGCTCGAGATCCTCGGGCTCTGACGCTTTGACGCACACGAGACTCTCGTCAGAATTGTTTTGGAAAACTGGATCACCGAGCTTTTTCACTGATATCGATGTACCGATATATTGCCACCTCGCTTCGTCGAATACTCGATGAATTACCTCATAGTTTTTTCTGCTATCGCAGCGAGGAAAGTGTTGGAGGCTCAGCGGACGCCGTTTCTCGGGCTCCTTGCCTGCTCCTTGGGACGCTGAAAATCGATTAATTCGAATATCGAATTTATGGATGAGATAATTAAGTATTTTTGCAACGTTTAGATTGGGTGGAATTGATGGAGGTATTTTTAAAAAATGAGCTGTATATGTCTGGATATCGCTAACACTTACATCACTTACGTAATTTTGTTTCGACGTGATCGTAGCTCGCGAAACTGCGACGTCGATTAAACACCCTCTTAGACGTCTCGAGGAGAGTCGTCAAATTACTTCCGGTGCACTTTACAGGAGGCTGTTGATACAATCTCGAATTTGTTTTCGCAGCTCTGACAACAGTAATAAACTCGTATTTTATAAGTCTCGTATTTGATAAAATATTTGCGAAAAGTGCATTATTTGTTCTACTCTCCCGCAATAACACAGTCGTTTCGTACCTTGTCTTTAGTAAATCGAAGTCCGTGGAGACGCAAGATTCGTCGTCGGTAGTTGCAGGCGTTCGAAATCCCTTCTGGAAATGTCAAATTTAGGGGCCACATGAAAACAGTAAAACTACACGATCTGAGAAACAGCAAGGACCCGAGGGTTTTCCTTGGATCGCACGAATCAATTTTCCACAGTAAGAGTAACATAAATGTACTAAAATACACGTATTCTTTAAATGCATCGATCTATACAAACTGTTACAATTTTATGCTATTGTCTCTCATATAACTACAGGCCTTCTTACAAATTACATGTCAAACATATTATAACCAAGTGCAAACCACGAGGTCGTTAATCACATCGCTGTTAATTCGACCACGTTCAAATGAACTGCAAATAAATAAATAAATAGAATACACGTGGCACGTGAACCGTGCAGTAAGGAATTATCAGAATGATGAGCTTGACAACATATCTAAAACTCATTGAAAATATTTTGCCCAACCTAACATCCAACCATACTCACGTCATAACGCATAAAGCCTTTTCGCATGGTACGAGTCGCATCCGTTCACTAGAGATCGAGTTGGGGAATCGGCACCATAGCAGAACGTTACTGTTTCACTTCCGTCGCGTGGTCACGAGTAAAAAACCGGTAAAAATATAGGATGTCGAAACCGCTGGTTTGACGTTTAAAACGACCAGGGCATTTGCAATTAAAAAAAGAAAGAGAAAGAAACAAAAGAAAACAGAATCAGACAGACGAGCGGCGGCTGTTTGATAATTTCAGGCATCCATTTGTTTTCGTATCGTATCGCCGCCGTTATGTGTCAATGTGGACTCTACCTAAATTTATTCTACGAATTCAAACAAATCCCTTCGCGCACACGTTCAGGAACACCTGTGCTTAAAGAAAATGCAAACAGTTGATTTTTCGAGAGTTAAACCCCTTGAACACGGAGATCCGGGTTCGTCGATGCCCCGGGGAAACAGCTGATCAAAATCGACCCCCCGAATGTGGAGCATCCACGTGTTGAACCTCGTCGGGTTTTAGCCCTGTGGGCCAGCTTTTTGTTAAATGCGACGGGACGTAAATAGAGGCGTAATGAGCCGGAGGATCGTGGGCTGGTTACGGGAATCGAAGATGTAGGTGGTACAGTCCTGGCGAAAATGATAGCACACGCCTGTATCGTCATTCTTTAATTGAATAATTTTCCCATTTGACCTTTTGCTGCGGTCCATGTTGATTCAGGCTAAGCCGGTCTTAACCTTTAGCACTCGAGTGGAGAGTCAGAGTCATCACTAAAAATTGCTGTTTCATTATTCAAAATATTGTTTATATAATTAAATATTTTGGTATCTAAACAATTACTAAACATTTGAGTATTGCATGAGGTATTGTATCAATTTCATATGGATGAAATGAACAAAATAATATAGAATGGAATTACAATTCCCAACTTTAATCTTTCAGCTGTGGCGGCGTATTTTTGCTGAAATGTGGGAGTGCCCAATCACTTTTTATACTCACTGCAATTGTATGAAATATAACATAGCAGCGAAATGTCGAAGTTCAAAGCTTCGAGACTCCGTTTCTTTTCTGATCTTTCAGATTCTGATCTGAAGCAAAGTAACAGCCCTAGTATTAAGTCCAGAGTTGGGCAAAATGTAATTTCAATT